>NC_058371.1:52835000-54086250 GCF_018350175.1 Felis catus | reverse complement strand
AGTTCTCAGCCTCTTTGCAATTATGCAGAGCCTTGTGGCTAGTTTTGGTCGATGGTTGTGGGTGGAAATGATGTGTAACCTTCGTTACCTTAGCATAACAGCATCACCCAATGAGTACAGATATTGCACAACATACATCACAACACACTACTTTTTCAGATATGAGCAATTTTATCTTCCTATCGTGAGAAAAATCTAGGAAGATATATTATGACAGTCATGGACTCCTGGTCCTGCATCAGATTTATAGCTTGGGAAGAAGAGAAGGATCCCATTTTTCTAGCAGGGGTAGTCTGTACTTTTTAAATGACAGAGCAAAGTGACTGTCCCATTTTAAAAGAATTGGATGACTACTTAGGTAGAATTTTAGGGTGCTAATGGATGCCCTTTTTGCTTAGGGGACATACAGGGCTAACCGGGACATTAATTATCTTTGCCTAATTTAAACACATTTTTAACTTCCAATTCAAATGTTTAAATGTTTAATGTTAACACTTAAACATTTGAATCCTGTCAATCACACGTTTTAAGCCGCAGAGTCAACACTGGCAGTCATTACATTATCTCAAAAGAAAATGCACCTTGAAATCAATTAACCTTATCCATTTGAATATTCAACGAGTGATAGTAGGAAATTTAAATAATCTCCTGAAAACCAATTTCTGACAACAATCAGGCCTACTAAAATTATCTTTCAAGAAAGCATTCGCCTAGGGAAGCAGTGTAAGAGAAACGCTGTCCATATCTCATATTGCCCCAGGACAACTCATGCTCCTCTGTGTGCCTGATATTCCGAGATTGTGGCCTCTATCACCCTCAATCAGTAGGAATACAGTTGGTCCGATTTTCCAACTTTGTTGCTGCAAACGGTTCATTTTAGAGTCTCCATCAGATTTCTCCTCTACCATCTGAGGTCTCAATTAGAATCAAAGCAGCAAGTGAACATCTAGTACTTGTGAGTATCCCATTGATGTTGCTGAAAATCCACATATAACTTTTGACTCCCCCCCCCCAAAGTTAACCACAATAGCCTACGGTTGGCCGGAAGCCTTACAGATAACATTAACAGTTGATTGACGCATATTTTATATGTTATATGTATTAAATACTGTCTTCTTACAATCAAGTAAGCTAGCAAAAAGAAAATGCTATTGAGAAAGTCGTAAAGCAGAGAAAATACATTTACCGTAGATACGTGTATTGAAAAAAATCCACATGTAAGTGGACCCATGCAGTTCAAACTCGTGTTGTTCAAGGGTCAATTTATTATAAAATTTAAGATTGGGGATATCTGTGTCTGAACCAGAAATCTAATTCTGTGTATCTTTGGGGTCCTGTAGCTAAAGAAAAGGCAACACTTTGTGTTTTTCTTAACAGGATTTGTACATCAGTCGAGGTTTGTATATCTGAGCTGTCAAATTTGAAACTGTCTCCAATTTTGGATTTACGTTATCATATGTATAATGTTTCTGCTTTTAAACATTTCTGAAGATAACGGACTTTCTCCTTTCCTTCGGTGATTCCCCTACCCCCCACCCCCCTGTCACCCCCCAACTCCCTTCCCCTTTTCTGCAAGCGTCAAATCTTTTTTCTGTGCCAAATACTATGCTAAGCATTAGAGACAATAATGAACAAAACCAAACATGACTCACGTCAGCACGGTTCTCGGGATGGAGATGGAGACAGGGATTAATCACATTATCGCCTCGATAATATTTAATATAATCTCCTAAAGTATATTGAGACAAAGAGAGTAACTTGGTGGTATTTGGATTCGTATCATCATGAAGCCAACCATGGGATGTGATCTAGTTTGGAGATGAGGCAGATTTTCATTAAGGAAGTGATGATAGAGGTGAAGTCTGAGTAACAATAACTTTTAGCCAACAAAATGGGAGAGGAAGAGTGTTCCCGGAAGAGGAACAGAATGTGTTAGGGGTTTGTGTTCAGACAATTCTCAGAAATCGCAGTTTCCATCTCTAGCAGTTTGATTTGAGTCTTTTTACAATATCTTCCCGGGCGCCTGGGTGGCTCAGTCGGTTGAGCGTCCGACTTCGGCTCAGGTCATGATCTCGCGGTCTGTGAGTTCGAGCCCTGCGTCAGGCTCTGGGCTGATGGCTCAGAGTCTGGAGCCTGCTTCCGATTCTGCCCCTCCCCCATTCATGCTCTGTCTCTCTCTGTCTCAAAAATAAATAAATGTTAAAAAAAAAAATTTTTATGGGGCGCCTGGGTGGCGCAGTCGGTTGAGCGTCCGACTTCAGCCAGGTCACGATCTCGCGGTCCGGGAGTTCGAGCCCCGCGTCAGGCTCTGGGCTGATGGCTCGGAGCCTGGAGCCTGTTTCCGATTCTGTGTCTCCCTCTCTCTCTGCCCCTCCCCTGTTCATGCTCTGTCTCTCTCTGTCCCAAAAATAAATAAAAAATGTTGAAAAAAAAATAAAAAAAAATTTTTAAAAGATCTTCCATGTCCCTACATGCTCAGTGCTTCTTGAACACATGGCATATAATTGTACTATTTGATGTTCTTATCTACCAAAATCTGTAATTTCGGTGTCTGTTTCTATTGGCTGATTTTTCTTCTCATCATGATTTTTTTGTATATCTGGTAAGTCTTGATTATAGGCAAAGAATGTAAATTTTACCTTGCTGAGTGCTAGATAGTTTTGCTTTTCTATATATTCTTGAAGTTTGTTCTAGGAGGCTACTAAATTACTTAGAAAGAGTATAGAGCTTTACTCTACCTTTTCAAGGTTTGTTAGTGGGACCAGAACAGTCTTTAGTCTAGGGCTAACTAGTGAGGCAATAATCTTTTGCGTATTTAATCCAATGGCCCTTGTGTTATGAGATTTTCTGTTCTCGCCGGTGGGCACGTGACCCCTTCCCAGCTTTGGGTGAGCCCCAGGGGTGGTGTCTGCTCTTTCTGTGTGTTTCTTTCTCTAGTTATCGGTAGTTTCTTCACATACATGTGCTAATCGGTACTCAGCTGAAGACTTAAGGAAGGTCCTCTAGATCTCTGGAGCTGTCTCTCTGTGTAAGTCATTCCTCTCCCATACAGCTGCCTTGGCCACCTAGAGCTCTCAGCTCCACCTCGTCCACTCAGGGCACCCGAGAAACTTTTGGGCTCTTTCTCTCTGGGCTGCATCCTGGAAACTCTCCAGGCAGTAAGCTGGGACAAATGTAGGGCTCTCCTTCTTTGCTTCCTCTCTCTCAGGGATGACAGTCCGGTGTTTCTGGTTGTCCAATGTCTGTAAACCAGTGCTTCGTATCTTACCTATTTTTGTGGTTGTTTAAGGTGGGAGGGTAAAGCTGGTCCGTGTTATTCTTTACTCCATTTTGACAGGCAGTGGAAGTTGGAAAAACAGTAACAAAATGTCTGTGTGGCCACAATTATATGCAGCCAGATGAGACCGGAGGAGTAGACTGGGAACACATCATATATTGATCTAATTTGGAAAATATTAATGCACCTTTCTCTTTAACCCTTTCAGGTACACATCATGACATGTCATGTCATGTCATGTCATGTGTACATGTCAGCCTAGGGCACCCATCTGCCTGGGGGTGGGATGTGACATGCAAGGGACACAGAAGTATCCATATACTATGTTAAGAGTACGAGATAGTGCTAAGTGAGCTGGGGAGCCTGGTGAGCCCAGAATGGAGAAAGGATGATACAGTATATGGGGACTGAGTGTATGGGGATTGAGGCTAGCAAAAAACCTGTAAAAGTGGTCAATAAGATCAGTAGCATTTCCAATGCTGGGGCAGAGGAGCAGGGGGACAAGGAGGAGGGTCCCAGAAAAGCCACTTCATGGCCCAGACCAGCCAGGATCCAAAGAATCTTGAGGAGTTTCAGATAACCTTAGCCCCTTACTATCTTCCACTCCCCTCTACTTCCCCCAGAATATCGTGGGTTACCTCTACTTCTCCATAAGCTTGATTGTTGCCTGGGAGGAAGGTTAAGACAGGAGATAGAACTCAGGTTTAGCATTTCGTTGACTCATCCAAACAGTCTGAACCTGTGTAAATGGGCATGCTCCAAAATTTCCCCTCATTTGACTTTTCAGATTCTTTTCCTTTTACTGCCCTTTAGGATGAGAGCTTTTGAGTAATACCAGATCAATTATTAGGAAACAAAGTGGTTTTGTCTCTTCTCTTTTCTTTTCTTTTCTTTTCTTTTCTTTTCTTTTCTCTGTTCTTTTCTTGTCTTTTCTTGTCTTTCCTCTTCCTTCCCTTCCCTTCCCTTCCCTTCCCTTCCCTTCCCTTCCCTTCTCTTTTTCTTTTCTTTTCTTTTCTTTTCTTTTCTTTTCTTTTCTTTTCTTTCTTTTCTTTTCTGTATCTGTATGTAGCGTGAGTACATCTGCAACCTCACTGCAAGGTTAAGAATTTCCGGTGTAACAGTGGGAAACCAATGAATTCTTTCAAAAGCACACTTGGTGGGAGGGACGTGATCCTATTGGTGTTTTGTGTTTCAAAATTTTCTCCAACAAAGGTGAGTGACTGGAAGCTTCGAGGCTTTCCAGAAACTATTATAGTAGAAACTGCAAAAGCTAATTGAGGAAAGATCAGATTTCAAAAAAAAAAAGAGATTTCAAAAATAATTCTAGTAGTATATTTATATGTAAAGACTTTAATACTACTCCAAGATGCCTAGATGACTGTGCTATTAATAAAAAAGTGCTAGAAGAAAGGCAAACCTCATTTTCATAAATGTCACATCATTTTGATATCAAACCATTAGTCTATTTATTTATTTATTTATTTATTTACTTATTTTTATTTCTAGAGAGGGAGAGAGAATCTTAAGAAGGCGCCACACTGAGTGGAGTGGTGCGTGCTCCATCCCATGACTCTGGGATCATCACCTAAGCAGAAATCAAGAGTCAGAGGTTTAACCTACTGAGACACCCAGGTGCCCACAAACCACTATTGCAAAGAATTCTTCACCTCTTCCCACTGAGGGAAACATTTATTCCAAGAAATTAAAAAAAATATAATAATTTTTTTTCCTTTTTCAAGTTTTTATTTAAATTTCAGTTAATTAACATACGGGGTAATGTTAATTTCAGGTGTAGAATTTAGCGATTCATCACTTTAATAATAAATATTTTTAACACGTGTAATGGAGTACATTGGATAAGGTCATGTATTCTTTTTTATTTTTATTAAAGTTTTTTTTTTTTTTTTTTTTTTAGTGTTTTTTTTTTTTTTTTTTTGAGACAGAGACAGAGTATGAGCCGGGGAGGGACAGAAAGAGAGAGGGAGACACAGAATCTGAAGCGGGCTCCAAGCTCTGAGCTGTCAGCACAGAGACTGAAGCGGGGCTGGAACTCAGGAACCATGAGGTCCTGACCTGTGCCAGTCAGACCTTTAATGGACTGAGCCACCCAGAGCCCCAGGCCATGTATTCTCAAGGAACTAAAAATGAATGCAAATAATTCTATACGACTAAGAGACACATCACCCTTCTTACTCAGGCCCAAGGCTCCACCCTTATCTCAGGCATGCCCGAGGGTCCAATCCCATGATAACAGCTGAAGCAATTTGCCAAAGTCTTTGGATTCACCTTTTTCTGGCTGGTTGGTAATTTTCACTGATAAGGAAGTTTGGTCCTTAAATTAATTAGCAGCTCCTCATAGGATTAATTTCTCCTAGTCCTTCTTTAGCTGGCTCTGGCTTGATGTTACTTTTGCAAAAGGCTGACAGAATTTGCTTGTGATTTGGCTTTCAGCTACCAGCAATCATTTTCTCATGTATTCAACGCAGAAATAACATTGAAGTTTCACGGTTTTGGAAGCGTTTTTCCCTCTTTAAAAACCAAAGCTTGATTTCTGGTTAAATCTGTCATTTCATATTTTAATTTAAGTGGCTTTAAATCCGGTGGATTTCTTTTCTTTCTTTCTTTGTTTATTATTACATAGATACTATATAATTGTTCGGACATGACTGAAAGATACAGATAAGGAAAAGTTAAGAGAAAGGTTGTTTGTAATTTCGACAGCACAGGGGTAATTACTCATCTCCATTTTAAAAGTCTCTTTGACTTCATATTATTGCTATTTGTAAATATAAAACCAGATTATATTGCTTTGAGGTCTACTTCTTTCCCTTAGTCTGTTGTGAATATATTTCCATACTAGTATATATTATTTTCAAACGTAATTTTAAATGGGTGCCTGCTAGTCCATTCTATGAACATGCCATACTTTTTTCAAACGTTGCAAACACAGCTACACAGTTGTCCAAGCCCAGTCACAACAACAGCTAAATATCTGCACACATGGCGAACTTGTTCCTTCGGATTAATTGGGAAACTTGTAAGAGATTCAGGTGTCTTAACAGAACTGGCTCATTGCCATTTTCCTGATCATGAAAAAGAGTAAAATACCTAAGTTACTTTCGCCCTCCAGCATAGAAGAATATGACATAATAATGCTACAGTGAGACATCAGAGAGTGCCATTATGCACCTACAAATCCCAGCTGTACTAACTAGGTTTGCATGGGCTGTTTCACCGTGCAGTTCAGTTCAGAAAATACGGACTGCTAATGACCGAATGACTCATCGAAACATAATATGCTTGAATCAGGGAAAAAAAAAAAAAGAAAGAAAGAAACCTCCACTTAAAAAACTTTATTGGAAAAAGAGATTATCATTTATAGGACATCTCCTAGGAAAAATAACAGCTTGAATTCCCCTGTATGTTTCAGTGAATTATGATGAATTTTTCTGGCCCGGTACGGACTAGAACAGCCAGCAAGCATCCGGTACTCAGCGTGCTCCTAGAGACCTCACAGTAAAATGTAAGGCGAGTGAGCTGATGACTGACATCGTGGAGAAGGACCACATGGCAACCAGGGCTATGTAGTTCCTATTAAGAGAGAGAAGAGAAAGATCGGAAGGATTGGCTCAGGCTGGAGCCAGTGGTCAAGCAGAGAATTCCTGAGTATCTCATTTTTTGAAAAGTGTTCTTGACTCTCAGAGGATCCATTGGAGCAAATGATTTAGAAAGTAAGTCACTAAGTAATAAGCTTTAGGCAGTGCATTTTGAACCCCTCAGTATAACAGGTTTGGTAGTAATTATAAGTGCACTGTGGAAAACTAAGAATCAGGTGTCCAGATTTGTCTCTGACGGCAAATCCGAAAGATAGAGAAAATGAGCAGTATCATTTAAAGGTTAGGGAGGTTTTATTTCCATGTTCCGTTGCCAGAAACCTTCTCTGGTTTAAACATGTAGCGATGACACTTAAATCAGAATGTTGACCTTTTAAAATTTCATTTATTTAAAAGAAAAATTATGAAAATAATAAGTATGTATGCATAAATATTTTGGATATATCAACATATATAACGGAGAGAAAGTTAATAATACGAAATAAAACATGCCAAACAGTATAGAAAATAATACAGTGAATTCCCATGTCCTGATCATCCAGCTTGGGAAGCAATACCTTATCAATACTGCCAAGGTGGTTTGTGTTTCCCCCTTCCGAGTTGCATCATGACATCAGTAAGTATCGCTAAAAATGTATAACAATTTTGTACATCTTTAAACTTTATTTAAATGAAATTGTATTGCATTTTTTCTGTAACCTGATACTGTGTTTGTAAGACTGAACCATACTGATACCTGAAGGACTAGACCATTTGTTTCACTGTTTTACTGTTGTTTTACTGGTGAACAGTCACACGCACCAAAATTAAATATATTAATCCATTCCATTGTTGGACATTTAGCTCGTTTCCAACTCCTTGCTATTACACTCACTGCTGATACAAGCTTTCCTTTCCGTGATTCCTGTGCACAGTTCTAAGAGCACCTGTGGGAGATATTTCCTGGGTGGAATTTCCTCAGTTATAGGGTGCATTGCATTTCCAGACTAACTAGATTTTGACAAATTGGACTTAAAATCTTTTTTTCCCAGGTATTCTTCAACCGGCATCAGATAAGAGCTCTGTAATTCCACATTTTTTGGTAACACTTGGCATTGTCAGGATTTTCAACAATTGCCATTCTAGAGAGGACTGCGAAATGCTATAGTGGTTGTAATTTGTACTTTTATTTCTAGGCAGTGTCTATACAGATATATTTTCTAAAGACTTTTTTAGGGCAGTTAGAGGTTTCCAAAAATTTGAGCAGAAGATACAGAGATTTCCCATATATCCCTTACCCGTACACATGTAAAGGCTCCCCATTGTCAATATCATCTCCCAGAGAGGTACATTTGTTAGGACTGATGAACCTACACTGACACATCAAAATCACCCCAAATGCATGGTTTACATTAGGATTACTCCTGATATTATACATCCTATGGGTTTGGACAAATGTATTATGACATGCATCCATCATTATAGTATCATACAGAGTATTTCCACTGCTCTAAAAATCCTTGCCTATTCAGCCTCTTACTCCCAACCCCTGGCAACCTGATCTTTTCACTGTTTCCACGGATTTGCCTTTTCTTCAATGTCATATAGCTGGAATCATATAGTACAGAGCCTTCTCAGATTGGCTTTTTTCACTTAGTAATATGCTTTTAAGTTTCCTCCTCATCATTTCATGGTTTGATAGCTCATTTCTTTGTAGTGCTCAGTAATATTCCTTCTGTGTGTAACACAATTTATTTATTCATAAACCTACTGACGGGGATCTTGGTTCCTTCCAAATTTTGGCAACTATGAATGAATCTGTTATAAAGCATCTCTGCAAGTTTTTGTGTAGACACAAATTTACAACTTCTTTGGGTAAATACCAAAAAGCATGATTGCTAAATAGTATGCCAAGATACAGTAGTTGAGTGTATTTTTTCATATGTTTATTAGTTGAGCTTCAGGTTTCTATTTTTTGAATTCCATATAAATATTGTCTGTACATGTTTCCATTAAATTATTTCCTTTTTCTTATTGATTTCTTTATATTTAAGTATACTAATCTTTTGCTGTTCACAAACATCTTCTCCTAGTCTTTGGCTTTTCTTTTAATTCTATAATGGGAAAATTTTAGAGATGAATTTTTTAATGTATCATTTTTTTTTTTACATTTATTTATTTGAGAGAGAGAGAGAGAGAGAGAGGAGGGAGAGAGAGAGAGAATTCCAAGCAGGCTCTGCACTGTCAGCACAGAGCCCCAATGCAGGGCTGGATCCCATGACTGTGACATCATGACCTGAGCTGAAATCAAGAGTCAGGAAGTTAACCACTAAGCTACTAAGGAGCCTCTTTAATGTATCATTTTTTAATGTTTATTTTATTTTATTTTATTTTATTTTATTTTATTTTATTTTATTTTATTTTGAGAGAGAGAGACAGAACATGAGTGGATGAGGGACAGAGAGAGAGGGAGACACAGAATCCGAAGCAGGCTCCAGGCTCTAAGCTGCCAGCATAAAGCCTGACACGGGGCTCGAACTCACAAACCGTGAGATCATGACCTGAGCCAAAGTCAGATGCTTAACGGACGAGCCACCCAGACGCCCCTGATGTATCATTTTTTAATTGATTTCTTTGTTTAGGGAATTCCTCCTGATGTGGAGGTTTCATACATAATCTATATTTTCTTCAAAAAGTCTCTAAGATTTGCTTTTCATGTGAATGTCATGTATCTTCACATGACATTTTACCCTCCAAAAACATTTTGTCTTAATATCTGTTTTGTTTGACATTAAAATAACTATTTTATCTCTTAAAGTCCTCATATGAGTGAAGTCATAAGGGAAGGGAAAACAAAAATAATATAAAAACAGGGAGGGGGACAAAACAGAAGAGACTCATAAATATGGAGAACAAACTGAGGGTTACCGGAGGGGTTGTGGGAGGGGGGGATGGGCTAAATGGGTCAGTGGCACTAAGGAATCTACTCCTGAAATCCTTGTTGCACTATATGCTATTTGGATGTAAATTTTAAAAAATAAAAGAAAAACATAACTATTTTAGCTTTTTTTTAGTTAGTACATCTTTTTTTAATGTGTGTCATGTATACCTTTTTCTATGCTCTAGTTTTAATTTTTCTGATTCTTTTGTTTATATGTAGCTTTTAGAAACAGCATGCACCTGGCTTTAAAGAAAATTCTAATTGAAAATCTTCGTCCGTTAACTGACAAATTTAGTCTGTTAACTTTTATGATTCTGCAGATACACTGAATTTTCTTCTTTAAATGTATACTTTAAAAAATATGCCTTTTTTCGGGGCGCCTGGGTGGCTCAGTCGGTTAAGCGGCCGACTTCGGCTCATGTCATGATCTCGCGTGATCTCGCGTTGAGTTCGAGCCCCACGTAGGGCTCTGTGCTGACCGCTCAGAGCCTGGAGCCTGTTTCAGATTCTGTGCCTCCCTCTCTGACCCTCCCCCGTTCATGCTTTGTCTCTCTCTGTCTCAAAAATAAATAAACGTTAAAAATAAAAATTAAAAAATATATATGTCTTTTTTCTTCTTTCTTTACTGCTCATGGAATAATGGGCTTTTTACATTCAATTTCTCTGGTTAGAAGATGCATAACTCATTTTAGCTCATTTAGTGATTACCTTTAAATTTTCCATACAGATAGCTGACTGAACACAAAGTTAATCCTTAAACAATACAAGAAATTTAGAACAATAAGGACCACCAGGCCATTTCATTTATGATTTTAGTTTCCTTTTTCCTCCTTGTTTCTGGTTGCTGGTGATTTCTCTTCCTTTTTTCATAGGTTAGCTTTGTATTTTAAGAATGTCTGTTAATAGTTTTTTTTCTGCATTTCTAGGTATTTTTAGCATTTGTTTATTTTTTTTTCTTTCCAGGATAGATTAAGTACAAGGTCAAGTTTCACTTTCAGGTCCATGTTGCCCACCAATGGCCATCTTTGTCGTAAGGGTTGGCAGTCCTTTGTGGGGTGCGATAAAAGCACGAAGCATTAAGCTTTAGAGGAAAAGGTTGCCAAAATGGATGAAAAAGCCCAGAGCAAAAGCTAGGACAATGCCGAAAGTATTTCTACTTGACACTTCTACCTAAACCTGACCGTACCCACGTTTTAATAAAGTAATATCTATTTCTCCTAAGGATTTACTGTGCCTTTGAAAGAAGCAAACATACTACCAAGTTAGAAAATAACGGGTTATTTTTTTTCCTTTTGAGTTCAGGGTTTGCTCCAGGGAGAGTGAAGGAGGGAAAGTTTACCTTCTGCGACTGCTGGAAAGCTACATGTTCCTTCAGAGCAAGGAAAAATTTTATACTTCAAAAGTAAAGTCCTTGGGCTCCTGCTGGGGCCCAGCACTCTAGTTGCCATGAGGGAAAAATTAAAATAGACCTTGCTCAGAAAATCTAGCAAGTTGAGTCTCCTGGAGCTAAGTCTTTTTCCTTTATGTGTTTCAGTTCAGGGAACGATTTCAATGGGAGCCTTATTAGAACTCTAATAAAGGCTTGCCTACCTTGAAATGAGTCAAGTAGGTCAAACCCATCCTCTACTTGCATAAATAAGCACTTTCAGGTAACAGTTGCTGACTAGTAATATTTCTTTATTTGGTGTCTTAACACCTGCTCTGTGTTCTCTCCTCTTAGAGTGTTATTTTGGCGCTTAGGAAACACACAGGAAGTGGGTCATAAGTAATTAGCTTAGAATTGGTCCTAGGTTCCCTGGACTCTTTCCCAGCTGAGTCTTCCTTCTTTTGACATGGGCTTTGGGAATTCATGAGAGTTTCATACAGAGTAGGAGACACTGGGGAAAGTAATTCATGGAGCCCTGGAGAAATCCTGAGGATATAGGGGTTGGGACTAGTTGAACCAGAGAGGGACAGCTGTCAGCCAGCTCAATTCATATTGGCATGACTGAAACAAGGTGTGAGTGCCTTCGACATAGATTTTGGGCAACTCAGAGCGGAATGATGCCTTATTCACCTTTGTATCTGCAGTGAGTAGGTGCCTGACCAATTAGATTAGGTATTCAATTAGATCTAAATTGGAAGAAACATTTAAAGCTCACACTTCAGAAGGTCAAAGAATAAACAAAACTTAGATTTTATGTTCATTTTTCCACTTGTGACGGTCAACTGGTGGGAAAAAAAGAATAAATAAAATAGCAAACTATACTCTAATCATCTCAAACAGAATTTTTTGGGGGGGATTGCTATTTAACATTCCATGTAAAAGTTCTTTACACCAAATGTAAATGATTAACCCCCTTCAGGAACTTGCAAGTGATAATATGTTAACTTTAGCATTGCTGTACCTCCACTCATTTTCTTCTTTTATCTGCCGCACACTATATATGATTAGGATTTACTAAAGCAGTAAACTTTGTTGCGAGGAAGGGTTGGTTAGAGCCAGAAAATGCACCCCAAGGGTGATTCTTCAGAATACTCCCCTCTGAAAAAGTCAGCCACATGTGTTTAATTGTCCCAGCACATCACCAAACTCTGAAGTTAGACTTGAATTTATCCACTGAATCTCAGACGTCCAGGCCTAAGGAGTTACTTCTTGATTTTATACTCTATTGCTCCAGAATATAAGTATCTGGACCTCACCCAAATGCTTATGCATACTCAAAACACAAAGGAGTTTAGAATGATTTGGAATCGTTGCAGCATGAATTAGAGACATTTGGGATATATAACAGAGAATAATTACCAAATATTTAACAAAATGTCCCTCGTTTTGAATGGTCTTGGAGCTAGGATTTGTGTTTATATTTTAAAAAAGTTAAAAAAAAATCGAAAGATGACTATTTCACGGCATAAGAAAATGATTTAAAATTCAAGTTTCAGGTTCATAAATAAAGTTTTATTGGAACACTGACACACTCATGCCTTCACTTATTGTCTATGGCTTCTTTCACACTACATCAGCAGAGCTGAGTAGTTTTGACAGAGACAATATGGCCTGCAAAGCCTAGAGTATTGATTTTCTGACACTTCCTAGGAAAAAAAAATGATGCTCCCTGCTTTATGCCATTGTCAGACAGAGTCCTGTGCCAGGGGTCACAAGAGGTCAGAGTCAGGTGTGCTCCCTTCTGTTCTTTTATTTGCATACGAATGCATATAAAGTGATCTTCTATCTGGGCTCTACATAGCCAGGAGCATAGCTTGTGTAACCATCTATAATGTTTTCGGGTACTCTAGATGACAAGTCACAGGAAGACCCCCGATGGAGTCCAGTCTTTAGGTACATGAGCACTTGTCACAGATGGACTGAAGAACGAAGAAACTCGTTTCCTGCAGGGCACTATATCTGGCCCAACAAGGTCATCGGAAGATTCTAACATGAATGCTGCTAGCTACAGGATACCGGTTTCGTGGCCTTCTATGTGGCTTCAAGTTTTTTGGTGGTTTGTTTTTGTTCCGTTATGTTTTTATGCTCTTTAAATAACCAGGCCACATTTTGAAACGCTCAAAAGTCATTTGGTTCCCCCACCCCCCCAACAATGGAGGGTGGGATTTGCATGCCTTTAAGATTATTTAAAAGGGTTTCCCTGGGTTACTGTGACACTCAAAATTAAATAAAACTGTGGCCAGTGCCGTGACATATACGATTCCTCTGGAGTTACATTCCAGGGGACTGAAATTCTACCTTTCTATTCCCAGTACTCTGTGAAACCAAGAACACTTGTTTCTGCTTCACAGCAGCAGAGGCTATGATTAATATTCTGTGATTAACATTCCACTGGTCTGAGAGGAAGGAGGACAGAGTTCAGTTCCATTTGTGCCTGCAACTAATTTTGCAGCTTTAAGCTCCTCATTTAAATTTTATAGGCTTCAGTGTTTTAAAATTACAAACTAATATAGTTTGACTGGGTGACCTTGGTGACTCCAAAGCATGATACCTTTATTTTAACTTATGGAGGATTGCCTCTTCCCCTATTGAATTGATTCCAAATACCTTGATTTTTCCTACAAGCTATACATTTGCTGCCTATCCGAAATCAGGTGGAATTTGTTTTGTTTTTGACATCATTAAACCATCGCAATGAATAGACGTGATGAAAATATCGTAGTGAAATATTGCCTGCTACGTTTAAAAGAGAAGTCATCAGTAGAAGGCACCAGTTAATGACGATATGGAACATGAGAGCAATAATAATAAAATAAGCCATGCGAGGTAACTAGTTCTGTATACATAAAGCAAGAACATCCTGACGGTGAAGATGTGGAGGAGGGGGCAAAAATCTCTAGAAATTTTATTAAAAGCCAAAACCAAAACCAATCTTCTTCCATGCAGCAAAACAAACACAACTTTTCAAACGTCCATCTTCTTCCATTTCGCCATATTCCAAGGTCAAGTTAGTTTGCTGGTATTTGTTGACTATTAAAGGCACAACGTCTGTCAGTTCACCCCTCTTCAGACTTTGTCAGTAATGAAACAGGGAGAAGGGTGAAAAGAGAAGAGGCAGAAGCAACCAATAGAGAAGGGATCACAGAAGGTAAGAGGGAAGGAGAGCGAAAATGTGTATAAATTTCAAGTTGATGATAACATTCTAAGACCGCTGCACATTTTTATTTTGTGTTGTTTGTAGAAAAGAATCTTCAACCTCACAAAACACCTCGTGAATGTGTTTTGTTCTTCCTGACCCAGCCAAAGAACAGAAAATTGAGTTCAAGATTGACTACAAATATCCAGTATGAGAAAGTTCTATTTGAGGTTGACTACAACACTTCATCCAAAGATTTTTTTTATTTTTGTTTTCAACGTTTTATTTTATTTTGGGGACAGAGAGAGACAGAGCATGAACGGGGGAGGGGCAGAGAGAGAGGGAGACACAGAATCGGAAACAGGCTCCAGGCTCCGAGCCATCAGCCCAGAGCCCGACGCGGGGCTCGAACTCAGGGACCGCGAGATCGTGACCTGGCTGAAGTCGGACGCTCAACCGACTGCGCCACCCAGGCGCCCCGCAAAGATTTTTTTTTTAAATGGTAAGTTTGGACAGCCTGTTGTCTTTTCACATAGTGCCCTGGTGAGTGGCCAGATGGTTGAAGTTAATGTCTGCTTTTCTACAGCTTGGGGATTGAATCAGAAAAAGGAGCATAAGGGTTTAGTTTTGAAAGTAAACACTTTTTAAATAACCTGGAGGATGATTTGTTATATATAACTAAGTTGCATATGATATCTTTTTACTTCTTGTTTGTAGAAATACTTACTCTAGGCAAGTGGTAGTTAACCATTCCACACTCATAAGATTGCCTCTTCAGCAAGACCTCCAAACAGGGTGCTCCTTTTTGATGAAATGGTTATGCTTTAACTACTATTCCTTAGGTTTACTTTGATAGTTTGCTGTGGGAATATGAAACATTGTTCGTATTCTCTCACTTGCCATTCAAGACAAGTTGGAATGTAGAGAATCGGCATTTTGTTTTGGAAAGAGGACTGATTCAAGATCGAACACAGGATTCACTAATACTGGATAGAGAAAGTTATCAATCTGTGCCTTAGCACTCATCTAAGATCAGGGCAATGGACACAATTTAACATTTCCATCTCTAAAATTTCACGATTAGAGGAACATCCAGAGAGACATGAGATAATGCTGGAGATGCATTATTACAATGAAATTCTCCTGCACAGATTCCCAAGTACCGTAAGGATGGGGCTGTTCATGACTGTCGGCTGACTGATAGCACATTATTGCCACGTGAAGTAAGCAAAAAACTACCAACTTATTTAACTTCTCAGAACGAAAAAATATGAGGAGGTTGTTACGGGCAAAAAATCAAATAAATCATGGTCCCTGTCCTTAAGCAAGTATAGGGATGTTTATAGATGAATATATAAACTGAGTTAAACTGCTATGTAGTAGTAAATAAGAAGTATGTATTCAAACAAAAGGATTCAGGGATTTAAACCATTTGCTGATTATATTCATTTCTTATTGCTGTTGTAACAAATTGCCACAAACTTAGTGGTTTAAAATATTTATTATGTTACAGTTCCAAAGATTGGGGTCAAAATGGGTCTCAACTGGGCTAGTTAATGGACCGATGGGGCTTTGTTCCTTTTGTGGAGGCTTTCGGAGAGAATTCATTTTCTTGCTTTTCCACCTGAATTTCTTGGCTCCTGGCTGTCTTCCACCTTCAAAGCCACCGATAGCCAGCGGAGCTTGTCTCGGATCACATAACTCTGACACTGACTATTCTGACTCCCTTGTTCACTCCTTGGACCCACCCAGATAATACAGGATAGTCTCCTATCTCAAAGTCAACCTATTAGCAACCTCAATTCCATCTTCAAGTTTAATAATCCCTTGCCATGTAAGATAATACAGGATCTGGGGATTAGTATGTAGACATCTTTGAGTTAGTATATGGACATCGTTCTGCCTATGACACTGAGAGAATGATAAATGTTGACTTTCTATTTAGCTCTGATGAGCAATTCCAGTTAGTCTTACTCATGCTGCCCTTAATAACATGCATACTGTTTCATAACTTTGAAGTCCTTCACAGGTTTGATATGAACCTTTGACAATTCATTCAGGACAGAGGATTGGGTTAGAAAATCCCATTGTTTCTATGGGAGCTGTGAACCCTTATCCCCCCTGCCCATGCTTAATTCTGGTTCATCCTGACCATGTGTTGTCTCAGTTTGTACATCTCCAAGGAAATGATGTTTTATTAGTACCATCTGTTTTTTATAGACCGTGAATCATCAATTGGCTCCCAGGACCCTAAGGCCTTAGATACTTTAATACTAATTCACAGGTCTTTGATGGTATCACTACAAAGAAGACTGGAAAGTTTTTTGTTTTTTGTTTTTTTCCTAAGACAGAGCTGCAGTGAAAACTCATTGATGGCCTTCAATATTAAGTAATTCTTGCTTCCAAATAATATGATGGTAAGAAATTATGACAACTAATTATTCTACGTTGCTGTAGGAAGGTGACTCCTTATCAGAAAATTTCCAAATTATTCTTCCCGATTCTTACTTTCAAAAATCAAATTCAATATTTTAGAACTAATAGGAACTGAGGGTGAAGAACACAGTCATAGTAAGCATTATGGGCCTTACCACATCATCCTAAAGAAGAAAAATAAAATTGAATTGCTAGGGTGTGGGAAATGAAATTACTCAGTTTTTTTCAAGTAAGAAAAGAACATGGTCTCCAGATGTTTATTTTAGTCATAGCAATGCTGGGACCAGAAGCAAGAATGCTGATTCCTTGATTCTTTTTTTTTTAATTTTTTATTTTTGGGACAGAGAGAGACAGAGCATGAACGGGGGAGGGGCAGAGAGAGAGGGAGACACAGAATCGGAAACAGGCTCCAGGCTCCGAGCCATCAGCCCAGAGCCTGACGCGGGGCTCAAACTCATGGACCGCGAGATCGTGACCTGGCTGAAGTCGGACGCTTAACCGACTGCGCCACCCAGGCGCCCCTCCTTGATTCTTTTATAGCTTTAAGGTAGATCTACAGAGTAGAAGTTGAAGACACATAGTAGAAATCCATTTAAATGCTTCCCTCTTTTGACAATAACATTCAATATCTTTTGACTCTAAGGGATATATTTGTTAAATTATAGACATAACAAAACAGTTATAAAATTTAAAGAATTAAAATCATTCATAACTCCCTTGCCTGCTTATGGTTAAAGTTTTTGTTAGATATCTCTCTATTTGGTAATAATCTCTTCTTGGATGATATGAAAGGAATCAACATTTCTTAACAGCCTATTTTTTTTCCCCATCCTTTATAATTCAACCAACCTTACTTTACCAACTTATTTACAAGTCTTACATATAGTTCTGCAGAGTCTAACAAAAATAAAAATAAACCAAATAGACAAAAAATAAACCAAAAAATGATAGACCAAATTTGCCCTTATGGAAGTTCAGAAATGGAATTTATGCAGGCATCATCTTTCCACTATTCATAAACCCCAGGACGATTACATGGTATTACTAAGAAAAAAAAAAAGAATAGAAAGAGAGAGGAAAAAAGAAGAACATTTGAATACTACTTTGTGCAAATGTTATGTCAACTCCGGGAAACAAAGAGATCTAGAACACGGCTACAAATTCTTCAAAGAGCTTATGGTATATAATTGCATAACAAGACATATACTTCCAGAAATTTCAATTTCAATGCAAGGAAGCCAATCATTAAGAACCAAATGAGGGCTCCACACAAAACTGCCAAATGCACGTAGGAGAGCTCATTTTAGTGTACAATAAAAAGCACTTGGGAACGCTTTCCGGAAGAAGGTAAGATTTGAATTGTTCCTTCAGAGAAAATGAGGGCTTCGGTCATTCACCTTCCCTCCTTCATTTAAATAAGTATTTATTGGTTACTTGTTGGAAATATTGCAGACCATGTAGTTTGGTCCGTGTTTGAAACCTGATAAAAATGACTACCTAGGCTTACTTTAGTTAGGCTTTACTTCAAGTCGCTACCATGTCAGCAGACAAGCATGGTAAATGTTGGCACGAGACCACGAATAGAAGTGAGTAGTCTAGGCTGTCTTATATCTGCTTAGTTCCTCCAGAGAGAGGCTTCCGATTTTCAGCACGCAGGGAAGAAGAAATCCAAGGCAGATGTGCAATGTTACAGGTTATAGGGAGCTATCTCAGCATTTCAGGGTAATCCCATAGCAGCAGAGGGAAATCAGAGCTATGCCACGGTTACATTTTTCCCATGTGTTATTTCCCTCTGCTTTGGGCCCACACAAGGTTTCAAGGCAGAGGGTCTGGTCATTATCCAACACACTATTAGTGCTAAGCATCGTGTAAGGGGACACGAGACAGATAAGCTCTCTGCCCTGGTGGAGTATACATTCTGGAAGAAGTTATATAAAATAGTGGGGAAAAACATGGAGAAGAAAGATTGATGTATCGAGGTATAGCCTGTTTATGAGATAAAAATGAGTACCCAATGAGTATCTTTGGAACAGAGAATAAACATACAGGAATGATAGGGGATAGTTTGTGTCAATTAATAAGAGAAATAAAATGAAGAATCTATTATCCCAGGGAAAGACACTTGAACATTATACTAAAAATCATGAGGAGACGTTAAAGTCTATTGCAAAGAGGGAGATGACTTTTTCTGAGAAGATTAAACTAGCTAGAGTATACAGTGGATTTGGAGGATCAGAGACCAAAGGGGGAAATATGAGTGTGGTGGTTAATTTTATGTATCAACTTGGCGAGACCGCAGGATGCCCAAACATTTGGCCGAACATTCTTTTGGGTGTGTCTGTGAAGATGTTTCTGGATGAGATTAACATTTGAATTGGCAGACTGACTGAAGTAGAGGCTTTCCCTCACGTGGGTGGGCTGCATCTAATCAGCTGAAGGTCTGAATAGAAAAAAAAAAAAAAAAAAAGCTGACCCTCTGAGGAAATTTGCTCCATCCTGACTGCTTCCAGCTGGGACATTGGTTTTTCCTGCCTTTGTACTCCAACTGAAATATCTCCTCTTCCTGGGTCTTGAGCCTGCCAGCCTTCAGACTAGAACTGCGTACCTTTTTGGCTCTGTTTCTCTGGGGAAGTCTGGCTGATACAGAAAGTTACCTACCTTTTGCTGCATTCCAGGTGAAAGGTGGTAAGGGCAGAGACTAACTAAGGTGGTGACTCTGAAGGGGCAAAAGAAGGAGTAAATGAGAATGGCATTTACAGGAAAGTAAGCAGAACTTAGTGAATAATTGACTGACTGGAGCCGGGGGAAGGGACCGAAGTTTACCGAGTTCCTGACTCTGTTTGGTTTTCCTAGAAGTAGAGGCATGAAGCAAAACTTTCTTGGTAACACTTTATTTGTGCATGAATTCTTCGAGAAGGAAAAAGAAAGGGAAATAGAAAGAGAGATAAGGAGGGAGGGCAAGCCACAGCTTTATAAGAAAAACAAATGGTCAGTCACCTGGGCCTTTTCTGGACAGGCTGTATGGAATCACTTTGACTTGCAACTATCTGAGGCAGGAAAGGAACAACGGAGTCCATTTTTTTTTTTTCAGCCGGCCAGTTGTTCTCTTTCATCTCTTATTGGTCCAAGTTCATCCTACAGGGCATTAATTCCCTTGAATTTGGACGACTTTTGGGGAAGCCACATCTCAGGACAACTGAGATGGCCTAGGGCTCAGAATGAGCCAGCCAGCTGGTTTTAGAGAGTTCCCGCTGTGCCTGCCTGCCTCAGGGCCTGGCTCTGTGAGCTGATGATGCTTCGTGCAGTCCTGTGTCTTCTCACACTCGAACAACAAAAAGAGAGCCCAGGTGGGAGGCTGGTGGTGTTCAGTAGAGGCATTGGGCAAGGTATGTCATGAGTGCCTCTCAGGTGATCTGTAGAGTGGGAATAACCGGCTGAGCAGAAGGTGCTCTAAGGACAAGCCTCTGCTATGAAGGAAATAGGGCTCAACAAGTCTCTTTCTAGGGAATATAAGAGCTTCCTTAATGGTTACAAAAATATGCTGCTGCCGGGTACTCATCCTGGAGGGACATCCGAACGCTATGGGCCAGTGAATCTGGAAAAGAGCAAAATTGGGTCTGGAAGAGTCCATTCCTGAGAGAACGATGGTACCGTTGACCAGGACACGAAAATCTTAAGGAGAAACTGACATTTCCCCGAAAAGGAAAATGAATCATCTGGCTTTACACTGTTGACTGTGATCCTGAGGTGATATCTTGCAGCAAGTACCAAAGAATCATGAATCAATGAAAAGTTAATGATTAAAAGGACATTAGAGGCTGCTGTGTTAACATTTCTTCTTCTTCTTCTTCTTCTTTTTTAACACTTATTTCAGAGAGGGTGGGAGATAAGATTCAGAGAAGGTTAATGATTTTACAAATGTTACGAAATGTTAGTTACAGAAGTGGGTCAGGAAAACAAATTCCTTTCATTCAGGCTGTTACTTCTTGACCTAGTCACATGGGAGGCACTAGGAATCCTGAGTTCTCATCCCTGATTTTCTGCTGAGAGTGGGTTTTGCCTTTTCACCTCTCAAATGGAAATGCCGGACAAGAAAACCCCCATCATCCCCTCTAGCTCGGATATCCAAGCATTCTCTGATGCACACACGAGAGCAGTATGGCCGAAGAAATAGATTTATAAGCTTCGATGACATTCGAGATTCCTGATTAACACCCCCTCTCTGTGGTTACATGAACATGCAGGTGCCAGGCATTCATCCTGAAAGGACATCAGACAACTATGGGCTGGTGACTCTGGAAAAGTGACAAACAGGGTTTAAAATAGTCAGTTCCTGAGAGAATGATGGTTCCGTTGGCCAAGGCAAGAAAGCCCCAAGAAGAAACTTACATAGATGGAAAATTGACAGAGAACAGGAGGTCAGTGATTAAGCTTCATGGTACGTCTTAATTTATGGTGTGGCGGGAAGAGAAGACACCATGAAGAAAACCCACAGAGAAGAAGTGGGTAGTGAAGTAGGAGAAGAACAGGAAAGTCCCCAGGGCTGAAGAAAGAGGAAGGGCTGAAAGGACTGATAAAAAATGGTAAGTGCCACAAGCATCAAGATGGGGATTGAGAAATAGCCATGAAATGTGGCAACAGAATCTTTAGATTGAAACACTTACGGCACAGTGGGCAAAGGCTTGAGGAGTTAACTATTTATAAGAAAATGGATATAAGAGGGGAGATAATATTGCGTGTAGGCTGTTCAAAGACATATCAGAGTAAGAAATAAAGTCTGTAAAATTGGGGACAGTGTAAGTATGTTTCTAGGCAGAGGAGAAGAGGAAAAGACAGATTTGGAAAAGAGAATTTATCTGAAGGAATAAGGTGCCAGAAGAGATGGGAGAGGTGAAGTACCCTTAGCACAGATGGAGGGAATGATTTTGGCAAGGAGAAAGGCACCTCTTTTTCTGAAAAGGGAGTGGAAGAACAGTAGGAACCTGAAAGTACCAAGAAAGTTAGAGGCGGAAGTGGATAGGCATAGAGGAAGTGGAGGAAAGAGTAGAGGAGGGATGTTGTGACACAGGATCTATCTTCCCAGTCAATGTGGAGGCAAGACCCAGATTGGGTGGGTGGACTGAGAGGCTGAGGACTGAGGCAAATGATTTCAGCAGGGCTGGAGAAAGAAGCGACAGAGAGTCAATTAAAGAATTGTGAGCTGCTGGGGCACCTGGATGGCTCGGTTGGTTAAGCGATCAACTCCTGATTTCGGCTCAGGTCATGACGTCACAGTTGGTGGGCTTGAGTGCCACATCAGGCTCTGTGTTGACAGTGTGGAACCTGCTTGGGATTCTCTCTCTCTCTCTCTCTCTCTCTCTCTCTCTCTCTCTCTCAATCTCTCTCTCTCTCTCTTTCTGTTCCTCCCTTGCTCATGCTCTCTTTCTCTCTCTCTTTCTGTTCCTCCCTTCCTCATGCTGTCTTTCTCTCTCCCTCTGTCTCTCTCAAAAATACATAAATAAACCTAAAAACATTGTAAGCTGCTGTGAGGTAGTTTACAGTAAATAAGATGTAAATGTTTTGGTGGTTCTCATATGCACGATTTTGTGCCTTCTATTTTCAGGTGGGGGGCTAAGAGTTGAATTGTAGAAAGTTGATTTCCTAGGGCTGGGGATGGCCAGAACTGAAAATTAAAGGATATAAAGTGTCTAGGACTCTAATTAAGGCAGCTTCAGGTTGCTAGATCAGTGTTTCAGGATGAATGGTTAGGCACCGAACTCATAAAGTTACACATAAACTAGATAAAGTGGAGGGAATTAGGGACTGGCCAACTTGCTGGGTGGTACAACAAGATCAGCAATATTATTTATTTCTTCAGGAGTCAGGGTGACCCTAGCTTGGATCTTGGTTATATAAGAGTATGATTGGCGTTAAAGGCATAAAGGATTTTGTTAACAGTGTCTTTTTATGAGTTAGATGATTGTATACATTCTATTAAGCATTGTGACTTAGTCAGACCTGGCATGGAATTATTCCTAAAGCACAAGAACTCTTTGATAAGCATTTCCTGGGTATCTATAATAATGGAACAAAAAAGAATTACGGAGATGGCAACAAGTTTTTTAATCAACAATTAATCCTAGGAACAAGATGTAAAGTTGCGTTCATTACAGAAAAGCTCCATTTACTTTATCATTCTAACAAATAAATAATTTGAAATAGTTTGAGGAAATTGATAATGAGAGGTAAGGACGACGTTCAGACCCCCGGATCTGAATGACAACGTCATTGGATAAAGCTCCCTGGTAGTTCCGTAGTTATGTACTTCTTTGTTTATTGGAGCTCCACTGAGAATGCTTAATTTATCAAAACAAGGTTCTCTTTACAAGATGGTCTTATGAACAACATAAAGACCACAGTGTCTTAGATGAGCTCCTGCTCAACCATAATTAGAAATCGACACTCCAATTTTCCAAGCCATATTGCTAGTGAAGTGAAAGTCTGATAATTTCTACCAACTGGTTGGTGACTGTGCCAGGAGTTTCTAGAGCATGATGAGGGAAATATATGTGCTCTCAACTCCTGCAGGCAAGTCTGTAATTCTCACTCATCAGCTGTATCAGGTGAGATGACAGCTTGGAAGTCCGATGTGTCTGTCGCCTCCCTGTGAATTAGAAGAGAATTAGAAAAGGAGAGAAAAGAAAAGGGGGGAAAATGACCTCATTAGAGGGAGAAAGCAAAAAACCAAACTGCTTGCTGCTTTGGACACTGGATATCGGGAGACAAAACTTTCCAACATACACAAAATAAATGGAAAAGAGCCATCACCAACCATGAAATTAGCACAGAAGGAATTCAGCTGTGACTTCACCTCTGTCTAGAAACTGGATTCTGGTGGTGGTTCTGATGAGCAGATGGATAGTATTGAGGATGGGGAGGCATCAGTCCATTCATTTATCTGGAGGAATTCAGAGGACAAATGGGAAAGATTCTTATCTAAGTGAGCTTAAACTTCCACAGAGGCACAAGGCATATGTCTAGAATGCTTTACTTAGAAATGGGCACTGATGTTGTGCATTAATTCCTTAGTGAAATACCATCTTTAAATGATCTGATCAGTTAGTCATCTGTAGCTACACCCAAGCAGCAACTCCGGGCCACCAAACTGGTAAGAAGAGTCTGCCTTAAGTCAATAGTGAAGACAAAGGCGGTTAATCCTCCAAATTTTCAAGTGTTTTCACGCATGCCATAATTCTGCGTTATGGGAGTTACTTTAGTCATACCACATAGCCGGGAGGAAGATGTGCATCAGGAAAATACTTTCTGGGGGATTCATTGCCCTCAGCATTGTGCAAGTTAATTAGAAATTAACTATTTGGGGGCGCCTGGGTGGCTCAGTCAGTTAAGCGTCCGACTTCAGCTCAGGTCACGATCTCGCGGTCCATGAGTTCGAGCCCCGCGTCGGGCTCTGGGCTGATGGCTCAGAGCCTGGAGCCTGCTTCCGATTCTGTCTCCCTCTTTCTCTCTGCCCCTCCCCCGTTCACGCTCTGTCTCTCTCTGTCTCAAAAATAAACGTTAAAAAAAATTAAAAAAAAAAAAGAAATTAGCTACTTGTGTATCACATAACTGAAATGGTTAGGATGGTGGGTCATGTAATAACAGGCAAGATTTTCTTTAGTATAGCTTTTTCTGTGCACGGAAATAGCTTTTGTTTTATTCTATTACTGAAAGATATTGAAAAATGTGGTTGTAGCTACCTCCTGTTGTAATGCCTGATGTGAAAGCGGTAGGTGTCTATCCTTCCCAGGCATCTTGGATGTCAGGACCTTTCTGTCATTCATCCTTTTGATGGCAAGCAGACATAGTGCATGGGACAAATAAAAATGATTTTTTTTCCTCCTTGTTTCTCTTTTTTCCCCTAAGGATTTGACAATTACAGACCTTCTCAGATCTCTTTCCCTTTCAATTCTTACATGAATATTTGTGACAAGGATATCACAGAATGACCGTTGTTTGTCTATTGCAAGATTTTTTTTTTTTTCTTCTGGGAGACATCAGACATCACGCTCAGCCACTGGGCTGCTGTGTTTTGTGAAGTCTAGCTGGTCAGCTGGAGGGGGCTAGTCCCTCTATGGGGCTTTACAGAAGCACCATAGCATCAAAATTTGGATCCTATCTGAGAGAAGATGGAAAATAAGCAGAAATGAGTTGTATCTTTGTGCCTAGATTTAAAAACAGGACTTTGGATTCCAGGAACAAGAAAACTTGAAAGGGAACTAACTTCTCTCAAATTGACCCTGTCAGGTGTTCAAAGATTTCCCCAAAGTTATACGTTTCTTTTTATTTTCAGCTGTACATGAAGATCGTTATCTTGCTTTAACCTGAGCTTTTTCCATTCTGAATAATAAAAGATGAAATATTAGATAAATAACATTCTATTTCCATTACTCCCAACTGGAGGAGTACCACAGTCTTTTATTTGGTGATTTTATTTCTACTGTTTTGGTTTCTCTTTGTTTTTAATGTAGCAAAAAGAACTATTTTTAAAAGTTTTAAAAGGTATCACATTATGCTATCCCGCTGAATAAACCCATCAGTGCTTCTAGGTGTCTGTTTTAAAACACTCAATTTGGCTTGATAGAACTTTTCTCAATCAAGTGTTATTATTTACTTAATCTGCTTGCTTATTTACTTAATGTCTGTTTCTTCTATTGAACTATTCGCTTTATGTGGACCATATCAGTTTCTCCATCTATTATTTTTTATAACTCATACAGCATGAACAACACAGAAATATCTTCTGGCCACATGGGGCTTACAGTTTAGTGGGGGGAAAAATCAAACAGGTTATAACTTAAAATGTGATATCCAACTTTAGAGAAAATAACACCTCAGGACTACATGGCAGGAGGAATATCTAGCCAGCCTGGGAGATGAGATGGGTTCCGAAAAAAATGTCTGGTGTTAAGTGATAGATAAGCTGAAACTCAAGTGACGAACGGAAGCTAACCAGGCAACGAAGATGGCTTAGAATGTTTCTGGAAGAGGGGAGAGATGCTAAAAGAATTATATTATGAATGCTTGTAATACGGTTCAACGTGGATGGTCCTTGGTGTGTGAGTGACACAAAAGGATGCTAGACAGACAAGAAGGATTGTATGAACCATCCCTGAACTCAAGAGCATCAGAAAGCCACTGAAGTGTGATACACAAGGATTCAGAGGACCGCAGTAACACATTCAAACACTTGGACTTCATTGTAGAGAATGACCTAGGGGAAGGAATGGAGGCAAGCAAGTTAGAGGACAGTTTCAATAACCCAGGTGAGTAACTAGGGTGACTTAGAATGGGAAAATGATGGAGCTATTGGGAAAAGAGAAAAAAACCTGAAAAATTATTAGGCGGTAGGCTGAATAAGAGTTGATTTTTGACTGAATACCGAAAATGAAGGAGAGGAAAGAGTCAGGGGAAACTCTGATTCTGGCTTGGGCAGTGGGAAATGCCTAAGGAGAAACTATTTGGTGGAGAGGTAGAGATGACGCATTCAGTTTTGGCTATAAGCTTAAGATGCCCAGCAGCCATTGGGGCACCTGGGTGGCTCAGTCGGTTGAGCGTCCCATTGGGCTCAGGTCACGATCTCACTGTCTGTGAGTTCGAGCCCCGCGTGGGGCTCTGTGCTGACAGCTCAGAGCCTGGAGCCTGCTTCGGACTCTGTGCCTCCCTCTCTCTCTACCCCACCCCCATCACACTCTGTCTTTTTCTGTCTCCCAAAAATAAATAAACATTAAAAAAAAAAAAGATTCCCGGCAGCCATCAAAGTTGCAGACACTAGTCCACAGTGTCCCCGGCAGAAGAGGAGCTTTACAAAAGCGCTGAGAGGAAAAAAGGTTAGAATTATAGACGTCAATGGAAGAATATGTTCCAAGGAAGGAGTGGTTAACACGTAATGAAAAATCCCCAGTAGATGCACAAAAATAATCAGTCACCTAAACATTAGTGGCTTTGGTAGCATGGTAAGGGAGAAAGCTGGATTGCAGTGGGATATAGAGAATGGGAATTAACATAGGTAACATTTACAAGGTGCTTAAAGAAGAAGAGACGTAGAGGGGTAACTGGAAGGGTATGTGCAGTTAGCGAATTTTTTTTTTTTAATATAACTGATGCTCAAACATGCTACCTACTTTTGCAAAACAAGCAGGAGAGAGTAACTGAAGGCGCCAAAGTAATTGGAGAAAGTGTTCAAATCTTTATATTCCAGAATGATATATGATTTTACAATGTGTAGGTAAAATCAAATATCAGAATATTATACTAATTATACCAATAAAAATTACAGCAGTATTCTATTTTCACGCAATTTCCATTGTCTGCCAAA
The DNA here is from genome assembly GCF_018350175.1 of Felis catus. NCBI lineage: Eukaryota > Metazoa > Chordata > Mammalia > Carnivora > Felidae > Felis > Felis catus. The sequence goes on along the minus strand of NC_058371.1, from coordinate 54,059,087 downwards.
CATAATAAAAAATGTGTTAGGAGTGGAGCTTATTTTGACTCACAACTTCCTTAATATGAACTTAGTTTGGATTTTATTATTTACAAGATGTTTTAAGTTGAACTTTTTGGAGCATATCCATCCATTTGTTACACACTTCATGTGAAAAGTCTTCAACTTTCTGAGTAACAGTATTGAGCATTATGTTAAACAGCCACAGGGTGCAAAGTTATGCAAATGTCTTGTTCAGGGAAAAGTAAGAAAGTTTGTTGTATAAACTAGTCAGATATGTTACACTGATGAGAGCAAAATAAGTCTTGACACATTTCTGGCAAGTGTAGAAAACTATGAGATGTATTCTCTACCACACACGAAGAGTTGCATCAGAGCAACAAAGGATATCATTGTTGAGTCTAAAAAAGGCCAGGAATATACTGTACTTGGGCAGACCCTGCCTCCTTCCCAGGGGGACAAGCACAGAGACCTCGATGACTCTCCAGGTTGAACCAATTCAGCGATTTTGAAACTATCTGATAGTTCAGACTGGAAAGTTAGGGGCCACCACTGAAGAGCTCAAGAGGTGACAAATTCCACAAGGATGTGCATTTGGTGAAGATGTCCCATGTGAGCAGACACTAATCAGCTCCTACACAAGGTGAATGGAAATCGCAGGGAACTCATGGAGATTATTAGAGACAAAGAAGAGTTGGAAGTTACTTTCATTTGATCCACACTTCTTTTTTGTTGTTCTATGGATAAAGTTGTGGGAATCATTCCAGAAAATAAAATGGAAAATGCAAGTGTTGGTTGTTTGCCCAATAACAGAAACTGTTGTGATTTAAGTTTTTGGAAGGTTTGAAATGAAAGAGAGTCCAGGTAGGGTAAACTAGAGCCCATGGGCCAAATCAAACCATCACCTGTTTTTGTTAATAAAGTTTTATTGGAACACAGCTTCACTCATTTTTTTTATGTCTTGTCTGTGGCTGAGGCATAGTCTTGTGATAGACACTTTATGGACTGCAAAGCTGCAAATATTTATTATTTGGTCCCTTGGAGAAAAAGTTTACCACTTCTTCAGTCTGGTGAGTGAGTTTAATTTCACAGTTCTTTCTTTCCATAGGTTTCTTGCTTTCATTCCACCTATGAAAATATGCTGAAGCAAAGAGTAAATGTAAAAGACTTAATTTGTAAATTTGTGTATATGGGACTAAAGGCTTAATTACCTCTCAGTCAGTCTTCGTTGATTTGAGTGGAAACTCATGGGAGGTCGTAGAAGAAAGGAAAGTGTATAGAAGTAAATAGTGACAGCAAAATTGCTAAGGAAACCTCAATTTGTGAATTCAAATGCACTTCCAAAGAAAACATTTCCAATTTTAATATTTCAGTATCTTGTCAGATAACACAGAGTCCATTTTTAAAGGCCTTAAAAATAAAATAAGATGGGTTTCATTCTTCTATGTTCTCTTCTCCTCATAAAGTGTTCATTTCTTGATAAGGAAGGAAATAGAAGGCAGAGAAAGAAAATGTGGTATCTATTGAAGTGCCTTTTCTCTACTGGGTTGTGGTGAAATGAAATCTAAACTCTCCAAATAAACACTAGAATGCTCTTCTTATGATTTGCTCTGTTAAACTGGGGCTTCATTTCCACACTTCTCAAAAACTTTTTCTGTGGTAGGTTATCATAGAATTTTTTGGTAAGTGGAGTTTGAATAACTTCTATTACCTGTTCTTAGGCAAAAAATAGATATCAAATGCTTAAGAAATACATGCCCTCTGCCCAAGAAGTTTATTTGCTTTGAAATCATACTAAACACATTAAGGCTGTAGCCAAATAGTTATTATAGAATGTACAAGACAAAATTGTTTATAGTAGATAAGCATGAAACATCTCTAAATGACCAATATTACAGGATTTGGTTAAACAGATTATGGTCTATACATTAAACGGTCTGCTTAGAGTCACTGAAGGATACTGTAGGTAAATATTTCTTAATGAAAAATGTTCATAATCTCATCTACATGAAGGAAACAAGATACAATATGGTATGTGCATTTTGGTCTAGTTTTTATTTAAAGCTATGCCTTATACTTATATCCCGTTTCTTAATCTTAAAGTTTATGAGTTTTTATGTGGTTTAGTTTAGAAATACACACATTGAGATTTTAACTGTGATTATTTTAACAGTGGAATTATAGATATTTTAAACGTTAAAAATTATATATTCTCATTTTTTTCTAAACACATAAGTTTTCTTTTTATATACCAGTATCATTTTGCATTTTATGAAAGGCTACTATCTAATAATTAAATGTAGAAATAAAGTTGCAGTATATTTCAACTTCAATTGAATAGTTTTTGTTCAGTATTTAAATTTTCCCCTGATGGGGCACCTGGGTGGCTCAGTTGGTTAAGTGTCCAACTCTTGATTTTGGCTCAGGTTGTGATCTCACGGGTTCGTAAGTTTGAAGCCCACGTGGGGCTACACACTGGCAGTGCAGAGCCTGCTTGGGATTCTCTCTCTCTCCCTCTCTCTGTCCCTCCCTTGCTCATACTCTCTCTCTCTCTCTCTCTCTCTCTCTCAAAATAAATACATAAAACTTAAAAAATTAAAAAAAATAATTATGGAGTTACTTTGAAAAGTTTCTGAAATGCAAATGACACTGTGTTTGAATTAGATTCACTTGGGTAAAAAGCTGAGAAAGATTTCTCTTGATCTTAACAGTCCTGACTGAGAAATGACCAAGGCTATTGAATTAGATGGACTTGGAAGTTGATTTCTAGTCTCATAATTTCTTAACATTGCCCAGAGATATGGACCTCAGGTCCTAATTTACTTCATATCAGAGACTCTGCGTTTAGAAGTCTACAGGTGGTGGTAGGAGTGAACTTATGGTGGTTAAAAAATTCACTCTTAAGGGGCACCGGGGTGGCTCAGTTGGTTAAGCGTCAGACTTCGGCTCAGGTCATGATCTCACGGTTCATGAGTAGGTCATGATCTCACCATGGTTTGTGAGTTCGAGCCCCATTTTGGGCTCTGAGCTGTCAGCACAGCTGACAATCCAGAGCCTGCTTCGGATTCTGTGTCTCCTTCTGTTTCTGTCCCTCCCTTGCTTGCACTCCCTCTCATTCTCTCTCTCAAAAATAAATAAACATTAAAAAAATTCAATCTTCCAAATAAAGAGTCAAGTTTAGTGATGATCATTTTGCAAAAAAATGGTAAGATAAACTTAATAAAGGCTGTTGTCTGGTTCTTTAGTTCAGTGTGTTAGTAAAGTAGATGAACTTTCACATCCTGCCATGGTTGGGGTCATGGTCATGAATCTAAGGCTTCCCTTGGAAAGGATCAAATCCATGTTTATGTAACTATGTGTTTTCTATTATAGGTGATCATTATTTGTTAGAATAACTAGCCAAGATTTCATTTCATTTCATTTCATTTTTTATATAATACAAATTTAATTGTATTTATTTTCAGAGAGAGAAATAGAGTGTGAGCAGGAGAGGGGCAGAGACAGAGGGAGACACAGAATCTGAAGTAGGCTCCAGGCTCTGGGCTGTCAGCACTGACCCCAAAACGGGGCTTGAACCCACAAAATATGAGATCATGACCTGAGCTGCAGTTGGATGCTTAACCAACTGAGCCACCCAGGTGCCCCTCCAAGATTTAAATTTTGATGTGCTTTTAATGAATAACTTGTAAAACAACTTGAATTTGTTTTCTAATCAGATAGTCTGATTATGTAGTCCTTTTGATTGACTGAACATTGGATGATGTGAATGATGTGGTCTTCACTATTTTTGGTGCATGTTGGGGATATTGTACTTGTAAAATGCAAAGGGGAAAAAGATCTTCATCTCATCCTTTCCAGTTAAACCTAAACTTAAAAATGTTTTATTTTTCTTAAAACCACATACAGCAATTTTCTTTGGAAATTCTTGTAATGAAATATTTTAGTTATTCTGGGAATATAATTATTTTCAATGAGTATTTGCATTTTTAATTTCTTTTTTTTAACATTTATTTATTTTTGAGACAGAGAGAGACAGAGAATGAACGGGGGAGGCACAGAGAGAGACACAGAATCGGAAGCAAGCTCCAGGCCCCGAGCCATCAGTCCAGAGCTCGACGCGGGGCTCAAACCCACGGACCGCGAGATCATGACCCGAGCTGAAGTCGGACGCCCAACCGACCGAGCCACCCAGGCGTCCCTGCATTTTTAAATAAATTAGTATTTGCCAAAGGTTAGTGGGTACTCCGAGCCACTGTCTGAGTCTTGTATGCCTTTCATACTACTACTTCTGATAGAGCTGATCTGACTCATAATAAATTGTTGATAAAAAGAACATTGACCTATATGGGTTTAATTTTACATATTCTCATATATGAAAAGAACTTTATTATTTTAACAAAAGGCAAGTGAAGGGGCACCTGGGTGGCTCAGTCGGTTGGGCGTCCGACTTCGGCTCAGATCATGATCTCACGGCTGGTGAGTTCGAGCCCTGTGTCGGTCTCTGTGCTGACAGCTCGGAGCAGGGATCCTGCTTGGGATTCTGTGTCTCCCTCTCTCTCTGCCCCTCCCCCGCTTGTGCTCTGTCTCTCTCTCTGTCAAAAATGAAAAATGTAAAAAAAAAAAAAAATGTAAAAAAAAATTTAAAAAAAAGGCAAGTGAAATGTCTGACTTGCTAGTTACATTTGAAAAACTTGGAAAGAAGAAATAAAAAAGTAAAATTGTAACGTAGAAGAAAGCATGAAGCACAAACAGAACTGAAAAAAAATTAAAGGAATGCACAATTACAGTTTGAGACTTCAATATTTTTTCTCAGTAACTGATAGAGCAGGTAGATAGAAAATCAGTAAGGATATAGAAATCTTGAAAAACACAATCCACCAACATGACCTAATTTAGATTTATAGACTATTTGCCCACACACAGCAGAATATACCATCTTTGCAAATGAACAGGAGAGGATCACCAACATCCACCATATTCTGGGCCATAATGTGAACCCTAACACATTTAAAAAACTGAAATCATGTAAGCATATTCTCTGAGTAGAAAGAAAACGAAACAAAACAAAAACAAACCCAGAAGTTGTTGTGTAAACCCCAAACTTGAAAATGAGCAATTTGAAAATTGTCCATGGTTCAAATAGAAAGTCTCAAGGAAAATTAAAACTTTGAATGGGATGAAATGCAGACACATTAGGTGGAATGCCATTGTAGCAACATTTAAAGGGAATGTTTTTAAGATTGAACAGTGTCTTAGATAAGAGAAAATGTCTTAAATTAGTGATCTTTATTTTACCTTAAGAAAGTAGGTAAAGAAGAACTAATTAAATTTATGCCTAAAACGAATATAACATTATGTGTTAATTACACTTGGATTAAAATTAAAAAATTAAAATTAAAATGCTTAAATAAATACTCTAAAAAACAAAAGAACTAATTAAACTCAAAGCAACAGAAGAAAGTAAATAATAAAGATGAAAAAAGATAGAAGAAATTAAAATTAGAAAAAACAAAAACAAAAAGTGGTATGTGAAACCCAAAACCAGTTCTTTGCAAAGATAAATGCAATTGAGAAATCTCTTAACAGACTGACTAAGGAAAAAGAGAGAAGTCAGCATTACTAATATCAGGAATGACACAAAGGACATCATTACAGATGCTGTATGTATGTATTTTAAAAATGATAAAACAATGCTCACTCAAAAAGAAATAGATAACCTAAGTTGGTCCTTTTGCTACCAAAGAAATAGAATTTGAGATGAAAGCATTGTAACAAAGCAAATTCAAGGCTCAGGTAGCTTCACTGGTAAATTCCACTTAACATTTAAGAAAGAAATCGGGGTGCCTGGGTGGCGCAGTCGGTTAAGCATCCCACTTCAGCCAGGTCACGATCTCGCGGTCCGTGAGTTCGAGCCCCGCGTCGGGCTCTGGGCTGATGGCTCAGAGCCTGGAGCCTGTTTCCGATTCTGTGTCTCTCTCTCTCTCTGCCCCTCCCCCATTCATGCTCTGTCTCTCTCTGTCCCAAAAATAAATAAACGTTGAAAAAAATTTAAAAAAAAAAAGAAAGAAATAGTACTAATTCAATCCAAGCTTTTAGAGAAAATAGAAAAAGAAGACGCTCTACAACTCATTTGATCAGGCTAGCATCTCCTTGATACCAAAACTAGACAAGAGCATTCCAAGAAAAGAAAACTGCATATCAAAATCTTATATGAACATAGACACTACTATGCTCCAACAAATATCAGCAGATTGAATCCATTAATATATGAAAAAAGATGATATCATGACCAAGTGCAGTTTATTCTAGGAATACAAGTTTGGTTTAAAATTTGAAAATGAATTGATGCAGTTCATTATATTAAATGCTGAAAAAAATCATATGATTATCTCAATATGCAGCAAAAGTATTTGACAAAATTAAGTATGCATTCATGATACGAACTCTCAATAAGCTAAGAATAGGCAGGAACTTCCTCATTCCTTAATCCTTAATTAAGGGTATCTTTGAAAGACATTCAGTTACCATCATATTGAATGGTGAGAGGCTCTTCTTCTAAGATTAGAACCAAGGCAGGGGTGCCTGAGAGGCTGAGTCAGTTGTGCGGTTATGCATCCAACTCTTGATCTCAGCTCAGGTCTTAATCTCAGGGTCATGAGTTCAAGCCCTGCTTTGGGCTCCATGCTGGGCATGAAGCCTACCCGCCCCCCCCCCCCAAAAAAAGGACCAAGACAAAGATGTCTACTATCACCTCTGCTATCCATCATTGTTCTGCTCAGTGTAATAAGTAAAGAAATAAAATAAAAAGCATTCATGATCCGAAATGAACTGTCTTCATAGATTACACGATTATCTATGTAGAAAATTCCAAAAAATCTATCCAAAAAAAAGTGACCCAGGGGCGCCTGGGTGGCGCAGTTGGTTAAGCGTCCGACTTCAGCCAGGTCACGATCTCGCCGTCTGTGAGTTCGAGCCCCGCGTCGGGCTCTGGGCTGATGGCTCAGAGCCTGGAGCCTGCTTCCGATTCTGTGTCTCCCTCTCTCTCTGCCCCTCCCCCATTCATGCTCTGTCTCTCTCTGTCCCAAAAATAAATAAAACGTTGAAAAAAAAATTAAAAAAAAAAAGTGACCCAAACTAAGTAAGTTTAGCAAGTTGATAGGATATGAGGTTAATAGACAAAAAATCAACTGTATTTTTATACACCAGCAATGAACAATCAGAAATTGAAATAAATATGCGAGTAATCTGAATGTAAAAAAACAAAATCATCACTGATGAAACATATCAAAGAAGACCTAACTAAATGGAGAAATATGTTGTGCTTATGTTAGAATATTCAATATTCAGATGTCAATTCTCCCTAAATGGATTTATAGATTCTATGTGATCCCCCTAAAAATTTCAGATTTATTTTAGTAGAAATTTACAAACAATTTAAAATTTATATGAATCGCCTTCTTAGCAGAGTGGGAAGCATGTCAGTCTCATAAAATATATATGAAAAGGCAAAAAAAAAAACTAGAATCGTCAAAATAATTTTGAAAAAGAACCAACTTAGAGAACTCATACTACCTGATCTCAGGACTTGCTAAAGCCATGATAATCGGGGCGCCTGGGGGGCGCAGTCGGTTAAGCGTCCCACTTCAGCCAGGTCACGATCTCGCGGTCCGTGAGTTCAAGCCCCGCGTCGGGCTCTGGGCTGATGGCTCAGAGCCTGGAGCCTGTTTCCCATTCTGTGTCTCCCTCTCTCTCTGCCCCTCCCCCGTTCATGCTCTGTCTCTCTCTGTCCCAAAAATAAATAAAAAACGTTGAAAAAAAAATAAAGCCATGATAATCAAGTAAAAATAATTTTGGCAAGGGGCGCCTGGGTGGCGCAGTCGGTTAAGCGTCCGACTTCAGCCAGGTCACGATCTCGCGGTCCGGGAGTTCGAGCCCCGCGTCGGGCTCTGGGCTGATGATGGCTCAGAGCCTGGAGCCTGTTTCCGATTCTGTGTCTCCCTCTCTCTCTGCCCCTCCCCCGTTCATGCTCTGTCTCTCTCTGTCCCAAAAATAAATAAACGTTGAAAAAAAAATTGAAAAAAAATAATTTTGGCAAAATGATAAACATATAGATCATTGGCATGGAATAGAATTTCCAAAAATATACCCAACTCTGTATTGCCAATTGATCTCTTATGGTCAATTATTTTTTGATAAAGATACAAACCTAATTGAAGGAAGGAAGGCTATCATTTTATTAAACAATACTGGAAAAATGGCTAACCTTATGAAAAAGAACATTGGTTCATACCTTCACACCATACAGAAATGGTTCATTAACATCAATTTAAAATTAAAAACTAGTCAATTTGTTTAAAAAAAAAAACAGAAAAAAATCTTTGAGACCTTTGGGTAAACAAAGATTTCTTGGCTATAACAGCAAAATCATGGTGCATAAGAAAAATAAAAGACAAACTGGACTTTAGCAAAATGACAAACTTTTATTCCTCAAGATAAACTTTCAAAAAAATTAAAAGAAAAACATTTTCAAAACATATATATCATAAAGGATTTTCATTCAGAATATAGTAAGTACTCCTAAAACTCAGAAACAAGAAATCATCAGTCCTATTAAATTATGGGCAAAATATCTGAATAGATATTTCACTAAAGAAAATATGTGGATGGCAAGCAAGCACATGAAAAGATATTCAACATTAGTTGTCATTGGTGAAATTTAAATTAAAGCTGCAATGAAATATCACTGTGTACCTATTAGAATGACTACATTTACAAAACATGAAACAAACAAAACCCTGAGCACAGCAAGTGCTGGTGGGGATGTAGGGCAGGCAGCTGAAACTCTCACTCATTGCTGGTGAAGTGCAGAATGGCGGAGATGCTTTGGAAAATAGTTTGACAGTTTCTTAAAAGTTTAAGCATGTGCTTACCATTGCCCCAGTAATCACACTCCTAGGGATTTACCTAATTAAAATGAAAACCTATGCTCACGGACACATCTTTATGAGTTGGTTACAATGCTTGTATTTTGTAACAGGTAAAAACTGGAAACAACTCCGCTGGTGAATAGAGAAACTGAGGAAAATCCATGCAATGAAATATCAGTCAGCAGCAAAAAGGAACCGAACTACTGACGCATGCTACAGAATGGATGAATCTTGAATTAATACGCCAAGTGAAAGAAACCGATCACAAAAGGCTACATTATTGTATGACTTCATTTATAGGATATCCTGAAAAAGTAACACTATAGGAGCAAAAAATAGATCATGGGTTGTCGCCAGTTTTTGTGGGATCAAGAGTGGTTAATTGCAGCGGCATGAAGGACTTTTGGGGGGTGATGGAACTGCTCCATCTACCCCTTGATTGTGGAGGTGGTTTACACAACTTTATGTGTTTGTCAAAACTCATAGACATTTACATCAAAAAACGTGAATATTATTGTATGCAAGCTTTGCCTCAATTAAAAAAATACGGAAAAAACAAGAGGTGAGAAAATGTTTGAAGGAATGAAAAAATAGTTTCTTCAGAATAAAAGAAAGATATAAGACCTGAGATCAAAAGACGTCATGGATTGTAGCACAAACCAGATAAGAAAAAAGTAAAAATCAAAACGCCCTACACATTGGCACATAATAGTGAAATTTAAGAACATCAAAGAAGAGAAGATTCTAAAGTCTTAAGGGAGAAAGAGATGATAATTTACAATGGAACAAGAATAAAACTGATATCACAGCAACACCAGGTAAAAGAATAAAAAGATAGTGATATTTTCCATGTTTTAGGTAAAGGACCTTCAAATCCAGTACCCTGTGGCTAAATAAACTAACATGTGAGATTGTCACAAAGCTATTCCCCGGCATAATATTGGGTTTAAAAGAATCCTTTTAATGTTGTACAAAGAATTACTTCAGCAGGAAGAGAAACACATCTATTAGTAAATAAATGCACACACTTACATAAAATGGTGAATGAATAGCTTAGTGAAGTTCACTGTTTTTAAAAAAGATAGAAGCAAAACCAATCTGTGATAATCAACCGAAAATACCAATAGGACACCAATAGGGCAAATGGGGCAGGAGTGAGATGTGTGTAATGGCAGAATCAGAAGGGGGCAAAAGTCTGGTAATTTTTTCTAATTTTGGAGGTACATAAATAGTGAGAAATGTCAAACGTTATGTGTGGAAAAATTTTAAAAATGGGTATTAATAAATTAAAAGCAATAACTGGAGAATATACTTCCAAATGAGCAGAAAAAAGAGTTTGGTTTACACAATAAAAACATAGAAAGGGCAAAAAGGATTTTAAAAATGATAATATGGTAAGTAGAAAATATAAAATAAAAGACCATACATAAATCCCAAATGAATATACAAATGAATTAAGCCACTCAGTAAAATCAGATAAGGTAAAATTTGAGATAAAGCACATGTTGGGAGCAAAAGGGGATGCTATATAATAGTAGTAAGAATAGATCAAGAAGACCAAAAAAATCACAAATCTTATGAACTAATTTGCAGAGATTCCAAAAAACAATAGGAAATATCTATCTATCTATCTATCTATCTATCTATCTATCTATCTATCATCTATCTATCTATCTATATTTAAATTCAAGTTAGTTAACATACAGTGTATATAGCCTTGGATTCAGGAGGGATTCATCACTTACATATAACATCCAGTGCTCATCCTGAAAAATGCCTTCCTTAATGCCCATCACCCATTTACCCCATCCTCCACCCACCTCCCTTCCAGAAACCCTCAGTTTATTCTCTGTATTTAAGAGTCTCTTATGGCTTGCCTCCCTGTCTCTTTTTATTTTATTTTTCCTTCCATTCTCCTGTGTTCGTTCATCTGTTGAGTTTCTCAAATTCCACATATGAGTGAAAGCATATGATATCCGTCGTTCTCTGAGTGACTTATTTCATTTCGTATAATAGCCTCTAGTTCCATCCACATTGTTACAAATGGCAAGATTTCATTTTTTTTTCATTTTGGAGTAGTATTTCATTATATATATTATATATATAATACAAATTTCATTATATATATATGTATATATGTATATATATACAAACCACATCTTCTTTATCCTTTCATCACTCGATGCACATTCATTATATATATTATATATATAATACAAATTTCATTATATATATGTATATATGTATATATGTATATATGTATATATGTATATATATACAAACCACATCTTCTTTATCCTTTCATCACTCGATGCACATTAGGGCTGTTTTCATAATTTGGCTATTGCCAATAGTGCTGCTATAAACATTGAGGTGCATGTGCCCCTTTGAATGGGCATTTTTGTATCCTTCGGATACATTCCTAGTAGTATAATTGCTGGTTTGTAGGGTAGTTCTATTTTTAGTTTTTTGAGGAAACTCCATACTGTTTTCCAAAGTGGCTGTACCAGTTTGCATTCCCACCAGCAGTGCAGAAGGGATCCTCTTTCTCTGCCTCCTCGCCAACATCTATTGTTTCCTAAGTGGTTAATTATAGCCATTCTGACAGGTATGAGGTGGTAAGTGGTTTTGACTTGTACTTTCCCGATGATGAGTGATGTTGAACATCTTTTCATGTGTCTGTTGGCCATCTGGATGTCTTCTTTGGAAAGGTGTCTGCTCATGTCTTCTGCCCATTTCCTCACTGGATTATTTGCTTTTTAGGTGTTGACCTTGGTAAGTTCTTTATAGATATTGGGTATTAAACCTGTATCATTTGTCATTTGTAAATATCTTCACCCATTCCATCAGTTGCCTTTTATTTTTGTTGATTGTTTCTTTTGCTGTGCAGAAGCTTTTTATCTTGATGAGATCCCAATAGTTTATTTTTGCTTTTATTTCTCTTGCCTCTGGAGCCATGCCAAGTACAAAGTTACTGTGGCCGAGGTCAAAGTGGTTGCTGTCTATTTTCTCCTGCAGGATTTTGATGGTTTCCTGTCTCACATTTAGGTCTTTCATCTATTTTGAATTTGTTTTTGTGTATAGTGTAAGAAAGTGACCCAGTTTCCTTCTTGTGCATGTTGTGTCCAGTTCTCCCAGCATCATTTGCTAAGAAGACTTTTTTTTTCCATTGAATACTTTTTCCTACTTTGTCAAAGATAAGTTGGCCATATATTAGTGTGTCCATTTCTTGTCTTCTATTCTATGTGTATATTCTATTGTCTTCTATTCATTGATCTATGTGTCTCTTTTTGTGCAATACCATGCTGTCTTGATGATTACAGCCTTGTAATACAGCTTGAAGTCTGGAATTGTGATGCCTCCAGCTTTGATTATCTTTTTCAACATTACTTTGGCTATTTGAGGTCTTTTGTGGTTCCATACAAGTTTTAGGATTGTTTGCTCTAGCTTTGAGAAGAATGCTGACGCAATTTTGATTGGGATTGCATTGAATGTGTACATTACTTAGAGCAGTATCAACATTTCAATGATATTTGTTCTTCCAACCCATGAGCATGGAATGTTTTTCCATTTCTTTGTGTCCTCTTTAATTTCTTTCCTAAGCTTTCTATAGTTTTCAGTGTACAGATCTTTTGCATCTTTGGTTATGTTTATTCCTAGGTATCCTATGGTTTTTTGTGCAATTGTAAATGGGATTGATTCCTTTATATCTCTTTCTGCTGTTTCATTATTGGTGTATAGAAATGCAACCGATTTCTGTACACTGATTTTATATCCTGAAGCTTTGCTGAATTCATGGATGAATTCATGTATAGTTTTTTGGTGGAGTCTTTTGGGTTTTCCATGTAGAGTATCATGTTGTTTGCAAAGAGTGAGAGTTTGACTTCTTCTTTGCCAAGTGGATGACTTTTATTTCTCTTTGTTGTCAGATTGCTAAGGCTAGGACTTCCCGTACTATGTTGAACAACAGTGCTGAGAGTGGACATCTTTGTCATGTTCCTGATCTTAGGGGGAAAACTCTCAGTTTTTCCCTGTTCAGGATGATATTAGTTGTGGGTCTTTCAAATATGGTCTTCATATGTTAAGGTATGTTCCTTCTATCCCTACTTTGTTGAGGGTTCTTATCAAGAAAGGGCACTGTATTTTATCAAATGTTTTTCTGCACCTATTGAAAGGATCATATGATTCTTATTCTTTCTTTTATTAATGTGGTGCATCATGTTGATTGATTTGCAAATACTGAACCCGCCCTGCAGCCCACGAATAAATCCTACTTGATCATGGCGAATAATTGTTTCACTGTACTGGTGAATTCAATTTGCTGGTAGCTTGTTGAGAATTTTTGTATCCAGGTTCATCAGGGAAATTGGTCTGTAATTCTCCTTTTTAGTGGGGGCTTTGCCTGGTTTTAGTGGGGGCTTTGCCTGGTTTTGGAATCAAGGTAATGCTGGCTTCATAGAATGAGTGTGGAAGCTTCCCTTCCATTTATATTTTTCAAAGACGTTTAATGATAATAGGTATTAACTCCTGTTTAAATGTCTGTTAGAATTCCCTGGGGAAGCCATCTGGCCCAGGAATCCTATTTCCTGGGACATTTCTGAAAACTGATTCAATTTCTTTACTGGTTATGGGCCTATTCAAATTTTCTGCTTCTTCCTGTTTGAGTTCTGGTAGTATGTGAGTGTCTAGGAAAATGTCCATTCCTTTCAGATTGTCCAGTTTGTTGCCATAAATTTTTTCATAGTATTCTCTTATAATTTTTTGTATTTCTGTAGCTTTGGTTGTGATTTTTCCTCTTTCATTTGTGATTTTATCTATTTGGGTTCTCTCTCTTTTCTTTTTGAGAAGTGTAGCTAGGGGTTTATCAATTTTTTTATTCTTTTAAAAAAGCAGCTCTTAATTGCATTGGTCTGTTATGGTATTTTTTCTATATCACTTATTTCTGCTCTAATCTTTTTTAATTTTCTTTCTTTTGCTGATTTTGGGCTTTATTTGTTGCTCCTTTTCTAGCTCCTTTAGATGTAAGGTTAGGTTCTATGTTTGGGACCTTTCTTGCTTCTTGAGATAGGGCTTAATTGCAATGTATTTTCCTCTTAGGACAACCTTTGCTGCATCCCTAAGGGTTTGAACTATTGTGTTCTCAATTTCATTTGCTTCTATGTATTTTTTTAATTTCTTCTTTGATTTCCTAGTAAACCCATTCATTCTTTAGTAGGATGTTCTTTAACCTCCACATATTTGAGGGCTTTCCAATTTTTTCCTTGTGGTTAATCTCAAATTTCACAGCGCTGCAATCTGAAAATATGCATGGTATGATCTCAATCTTTTTGTACATGTTAAGGGCTGATTTGTGACCCAATATGTAATATATTCTGGAGAATGTTCCGTGTGCACTCAAGAAGAATGTGTATTCTGCTGCTTTAGGCTGAAATGTTCTGAATGTGTCTGTGAAGTCCATCTGGTTCAATGTGTAATCAGAGGCATTGTTTCCTTGTTGTTTTTATGCTTAGATGATCTGTCCATTGCTGTAATTTTAGTATTGAAGTCTCCTACAATTATGGCATTATTATCAATAAGTTTGCTTATGTTTGTGATTGATTGATTTACATATTTGGGTGTCATCAATTTGGGGGCATAAATATTTACAGTTGTTAGCTCTTCTTGATGGACAGACCCCTTAATTATGATGTAATGCCATTTTTCATCTCTTATTACAGTCTTTGATTTACAACCAAGCTTGTCTGATATAAGCCTACTCCGGCTTCCTTTTGACATCCATGAACATGACAAATGGTTCTCCATCCCCTCACTGTCAATCTGCAGGTGTCCTCAAGTCTAAAATGAGTCTTTTACAGGCAGCATATATATGGATCTTGTTGTTGTTGCTGTTGTTGTTGTTGTTGTTGTTGTTGTTTTGTCCTTTCTGATACCTATGTCTTCTGATTGGGACATTTAGTCCATTTACATTCAAAGCGATTATTGAAAGATGTGAATTTAGTGCCATTGTGTTTTCTGTAGATTTTGTGTTGTGGTGATGTTCTCTGGTCCTTTGTAGTGTTTGCTGCTTTCCTCTCATACAACCCTCCTTAGGATTTTCTGCAGGGCTGGTTTGGTGGCGCTAACTCCTTTAGTTTTTTTTGTCTGGGAAAGTCTTTATCTCTCCTTCTGTTCTGAATGACAGCCTTACTGGATAAAGGATTCTTGGCTGCATATTTTTCCTATTCAGCATATTGAATATTTCCTGCCAGTCTCTTCTTGCCTGCCAAGTTTCAGTGGACGGGTCTGCTACTAACCTTACGTGTCTACCCTTGTAGGTCGAGGACCTTTTGTCTCTAGCTGCTATCAGAATTCTCTCTTTATCTTTGTATTTTGCAAGTGTCACTATGATTTGTCATGGTGACCTGTTTTTGTTGATTTTGAAGGGAGTTCTCTGTGCCTCTAGGATTGGATGCCTATTTCCTTCCCCAGATTAGGGGAGTTCTCAGCTATGATTTGTTGAAATAAACCTTCTTCCCTTTATTCTCATTTTTCTTCTTCTGGGACTCCTATGATACGAATATTTTTCATTTCATGGCATCACTTAGTTCTCTAATTCTCCCCTTCTTGTGATTTAGTAATTTCTTTCCCCTCTTTTTTATGCTTTATTATGTTCCATAATTTTATCTTCTATATCACTTATTCTCCCCTCTGCTTTTTCACTGTCCCCAGTTTATTTTGCATCTCAGTTATAGCATTTTTTAATTCACTCTTACTAGTTCTTAGGTCTTTGATTTGTGAAACAAGGGTTTCTCTGGTGTCTTCTATGCTTTTTTCAAGCCCAGCTATTAGTGTTATTCTATTAGAACAGCTATTAGACTGTTATTCTAAACTCTTGTTAAGATATATTGTTGTAACTGTTTTGAGCAATTGTCTAGCTGTGATTTCTTCTTGACCTTTCTTTTGGGGAGAATTCCTCCATCTTGTTATGTGTCCTGCACCCGAGAGTTCTGCTATATTAAAAAGGGGTCATAACACTGTCAAGGGCCTGGCACTCCAGGAAGTGTTTCTAGTGTATGTTGCATGCATTCTGTTGTTGCATTTTGGCTGCTTTATCCCAGAGGTCAGCCCTCTGCAGAGCTCCTCCTTTCTTTCTATGGTGGAGTGTTTGGATCTTTAACCAGGAGTGCTTTGATTTGTTTGTTTAAGAAGCCCTGAAAAAAAGAGGGGGGAGCCTGATCCCATAAAGAGAGAAAAAGGAAAGGGGAGAAAAGAAAACCAAACAGAGAATCAAAAAGACTATAAGGCTAATTCAGGAGAAAGAGAAAGGGGAAAAAACGAAAAAGAAAGAAAAGATGGAAAAAGAATAGAGTAAAAATGCTGGATATATATATATATATATATATATATATATATATATATTAAGAATTGACCAAAAAAAAAAATCAAACTAAGAGACTGATTCCAAAAGAAAAAAAGGAGGAAAGGAAAAAAAAATTGTCTGTTGTTGCCTGGGGCTGGTGGCTGTGCTGGTCTGGAGGAGAGGCTGGCTACGTTGGATCAGTTAGTCTTACTTCAGTAAATAAGCAGTTGCCAGGCACAGAGGGGTGGGATACGTGTAAGCAGGTCCTGCCTCGACTGGGGGCTGCTGTGCTGCTCTCTGAAGTCCCACTGTTACTGGTGGAGGGGAGGCATTTCATCACCCCAGTCTCTCACCCCTGGACTGGGGCTCTCAACCCACACTGTTCAAGCAGCCCTCACAGAATAGTGAGGGTGGTCAGCTTGCCCTGAGTCACAGTTCTTTTGAGCTTCTCCTTGTCTCTCAGCTGGAATTAAAAACCCAATGTAAATGACCCCACACTGTGCAGATCTTCTCCCCTGTTCCGGAGTAGAGCCTCTCCACCCTGCTGATGAAAGGCGTTTGGTGGCACCTGCAGGGTCGTTTGTCCTTGGGGAGGCTATAACCCCTCTTCCCAAAGTACTCCAGGAAGGGGACTGTTCTCTCCCAGTGCATTCTGGAGATCACTATACCATACTGTTCACTCCGGGGCCAGCTCCCTCCTCCCCAGGAGCACACAGCACAGCTCCCCTCCAGAGGAAGTTGCATACTTTCAAAACCTCTGAGCTTTAGCTCCAAAGGCTGTTTGCAAAAAAAGAACTAGAATTCTCCATACTTCTCATTCCCCAGTCCGAGTTCCAGAGAGGTTTTCCTCTTGTGGTAACTCAGTGCCGCACTTTCACAACCCCTCTCTGTTTTGCTCCCTTTTGTCTCTCCACAGAAAAGGTTCTCTCCCCTCCATAGCTATGCCATTTTATCTCCACCAATTCACGTACATACACCTCAATCCTGCCAAGATGTCTCCCTCCAACTGTGAAGATCCTCCTCCACTCCTGATGTATTTCCTGGGTGTTCCATGTAATCTGACCTCAATATAACTGTGTTTGAGGGATGAGGAAAATCCAGATCTCCTTACTTCTCCACCATCCTAACTTCTCTCCTGAATAGCAAATACTCTTTTTTTTTTTTAAGTCTTTTTTTAAAATGCTTATTTACTTGAGAGATAAAGAGAGAGAGAAAGGGAGGGAGCGAGCACAAGCACGGGGGGGGGGTTGGTGGGGGGTGGGGGGGGCGGGGTCATAGAGAGAGACACACAGAATCTGAAGCAGGCTCCAGGCTCTGAGTTGTCAGGGCAGAGCCCGATGCAGGGCTAGAATCCTTGAACTATGAGATCATGACCTGAGCTGAAGTCAGATGCTTAACCAACTGAGCCACCTATGCACCCCAGCAAATACTCTTAATGAAAGTCTCATTTTCAGATTAGGAAAAAAAACAAGGCTGCTTGTTATCACTACTCCTTTTTGGCATAATACTGAATATTTTGCCCGATGCAAAAAGACCAGAAAAAGAAATGTCTTATAAGCATAAGAAAAGAAGAGACAGACAATGGAGAAGACGTGATAACCACACAGTAAATCTGTAAAATCAACTATAGGAAATCAAAGCTACATTGAAGATACATATTCTGTAATGGGTTGTTGACAGAAAATACATTGAACATATACTTTAAATTAGACAAGTACAGATGTGACCTTTAATTTTATTATTGAAAATAGTTCTTTAAATAAAAATAAGCAAAAACAAAGACTTGTACATATGAAGTAAAGAAAGGTAGCAAAAATTTAGAAAAACAAAGATTAGGAAAATATTTGACAAGAAACTATTAGGTTGTTATTAATTAAATCTTTTCCAATATATTGTAATTTTTAAATTACTGCATCTCTGACTAGTAAGATTTTGTTAATTTATTTCTCTTATTTTCATGCCATTTTCAAAGACATGAAAACAATCCACAAACTTTTGCCACTAGTGTTATTTTTCTTCCATTTAAGAGTTGCTGACTAATACCAAAATAAAATTTGATTTGCGTGTTTTCTGTATACTTCAAGCCATATTTGAGTAAGTGCACTCAAGCATGATAAAATATCATAAAAGAAGGTAGCAAGGAGTGTGTGGGTGGCTCAGTTAGCTAATCTGGCTCTTGATTTTGGCTCAAGTCATGATCTTACAGTTCATGAGATCAAGCCCTAGCATAGAGCTCTGAGCTGGTAGCTCAGAGACTTCTTAGGATTCTTTCTCTCCCTCTCTCTTTTCCCCTCTCCCCAGTTCTCTGTCTGTCTGTCTTTCTCTCTCAAAATAAATAAATAAACATTAAAAAAAGAAGGTAGCAAGACTGAGAAAAAGTTAAATTATATCATAAATCACAAACTATAAATTCTCTAACCTATTAAGTAGGACTATCCTGATCTGAGAAAACAGAAGCTAAAGATTTGGGGTAAGAAAACTACCATATTGTCATTGCCCTGATGGGGATCATAGACTAATTCAAAAACATGTAAAAATCTCTATAGCCATTGTTTTATCAGCCATGACCTTATCGTCAAAATCTGTGGATGCATTCAATTAACCAAAACATTGTTTTTGGCTAAAGAAAACATCCAATTTCTGACATGGCATGTTTAAACCAAGCCTTTCTTTCTTGTCCATTTAAATGTAACAATGTCCAGGTATGTATTTCAAAATCTTACTTCTTCAAGAAACTGTACTCAGTTTACATATTGTAAACATCTGTCCTTTATAAGGTATTGTTTTCTGCCTTCTCCCTCTGATTCATTTCTCCTTTTATCCACCCTGGACAGTGTTGCTCTTGGCATAGTGTACAGATTAAATATTATCCTTTTTTTTCAGTCCATTTCCTTCTCTGAGGGAGAAAACTATATTAATAATTATACATTATGTTCTTATATTCATATAATATATTTGATATGTCAAGTTTATAAACAAGGTTTGCCTTACTTTATCACTTAGATTTATTGGGGAACCAAAATATCTTAATGATTACCAAAATTTAAAATATATGATTCAGCTCTCCCTCTTTAAAAAAAAATTTTTTTTTAAGATTTTGCATTTTTTTTAATTTTTATTTATTTATTTATTTTTTTCAACGTTTTTATTTATTTTTTGGGACAGAGAGAGACAGAGCATGAACGGGGGAGGGGCAGAGAGAGAGGGAGACACAGAATCGGAAGCAGGCTCCAGGCTCCGAGCCATCAGCCCAGAGCCTGACGCGGGGCTCGAACTCACGGACCGTGAGATCGTGACCTGGCTGAAGTCGGACGCTTAACCGACTGTGCCATCCAGGCGCCCCATATTTTGCATTTTTTTAAAAAGTAATCTCTGTAACCAACATGGGGCTCACATTTACAACCCTGAGATCAAGAGTTGTATATTCCCCCCAACTGAGCCAGTCAGGTGCTCCTTACCTCTCCCTTTTGAGTTCCAAATCCACATTTCCTTATTTCTAGTTACTTTTTTTAAGTTTATTTATTTATTTTTGAGAGAAAGAGAGATAGAGAGAACGAGCACAAGTGGAGGAGGGGCAGAGAGAGAGGGGGAAACACAGAATCTCCAGGCTCCAAGTTGTCAGTACAAAGCCTAAAGTGGAGCTGAAACTCATGAACCATGAGAACATGACCTGAGCCAAAGTCAGACGCTCAACCGACTGAGCCACCCAGGTGCCCCATTTCTAATTAATTTTGTTATTGTATGCCTCAGCGGCACTTGACCCTCAATGCATGGCTATTTATTATCTTTCTTTCTAGATATTGGCTCTTCATATTCTTTTTCTCAGTCTGGTTAATAGACTCATCACCAATGTTAAAATAATCAAAGAGAGCAATTTAGTTGATATAAACAAATTGTACGTCACACCTTATGAAGTGTGCAGTCTCTACTCTCAAGAGTCCAGAGAATTACAAAGTGAGGGGAAAGGGCTGCAAGGTTTATAGAAAAAAGGAAAGCTGGAAACAAGAGAGTCATACTCAGCTTAACTTGACTGGCTGGGGCTGCGTATCCGATCTTATTTAGAAAGATCAAGGAACACGAAAGCAAATGTAGTGCCCAAAGGTGTCTTGACTTTTGAGAATTGACCGGCTGGGTAGAGAGAATAGACCGACTGAGATCATGTTTCTGGTCGAGCAAAGCATTTACAGGAGTAGGAATTCTCTTAGTTTCAGTTTGCGGATGGGACTCTCTGGGCAAGAACAGTTCCATCTTGGGCCTAGAAATTTATTCAATACCAAGATGTTCAAGTTAGGGAGGCATCATTTCAGAAGCTAGTGTAATACTGTGAGGCATGGGGGAAAGTGTAGTGTACTTAGGTGTGAAACAGCAATGGGTCGAGTCCTTACAGTGTGACTTTCTAAATGTGTGCTTTAACCTGGTTTACAAATCTGGAAAATCAGAATAAAACTCACTTTATGAGTCTGTTGTGAGATTTATATGAGCTAACGTGTGTAGAATGTTCTGTAAACAGCAGTAATTTTCAAGATCATTTTTCGTCTTTCCTTTAGCAACAGCATATTCTTGGTTAAAGTATTTGTACTTTCTTACACTCTCTCAGATCTTTTTCTTTCTCCCTTCTTTCTAGCACTTCCTTGGCTCATCTCTCATCTAGATTACATCACTAATGACCCCGGCTCCCCGTCTATGTTCCACACCTGGGTACCTCCATCCATCCTCTACACTGAAAGAAGTGATCATAATCAAGTGCCATTCTGCTTTTATTGCCTGGCTCTTTAAAATCCTTCAACTGGTTCCAGAAATGAAAGAGAACACCCTGTGTTAGTAAGCATGCCAGCAAATGGTATCTCATAGTTAGTAATGGGAATGAAAATTGGTATTTTTCCAGAAAGCAATTTGTCTTATGTACCAAACACCTTTAAGTAGTACTTCCTGGCCCAGCAGTGCCACTTACGTTTTTTTTCTGAACTAAAACAAGAAAACATGCTCTGGATTTCTGGCAAAGCTTCTTTTGTGGCCGAACTTTAAAAAAAAATTTTTTTTTCCTAATTTATTTTTGAGAGAGAGATGGAGAGACAGAGCTCGAGCACGGGAGGGAAAGAGAGAGGGAGACACAGAATGTAAAATCAAGCAGGTTCTAGGCTCTGAGTTGTCCACACAGAACCTGATGTGGGGCTCAAACTCATGAGCCATGAGATCATGACCTGAGCTGAAGTTGAACACTTACCCAACTGAGCCACCCAGGCACCCCTATGGCCAAACTTCTAAAACCCTTCTCAATGACTCAGCAATATGTTAAAAAAAAACAAGGCTAGGAAATATTAATAATGAAAAAGAAAACTACGTTTATTAGTGCCAAGAGTACAAAATGGCAACAATATATCACAAAACCAAAGAAATGTGTGCAAGTCTAGAGAAAATTCAATCAGCTCGAAAGAAGCAAGACTGACGAAGAATTTACAGTTGTAGAAATGTGGAGAAAATTCTGGTGAGAAGTGGGACATATGGTTGATTTCAAGAGAAGTGGGGACACTATTTATCGCCCATTGCTCCAGGTTACTAACACTTCAAGCCTATTAAAAGCAGGACTGTAGTGGGGCGCCTGAGTGGCGCAGTCGGTTAAGCGTCCGACTTCAGCCAGGTCACGATCTCAGCGTCCGACTTCAGCCAGGTCACGATCTCACGGTCCATGAGTTCGAGCCCCGCGTCAGGCTCTGGGCTGATGGCTCGGAGCCTGGAGCCTGTTTCCGATTCTGTGTCTCCCTCTCTCTCTGCCCCTCCCCCGTTCATGCTCTGTCTCTCTCTGTCCCAAAAATAAATAAATGTTGAAAAAAAAATTTAAAAAAAAAAACAAAAAAACAGGACTGTAGTATAAGACCTGTGGTCAAGCCACATGATTATTTGCAGATAGAATTTAAAGCACATTTAATTTTCTTCTTTATGTTTTCCCCATTTAAAATTTTTCATTGATGAATAGGGATTAATTTATGGAATGGAATAAAACAACAAAATAAATAAAAATCAATAAATATATTTTGGTGGCTCTTGAATATCCTTCCTATAGAAAAAACTGTTACCTTCTCTGGTTTTCTACTGTTGCTAGGCTGAAATATTTAGTTTTCCAGAACATGATATTCTCTTTTTCTCTT
Source organism: Felis catus (assembly GCF_018350175.1). NCBI lineage: Eukaryota > Metazoa > Chordata > Mammalia > Carnivora > Felidae > Felis > Felis catus. Next base: position 54,036,684 of record NC_058371.1, on the reverse strand, counting down.
CTATATCTTTGCAACTGCTTTCTCCTGCAATTGTCTAGGGAGCTTCTTGTAACCATTTGTTACTCAGCTAAAATTCACCTCCTTCATGAAATATTCTGTGACATGTTTAGGCGTAATATATGTTTCCACTTTTGTGATCCCATTGTTCTCTGTCAACATCTCAGTTGTGGTACTTACACACTGGTGTCTTCTTTGTGAACATTCTTCCTCCTGCACCATGAGAGCTATGGGACAGCAGGCATTGTGTCCCTTTAAACTTCGTGTGAAATTTACTACATATTTTTTAAATCAACACAGGAAACGGGGCATTCATATTTCCCATTTTCCAGTCTCGTCATTGAGCTGAGGGGGCACATTTCTCGCAATATTGCCTAGAGGACATTTTGTTTTTTTTTAATGTATCATTGTAGGGGCGCCTGGGTGGCGCAGTCCGTTGGGCGTCCGACTTCAGCCAGGTCACGATCTCGCGGTCCGTGAGTTCGACCCCGCGTCAGGCTCTGGGCTGATGGCTCAGAGCCTGGAGCCTGTTTCCGATTCTGTGTCTCCCTCTCTCTCTGCTCCTCCCTCATTCATGCTCTGTCTCTCTCTGTCCCAAAAATAAATAAACGTTGAAAAAAAATTAAAAAAAAATAAATAAATGTATCATTGTATATTAAATTTCAAAATAGTAAGTATTTAACTGCTTTTTATCCATTCTACATTTATTTATATTCCATTTATTCTTCCAGAGCAAGGAGATCATGTTTCTTGTGTTTGACTTGCTTCACATGCACAATAAGTTGCAGGCACCTGGATTCACTTAAATTGTTTCGCAATACAATGACCTTATTTTCATTCCATCAAAAATAAAAGCTATTACAATTACGAAGTGTATTTATTTCTCTGATGTGGATGTAAAGGGCTTTACAGTGCACTGTGCAGAGGTGGGCACCCTGACAAAGGCTCAGGAAAACAAACTGATTGCTTTTTTGGTTTTCCCTGTGCTCACCTGCCAAGAAACATTCTGAGCTGAAGGTTAGGGTTTAGGAGATTAGATTTATGGAAATTAGAAATATGTTCCCATGCAGAATGTTTTGTTAAAAGATTTTATGCTCATATTTAGTGAATCTTAAGCTTAATTAAAGTAAACCACTAAGTTCTTCCCAGAACCTCAACTAAACCCAATCTTTGGAGAAAAATGTAAGCCAAAAAAAAAAAAAGTTTTATTTTTAAGAAAGAGGTGAATTTCAGAAAAAAAAATGCTTAAAGATTTTGATTTTATTCTGGAAATTATTTTTTTTAACAAAACCATTAATTTGGTCCTTTCCATAATTTAGACAAACTACTTTTCACAGTCTGCCATCTTTTTGACAAATTAGAAGGGTCAAGATTTTTATGAAGTCATGGACCCTGTCAAAACACTTCTAGGTTTGCATTTTTTTTCCAGCTAAGAGTAACAATATCCACAAATCATACTTCAGCTAAGATTCTTACCTGAAATTGCCTTGAAATAAGTGAAAATATGACAGAAGTTTTTCTCAAGGTATGCAACATGTTACTCTCCAAGTTTGGCTGAAATCTGAAATCAGTGTAAGCCTTGACAGAAATGAAAGAGGAGAAGGGTGAGGAGAGGGGAGAAGAAGAGGTGAAAGAGGAGGAAGAGGATGAAATCTTCCATTAAATAGAGGTCAAAGTACTTTGCCAAAATGTGAGTTTGCATTGTATTAATTCATATTTTATCAAAATCTGCGTTCTTAGTTTTCATTGTGATTCCCGGTGTTATCTGTGAATCACTGGAATAACCACATGAACACATACTAAAGATTACGATACAAGTAACACAATTCCATTTCCAGCTTTCAGAATTACCGTGTTGGCAGTTTGACAGCTTTTTCAGGCCAAGAGTAAAGGGAAAACAAATTTCCACGGAACTATTGTTTCTTTCAAACACATGATCCAGACTTGCACAGAACCATCGTAATTGCCATTCACACTAAAGAAATGCAACTTTGTTATAGGAAATTTGGCGGTGGTGTTAAAATGCTTGGTGTGTAAAGAAATTATTTTTCCTTATGTGTTTCCTGAAGTAATGGGTTAAATACTATGATACGCTGTGGGCATGTCACAAGTTGACTCAGTGACTCACATGTTGGCAGTGGCCAAGTAAATAGAGCTACTGTGTCTGAAGAGAACAGGTAGCTAGCTACTTTCTCGACCATTCAATATGGAAGGTAGCGTTAAAGAATTTCAAAACAAAGAATATTTGCAAAGACTTGATTTCTGGATCTTTGAATTTTGTTACAAGATTTTTCATTAAAATAGAATGGAAACCTAAACTTCAAAACCAAGTTTTGCAACATGTGGGGTTTTTATTTGCCTTCCCCAGTCCATCCTTTTAATTTTTTGAGGTTAATCACTTTGACATATTTCTGGATTTCCTGTATTGTAGATTCCCCTAGGATATTAAAAGTATATTTTAAAATTTTTTTTTCGACAGAGGAATGTCCTATTTCCAGGATATATTCCAACAGAAGATAGTAGAGCTGGATATTAAGCGGACGAGCCTCACTATTCAAGATCTCAGTCTGGGAAAATTTACTTAGCAATTGTTAGTTATAAGTAATTTCTCTTGAGGAATTTGGAAAAATAAAACTCTTCAGAGTTGTTAATTGTACTAGGAATTTCATGTACTACCTTGGGCTTACTAGCAAGCATACTGGCTTTTCTAAAGTCACACAATACAAAATCTATGTACAGATATCTGTTACATTTCTACACACCAATAATGAAGCAGTATAAAGAGAAATCAAGGCATTGATCCCATTTACAATTACACCAAAGACCATAGGACAGCTAGGAAAGAACCTAACCAAAGAGGTGAAATATTTATGCTCTGAAAACATAAAACACATATGAAAGAAATTGAGGATGACACAAAAAACTGGGAAAACATTTCATGCTCATGGTTTGGAGGAACAAATATTGTTAAAAAGCATTCTATGCATTTAATGCAATCCCTGTCAAAATACCAACAGCATTTTTCACAGAGCTAGAAAAAATAATTCTAAAATTTGCAGGGGACAATAAAAGACCTCAGAGAGCCAAAGCAATCAAAAGAGAAAAGCAAAGCTGGAGGCATTAACATTCTGAACTTCAAGTTATATTACAAAACTGTAGTCATCAAGACAGTATGGTACTGGCACATAAATAGACACATATTCTGGAACAGAATAGAAAACCCAGAAATGAACCCACAGCCATATGATCAACTAATTTTCTACAAACCAGGAAAAAGAATATCCCATGGAAAAAATTCTCTTCAACAAATGGTGTTGGGTAAACTGGACAGAAACATGCAAAAGAATAAAACTGGACCACATTCTTACACCATACACAATAATAACTTCAAAATGGTTGAAAGACCTAAATGTGAAACAGGAAACCATCAAAATCCTACTGGAGAAAATAGTCAGTTACCTCTTGGGCATTGGCCATAGCGTCTTCTTACTAGATATGTCTCTTGAGGCAAGGGAAACAAAAGCAAAATGAACCATTGGGACCTCATCAAGATAAAAAGCTTCTGCACAGCAAAAGGAAACAATAAAATTAAAAGGCAGCCTATGGAATGGGAGAAGATATTTGCAAATGACATATCTGATAAAGGGTTAGTATGCAAAATCTATAAAGAACTTATCAAACTTAATACCCCCAAAATCAAATAATCCAGTTAAAAACTGGGCAGAAGACATGAGTAGACATATTTCCAAAGAAGATATACAGATGTCCAACAGACACATGAAAAGATGATTAATATCACTCATCATTAGGGAAATACAAATCAAAACTACAATGAGCTATGACCTCACACCAATAAGAATGGCTAAAATCAACAACACAGGAAACAACGGGTGTTGGGAGGATGTGGAGAAAGGGGAACCCTCTTGCACTGTTGGTGGAAATGCAAATTCAAAGTATTTATTGAATCTTACTATCATTATTATCACGATTCTTTTTTTCGGTATTTCCACACATAAGGTAAACTTTCCTTTTCTGAGGGAGATTTTATCTCAATCCTTTCTTACATCTTTTGCACATTTTTTAAGAACCTCTGTTCTCTGCAAATGATTACAAAAAGAGTTCAAAAGTTGGCTGCGCTGAAACTTTTTCTTATTTTTCTACCTAGAGATAACTTGTCTGTCTTCTAGTTTTGCTGAAGGTATGAGTTTTGTATGGTTTTGTTCATTCTTTTAGCTGTTTGGAGGTTGTTTGGAGAGATTTGGATTAGGTAGCTGACATTACCTCAACTGTTCAGTACTCTTAGGTGCAAAGACTTTTAAAAGCTGGCATTGAAGTTCCTTAAACCAAAAGGAATTGTCTTTATTTGTAAAATGATAAAGCTTAAGAAGCTACTTTTTGGTATAACAAGAAAACCCAATGGCATGGATATTAAGAAAATAAAAAGGAGGAAGAGCCAATATTTTCTGTAAGGGTGATGAACAGATGCTAGGAAAACAATGTGGAAAGAGTAGACGAAAGGAGGAAGCTGCAGAAAACTGACCACACAATATGGCAGACATCCACTGAGGAAATGGACCATAAGAAATTACTGAAGGCAGGCCAAAGAAATATAAAGATTGAGAATGTCAATATCAAAAGTAAAAAATTTTTGAAGCCATGTAAATAAACTTTTCTTTCATTCCAAATCATAAATTAACATATGACATGTGCAAATGCTGTGGGCATGCAGATTGTAGGGCTATTCAAATGAAAGATGTTATCTCTTGTGTCTTAGTTTGGTAGAAGGCAGGGGACATGAGAATAGATATAGGGGATCTGATGCCAATGGCATTAGCAGTCCAGGAGGGCAGGTAGGCAGAGCCACAGTAACCATGAAGATATGAACATTAGGAAATCTCAGAAATCGTGGGAAAGGTAGTCGATTTCCCATAGAAGTGGCATAAAGTGCTTGAATCAAAATTGTCTTTCAGGGGCACCTGAGTGGCTCAGTTGGTTAAGCACCCAACTTTGGCTCAAGTCACGATCTCACGGTTTGTGGGTTCCAGCCCTGCGTTGGACTCTGTGTTGACAGCTCAGAACCTGGAGCCTGCTTTGGATTCTGTGTGTGTGTGTCTCTCTCTCTGCCCCTCTCCCACTCACTCTCTGTCTCTGTCTCTCACTCTCTGTCTCTGTCTCTCAAAAATAAACATCAAAAAAAATTTTTTTAAATATTATCAGACTTTCAAATGTCAGGATGTGCTCAGTCAATATATTCATCACAATATATTTAATATATTAATTAATATATTAATGTTCTCTGCCATTTGAACAGATAAACAAAATTCAGACTACTTAAGTTCCAGTTTATAAGCATATTTTGGTCTTATCATTCAACAAAGATATTTGTACTCATCCATGTGAATATTTCGGCGTATTAAATTTGTCTCCCTAATTAAGATAGTCCAATTGTGTGGTAAGTACTCAAATTCTGCTTCTCTTACAAGATCTCAGAAAAAAAAAGAGAATTAGATAGAAGCTGTGAAGCAGGCTGAGTCAGCCACAGACATATTTGATGGACTGAAGTTATATTAGGAAGGGGACACAAGGACATGTATAAGTGTAGGTCACACTCTGGGCCTGTTGTGCTTGATGTTATATTCATTCTTGATACAATGACCCCACTGATGATTATCCATCTCAGAACAGGAAAGGACAGGAACTGGCAAGGTGGTGCTCTGATCCAAGACTCATTTACTAGTAATCAGTAAATCATCTCCCACAGAGAGCATGCTTCAGGACAGTCGTGAGAGAACAAATAAAAGGATGGGCGATGTGTCCTGTTCTGTATTTTCCATTATTTTCTGTCTATGGTACCCAAGAAATTGGTTCTCTTTTCCTTTGCTGGATATGAAGGATGCATAGAACACAGAGATTTTAATGAAAATACGTGTAAATTAGTCAGAAGATATTCTGCAATAGACCGAGGATATTTGTAAAGAAGCATATTCCTGGGGCCCCTGGATGGTTCAGTCGGTTAAATATCCAACTTAGATCATGATCCTGCAGTTTGGGGGTCTGAGCCCCATGTCAACCTCTGTGCTGACAGCTCAGAGCCTGGAGACTGCTTTGGATTCTGTGTTTCCCTCTCTGCCCCTCCCCTGCTCATGCTCTTTCTTTCTCTCCAAAAAAAACATTAAAAAAAGAAAGAAACATATTTCTATACTGTGGCCACGATTAAACCCATCTTGTTCATCAGAATTAGCCAAATACATAAACGACTTACGTGGTGTGGTGTTTGTAAAGGGTTATAACGTCCCTTAATGAGAGGTATGATAAGCCACTTTTGTTAACTCTCAGTGGATCCACTTTTACCTCCTACCGATCTTAGCTTAGTTTCATGGAAATAATGCAATTATGTTCCAGCCTTCCGTTAATTTTTGGTAAACTTGATCAAGTTTTGCAGTTTCCACATCTATAAAATTAGGTGGAAAAAGTACATAATATCAATGATTACTTCCTGCCTCAGATCAGGGATCCTGGGTCTTTTCTCTCAATTAGATTACAGGAGCAAGCCATCACCTCTAAGGAGAACTATACTGCTATTCTTTAGGAGAGTCAGATAGAAAAAAAAAAAAAAAAAAAAATATATATATATATATATATATATATATATCTCCCAGGTTTTCTACTCATTAGCTTTGCAAACTCAGACAAATCACTTAACCTCTCAAAATCTTAGTTTCCTTGTCTACAAAATTGTAAGAAAGCAAGTTACATCCTTAAGGGGTAGGTGAGAGGATAAAATGAGGTCAACCCCATAAAGGGCCTACATACAATATTGGATGCTTAATAAGTTGTTATTAAATGATTATTTTCTTCTGTACTTCAAATATGCTATCATGGTTCCAGATGGAGCTCTAATTATCAGGCCTGCAAACCAAGTAGTATGTCCGTGAGTACCTCACTCATTTTATTTTTACAAACTTCATAATCATTTAACCAAACACGTCTACAGTCATCCCTTCTGATTACTTTCCTAACCCTGATTCCTCACATGGTAATTATGCACATGGTAATTTTGTTATTTCTGCCAGTCAGATTGCCACTAACTGGCCTCTGCCATTCTGAGATTATTCCCTCCCTATTGAAATAATGGCTCTAACTTCAACTGTAAGCCCTCCCATCAACATCTCTGGCGCATCAACATCTCTGGCGCTTGTAAATTAAACACAGAAAGTCCTTTTCTTCAGAGATAGAGGTTCTCCACTCACCAGTGTTTGCCCAGAGCCCTTTGGTGAAGGGAGTGTTTTTTTTTTTTTTAATTTTTTTTTTCGACGTTTATTTATTTTTGGGACAGAGAGAGACAGAGCCTGAACGGGGGAGGGGCAGAGAGAGAGGGAGACACAGAATCGGAAACAGGCTCCAGGCTCTGAGCCATCAGCCCAGAGCCCGACGCGGGGCTCGAACTCACGGACCGCGAGATCATGACCTGGCTGAAGTCCGAAGCTTAACCGACTGCGCCACCCAGGCGCCCCGAAGGGAATGTTTTTTTAAGCTTTCTTAGAAATCATAGTTGTGGGTTGGTAGATGGGTAATACACATCATAAACCTTCCTCGGAATTTCATTTTACCACATCTTTCACTATGTTTCTTTAATTTATATCAATGAATTTATAGTGTCACAACTTGACATATATGGGTTTAATTTTTCTAGTCAAACCAACCATGAGAACCACTTCCGTGTGCTACAAGTACCACATTGAATCCAGAATCTCTGTGAAGGGGCACTGATAGTGATGCATTTAAATCCACATTTATTTTTTAATCCTTATTCTTTTAATGTTTATTTTTGAGGGGGGGGGGGGGGGGGGGGAAGCAGAGCCTGAGTTGGAGAGCGGCAGAGAGAGAGGGAGACACAGAATCCGAAGCAGGCTCCAGGCTCTGAGCGGTCAGCACAGAGCCCAACACGGGGCTGGAACTCATGAGCCTCTAGATCATGACCTGAACTGAAGTTGGATTCTTAACAGACTGAGCCACATTCGGGTGCCCCTAATCCACATTTAAATCCCTCCTTCTTATTTACCCAAGGGATACGGGAGTACTGATGCATAGGGGCACTTGTAGCCCAATGTTTATAGCAGCACTCTCAACAATAGCCAAATTATGGAAAGAGCCTAAATGTCCTGATGAATGGATAAAGAAATTGTGGTTTATATACACAATGGAGTACTACGTGGCAATGAGAAAGAACGAAATATGGCCCTTTGTAGCAATGTGGATGGAACTGGAGAGTGTGATGCTAAGTGAAATAAGCCATACAGAGAAAGACAGAGACCATATGTTTTCACTCTTATGTGGATCCTGAGAAACTTAACAGAAACCCATGGGGGAGGGGAAGGAAAAAAAAAAAAGAGGTTAGAGTGGGAGAGAGCCAAAGCATAAGAGACTGTTAAAAACTGAGAACAAACTGAGGGTTGATGGGGGGTGGGAGGGAGGGGAGGGTGGGTGATGGGTATTGAGGAGGGCACCTTTTGGGATGAGCACTGGGTGTTGTATGGAAACCAATTTGACAATAAATTTCATATATTGAAAATAAATAAATAAATAAATCCCTCCTTCTTTGATCAGCATTCTCAGAATCAACTGTTTCACCAGATTTCGATATTTATGAAAACTTCACAAAAGTCCTGTGATACTTTTGGTGTGTAAACATTCCCTTCCGGATTTATTCTGTAATTGGCACGCTGGAGTATCTCTTTATACATTCAATACGTATCTGTGAAATGTCAACCCCATGCCAGATGCTATTCTCAGAACTGGAAATATGATAAGGAGCAGAGCAGAACACAAATCCCTGTCCTCATGGAACTCTCACTGTAGCATGGGAGAGATAAAAGAAAGTGATAAACAAGAAAAATAGATATCATGGTGTAATTGACGCCTCCAAGAGAGAAATGATGGATGGAAGGACCGTGTAAGGAATATATGCATGACATTTTAAATAGGATGGCTTCCAGGAAAGCTCACGTTGACAGAATGTAGATTTTGAGTGAAGAAAAGGAAGTCATGAGATAGTGAGCTATGCATATATCTGAGAGGGAATGGCAAGTGCAAAAACCCTGGGGTGGGAGTACCCCTGATAAATTAGGGGAACATTAAATAGGCCCATAGGCTTCAAGCAAAAAGAGTGAGAGGAAAGTATTAAGACACGGAATCGGAAAGATAATGGGGACTAGGTCATGTAGGGCCTGTGGGCACTAGCAAGGGCTTTGGCTTATATTCTGCATGAGACGGGAAGCCGTAGGGTAGAATTTGAACAGAGGAGTGACACCTGATTTACCTGTACAGGAACGTTAAAGTTGCTCTTATGACACCAATGAGTGTTTTGGGGACGGGGAGGCAGGGAGATAAAATTGATCAAGTGAAGGGCTATGGAGACCATTGGGAGGTTATTGCAATAATTCAGAAGAGATTATGGTGGCCTGGACCAGGGTGGCAGCAGTGTGCATGGTTAGGGGTGTCAGATTCTAGAAATACACTGAGGACAGAGTGAACAGGATTCACACGTGGGATGCAGTAGAAAGAGAGGAGTAAAGATGACTTCGGGAGTTTTGGCCGAGGAATCAAAAAATTACTGAATTCCTTTACTGAAATAGGAGAGACGGTATGAGGATCTAGTTTGGTAGGGATTTTCAGGAACTCAGATTTGGACATGTTAGGTTTGCGACATTTTAAAGGAAACAGTAGGAAATTAGGTTTGCGTTTGGCCATTAGGCGTTGTGATTCAGCATGTAGAGGATATTTAAAGGCAGGGAACTGGATAGGATCACTTTGGCAATGAACGCAGTAGATAGTGTCGAGCGAGAAAAGAGGCAGACCTGAAATAAAACGGAAGCATTTATTGAAGATCTCATAATTGCAATTTGGGGGGCACAGATTTGTGTAAGCAACCCACATCATGTCCCCCTGGGGAACAAAAGTCAGGGCTTTTTAAAGACAAAAGGGCATGCTTGTATACATTGTTCACAAAGAATTTTGAGTGGTGGTGGTGGCAGAAAACTAATCTTGGCTACACATAATTGGTTGCTAAGGCTATCACTAAGCAAAAGTCAGTTATTGTAGCAAATTGCAGATGTTCATGCAGAGTCCTTGGAATATTTGCTGTTTGGCACAGTTAAAAACTTCATGGTTCCAGTGGGTGAGCATATGTCTAAACTCCACCTCTTTAATGGCCTCCCAGCTCCGTTTGAAAACCCCTTGACATAACTGACTCCGTTTTTTTTTTTTTAATGTTTATTTATTTTTGAGAAAATGCCAGAGGGGGAGGGGCAGAGGGAGATAGAAAAAAGGATCCGAAGAGGGCTCTGCACTGACAGCAGTGAGCCTGATGTGGGGCTCGAAATCATGAACCGGGAGATCAGGACCCGAGCCAAAGTAGGATGTTCAACCTACTGAGCCACCCAGGTACGCCTAACTCCTTCTTATTTCACCTTTCACAACAGAAAAGGGAAAAGGACTAAAGAGTCCCGTGAGACACAATATTTAGAGGTTGAGGGGATGAGAGGGAACTAAAATTGTATCATGGTATGCTGAAAGTCAAGAGAAGTTTGTTTTGCCTGGCTTTCGTTGCACAATTTAGTGAGGGACAAAGTGGGATCATCATGAGAACTGGCTTTTTCTTGCAGGATAACTCCTTCAGCTCAAAATGCAGCAATGTTCTCAAGCAAGGGAAGAACATCTCTATAACACAAAGGTCTAGAGAGCTTTATTGGGTGTTTGGAGTTTCAGGGCACTCCCAGAACTTGAAATCCTCCCAGATATTACCATTTCAGTTCTCTAGCACTCATTTAATTTTGACCAATGTGCTGTTTACTTCTCATGTACAGTTAAGAACATGGGTTGTGGAATCAGACAGATTGTTCTAACACTGGCAACATTACTATCAGCAATCTGACCTATGGTGATTTACTTAAGGGTTAACCTTTCTGGGCCTTGGTTTCCTAATCTGTGGAATAGAAAAGACAAAAATACTTACTCAAAAGGATTCTTCTGCATATTGAATATAGTACAATTCTATAATACAAATATAATACAAATACAAATATAATACAATACTTAGAACAGTGCCTGGAGCCTAGCATTTTCCAAGTGTTAGCTAAGACTATCATTAGGAGACTTGGTAAGGCTGAGAAGTCAACTGATATTACAATCTGATCACAGAATAAATCTCTGGCCACATTCAGTCGTGCAGCTGCCTGAGTTAAGGAATCATTTTAAATGGTTTTACAAAGTCCCTGTGTCTCTAAATGTCTTTGAGGCGCACCAATAATTTGAGTTTTTAACTTTTTAATGAGTTAATTTTTCTGTTTCAACTCTATTTCATAATGAAATAAGGTCGTGATTTTTTTTCATTATGGAAGTAATGTGGTTTATTGTAAAAAAAAAAAAAATTACCACTACAGATACGTATAAGTTAGGAAGTTAAAATAAAATGAAAGCTCTTTACCCTGAGGTAACATCAACATTTTGTTGCATATTCTTTCATGCATTTCCATATACATCCATGAAGTTCTATGAGCCCGCCTCTCTCCAGGAGCCCCAAGGACTCAATGCTACCGAACTCTCAACTTCAAGTCTCAAAGTTCCCTCTGGTACAAGAGGAATTAAGTCTTATGCTCATTTTTATCCATCAATATCTTCAAAGAGCAGGGGTGCCTGGGTGGCTCATGGTTTGTGAGTTCGAGCCCAGCTTTGGCCTCTGTGCTGACAGCTCAGAGACTGGAGTCTGCTTTGGATTCTGTGTCTCCCTCTCTCTCTGCCCCTCCCTGACTCATGCTCTGTCTCTCCTTCAAAACTAAACAAACATTAAAAAAATTAAAAAAAAAAACTTTAAATAGCAGAGGCCATTTTGTAAACTGTGACTCCTGAATCTGCTCTGACTAGAAAAAGTAAATGGTGGTTGGGTTGGATTTGAGAGAGATAGGGTGCATACCCACATTCATATCTCTCTCTTTCAGAATCCCAATCCTCTTTCATAAAGTTTCTAGTAACAATGGATTAACCATTCTCGCATCTTGTCTTTGTATATTTCATGTTTTCATGCATTCTATGGGATAGGCAATATGACTCCCCAGGGCCTTTTCCTAGAAGGTATTTCATCCTAGGAGACCATGGGCAACACAATTTTCCTCCTTGTAATGTCTGTTTATTCATAACTTCTGGTCATAATATCTCTTGAAAAGTTTACCTTTTTGTGAATGAATTCTTTTTTAGTATAATAGTAACTATTTCCCCCTCAAATGTACTAAAGATAAATGCTATTAGAAGTGATATGTCTAGGGGCTCCTGGGTGGCTCAGTTGGTTAAGCGTCCAACTTCGGCTCAGGTCAGGATCTCACAGTCCGTGAGTTTGAGCCCCGCATCGGGCTCTGCACTGACAGCTCAGAGCCTGAAGACTGTTTCAGATTCTGTGTCTCCCTCTTTCTCTCTCCTCCCCCGCTCATGCTGTCTCTCTCTTCTCAAAATTAAATAAACGTTAAAAAAATTAAAAGAAAAAAGAAGTGATATTTCTACATTATGTTTTCAGTCAAAGACCTACTCATCAATAGACTTGACACAACAGTTTATAGTCTGAGAATGTTATGTGGAACAATGGGTGAATTCAAAATTGTTCTTTGTGTACACATGTCAAGTGACGGGGGTTGACTAGTCTGTTTTGTGCATGAGCCAATTTTGTATCTTAAAGTAATCTCACGTACAGTTTCTTTTTTTGTTCTAAAAATGGTTTCTATGTTATAGCATTTTTTATTAGTTTTGCTTTATATTTTTGGAAACTTCATTTAAATCCAAGTTAGTTAACGTATAGTGTAATAATGGTTTCAGGAATAGAATTTAATGACTCATCGCTTACATATAACACCCAGTTCTCAACCCAACAAGTGCCCTCCTTAATGCCCGTCATGCATTTAGCCCATCCCCTTGCCCAGCACCTCTCCAGTAACCCTCTTTGTTCTCTGTATTTAAGAGTCTCTTATGGTTTGCCTCCCTCTCTGTTTTTATCTTATTTTTCCTTCCCTTTCCCTATGTTCATCTGTTTTATTTCTTAAATTCCACATATGAGTGAAGTCATATGTTTATATTTCTCTGACTGACTTATTTTGCTTAGCGTAATACCTTCTGGCTTCATTCACATTGTTGCAAATGACAAGATTTCATTCTTTTTGATTGCAGAGTAGTATTCCATGGTGTGTGTGTGTGTGTGTGTGTGTGTGTGTGTGTACCACATCTTTTTCATCTATTCATCAGTCGATGGACATTAGACTCTTTTCATAATTTGGCTTTTGTTGATAGTGCTGCTATAAACATTGGAGTGCATGTGCCCATTCAAATCAGGATTTTTATGTCTTTTAGATAAACACCTAGTAGTGCAAATGCTATATCATGGGGTAGCTCTATTTATAATTTTTTGACAAAACCTCCATCCTGTTTTCCAGAGTGACTGCACCAGTTAGCATTCCTACCAGCGGTACAAAATGTCCGTTTCTCTGCATCCTCACCAGCATCTGTTGTTTCCCGAGTTGTTAAGTTTAGCCATTCTGACAGGTGTGGGGTGGTATCTCACTGTGGTTTTGATTTGTATTTCCCTGATGATGAGTGATGTGGAGCATTTTTTTCATGTGTCGGTGGGCCATCTGGATGTCTTCTTTGGAGAAATGTCTATTCATGTCTTTTGCCCATTTCTTCACTGAATTATTTGGTTTTTGGGTGTTGAGTTTGATCAGTTCTTTATAGATTTTGGATACTAACTCTTAATCTGATGTGTCTTTTGCAAATATCTTTTCCCATTCCATCAGTTGCCTTTTAGTTTTCCTGATTGTTTCCTTTGCTGTGCAGAAGATTTTTATCTTAATGAGGTCTCAATAGTTCATTTTTGCTTTTGTTTCCCTTGCCTCCAGAGACATGTCTAGTAAGAAGATGCTATGGCCGATGTCCAAGAGGTTACTGCCTGCTTTCTCTTGTAGGATTTTGATGGTTTCCTGTCTCACATTTAGGTCTTTCATCCATTTTGAGTGTATTTTTCTGTATGATGTAAGAAAGTGGTCCAGGTTCATTCTTCTGTATGTCACTGTCCAGTTGTCCCAACACCGTTTGATGAAGAGACTTTTTTCCATTGGACATTCTTTCCTGCTTTGTTGTAGAATAGTTGGTCATGCATTTATGAGTCTATTTCTGGGTTCTCTATTCTGTTCCATTTATTTATGTGCCTATTTTTGTGCCAGTACAAAAATAGATGTATTGATGGTTACAACTTTGTAATATAGCTTGAAGTCCGGAATTGTGATGCCTCCAGTTTGGTTATCTATTTCAACATTAGATTGGCTATTCGGGGTCTTTTGTGGTTCCATCCCAATCTTATGATTGTTCTAGCTCTGTGAAGACTGCTGGTGTTATATTTATAGGGATTGCATGGAATGTGTAGGTTACTTGGGGTAGTATCGACATTTTAACAATATTTTTATTCCAATCTCCATGAGCATGAAATGGTTTTCCATTTCTTAATGTCTTCTTCAATTTCTTTCTTAAGTTTTCTATAGTTTTCAGCATACAGACATTTACCTCTTGGATTAGGTTTATTCCCAGGTATCTTGTGGTTTTGGTGCAATTATAAATGGGATCTATTTCTTGATATCTCTTTCTGTTGCTTCATTATTGGTGTATAGAAATGCAACCAATTTCTGTACATTGAATTATATCTTGCGACTTTGCTGAATGCAAGTATCAGTTCTAGCAGTTTTTTGGTGGAGTCTTTTGGGTTTTCCATGTAAAGTATCATGTTGTCTGTGAAGAGTGAAAGTCTGACTTCTACTTTGCCAATTTGTATGCCTTTTATTTCTTTTTGTTGTCTGACTTCTGAGGCTAGGACTTCCAGTACTTTGTTGAACAACAGTGGTGAGAGTGGACATCTCTGTTGTGTTCCTGACCTTAGGGGGAAAGCTCTGTTTTCCCCCATTGAGGATGATATTAGCTGTGGGTATTTCAAACATGGCCTATCTGATCTTGAGGTATATTCCTTCTATCCCTACTTTCTTGAGGGTTTTTATCAAGAAAGGATGCTGTAATTTGCAAATGCTTTTTCTGCATCTATTGAGAGAATCACATGGTTCTTAGTCTTGCTTTTATTAATACGATGTATCACATTGATTGAACTGCAGATATTTAACCACCCCTGCAGCCCAGGAATAAATCCCATTTGATTGTGGTGAATAATTCTCTTAATGTGTTGTTGGATTTGGTTTGCTAGTATCTTGCTGAGAATTTTTGCATCTACATTCATTAAGGAAATTGGTCTGTAATTCTCCTTTTTAGTGAGGTCTTTGTCTGGTTTTGGAATCAAGGTAATGATAGCCTCATAGAATGAATTGGGAAGTTTTCCTTTTATTTCTAGTTTTTTGAAACAGCTTCAAAAAATAGGCATTAACTCTTCTTTAAATGTTTGGTAGAATTCCTCTGGGAAGCCATCGGGCCCTGGACTCTTATGTGTTGAGAGATTTTTGATTACTGATTCAATTTCTTTACTGGTTATGGGTCTGTTCAAATTTTTTATTTCTTCCTGTTTCAACTTTAGTAGTTTATATGTTTTTAGGAATTTGTCCATTTCTTCCAGATTGCTCAGTTTGTTGGTATATGTAATTGTTCATAATATTCTTTTATTATTGTTTGTATATCTGTGGTGTTGGTTGTGATCTCTCTTCTTTCATTTGTGATTTATTTATTTGGGTCCTTTTCTTTTACTTTTTAATAAATCTGGCTAAGGATTTATCAATTTTTTAAATTTATTTCAAAGAACCAGCTCCTTGGTTTCATTGATATGTTCTACTGTTTTTGTTTTTTTTTCCCCCCAATATCATTGATTTATCCTCTAACCTTTATTATTTCCCCTTGTCTGCTGGTTTTGGGCTTTGTTTTGTTCTTCTTTTTCCAGCTCCTTTGGGTGTAATGTTAGGTTGTGTATTTGAGACCTTTCTTCCTTCTTTATTAAGGGCTGGATTGCTATATACTTCCCTCTCATGACCACCTTTGCTGCATCTCAGAGGTTTTGGACTGTCCTGTTACCATTTTTATTGGCTTCCACGTACTTTTTAATTTCCTCTTTAATTTCTTCGTTGACCCATTCATTCTTTAGTGAATATTCTTTAATCTCAAAATATTCATGGTCTTCCCAATTTTTTTCTTGTGGTTGATTTCTGTTGCAGACTATGAGTCTGGAGTTCTCTCTTGTCTTGCAAGAGTGTGGACACAGAATTGAATAGAAGAGAGGCTACTGTCTGGGAGGAAGCAAGACCCCAAACAGGGCTTTTGCCTCTGTATTTATGGAGCTCACAAGATATTACCCATGTGGTGAAGGTGGAGAAAACAAGATCTTACACACATGAATGTGGAGAAAAAAATCAGACAGTAGTCATTAACTTGTATGTGTAAGAAGAAAAGGGTCTGGAGGCAAGTGGAGTTTGGGATTAAAGCACAACAGTATATTGACACCAGATGGAAAGTAGTTTCCTGCAGGTGATATAACAAGTTTGTCGTGATCCCATTACAATATCTTGTTAGCTTACCTCGGGCACTTTTGCCCCATGGTGGTGGCTTTCCTCCCAAGCTTTATTCTAACCCATTTATGTAAGAAGAACCTATTTCCCCACAGATTTCAAGTTTCATAGCATTGTGGTCTGAAAATATGCATGGTATGCTATCGACATTTTTATACTTGTTGAGGGCTTATTTGTGACCCTGTATGTGATCTATTCTGAAGAATGTCTCATGTGCACTCAAGAAGAATGTATATTTTTCTGCTTAGGATCAAATGTTCTGAATATATCTGTTGAGTCCATCTGGTCCAATGTGTCATGCAAAGCCATTGTTCTCTTGTTGGTTTTCTGCTTAGATGATCTGTCCATTGCTATAAGTGGGGTGTTGAAGTCCCCTACTATTATGGTATTATTATCAATGACTTTCTAACATTATTTTTTAAATGTAGTTTGAGGTTGAAAATTGGTGAATAAAATGGTACCAAAAAAAAAAAAAAAAGAGAGTACATTCCAAGGAATGACTGCCTTGTACTTGTCCTACAGTAACTGCCACCTGCATTTCAGTCTCCTCTCCTTCTATGGTGAGGACATAAACCCTCACTGCACTAAATTTTAATAAATTATTTATTTTCAGTTGTTATTAATTATACAAACTAGTTTTCATTGTTCAATTGATATCTTTTTCATTATTCAATTGGGCATCTTGGTTTGGAATGAAATAAGTCGTAATTTGTTGCATCAAAATTGATGGAATTAATAAATATTATAATGGATTTTCATCTATGTCAAGGTTTTCCAAGGATGATTTAAAATTACCAAGAAAGCTAGAGGAGTATTTATTTTATCATTTCACCACTGTTGCCCATGGGCTACCAGATTCCCTTCATGAATATTGAGACTGTCTATCTACAGTCTCCTCCAAACTAGATAATAAATCCTAGATTCCCCCTATTTTTTGTTTCTTGCAAACCATTTCCTATTATTTTCTGTATTAGTCAGGAATTTTGCTCATAAAAAGGGAAAACAAATCTTGCGGTCGTAGCAAAATTGTGATTGTTTTTCGGACTAATAGAAGAGGTTTAGAGAATTAAATAGAACCCAAAAGCAGGAAGCAAAGCTCAGGGTCAATCTACCTGCTGCAAAGTTGCTGCACACTATTGCTGCACACTATTGCTACCACTCGATCATTGACAGCAAAACTGAGTCTGACTTTTGCACCATTAATCGTAATCATCTCTTAGTCGTCTCATTTGGTCCACGTTAAAAGCAGTAAGACAGTGTAAGGGGTTGAACTTAGATCTTGTGCCTGTGTCCTGACTACCATGTTTGAAGAGAAGTGTTTCCTCCCTGTAGAGTTCATAGTGGGAGATTGGGCACTGTGTTTCTTCAGTATTGTATCCACGGGGGTTCTCCTGAAAGAGAAAGGGAGAATTCATGTTGGAAACTCAAAAGGAAACACAGAGGCTCTAAAGTTGCCTTTATCTTAGAAGTCATGATAAGCCTAGTCATATGGACGTAAATCTCAGGGAAGATCATTTGCAGTGGAAGAAGAGAAGTGTAAAGTTGCACCATATAGCACATGAAAAGAGGCAGCTTCATGAGAGATATTTTGTGTAGGGATATCTGGTAAGCTTCTTTAGCAGGGATCCTACTGCATAAAAAGTCATTTTAATTGTCAAAGACTGGTAGGAAAACGAAGAGATGTGATATTCAAATAGTGCAGTCATCATACCATGTGAAAGCCAAGTAACGTGATGGTTCCCTGAGTGAACAAAGTTTGAAATATCAGTATAGGGGTGCCTGGGTGGCGCAGTCGGTTAAGCGTCCGACTTCAGCCAGGTCACGATCTCGCGGTCCGTGAGTTTGAGCCCCGCGTCGGGCTCTGGGCTGACGGCTCAGAGCCTGGAGCCTGTTTCCGATTCTGTGTCTCCCTCTCTCTCTGCCCCTCCCCCGTTCATGCTCTGTCTCTCTCTGTCCCAAAAATAAATAAACGTTGAAAAAAAAAAAAGAAATATCAGTATAATGTTCATATTGTCTGGGTGATTTTACTTCAGGCAAATGTCATTTGCCATTTTAAATCAATTAATTAATTTAAATTATTAAATTATTGTTAATACAATTTCAATTAATTTTAATGTTGTTAATACAATTTTAATTAATTTTAATGTCGTTAATACAACTTCCAATTAATATTAATGTTGTTGATGCAATTTTTTGTTTTTGTCTATAAGATACTTTTGGTTTCATGGTTATATGAGAGGCGTAAGAATATAGGTTTTATATCTGTTTTTATGTTTGTGCATATCTAAGTGGAAGGGGCAATACATTACCCATTTTAGAGAAACACTACTCTTTACTAGTTTTGATTAATATACATACATACTTATCTTTATTCCAAATGCCATTAATCGACACTCTGGAATAGTTTTCCAACATCCTCTTATCCTTATTATTATGAAAATACAAAAAAAAAAAACCCAAAACTATCATTTTTGTATTGCTACTTTTGAGAAACTCTCACAGGGGAGGCAGTTCAGCTAAATGGTTAAGAATTCACGTTTTCGGGAAGCCTAGGTGGCTCAGTTGATTAAGTGTCCGACTTTGGCTCAGGTCATGGTCTCACAGTTTGTGAGTTTGAGCCCTGCATCAGGCTCTGTGCCTGGAGCCTGCTTTGAATTCAGTGTCTCCCTCTCTCTCTCTGACCCTCCCTTGCTCGTGCTCTGTCTCTCTCTGTCTCTCAAAAACTAAATGTTAAAAGAAAAAAAAGAATTCAAGTTTCGGATGCCAACAACTTTATGATCTTAGGGAAGGAACTGGGCCCTCGGTTTCAGAGGGTATGAATATGGAGCTAATAAATAATACTTATATCACTGGGTTGCATAGCAACCCAACAAATCAAACCTATTATATAATAGGTATTTGATCAACAGTAGATATTACAGTTAACTTGGGAATTATATATCAAGAATGCTTCAGTATTGTTTGTAGAGATATTTTCTGGGATGCTTGTATTTGTTTAATATTTATTAGGAGAAAATAGTGTTTAAATTCTCAGAAATTAGAATAGCCATTCAAAGAAAGCAGTTGATCATTCAGGGAGGATTATTAAAGGAAAGGACATGAAAGTGACAAACTTCCATGTTCTGTCACAATCACTTTAGAGTCACCTAATGATCTGTAGCCAAGGAAATCTGGTTCATGAGTATTTACTCTCTTCACCAGCTTGTTTCTCTTCCATTTCTGTCTTATTTTCTCTCTCTCTCTCTGTCACTCTCTCTTAAACACCACAAGCACTGTTACCAGACCAAAGTGGGTCTGCTTCTTGGTGAGTTACAGAGACTGAATCAAAGGGAGTTGCCTTATAAGGTCATCTTTATCTGTACAAACAAGGAGAGCACTGGGAATAATTTCCAAATGTGTGTCTCTCCAAACCAGAGAAAGCAGGTTTTTTCTATTAGTTAGGGCTCAGAATGAATATTCAGAGGGGGGTTTTAACATCATAATGAGGCTCAGGCACTTTTTCTTTTTTAAGTTTTCTTTCTTTCTTTTTTAAAATTTACATCCAAGTTAGTCAGCATATAGTGCAACAATGATTTCAGGAGTAGATTCCTTAATGCCCCTTACCCATTTAGCCCATCCCCCTTCCCACACCCGTTCCAGTAACCCTCCGTTTGTTCTCCATATTTATGAGTCTCTCATGCTTTGCCCCCCTCCGTTTTTATATTATTTTTGTTTCCCTTCCGTTATGTTCATCTGTTTTGTACCTTAAAGTCCTCATATGAGTGAAGTCATATGATCTTTGTCTTTCTCTGATGGACTAATTTTGCTTAGCATAATACCCTCTAGTTCCATCTACGTAGTTGCAAATGGCAAGATTTCATTCTTTTTGATTGCCGAGTAATACTCCATTGAATATATATATCACATCTTCTTTATCCATTCATCCATCAATGGACATTTGGGTTCTTTCCATACTTTGGCTATTGTTGATATAATATTATCAACAATATATATAATATATATATATAATATTATCAACAATATATATAATACATATATATATGTTGATATAATATAATGAACACAATATTGTTGATATAGTGCTGCTATAAACATGGGAGTGCATGTGCCCCTTCGAAACAGCATACCTGCATCCATTGGATAAATACCTAGTAGTGCACTTGCTGGGTCGGAGGGCAGTTCTATTTTTAGTTTTTTGAGAAACCTCCATACTGTTTTCCAGAGTGGCTGCACCAGTTCTGCATTGCTAGAGGCTCAGGTACTTTTTGATTCATCTGTGCATGTGTCCTCCTCAAATGTTTCTTGTTCTGTTCCAGCAGTTTGCTAGTTAGTTTCTAAAAGGTAAGATTGACAGGTAGACAGAAGCTTTTGGGGTTTCCTGAGTTCCGGAGGTCAGTCCTGAGTTCAGGAGGTCAGGTGGGTGACAGCACCCCTCTACACATGCTTTTGTTTCTTCTGTTTCCTTCTCAAATTTGGTACCACTGTTTTCAATAACAAATTTAGATCTGTAAAATAACAATTTTGGTCATTTCTGCTCTCTGTTCACCAAGTGTTACTAACAAAAATTTAAAATTATCTTGCCAAAAGTCTTTGCCATTTGCCCTTACTGCCCACACACATATCTGACACATTTTGCTTTGGCTGCTGCTACACGTGCAAGAAGAAATCAGAGGCCTTTAAGCAAGTGGATTCACAGCTCAAGTTCACAGCTCAGCCCTCTACTAGGGAACGTGGCGTCCACATACCTAGAACTCTGTAATGGGAGCACACTGGGTCAGCCATCAAAATCCTATTGAACGTAAGTACATGACTTGGGCTGCACATTAGAATAAGCTGAGCATTAAAAAAAGAGAAGAAAGGAAAAGAAGAGAAGAGAAGAGAAGAGAAGAGAAGAGAAGAGAAGAGGAGAGGAGAGGAGAGGAGAGGAGAGGAGAGGAGAGGAGAGAAGAGAAAAAGAAAAGAAAAGAAAAGAAAAGAAAAGAAAAGAAAAGAAAAGAAAAGAAAAGAAAAAAGAAAAACTAATACCTGACATTCAAGTCACTGAAATTCTGGTTTAATTTGTTTGGAGTGAGACTGGGCTTCTATCTTTTAAAAGTTCACCCAGGTGTTTTTAAAGTTCAGCTTTGGAAACCTCTACCTCGTTGTTATCTATTGCCGTCTACACTACGTAATTAAGCCATCGTGGAACGCGTCTTTCTCCAGAGAGCTGGTGTCCCTTTCACTGGACATGCTTGGTCCCTGATTGACATTTATCACTCATTTCACCTTAGACATACAGCTCACAGAATGCACATTTCCAGTAAACAGCAAGTACAAGTAAACTAGTAAAGTGATGATGACATACCTAACGCAATACTTCAGGGATTGCCGAGGAAAAGGAAAATATAGCTACCAGATAGGTATGTGATACAGAGGATTCCTCTAGTAGGGTGCTGTGTTCTGAAGGAGGCCTTTGATGGTTACAGTCTCTTCAGTTCCGTGATCCTGTGACTCTTAAGTGTCCGAGGTCTAAAAGAACGGCAATGGGGTTAAGGAAAAGACTCGAACCCCAAAGAGAGAAAGTTTTGAAAGTAGAAGCAAGGATTCTTACTTCTGTCTTGTATTTCACTGGGGGACTTTGGCAGATGTCTCAATCCATTTCTCTTGCAATTCTCTCTTTCCTTTCCTGGCCAACAAACTCTTGGTGAAAATCTCTAAATGGACTTTCCCCATTCTCTTTACCTTATTAGTATTCCTACGAGGACTCTACCCTACCAGCAGATCTCAGTGGGTTCAACTCTTCCAAAATACTATTTGCTACAGTACAGGTGCAGAATCGACATCTATTTACTTGTCTCTGTTCATCGTAGAGAAAAGTGAGAGAGAGAAGCTAGTAGCTTCAACCTATGACACATCAGTGGAGAGGTTCAGCCCCCTTTCAACCTAAATATCTCCTCTGACTTGTACTATTTGGAAATTTGCTTAAATTCCAAATCATATTAACAGTTGCAACTTTTTTTGTTTTTTTTTTTTTGTTTTTGTTTTTGTTTTGTTTTTGGCAACTTCTAACTGCCCATCTCCATCTGGAAGTCCCACAGTAGAGATCTTGCCTGTTTGCATTTTCTCTACTTTCCTAGGAGCTAAGGCCAATCAGCTACGTGGTGTCTATGCTTCCCCCCCCCCCCCCAAACCATTGACATCTAATCTATCACCACTACACTTCCTAAGTATCCTGGGATCTGTACACTTCTCACTTCTCTCTACCTCTGTGTAGAGGCCTTTAAATATGCCACCACGGTTTCCCTTCTGAATCACCGTGACAGCTTCCTTACCGATCTCCTTGCCCTTAGCTTGGCTCTCTGTAGTTTTCATGGAGACATTTTCCAGGCTGCGGTCAGAATTTTAAAAATGCAAACCTGATAATACCATTTACTCTAGTACTAACCCTTCAATATTTCCCCGTTTGCCTGGATAAAATGAAACTTCTTCACCGAGGACCTTGAAACCCTTCTTAATCTGTCCCTTGATAATCCTTTGCAGCTTCGTTTCTAGTCAGTATCCTTTCTCACACTCTGCATTTCAGCCAGACTGAACTGATTTTACTGCTCCAACCATCCAGTCTCAATTCCAGGTCTTTGTAAACACACTAATCTATTTTAAACATCCTCTTACTTGGCCTGACGTCTATCATCTTTCCGTCTTTGTTGGTATTTTCTCCTATCAGGCACCCGTCCTAGCGTTTAGCATCAGGTAATTAGTTGCCTCTTTGTCAGCATTTCCTATGTGACTGCAAATTGCCTGAAAGTGTGGTTTGTATTTTGCTTGTCCCGCATTGCATTCTCTGTAGACAGCAGTGTGTAACACACAATACTGCTTGTTATTTGTCCCATGAACGACTAACATTTTTAATAGGGGCACCTGGTTGGCTCAGTCAGTAGAACATGCGATTCTTGATCTTGGGGTTGTGAGTTTGAGGCCCACCTTGGGTGTAGAGTTTACCGAAAGAAAGAAAGAAAGAAAGAAAGAAAGAAAGAAAGAAAGAAAAGGACTCTAATAAGTTCACATTCTTTCTTTCTCTGGATTAAATGTATTTACCTCAATTATGAAACTTGCAAGTAAACCTTAAGTGTGCGTATTATATTTAAATCCTTTTGCAAATGACTTTCCCCTTATCGTTCTTCAGCTCAAACACTGATATTCATTTGAAATGTTTACGGTTATTTTCCAGTTTAACAGCTCTTGATCCAAAAGATCAAATATTACTGTATTTACTAGCGTAAACAGTAAACAGCAAGTACAAGTAATCTTACAATTTCAGTAATTCTATGTATTCAACAAACTTTCTCAATTACCTTCATCAGAAGCTGAAATTTGGGGCGCCTGGGTGGCTCAGTTGATTCAGTGTCCCACTTCAGCTCAGGTCATGATCTCATGGCTTGTGGGTTCGAGCCCCGCATCGGGCTCTGTGCTGACAGCTCAGAGCCTGGAGCCTGCTTTGGAGTCTGGGTCTCCCTCCCTCTCTGCCCCTCCCCCGCTCGTGCTCTGTCTCTCTCTGTCTCAAAAATAAATGTTAACAAAATATTAAATATATATATTCTAAAAGGAAACTGAAATTTAAGAGATGAAAAACTATTTTTGCAAGCTGATACATGTAATTATCATTTTGGGTAAACCTGTTTTGAAATCTGTGATACTGTTGGGTTTATTTCACCAGTATGATCAAGAGTCAGTGTGTTTATTGGCAACACAGTCAAGGGATTATGCTAACACACTGAAATAATAAGAATACTGCAAATTTGCAAATCTTCATTGTGCGTTTCCATCAGCATTTCTTTGGTAGCAAGTATGTACCAGCCCCCAGAAACAGAAAAATCTCTGTGGGACATTAGGAATGCAGAGTAGCATTGCTCTGAGACGAATACAGCAGAGCGTGGTCTGTTTTTTTAAGAGGCAAATTTAGAGCGGGGTAACATGACCCTGGGCCACCTTGTTGTAGATCGGTAAAAATCATGAAAGTAATACTCTTACGGGCAGCTACACCAGCATGGGACTTTGGTGGCCACTTCTGTGGGAAGACGGTGTGAATATAAAGCAGAGCCACCACCAAAAGCAGTGGTAAAGCATTTGGCAGCCTTCAGAGACTCCTCCATAAGAGGCTGGAGCCAAAGGAGGAGGAGGAGAATGGTAGACGGCCGCCAGCAGCTAAGACGGCTTTCCTATGAGGACGTAGGGGGCGCAGATTGAGACTTTAAGTAATAACCAGTGTAATGTCCCATTCATTTTTTCCAGTGAACGTTAGAATCCGACCGAACATTTTTGTGCCAAAATTGTTGTTTCACAGTTATTTCTAGATCGTCATTCTCTGGAAAACACAAGTTATTATTATTATTGTGTCTGTCTTTTTGAGATTTTTTTCCCCTTATAGCTTTTGATGTTATATGCTGTAGATACGATCTCACTTATTACAGTCGTAAGTGGTTGGAATTGGCCAGAAATACTTGTTTTTACATTGAAGATAGAGAGATTGATGCAAAGGCTTTATGTCCAGTCATATGATGCTCTGAACCAGTCATCAATCAGTGATAAAGCTAGATTTCTCCAACTTCTTTTTATTATTATTATTATTAATTTATTTATTTATTTGAGAGAGTGCAAGCAGGGGAGGGGCAGAGAAAGAGGAGGTAGAGGATCCAAAGTGGGTTCTGCACCGACAGCAGTGAGCCCAATGTAGGACTCGAACTCATGAACTGTGAGATCGTGACGTGAGCTGAAGTCTGATGCTCATTTGACTGAGCTACACAGGTGCTCCCAGACTTCTCCAGCTTCTTACCATACTATCTATTGACTATGACCATGCAGTCTGCAGTGGGGGGTGGTGGACAGATATCCAAAATCTTGATTGTTTGTGGTTATTTATTTATTTTATCTTAAATTTTTATTTTTTGATTGATTTTAAGTTTATTTATTTTAGAAAGAGAGAGTGGGGGAGGGGCACAGAGAGAGAGAGAGAGAGAGACAGAGACAGAGACAGAGACAGAATCCCATGAAAGCTCTGCCCCATCAGCATGGAGCCCAATGCAGGGCTCCAACCATGATATCACAACCTGAGCCTAAGTCAAGAGTCAGAAGCTCAACCAACTGAGCCACTCAGGTGGCCCTTACTTATTTTTTTTGAAAGTAGACTCCGCACCCGATGTGGTGCTCCATCTCATGACCCCAAGATCAAGACTCGCACGCTCCATCAACTGAGCCAGCCAGGCACCCCTGCTTGTGGTTATTTAAGTTCCCAATGGCTAGTAGACAGCATACAGGACCACGAGTTAGCAAGAAAGTTCAATTTCCTCTGGTGGCCCTGATCCTCTGTTATGTGACCTTTGTCCCTCAGCCACTCTGGGTTCCATTTCTTCCTTTGTGGAGAAGGTGCTTGGGCCAAATCAGAGATAATTGACCTGCTGGTTCCCTGCCCTTCCCACCCCAACAGTCACATCACCCATGAATAGATTCCCGGGAATTGGCCAGTCTAAACTTTTATACAATAAGCTAAGCACGTACAGTTTTCTAAGCAGAAATTCAGAGATAATATCAGATTTTCAAAAAGTCTGTGATCAAAGATCACTGACAACAAATTCACACAACTAGAATACATAATTTCAAAGGCCCTAATTTATTTAAATACCTATGATTCCATGTATTTTAGGGTTGAATGTGATATGTACTTTCCCAGTGTAACTTCTAGGTACTAATCGTTATAGGATTTCAAAACAAATAGCCCAAAGCCAATCTTCAGAGAGACGGGAATAAATATGAGAGAGCAGTCCGTGATATTATTACATCTGAATGTGTCTGGGATTCTAGCACTTTTAAATCTTTTCCTTTGCTCTATTTCAGGTTGTATGTCTACATTTCCTTTGTGAGAATGCCTGAGGAATTGTTGAATCAACTGTTTTGCAGACATGTGGCTGCTCTAACTTCTTCCAATATGTTAATGTGTTTTTTTTAATTTTTTTGATGTTTATTTATTATCGAGAGACAGAGAAACAGAGCATGAGCAGGGGAGGGGCAGAGAGAGGGGCAGACACAGAATCCGAAGCAGATTCCAGGCTCTGAGCTGTCAGCACAGAGCCCGACGCGGGGCTTGAACTCACAAACCAGGAGATCGTGACCTGAGCCAAGTCAGACGCTTAACAGACTGAGCCACCCAGGCGCCCTTATGTTAATGGTTTGAATTAAAAAAATGTTCCTAAGAAGACAAATTTGGTTGAGATCCCAATATTTAAAGTTCATGTTTTTGGTTGCAAACTCAATAATGTGCATCATGTTGAAATCATGAAATTATTCCAGAAGCTGTATATGGCTTTGGGGGGGAAAAAAAAAACTTTTGGCAGCAAATAAGGGAGTTTCCTCAAAATTTCTGAATGCTTATATTATTATCAGTGGGAGACTGCTAACAGGGCACTTGGAACTCGTCCATCTTTGGAAAGCTAGGGAATTCTTACCATTATGCACATGGGAAAATATAACGTTTTGTTATTGGGAGGAGACCGTGAAACAAATGCTAGTCTATCTGGTGGTCAGGGACAGCTTGAATGATTCCCAGTTAATTTTTTTTTTTTCTTGTTAGCCCCAGAATGTCTCACATGCACATTCCAGTGCGGACGACTTGCCTTCAAACCTCTTTCTAGGCAACAACAATACCAGTGATTGTACCAGTGCCAAGACTAAAGCCATTGCTCTAAAGGCCTGACATTTTCGGCTGTCCATGGCAGCTCCTTCTGCTTTCTTACTGTTCTTCCTTTCTGCCTCATCACCCCTTCAACTCATTCTTCGAGCAGATATTTTCGGGACTTCTCCCTTTCTTTTCATTTCCATAATCACAATCTAGTCTCAATTCTGCTCCAGCTCTCCTATGGTTTCTTCTCTAAATGCCTTAACGTTTCTTTCCATAATCTCTTCTCTGGGGAGTTAACTTACGCTGAACAGTCAGGATTCTCTTTCTCATCCGTTCTTGACCTTAATATACATATTAACATCACAATATATTTTGTGTATGTATGTATTTATTTATTTCAGGATCCTTTAGTACTTACTTGCAAGTAAATACAATCCATAAAAACTTCTCTTTTTTCTCTTTCCCTACATGTCTCTTCTTTCTCTCCCGGTAGATTTGTCCAACGTATAGATTCTACAAAGTGCCTGACACTAAAAAGAGAATGATGATGGAAAAGAGCGGTGGGGCACCTGGGTGGCTCAGTCCATTAAGCGTCTGACTTTGGCTCAGATCATGATCTCATGGTTGGTGAGTTCAAGGCCTGCATCGGGCTCTCTACTGTCAGTGCAGAGCCCGCTTTGGATCCTCTGTCTCTTTTTCTCTCTGCCCCTCCCCTACTCTCTCTCTCTCTCTCTCTCTCAAAAATAAATAAACATTTAAAAAGAAAAAGTCCTTTAACATTGAAGGGAATCACAGTTTTGTAGATTAAGCAAATGTATGGATAATTACACTTTTCTTCTTAGAGCTTGTCCAAATGATAATTAATTGACTTATTGTTTATCTCCCTCACCAGGGAATAGACCAGGGCTACCAGTTCAATATTATTCCCAACACCTAATCCAACACTTGGCACATAAGAGGGGAAGAATGCATATTTGTTGAATCAATTACTGAATTATAGCTATAGAATAATATTCTAATAGTGACACATCCAAACTTCAGTGGAGGCGACTAGGATCTATTTAACTCTGGTAGAAGGATCAGAGGTTTCATAAAAAAGACCACGTCCAAGCTGAGACTTTTAAGAATCAGTAAGAGATGGAGTGCCTGGGTGGCTCAAGTCGGTTAAGCATCCGACTTCAGCTCAGATCATGATTTCATGGTTTGTGGGTTCGAGCCCCACATCGGGCTCCACGCTGTCAGCCCAGAGCCTGTAGTCTGCGTCAGCTTTCTGTGTCTCCCTCTCTCTCTGCCCCTCCCGCTCGCACTCTCTCTCTCTCTCTCTCTCTCTCTCAAACATAAATAAACATTACAAGAAACTTTAAGGATCAGTAGGAGTTGAAGAAAACAGGTTAAGTTGGATGCTGCTGCAGCGAAGTAAATAGAGGAGGTGTCAGGAGATAGAGCTGGGAAGAGCTTTTTTCTGTAAGCCGGCATTTCCAACAGTGTCTTCTGAGGACTCTGGTCTCGCCTGTTATTCAGAGAAAACCATTTTCCATGTGCTGGTAAATGTTTAACAATTGGATCGCCTGAAAATATAAAAAGTCCTGATTTGTAATGCTGGCCAGGAATAGATGCAGAGCAGCACGCTACTTTGTAGTATTTCCAGCATCCAGATGCAGGAGATACACGTGACTCCGAGAACGTAAGTAGGAGTAGCCTGTAGTGATTCTTTGGGAGGAAAGATAATTTTTCCCTCTACCTGCTGAATAATAAAACAGCAATAATAATAGAATTTACTATTTTCTATTACTTTTCTTTTTTCTTAAAAAAAAATTTTTTTTAACGTTTATTTATTATTGACAGGGAGAGACAGAGCATGAGCAGGGGAGGGGGAGACACAGAATCCGAAGCAGGCTCCAGGCTCCGAGTGTCAGCACAGAGCCCGACGCGGGGATCAAACTCACGAACTGCGAGATCATGACCTGAGCCAAAGTCGGAGGCTTAACCGACTGAGCCACCCAGGCGCCCCTCCTTTTTTCTTAATTCCTTACAAAAGCAGAGTATCTCCTGTGGAATGCCTGCTCCAAATCATACTGTATCTCTATAGATTTCTGCTTGACTCACACTTTTTTCAAGAAGTTTATTATTTTTTAAAAAAGATTTCTTATCTTCTTTTTTTTAGTGTTTATTTATTTTTGAGAGAGAGAGAGAGCAAGCAGGGGAGGGGCAGGGAGGGGTACAGAGGATCCGAAGCAGGCTCGGCACTGAGAGCAGAGAGCCCGATATGGGCCTTGAACTCACCAACCATGAGATCATGACCTGAGCCAAAGACAGACGCTTAATGGACTGAGCCACCCAGGCACCGCTCAGGAAGTTTTTTTGTGTGTTTGTTTATTTTCAGAAAATTGTCTACTGGTTGTACTTATGCCTATTACCCTGATTTTCTATTTCAGTCTTTCCTATTTCTTATCCTATAATTTCTACTTGCTCAACAATTCATTTTTTTTCTCCCTGTCACACCATTTCTATTGGAAAACTGTATCTGTAAACGCAAAATGCAGTCACAACATAAATTTGTGTCACCTCTGCTCTAGATTGCAGTCTCATTGCAGACTCTGTGCCTTCCGTGTTTTTATATTCTACTAACGCCTGTACAGAATTCCATAAAGAGGTTTGCCCACAAAAATACTATATGCCTAACCTAAGAAACTGGTCATGACAGAGAAGAGGCAGGCCACACCTTTGGAATGCTCAGGTGTCCTTTCCAGCTTGCACAAGTTTGTTCACCAGAGCCAGAAGCCAACATAACGGAAGATTTTGACAATTCCTCGGAAAATAGTTCTGAAGCTATATAAAGGTTAGCTGGAGCAGAGGGCTGGCTGTTGCCCTCTCATTTATTATCTGAACCTGGGACTCCCTGAAAGTGTGCCAAAAGAACAAATAGAAGAAGCTTTGCTTTCCTGTTTACTGTTTAATGTCCTGCTCCCTTTCCCTGTCTTTTCTCTTCTCCCTTCCTTTTCACTCGTCCTCTCCTTCCTACCTCTGCTCCTGTTACCCCCGCTTTCTTTTCGCTAATTTCAATATGGCTCTAAAGAATTTTGTAATTCCAATCATACTCTAGGGATGATAGAAATAGAACCATCAACTTTAAAAATGCAAAGTGGAAAGGATTACAAAGTAAGGCCAAATTATTATACTGTTTGCCGTGACCACTACATTTCTTACTGTTGGATTTCTTGATTTATTTCCTTAGAAACTTGAGAAACATGCCAAGCAGCTCCACAGCCCTTATTCTTACCTAAACTTTTAGAAGTGTAGACAATCTTCTACAATGCTACCGTGCTTTGTAATAGAGAGACAATACAGCCTGTTCATGTCCATATGCTTTCGTGTTGAATGTCTACTATGTATAGAATAGCTTTAAGAACTTTTCCTCCCAATATGGTAGTATAAAATTAGAGTCTTTATTTTACTATTGAGTAAATTTATATATCAGCTCTAGAAGAAATTAGAGAAACCATATTGTTTAACTGCATCTACAATGTTTTTAATTAATTAATTAATTTATTTATTTATTATTTTTTTTTAATTTTTTTTTCAACGTTTATTTATTTTTGGGACAGAGAGAGACAGAGCATGAACAGGGGAGGGGCAGAGAGAGAGGGAGACACAGAATCGGAAACAGGCTCCAGGCTCTGAGCCATCATCAGCCCAGAGCCCGACGCGGGGCTCGAACTCCCGGACCGCGAGATCGTGACCTGGCTGAAGTCGGACGCTTAACCGACTGCGCCACCCAGGCGCCCCTATTTTTTTAATTTACATCCAAATTAGTTAGCATATAGTGCAACAATGATCTCAGGAGTATATTCCTTAGTGCCCCTTACCCATTTAGCCCATCCCCCCCCACACCCACTCCAGTAACCCTTTGTTTGTTCTCCATATTTATGAGTCTCTTCTGTTTTGTCCCCCTCCCTGTTTTTGTGTTATTTCTGTTTCCCTTCCTTTATGTTCATCTGTTTTGTCTCTTAAAGTCCTCATATGAGTGAAGTCATATGATGTTTGCCTTTCTCTGACTGACTGATTTCACTTAGCATAATACCCCCCAGTTCCATCCATGTAGTTGCAAATGGTAAGATTTCATTCTTTTTGATTGCCGAGTAATACTCCTTTGTGTGTATATATATATATATATATATATATATATATATACCACATCTCCTTTATCCATTCATCCATCGATGGACATTTGGGCTTTTTCCATACTTTGGCTATTGTTGATAGTGCTGCTATAAACACTGGGGTGCATGTGTCCCTTAGAAACAGCACACCTCTATCCCTTGGATAAATACCGAGTAGTGCAATTGCTAGGTCGTAGGGCAGTTCTATTTTTGTTTTTTTGAGGAACCTCCATACTGTTTTCCAGAGTGGCTGCACCAGCTTGCATTCCCATAACTGCATCTACAATATTACAAAGAAGAAAAACTTAAATGCACATAAATGGCTTGCTGAAGGTAAGAAGTAGAAAGCAGTTACATCCTCTCATTAGAACTATGATATTGTTGGGGAATATAATTTAGTGCTTTTAAGGAATATTCCTTCTGTGTTCCCTAAGAGATTCTTGTGATTTCTTCCCTTGGCTTTAGGAGCTTTATTTCTTCACTTCACCCTTTTCTTTTTAAAAAAAAATTCCCCAAAAGAGGGGTGTCTGAGTGGCTCAGTTGGTTAAGTGTCTGACTCATGATTTTGGCTCAAGGCATAATCTCATGGTTCGTGAGATAGAGCCTGGTGTCAGGCTCTGTTCTGACAGTGTGGAGCCTGCTTGGAATTCTCTCCCTCCCTCTCTCTGCCACTCCTCAGGTCACACTCTCTCTCTTTCAAAATAAACAAACATTAAAAAAAAAATTTCTCCAAAAGAGAAGAAAACCCTTCCTGGCCTTGCATGGCTTACTGGAGGATAAGAGTTTGAGGTGACCTCAGGGGTGACTGGGGAAGGACAGAAAAGCTGGCATGTTCCAGGAGAGAGAATGAACTGCTGAGGAAATCACTTTAGAGTGACATGTCTTCTCAGTCCTCACCTCCCTTTTCTGTCATCTTTTCCTTCCTGCCTGTGGTCTTAAAGCCATTTGGCAGCCTCTTGCATGAGAAAGGGTTAAAGAATGTACTGCCATTCCTAGAGAATTTGCCATTTTAAAAGGTGGCACCTTGGGGCACCTAGGTGGCTCAGTCAGTTAAGCATTCGATCTCTCAGGTCATGATCTCACAGTTTGTAAGTTCCAGCCCCGCGTTGGGCTCAGTGCTGACAGCTCGGACGGAGCCTGGAGCCTGCTTCGGATCCTGTGTCTCCCTCTCTCTCTGCCCCTCCCCCACTCATGCTCTTTCTTTCTCAAAAATAAAATTAAAAATAAAATTAAATAAAATAAAAAGTGGCACCTTACTATTCCATTCCATCAGTGTTATGTAAGAGCGGAAGACTGGTCAAAAATAAGCACTTAAATTGACATCACTCTTTCAAAATCCAAGATATTTCATTGAATGCACGATGGCTGGGAAAGAATGTGGAGTCCCATACAAAATGCTTTTCTTTCTTTCTTTCTTTCTTTCTTTCTTTCTTTCTTTCTTTCTTTCTTTCTTTCTTCTTTCTCTTTCTTTCCTTTTCTTTCTTTCTTTCTTTCTCTTTCTTTCTTTCTTTCTTTCTTTCTTTCTTTCTTTCTTTCTCTTTCTTTCTTTCTTTCTTTCTCTTTCTTTCTTTCTTTCTCTTTCTTTCTTTCTTTCTCTTTCTTTCTTTCTTTCTTTCTCTTTCTTTCTCTTTCTTTCTCTTCCTTTCTCTTTCTTTCTTTCTCTTTCTTTTTCTTTCTTTCTTTCTTTCTTTCTTTCTTTCTTTCTTTCTTTCTTTCTTTCTTTTTTAGACAATCTGTTAATAAAGAGGTCCAGAGAACAATTGTAGCTAGATGCTAGATTCTGACAGCAGAGGAAATGAACATGCCAGCAAAGCTGGGCCAGAAGGCCACAGGTGACAGAATGAGTGCATCCAAAAGACACCCCAAGTTAAAGGAATTCTATTTGCCCTGATTGTGTGATTGGCCTTGATTTTGTCCTCCAGCTGGCAAAATATGTTAAACAACTATTTGTACACATTGGAAAAATGCAGGACAGGACACTGATCTTTGAGAAAGAGAGCAAAAGAGGTGAGCCCTGCAATTGTCTTTATCTTTTTTGCCTTTCGGGATTGTTCCACTGGAAAAGGCAGCCAAGCAGAGGCAGTGGTTTCACAGATTCCACTGAGGAGACAGATTCAGAATTCATACAGGTTGAGGGGCTTCAATTCCTCCGGCAGAGCACTCATGAAGAAGCAGAAGAAGAGCTGTAGAGTCTTGTACACCAGTTCCTTTGAGTCTGCTGGGGATCCTAAGCTGGGCATAAATAGGGTGAAACTCCATGAGGCCAGGCAAAGAACTACCAGGGAGCTGGTAAATTTCTACAACTCACAGGACTGAGAGGCTTTCAAATTCCGAATAACTCGAGTAGAAAGCCTTCATTAAGGAGGACAATAAAGAAGAGAGAAGACACAAATTGCTAGTTTCAGGAATAAAACAGAAGTTATCACTCTAAATCCTATTAACAGGTGAAGAGCATTAAGAGAATATGAACAATGTGATGCCGATATATTTGGTAACTTTAAGTGAATGGACAAATTCTTTGAACAAACTACCATCAACCAAGAAAGGAAATAAAGCTGAAAAAGAGCAAAGACTTCTATTTGTGGTCTCAGAATTACAATTCAGGGAGCATAAGTCCTAGCAGAAACCAGAAAAGTATTCTGCCTGCAGGATGAAAGCGAGGGATTTTTATGAGAAAGAGGAAGGAGGGCAGTTACATGACTTGGATAAAAAAGAAAAAAAATTGCCAGTTGGTACTAAGAGGCTGAACTGCTTTCGGTTACACATTGATTGACTCTTCTCTTGGTCAATCAAATGAAACTATTCTGGTATGCATTAGTTAACTATTCTGTCTTCAGAACGTCCACAACCAACTGCCTTATGATCAGGATGCCTGCTGTCCTGTAGACAAATGTCCTATAGACAAATGCTTATAAAACAACTGCCTCTTTTGGCCCAGCCAAGGATCTTTTTGCCCAGTTCGAGTTCATTAGCCATTTGCTTTAGAAAGGAAAGTGGAGCTTTTCTCAAAATAGAGTCTCTCACGTCCAGAAGTTTTACACAATTCCACGTGACCAAACTGACACTAGATGAAGTAGAAAATCTGAATAGCTATGAAGCTACCTCATCTTGAGATGACACTTTGGGCTTTCCATTCTTCCTGGTTCAGGATGTTACTTCTTTTTATTATTACTATTATTTTTTTTAAGTTTATTTATTTTGAGAGAGAGCAAGCCTGAGAGGGGGAGGGGCAGAGAGAGGGAGAGAGAAAATCAGAAGCAGAGCTCGATGTGGGGCTCAATCTCATGAATCGCGAGATCATGATCTGAGCTGAAATCAAGAGTCTGCTGCTTGATCGACTGAGCCACTCAGGTTCCCCCCTGGTTCAGGATGTTTTGACTAAGGTAGCAGGGTGGCTTTGCTTAACAAAAGTCAATGTAAAGACCAAAGCGATTTATGCAGAAATATATAAAACAGAGTCTCTAGACATGAAGACACCAAGGTAGAGAATGTGTAGAGATAATAATGCAAACAAAATCCTCTCAGAGATCCTTCAGTGAAGAGTCGAAATGATAAACAAAAGCTTGTGGGGGAGACTGAGGAATAACATTCAGAGAGAATAAAACTAGGACAGTGTGGT
This sequence comes from Felis catus, assembly GCF_018350175.1. Lineage (NCBI taxonomy): Eukaryota > Metazoa > Chordata > Mammalia > Carnivora > Felidae > Felis > Felis catus. The sequence continues at coordinate 54,001,677 of NC_058371.1, read as the reverse complement.
AGCTTGGAATCAAGCTAATAGAGGATACACTTGACGTTCAAGAGATGTTTCATTAAATAAGGATGGAGAAGAATCTGGTGAAAATGAGGTTCTGAGGACAAGTAAAGGGTTACTTTTGAAAATAGAAGCAGGGTATTTTTTTGTGACAACATTGAAGTGGATAGGAGGAAATAAGGTAAATTTTTCAGATAAGAGAAGAAGGAAGTCGATAAAATTTACTGCTAATAGCTTAAATCTTTTCAGTGAAATAGCCTCTGGGTTTGAGTGTGGGATGTAGGATTCCACTTGAAGAATGTGGGAATTATTTAAGCTAGCTTCTAGGGTAAATAGAAGGAAAAGGTTGCTTATTAGTTCAAACCTAGTTGGGTTTACTCAGCATGCCCTTTGAATGAGTATAATCAGCAGTAGGGGGTATGAGAATAATGGAAACCATGGAATTAACCAAAGATAGGGGATTTTCCTGGCCCATGCAACAAAATGTTAGTGGAACAAAGGATTCTAAATTGATTTATGGACATCACTGAAACGACTTACCATAAAGTCTAGGCTAGGACAATAAATATGGCACTGAAATACAAAAGGGCACATAAGAGCTTAGAGAGGAAGTTCTCTGAGATGTAATACCTTGTTTCTGTGAGGCAAGATGTTCTGGTTTATTTTCTTGCTGTCATTTAATGTATGCTCCAACCGTATAATCTTGTTCCTTTAACTAAGAATTAGTATTCTTTAGAATATTTTGTTGCCACACTAAAATATTTAGTCATGCTTAATACCTTTAATAAAGGTAGCCAATTAAAATAAATAGCATCCCTCACTCTCAGATACTCCTTATTGTAAAGGTAAATTGTAAAGACACTTTATCTTAAAGGCTGAGCTTGATTTTTTCTTTAATGTTCTTAGTGGACAGTTTGTATAGAAAAGATCAATATTTCTCCTTAATGCATCTAGGACTTACTGTGATAGATATTAGAGAAACATGTTATATGATAAAAGGGTCTACCAGCTGTCCAATCACTATTCAGCTTTCTCTTTACCAAGATTGATGATGTGGCTATAGCCATGCAATGGTTTTTATATCCCCTAGCAATCTGTGAAGTTGAATCATGTGAAACTGCTATTTTTATAGGTCATAATGGTTGTATTCACAGTTTCATATGCTTCAACCTAATCTTTCAAATTTTGTTTCTCTGACTTTGAAAATACTAGAATTAGAGGTAGAGTCTGGATATTAGTGAGTGAAGAATTACAGTTTGAATATGCCGCAAACCATTTTCGGCATTAAACTTTTAATGATAGTACAATACTAGCGTTACTGACTTTAAGAGGAAGTAGCACAACTAATTTCTTATAATTATAAATACATGGTTTTGTAGACTATAAAAAACCCTCAGATTCTTGTAGTCACGCTCAGTCATAGGCTTTCCTTGTCTTTTATTTCTAATATGTTTTTTCCTCCTTAGGTCTCATATGCAATCTTATTTCACTTCATTTCTTCCCTACCAACTTCAATTTAATACTTGAAGCACTGGGTCAGCTTGCAAACTTAATGCAAATGTGTCATTTTATTATACATCTAGGAGAAAAAAATGGAGAGCCTCAGAGGTAGGCCCCCGTCTCTCATTGCTTCCTTTGAACTCGACATGACAAGGACTCTCTTCTGCCCAGGTTTGTGAATTGACAGGATGTGTAAACGAACGGTTAAGTCCCCTGGTCGATAAGAGAATAGGATCGGACTTCAACCAGCACAGTTCTTGAAGTCAACAGTCCGGCATGGCACTACCAAGCTCTCTTCTGAGAGCATCAAAGAATTGACATCAAGGTGTATGCTGGGCTGGGTTGTCATCTGGAAGTTCTGGGGAAAAATCTGCCTTCTAAGTTCCTTCTAAGTTCATTTTTGGTGTTGGCATAATTCAATTCCTTGCGGTTATAGGACTGAGGTCCCTGACTCTTGCCAGGTGTTGGTCAAGGACTTCTCCGTGTCTTCAGAAACTGCCTGCATTTTTTGACACACAGTTCCTCTATCTTCGAGTCAGAAATAGAACATTGGAATCCTTGTGCTTCTTAAGTTTTTGTTTTTTTTTTTCCATTTTGGGAGAGAAAGGTGGGGGCAAGGGGCAGTGACAGAGGGAGAGAGAATCCTGAGGAGGCCCCTCGTTGTCAGCAGAGAACCCAATGCGGGGCTCAAACCCATGAACAGTGCGATCATGACCTGAGCCAGAATCAAGAGTTGGACACTTAACTGACTGAGGCACTCAAGTGCCCCTCCTTTTTGTGCTTCTAATCTTTGACTTATTCCACTGACAACCTTTTTTTGCATATATAAAATTTAATGGTGAAAGCTGAAAGCCCTATCACACATTCCAAAGCCCAGAGTAAGTCGTTTGAGATTATGTGTGGCTTCGATTGCTCTATTACTGTGGCGATTTGCAGTTTAAGTGTCGCTATTCCAATGTAATGATGCTGATGAATATACGAAAAACTCATCTAAATTGATATCTTCTAAAAAAAATTGATGATATGTGTTCTGATGTTTGTGTATAAACTTTCAGATGATTAAGATCAAATCCTTTGAAAAATGAGTATTTTCTTCCTTTTTATCACATAACATGTTTTCCAATATCTTTCACAGTAAGTCCTAGACGCATTACAGAAGAAATATTGTCCTTTTCTATACAAACGATCTCATCTATTTTGACTTTGTTCTTATAACTAACTCATGCTTTCAGGAATCATTTATGCCAATGAAGTCAAAGACCTTTTAAATTTCTTTTGGCGTATTTCCTATCAAATGTTGCCTTATGAATATGCAATTATATTTCCCTATTTCTGTTGTTAATTTTCTTACTTTTTTTTTTAGGGCAAAATTTTTTCATGTTGAATAAAAATGCCAGGTTGAATTCAGCTAGTTTTACTGATAACCTCACGAGTGCTTAGTAACATATATTATCCCTTTCTATAGTAAAGATGTTAGTTGAAAACATCAATTTTGAAATTAATAAGGTTTACCAATTTAATATTTTATTTTATTATTTTATTTTTAAGAGAGAGAGAGAGAGAGAGTGCAGGCAAGGGAGAGGGGAAGAAAGAGAGAGAGAGGGAGAAAATCTTAAGCAGGCTCTGCACTCAGCATGGAGCCCAATGTAGGGCTCAATCCCATGACTTTGGGATCATGACCTGAACCAAAATCAAGAGTCAATCACCCAACCGACTGAGCCACCCAAGCACCTGAACGTCTTATATTACTTGCTTCTGCATAGACAAAAGAAGAAAAGATGTTAATTTCCCACTTTTATTTTAGAAAAGGGATGAGTTTCTATGGGCACCTGGATAGCTCGGTTGGTTAAGTTTCAGCTCAGGTCATGGTCTCATGGCTCATGAGTTCGAGCCCTGCATCAGGTTCTGCGTTGGCAGTGCTGAGCCTACTTGAAATTCTCTCTTTCTCCCTCTCTTTCTGCTCCTTCCCCGCTCATGCTTGCTCTCTCTCAAACTAAATAAACATACAAAAAAAATAGAAAAAGGATGGGATAATGTCCCATCATTAGTTACCTTTACGAATTTGATTTGTACAACTGATATTTGTCACTTTGATTTGCCATGTATATAATTCAATCATCTGGATATTGTGCAAGCATCTCCAAAACCTGGCAAGAGAGCATGACTTTCCATTTCCAGTATGTTAGCCAAGTCCCTGAATTAGTTTTGTTTAGAGAGATCTGTCTTTCTGAGACAACTCTGACTAAAATGAAACACTTTCTGGTGAGCAATTTTCCAAGCTTTAAGGCATCTGTGCACCCTGTTCGGTTCATCACCAACAGTGACTCCAAGGATTTGGCATTAGGGTAATGATTCTAAATCATGTACTGAAACATTTTTCCCCCCAAGCAGCCACAGAAATGGCAGTATCTCTGCAAATGAACATTTAGCTTTTCCCACCTGCCAAATGTATCAATGTTTACCTCTTTGAAAATGTAAGAATGTGTAGGTTAAGTAGATTTAAAATATTCTTTGTCTTGTAATGTCATTCACACGGCATTACGGAGGGTATTCTCTTCCAGGTGAAAGATGTTCTTGGGTTGTCTCTCACTATTTTCATGGCTACATGAAAAATCTCTCTCTGGTATTTACTGGATTTTCATCCTCCTGTGCCACTACCTGGGTATTTGTTTCGTGTCTCAGTCTGAGGGATGTGGGATGAGTGTATGTGTGTGTTGGCGGGGGGGGGGGGCAGGTAAAAATTCTAGAAGCAATCTTGTTTTGTGAATTGTATGCAATTATCAAGTGTATTAGGCTAAGTATCTCTGAAATGTATGACAAGCTACAGTTTAAGTAGTAAATTGATTTTATTCCACTAATTTTCTTATGGAGCAGTTAAATGTCTATTTCTCAAGTTTTATATCATCATGCCATGGGAAATTGTGCTTCCATTTTCTGGTTGAAAACCAAGAAATACTCCATTCCACTTAATTAAGTCAGGTAATAATTGGAGAAGTGGAGATGTCCACCCCCAATAAGGAATGGGGTGACCAAAAGTTGAGCAGATAGAGAAGTAAAATGACTTTCCAGCTTTTCTGAGTCAGGTCTCTATGGTCTACTGTTATTACTTTGTCTGAAATGCAAATTCTCAGAATACCAGACACACCCATATTTCAATGAAAGTACAAAAACAAAATTGAAAGCCAACCACAGTTGAGTTTTTCATTGTCTGTCACGTTGAGTGGTCTTGTCCCTTCCCCCTTCCTTTCCATCCCACCTAACCTGAATAATCAAAAGCTGTCTCTGTTTAAGGGGAAAAAATGTAGGTACTAAAAGGGTAATTCACAAAAGGGGCTTTCTTATGTAAATAAATACTCAGTTGACCATAAGCCCCCTCTTCTTGCTGATGGCTCTCAATATTACCAGATATTACTGATGTGTTGTTTCTTGGTGGTACAGATGACCTTTACTGGGGAAAGTAATGCAGAGAAGGACTTTCATATCCAGCCTGTATTGCTGTTGGGCCTGTTTTCTCTTCTCACACAAGATTAAGGGGTAGGCTTACTTGAGAGTCTATGTTCTGGCAAGCCTTGCTGCTGAACTTGGCAGGAGCATTAAAATATCTTTATTAGAAACCATGAATCAAGTTCCATCACAGAACTCATAACCTTCTAGATCTGGCTGTCTTCTTTTGTCAAACCTCACAGAAAGGTGTGGTTTAAAATAAAGTTTATTTTAAGATGCAAAGATCCAATGATGATGGTAAATTTTCTTCTATAGCATATACAGGAAGGCTTCATTTAAAGTAAAACACATCAACTTGTGATTTAAAAATATGCCACAGAATTTCCAAATAGAATCCAGAGAATTTTGCCAGTGAAGAGCTGGGTTGTAGAGAAACTGGGATGGACTTTGAAGAGCACCAGCATTTTCTTTGAGCCTGATGAAAATCCATTGGCTTTGGTTCTTTAAAGGTACATGTTAGAATAGTTATAATAGGAAATTCTGTTAGTACTTTCTGAGAGCAAAGATTTGAAATTGCTCTCTCAAAATTGCTTTCAAGTTCTAGAAGTCTAGCTTGAAGTAGTCTAAACTCTCAGAAACCTACAAGACTTCAGCTGCCAGTCAGGCAGAGGCCCAGTTATCAAGGAAAGCTATAGACAATGAGAAGAGTTGTAAAATATTAGTCAAAGAATTTTTAGCATGTGTATAGTCTCTCATCAACCCAAATCTTATTTTTCCAGCATGAACTGCAGGCCTAGATACTCATCACCAGTGACAGGTGACAAATGGGCCACACAGAATCTGTAGAACAGAATCTGTAGAATGGAATAGACTCTCTAGAATGGGCCACAGAGAATCCTAAGCACATCTTCAATCCTATAAGTGGTAGTGAGAGGAAGAGGGCAGAAGAAGCCATTCTCTCAATCAAGGTGAAAGGCGGGACAAGTTAGAACAGCAGACTGTAGAGATTAATAAAGGTAATGAGGCAACTTCAAGAATTGTTTTGGTATGTGCCATCATTCTGTACGAGTGACAGGGATAGACTACAATAAAAATTCTCAGTCAACTCTGGGAATCATAGAATTATCCAGACAAACAAGGCCTATTGGTAGTTTTAGGACTGTAAGTAGCCAAATCATTATCTATATATGCTACAGGTGTGGAAGTGAATGCTTCATAGACCTAATGCTTTGTATAAAGTAAAATTATTTTGTTTTATTGTGTATGAAAACACTGGTGAGTTAGACGCATTAGTTTTATATAAAAAATGCTATTTTTAATATTGTATGTGATTATTTCATAGAGAATAATCCTATGTGAGAATAGAGAAGGAAAGGCACTTGCTATTTCAGCTCCTATTACTAATTCTTTGATACTTTGATAACTGAGCCATGGATTTAGTGGGCTAAACAATTAATGTATATGTATCATGTCCCTTTAAGTCTCAGATTACCCGAGAATGAATTGTTTTCAGCTGACTGAAAACACTGAACTGGGTTAGATCCTCTGACCTTCCCAGCGTCTACCTATTGCTCTTAATTGTTCAGAGGCACTATACCGGGATGGAACTCTGTTATTTTGAGAGGGTAAATTAGGAAATGGAACACCTTAGGTCTATCTGAGGGTACTCTACATGCTACCTGGCACATCTCACAGCCACAGGATGCTGTAAACACTCCTTGTTTACAAAGTCTTACAATACAAACTTGACTGAACGGCTGAGGAAAGAACACGCCACACGCCAGTGTTTTCCCCCTCAGTTGCCATCTGTAAAGAACATTTTGGCTTGGAAGGTTATCCTTCACTTCCTATGTGTCTGAAGGCTCTGTTGAAAATAAAATGGAGTCTAAGCAAATTTTCAAAGATCTGGGAGGTGTTTGATGAAACTCTGAGTGTTTTTTCTTGTTTGTTTTTTGTTTTTTTTTTTTGAGGTAATTGCTAAGCCCTTCCTCTCTGGTGCAGACTGCCCTTCACAGAAATCCCCATAAATTAAGTTTCTTTCCATGAGGTGGAGAGACGAGGAAAGAAAGCCTCTGTTTTAGTTTCCTCCATAGAATAACGCATATTTGCCTTATATCATGAGAGGCTGACAGGTTTAGACTCTGCTTCCAGATGTCCATATGGTTTAATGAAAAAAAAAAAAAAAAGAATAATAGTACATGACATATTTTCTTTTTCTGCTCCAGAAAGAAACAGCTTCATGTCAAGGCAACTTGGAAGTTGGAAGCTGAAGGAAACTGTTATGTAAATAAAGAAGACTGATAAAACAGAAGAAAATGGGGCAAGTAAAGACACCTTGTTCAGGAAAAAAAAAACAAGAAGGCATACAATAAAAATTACTTCTTTAAACAAAGACTGAAATGTTTCTATGATTTATCACAGGTTGAATTATATGTAGCTCTGGCTCCTGAGGTAATCTCAAATCCAATATATTTGCAAACAACCATGTCCTAGAGTCTTTGCTATACAATACAACATGCTTAAAGCTAAAACTGAAATCAAAAAGAAACAGTATGAATAAGGAAGTTAAGATGATGAAGGCTTACCTAGGGGAGACATTCATCAACATCCAGACATGTGACTATTTGGTGCAAACTTGATTTATAGGTGTATAAAACTCCACAACCCCTAAAAATTAAAACTTTTATTTCCTACATGAAGTTTAGTATGTTTAAGTCCTCTTGACTTTATCTTAAAAAAATAGTAATTTTTATTTATTTTTTAGAGAGGGAACACACGCAGACAGAAAAGGGAGACAGAGAATCCGAAGCAGGCTCCGCGATGTCAGCGTAGAGCCTGACATGGGGCTAGAACTCACCAACCATGGGATCATGACCTGAGCTGAAGTCGGGTGCTCAACAGACTGAGCCACCCAGGCACCCCTTGACTTTATCTTTTAACAAAAGCATGTATAGGAGTTGATAGACTTTCTTGTTTGTTTTACAATATTTATCAAGGTTTGTAAATTTGTAAATATTTATATTTACTTTAAAAACAAAGAAAATTGAAAGAGTTCCCAGTTAAATATTTTGCAATTCCAGGGGCACCTGGGTGACTCAGTTGGTTAAGTGTCCAACTCTTGGTTTGGGTTCCGGTCATGACCTCACAGTTTGTGAATTTGAGCCCTACATCAGGTTCCCTGCTGATAGTGCGGAGCCTGCTTGGGACTCTCTCTCCCTCTCTCTCTTCCTCTCCCTCGCTCACTCTCTCTGTCTCTCTCTCAAAAATAAATAATAAACTTAAAAAAAAAGACTTTGCAATTTCATCATGTCTGTATAAACAATTTTAAAATAACAAACCAGTCTTTTGAGAGAAAATAATGGAATGGAAAATGTTAAAGATATGGATTGTAGAAGAATCCATAAACTAAAAAGTTTAGTATCATAAGCTGTCCCTGTATGTGAAGCTGTATACTTAAAACTGAAATACTTAAAGGAAATCCATTTAACTTTTGGAAAAATGTCTCTTTCCTTTTATGATCATCTTCTGCATTCAGTAATTTAAACATATTCTTTACATTATTACTGAACATTCTTGAAACCTGACAATTTAATACATGAAGATTTATTTCGTATCTTTCATTGAATATGTATACATATGTATTATATTCACCTCATTTATACATATATAATACATATTTATATACATATATATGAATATATACATACACATCCACATAATTTTTAAACATCAAGGCATATTCTGAAGATTCAATTGACAAATTCATGAATGAGTTTTACAAAGTTTATATGTATTTAGATTAAGGAATGACCAGGCTCTTCAAATATTTTCAGCTTTGAGTAGATGTGCTAAGATGATCAAAGTAGTTCTGCTAAATTTTCCTAATCATTTTTTTGGAAGGGATGGAATGGAGGTGAAACTAAAGGCCTGTACAGACTGGCCTAGGGGCCTGTAAGGTGCTCACAGCAGGTTGATATTTCTGAGCTCAATGCTGGATCTGTTGGGGTAATTGCTAATCGAGTACAGATAAAAATAAAATGCTACAAACCAAAAAATAAGAATAAAATAAAATTGCTCGAGTACTTACTAACCTCTTACCGTGCTCTATAAATAACATTGCAATATAGTTATGTGTAATATATCATGTATATAAAATATATTATATATAATATATTACACACACATGTAACAAGTTCTCTTTACAACTCACAGAAATCCTGTGAGATGGTTGCTATTTTATTATCTCAATCTTTTTTATATTAAAAATGAGGTAGAAAGAAGTACATTACTTAGTGTAAATGGAAATCCATGTATTCATTGCTATCCAGATCTGGCTTCCTGATTGAGATTTTGAGAACATTCTTCCATGTGGCAGGCTCAAGGCCATGTAGGCAAATGACTGGACCAAAAGTTAAACCCAAAGGCAGCAGCTCAGACAGTTCCTTCCTCAGGGAACAATTGTGCTGGGAAAAGCAAAGAGCTGATTTTAAACATCAAAATTAGCTCTATCACAAAGCAAAAGAGCTCACACCCAGAGGGAAAGTGACCTTAATTACTGTGACTTTCAACTGTTATTCAGAGGCTTTGGACTATTGAGGTGGGTACTTTATGAATTGGCCAATATATAACCTAGTGGAATGAAGTTTAGACATATAAGTGGGAGGCTTAGCTGCTAGTCTTAGCTCTACGAATGAGTCAAGTGGTTTTAAGTATGTCATGGGAACATTGGGTAATCTATTAACAATAAAAACAAAAACAATATGCTCAAATGCTTTAAAAGAAAGACATGTTAAATTCAAGATATTATCATCATTTTTACTATAATAAGAAAATAAAACCCATTGCTATAGCCCTAAGATTTTTCCTCTAGGGCTCAATTTTTCCAATGTTCAATGAATGTTTTGGTCCATTTCCTTGAAAGTGTGTGGGAGAGGCAGAGGAGAAACAGAAAGAAGTAAGTCCATGGGTCATCGAAGAACCGCCCCGATAAAAAGGAGGAAAATGAAAGATCATGTGCCTACTTCATTTATCTTATCCTTTATATTCAAAAATCTAAATTTTGCAGTCATACTACCTATATTATTCATAAAAGTTATTTATTTTAGAAGTTGTCTACTGGTATCTGGGGAGCAAGAAAGACACAAATGAAAAACTATGATGGATCCTTTAATGTTGAAAATCTTGATATTAAAAAAATATATTCAGTATTTTTTAAATATAGATTCTTGTGGCTTCTGTAATTCCATTTTGTTTTGTTTTGCCTCTTGGAATATGCCAGGATACTGAAGGTTAGGAATCATATTGAGGAATTTAAGATTTTAGGAAGCATCATATGCTAAGACTGTCATTTAGATAATCATAGCTTCTGTCTTTGAGGTAGAGATTTTCAGAGGGAGATGAGAAAAAAGTTCTCTCTGATAACTATTTCACATATTTTCTAGAAGCTGGGTTCAAATTCTTTGGTTATAAAAGTGAAGTATAATTATCAATTGGCCACAGGGGCCATCATGAGGATGGTGTGCTAATAAACTTTCTCAACTTTAATTTTTTGGCTTCATACTTACAAATGGTTCATTAGTGATGTGTAAACAAATTTAAATCAATCTTTCTTCAGAGTCTAGGATTCTCGGCTCTACTCTATTCGATTTAGTTAACTCCAACGTTTCTTCCTGGATCACATTACTACTTTCTAGGGTGGGGCTGGGTGTGTGGGAGGCGGAGTAATGAGGAAAATTAAGACTTTGTAGATCCTGTGGCTTGATAAACTTTGATATTCTACCAGGCTGGTCTGCTCCTGCCAGCACCCCTATGGAGGAGGACAGGCTACTGGCAAATGAGCTGATGTGAAACCTAGAAGCCTACACAGTGTAATTTTAAATATTTCCTGATTAAACAAAATAAAAGTAAAAGGTCAGAATCTCAAAAATAGCAGGACTTGACATTAATCTACTGGTAAATAGGTACGGTACCAGGATTTAAATGAGGCTTGGATGGTATTCTTTTTTCCTGAAAGAAAACCATAAACCAGACATATACAGCAAGATTTTTTTCACTTCGAAAAAGTGTACGTAGCATTGGTTTTTCTCACCATTTGAATTTTATACACCAAAGAGTTTCCTTTATAATTTGTAATAAAATATTAGCTGGAAACCAAATGGTCAAGTGGTAGTTTTATACCTTAATACCTCCCTCCCTCCCTCCCTCCCTCCTTCCCTCCCTCCTTCTCTCTCTCTCTCTCTCTCTCTCTCTCTCTCTCCCTCTCTCTCTCTCTCTCTCTCTCTTTCAGTTAGGAAGAATCAAAACACATTTTAAGGTCTTTTTTCCTGCAGGAAGAACAAAATATTTTTTCTGAAGTATTTTATAAAGACTTTCTTTCAAGCTACTCCATAAATACTTGGAAAGCTCCCTCAAATCAAGCGATCTTATATTTAATGTGTTAGGGAAAAGGCAGTTAATATAGTAGATAGAATGGAAGGAAGAAGGACCACCGTTCTTTTGGAAAAGCAGAGTGTGTGAAATAAGAGCTGAACCAACTTCAGTTATGTGTGGATGCAGTTCTAGTAGTTAATCATTGCCTTTTTTTTTCTGTTGAGACAAGTAGAAGTTTTTCCAAAACTGGTTCCTTTCCAGGTTGGAAAGTCGAGTGGAGAAGCCGTGCAAATATCTTCTAAGCACAGATTGCCAAGAAAGTTATTGACTGGCAGGATCAGGGAGAGTGGAGGGGCTAGGGAACGGAGTAGAAGGGCAAATTGTCAAGTTTGAAATGTGGCGTCCATTCAGTTTGTTTATTGTAGGTTTCTGGCTTGAACCCACTTCTAGTTCTCAGACGTGTTCTTAAAACTTTGCCAATTGTTGGTGTCAGGGTTCATACTCATATAAATAAGTAGTCCAAACATTAAGATATAATTTATCAGCGTTCTTTACATAGACTGGCTCTGGAGGAAATTGAAGTAAGTGAGGTTAGTTTTTAGAATAATTTTTGTCACTTTACTACTCTTTCCTCACCCGCACCTGTCCTTCTTCTGTAGACAGAACTCTTTTCTTTCTTCCTTCCCTTTCTTTTAAGTTTATCTATTTATTTTTGAGAGGGAGAAAGAGAGACAGAGAGACACACACACACACACACACACACAGAGAGAGAGAGAGAGAGAGAGAGAGAGAGAACATGAGCTGTGAAGGGGCAGAGAGAGAGGGAGAGAGAATCCCAAGCAGTCTCTATGCTGTCAGCACAGAGTCCAATGCAGGGCTCGAACTCACTAACTGTGAGATTATGACCTGAGCTGAAATCAAGAGTCAGATGCTTAACTGACTGAGCCACCTAGGTGCCCCTGCAACTCTTTTCATTCATGTCTTTGCTCCATCTAATAAAATCTGTATTCCATTTCCTGAGGGTTCTTATTTCTGCTGGAGCTAATCTGATAAACTAATGCCTGGTGAGTTGTTTAATAATAAATGATTGCTCCTATCTGGCCCAACTAAAATTATAATTTTGCATATTAAGATCTTTCAAAGCCTCTCTTGTAAGAATGACCAATTGGGGGTATTTTTTATAATTAGTAGAGAAAAATTTGTTTGGTAGAGAAAAATTTTATACAAAGCAAACTTCAAACGGCTAACTCACCTTTTGGGGCATATTTTTCTAACAAGACTGAATCAACTACTACATATATACGTTATTAAAAGAGTGTTTGGTCCTGATCAACTTTTAATTTTTTCTGTCTGATATTCATGAATCCACGAAATGCTTCAGTGAATAGGAATACATAGTCATTCATTTAAATTTTACTATATCCTAGCATTCATTTTCTAGATAAGTCTACTTTCCTAGATGCTTTATATATTAGTTGAGATGTTTTTGGTTGTAACAGAACTCCAACTCAAATTAGCATAAATGATAAACCAGATTTATTGGCTCTCATATCTGAAAAGTCCAGACATGTTTTGATTAAGGCAGTCTCTCAGTTTTCTGCAACTCTCTTGGCTGTGTCCTTCTCTGTATTCTGGCTACATACTCAGATTGGCTTCCATCATAGCCACAAAATGGCTGCCAATAGCAACCAGGGCAACATGTTATTTGATTCATATCCAAGGTGAGAGAGACTATCACTATAATCATTTAACAAAAGTCTGGAGATTTACTCTGATTGAGCCAATCACTGTGCCCAGGAAGAAATCAAATGCTGGTCAATCGGGGCTTCCCTGCTGAAACAATCTTTGTTTTAATTCGGACAAACTAATATAGCTTGGAGCTGGGATGGTGTTAATCCATCCAAAGTTCATGGCTATAGCAAAATGAGGGCAGGCCATTTCGAAAGAAAAATCTGAGTGCAGTTAATAAGGTGGAATAAATTCTAAGTACGTAACTAAATGTTATTCACCAAGTTCCTTTTAAGTGAAGTATATTCTTTCAACCTTTGAAAAATGTACAGAAAAACAGAGGCAGAGACCTCATTGCCAAACAGAAAAATTGTATATGACTCATATCTAGTTTGGCAGTTTCTTTTTACTCTATAGTAAGCAAAACTATACTCGTTTCTTAGAACTGGATATACACAGTTAGCCATGTGAGAGATTCTAAGTACCAAATAATTAAATAGCACGTCCAGCCCCCAGCCGTGTAAGGAAGTTCTGCGATACCACAGACAACTGATTTAAGAGGAAAAGGACCAAGAAGATACCTAGCCAAAGTTACACATTCCATGTGGTTTGGTGTAAGGGTTATAGGGCTTAACTTGAGACTGAAGAGAGGTGTGTATAACTATCCAAATTAATTTTTTTTAACGTTTATTTATTTTTGAGACAGAGAGAGACAGAGCATGAATGAGGGAGGGGCAGAGAGAGAGGGAGGCACAGAATCGGAAACAGGCTCCAGGCTCTGAGCCATCAGCCCAGAGCCCGACGCGGGGCTCGAACTCACAGACCGCGAGATTGTGACCTGAGTTGAAGTCGGATGCTTAACCGACTGAGCCACCCAGGCGCCCCTAAATATCCAAATTAAAAAAAAAAAACACAGAATTCTGAGGAAAGAACCAACTTGCTGCTTGAAGAGTTATCCAGGGTTCAGTTTCCTTTGTTTTCATCTCTATTCTTGGTTCTATTGCTACCATGTTTTCTATTAAGCAGTAATTAAGAATTTTAATCTAATGTTCTTTTATAGCTCCTGCTTCAGTACAGTGGTTTTCTTTAGGCGTTTTCAATGTTTTCACTTTCAGGTCATTGTGTTTAAATATTTAGGGACAACCCAAGTGGCAGAAAGCAGAGAATAACTAGTTTTTTTCCTTGGTATTGACATACGGGACTGTAGCAGGCCTGCTCCAACCTCCGCTGCTCTCAGAGTCTCTATATGCAAAAATATCTCTTTACCTGCGTCTGATGCCTAGAATTCTTCTCTATAGAATCATGCCTTATTTGCTTTTAGACATTGTCCCAGAAGGTTGCTTTTTGGAATGCTTAAAATGGCTTGCGTATAAGAACGCGCTGCTAATATGCAGATCGAACCTTTGTGTGAAGTTGAAATGTGAGATAGTTGGCCCTTGCCTTTCTGGCCCTGGCTGTGTGGGTTTTTTTTTCACCTGCAGAATTCCAGTTTTGAAAGAGGAGAATAGATGTGAAGCTCTTCTTGCTGCCTCCAAAGGACAGGCATGGCTGAGACATTGTGGGTGAAATGGGGATATGAAGATCTAAGACTGGCCCTTGAGTAGAAGTCCAGCAGGTAAGGAACTGGGAAGAGTGTTACTACGAAATCTTTCATGTTTAGAGCTGAGCATGCAAATATTTTTTGTTCACCAACTTAAATTAAGGCAATATAAACTTAATACCATGAAGTTTCATGCCTATGCATTACAAAATCTGGGGGATTGTCTGTCCAGCATCCCTTATTCTCATGAGTACTATAATCCCTCCCTTGTATCACTGCTCTGTCTAGAGACAGACACCATATCTGAACTGGATCAACTGGAATCCTTACAGGGATTTTAGATATGGAAACTAAGAAATGGAAATCAATATCTTTTAGTACTCGAGGAATGTAGGTATAAAGGTGGAAGTGTGGAAGCAATTAGTAGCCATGTTTTCTATTCTGTGGGTAGGTGAAGTCAGGGTGCACTCACTAGTGTGATATGTGAGTCAAACAAAGTTATGAAAAATATGCACACTCCAATAGATGTTATGTAAGTCTAAAAGGAAACATAAAAAAAGAGTGCAAAATCTAATTAAGTGGTTAAAAAACAAGTTAGCTAGAGTCTCAGGCGGCAGAATTCCATTTATTCAATTCAGGTGGAAATATTCAATAAAAGAATGTCTTGAACCCTGTTGTCAGCGGCAGGATTGATGTCAGTCTGTATATCTACCTGTCCCAGGTCTTTCATTCTAGCCCCAAGGCAAGCCCCAAGGTCATTAGCAATTTTAACACACGGAAATGGCAATACCAATTCTTCTTTGAATAATAAAATCGTCCTCTAGTGCAAGTTTAAAATGAAAAATAGAGAATGTTCAGTACGTCAAGTTAACACTTAGGTATTAGGATAAGAATGATATATTCATATTTGGTATGAAATATTTATAATGTTATATGTATATATTTATGATCTATTGACACTATGGCGGTTGATTTGTGTCAACTTGGCTAGGCTATGGTGACCAGTTGTTTGGTCAAATACAGTCCAGATGTTGCTGTGAAGGTAATTTTTAGATGTGATTAGTATTTACCAGTAGATTTACCTTCTGTAAAGTTCATGGGCCTCATCCAAGCAGGTGAAGACCTTAAGAAAAAAGATAGAGGTCCCTCAAAGACAAACGAGTTCTGCCACCATACCACCACTGGCCCAGAATGCCTTTGGACTCAGGGTTGTAGCATCAACTCTTGTTGAAATTGACAGCCTTCCAGCTTGCTCAGCAGATTTTGGACTCGCCAGTTCCCACACTCTCTCCTTCTGTACACACCCTGCCACCCCCCCCCCCCCAACACACACACATACAGACATTGGTTTATTTTTCTGGAGAATCCTGTCTAATACATATTTCTGACAATTGACTCCAAAATTTAGTGACTTAAGGCAACAAAAATATTTTCCTTTGCTGAATGTTTGTGCCTTAATGTCTCTTCAAGGCTGTAATAAAGGTATTTGTTGGAACTGTAGTCTCCTCTCAAGGCCCAACCTGCTTCTAAATTCATTCACCTGATACTGGCAAGATCCAGTTCCACAAGGTTTTTTGAACTGAATGCCCCATTTCCTCACTGGCTGTTACCTGAGGGCCTCCCTCGGTTCCTTGCTACATGGGTCCTCCATAGGGGCAGCTCACGACATGGAAGCTGGCTACATTAGAGCAAACAATCAAGGGAGGAAGAGAGGTCACCAAAGACCAAAGTCATTTGCTGTTGTTGTTGTTGTTGTTGTTATTTATAACCAGATCTTGGAAATAAAATTGTGGGGGGCCGGGCCCCGGTGCCAGGCTGAGACCGGGTCGAGCAACGTTCCCCGTTGACTCAAGCCAACCCGGTGGTTCCCCCTCCCATTCATGTGGGAGGCCGGGCCCCGGCGCCAGGCTGAGACTGGGTCGAGCAACGTTCCCTGTTGACTCAAGCCAACCCGGTGGTTCCCCCTCCCATTCCCCCATTTTCAAGGGCATACGAAAGCCTTGTCAAGGCTGAGAAAGTTAATTCCTGAAGACTGTGGTCTGCAGGTGTTGGCAGTAATGCTACCTCCCTTTTTCTACCCCGAGTCAGATAGAAACAAACATGGGAATTGTGTTTTGCTAACAATCTTATCAACAAGGTCTTGTGACCCGTCTAGAAAATGCACAAGAAACACAGAACTAAATGTTTTGGTGGGCAGCAATTATGTGAAACCTGTTTATTCTTAGAACGACCTAACCCATAAGAGTCTGGTTATAAAAGATTGTGTACAGCAACAATAAAGCCGTCACTTGGGCCATCAGCCCAGGGGACCCTCCTGTTCCCAAACTTTCTCTTCTCTCTTTTTTTCTTGCATTCCCCTACCCTCAGGACCCTGACCTCGGTGTTTGTCGCACCGGCCGCGACATAAAATAGTGTCATTTCTTTGGAAATTCACCATAAGTCATTACATACACACCAACCCTCCAAGGGGAAGGTGTTATATAAGAGAGTGACTATGAAGAGGTTAAGAATCACCGGGGCTTTCTTGGAGGTTGTCTACTCTATTCAGCTTATTGGAAAATCTGACAGTTGAGGATTTTTATTTCAATTTAAAAGTATAGTTGATTAACCGATTGACCTGTAATTTTGCTGAAGATCAGGAGACAATTTTTTTTCTAAGATCGTAAACACCGCTGAGATGCTCGAGAGAACTTCAGATTGACCATGTTTATGAATTTATTAGGTTTACTAGAGCTGTTTAAATATCTAAGGAAGTACCTGAGAAAATTTCACTTGTTGGGTCAGGTCAGATCAGGCAACAAATGTGTTAATTTTAAATGTCTAAAATTTTTTTTTTCAACGTTTTTTACTTATTTTTGGGACAGAGAGACAGAGCATGAACGGGGGAGGGGCAGAGAGAGAGGGAGACACAGAATCGGAAACAGGCTCCAGGCTCCGAGCCATCAGCCCAGAGCCCGACGCGGGGCTCGAACTCACGGACCGCGAGATCGTGACCTGGCTGAAGTCGGACGCTCAACCGACTGCGCCACCCAGGCGCCCCGTGTTGCCTAAAATTTTAAAGGCAATTAGATTAACTAATTTGTAAGAGGCCTGGTTGTTTAGTGATTTGTGCATCATGAGTTACTCAGATAGCAAAGACCAACCTGAAAGTGATCGTTAAGTTTTACTAAATCTGTAAATAGAGTTCTGTGATATATACAAAAGAAAATTAAAAGTTTAAGGGAACCTAAATTTTAGAATTCCTTTACTTTAATAAACTGAATATTAATTTTTAAAAGTCCCAGTAGCTGAGATTTGTCCTTTGTAGGCAAAATGAAAACAAAACAAAACACAATGAAACAAACAAAACAAAACAAAAAAAGATCCTCATCCAAAAATAAAATCTTACATTGGCAAAAGCCAGTCTGTGGGAAGAGAAAGAGAAAATTCAAATAGTAGGAAGAAGAAAAGGACAGTACTGATACCTTGGAGATCTTCCCTTCTAGCTGTTTCTGCCACTAGCTGAATACCTGTCCTTGAGGTCTGAAAGACTCCCTGGTGTGCTTAGAATTTTTTTCACTTGAAACTAAGAGCCTGAACTCAAAGATGTTGTTTCCTAGAATCTCTTCTGCAGAAATGTAATTTGTGAAATACAAACTAGAGATAGTACCTTCTCTAATCATAGTAACTCTATGAGGTCCAGAAAAGCCCTCCAGCAGGGGGACGATGAGATCCAGAGTTTCACTCTTGAGCTGCCATTGTTTATTTCAGACCAATTTCCCATTTATTTTTCTCAATGTTTATCTTTGAGAGAGAGCAATGTTTATTTTGAGAGAGCGAGCGAGCCTGAGTCGGAGAGGGTCAGAGTGAGAGGGGGGCAGAGGATCTGAAGCAGGCTCTGCACTGACAGCACAGAGCCCAGTGTGAGACTTGAACTCACCAACCGTGAGATCCTGACCTGAGCTGAAGTCCGACACTTAACCGACTGAGTCACCCAGGCACCCCTCCCATTTATGAAAACAAAGTGAATTTAATATTTGACCCCTGCCTCCTGAGGATATGGAGAAAATAAATAATAAACTTCAACATGTATTGAAAAGAATATTCAAGGTTACTGATATTCCAGTTTACGTTTCAATGCCCCCCCCCCAAGGGTAGTTAAAACTGCATTTATTTTGTAGCATTGGGATAATAATGGTTATCTGTCTTAGAAGATTGTTAACAAGCAAAGTGCTTGACAAGGCATTTGGCACAGAGTAAGCCCTAGAGAAATGTCATTGAGGATGCTGATCTGTTTTTAATCTTTGCATGTGGCACAGAGAAAACCTGACAGTTGTCCCAGGGCTCTCCGTCTTTTTCACTGATCATTTCCCAAGTAGCACTGCTGATTCTGATCCTATCGTGCTTCTGTCTGTGCTTACCTCTTTACCTCCCTCTGTTAATTGCACGTATTAAGGCCTCTCTCATCTCTCTTATGGGATTTTGCAATATTTTCCCACTTAGTTATCTGGGCTTTCAGGACAGCTTTTATCGGTTCCATTCTGAACACACCCCAAGATTATCTTCTCAAACACAACCCTTTTCATAACACCCACAAAAGGTTTCCTACCGCCAACACAAAGTGCAAACCTCTTAGGATGACACACAGGATGCTTTACACGAGCTTCCAAGTCTAAATTTTATGCTAAACTTATAGAAACCTGATTCTCGTTTGCTAAACTAATTATGCAGTTTGCTTCTACCTGGAACATCTTTCTCCCAAAGTCTTAAAAATCTTTCAGGCTGGGGGCAACTGGGTGGCTCAGGGGGTTAAGCTTCTGACTTCGGCTCAGATCATGAGATCACGGTTCATGAGTTCTAGCCCCACATCAGGCTTCATGATGACAGTGCGGAGCCTGCTTGGGATTCTCTCTCTCCCGCTCTCTCTGCCCCTCCCCCCCCCCAATAAATAAACTTAAAAAGAAATAAATTTCACATGACAATTGTACTTTAAAAAAAAAATCTTTCAGGCTCTGCTCAATATCTCCCTGTTTGTGAAGCTTCTTCCCTGACTCACTCAAGCAAAGTTTCCATTACAATCTTCTCATCAACCATAAAGCCACTAAAATCTTTAAAACATGGACTTTGTCCTTTATACGTTTGTTTCCCAAACACAATTGAAGGCAGGCATGTGACTGACTTACTCATCCTTGGCTCCTTGATGTCTAGTACTGTTCTTGAAGCAAGGTGGTGATTCAATAAACATATGTAAAACTGAAAGGTTGATCTATTGCTGTTCTTGGAATGGACAGTATTAAATGTAATTTAAAATTAAAGTAAATTAAACTTAAAAACTCAATAAATTTAACTTGCCTCACAAATTTCTCTTCTCTTGGGGAAAAGGACTACTTTAGACTACGGAACACTAAATTAAAGTAAAGCAAGTTTGTCTCTTTAGATAGTGAGATGGGGAAGAACAGAAAAACTTTTCCCATTACTTGCTTTCTGCATGTAGGTTAAAACATCGTTAAAGTAGGATTTGTCACAGATAAACTGCAATACAACAGAGTTGTTGTATTGGGAGTTTTAAGAACAACTAGCTATTTATTTACTTTTTGTGTCCATGTTAAGGGTGAGAACACCAAAACCGATGAATCAGAGAAGCTTGTGGTTGAGAAATAGTATGGGGATACTCAGTCTTTTCTCTCTACTATAAAATGCTTACGCAGCCAAGATGAGGTAAATGAAAAAAGAAACAAGCATTTGCCTTAGAAACCTTTAAAAATAAGCAGACTTTTTTTTTTAGTTTATTTGTTTATTTTGAGAGAGAGAGAGAGAGAGCACAAGCAGGGGAAGGTCAGAAAGAGGGAGAGAGAATCCCAAACAGGGTCTGCTGTCGGTGCAGAGCCATGAGATCATGACCTGAGCTGAAATCAAGAGTCAGATGCCCAACCGACTGAACCACCCAAGCACCCCCCAAAATAAGCAGCCTTTTAAAAGAGAAAGTTTTAGGGGTGTCTGGGTGGCTCAGTCAGTTAAGCCTCCAGCTTTGGCTCAGGTTGTGATCTCAAGATTCGTGAGTTCGAGCCCCACATGGGGCTCTGTGCTGACAGCCCAGAGCCTGGAGCCTGCTTTGGATTCTGTGTCTCCCTCTCTCTCTGCCCTTCCCCTGCTTGCACTCTGTCTCTCCCTCTCCCTCTCCCTCTCTCTCAAAAATAAATAAACATTAAAAAATTTTTTATGAAAGAGAAAGTCTTATTGGAGGTTGCCATTTCTATCCTTTCTGGCTTTCTACTCATCAAGTTCTGTGTGTGTGTGTGTGTGTGTGTGTGTGTGTGTGTAAAGAGCTCTCCAAAAAGTGTTATTCCGCTTACTTATTTATTTATTTATTTTTTTAAAATTTTGAATGTTTTATAGCAATGACAGGAAACAGGATTGTTTGGAGTGCAGCATTCCTCATTACTCACTCACCGTAACTTGTAATAAGATGAAAAAAGAGAGTGGGAAGCAGAGATCAGTCACTGCTCTGTTGTATTGTGCGTGAAGAGATACTGAGAGGCAGCAACCCAGCAAGCCTGGGGATTGACTGGTGATCTTTCAGGGCAAAAAAGAATGTTTGGGATACAGTCCTGTGATGGGTGGGTCCATTTTGGATTACAACTGATAACTCCGGCCATTAAAGGGTTCAAATCAACTAGCAAGTAACAGGCACTTCCTCGGACCAGTGAGGTTTTGGGAACTGTGAAAGGCCTGCTTTTCTGTCTTAGGTGCTATGATTATAATATGAAAAATGTATTCATTGCTCAATTGAATCTGAATCAACGCTGATTACAAACATCTGTATGCAGACAATTAAATTCAGAAATCTATTCCTTATGCTTTTATGCCAGGCTAAATCTGAAAAACATATTCCTCTGAAGTTTATCGAAATCTCTTCCTACGGGGCGCCTGGGTGGCTCAGTCGGTTGAGCGTCCGACTTCAGCCAGGTCAAGATCTCGCGGTCCGGGAGTTCGAGCCCCGCGTCAGGCTCTGGGCTGATGGCTCAGAGCCTGGAGCCTGTTTCCGATTCTGTGTCTCCCTCTCTCTCTGCCCCTCCCCCGTTCATGCTCTGTCTCTCTCTGTCCCAAAAATAAAATAAAAAACGTTGAAAAAAAATTAAAAAAAAAAAAAGAAATCTCTTCCTAGTATCTTAAGCCTAAAACTCCCTTCACCCCCAACACCCACCCCCTCAGTTTTAATTTTCTGCCATTTGCGGGAATTCTAACCATCCCCCTTTGCACATTCTCCTGTTCCCTTCAACATGAGAAAGACTTAGAGATGAGGATAAAAGGGAAATCCAATAAGCAAAAGCCAGAGGTGGGATTTGGGAAAGCCTGTAACTTGATAAGGATTAGCCCCAGATAAGGCAGGCCTGGCAAATTGTGGTCTGATTGTGAAAGACCTGGCGTGTCTGGCCAGAGCTCCTGGACTTCATGCCTCTGGAAACAGGAGGCAGGAAGTTTTGAGCAGGGGAGTGACCTGATTAGATTCCACCAACACAATAGTTAGGGTTAATTGACCAGGACAGACACAGGAGGCTTGAGAGTAATTATGAGGAAAATCAAACTATATTAGCACCTGTAAGATATTATGTGAATCTGATCTTAGGCAGTGGATGCGGGTCAGAGAAAAAGCAAAGAGATAGGAAAAACAAGAGGCCCCAGGCTAGAAAGATCCAACTTGCTGTCTCAGTTTTATAAGAGGTAGCATGTTCACCACCATGAAATCCTAGGTGTCCACTTGTGGAATCCCATAAAGTTATAACATCTCTTCCCTTCTAAGATATGGGAAGAGGAAACAACAACAAAAAGATAAATTTTATCATATCACTTTAGCAGCCATCAGATAAGGATGATGAATTTAAGAAAAGTGATGCTGAAATCATCCTCCTTGCCCAAGAAACTTCCTCACCCCCACCTCCATGGGCAGAAAGAATGGAGCCGGTCGTTAACCAACATTTTGTAAGTCTTTTACCACAAAATTGAATAAAATAAGCATTGGAATTATACAAAATTAGGTGGTCACTGTGACTCATTTAAAAAGGTCCTCGCCAGGGGCGCCTGGGTGGCGCAGTCGGTTAAGTGTCCGACTTCAGCCAGGTCACGATCTCGCGGTCCGTGAGTTCGAGCCCCGTGTCGGGCTCTGGGCTGATGGCTCAGAGCCTGGAGCCTGTTTCCGATTCTGTGTCTCCCTCTCTCTCTGCCCCTCCCCCGTTCATGCTCTGTCTCTCTCTGTCCCAAAAATAAATAAACGTTGAAAAAAAATTAAAAAAAATAAAAATAAAAAAAAAATAAATAAAAAGGTCCTCGCCAGAGCCTAGAAGAAGGCAGCCAGATTGCAGCTACACAAGCAGCAAAGTAGGACCCCACAGTTCTGGAAAGCCTCCTACCACGATGCATAGAATCAGACATCAAGGGAAGTTTGAAAGGAAGCAGAATAATGCACAAATACCATAGTGACCCTTTACAATTAAGGAAAGTGTCGCCACAAATGGTTTTTACTTTGTATAAACTTAATGGCGAAGACCATTATGTAGTACTGTAGAATGGAAACGGAGTTAAAAGAGATTTAA
Organism: Felis catus; assembly: GCF_018350175.1. Taxonomy (NCBI): domain Eukaryota; kingdom Metazoa; phylum Chordata; class Mammalia; order Carnivora; family Felidae; genus Felis; species Felis catus. Next base: position 53,978,532 of record NC_058371.1, on the reverse strand, counting down.
GGCTCTTTTGGCCAACTCCTCACTTGTGCAGAAATGCTGGGTACAGCATCCCTAATAGGTGCTAGTATTAGCTTCAATCATCTCAACGATCAACAAAATTTGTGCCTCTAGGACCAGCATATTTCATTTGGAGTATCCTCGTTCTTTTTTTTTTTATTTATTTATTTTTACATTTATTTATTTTTGAGAGCAGAGAGAGACAGCATGAGCAGAGGAGGAGCTGAGAGAGAGGGAGACACAGAATCTGAAGCAGGCTCCAGGCTGTCAGCACAGAGCCTGATGTGGGGCTCAAACTCACGAGCCGTGAGATCATGACCTGAGCCGAAGTCGGACGCTTAACCGACTGAGCCACCCAGGCGCCCCAGGAGTGTCCTCATTCTGATGGTAGCTTATACCACATCCCTTGTGCCTCTACTTATTCACAGTTCTGTTCCCTGGAGAAAACTATGTGTATTCTTCCTGAAAACAACTCCAAGTATTTGAAGTTTTGTATATTTCTCCCATTGCGCTTAAGATAAAAATCCAAACTCCAGATTTCCAAAGTCTTCTTAAAATGTGCTACTCCGACCCAATATCCTAGAAGTCATATGATGAATACAAAGAACAGTGGAATAGTAACTTCTGGGGTTTGGGGAACCTATATTTTTAAAGACAGTCTGGGATGCTTTAGCCACTTAACAGACATTTCACTCATCGAATCAACAATCTTCACTCGATGCACATCATGTTCCCTGCACGGTTTTATATGCTGGGATTAGATGGAGACCAGACACAGATAAAGTCCTTGTTTCTACAGAGGTTGTATTAGAGTAGAAAAACCATCATGCAGTGAAAAAATAAATGACCAAGATAAATTCACAGAGAATCAATGCTATGAAGGCAAAAACTAAAACAACTGTGATGTGATAGCCTCGGGAAGGAGGACTATATGGTTGGATTAGAATGGTCGTCATGGGGGACTGTGCTGAGGAGGGAACATTAGAGCCCAGCCAGTCTTGGAAATCTATGGGAAGAGGGCCCTTAAGGCTGCAGGAGTGCAAGGCCCCAAGGGGAAAGTTTGACACAAAGGTCAGAGAAGCCATAAGTCTAGAGGGAAGTCAGAAACAAAGGAAGTGAGAACAGGTGAGATCCCAGAAAGAGGATTTTATCTTAACAGCAAGGGGAAGTCCTGGGGTTTGTAAAGAGAAGTGTGGGATGATTTAGTTTACAGTTTCATCAGTCATGCACTTACTTGTTTTCTGTTGGGTCTACCATTATATGCACTGTTCTTTCTCTCTTTGGACTCCTCAGCTAATTATTATTACAATTTCTTCTCGGGGTGCCTGGGTGACTCAGTCAGTTGAGCATCTGACTCTTGATTTTGGCTCAGGTCATGACCCCAGGGTCTTGGGATTGAGCCCCACAACAGGCTCCATGCTGAGGGCAGAGTCTGCTTGAGATTTTCTCTCTCTCTCTCTCTCTCTCCCCCACTCATGTGCCCTCTCTCTCTAAAATAAAGAAATAAATAAAAAATAATAAAAATATAGAAATTCTCCTTTTTTATCTGTAGAAGAAATTCTCAATTAGCTTATTAGTTATATATTATTTATCTTTTTTCCCATATTTTATTTAAATTCCAGTTGATTAACATACAGTGTAATATTAGTTTCATGTGTAGAATTTAGTGAACATTATTTATCATGATGAATTTATTAATACCTAATATTAATTTGTGGTTTTTACCAAATCCTAGAAAATATAAATACCTGAAAACCTGAACTCTATTTACTCCCTCTTGATGTCTATGCTTTCATATGTTTTAAATTCTGTAAGTCATTATTTTTGTTGCTCAGTGAAATAAATATTTTTTTTTATCTATCACAACTTTTTTTTTCTATTACTTTTCATACTTTCCTGAATTTTTCTTCCTCTATCTGGGGATCCTTTCTGGTGGCTTAAAGCCTCCTTGCTTTTATTTCTTTGAATGGGGATATGCTGTGAAAAAATCTCAGGTTCGCCCCCCCACCCCAGAATATTATTGTGCCTTCAATTTTGAAAGATATTTTAAATGTTTTATTTATTTTTGACAGAGAGAGAGTGTGCATGCATGCTAGTAGGGGAGGGGCAGAGAGAGAGGGACAGAGAGAATCCCAAGCAGGCTCCACACTGTCAGCACAGAGCCCGATGCAGGGCTCAGATTCACAAACCGTGAGATCATGACTTGGGGCGAAATCAAGAGTTGGCCGCTTAACCAACTGAGCCACCCAAGGTGCCCCCAATTTTGAAAGATTTTTTTAAAAATTTGTTTAATGTGTATTTGTTTTTGAGAGAGAGAGAGAGACAGAGATAGCAGTGGAGGGGCAGAGAGAGAGAGGGAGACACAGAATCCGGAGCAGGCTCTAGGCTCTGAGCTGTAAGCACAGAACCTGACACAGGGCTTGAACTCACCAACGGTGAGGTCATGACCTGAGCTGAAGTCTGACACTCAACCGACTGAGCCACCCAGGCGACCCAAAGGTTTTTTTATTGCATATAGAACTCTAGGATTTTTGTTTGCTTTAGGACTTTGAAATATCATTTCATTGTTTTCTGACTTACATAGTTTCTGTAAGAAGTCAGTTGCCAATTTTTTTTTCTCCTTTGAAAATAATGTGACTTTTTCACCCCTCTGGCTGGTTTTAAGATTTCCTCTGGCCATTGGTTTTCAGTGGTTTTTTACTATCGTTTAGCAAAGTGTGCTTTTGTCTTGTCATTTGTATTGTTTCTCGAATCAGCAGCTTGAATTACTTTGGAAAAATTCTTGAAAATTAGTTTCAAATATTGCTCCTGCCTCAGTTTCTCTTTTCTTCTTTTCTAGCCCTCTTTTCTAGGACATCTGGGATGCGTGGCTTGAACCCACGAACCATGGGAGCTGAAATCAACTGTTGGGTGCTTAGCCCACCGAGCCACCCAGGCGCCCCCTTATGTTAGATAATTTTAAGTCCACATTTCTTTCTTTCTTTTTTTTTTTTATTTTTATTTATTTTTCAGAGAGAGAGAAAGAGACAGAGCATGAGCAGGGGAGGAGCAGAGAGAGGGAGACACAGAATCTGAAACAGTCTCCAGGCTCCAGGCTGTCAGCACAGAGCTCCACACAGGGATTGAACTCACAAACTGAGAGATCATGACCTGAGCTGAAAGTCAGATACTTAATCGACTCAACCACCCAGGCATGGCAAGTCCACACTTCTTTCACCCCTATGTCTGTATTTGCCATCCCTTTTTATCTTTGGTTTCAGCCTAGAGATTTTCTGCTGGCCTAATTTCTGATTCACAGATCAAATTCACAAATCTCTTCAGTTTTGTCTAATCTTTTATTTCATCTATTGTTTTCTTAATTTCAGTAATTGTATTTTCAGTTCTAAAAGTCTTCTTTTATTTGTTTCTGGTTTTTCAGCAAAATTCCCAATCTTGGTCATCTAGTTTTTGAACGTATAAATTAGAATGATTATTTTTTTTAATTTTTTTTAATGTTTATTCATTTTTGAGAGACAGAGACAGAGCATGAGTGGGGGAGGGGCAGAGAGAGCAGGAGACACAGAACCCGAAACAGGCTCCAGGCTCTGAGCCGTCAGCACAGAGCCCGATCCAGGGCTCAAACTCACGGACTGGGAGATCATGACCAGAGCTAAAGTCAGACGCTTAACCAACTGAGCTACCCAGGTGCCCCAAATTAGATTTTAAAGTCCACTCCTGATAACGCCAATATCTAGTCCCTTGAGGCTGTCTTTTTTCAAACAAAATACTTTTCTACTGTTTCTCTGTATCTCTGCTACTTTTTAATTGCTAGGAATTGTATATGAACAATTATAGAAGCTGTGGCTGATTACTTTTTGCCAGAGAAGGTTTTCATTAGCTAAAGGTAGATGAGTAGAATAGTAGTGTATCAGTTAAATCTGAAAGGGACTCAGATGGCTCGAGTCTGGATTTTCGTCTGTGTAGAGCCTGGTCTCTATTTCTGGTTTGCCCTTATTTGTAGAGTATGCTTTAGGGGCCCCACATGAGGCTACTTTCTATGACCTCCCCACCAAAATTGGGACTCTTACTGTTTTCTCTCCCACATGTGATGCTGATGAGAACTATGCTTAGTTTTTCAGTCTCTTAGCAGCCACTTTATATGAGCTGTCTGCCTCTCAAACCCAGCTGTTTGTGAGTTGTTGACTGGCTTGTGTTGAAACTGGCTTCCAGAGCTTTAGGCTTTCTTCTCCGTACTTCTTTCTCTATAATCTTTCCCTCTGGCTCCTTGGTCATCCTAAAGTCCAGTAGTTTTGTTCCAACCATGTAACATGTTAAAGTTTACTTGTTTATTTTGAGAGAGAGAGAGAGAGAGAGAGAGAGAGAGAGCACGCGCACACACAGGCATGCGCACAAGTGGGGAAGGGACAGAGAACGAGAGGGAGACGGAATCCCAGTCCCAAACTGACAGTGTGGAGCCCAATGTGGGGCTCGAACTCACAGACTGTGAGATCATGACCTGAGCCAATGTCTGATGCGTAACAGAGTGAGCCACCCAGGCACGCTGTGCCGTCTGACATTTAAATTCTGGTCTATTCTGCTTCTCTGCAACTTGGTAGCCATTAGCCATGTTCTTTTTTTTTTTTTTTTTTTTTTTTTTTTTTTCAACGTTTATTTATTTTTGGGACAGAGAGAGACAGAGCATGAACGGGGGAGGGGCAGAGAGAGAGGGAGACACAGAATCGGAAACAGGCTCCAGGCTCTGAGCCATCAGCCCAGAGCCTGACGCGGGGCTCGAACTCACGGACGGTGAGGCCATTAGCCATGTTCTACTGTTGTCAGCATCTCTGAGCATTTAAAACTCAGCCAGTGTCTCCAAGGATTAGTAGTAAAAACACCAAGCTCATTTCACTGAGTTTCTCTTCTCTCCAGCATCTTGATCCCTCGAAATTCTGATTGCCTGGGTAGCTTTCCTTTGCCATCAATCAGATGTGTTTTATTATTATTATTATTATTCAATCAAGCTTTTTCAGTTTTCTTTTTCTTTATCTCTCCTTTCTTCCTTCTTTCTTCTCTTCTCCCTTCCTCCCCCTTTTTCTTTCTCTTTCTTTATCTCTCTCTCCCTCCCTCTCTTCCTTACTTCCTTGCAGCCCATCAAGGCCGGAGGCTACTTGTAATTTTTATGTTATGGAGCATTCTGTATTTTAAAGTCTTTTTATTTTTTTTTTTTAAGATTTTCACATTTTTTTTAATAACATCTTTGTTTTCAAAAAAAATTAAAAAAAAAAAAAAGGAGGCGCCTGGGTGGCGCAGTCGGTTAAGCGTCCGACTTCAGCCAGGTCACGATCTGCAGTCCGTGAGTTCGAGCCCCGCGTCAGGCTCTGGGCTGATGGCTCAGAGCCTGGAGCCTGTTTCCGATTCTGTGTCTCCCTCTCTCTCTGCCCCTCCCCCGTTCATGCTCTGTCTCTCTCTGTCCCAAAAATAAATAAACGTTGAAAAAAAAAATTAAAAAAAAAATAACATCTTTGTTTTCAAAGCCTTCTTACATCAGGTAGCATTTGCCACATAACAAAGAACGCCTATATTAGTGGATTAAAACTATTTATCTCTTAAATTCTGTGGGTTGGCAATTTGGTCTGGGCTCAGCTGAATGGTTCTGCTGCATGAGTTAGGCTTGTCTAATCTCGAATGGGGCTCACTCATGTAGCTGCTGCTGCCTCCTGGAGTGGCTGGGAATCGGCCAATTAGCATGTTTTGGTGTTCTTCCACGTGGTCTCTCATCCACCAGCAGGTTAGCATCAGCCTTGTTCGTGAAGAGGCAGGATTCCACGCGTGAAAGTAGAAGCAAGCAAAAACCTCATGCTGGACATCATACCGTATTGATTTTCCTGCATTGTTTTGACGATGGAAGTCACGAGGCCAGCCCATACTCAAGGGATGCAGAAACAGACCCCATTTGTTGTTGAAGGAAGCTGAAACAATTGCAGCCATTTCTTTTTTTTTTTTTTTTTTTTTTACAGTCCACATGCTTGATACATCATTAATTCTAATAATTTAAGTTCCTTGGACTTTTGTAGATTGATAGTCACATCCAAAGCAAATAATGATAGTTTTTTTTTTGTTCTTTTCAATTTTTATATTGCCTTTTCATTGTCTGATTGCACTGGATAGATCATTTGATTTCAAATAAAAGCTGAGACAGTGGACATTCTTGATTTGTTCCCAATTACAGAGGGAAAATTTTTTTAACTTTATTTATTTAGAGAGAGACAGAGACAGAGCGAGTGGGAGAGGGCAGAGAGAGGGAGACACAGAATCTGAAGCAGGCTCTGCAACTGTCATTGCAGAGCCCCATGTGGGGCTCAAACCCACGAATGAGATCATGATGTGAGCTAAAACTGAGAGTCAGACACTCAACCCAGGTGCCCTATGATTAAACATTTCACTGTTAATACGCTGTACTTTTTTGGTGGATACTCTTTGTAAGGCTAAGAAATCACACTTTGATTATCATTTTTATACATTTTGTTGCAATTAAGAGGTTAAATTTCATCAAATTTTTGCATATATTAAGACAATTATAGGATTTTCTTTTAATTTGGTTAATATGATAATTCTCACTGAATAAATTTGGATGTTGGACCAGATTCAATTACCGTAATAACCCACCTTGTTTTCTGTTATTTTTTGACACGGAAGAATTTTTTTGTGTGTTAACTTTTAGGATTTTTAGACATATGTTCACTATAGGAAAAGTGTGACTGGCCTATAATTTTTTTTTTTTTTTATAATGTCTTTAGCAGGTTTTCAAATCAAGGTTGTAAGTTGGGAATTGGCTTCTTTTTCTGTACTCTGGGATAGTTGATGTAAAGTTTGAATTGTTTCTTCCTTAAATCTTTGGGAGAATTAACCAGTGTGAAGCCATCTGGGCAAAAAAAAAGTTTCTTCTTGGTCTGTTATACCCCATTTTTGGGGGGATCGGGGTACCAAATCTTTGGGGAAGTTTTGCCATTTGCCATTTTCACATGTTCTACACTGCCAATGCAAGTTTCAAAACCCAAGGTTTAAGTCTAAACAGTTAAAGGCTTTTTCAGTCTGGTTTGTAATTTTTTTTAGGTGGATAATTCCTTAAAAAAATTAGTAGACTACTAATTTGCTCTGGTCAGTTTTGTTTGCCTGAAAACAATCTTTGTCATAACAGTCACAATGATCAAGCTTTGATGTTTCTTTGCACCTCCCCCCCCCCCCATTCTTCTCTTCCTCCAACATGATGGCAGCTATGTTGAGATAGGCAGGCTTGGATGGAACTCTAGACTTGCGATTTGTGACAGACCTATACTTTATTATTTTTTACATTTTTATTCAAATTCCAGTTAGTTAACATACAGTGTAATATTGGTTTCAGGTGTACAATCTAGTGATGCAACAGTTCCATGTCACCAGGTGCTCATCACAAGTACCCTCCTTTGTCCCCATCATCTGTTTAATCCATCCCCCGCCCACCTCCCCTGTGGTAACCACCAGTTTATTCTCCATAGTTAAGAATCTGTTTCTTGGTTTGTCTCTCTCTCCCTTTTTTGGTCTCCTTGCACATTTGCTTTGTTTCTTAAATTCCACATATGAGTCAATCATATGGTATTCGACTTTCTCTGACAGACGTATTTCGCTTAGCATAGTATTCTCCTAGCTCCATCCACATGGTTACAAATGGCAACCAGCCAATTCCAGCTTGAGCTTACCTCTGGGTTCTATACCTTGCTAAATGTAACAAAAAGTACAAAACCACACCACCATCATTCTGTCTTCCAACCTCTTCACCTAGAAATCAGCCTCAGTAGGCATAGAAGACAATATAGTGATCAAATGTTTTATCCTTGCTTAACATGGTCCTTCATTTTTCTAGCCTCACCACCTGCTCCCCACCTAGTAAGTCAATGCACTTATGTTGGATTTGGTTGTTGTTTGGCAACATTATACTTCTGTGTCACCTGTATTAGCTAAGGTAATATCCAGTGCTGCAGGAAAGAAATCCCAAAATAGCAGGAGCTTAACAAAATAGAATTTACCCCCCTCAGACACAAGAATTCAATGCAGATGTAGAGTGGGCAGCATTCCAAGAGGGTGATTTAAGGATTCAGGCTCCTTCCATCCTACAGTCCCCTCCCCCCAACCATTCAGAGTCCCAGAGTCTATGTGGATAGTGGACAAGGAGATCCTCACTTCCAAAGCAGAGACTTCACAGTGCCTACTTGTAGGATTGTTATCGCTGCTATTGACCAGTGACCCTGTTCTTTCCTTTTCCAAGTGAAAGAATTTATTGTAGGTTTTCTCCCTTTGGTGTGTGTGCACAGGTCAAATTATCTTCTGAGTTCACAGGTCACTAGATCATGAAAAGCCACATGTACTAGAGGAGAGGACTGTGCATCTACTGGGATCTAGATTTGAGTTCCATGTAGTAACTGCATGGGAATTTTGGATGTTTCCCTTGAGTGGGGGTGTGTGTATTCAGTGTGAGGGACAGTGTGTATATTCAGTATTTATAGAGATATTTGGTGTTGCAAAAACATAAAAGATATGTTTGCCCATCAAAAATGCATGCTCCCTTTCTACTGTATAGAGTTGGTTTGGGGAGGCTTGTGTCTACAGGTTCTATGTTTCCCAGCATTGTTTGCATTTGAAGAGGGTCATGGGACTAGTTTTCCCCAATGGGCTATGTGTAAAAATAATTTATGTTATTTGTAGGCTGACATGTTTAAGAAGCAGGTATACCTTATCCATTTTTCTTCTCCAGTCTACTGGCTGAAAGTGAATGATCCCAAAGACCTAGACAGTGGAGCTACAAGGCAGAAGGATCCTGAATCACCTCATAGAAAGCTGCTCGCTGAATACGAGGATTGGATTCCTGTGTGAGCAAAGAAAAAAGTTCTATTACTTTAAGTCATGAATTTCGAGGTTTATCTGAATCCTCTGCTACTCTTAATGATTACAAGTATACATAGTTCTAAAAATTCCCTTATGAGCACAGAAGCAAAACATTTGAAAGCCACTGATCTATTCCAGTTACTTCCCTCCCCTCCCCTCCCCTCCCCTCCCCTTCCCTCCCCTTCCCTTCCCTTCCCTTCCCTTCCCTTCCCTTCCTTTCCCCTCCCTTCCCTTTCCTTCCTCCTTCCTTCCTTCCTTCCTTCCTTCCTTCCTTCCTTCCTTCCTTCTTTTTCTTCTTCTTTCTTTCTTTCTTTCTTTCTTTCTTTCTTTCTTTCTTTCTTTCTCATCTATCCATCTGTCCATCCATCCATCCATCCATCCATCCATCCATCCATCCATCTTATCTATCATCTTCACTTCATATATATGTGTAATTTATACACACACACATATATATACATGAATTTAAGTGCAGATAAATAAAAAAAATTATATTTATACATTTAGATTGTAGATAATAGTGTCTGATTAACATGCGACTACTTTAGGGCAACCTAAATCCAGGAATTTACCACTTCATTACAATTTAAACTCAGCAGGTTGAATCCAAAAATCTGATAGGATTTAGCAAGACAAGAAACATGTTTTAGTATCAATGAATCCTTTTTAGCATGTATACAGTGATGGTGAGACAGTATTTCTTAAGTACGTGTCTAAAGTCACAGCATAATGGGGCGCCTGGGTGGCTCAGTCGCTTACGTGTCTGCCTTGGCTTCAGGTCATGATCTCGCGATTAGTGGGTTTGAGCCCCGTGTCAGACTCTGTGCTGACAGCTTGCTTAGAGCCTGGAGGCTGCTTTGGATTCTGTCTCCCTCTTTCTCTACCCACCCCTGCTTGAGCTCTGTCTCTCTCTGTCTCTCTCTCTCTCTCTCTCTCTCTCTCTCGAAAATGAATAAATGTTAAGAAAAAACAATGTAAAGTACCAGAATAAGACAAATAAGACTAATGATCTTGGGGCGCCTGGGTGGCTCAGTCAGCTAAGCGTCCAACTTCAGCTCAGGTCACGATCTCGCAGTTCGTGGGTTCGAGCCCCGCGTCGGGCCTGTGCTGACAGCTCAAAGCCTGGAGCCTGTTTCAGATTCTGTGTCTCCCTCTCTCTCTGCCCCGCCCCCGTTCATGCTCTATCTCTCTCTGTCTCAAAATAAATAAACGTTAAAAAAAAAAAAAAGACTAACGATCTTAATGATCAGTGATAGGAATTGGTAAAAATCCATTCATCTCTATGCTCAAGTGCATAGGCTGTTACGTATATGCAAGGTGTCTGCAGGATCATTAGCTATTGTGCAACTAGACCCCAGACCATTGCACCATTTTATTTTTATGGAGTTAGAGTTATCTTTACTCATGAATCTTAAAAATAAGCTTTAGTGTGTGCTAAGTAGCAAGCTCAAATCTATGATTACAGTAGGAAAATCTCAAATGTATGTTGTGACTGTCACTTGACTATTATTTTCAAATCCATTCCCTTCCATCTTACTGCTCAGCCCTGTATCACAAGGGGCAGACCCTGCGAGCTACCTTTTCCCAACTTCCTCCTGAACTGGGAGACACTGACAGAATACTGAAGGGAAGGCCAATAGGAGATTTCAGAGTTATTTCCTCCTTGTACCCTCTCTTAGTGACATTTCTGGCAGTGGCTGCCTTCCCCCAGCATTCCAACTCAGGTAGTGCTTTCCTGCTGTTGCTGGTTGCTTTGTCATCCCATCCTTCTTCTTTGGCTCTTCAGTTCTTCTAATACCTTTGTAACTAGCTCCCCATATTCGATTCCTTTAGACTTGAATGCTGTTTCCCAGACCACACCTTAATCAATGTACGTATGCAGTAATGTTTGTATAGAACATAATATATTGAAACCTGGATATATAAATTTACCAACAAAATAACCGTTCAAGAATTATTATTTGTTGAATGAGTGAATTTATGGGTGAAAGTGTTACTTAAAAACTGGGAGAGCGGCGCCTGGGTGGCTCAGTTGGTTGAGCGTCCGACTTCGGCTCAGGTCATGATCTCACAGTTCGTGAGTTTGAGCCCCATGTCAGGCTCTGTGCTGACAGCTCAGAGCCTGGAGCCTGCCTTGGCTTCTGTGTCTCCCTCTCTCTCTGCCCGTCTCCCTGCTCACACTCTGTCTCTCTTTCAAAAGTAAATAAACATTAAAAAAAAAAAAGAAGTACATGTATCTAAAAACCAAAAAAAAAAAAAAAAACTGGAAGAAAAAAATATTTTAATGGCTCAAAGTTAAACTTAAAAACTCTGTTAAGGGGTGTCTGTGTGGATCAGTCAGTTGAGCGTTTGACTCTTGATTTGGCACAGGTCATGGTCTCATGGTTCACGAGCTCAAGCCCTATGTCCAGCTCAGTGCTGACAGCATGGAGCCTGCTTGGGATATTCTCTGTCCCTCTCTCTCTCTCTCTCTCTCTCTCAAAAATAAACCAACTTTAAAAAAGCATTTAAAAAACCTACTGAAATTTAGTGTTACTATACATTGATGATGAAATTTTAGTACCAAGAATTAGAAGTGGTGCTAAAACATTTGAATGGACCCATCGGATTAAAATGGTAGTATAGTTAGAAATTCAAAAACAAAGTCTAGAGGTAATGATGACAGTCATTATTAAAACAAGTAGTTATTGAAACTTTTTGAACCTTACTGTGCTTCACAGTGAGATCATATGTTGAGTACAATTACATATACATGAGGAAACTGCTGTATTTTCTATTCATTTTCTTCTCTTTCATCATATCCTCTCCAATGTGATACTCAGAGTTGTGAAAACACGGTTCTACATATGTTATAGGAACCATAATAGTCTTTGCAAGTTTATCCAAGCGATTAAGATGTAACGAATCCTTGTTCATTCTCTTCCTCTGTAGTGACGATTGCTTTTGTTAGCTCAGCATGATCACCCCCTTTCTGGTAATGTCAGCAAATTGGAAATGATTCCTCTCCTTGTCTTCATCCATTGGGTTCAGGTCAAGTTCCTGCCCACCTCTCCTGTCCCCCCACCACTCTTTCTCTACCATCTTTGGGAGAGGCATGTCATCTGGTTCTGGCCAAGCAGAATGATCATCTCTCTGCCCACGAGGGCTGTCTCAGTACTTGGTACATAACCTAAGCAAGGCCAATGAGCTCTGTTGTCGATTCTTTTGCCAGACTGGAAGCTGGTAAGAATCAGGCTACAGATCATGAAGCCATCCTATGGACATTGCTGCCTAGGACGGAAGCTAACAAGAGGAAAGAGGGGCACCTGGGTGGCTCAGTTGGTTAAGTATCTGACTCTTGTTCCCCTCACATGATCTCGCAATCATGAGATTGAGCCCTGTGTGGGGCCTGCTTAAGAGTCTCTCTCTCCTTCTGCCTGTCCCCCCTCCCTCTCTCTCTCTCTCTCTCAGTAAAGAAAAAGAAGAGGAAAAGAGATGAAGACTGATTGATGCCACCATTTGTGACCCTGGGGCCAGTTACCTCGTCCCATGCACCAGGCACTAGTAAATTTGCCTCTTGAAATTCAAATATAAAAAAGAAGCTACCCTTCAAATGATATTTAGTATGCAAAAGGACTTGAATTTTATTAAAAATTTACACTTTCAGACCTCTTCAATATCCTAAATTTATGAAGATAGGGGGGAAAAAGACAGAAATCATCACATAATCACTTGTATTGTAAGTGGTACAAGTATCAAATTATTTTGATATGGGAAAATTAAGTTTGTTGGACATTTCAATGCCGTTTTCAAGTCTTAATCTTTTTCCAGCGTCCACATACTTTTAGTTTTGTTGTTCTGGGAGCCCTGCCCTATTTATTAAGGCAAATACATTTTGAAAAAAAATGCATATTATTTACATTAGGATTTTCATTGAAAAAAAATATAATTAAAGAAACTAACGCTTCCCCTCCCCCAAATTTAATATTTTTTTCCCAATTAGTATACAGAGATATCATATAACATTACAGGTTTATTTAAAGCTATTTATAGCAGATACATTTTAATGTAAAATAAACTTTTAAAACAGATAACTCATTTTTTTCAGTTCTACTCAGTATTTGATTTCCAATGTCTGCAGAGTTCATTGATTTGAGAAAAAATTTCCAATTCAAAGCACAAAGTATATTGAGGGCTGCCAGTACAGAAAATTATCCATAAATGAAAAGTTTTAGCTACAGCATTGAACATTACGGTAGGAAAATCTGTTAAAAGATAAGTGACGTTCCACATGCCTATATTATTATTCAATGACGGCTTCCTGCCACAATGTATGAACAAGTTTTTGCATTATTACAACTTTTCTCTACCAGACATTCACTGATGTTTATTTCTTGCTGTTTTTCAAATACATTATATGAACCTCTAGATAAGTTATTCATATTCAAATTACTCCTTAAAAACGAAGGCAATAGTTCTCTATGGTAGAATTAAAACAGAACAAGATAGGAAAACACTCCAGTGTCTCTAGAAAATATTCATCAATCTCAAATGGATGGAATTTGCTCCAAGCAGGGAGCTTTGGACTTCACAGGCAGAGTGAATCACTCATACAATACTCTATGGGAAAAAAAAAAAAAAAAAAGATTGATTTGGAAAATCTTGTGCTCTCACTATTATTAGCATTAATTATTACTTGCAAATAATGTTACCCAATGCAGCTGCACTTACTGATCTGATCTTAAACCACCTGCCAGGGAAAATAGCAAAATATCACCAGCTATCTTTACCTCTTGTTAATAGGACTTTGAGCACACAAAAACATTTACGATTGAAGCTGTGACAGAATTAGTTTCTTCAACAGCTATGCATAGAACACGAAGTAACTTCTGGAGATTAGAAAAAAAGTTATTTTGAAAAGTAGGCACTTTTGAGATTGGTACAGATAAAGAAGTGATCTGAAAAATACTGTATTTGTATTTTTTTTTTCTTAATGAGGCTATCTTAAGTAAAATATTTAAAGAGCATTAACTATCCTTTTTGCTGTAACTGTACAAGTTTATTCCTGAGATTTCTGGAGAAAATTATATTTTTTTATTCGTTTTTACATTGTTTATATAATTTTTTTAAAGCTTATTTATTTTGGGGGGGGAGGGGCAGGGAGAGAGAGAGAGAGAGAGAGAGAGAGAGAGAGAGAGACGGACAGACAGACAGAATCGAAGCAGGCTCCATGAAGTGCAGAGCCTGATGTGGGACTCAAACTCACGAACCGAACCGTGAGGTCATAACCCGAGTTAAAATCAAGAGTCAGCTGCTTAACTGACTGAGCCACCCACATGCCCCCCCAAATTAAATTTCTTAAAACTAGCAAACAGGAAAGAAATGGTTTTCCTAGATGGGAGGCCGAACTGTGGGTCAACATCTCAGCCAGTTACTTTCTGTCACTTTCCCATACATCAGATTTTTCATTTGGGATATATTCACACAGTAATTTATTCCTTATCTGGCCCCCAAATATGCCACGTCGTTAAAGAGCTGAAATGTTCAGCCGAAACGTGGTATGTAAGTTATTGTTCCTAAAAATTTGCCATTGTAGGTAGCTTCTCTCTTTTGAAGTGAGAACATAAAAACAAAATGAGATTTTTACATCTGGTTTGATTTAAATAACAATTCAAGTATCTCCTTTGAACTGATATTCTGAAAAACATTAATATTTATGTACCACAAATTTAAATGCATTTTCTGAAAGGTAGAATATTCCCTGAATATCCTTTGTTTTAATCATTACTCAGACTATAAAGATCAAAAGTTAGCTTTGGTTCATGTCATATTTCTGATAGTTCCTGATTTTTTAAAAAATTTCTTTTAATGTTTATTTATTTCTGAGACAGAGAGAGACAGAGCATGAGTGGGGGAGGGACAGAGAGAGAAGGAAACACAGAATCAGAAGCAGGCTCCAGGCTCTGAGCTGTCAGCACAGAGCCTGACGCGGGGCTCGAACTCACAAACCGCATGACCTGAGCCGAAGTCGGTTGCTCAACCGGCTGAGCCACCCAGGCGCCCCAGTTCCTGAATTTTTTTATTCAAATACTCCACTAATCATTTAGAAATAAAATTAGTATCAAATACATGAAGGGAAGCTTCAGACAATGACATTTCCTTTAAAAAGCTATATTCAAATGAAGATATGTTCTAACAGAAGTCATTAGCTCTTATTTTCGGCTATGGCTGATCTAGAAGATGTTCACTGAGTTTTTGCATGAAATGGAGTTGTTTCATAGTCTTGAAAATGGATTCCCTTAGAAGTTGTGATCTTCATAATAGCTCCATTTAAAGCATCATCTTCAATGAGCGTTATTAATCCATTCGCGATCATTGATGGGCTAAAAAGAAAGGAAACATTGTTTTTTTTTTTTTTTTTAATTTCAGTGTGAGGCATAACTATCACTACATTTTGAATTGTTTTTGGAGAATCTACTAGCTTTAACAAGTATTAGGGAAATGCACGTCATGAAGCTATTGCTACCTCCATTATTTTATTCAATTTGATATGAATTAAATTATATGACAACCTTAGTCATACATTTCCTTGCCTACCCTGTCATTTTGACAGGAAGAACTTAGGGGTTTATTGTTTACATTGAGACAATGATTATTTTCTCCCCTCGAGCTTACAGATCTTAGACTTAATCAGATGAAAAGGGTCTTAAAATCGAATCACGAAGAATTAGAGATAACGCTTCTTGAACATCTCTTATTTATCTGGTGCTATTTTAAGTACCTTCCATGTATCAATGTATTCATGGCCTTTCAAAAGTCCCCTGTTTGTTTTCGTGTTGTCTCGATTTTATAGGTGAGAAAATTGAGGTAGCCAGAGGTTGAGAGATAACGTTTCTGGTCAGAGATAGAACCAGGATTTGATATCGGGGAGGGGGTGGGGTGGGGTGAGGGGGGGTGGGGTGGGGGGTGGGATTCCTTCAACCTGATAGTTACGACTCCACGCTGTGAAACCCAACTGCTCAAACACAGACACTATTCACCAACCATGTGTGTTGATTCTTATGAAAATGGTTGGAGTTAAGGGGCCATGTGAGATGTCACAGGAGGCAAATGTGAATATTTCTTGGTATTTAGTCAGATAAAGGTATCATTACTTCCAAAAGCCTCACATTAAAAAAAAAAAAAAATCTCATCATGGCTGAAGGCAATCACATGCACTGACTGTATCTCAAAATTCATAATGTGTAAACGTATTCTGTTCAGGAGCCCAGAAAAAAAAAAATTTCTCTTTTGAGAGTTTGCTGAACCAACACATCAAAGCTGGCGTTAGCTTCTCAAATTTAAAAGGTTATTTTTCCCCTCTTTATCACTTAAGAACTAGATAGTACTTTAACCACAGTACAAAGGAAAATAAGTACTTACTCCAAAATTCCATAGAATTTCATCATATCCTTGATGTGATCTTTATATTCTATATATTGTCCCATGTTTTCTTCTTTTTCAATAGATTCGAGGATGGGTGTATTAACAAAGCCTGGGCAAATGGCATTCAGTCTAACACCGCTGTTCATGAGATTAGCTGCCATCTGTTGATGAGAAGTAGAAGGTTGCAGGTTTCAAGCTTTGTAAATGTATACCATGGGGCACACTGATAATTCAAACCATTTCAAAGAGTCTGAAGTGAAAAATGCTAGTCAGATATCCTTCTAGCTACAGCACAATGACAGTGGTAAGGTTGACTGGTAGCAGAAAGCAAAAGAATACATACCTAAAATGCTGAATGAATTCCTGAAAGCCTCAGTTAATTAATTCTTCAAAAATTAGTTTCACTGGGAAACTCCTGAAAATACTTGATTATTTAAGCTGATCTTATCTACTGAATTCTGCAGGAACCCAAATGTAAAAAGCTAACGCTCAGAATTAATATCTCAGGTTTGCTTTCAAAGATCAGGGTTGTAGAACAGAGAACATTTCCTTAAAAAATACTGTTAGTGGAAAGTTTGCGACTTTGATGGATTCTAAAGATACTCTTGATAATATGTACTATCTGGAAAGTAATTTAAGTATTTTCAGACTAGCATTCTTTGGCTTAATTTTGCACCTACTGATTTTATTTAAAGTATCTGTAGAACAAAATGCAGTCGATTATTTTTCCATTCCGTTTGCTTTCTTGTAACCTCTCAAATCAACAGTCATAGAGCTTTTGGGGTCATTTATGGACAGGCACAGAGCAGTGGGACATTTGAGTTGCTATACACAAATGTTTCAGCTAAGATCAAAAAAGATGCACTTCGTTCTTTTTCAGCTCTTATAAACAAAGGTCCTTTTGTGATAGATTTAGTCCATGTTTTTCTCACTTTTGTGCCTTTTGTTGGTGACTTGGCTATTTAAAATGACTCCCAAGCCTAGTGGTGAAGTGCCGTTTGGTGTTCCTAAGCGTGGGAAGGCTGTGATGTGCCTTATAGAGAAACTACATGTGTTAGATAAGCCTGATGCAGGCATGAGGCATAAATGCTGTTGGTCATGTTACTATAATACGTATTGAACACAATACACATTAAATAAGATGTGTTTAAATACAAATATATGTAAACTAGGCTATGGATGGTTGATCAAAAATGCTGCGACCAGAGGCTCGAAAGAATGTAACCCTGCATTTCTCCTAGGAGCAACAGTTCAGTATTCTCTAATTCAGTGTTTGCGAGTGAACTGACTGTACAGGTGTCCATTCCTGTCCATTCTTGTCATTGTAAAGAGGGAGTTTCTGGTATTTCAGATTGGCTTTGTTTTGTAATAGCTTTATGCGTTCACTGAAAGTTGAATTACAGAGGAAGTCTTTGCAAAGTAAATAAAAAGTTCCAATCAGTTTGAATTAAGAGGAGGAGAGCTGCTTGTCTTCCCTTTTGATTGCACAGCTACTGTTCATGCATCTATTTCCTCTCTCGCCATCTCTTCTCTATCTCTGTCTGCCTCCTCTCTGTCTCACCTCCTCTGCCCAGTGCAGAGACTTTCCCAACTGTCCTATTCTCTTCTACACTTGTCCTAATACATTCTCTAAACAGTAGCCAGAATGGGCTTCAGAAAATGGAAACCTGATCTTGTCCCTCCTCTGCATAAAAGACCCCCTGGTAGCTGCATTTGGAATAAATCTAAGCTCATTACTGTGGCACACAAGCTGCTTTTCATCTGGCTCCTACTTCCGACTCTCCCCTTCCTCCTCAGGTTCCATTCAAATGGCCTTTTTTCAGTTATTAGAAAAAGGCAAGCATTCTCACTTCATGCCATCAATGCATGTGGTCAGTTAGGCCTAAAATATTCTTCTAAGCTCTCTGCACCTCTTACCCTAGGCCCCCATGGAGACATCCCCCTTGACTACTCTCTCTGGTAAATGCCTATTCCCCCCCCCCCCCCGGGCTCTCCTTTTTGTCATATTTCCAGTGATAAGTAATATCTGGGGCACACTGCATATTCTACTCAAGGAGGGCTAAAGTTAATAATTTTTAAATTTGGAGCCAATTTTAAAAATAAAGAGTATCTTCCCATTTTTTGCCCTTAGGAGATTTTTCAATACCACATCTGTGTTTAGGACCGACTTCATTTGAAAAGGATCTAGTCTTCATTTGCCCCTTGATGTGACTTGAGAACCGTTTTCTTTTTTATAATAAAGATTAAAGGATAGTTTATTTTTCTATTTTTAATCCAGATGTATTGAATTCTGATTTTATTCCCCTCTACTTTCTAGAACTCATGTTTCATGCAGGTACAGAAAGAGAAAAGGAGACATTGTAGTTGTTATATCCTCACCGCTGCTGAGCGTGTGAATCCAATTATGCCATGCTTTGAAGCACAATAAACAGGCTGTTGTGCAACAGGCATGAGTCCTGAAACAAACAAAAAATTTCAACAACTTCACTAAAAAATAAGCAGACAAAAACCAAGAAATAGCTGCTATGCAAATGGATAATTTGTGTCTGTTCTATTTTAAGCTTATTCTACAAAATACACTAAAATCATTATTGGACAACTTTCCTTCCACGATCTCTACTACACTGTCCAGAATTTATGGTATATAAGTGACAGCCTAGGAATGAAGTCAAGAGTGATATGTAAGCCCTTCTGTCTCCCTGACCTTCTGTCAAGAGAAGTCAGTGTTATCTAAAACACAAACAGGAGCGCCTGGGTGGCTCAGTCAGTTAAGCGTCAGACTTTAGCTCAGGTCATGATCTCATGGTTTGAGTTTGAGCCCCACGCCAGGCTCTGTGCTGACAGCTTAGAGCCTGGAGCCTGCTTCGGATTGTGTACCTCCCTCTCTTTCTGCCCCTCCCCTGCTCACGTTCCCTCTCTCTCTCTCTCTCTCTCTATTTCTGTCTCTCAAGAATAAGTAAATAAATAAATCACAAACGGAATCATCTTTAAATTCCACTAAGTTACCATCAATTTTCAGTTTTTAAGGCTGGATCTTAAAAAGTATATATTCTATATTTGTAAGACTTGCAAATGGCTGAGGAAGTTTAAATTTCTTAAGCGAGATATGGAGATTAGCTGTCCTTGCTATAAATTAGTATGTATTTCCCCATCACCACTTGTACTGAATGATGCCTTTAAGTGTTTAAGAAAATTCAAGGTAACTTCATTTGATTTATATCTGTAGTAGATGCCTAGATCTTCTTGCCCATGACCTAGGAAAAGAAAACCAGAAGAAAGAAAGAAAGAAAGAAAGAAAGAAAGAAAGAAAGAAAGAAAGAAGGAAGGAAGGAAGGAAGGAAGGAAGGAAGGAAAGAAAGAAGGAAGGAAGGAAGGAAGGAAGGAAGGAAGGAAGGAAGGAAGGAAGGAAAGAAGGAAGGAAGGAAGGAAGGAAGGAAGGAAGGAAGGAAGGAAGGAAAGAAAGAAAGAAGGAAGGAAGGAAGGAAGGAAGGAAGGAAGGAAGGAAGGAAGGAAAGAAAGAAGGAAAGAAGGAAAGAAAGAAAGAAAGAAAGAAAGAGAAAAAGAAAGCAAGCCACAACTAAAAATGTATGATTCCATTTTATTTCATTTCATAATTACGCACTCTAATAGAATTCAAGCAATTTTAGAATTGGCTTAATTTTCCACAAATGCACAGTAGTAACTATTCGAATGCATGATTAAATTCATGGCCTGCAGAAACAGTATTGTAGCACGCACAGCATCTTTTGCCCCCCTACCTCTTGGCACAACCCCCCAAAAGAAACAAAACAACAGGAAAAACCTTTTCCTGAACAATCAAATTCTATTTCTAGTCCTACTACTACCAAGTTTATTTCTCAGAATTGTCAATTTTCTAATCAATAGTGAAACTTTCAACTAGAGCCATTTGTCTATTTCAGTTTTTAACAAATTTCTTCCATTAACTCATTTTAACATTTTTAACACTGTGACTTCTCTGAGTCAAGGGACAGCGATCTCTGATTATTATAATGTTATTAATATCAAATGTCATGCTAATAATACTAAATTATTCTGCTGAGACATGTTCATCTCCACCCAGCTAACTAGTCCCAGAGCACCGCCAATCAGTCGAGTGTGTTGTGCCAAAGTTCAGCACTAAATGCAGACCTTAACCACTCCCTGGGTGCCTGCCAGGTCTCAATTTATAAAGTATGTTTGCTCAAGAGCACTTTAAATCCCTGAGGATGGTAGATCACACGTAGTGCGTCCACCCAGTGACCTCAAAGTATTATAACATGTGGTTCTCTTCTTGTTTTTTGTTTTTAGGCTTAGTAAAATGTGTCAGTTAATTAAGTTCATTAAGGTCAGCCACCAAGAATTCATGATGCCTCCACCGTGTACACAGGACTGTGTATCACCGTGTATCAGGACTCTGGGATAAAGGGAGTAAGCAGGTGCAGCCAGGCATTGCTGCGTCTTGTTCTTCTGAGTTAGTCGTGGCTTTGCCCCTCCTTAAAGGTCTAAGAGATAAAGGCAGTTGGTGGTAGGACCGTGTCCACGGACTGTAGGAAGTGCAGAAGGAGCCGTAGGCAGAGAAAAGCTGACACAGCCACAGAAACAAAAAGCACAAGGGCGCTGTTCATAAATGTTGTCTAAGATGAACTTGAAATGGACTTTTGTTACTTCTGTGAAGGTACTGAACTTCTGAACCCAAGCTGGTTCAAAGTATCACAGAAGTGAAATAAATCAAGTACTGTTAGGTGGGTTCCATTTAAACAGGCAAGCACAAAACATATACTTCTCTTTAAAGGCACAACTGTAAATGCAACCAGAATGGGAAAAATTTGCTTCCATTTTTAAAGCGGCACTTGGTTTTATGAATCTTGTACCATTATAATGACATTTTCACTGCGATCCTGCAAAATGTTGACTTGTGCTTTGCTTTCGCTTTTTGATATCAGATCAAAGGCTGTATAAATCAATAGCAGACACTCAGAAATTGTGTCCTTTTTTTTTTATATAACTTTATGAAGGCATAAATGACACACAATAAACTACATAAAGTGCACAGTTCAATAAGTTCCAACATATGTAAACACCCATGAAACCATGACCACAATCAAGATAATGAACACATCCATCAATTAAAAGTCTCCTCTTGTGCCTTTGTCACCCCTTCCTTCTGCTTCCTGCCCCCCTTTCCCTGCTCTAGGCAACCACTGATCTGCTTTGTGTCACTACAGTCCTCCTTTTCTAGAAGTTTATATAAACGTAATCACATATTGTAAACTCTTTCAGTCTGACTTCTTTCACCCAGGATAATCATGAGCTTTACCTACGTCATAGTGTGTATCAATAGCTAATTTCTGTTCTTTTCTTTTTTTTCTGAAAACTATGCCACTGTAAGAATATACCCATCAACTGCATATACTTTCACCTGTTGATAGATACCTGGATTGTTTCCAGTTTGGGGGTATTACAAGTTAAGAGAATTCTATTTTTCAGTTACTTAGGCAAGCCACAGTTAATTTGGAGACTTTTTTTTTTTTAATCTTCCCAGTATATATAGATCTTAACTGTTACTGCTTATGTTTCGAACAGGAAGGGTGGGTTAGAGATCTGTATCCCCAAATCTCATTTTACAGACTTATTTTTCCACAGTGTATCTTTTTCTGAAAATGTATATTTTTGAACTACAACGCCACAAATCTGGTACAATGTCCTAACTTGCTTGGGTTTCTGAACCCTGGTGAACCGTGGGCTGCTGCTAATCCTAATTCAAGAGGATTTACAGAAGTACATTCATTTGAGATCTATGTGTTTAGTCTGTTTCAAGTACAAGGCACAGGGAAGCATATTTAAAATATACTCTATTGAAATGAGTCCCTCCAGTGCTGAAAGGCCAGATCACTGCCAGTCATCCAACTTCAAGGAAATATTGCCCGTATGTAACTAGCTGGCCAGTGGCTGGAATTAATGTGGGTTTTTAACATCTTGCAAATTAATACCGATATGCACAGGGTATTCATGTTAAAGGATTTAAGAACAACAACAAAACAAAGATTATGACAATGAGATAGCAGTCTCTAAAGAGATGATGTTTTGTTTAATGTTGTGAGAGAGAAAGCTATTATTTGTGCTTAAAAACGGTTACCTTATACTGGGGCACCTAGGTGGCTCAGTCGGTTAAACGTCCAACTTGTGATTTCGGCTCAAGTCATGATCTCACAGTTCATGAGTTCGAGCCCTACACTGGGCTCTGCACTGACAGTGTGGAACCTGCTTGGGATTCCCTCTCTCCCTCTCTCTTTGCCCCTCCCTCTCTCGCTCTCTCTCTCTTTCTCTCTCTCTCTCTCAGAATAAACTTTATTTAAAAAGAATAGTTTTTTTAATCCTTAGTCTAGACCCAGCATGATGCAAGTCAACTTACAGAATTGCAAAATGAGTCTCTCCAAAACATAATAGGTCTAATTACTTACAGGTTTATGTCCACCCTAAGTATAGATTCATTTGGGGAAAAGATTCAATAGGGACGCCTGGGTGGCTTAGTCGGTTAAGCGTCCGACTTCGGCTCAGGTCATGATCTCACAGTTCGTAAGTTTCAGCCCCGAATCCGGCTCTGTGCTGACAGCTCAGAGCCTGGAGCCTGCCTCAGATTCTGTGTCTCCCTCTGTCTCTGCCCCTCCCCTGCTCGCTCTCTCTCTCTCTCAGAAATAAATAAACATTAAAAAAGTTAAAAAAAAAATCAATGGAAGGAGAAATTCTACCCACAAAATAAATGCTTTCTATAAACACTCAGGATAATAACACCAAATAGCGAATGACTGGATGAGATAATTACAAAAAAATTTTTAAATACCTGAAAATTACATATGCAATTACAGAACATAGAAGGAAGTCACTTAGAAAAATACATTTTCCACTTCCACATCAGTTCTTCTATCTTTAATATTCTTTCTGCCCATATTTACAACAGATAGCTGTAACCTTTACATCTCATAGAAGGTAAAAAACTGCAAATCTGCTCAGACAAGGCAATTGTACTGAATCACCAAACATACTTCCTTTCAAAGGGACAGAAGCCATGTCAAATAGATTACACAGAAGTGCTGAAGAAATTCCACTTAGGAAAACAAACTGAGAATCCAAGGACACCAATCCTCGCATGCGAAACTGTAGCTCAGCAGCTCAGCCAAAAAAGCAGGAGTCTGAACCCCTCACGTTTTCTTTACGATCAAAAAAGAAAACATCTACCCATCTTTCCGTTTTCAACCATCGCTCTTCTAAGAGGAGGGAGAAGGAAGAAGTGATGAGAATCTGTTTATCTATGTTGGTGGAGACGGCTGACCCAAGTAGTCGGTGCACCTCCTCATTATATGCGATCTTCCACATAACAGAACACCTTATCTGATGCGCTTTTTTCCATCAGTATCATGTGCGCCATTAACAAGTCACGTTTGCAAGTGTGACAGGACATCAAAAGTGCTGTAAGCATTCATAAAACTACCGCACCTTCTGTAATGAAAATCTTTCCGGAAAGGTAATTTTGTTTGTTAAGAATCAACTTTATTAGTTCTGGGGTGCCTGGATGGCCCCGTTGGCCAAGTGTCCGATTCCTGGTTTCAGCTCTGGTCATGATCTTCTGGTTTGTGAGTTCAAGGCTGCGTCAAGCTCTGCACTGGCAGCAGGGAGCCTGCCTGGGATTCTCTCTCTCTGCCTCTCTCTCTGCCCCTCCCCTGCTCATTCTATATATGCCTGTCTCTCAAAATAAATAAACACTTATTCAAGAAAAAAAAAAAATACTGCAGAGGGTGGTACCACCTGATTTTTTTTACTGTTGGCTTGGAGATGAAAGAAGGTGATCAGTAGTCTAAGTCACCCAATATTTCTGGTCTGTTGCGACATTCCAGTCCAACTACCACTCTTCAGGCCATGGGAATCCCAGCGCCTTGCAATTCGATATCACGTTTCTGCTTAAAAAGTCTATGCCATTCTATTGACTTCTGCCATGTTGATTAGAGATACCGAGATGCGGCTCTTCAGGCAGAAATTTTGCCTCGTTACTTTCACATCCCTATTTGCCTCTCTGTACATGCCCAAGGTATGTATGATTAAGTTGAATTTGTTACTTCAAGTGGTAACTTTGGCACATCCACCTTAACGCAAATGGCAAGCTAATTACACTCCTTTAGATGAAACGTATGCCTCAAATAAGTATGTTACTGGGCTGGTATTTAAGACATGCTCACGTATTTCCTTGAGACTCTAAATGTTTTCAGAAAATAAGTTTTCTTATTTATTGTTTTCAATCTTCGCAAAAAAAAAAAAAAAACAAAACCCGAATAGGATCTCTCACAAAATGCTACTGAGTGACTGTCAGAGGCACAGAGAATGCCCCCAGTGAAAGACCTCAGCAGCTGAGTATGCAGGCGGGTGGAAGCAGGATTAGCAAGGGGACTGCTCTTCCTCTGACAACTGCTTTGTCCTTCCCTCTGTTTGAAGCAACTACCTATGTAAGAGGCAAACTTGACTCTTACAGGATGTCCTAGGCTCAGAGCACAGCTGGTTAATTACCTGCATGACACCAGACGTCACCCTGTTCTTCTCAAAAAATTTTTTTAATAGTTAATGATGAATGTGGCAAAATGAGCTCAGCTCTATATATTACGTTTATAGACAAAAACTCCTACGGAAGAGTCTATGTGGTTAATAGTGATCAGAACAGCTTCTGGAGCTTCCAGATGGAGCACACCCTTCCCTCAGTACGCTGAGGGATCACTCTCCGCTTTACTCCTGTTTGTTAAACTAATTAATTGCATTTGATACTTGGGCTGCGTCAGTGGTCATTACTCATTAACTTCTCTGCCCAAACCAGTGTTTCAACTTAAGGTTTTACTGACAGTGAAGGACTCCACTGAATCTATGTAAGAGACCGTGAGGAAAGACTGGTTGAGTTCAACAGGACCCAAAGCTATTCCCTTCATAGACTGAGCAGTAAGGGGCAAAAGAGGAAAAATCTGTGAGGAGAGAAAGCTCGGAAAGCACTTTTGGAAAACACAGAGGAAGCAAGCGTTAGAAATGCTTTTTTCTAAATTTTGTGTACTATACCTCAATAAAACTGGAAAAAAAAATTACTTTGACTCTGGTAACTCCTCACAGACTCTTTTGGTCATCTGGCCTCTCCCATCATGCTGTGACTTCAAGGGTAGACAATTTTTTATCACATTTCTGAGGAAAGTGTGACACCCGAGAGGTTCTGTTTTTCTACCATTACAAAATCCTGAATGTTTATCGAGCTCATCTTATTATGGGAAGAATAGAAGCGCTTGGTGAGTGGACAAAATACAAGATCGTACATCTTAATACTGTTTGTCAGATGAAAGTACCTTAATGACAACGCCCGGGTGGGAGGAGAGGTGGCAGGGCCTGTCCAGACTGGCCAGCGACAAATAGTAGAAAGGCAACAGGTATGGTGGTCAGGCGTTATGAACCTTTCTTCACAAGGATGGAGGCACCAAGTCATACAGAATGGACAAAGATACACTACTTAACCATTATAAATAGAGTTACCCTGCTGGCTGGGAGGAATATTAGGCAGAGATGCAGTTAGGAAGGTTAGGATAGTCTTCAAATTATAAGAGTGCCAAAAAGGCAATTTAAAACCCAAATGATCTTATCACTGATTTTGGTATCTAATCACTGTCTTATCTGCATAATTAGAGAAAGACCCACACACGGTTCCAAATGTTGACCCTGAAATAGGGAAGGAGAGAAAGAATACCCTGGGGTGGGTAGTGTGATAGAGCAAGCTCTTAGACAAGAGAGCCAAGTGGACGTCTAATTATAATCCTTAAATTGTTCTTCTCAGTGACGTGTTTTGACTTGCGACTTTGGTAAGCTCCTCAAACGTTTTCAGGGCTTTACCATGTGTGTCAAATGGGCAAAAGCTTAAGATATCACTGGGGTTTAGTCTTGTCGTCTTTAGATTAGAGCAGTGCCCAGGCCTCAAGAAGTTTCCGTGGCTTAATCAAGTTACAGGAATTCTGTTTCTTTTACTTCACAGTGAGGCCAAAATGGCGGTGGATGGAGAGACAAATTAACAAACTCCCAGAGAGAAGAGATAGATAATCTAGTGGTTAAAAAAGAAGAGGTCTTATAGCAGGTTGCTTGCATGTGAATTCCAGCTTCCCTGCTTCCTTGCCTTATACACTTGTGCAAGATCCTTAAATTCTCCTACCTTGATTTCCTCATCTACTAAATGGGGATTACGGAATCTACTTCACGTCTGTTGTATTCAGTGAGGTAATGCTCACGCAGTGTTTAAAACAGTATCACATACACAGCAAGTGCTCAATGAATGTGAAGTGTTAACACATTTAAATGTCTTTATTGGATAAAAGACAGTGCTACATTGCATTTTGCTATTCATACTTACTTTGATGCAGGCAAGCCTCCCCTTATGGTATAGAATGTCTCCCACAGAGCCCTAAATTGATCCAGCCCTGGAGCCTTGCAGGCTTCCTGGGAATGAAATAAGTACCTCTAGTGGCAGAAGGGCGAGGGGCTCCCTGTACAGTGCTTGTGGCTCAACAAGCTTTTCTAGCCTGTTGGCTTTAAGACACAATCCATGGAATTATCTCTTATCACCACCCCGGGGGGTGAAAAAAAAGCCCACTTTTTTTTTTGTTTTTTTATTTTCTACATTTCTATTTTTATTTAAAAAAATTTTTTTAATGTTTATTTATTTTTGAGAGAGAGAGAGAGACGGAGAGAGAGAGCACACGTGCAAGTGGGGGAGGGAGCACAGAGAGAGGGAGACACAGAATCCAAAGCAGGCTCCAGGCTGTCAGCACAGAGCCCTACGTGGGGCTTGATCTCATGAACTGTGAGATCATGACCTGAGCCGAAGTCAGGCGCTTAACTGACTGAGCCACCCTGGGGCCCCTAAGTTTCGATTCTTTTTTAACTAAAAAAAAATTTTTTTTACATTTATTTTTGAGAATTTCACATTTATTTACATTTTATTCATTTATTATTTATTTTACATTATTTTATTTTTGAGACAAAGCGTGAGCGGGGGAGGGGCAGAGAGAGAAGGAGACACAGCATCTGAAGCAGCCTCCAGGCTCTGAGCAAGCGGTCAGCACGGAGACCGACACGGGGCTCGAACCCACAAACTGTGAGATCATGACCTGGTCCGAAGTCGCTCAACCGAGCCACCCAGGTGCCCCCCTCTAAGTTTCTGTTTTTAATAAAATATTAAATACTTCTTGTTACTTCTCCAGTCATTTGTGTATTTTTTCCTTATAATTTCATTTTAAAATAGTGCGTATGTGGCCTTGACAATTTGACTCCAGGGTTTCGGCCTCCCAGAATCTAAAACGTGGCCTTCCCTTAGGCCAAAAATCTCTTGTAAGTGTGGTCCGTGCTGTCACCTTTTACTGTATCCTCAGAGTTGCAGTGTTATCATTTATAAGGAGATGTTGCATTAGGAAAAATAACCCGGTTACCCTGAAAAATTTATAGCATCAGTTCTACAATAACTTTAGGGATGTCATTTTGTCTTTCGGCAACCCAGAAAATGAGATGCTAGTCTGCTTTGGAGAAGTTGTAAGGAAGGAGGTTTCTAGGTCTCCACTGGGGGCACGGTTGCCGCAGCTTAAGGGCCATCTGACAATGATCCTCAGAGGAAGGAGAAGGTAAAGACGGAGAGAATCAGACTCCGGTGTGATCCCAGGCATCGCCAAAACGGATTCCTGAAATACAACCGGAACTGGCAGGTGGGGCAGAAGGGGGAGAGATGGGGAACCCCTACAATTACCACACTCACTGAAACCAACCAGATAATTTAAGACAGTCTCACTACTCCTGGACCCGAATAATTGAGACTTGCTCTCAATAACGGCCAGACTTCTAAGACTTTGTCATTTCATTTGAACTACTCAAGAACCATTGATGATTTTTTCCCCCTAGAATTTTAAAAGTAAAGTCGTCTGGTTAAGTGGCTCAAAAAGCTGCTGCCAAATATTCTAGCTACTGTTGAGTAATATGGTATCAGATGGTATTAGAGCCTCCTGCTCTGAATAAAACGTAGCTTGGGATTGCACGTTGTGGCAAAGATGATTAGCAGTCTACTGAAATCCATTCTTAGGCACATAGCTAGACCACAGGCTCAGACTCCCCTGGAGTTAGGTGAGCCAGGAGATCAAATCCTGTACCGGGCCATGAACAGAGGTGAGGTGTGCCGTTACTGGGCTGGGGTTTTAGAAAAGAAGCTTTGCCTCCTCGGTGTTCTCTTTTTTTCTGCTGCAGAGAAAGGAGTCCCCCCCCCCCCCCCCCCCCCGCTGCCAGCCTAACTGTGGAAGCTCCATGCCAAAGGGTTTCTGCCAGCCTGACTTTCCAAGTGATTGCATATAGAAGAGGTTCCTGGCAACAACGATCTTGCCCCGGGCTGATATATAAGTGAGGAATAAGATTATACTATATTTAAGCCATTACACGTTTGGGTCTATTTACTATAGCAGTTTAGCATTGATGGGTGGTGGAACAGTTCACCCCAAATGGGGCACTTTGGCATAAGGGTTATTTTGACCTAAGGGCACTTGAAAAAACAGCAGGTACAAGAAGTGTACTCTGACCTCTCCTCCTCCTCCTGAAAGCAGGTGCTACAACTCCCAAGTAAAATAGGGCCTTCCTAGGCAGGAGCATGTGGCAAAGAAACATGCTTATCACCAGAGATGGGGAGTTGAGGCCAATGGAAATCTGTACAGAGCTTGTTAAAATAACTCTTATCTTCCTTTAGGCCCCCCATATATTTTAGTCACTTTCCCACAATTACCTTTCTTCGTTCAACCTTCAACCTTGTTTATAAACGCTTAGGCCTAGCTATCCTTGGTCTCGGTTTTCCCATAGGGGTTCTCACGGACATATAAAAATCTACAAGCTTTTTTCCTGCAAATCTGTCTTAGGTCAATTTAATTCTCAGGCCCAGCCAGAGACCCTGAGAAACTACAAGTAAAATCTGGCTTCCCCCACAACAGATCCCAACAACTGTATGTGCCGTGTTTTTAAGTTCTATTCTCTTTCTAAAGTCACAGGGGAGTAGAGATACCTTAATGGTGTTTTAGCACTTTTGACTCTGTCAAAGATGCTTTCACGTGCCTTACTGCTTAGTGCCACAGTAAGGGAACTTGAAAAGTCACAGTTTAAAATCATAGACATAAGGCGCCTGGGTGGCTCAGTTGTTAAGCATCTGACTTCGGCTCACGTCATGATCTCACAGTTTGTGAGTTCGAGTCCCACGTCGGGTATAACATGAGCCTCGAGTCAGGTGAGTCCCGCTTCTCACTCACTCTCTCTCTCTCTCTCCCTCCCTCTAGTGGGATTTTCTTTCCCTCTCTTTATCTCTCTGTTCCTCACTCACTTGCACCCTCTAATTAATTAATTAATTAAAAGAAATAAACATTTACTTCAAACTTCTGACATTATGCAATAGAAAATCCCACAGAGCCAGTAACAACAAAACTATTAAGCACATTTTCAATTCCAAATCTGAACTGATAATGAATATCCTCTGAAGATTCACTTTTGTGGTCCAAATTACCAATAGGAAATTATTATTAATGTAGTAACTGTCCTTACCTGCTAAAGATGACATATTGATAATGATGCCGCCTTCACCTCCATTTTGCTTACTCATGTAATCCAAGCCAAGATATGTTCCACTGATAACAGAAACCTAATCCAGAGGCATAAATGGGAAAAGCTATTCATTATACTTCATTGCACAGTCACAGAGCAAAGTTTTTATTGCTATTGCAGATACCCAGGGAGATTTCCGCAAATACTACCCCTGAAAGCTTTTTCAAGTGACTGCTTGCCTTTTTTAAAAGCTAGTCGTTGACTGCATTCTCCTTTGTTTGCCTACTGTTGTGGAGCCCGTCACATCTCTGCAAATCTTCACTTACTGCCCCGCCTGATGTTTTATGAATAAAGTTGTATACCCGTGGTGTTTTGTCACTTGACCTCAATTTGCAGCACCTTCCAGTACACAGTTTACAGCATTCTTTCGTGTATATCGTACGTGCATAGTATTCTTTTCTAAATATTGGACACAAAATGTATTTACCCTTCTTAGCGTAAGGTTTTCAGATACAGGTATTTTATATTCAGCAGCTGTGTTTAATTCTTTTGGATTTGGGAATCTATAATAGTGGAAACCCTTGATTTCCTACCCAGTTTTCATCTTTTTTTTCCTAATGAAAAGCCTATTTTGCATTTGTATCCACTTCTTCCCCCATGTAATGCAGAGGGAGGTGATCTCCCCAGGTTTAGGGTAGACACTGATTAATTCAGTCACAGAAAGCCCATTCTCTATGCCAGTGACTGGCTTAGGAGCCTGTAGGTGACCCACTTCTAGGTGGTGAGGTCTGAACAGCAGTCAGCTAAAAGGGGGCGGGGGGTCCAGGTAGGTGATGGGGTGGTGGGAGAGGAGGTCACCGAAAAAATGTTTGCTTTTAAGAAAACCAGAAAGAAATGATTCCATTTTTCCTTTTTCATCATTTCATAAAGGTGTGATGGCTGGGTTAAATCATTATATTACCAGTGTCTTGAAGATGAAACCTCCACAAAGGAAGACAGACCAGAGAGATGAAAAGAAACTAGGTTCTGATAACACTGTGTTGCAGTATTAAGCAATCCTGAAGCCTGTGCGGTGTGAGATCATATAACTCTTTTACCCAATTTCAGCACCCCAACTTTTCCGTTAGCTGAACATAGATGATCTTCTGTCATGGCTGTCACGGAAGTTCGCTCCTCACTCTCGCACCGTCTTTCTGAGAGTTCACTCTGATTTGTTACCTATCTCCACGCGTAGGCAACTCTTCTGTTGCAGGAGTCTGACATTTAAGAATTCACCACTACCCAGGGGCGCCTGGGTGGCGCAGTCGGTTAAGCGTCCGACCTCAGCCAGGTCACGATCTCGCGGTCCGGGAGTTCGAGCCCCGCGTCGGGCTCTGGGCTGATGGCTCGGAGCCTGGAGCCTGTTTCCGATTCTGTGTCTCCCTCTCTCTCTGCCCCTCCCCTGTTCACGCTCTGTCTCTCTCTGTCCCAAAAATAAGTAAATGTTGAAAAAAAAAATTAAAAAAAAAAAAGAATTCACCACTACCCAGAGTAACCTGTGATACAAAACTTATATTTGAAACCTTATTTTCCCTTTTAGATGTCAGAACTGCTCTCCTTTCTGACTTAGACTTTTAGAAGGTGGATATTTTCTTTTGACATCTTTATGCCTACTTTTTTCATTCTTTACGAGACTGTAAAGATAATGATGAAATAGGTAATGAGCCTGAAACTGAGGGCATACGTTGGTGTTTACCCTTTTTTTTTTTCTTTAAAGTCCTTTTCGAGTTTTCTTAACAAGCTTTCTTGCCTCTCTACCTAACAGTAGTCCTAGAACAAAAAAGTAAATTGAAGATTCTATTCACTTAAGCCACATGTCAGTTTGATATTAAGTAGGCTTAGGGAGAATGAGTAAAAATCTCCCCATGATTCCCTTTAAAAAGGAAAAAAAAAAAACCCAAAACATTGATGGTTTATATAAGAAGGAAAAAACGTATATGGCTGAAATTACTGAAGTCAGTCAGATTCTGGTAGTTTCTGCCTAAGTCTCTAGCATGTCTGGACAGAATTTCTATTTATGCATATTGGCGCTATGCTTTTATTCTCAGGTATTTACAGCTTTGCTGACACCCTGCTTTTGTGTTTTCAACATCTACAAGATGCAGCCAGTTAGACAGTTTGGGAATATTTAAGCTTTAATTTTTTAAAGAAGGAAGATTTATTTCCAGGTCTTTGGTGGTGGAGGACAAAGGATTATTTTCCCATCCAGTATCAGGTTAAAAACTGAGTAACTTTTCAAATGAAAGTGTTCTCAGAATAAATCTACAAAACAGGGTCTGATATGCTCTGGCTGGGGCATATAGGATATTTGACCTCTTTTCCTATAACAATCTCTGCCTTATACAGACAATATATTAAATGAAATATTAGGAAACCACAGAATAAAATGTTTTTTTTTTTTTTGTTAAATTCTAAATATCTTTCTTGTCCCTTGGCAATGTTTATATACCACATAGATCTGGTCATTATAATACCAAGCATCTAGGGGAAAATAAGAAAATGAAAACCACAGACATGCTCTAGCTACAAACACAAAGTAGCTGGAGTCTATAGTATGATTTCAGTCCATTATATAAAGGTACAATTTAAAAAAAATTTTTTTTAACGTTTATTCATTTTTGAGAGACAGAGAAAGACAGCACAAGCAGGGGAGGGGCAGAGAGAGGGAGACACAGAATCTGAAGTGAGTTCCAGGCTCTGAGCTGTCAGCACAGAGCCCGATGGGGGCTCAAACCCACAAAATGTGATATCGTGACCTGAGCCGAAGTTGGACGCTTAACCAACTGAGCCACCCAGGCGCCCCAAGGTACCCTCAATTTTGTACTTGACCTTCAAAACATTTTGTACTTGACTCTCAAAAAAAAAAAAAAAAGGAAAGAAAGAAAGTATATCCTGTGTCTAATTTCAAATATGAATAAAAATTCAATTAGTGACCAAATGACCTAATTAACAGATGCTTACTCCATACTTTTGGTTACGAGCAATTTTTATATGTAAAACCAAAATTATAATTGCACTGTATTCCAGATCTTAAATTAGTTTTTTCCACAGATGAAAGCACTCTGTAAGTTAAAACCACTCGTAATTTCCCCTGTAACAAAGATAAATGGATAAATGGTAGTAGCTTACTTGTTTAACTCTTCTTATCAGACATTATGTCTTCTTAGTGTATAGATACATAATGTATTATATATAACATACAACGTTATGTATTACCTATATATTTCTATAACATACATATAATACACGTGTGCCTGTGTATTCGCTACTGAAATTTCCTAATCTATCATTTCCCTTCTCTTCCTCCGATCTGGGGTTCCTTTTAGTTTACGGTTCTTGTGCTACATTCTACCTCTAATTTAAAAAATTCTGTCATCTAAATCATGAAACATTGCCTTTCAGGTTTCTTGTCTTTTCACCAGCCCAATTCTCAAGAAATACTAAAATAGATGACCATTTTTTTTCCTGAAATCCTTTTTTTTATCTTTTGTTTCTCTGTGTCCAGTCTTTTCCCATTTTTACTCATTTATGCAGTAAATATTATATTTCCCCTTGTAGAACTACTTAAAATTTAGCAAGTTTTGCCTAACCATTAGTGCTCAACTAGACCTTTAGATATTATTGAGTAGCAATAACAGAAAGAAGTTACTAATTTAATTCGTAATTAACATCCTTGGGAACCAAGAAAAGGGAGTACATTTGACAACATTTCTATCTACCTCCTCAACTTTTCCTTAGAGGTAGAGAAGGGCAGAGAAATCAACCTCATATAGAAATCAGACTGTGCCAATGAAGACAATGTAAGTTTTTACAATCTGGAAGAGAAATATAATTTAGTGAGTGAATACTATGTTCAGGCACTGTGCTGGATACTTCGTGCAAGTTCTGGTTTATTTAAGTGTAACCATCCTTCGTGGCAAGGAAATTATCCTCATCCTCTTACAACCGTGAAACCCAAGACCACAGAAATGAAATAAAAGCTCACACATTCTAAATTCAGGGCTGGAATCTAGTTTTGACTGAATCCAGTCTTGACTGACCTTTCCAGTGCAAATCTTTAGTCAACCCGTGTACGTCTGACAAAAATAATCAATAGCAATAAGCTATCTATTTTGTTTAGCTTTTATTTGAGTGCACTAAGGGATTCAATATACATTAGTCACGTGTCCAAATTAGGTTATGAAATCCCACCTGAACGGGAAGAAGTTAGTCAGGCATATTAAAGGGTCAAAGAGTAAAAGGATTGCATCACAGAATGGCCTTACCAGTTCTCAAAGTCAA
Organism: Felis catus; assembly: GCF_018350175.1. Taxonomy (NCBI): domain Eukaryota; kingdom Metazoa; phylum Chordata; class Mammalia; order Carnivora; family Felidae; genus Felis; species Felis catus. The sequence continues at coordinate 53,944,290 of NC_058371.1, read as the reverse complement.
GTCTACCTCCACCCAATTGCCAGAGTAGTCTTTGATAGTTATGAAAAGATTCATTCTTTCCTGAACATTCTTAGCTCTGAGCAGTTCGAAATAAAGATAGCACAGTTGGCTCCAGACGAAGGAGGAGGCACAGACTAGCCTTGTGGGAACAAAAGACTGGGAAGAGGTTTAATGTACCTCTTGTGTGGGGAGAGTGGTGAGATCTGTGGAGTTAAGGATAAGGAAGGGGTAAGTCTGGTAAGGAGTGAAAAGCGGAAGGACAGATGATACAGCCTGGCAACGCTGATATATCAGGAAATAATCCCAACAGTGTATTAAAACACAAAAATGAATACCCCTGTATGCAAAATATCATCGAATGACAGTTTATTTATCCAATAAGCATTCACTGAACACCTACTCGGTACACAAAACACAAATTTTGTGCCCTGAAAGAGCTCAGAGTATACTGGCATATAGTGCATGGGGATAAAAAATAATTCTAATGAAAATTTTAAATTTGTAAGCCTTTCTAAGAATGGTATAATAATGTTGTACAAGATTCCAGAAGAGGGAGCGATATGTGGTAAGGTTCTTTAACTAAGGGGTTCTTCTCTTGACAGGGACAGGAGCACAGAAAAATGCAAAAGCACACACAGGATCTTGTAAAAGGAGGCAAATTACATTCAGAGTCTAAAAAAAAATATATGTTATGTAAACCAAACACAAATATTTGCATTATACTAACAGAGATAATCAAGTTGGAAGGATAATGATTGGTCAGATTCTAATCTACTCTTGAAATGGGTGTTGAAGGTAGGAAGGGAAGTAACGTGTTTTCGAGTTATATATAGGTAACAAAGGTTATATCTTGCTCTCTCGATGTAAAATTAAACAAATATTAGTTCCTGGAGTTAAACTAAGGAGTGGCCTATGTCAGCAGAGGCCAAAGAAAAATAAACGCCAGATAATTTCAATGAGCAAGGATCCAGGAGAGTGAGTTGTAGACAAAGGAGCCAAATAAAATTCTCCTGGTCTTCCAGAATTTTCTATTTGCAGATAGTGTAAGAACTTTCTAGCATGCAGCAAGTGTTTATTCACCCAGGCTACATTAAAGCAAACATTCCCTCTCAGTCAGATGAAGATAGACAATTTGAATCCTATTATTTAAGATAATCTCGGGGCGCCTGGGTGGCGCAGTCGGTTAAGCGTCCGACTTCAGCCAGGTCACGATCTCGCGGTCCGTGAATTCGAGCCCCGCGTCAGGCTCTGGGCTGATGGCTCAGAGCCTGGAGCCTGTTTCTGATTCTGTGTCTCCCTCTCTCTCTGCCCCTCCCCCGTTCATGCTCTGTCTCTCTCTGTCCCAAAAATAAATAAACGTTGAAAAAAAAATTAAAAAAAAAAGAAAGGAATGGAAAAAGATCAAAAACAAAAAGAAAACTTAGTAAATTTAAAATATGAACTAAAGTGTAAGAAATAAGTTCCAGAAGAAGGGTAAAAAATAAAAGTGGCTTAAATTCACAAATATACAATGCAGATATGCTCACATATGGCTTTAAAAATAAGAGCTCACAGTATATTGTCAGCAAGAGACAAATATAACATAAAAGTTGACAGGTCTCTAAACATACACATATATCCCAGAAAGGTATGGGGGAAACGTGACAAATAACATTTTAAAGTTCTTTTGAAATCTCATGATATCTAGGAACACCTGCAACAAATTTTAAAAAGAATTAGGAGAGTGTTTGTACTTTAGTTTTCTTTTTTTAGAGAGAGAGAGATTGAGAGAAAGAGTATGGGGGAGGGGCAGAGAGAGAGAGAGGGAGGGAGGGAGGGAGGGAGGGGGAGAGAGAGAGAGAGAGAGAGATTGAGAATCTGAAGTAGGCTCCACACCCAGCTTGGGGAGGAGGGTCTCGATCTTGAGATCATGAGATCATGACCCACGCTGAAGTCATGAGTCTGACATTCAACTGACTGAGCCACGTAGGCACCCCTGTTTGTATCTTAAAACAGTACCTTTCACTCTTGGTTAAAGGACTTTAGGCATCTGTCAAGTTTGGGGAGCAACTCTGTATCCTTATCAGAGTGTTCGCCCATTCCTCTCTTTTGTGAGGTAGTATAATTCTCATTATTCCTACCAAGTTACTACTGTTAAGCAATCACTCCTGGGAATGTAGATTCAAGTCAAACATTTACTGACTAAGCACTATCTTCAAGATATTGTGTTGATTACTGAGAAAGAAAGAAGGAAAGAGAGAAAGCAAAAACATAACTCAGTTCCTGTTTTTAAGGTGTTTATCATCTCCCAGGAGGGTATCATGAAGGAGGGGGCCACTCCTTGTATGTTTAAACACACTTAGTGGCCTCTCTGTACTTTACACATCCCTGCTTTGCAAAACTAGTCGAATGGCCTTACCAAGGGCGGGATGACCCCCCCTACAGCTTAGCTCCGACAACTTGTTTGGCTAAGGTTTAAGTTTTACTAAATCCCAATACCCTATGTCAAGTGTGTTTATAAAATGAGATACCCAACAACCTTGTAATACAGTGGATAAAACAAATCTTATTTCTTTATTCGAAATTTTTTTTTGTAATTTAAGCAAGACCTAAACGATCATCAAACATTGTAGAAATTACACGCACACGTACACACATCCCGACTTTCAAGATAAAAATCTTAATAATTACAAAGTCTCACAGTCCCTTTAGCCTTATTTTCTGTTAAATTTCTGGAATTAAATTAAGATTTAGTTTTCAGGGGCACCCTGGTGGCTCAGTCGGTTGGGCCTCCAACCTCGGCTCAGGTCATGATCTCCCAGTTTGTGGGTTCGAGCCCTGCATCAGCTCTGTGCTGACAGCTCAGGGCCTGGAGCCTGCTCCCAATTCTGTGTCTCCTTCTCTCTGGGCCCCTCCCCCGCTTGCACTTTCTCTCTCTCTCTCTCTTTAAAAAATAAATAAACATAAAACATTTTAAAAAATGATTTAGTTTTTAAGTAAGTTAAGCCACGGTTAACAGATTTTTTTTTCTGTAATGGGCCAGATGGTAAATAGTTTAGTCAATGTGCAACATAAGGTCATTGTCACACTATTCAACTCTGCTGTTGTAGCAAAAAGTAGCCACAGACAATATGCAAATGGATGACTGTAGCTGTGTTCAAATAAAACTATATAGATACTGATATCTGAATTTTGTATATTTATGTACTTCATATTCTTCTTTTTACATTTTTTCAACCATTAAAAAATATAAGACTCATTTTTAGCTTGCAGGTCATACAAAAACAGGTGACAGGCTAGGTGAGCCTGTGGGTCATAGTTTGCCAACTACTAAGTTACGCAATAAACTATGTGGGTTTTTTTTTCTTATATTTCCTTTGAAGATTTTAAGACAGATTTATCTGCAAATTAGAAGTCTCAAATATCTTCCTATTTGTAAAAGGAAATGCTTTTTTTCCTAGCTTTCTGTAACTTCCCTTTTTCTACGTTGTAGGTTTTTGTATTGATTTCATGAATGTAAGAACCATTTTTTCCTTTAAAAGCATCATTTTTTAAAAATAAGTTCAGGCAGTAAAAACATGGCTAAGATAGCTTACCAAATTAATTTGCACAGTTTTTTCCCAGTTTTTCTCATTATTCACTCCAGCGTTATTGACCAAAATGTCCAATCTTCCAAAGTGGTCTACAACTTTTCTGAAAGTATCTAATTAAAAAAAAGAAGACATTATAAATTTTTTTAATATTTATTTATTTTTGAGACAGAGAGAGACAGAGCATGAACGAGGGAGGGGCAGAGAGAGAGGGAGACACAGAATCGGAAGCAGGCTCCAGGCTCTGAGCCATCAGCGCAGAGCCCCACGCGGGGCTCGAACTCACGGACCGCGAGATCGTGACCTGAGCTGAAGTCAGATGCTCAACCGACTGAGCCACCCAGGCGCCCCCAAAAAAGAAGACATTATATAGATATGTTCTTGTTTTCCATGTATACATTTCAGTCCTACCCTGTGCCCTGAAATCAATTTTCATGTATTCACTCTTATAATGAAAATTACACTCTTAGATAGTGACTTAATGCCTTGCTTCTCGAAGTATGGTTTGTGAGCCAGGAACATCAATCAGCATTACCTGGGAACTTGTTATAAATGCACAATCTGTGACCACCACAGACCTACTGAATCTTAACTTTAATAAGGTCTGTAGATGACCTGTACGTACACCGAAGTTCTTAATTTAATGAAGTAAATTTTAGACAACCGAGCATCCTAAACTAAGAGCTCTTACAAATCCATCTGGGCAGCCAGTATCAGTCTGTCTTTAAGACATTATTGAAGCTCTCTGGCTTAGACTATGACAAACATCCTTTCTCAATAAGCCGTATTATCTTTATAAAGTGTAATATTAAACATAAGTCTTCTTGTGTATTCAGATCCATTATGGCCATTTCAGGGAGTTTTAATAGCCCAGGAAGTAAAAGTGTATATACTTCATTCAGTTGATTTGGGTACTGCAACTTGAATTATGTACCATTCATTCTTTTCTCTTTCTCACTATTATTGCTGCTTTGTATTCCTAGTTTGTATAAAAGCTATGTTCAACCAGGGTAAAGCCCACATAGATGCTAAGGCATGAAAGTCATTCATGGCATTGTCAAACCACATATCCAGTCCTTGCAAACCCTCCTTAGCCAGTTCACACTTGGCTTTATCATCAAAGCAGTTTTTGACATACTTCTATAGATTTAAACTGTTTCCTTGGGCCTTTTACCATTGGTTCTAATTCTATTACTTCAGACTACAGATAACAATTGGGATTGTTCTTCCACATGACAGAAATGTCTTCTCTGGTCTTGAGGTCAGTATATGAGTTCCTTGAAAAAAGTAAAGTCATAGAAACTTTATTTTGATTGAAATGAAATCTAGAATTACTAACAACCGCGAGACATACTGAGGGGGACACGGGCTCATCAGTTCCCACGTGGGTAAATCACCATGCAAGCTAATTGCCAAAAATATCACGAAGCCCGTTATTTACAGTACTTTACCATACTGGAATAGAAAACAACAAAATAAAAGCTGTTTACTTTTTCATGGAATTTTTAAACTGCTTAAAATGTCAAATTGATTCTGGAAAAGGTCCTCCAGCAGAAAACATCTAAGGAATATCTATCTATCTATCTATCTATCTATCTATCTATCTATCTATCGTTGCATCTATCCTAAGCATGTTCTACTCTTCAAAATCCCACATTCGGGGTGCCTGGGTGGCTCAGTCTGTTGGGCGGCCAATTTCGGCTCAGGTCATGATCTCGTGGTCCGTGAGTTCGAGCCCCGCGTCGGGCTCTGTGCTGACAGCTCAGAGCCTGGAGCCTGTTTCAGATTCTGTGTCTCCCTCTCTCTGACCCTCCCCCGTTCATGCTCTGTCTCTCTCTGTCTCAAAAATAAATAAACGTTAGGAAAAAAAATTCAAAACCCCACATTCATCTTATAGGATTTAGGTTGTTAAGTATGTAAGTCTAACTGCTTCTTTAATTTTTCTTCCCTCATCCTGGTCTCTACTGCATACCTTACACTCTGCCCATATCAGTATATAATACATCATTCTCTTTCTGATCTACCACTGAATTTGGGGCTCACGGGGCTTACGATTAAGCTCTTGCTGACATTTATAAGCTGAGGCACCCTGTAATTTACCTAAATTCTCCACACTATTTTTTTCATTGGCAAAATGAATTCTGTCTAGATCATCTCTAAGACAGTTTTCACCTCTGTATTTTTATGATTTTAATGCAGTCTCCCTCAGCCACCACCTAAACAGTTTCAAAACTCGTAGACAGAATTAAATCCTGAAATTGGAAGAGTCAAGGCCATGTCTTCCTTAAATGCAAATAAATGCTGATGTCCAGACAATGTGTGGATTTCTCATGATCAACATGCTTTCTCCTGGTCACTCCTGTATCTGAATTTCTTCCTCCACAATCCTTAAGGAATGTGTTTACAGCCAAGATACTAATTTTAAATACTGGGAAGCAAAACAATTAAGGTTAAATGTCACATGTGAAACTACATAAATTCAGGCAGAAATAGCTTTCAGATGATCTATACTGTTTCCTATTTCATCAGCATGGATGTTGGGATCTGGCACGACTTTATCCTTGATCCAAAATATCATGCACAATCAACAAAACTTTACCCTCTTGCAAAATATGTTCCACTAGCACTGTGTTCACAGATCTCTTCTACTCAAGCTTGTAAGTCATATTGTGAGTCTTAGCATTTTCAGATTTAATTACATAATTTCCTATAAAACAATTTCCTTTAACAGTAGGGGAAAACCCGCTTCTAATGTATCACTCCATCTTTACTCTCCTACAGAATAGCCCAACACTTTCAAAGAAATTCACATATCCAGTGTTCTTTAAGAACAGGAGTACTAGCATGACTTTTATGGAAAATTTCTGGCCCTTTCATTAAAGATGTGCTCCACATTTACTCAGTCTTCCAATAAAACTTTGTGAAATATGTATATTTTATTTTTCTGGGTTTTTTTTTTCCAGAAAAAAATGTATATTTTCCATGCAGATCTACCAAACCTCCATATGACCAATTCTGTTTAGTCTCCGTGCCAATACTGTCCTTGATCTCTCACAAGTAGATGGGTCTATTTTAAGGGAGTAGACGGAAACAGGAAAGCATTGAGGAAAGTCTGATAGAAACTTTTCTTCTGTGATTCTACCACCGCAGTAGAGCTATTATTATTTTTAAAGTACCATTTCATAGGGGAAAACCCAGAGAGAACATTTGGTTGATTGCATCTAGCACGTCTGCGATGATGATCCTTAATCTTGCATTCTAGTATGTTTAAAAGGAAACATTGCCACATTTGGTTGTCATTGAACTCTGCATCTTCCAGCATTCTGGAAGAAGTTGTTTGCCACAGTCCCTTAGCCTACTTCAGCTTTCCAAGTTCCATCTGCAATTTCAATCATTTAATAATCCCTGTAGCAGCACGGTCTTTGAATACACAAAGGAATTTTGATTACATTACGTGCTGCCAAAATTAAAAAAATAAAATAAAAGATTTCTCAAACAGTTTTGGTTTTCCCCCTCTTAGTTTTCATGGCTATGGGGATGTCGGCAGGAAACATAACAGTCCAAGCTATCTTTCGGAGCTTATTAAATAGCTGCTCTCCAGGAGGTAGCCTTGGAGCTCATTAAATAGCTGCTCTCCAGGAGGTAGCCTTGCATATGCCTGCACCCAAGCTGGCGCTCCGGCCCGGGCTGCCTTCAGGTTGTTGCTTGTTCAAGGCATGTTCCGTGCTGATGGGACTGATTCCCCTCTCTTACCTCTCAATTGTTCCTGGTCAGCCACATCGCACTGGATGAACAGAGTCTTCTGCGGTTCAAACTGCTCATCCAGGGCAGCTTTACACTTTACACCTGCTTCAAGGTTCCAGTCGACCAGCGCTACCTATAAAGAGCAGAGGAATCGAGGTTCTGCGCAGTTTGTGAAACAAACAGCCGGACGAACAGTAAATACACACCGGGACGCTGCCCCTTCTTGGACCTCAAACTCTGCAATTAAAATTCGGGGTCTCTCCCCACCGCCTTCGAGGTCTGCTCCAGACCGTCAGCCTCAGCAGCTTTTGAAAGTGGCAAAGGTGGGCAACCTGGGGCGCAGCAACCCCCCCCCCCTCCCGCCCCGAGCTCGCCGGGAGTCCTCTGACCGGTGGGCGAGTCTCCCGGTGGGAACACACGTTTCCCGGGGGAGGGGGGCGGGCGCCAACGCTTACCTTGGCGCCCTTGTGCAGGAGCGCCTCCGCAAAGGCCCTGCCGATGCCCTGCGCCGCGCCGGTCACCAGCGCCACTTTGCCGTTCACATGCATGACTCGGCCGCTGCTCCGGGCGGTGGGCGAGCTCGGCGTCTCCGCGCCGCCGCAGCTTTTATGGCCCCCTGCGCGCGCGCGTGCAGCCCGGCGGGGCGCTCTCCTGCGAGTGGGCGGGGATGAAACTGTCAAGCCCGCGCAGGGGAGCCCACGGCTGTGTCACCTGGCGCTGAGCGCTCCGGGGCGCCAGGCTTCGCGATCTTTGCCTTCCTGACTCGCTGCCCGGGTCAGAGCCTCCCCTCAGCCTGTGGGTGAGTGGCTGGCAGGGCGCTGACAGGGAAAACAGAGAAGTTGTTTCTAAAAAAGATTACCTTCATTCAGTGCGCCGAAGACCCCCCCCCCGCCCCCGATAAAAGGAGAGCGGAGGAGGGAGGGGCTTGGGAGCTTGGTGTCCCCCTCCAACCCTCAGGGCCTCCTCTCTCTGCTACCCCCCCACTCCCCCGAATCAGAAGCAAAAACAAGCAAACGAAGCGACATTTTAGGGGTGTTGCTGTTTGTCTCAATCCAAGTTTATGTCTGAATTCCCATCTCATGGCGATTGGGGTGCGGATGGGTGTGGGGTGCAGAGGTAACTAGCACCATTGTTTTATTTCTTTCTTTCTTTCTTTCTTTCTTTCTTTCTTTCTTTCTTTCTTTCTTTCTCTTTCTCTCTTTCTCTCTTTCTTTTTTTACTTAGTTGTGCGGTTGACAGTCTTGTACACACATTAGAGATAATCGAACTGCGCTCCGACCGAAGACCCCTGAATCATATCACTTCAAGGCTGGGACTTTAAGATTTGGCACTTCTGTTTCAGATCAGTGTCAACCGTGTGTCATCTTGAGAGGGCTCCACAAGAATGGTAATCATTTACTTGCCCAGGACTTCCAGAGTCGCTTTCAGCCTGGTGAACTGTTGGTTCAATGGAATGCTTACTCGTTGAATCACACTAGCTGTGGAGGCTCTGAGTTGCAAGTATGGGACAGAAAGTTTTCTTTCAGGAGCCTGAGTGCCGGCTGTGTCTCCAAGATGGATTCAGCCATGGCTATTCTTCTGAACTAGTCACTTTTTCCCCCCTTGTTATCACCTGCAGGTTTCAATTTTATTTAAAATTATTTTTGTAATGTTTATTTATTTTTGAGAGAGAGAGAAAGAGACAGAGCACAAGCCAGGGAGGAACAGAGAGAGAGGGAGACACAGAATCCAAAGCAGGTTCCAGGCTCTGAGCTGTCAGCACAGAGCCCGAAGCAGGGCTCAAACCCACAAACTGCGAGATCATGACCTCAGCTGAAGTTGGACACTTAATGACTGAGCCACCCAGGCGCCCCTTCAGTTTTAATCCTGTAAGCATAATACCAGGTTGGCATTTGTCTTTATGAACAAAGAAATCTAAGCACCAGGGAGATGAAAGTCAGGAAAAAGGTTTTAAACTAAGAGCAGAATGAATCCTTTGTGTACTTTGCTGCTTACAGGAGATATGGGGGAAGGTGACCCGGTCAGCAGTGAAGGTGTTTAGGGAAGCTGGGGAGGCCGTGTAAAATACTATCAGTAAGCCACGGAAGAAAGACCTCCAAGTTAGTTTGAAATTAGATCTTCAAAAAATATTGAGAAATTAAGGGAGAGAGAGACTTACATTCCATCACAATAATTAAAAGAGTCATAATATGAAGAGTAAGTTGAGGGATCATACTGAAAGAGAACAGCAGAGGACAAAAAAAAAAAAAGGAAATAAAAACCTCAAGTAGCATGCACAGAGGATAGAAGAAGAACAAGTTCTTCAACAGAAAAGAACTGACAAAAGAAACAGAGAAGGGACCGCAACAGTGACATCGGACCATGTTGGGAGAGCCGGCACATATGGGGGAAAAGAGCTTCAAGAAGAAAGGAGCAATTAATTATACAAAGTACCCTAAAGAGCACAATTAAAAGGAGGATAAAGAAATGCTTTGAATTTTTCAAGACAATAATTAGTGTGAGTAAATTTACAAGGCACAGAAACCAAAGGGCTGAGATTTAAGGAGAAAATGGCTGGCAAGAAGATAGGTATTGCAGGAGTTCAAGACGTTACATGGAAAGAAATAGATTGGACAGTAGTTGGAAAGATTAGAGGGAAAATAAGTTTGTCCTTTAAGGAGGGACAGGAGGACTGATTCAGCTTATGAGGCGAGGAGTCCATGAGAGTAAGAGGAACCGGAAACAGTCTGGAGGTGGGTGGGTGAGACATAAGAGCGTCAGCTTTGGGTTCAGACAAAATGGGTTTGGATCTTGCCTCTGCTACTGACCAGCAGGGTGACTGTGGGCACGTTGCTTTACCTTCTGTGCCTCAGACTTTTTCTTAGTAAAGTAGCAGTTCCTATAAGACTTTGGTGAAAATTAAATTAGGTATTACTTATAAAGCACTATTCTAATGCCTGGTACACAGTAATACAATAAGTATCTGTTTTAACTAATTACTTCTGGATTGTTAATAAATAATATACAAGAGATAGAAAAAAATGTGAGAAACAGTTTTTTGTTTGTTTATAGCACATAGGAAGGACTGGGATCTAGAGCAAAGTTAGCACCTTTAACTACCTTTCTTCTCAGTTTCCATTGTCACTGTCTTTGTTCAGTGATCACATACCTTTCTTATACTTTCTCCTGTGATCACAATAGCTGTTAACATCCTGAATTACTTTGCCCACAAATTTCTTAAATCCAATTCCGTTTCCACAGTCTTCCCAGTAAAAGTTCTAAAATATCGATCCAGTCACATTTGGACATTCTCGCTTTTAATGTCCTTAAAATATCCAGACTCTAGGACACTGCATAGGAGGTAGGGCATTCCACGCCCACATCTTTCTTGGAGTTCCTCTTTGTAGTCTAGGAAGCAAAATCATTTCAAACCTACTCCACTTTCCAAGCCCCAGGTCTTTGCCATTCTCTGTCTGCTTGCCTGAGGATACTTCCCCACCCACTTTCTTTTCTTGTCTTCCAATTCATCTATGAAAAGTCTACAGTGGAAACACCAATCATATCCTTCTGATGAGCTTGCCACCTGTGTGTCCAGCTCAGGGTCCTTTTCTCTGGATATCTCCAGCATCCAGCACAAGGCCACCCGAAGTGTGTGCTTGCACATGTGGGGTGAAGAAAAGTACAGATGAATATGAGAGATGTGTTTGAGAGAAGATGGAAAATTTGAACTAGATGGTGAGATTTCCTGTATATTATGATTACCTTTTTGTATAACGTAAACGTAAGAATGGAAAAAAGTACATTGGTAGGGTAATTTTTGAAGCGGAGTGTTTTGATATTTTAGATTAAATGTACATTTTGACTTAAAACTATCTACAGGAGGGGTGCCCAGGTGGCTCAGTTGGTTAAGTGTCCAACTCTTGATTTCAGCTTGGTTCATGAGCTCATGGTTTGTGAGTTTGAGCCTTGCATCAGACTCTGTGCTGACAGTGCAGAGCCTGCTTGGGGTTCTCTCTCTCTCTCTCTCTCTCTCTCTCTCTCTCTCTCCCTTTCTCTCTGCCCTTCCCCCACTCACTTTCTCCACCCCCCTTCAAAATAAACAAATAAACTTTAAAAAATATGTCTACAGGACATTATATATAGTATATTCTATACCCAGTAAGCACATCCCCTGTGGTTTCTAATATATATTTCTCAGCTTCTGTGTGATAGCAGTATTTAGTTTCATTTACATTAGCTGTACAATTTTATCAATATAGTTTGTACACTTAAAAAAATAATTCCTAGGTAAAACTAAGTTAAATCTGAAACAAACCATAACATAATTTTGTGAAGTATTCTTATTTATAGGTTATATTTTATTTAATACTTTTTTAAGTTTATTTATTTTTTGAGAGACAAAGAGAGACAGAGCATGAACGGGGGGAGGGTCAGAGAGAGGGAGACACAGAATCCGAAACAGGCTCCAGGCTCTGAGCTGTCAGCACAGAGCCCGATGTGGGGCTTGAACTCACGGACCGCGAGATCATGACCTGAGCCGAAGTCGGCCGCTTAACCGACTGAGCCACCCAGGAGCCCCTAAGTTTATTTATTTATTTTTTGAGAGACAGAGAGAGACAGAGCATGAGCAGGGGAGGGGCAGAGAGAGACAGGGAGTCACAGAATCCGAAGCAGGATCCAGGCTCTGAGCTAGCAGCAGAGCCCAACGTGGGGCTCGAACTTGTGAACCGCGAGATCATGACCCAAGCCAAAGTCGGATGCTTAACTGACTGAGCCACCTAGGTGCCCCTTATTTAGTAATTTTGAACAAAGTTCTGTTTAAATGAAAACAGATAAAATGCAAAATTCAATAACAGTCAAATTAAAAAGGGTGGCTTTTCTCAGTACTAGGTACTAGCTTTGTGACCTTGAATAAGTTACTTCACTCTCTGAATCTCAGCTTCTTCATCCGTTAAATGAGGATGAAATAATACCTACTTCATAAGGTTGTTGTAAAGACTAAACTGAGTTAAATAAATTCAGGTAAAGTGCTCAGGCCAGTGACTCGCACATAGCAAATGCTGTGAAAATGCCTTTTTCTCGAAGCACTATACACACACACACACACACACACACACACACGTGTGTGTGTGTGTGTGTGTGTGTGTGTATCACTGCATTTATCATTTACGACCAAATAATGAATCATTGTGGCCATTTTACAGATGAGGAAAATGAGTTTAAGGACATTAGGGAATTTGGCCAAGGTCATCTGCCTAGAAAATTGAAGGAAGTGTTTTTGAGTCAAGGTGTGGTACTGAGTGGTACTTTTTTCTTTTTTCTTTTTGCTATTTATTTATTTATTTATTTATTTATTTATTTATTATTTTTAAGCATTTTTTAATGTTTTATTTATTCTTGAGAGAGAGACAGAGCATGAGTGGGGGAGGGGCAGAGAACGATTGAGGGAGGCACAGAATCTGAAGCAGGCTCCAGGCTGAGCTGTCAGCACACAGCCCAACGAGGGTCCTGAACTCACGAACTGTGAGATCATGACCTGAGCCAAAGTCGGACGCTTAACTGACTGAGCCACCCAGGCGTCCCTTTTGGTTTTTAATTAAACTTTTCATTTCGAGGTAATCACAGCAGAGCAGTAGTTTTAGCCGTGATTAAATCGTGATTTAAGAAATACAAGTTAAAAATAGATTTAAATTCAAGTCAGAATTCCCAATCAAATATATATATATATATTTTCATACACACACTAGTCTTTGTTGGTTCAGTTCTGACCTGTTAAGACAAGCCAGTCTTAACTTGACTTTCCTACATCCCCTGCCTGGGGTGAACACAGACATCCCAAGATACAACTAGTCACAGGCCCAGCTTAAAGAGAGAGACAAGTCAGTCACCTGATAGGTATCAGCTTATTAAATTTTAAATGCTCACATATAAATCAATATAGAAGTAGTTTCTTTTCTTTACTAAAACCAAAAAGCACTGCTGAAATAAGGCAGTTTCTGCAAAGATTAGGGTCAAGGCTTCTCATTTTGGCTCCGCCTGCACGAGCTAGAAGAGGGGAGCTTTGAATATATACTATGTTCTTGTTCTTTTGTGTGTTCTCTCATTTCATCCTTTTGCCAAGCCTACAAGATAAATGCTATTATCGCCGTTTTACAGATGAAGAAACTGAGGCTCGTGGAGGACAAGTGACCTGTCCCAAAGTTCTCACTCTGACTTTTAGCAGCAAATCTGGGCTCAGACCGAGCCATGGAGCTCCAGAGCCTTTGCTCTATGACTCTGCTGTCTTAGGCAGGTGTACCTTCAAATGCGGTCTTTTCCTCTCTGCTAATTGTACGATCTGGAGCTGATCACTCAACCTCTGTAGCCATGCTTCCTGAGCTGTTCAGTGCAGAATAGGTTGACATACCATGGAGCACCTAGAACAGTGCCTGGCACATATTTGGTGACCCATGAATTTTTAGTATTAAGTTCTTCCTTAATGTTCATATTTCTTTCTGGATTTAGATATAAAGACTTAGTTAAAAATAGAAAAACCATGATGAGAAGGATAGGTTTTCAGCTCCAGAATATAGGTAATTAATTTCAAACTTTCACAGTGTATCCGTCTGCTGGGGCCACCATAACAAAATACCACAGACGCTGTGGCTTAAACAACAGAAATTTATTTTTCACAGTTCTGGCAGCTGGAAGTCCAAGATCAAGGTGTTGGAAGGTCTGGTTTCTCCTGAGACCTCTCTCCTTGGCTCACAGATGGCTGCCTTCTCCCTGTGGCCTCACCTGATCTTTCCTCTGTGCACATGCCCCTGGTGTCTCCCTGCCTATTCAAATTTCCTCTTCTTAATGCTTGTGTATTTTTGAGACAGAGACAGACAGAGCATGAGCATGGGAGGGTCAGAGAGAGAGGGAGACACAGAATCTGAAGCAGGCTCCAGGCTCTGAGCTGTCGGCACAGAGCCTGACATGGGGCTCGAACCCATGAACCATGAGATCATGACCCGAGCCAAAGTCAACCGACTGAGCCACCCAGGTGCCCCTCAAATTTCCTCTTCTTAGAAGGATACCAGTCAGATTGGATTTGGGACAACCCTAAAGGCCTTCTTTTCCTTTTTTTTTTCAACGTTTTTATTTATTTTGGGGACAGAGAGAGACAGAGCATGAATGGGGGAGGGGCAGAGAGAGAGAGGGAGACACAAGATCGGAAACAGGCTCCAGGCTCTGAGCCATCAGCCCAGAGCCCGACGCGGGGCTCGAACTCCCGGACCGCGAGATCGTGACCTGGCTGAAGTCGGACGGTTAACCTACTGCGCCACCCAGGCGCCCCATCCTTTTTTTTTTTTTTTTAACATAATCACCTTTTCAAAGACCTCATCTCCAAATATACTCACATTCTGAGGTACCGAGGGCTTCAACCAATGAATTTGCAGAAGTCGGCGGTGGACACAATTCACCCCACAACAGATAGGTTTTCCAGTTTGGAACTGGAAGTCTGCTTATTGACTACACTGCATTGGGGAACCCTATACACGCATTAAGGATTGAGCCAGTTTTGTGACTGGTAATCGACACGTCCTGTGAATAGTAAGGGCTGGGAGGCAAAAATAATGGGAGAAGAATGGTCAAGGTTATACCTGCCAAATGCTCATGTGTTGGTAATCTGTGACAAGGAGGGAGAGGAAAAAGAAATTCCTTTCTTGCAGGAGATCTGAGGATTGAGGGAAAAGAATCTGAATAGTTGCTGTACCTGATGCTGGTCAGCATCATTTGTAAACAACTGCTCTTAAGTAACGTCTAGTTAATATGTTTATATGACTTGTATGATTTATTCTTAGGCACCAAAGATATGTACAGCACCACGATGTGAGAACATGCATTAAAATAAACACAGGGCAGGGGCGCCTGTGTGGCGCAGTCGGTTAAGCGTCCGACTTCAGCCAGGTCACGATCTCGCGGTCCGTGAGTTCGAGCCCCGCGTCAGGCTCTGGGCTGATGGCTCAGAGCCTGGAGCCTGTTTCCGATTCTGTGTCTCCCTCTCTCTCTGCCCCTCCCCCGTTCATGCTCTGTCTCTCTCTGTCCCAAAAATAAATAAAAAAAAAAGTTGAAAAAAAAATCTTAAAAAAAAATAAAAATAAACAAAAATAAACACAGGGCCCTATTCCATGGAGCTTAAAACCTCACCTGACTGGGGAGGCAGACAATAATTTGGACACAGGCAGGTGTGTGGGAGCACATCCATGTCAGAGGGAGGTAACATAGTAAGGTGTGATTGGGGAGAGGCTAGTCTCCTTGAGAAGGTGCTAGGTCTCCTGAAGCCTGACAGATGTCTCTCCTCAAGGGAGCAGGAGAGAGGGTGGTGTAAACAGGGAGATATGAAGATTCTGGGGTCTAACGGGAACGGAGAGTGCTATGTATTCAAACAGAAGAAAGATGAGAGCTTGGGTGGGGGGTAGGAATGCAGAAGGTGAGGCTGGAGAAAAAGGCGAGAGCCAGACCACAAAGAACCTTTAAGCCCTGAAATGGGCTTCAGATTTCACTCTCAGATGATAGGAAGTCGCTGGATGGTTTTAAAAACCAGAGACCTCTCAGATTTGGGCGTTTGAAAGATTAGCTTAGTTGTGCTTGGAGGATGAGTTGAAGTCAGGGGCAAGACTGTATTTATCCTGTTGTACTGTTACAGAATTTAGGGGCTTGGGAAGGACAAAGGGATTCGAACACTGGTAAGGACAGCAAGGGACTTGAAGACTCCATCAGGATGCCAACCACAAGAATCAACCTCACAGGACAGAATCAAGCAGAAGAACATCAACGAAATCTCTGGTGACAATCGCCCATTCACGTTTGCATTGGCTTGTTTTCTGTGTAGAGTTGGTAGCACCCTTTGTAAAAGTGAAAAAAAATATTTATAATTCTGGATAGTAGGACTTTGCACATTTGGGTTTTAAATTTGGGGAAGGCAATTTTTTTGTACTGAGCTGAGCTGTTCATCTGTGGGAAGTTATTTATTCCTGCTGAAGTTTTGGGTAACATCCTAGAAAATCTTTTAGGACGGGCCTGTTTGTCTCTTTGGCGATTTAACCGTCTTGGTCAGAGAAGGGCAATCAGATGAGTCTTTTCGCATTTCCCAGTATGGGGAGTAGAAGGAAATGTAAATTTCCTGCAAGTAAGGGGATTCTTTATCATTTTCCGAGCCTCCTACGCATCAGGGCGAGAACTACTGCATTCATTTTTGGGGAGAGGAGGCCTTATCAGACAGGAAGCCTTCCGGAAAGCATCAGGACAACTGATCTAAGCCTCAATACACTCAAATGTACAACCAAAATCCTCTGTAGAGGGAAGATTTAGAGTCTAGAATGTGTGAATGTTGCTGATATGCCATTGGTGATGGGAATTTTTTGAGCTGATGTCAGTACGGGTCCTGGTCACAATAAAGGATAATGTTCAAAAGCCCATTGCCTAAACTTTGAAGAGACTCTTTTAATATGTGATTTTCCATGTTTCATAAATCCTTACGGTTTTTAAGGTAATAAATTTAACAAACTTCATAAATTAGGGCAAAAAAACCAGTCAGTGAATCTATTTTTGGTACGAAGAGTTAGAATACACAATAGAAATCCAGACTTGGAAACTTTTAGGATTTGTGACTTGCAAGTCAAGAGACTTTGCCCTGGTATGGGCCCATGTGAATAAGCCACATGTGAGCGTTTGCAGACCAAATGCTCAGGTTTCTCAGCTGTAACATCACAGCTTGGGTCAAGTGGAGAGTTCCTCTAAGGATTCTGCTTCTCCTTGCCTCCCTAATCCCCTGCCTCTTTCCTCCTTTTTTCTGTCTTTCTCCTCCCTTTCTCCCCCCATACTCTTTCTAAGTCAGGCTTAGACATTTTTGCAAACAGGAAGCAAAGAATGATAATAGGACAGGGAAGAGATTGTTGTGGGTGATTCTTACAGGACCCGACTCTCAGAGCTTCTTGAACCCTGGAGAATGTGGGAAAAGAGAAGGCAACATGGCTAGGAGGAGGGAGGACGACAGGGCTAAGACCACAGGCTGCAACAGTTCACATCTATTCATTCCATTTATCACAGGCTCTCTGCCCCTGAAATATTGCGAAAGATCCGTGCCGCTGTATAACAACATAATTAAAATCTTTAGAAAGAAAACAATATGAAGGCTAGATATAACATTTGCTAATACTATGAAATTTACGGTGTAGGTCTCTACTATATTGGATTTAATAACACAAACTGCAACAAATAATACATATTACACTATAGAATTTGAACTGGCCATCTTTATGCCGGAAGCCTATGAATAGACAGATTTATTTCAAATGGGGACATGTAGGTTAACTTTTGGATTGAGAAAAATTGTACTTAAGTTATTGTCATTGACCTGTAACTGTCCTATATTTATGAACTGACTTCTTTGAGATGATCTAAAAATAACAAGTAGCAATAGTTAAGTGTGTTATAACTTACTGAGTGCATTTAATGAACATTCTCTCATTGATCAGGGAATATGCTAGAACTTTTAGAGCTATAGCCGATCAAAGCAGCCTTTCACCCTTTCATTTTCTCTATGACTCACAAAAGAGCACAAATAATCAAGGCAGTTAGGACAAGTGTATTTTTCCAGATACTCCTTTTATTTTTTTTAAACATTTTTTAGTTTATTTATTTATTTTGAGAGAGAGAAAGTGCAAGTCAGGGAGGGTCAGAGAGAGAGAATCCCAAGCAGGATCCACACTGTCAATGCAGAGCCTGATGCGGGGCTCGAACCTACAAACCATGAGATCATGACCTGAGCCGAGGTCGGACGCTCAACTGACTGAGCCACCCAGGCGCCCCCAGATACTCCTTTTAAAAAATGTTACAGTTTGTTTCATTTTGATTTAAAATATGTTTGGACATATCTAGATAACTTGAACTATCAGTTTTTTAACTGAATCCTGACACTGAGGTCTTTACAAGATTTTTTACTTTTGTATAAATATGCTAGCTTGCTTTCACTCTGCTTTGGAATTTAGTTTTCCTAATTGCTGTCAACCTTTTGAAGCTAGAAGGTGAGATCTTATATTACACTGTGTAAATAACAGTACAAGCTAACTATAGAAAAAGTCCCTACTGATAGCCCCTTTGGGTTTTAATCGTAACTATTGCAAGCAGCCTAAGTATCCTGTGAAATTAGGGGAATAGTCTAGTTTAGAAAGAAAAGTATGAGAGAGAGGACAGAGACAGAGACAAAAACTAAGAGAGGAAAGAAGGAAAGAAAGGAGGAAGGAAGGAAGGTGGGAGGGACGAAGGAAAGAAGGAAAGAAGGAAGGGGAGAGGGAGGGAAGGAAGGAAGAAAGAAGGGAGGGAGCACACGAAAGGGAAGGAGGGAAACATTAGCACATCTCAACCCCCTTGCTTGGGAATCAAGGTCTGTCTGCTGTGAAGCACGGTGACTGTTCAGGAAGGGCAGCTCTCAATAACGGCGGCAATACACATGACTGGCTTAATGGTCAGATAAGATCAGTTGTCTTCCCAGTGACTCACTGTGAAGAAAAATACAGTTTTTGCACGGTTCCACTGTATGGAGAGAATACCACTACTAGTAAACTTCTTTTAGAAGATTGGACACTTTGGAAATTTGCCTGATCAGGGTTTTGGAGGCAGTCCAGGCTGGAGTAAAGGAAGGAAACAGATCTCTCCTCTCCCAATACTTCTCATCTGTTTATTTCACAATGTCTCGTCTTCCTTAGGGACACTGGAATGGAAGCTCCCAAATTCAGTTTCTTCTTCCAGATTTCTCCTCAATGTTATGGGACAATTTAGGCAAAATATGCAAATTCCTCATTTTACATACATTTTTTTTCTCCTAAAATAAAAATATCTCTGCAACAAACTGCTTAAGTGATTTATAGGGAATTTGTAAGAGTTAATGAGGTAATAGATCATGGCAGGTGACTATACTTATTCCAAAGAATGTACTACTATGTTTATTTGGCATTGCATTGATTGGAGGGGGGGTGGATAAAATACTTTATTAATCTCTACTAGAGAGAAGTGCCTTTGTGTCTTGTTATTTCTGGAGTTAAAATGATGTAATAATTCTCTCCAAGAGCTAGAAATCAATTTAGTGAATTGGAGCTGGAGAGCAATTTATTCTTTGCTACCCCAGATGTTAATTATCATAAGATGGAGCTGGCCAATAGATAATCTCGGAACCTTGATCCGGATCGAGTCTTTGCTGTTTATGATTTGTCCCAATTCCTTTATGTTATGCATGAGCAGAATAAAGCAATAAGGTGTCTTTTCTTCAGTCACACGGTTCTTATTGACTGGTTCCTATCTGAAAACTAGATCAAATGATCCAGCGAGTACATTCTGTGCTCCATAACCATCTTCCTAAAGAAAACAACAACAAGATTTACAGATACTGAAAATCACCCAGAACCTCACGTTAGACTACGAGGAGTGTATTTCTGTGTTTCGGATTACAGTGGCCAGTTTGGGTGAGCTCAGATGTGCATTCTTTTCCTGATGCATGTTTCCAAAATAGTGATGATGATGATGATGATGATGATGATGACGGTGAATATGATGATGGTGGTTAACATTCATTAAGTTAATAAATTAACTTTTCTCAGTGATGGCCTTAAACCTAGAGGTTTACACACATTCTTTCATTTCTTCCCTGAAATGATGCTGTGAGGTTGGAATGATTATTTCTTCTGATTTACAGAAGAGGAAAGTGAGATTCCGATATATTTAGTAAATTGTATGACTTCACACCATTAAAAATATTAGAAATGGCATAACTGACCAATGTGACACAGCCTATGCCTTGTCCCTCTATTGTTCTTTTTTTCTAATTTTAATTTTTTCATGTCTGTTTACTTTGAGAGAGAGGGAGAGAGGGAGGGGCAGAGAGAGGGGGAGAGAGAGAGAATCCCAAGCAGGCTCATTTGAAAGTCTGCCAAGTTTCATGAGGCTCATTACATAGTACCATTTTTTTCTGACTTGCATTGAAATGAATGATATTTCTAGAAGACACCGTTGTTACATTTGGGCAAATTTCAGAACTGTATAGTAGGAATAAGACACTGGGCATTGGGTAACTGTCTAGTTAGGTGGTGCTAAGTACCAAGCTCTTTCTGGATGAGTTTTATTTTTGAGACAGAGAGAAGACAGAGCATGAATGGGGGAGGGTCAGAGAGAGGGAGACACAGAATCCGAAACAGGCTCCAGGCTCCGAGCTGTCAGCACAGAGCCCGACACGGGGCTCGAACTCACGGACCACAAGATCACCACCTGAGCCGAAGTTGGCCGCCTAACCAACTGAGCCACCCAGGCGCCCCACTGGATGAGTTTTAGAAAGAGTGGTAAGGGAAATCACCCAAAGTACAAAGAGCAGTAGACATCGATCCCCGCTTACTACTTTACCAACTGTGTAACCAGAAGCAAGTTACTTAATCTTTTTCAGGTCAGTTATATAAAATTTGAGATGAGGATGATAGTTTGTATAACGATATCAACAGGCAGGTCAAGTGATAAGATGGATGTGAAATTATCCAGCACAGTACTAGGAAGATCATTAGATGTTAATTTATCCTGGGGAGTTCCTGGCAAAGTTGGAATACATTTCAAGGGACTGGATTTTAGCAAAACATTTAGAGGAAGGGGGCAATAATTAGGTAAAATTGAAAACCAGGTACTTTGGAATGGCTCCCTGGTACTTCTTAAATGGGAACAACAGGAAAAAGAATTAGGAGATGTAAGTGATTGTGAATAATGAATAAAATGAAATTGAAATTTAACCATAAATGGGTGAACATGATCTTAATTGTTACTGTGAACCAGCGAGATGTCAGAAATAGATCTGAGAGCAAGGACAAGGGAGTAGAAAGAATATGCACCATTGCAACTCCAAGACTCTAAAAGGGAAATTATTTGGGCCAAGAAAGAAGGAAAAAGAGAAGTGTGAAATTATTAATTTTATATAGCGCATACTGAAATCCAGCCTGGATAAATCAGAAGATAAATTCAACTCAATTTAACTTAAAGTTACTGCTCCCACTTATGTTGGGTGTTGGATTTTAAAGAGATTTTAGAAAATGAAGAAATGAGTCTTGACCTAAACAATTTATTGCCTGGTGGATGTGAGGAGAGCAGGTGGGCAACACTCAATACAGAGTGAAGTCTCAATCCTGACAGGGCCTCGCGTATTTTGTCTACTTTCAACGGAAAGAGCAAAGCACGTGAAAAATACTTGACCTCCTTTATTGTCAGTTTTGAGTTGCTGAAGGTAGATGAAATGAAAAAAGGAAAATACAGTGGTGCTGAATTCGAATCCAAAAAGAAGAACTGATTGGTATACTGAGACTTTATATTCTACTTTATGTATGCTATCTCTTAACACTGGCCAAAGGAAGACAGACTGGAATTAGAATTAGTCTTTTCAAAAGCCAGATAATAGAAAAAATGAGAAAATGCGAGCCATCCCATGACCACGGTTCATTATAAAATATTGCTGGAAATATTTGTGAGGCTTGCAGTAATAAAGTTCTGCTTTACAATTAAGAGAGGTATAGTCACTGTTAACGGGTACGAATTCAGAGAGCGTTCTAAGGAAGGCAATAGGGAGAACGGTAATAAGTTCCTGGCCAGTAGGCCGATGACCTAAGCTTAGAGCCACTCACTCCTTTCACTGAGGCTAACATTCAGTCTGCACACTGGAGCAGGGTGACTCTAGTTGTTCACATCTGGCATCTGTTCTGATTGTTGTGTGTGTACCGGGCCAGTTAATGCTTCGAATATTAGCACTGTATTCAACAGCTTATTTAGTATTTACTGTGTGCTTGGGTCAGTAATAAGCCCCAGGGTGACAGCAGTATTCCTGCCTTCACGGAGCTCCCCTTTTAGTTGAAGGACACAGAAAAAATTATTACAGGTAGTGATGGGTGATACAAAAAACAAGGAAACAGGACCGGGGTAGAGTTACATGGGTGGGGGAGGAGGAGGATTCCAGGAGTTCCCGTAGTGAAAGGAGGCCTCTGAAGAAGCAACATTGGGGGCGCCTGGGTGCCTCAGTCCGCTCAGCATCTTACTTCCGCCTGGGTCATGATCTCACAGTTTGTGGGTTCACGCCCTGCATCGGGCTGTGCGCTGACAGCCCAGAGCCTGGAACCTTTTTTTTTTTTTTTTTTAATTTTTTTTTTCAATGTTTATTTATTTTTGGGACAGAGAGAGACAGAGCATGAACGGGGGAGGGGCAGAGAGAGAGGGAGACACAGAATCAGAAACAGGCTCCAGGCTCTGAGCCTTCAGCCCAGAGCCCGACGCGGAGCCCGACGCGGGGCTCGAACTCATGGACCGCTTGATCGTGACCTGGCTGAAGTCGGACGCTTAACCGACTGCGCCACCCAGGCGCCCCAAGCCTGAACACTTTTAACGTGAGTTAATTAGTAATCCAAATGCTGATGTTCTTCAGTGTCTGAGCATTTTCTTCTGTGATTGAATAGCCACTGTGAACAAACGTGGAGGAGCATGTGACAGGTGCCTGAAGACCAGAAATGCACATTGGTTATGGTTCCTCAAGACAAGTCAAGATGAGGGGTGGGGGATTGCGCTTGGGGAAGAGGCTAGCACAGATAAATTCCAGAAGTTGTAGTGGGATCACTCTGACATCCATCTTCAGCATAATTTGATGCTTGGATATTGAACCAATTAGTTTTGGACTCTTAGTAAGGCAAGATGGTTACTACTAGGAGCCAGCCCGGCTCAAAAATTTCTTATGCCAAATGAACCTACTATATGTTCCAGACCAAAAAGGCAAATAGCAAAATAGTTCTAGATTTGAGAAAGGCATATGAGGAAAAAGTGTGGTTTAATAACTCACTTTTTCAAGTTAACATTTTACAAAGTCCATTCAGTTTAAAAAAATACACAACTACCTTATAAGTGGAAAATAGTAAAATGTCATTTCTCATTATTAGCAATTCTCTCTCAACCCATTTGTTTTTAAAAATTCTTTTAAGGGGCGCCTGGGTGGCAGTCGGTTAAGCGTCCGACTTCAGCCAGGTCACCATCTTGCGGTCGGGGAGTTCCAGCCCCGCGTCAGGCTCTGGGCTGATGGCTCAGAGCCTGGAGCCTGTTTCCAATTCTGTGTCTCCCTCTCTCTCTGGCCCTCCCCCGTTCATGCTCTGTCTCTTTCTGTCCCAAAAATAAATAAAAAAAAAAAACATTGAAAAAAAAATTAAAAAAAAAATTCTTTTAAATGTTTATTTATTTTTGAGAAAGAGAGAGAGACATAGCAAGAACGAATAGGGGCAAAGAGAGAGGGAGACACAGAATCTGAAGCAGGCTCCAGGCTCGGACCTTCAGCATAGAGCCTGATGTGGGGCTCGAACTCACGAACCATGAGATCATGATCTGAGCTAAAATCAGACGCTTAACCAACTGAGCCACCCAGACCCCCAATCTTTTTTTTCCCTTTTTTTAGAAATTTGCATTCCAAGTAAAGTGCATAAAATAAATGACAAACATAAGTGTTTTTAGTAAATAAAATATAAATTTTTAAAAAATAAAGTAACAAATTCCAAATTTGCCTTTGGAGAGTATAAGATAGAATAAATCTATTTGTAGTGAATATACAATTATATTTGTATCTGGTAAAACAGTATGTGACCCTATGAAATACCAGTTTATTCATTCTTTGGAAGTGAAAACATAATGACAATATGTGGAGTTAAATAAGATATTTCAATCTGTTATAAATAAAACTATGTACAAAGGTATAATCTGTCAATTGTTCTAGTGAGCTAGAATGTTACTCATGCGATTTATAAATGAGTTCACTTGGTAAGCTTTCAAAATTACATTTTATTCTGAAATAATTTCAAACTTAGAGACATGTCCAAGATATAGCACAAGGATTTTTTCCCCTAGAACCATTTGAGAGTCGTCAACGTGATGCCCCCATCATCCCATATTTGGGGATGGAGCCAACAAGTAAAGACATTCTCCTACATAAGCACAGTACAACCATCGCAATTAAAATTTAACAAGGCTGAAGTATAATAGATCAGTTGCAGAATAATGCCAGAAAATGCTTTCCTGTGGCTCTATGTTACAAATACTATAGGATCTTCATTGTTGTTGCTATTATTCTGATCAATATGGTTTTATATATGTTTTGGTACATATAAATTTGTAATTTATTTTTTGATCATGTTTTTCTAAACATATATTATATTTACAACGTCTTTCTGTTCTGTTAAGTTCATGTGGTCCACAAAGAGGATGACTGAATATTGATTGAATTATGCTGCCATTGACAAAATATTGCCTACATGTGCATGACTTTGCTAATAATATGAAATAAATTGTTCACATTTAAACATGTAAATAATTAATCTTATTTGCATAATGATCTGATCCATAATAAAATATACACATATTACTCATTTTATCATTTTTGTCCAAAGCAGGTAAAGTTATTGATAGGATTTGTAAACTTTGGCACATGAATTGGAAGGCATTTGCTACCCTATTAACAGCATTATTTTATTTTATTTTAATTTTTTTAAATATTTATTTTTTGAAAGAGAGAGAGAGATACAGAGCACGAGCAGGGTAGGGGCAGAGAGAGAGGGAGACAGAATCCGAAGCAGGCTCCAGGCTCTGACCTGTCAGCACAGAGCCTGATGTGGGGCTTGAACTCATGATCTGTGAGATCATGACCTGAGCCAAAGTCGGATACTTCACTGACTGAGCCACCCAGGCACCCCTAATTTTTAAAATGTTTGTTTATTTATTTATTTATTTATTTATTTATTTATTCATTTGAGAGAGAGAGAGAATGAGTAGGGGAGGAGCCGAGAGAGAGGGAAACAGAATCCGAAGCAGGCTCCAGGCTATCAGTGCAAAGCCTGACGTGGGCCCGAATCCAGAAACTGTGAGATTGTGACCTGAGCCAAAGTTAGATGCTCAACCGACTGAGCCACCCAGGAGCCCTCATAGCATTGTTTTCAATGATAAAATATTCTTCTGTGAAAGAAATATGGCAAAATTTATTTTAATTTTCTACTGTCTTGTAGTTGGCATTAACGTTATTTGCATTTTTCCTTTGTGTTTACTTTTTCACTTATTTCCGTCGGTTAAGTTCCTAAGAGTGAAATTTCTCAATTAAAAGGCTATGCCAGATTAATCTGAGAGCTGTGATGCCAGTGTCTATTTCCACCAACCGGTATGAGAGAGACCATTTCCCTGCGAACCATCGAACGCTATTATACTTTCAAATCTTTACCAGATGTGGGCAAACAAAATTCAAGAGTTGTGTTTATTTGGGTTTGTAAATCTTTGTTGCTGGTGAGATTTGATATCTTTCATATATGTTTGGAACACGTTTAGGCTTTTTTAAAAATTCTTTTTAGTCTGTGTATTGTTTACCCATTCGCCTAATCCAAGTTTTGTCGTATTTGAAATACTTTCATTTTGTGTGATAGTTCCTAAAGTTCTGAAGTTACCTTCTAGAAATGCGTTCTCAAGAAGTTATGCATGAATTAACACGATGTCTGGGATTATAGGTAAAATAATCCAGTAACGTGGTGGAGACAGATGCAATGAGAGTGGCCACGAGTTGACAGATAATGTTGGAAAAGTGGGGAAGACTTCGGGGAGCTTCATAAGGCATTTGCCTCCATTCGTCTACACACACAAAAATATCCGTTCCAAAAGGTACGATATGTCTTCAATTTCATATGTCACGAGGGATGGATTTAAAAGGGCAAGAGGGGCGCCTGGGTGGCTCAGTCGGTTAAGCGTCCGGCTTCGGCTCAGGTCATGATCTCACAGTCTGTGAGTTCGAGCCCCGTGTCGGGCTGTGTGCTGACAGTGCAGAGCCTGGAGCCTGCTTCAGATTCTGTCTCTCTCTCTCTCTCTCTCTCTCTGCCCCTCCCCTGCTCATGCTCTGCCTCTCTCTGTCTCAAAAATAAATACAAACATTAAAAAAAATAAAAGGGCAAGAGGCGGGGCATCTGGATGCCTCAGTGGGTTGAGCGCCTGACTCTTGATTTCAGCTCAGGTCATGATCCCAGGGTCGCGGAAATGAGCCCCATGTCAGGCTCTGTGCTCAGCATGGATTCTCTCTCTGCCTCTCTCCTCAGCTCATGCTGTCTCTCTCTCTAAAATGAAAAATAAATAAATAAATAAATAAATAAATAAAATGGCAAGAAGAAACTTTTGGTTCTAGTGTTTTAGCACGTATCAAAAGATCAAACTGTCCACTTTAAATAAGCAGCTTTATTTGTAATAATAGCCCCAAAGTGGAAACAGCCCAAACATCCATTAACAGGCTAATGGATACACATGTATGTATATCCATACAACAGGACACTATTCAGCAATAAAAATAATGAGTTACTTAAGGAACATGTGTGAATCTTAATTATGTGGCATGAAAGAAACCAGAATGAAAAAAAAAACAAACACTTCATGGTTCTGATCATCGAAAATTCTAGAAAATGCAAACGAATTTATTGTCAAGGAAAGTAAATCAGTCATTGCCTGGAGGGCTGGGGAGGGCAGGGAGAGATTGGAAAGAAGTACAAGGTAAATACAAGGGTAATGGGCAGGTTCATTAGCATGATTAAGGTGGTTTTATGGGTCCTTATGTATGTCAAAGGTAACCCAATTGTACACTTTAAAATTTGCGAGGTTATGGCGTGCCAGATATACCTCAATAAAACTTGAAAAAATGTTTCCATAGAAGTTTAGATCTCTTCTTTTTCAGAAACCAGAAGGTCTGGCAGCTCTCTACATATGGGACCATCTCTTTTTTTGTGTGCCTTGGGAAGGACAGCTCGCTTCTAAGTGGCAGGCACTACTGGTAAGCAATAAAGATCATTTCTATCTTATGGGCTCTGTGCTGACAGCTCGGAGCCTGGAGCCTGCTTCGGATTCTGTGTCTCCCTCTCTCTCTGCCCCTCCCCCTTTCACGCTCTGTCTCTCTCAAAAAGAAATAAACTTTCCAAAAATGTTTTTTTCGATAAAAATATTTTTTTTTTTAAAAGATCGTTTCTGTCCGAGCCAACGAAATCTCTAGCTGAGTGATAAAAGTCACATCACCAGACTATGGGATTTTCCCTTTTCTCTATTTTCACATTCTTGACTGTGCAACGATGGCCTTGAGGTGAACCATCCAGAGGCTACAGGAGCAAACAAACCCTTATTTGCTCTGACAATGACCTCAGCTTCAGGAAAAACCCAGGTCTGAGGTATACACACTCATCTCATACAGCCGTCGTCCCTTGAACAACTTTCAGAAGAGGCACATTCTGTCTAGAGTGGTGCAGTCTTCTCTAGACCCTACTAATCACACGCAGTGTTTCAGTCTGGCCCCTGTAGTCTCATCACAAGTGACACCAGCAAACCAAATTCTGGACATTAGGGTACACGGTTCCTTTGCAGTACTTGGGGAACGCCCTCCCCTCAGTAGTGCTGGGCATTATGTGACATGCCCTGGGTACAATGGAACCAATTTTTCTTTTTCCCCAAAGTCCTGAAGCTTGTCACAACAATTTCCCCTTCCCCAGGGTGACCTCTGGACCTAAAACATAAACACACACACACACACACACACACACACAAAACTCCTGAGATCCAGGCCACAAAATAGGACCACAAACTGTTGTAGCCGTTCCTAGGTGGCCTTTGTCCGCTCTGCAGATTAAATAAGAGCTGACAGAAAGATGTTTTCGCAAGTTTCCAGTCTTATCCAGACTGGGTCTTCTCGGCCAAAACTGTGTGAAGACTATGTCTTAACTAGTCAGAGAGGAGAGAATGAGGCCCCCTAAAACTCAGACTATGCATGGTTCTCTCCAGGGCATGCAAATGAGACAAGAAACATGTCTTCCCTTATTACACTGGGGTGACTACCTACACATCAGCGATCTGCTAGGTGGCAGAGTGGAATAGCTTATGCCACAGAAACTGGCTGTGACGTAAATCTGGCAAGTGCCCTGGCCTGGGCAGGTTAAGTATAATGCTGGAGGGGCGCCTGGGTGCCTCAGTCAGTTAAGCGTCCCACTTCGGCTCAGGTCATGGTCTCACAGTTCATGGGTTCGAGCCCCGCGTCGGGCTCAGTGCTGACAGCTCGGAGACTGGAGCCTGCTTCGGATTCTATGTGTGTGTGTGTGTGTGTGTGTGTGTGTGTGTGTGTGTGTCTCTCTCTCTCTCTGCCCCTTCCCCGCTCACACTCCGTCTCTCTCTTTCAAAAATAAATATCTAGAGAAGGAAAAAAAGTACAATGCCGCTCATTAAAGCTTCCCATGTTCCTAGAATTTATGCAGAATTTCCCATTGTGTATGTTCAGATAGATGGAGTTCAATGCAATTCGGGTAGATGGCTCTCCCACAAAGGTTGTCCTCCAGTGTTCCAACACTGAATAAGAATCTTTTCTCCAGTGTGCACTCTGCTGTTGAAAGCAGTCAAATTTGTAGTTAAAGGATTTCCCATATTCATTGCATGTATGAGGCCTTTCTCAAATACGAACTCGGCAGTGTCCATCGAAGCCAGGATTTGTCTAAAGGATTTCCCACTTTTGGCACATTCAGAAGGCCCTGCCCCATAGAACTCTCTGGTGATGACTCAAGATGGGGCTGAGGCTAAAACGTTCCCCACATTCGTCACAGTAGTAAGTCCTGGCTCCAGTGTGAGGCATGACGTTGGGGCTTTGGCTAAAGCATTCCCCACACTCATGAGGCTTTTTCTCCATTGTGAGTTCACTGAGGCCAAATAAGTTTGTTATGTGTAGCTAAAAACTTTCCCCAGTCTGCTGCACTTACAATGACTTCTGCTGTGAAAGGCCTCCCCACACTTGATGCTGTCCAGCCGGGAGTGGCCGGCACTAGAGAAAGGCAGCGTTGCTCAGGAAGCTCTTCCCACAGGTGAAGGGCAGCCTTTCACAAGGGAGGACCTGTCCATGTCCCACGTTCACCGTACTCCTTCCGGTGCTGGTGAAGATTTGTGCTGAACCACAATCGTTTTCCACATGCCTCTCAAGTGCTCAGCCGTGGCACAAACTGTGTGTTACCATCTGGATACACATCTCACAAAGATGAGCCTTCTGGAAGGATAGACCTGGCTGTGTGATTCTGCCCGTGGACATTTTGCCTCTGAAACTCAATACAGAAGGCGTGCCCTCATCCTCCAGTCCACACCAACCATCTAGGGGGGTGATAGCTGCGAAATTCTCCAACATCGCATGGGGTAGCCATCTTAGACCCTCATCAAGGAAACCTTATTCCTCTTAGGAGATGTCACTGAAGGCCAGCCACATTTTTAAAATAGTCACACCGGGGCAGCTTCTGCTGTGGGATCCTGTGGCTTCAGCAGGCTTGTAGTTGTGCTAACCAGGGAGGGGACCCTCGAATCAGAACCACTGTCCCCCTCTGGCCTGGAAGTATTGTCACCACAAAGGGGAGAGGAGAAGACTCAGAATAGCCAATTCAATATTGAAGAAGAACGAAACTGGAGGACTGACGTTATACAACTTCAAAATTTACTACAAAGCTACAGTAATCAAGGCAGTGCAGTATTAGAGAAAAAACAGACAAATAAATCAATGGAACAGAGAAGAGAGACCTGAAATAGATCCACATAAATATAGTTAGCTGATATTTGGCAAAGGAACAAAGGCAAGACAATAAAGCAAAGAAAATAACTTCAACAAATGGTGCTGGAACAAGTACACAGCCACATGCCAAAGGAAAAAAAAAGGAAAAAGAAAAAAAAGAATCTCGACACAGGCCTTCACAGTACCTTTCACGAAAAACGAACTCAAAATGCATCACAGACCGAAATGTAAAGCGGGGAATTGTAAAATTCCTGGAAGATCACGTCGGAGCAAATCGAGATCAAGTTGCATCTGGCAACGACTTTGTAGATCCAACACCAGAGGTACAATCCACGAAAGAAAGAATTGATATGCTGGATTGCATTGAAATTAAAGATTACTTCTCCACAAAAGACGTTTTCAAGAAAATGAGAACACAAGCCACAAACTGGGAGTAAATATTTGCAAAAGATACATCTGCTAGAGTGCTGTTATTAGTTTATATGTCTATTTTGAGAGAGAGCGTGCCTGCACAAGTGGGGGAAGGGCAGGGGGAGAGAGAATCCCAAGCAGGTTCTGCGCTGTCACCACGGGGCCCGACGCAGAGCTGAAACCCAGAACCGTGAGATCATGACCTGAGAGGAAGTCAGAGGCTCAACCGACTGGGCCACCCAGACACCCCACCTGTTATTAGTTTAAAGAACTCTTGAAGCCCAAGAGTCGGAAAACAAACAACCTGGATTAAACCTGGGCCAAAGGCCTTATTGGACACCTCACCAAAAGAGGCATACGGATGGAAAATAAACATATAAAACAATTGCTCTACAAAAACACAACATATTGTTAATAATATGCAAATTAAAACAACAATGTACACCAATCGCAATGGTCAGTATGCAGAATGCTGACAATACCAAAGGCTGGTGAAGATGGGGAGCGGCAGAAATTCTCATGGGTCGTTGAAATGGGTGCCTAAAGGTACAGCCGCTCTGGGAGACAGCTTAATGCTTTCGCACCAAACGAAACATACTCTTACTATAAGTCCGGCAATCGTGCCTCTTGGTATCTACCCAAAGGACTTGAAAACATGTTCACACAGAAGCCTCTACAGAGATGTTTACAGTAGTTTTATTCACAATTGCCGAAACTTGAAAGCGTTATTCCGTGCTGAAAAGAAAGGAGCTATCAAGCCAGGAAGAGACACGGAGGAACCTTAAATCTATGTCACCAAGTTAAAGTAGCCAGTCTGGAGGCTAGATACTGCGTCATTCCAACTACCTGGCATTCCAGAAAAGGCAAAACTTTGGAAACAGTAAAGACATCAGTGGTTGTGAGGGGTAATGGGGAGAGAGGGGTGAATAAGATGATATAAAGCATTTTTCAGAGCAGTGAAACTCATCTGTATGGTATATGATGGTGGATACATACCATTACACATTTGTCCCAAGACACAGAATGTACCACACCAGGAGTGAACCTTGATGTAAACTGTGGCTTTGGTTTATAATAATGTGTTGATGTAGTTTCATCCATTGCAACAACTGCATCACTCTGGTGGGCACTCTGATCAACAGTGATTGAGGCTATGCACATGTGGGGGTACAGGGTGTGTGAGAAATTCTCTACCTTTTGCTTTGTTTTTGGTATGAACTTAAAATTGCTCTAAAAGTAAAGCCTATTTATTTTATTTTTTTTTAATGTTTACTTATTTTTGAGAGATACGGAGACAGAGTATGAGCCAGGGAGGGACAGAGAGAAAGGGAAACATAGAATCTGAAGCAGGCTTCAGGCTCCGAGCTGTCAGCACAGACCCTGATGTGGGGCTCAGACTCATGAACGGTGAGATCATGACCTGAGCGGAAGTCAGACGCTTAACTGACTGAGACACCCAGGCGCCCCAAGTCTATTTTTTTTCCAAGTCTATTTTTTTTAAGTGTCCTTCCCTCTTCTTTCATTATCTTCCTGAGAATTACTGGTGACTATGAAACCAATTCCCCCCAGCATGTTTGCATCCTTTTTGACTTTGCTTTTAAAGTTCTGGTTTTACTTGTCTGCCCCAAAAAATAAGCAAATGAGAGTCTGTTCAACTACCATATCTAATTATCTTCTGGCTTTTTCTATGACACTTCACTTAAACCAGCAGACCAAAAATATTCTAAATCTTTTCTATCTTCACAAAGTCCAAATAAGTTCAAATAAGTTTGCTCTCTCCATATCTGAGTTTCTTGGCAAATTAATTTTAAGACCCTAATATAATATTGGAAGTTATTTAAGATATGATAGAAGATAGTTAAATCAATATTTGTCTAAAATATTCTGCTATAAAACTATTTCCTCAAATAAATACTCAGATGTTTGTATTTTTGAACTCTTCCCATTACTTAGGCATTTGTTATTTAAAGTGTATTATATGGGGTGCCTGGGTGGCTCAGTCGATTAAGCATCCGACTTCGGCTCAGGTCATGATCTCACTGCTGGTGAGTTCAAGCCCCCCATCCGGCTCTGTGCTGACAGCTCAGAGCCTGGAGCCTGCTTCAGATTCTGTGTCTCCCTCTGTCTCTGCCTCTCCCCTGCTCTGGCTCTCCCTCATGCTCTGGCTCTCTCTGTCTCAAAAATAAATAAACACTAAGAATTTTTTAAATGTATTATTATAATCTTTTTGAGGCTTTCAAACTTTGGACCTCCAGATCTTTGGACATTCTATTCTTTTTACCAATTAGCCCTCTCTTAGCTTTTCTCTATTCGTCATCTTTTCTAGATTCCACAACCCGTTATTTATATTACTTTTTAACCAATTACCTTACTGCCATTGTCCATCTATTGGGTCTACATTGACAAATCTATCCCATTACTTTGTTTTCAAATTCAGGCAGCTATGAGGGCATGAGGGCCATGAGGGCAAAATCATCAACCGTCACAGTAAAAATGGCCCTCTCTGCTGCTCTCCCTCTCATGCCCTTAGCCTATCTAACCTGAACATTAGAACTACCTTCTAGCCCTTTTATCTCTACACTTCTCTTTCATAAAAGGAGATTTCCCTTCCATACTGTCAGCACACTTGTGACTCTATGCCTCGCCTCCTTGCTCCCAGATCATACTTGCAATGTCACCCTGGCATAATTCTAATCTCTCCAGTTGCACTTTGAAATCTAGTCCTTTCCCTCTTCCCAAAAGCACTATTCCACTATTTATCTGTTTTCTTTACCCTTTGCATTTGGTTCCTCTTTTTCCACCAGCATCAATCCCATGGCATTTAACATTTTCAATTTTCTGTTTCTGTTGAATTAAAAAAAAAAAAGAAAGAAATCCCTTGCTGTCATGTTTAGCCAATTTATTTTGATATTATTTGACCTTTTCTAATTTATCTGATATTTGGAAATTTTGTAATGCAAATTCATTATCTCAAATTCATCATTCGTATTTATTCTTCAATCCATTAGAATTTGGCTTCCCACGCCCCCCCCCCCCCCCAAACAAAAAGAATTTGGCTTCCCCTTCACTTACTTTTTATTGTCTGTTTTCCCTACTTCTGGAATGGATGCACCACAAGGGCAGAGGTTTTGGTCTGTTTTGTTTTGTTTTGTTTTGTTTTGTTTCTTAATGTATCCCAAGTACCCAAAAGAGTTCCCCTTGTCTTTCTGAAGAACTCCACTTCCTGGGACAATATAGGCAATAAATGTTTTTTGAATGCGCCAGTAGATGTTGGACACTGAGCAAGGCACTGAGAGTAGGGGGAGGAAGCAGAGCCATTTTTTTTAAAAAAATGTTTATTTATTTACTTTGAGAGAGACAGAGAGAGCGGGAGAAGTGCAGAGAGAGGGAATCCCAAGCAGGGGCCACACTGCCAGCACAAAGCCCCACAAACGTGAGATCATGACCCAAGCCAAAACCAAGAGTCAGACGCTTAACTGACTGAGCCACCCAGGTGCCCCAGAAGCAGACCCATCTTAACTTTCCTCTTAAGATGATGACAATACGCATGCTGCAATGTCCAGGTACACATGGATACATTTTGGTCTTCATCATCTTTTACCTCTCTTCCATCTGACCCTCTTTATCTCTTACTTCTTGCTTTGAGTTTCAGGACCTTGCACTCTATGTCTTTTGACCTCTAATTTGTTAGTCTTTTCAGGATTCTTTGCAAGGTCTTCTTCTTCTGTTAACTTGTCGGTGTTGGCTACTGTTAATGCCTTCTCTTGTCTTCACACATGATACAGAGCCCTGAATAGGCACATTCATTCTCACGGCATCAACTTTATCTATATGCAGAACATTCTCAAATCTAAAGCCCAGTTCTTGCCCTTGAAGTTCCGTCCATACTTGTCAACTCCCTTACTGTCCTCCATCTGCCCACAGAATCATGTCTCATCCGGTGTTCTGCATCCCTGTGACTTGGGGCACTATCCCTTTACTTTCCCAAGTCAGAGACCATGGTGATATCCATACTCTTCCTTCGTCTTGTGTCTCCTTTTCTAATCATTTTTCCTTCCCAGTCTTTTAACTCTGCAGTATCTTCAGACTGACCATAAAAGCAATAGATTTGTGAACGATTCTATTCAACCAATAATCTTAGACTTACCCATTATTGTGGAAATAATCGTACTGTATTATAAATCTCTGTTTCCTTTGTCCCTTTCACTCAAAAGAGTGTAAACTCCTTAGCGATAGGTATATACTGTTCTATTCCCAGCTCCTCACACATGGCTTGGTGGTCAATGTGTTATAAAAAAGCATTTGCTGGAAGGACAAGAGGTTCTAGATAAAGGATCATGTTTAATGATTCAATTCTCTCAGTATCTCTGTGTTTCATAGTATTGAGTGTATAATGGCCACAAGTATCTATTGAGGCAATATTTTAAAGCTTTATTTTGATATAGGAAATATACTAGGTGTTACAGATTTGAGTTTAAAGCATACTATTTGAATATAGTCTATTAGTGTAAGAAATTAATGTGATAAAATCCCACATAGAATTCTCAGATTACTACTACTACTTTTACTAAACCTTCCCTTTGTATGCACATATACCCTAAACATGAGCAGATGGAGAGTATATGGCTGCTGACAAATAGAACCGTATGTTTAGATCTTGGGAAGATTCCCTAGGGAGATCCTGGCCTTGCCAAGTAATGATTATTGGCAGTGCGTCAGAAATGTAAAGAATCTGAGAAATTCAAACTACAGCCTGGCCAAATTAATCTTACTATGCTGACGTCAGAGTTTTTAAATACTTGAATGGCAGTTGAGAAAAAAATTAACCTTGAGACAAAAGCATGACGCCTACACATTTTATTTTTCAATACATTTTTAGGTGAGTGGGCTTTAATTTTAGAGCTTGTTTAGGGTCGTGGATAAACAAAGCACGAAGTAGAGAGAGCCCACGTACCCTCCCCCTCCCTTTGCTTGCACCACCCGCTCACCTAGCCTGTACAGTTTGCTTCTTATTATCTTGCACCAGTGTGGTGTATGCGATGCGGTTGATGATCCAATATTGATACATTATTGTTAACTAAAGGTCCAAGTTCCCACTGGGGTCATTCTTTGTGTTGAATAATTCTATGCGTTCTGACAAATGCCTGTCACGTACCCAGATTACAATGTAGGGAATAGTCTCACTGCCCGAAAAGTCTCCTGTGCCCCACTTGTTAATTCCTCCCCTGCCTCCTGCCAAATGCCTGGCAACCGCTGATCTTTTCATTGTCTCAAAAGTTTTGCCTTTCACGGAATGCCATACCTTTGGGATCATACAGTAGATAGCCTTATGAAACTGGCTTCTTTCACTTAGCAATATGCATTAACACACTTTCAATGAATGCTTTCAATGCACAAAGCATGAAGCTAAAAGCTGGAGAAATGAGAGTTCACCCATACCATGAGGTCAGGATCTAATAGGGCAGGCATATATGTAAATAAATAAAGTACAATAGATGGATAAGCACAGGAGTCTTACTAAAAATGCACAGAGGTAGCATATAGAAAAAAAAAAGCAAATTATCTATACATGGGGGCAAATGGATGGCAATTTAGTTAAGCTTTCCAGAGGAAATGATTTCTTAGCTGTGTTCTGAGGGACCGGTAAGTTTTTGCCAGAACAAAGGAGTCATCTCCTCGAGTTTC
Source organism: Felis catus (assembly GCF_018350175.1). Classification (NCBI taxonomy): domain Eukaryota; kingdom Metazoa; phylum Chordata; class Mammalia; order Carnivora; family Felidae; genus Felis; species Felis catus. The sequence continues at coordinate 53,908,290 of NC_058371.1, read as the reverse complement.
TTTGTTTTTCTAATTTCAAGAAGCCATTTACACTAAATACAATTCATATATAACCACCCAAAAACCACCCCCCCCCCCCGCCGCCGCCATATATCCTTTATAAGATACAGGATTATATTGGTAATATAATCCGGGTACAGGACAAATAGAAGTGAGCACAGTTTAAAAGAGCTGTTTCTCATATGGGAAAACATGTTATTGGCCCAATCTGCTTGTACTTGACTTGTTTTTCTGTCAGTGATAATAAATTTGTGACCAATATGGCTGGAATTAAGGGTGTTGTCAGGGACTGTAAAAGAAAGTCATCTGTCACATACTGAGACTAAACATATGACCTTCAGTTCTCTGCCAGAATAAACTATCAAAATGGCTTAATGGCTGTTCAACATAAATATATGCACATATATATACACTCTATGTCCAAAAATATTGTTGAGTTTTCCTTTAGGTTAATTTCTGTTCTGATAAAATAAGTACATTAAAATGATTCTAGATTATTTGAGGTTTTTTTTTTTAATTTCCGTACCCCCTTAGTATTTAAACATTTTTTTAATGTTTATTCTTGAGAGAGAGAGAGAGAAAGAGAGAGAGAGAGAATGAGCAGGGAAGGTGCAGAGAGAGAGGGAGACACAGAATTGGAAGCAGGCTCCAGGCTCTGAGCTGTCAGCACAGATCCCGACACTGGGCTCGAACTCACAAACTGTGAGATCATGACCTGAGCCGAATTGGGACGCTTAACCGACTGAACCACCCAGGCTGCCCTTCCCCCTTCATATTTTTAGGTGTCTGTAATTATAAATGTAAGTTGGATAAAAACACTCAATAAATATTTGTTAAATGGAAGAATAAATACGAGGTTTATAATCCAAAGAATGAAAGATGTGAAACTAAATATCGTATTGAAGTATTTTCTTTAAAAAAAACTTTTGATGTTTTCTCTAATCATACTCTGTAATTCATACTCTGTAATTCATACTCTGTAAATAAGACCATATAGTCTGGATTACTGCAAATAACCTTGCAAACTTGAAGGGGTCTTATCATCAACCTGTTGCCTTAGGTAATTGAAGTAATAACTCTTTGGGCTATTGGGCACACAGTAATCTCAGAGAGAAATTTGCAGATGATGGGCATAGCTTTAATTGGCTATTTGCCTCCATTCTTCTGATAGACTCAACCTTTAGTCATGCTGTAAATAAAAAGAAATACAGACTGGCTCAAGTCATTTCCTGTACTTAAAACATTTGGCCAAAATGAGTCCCAGGGTTGTTAAAACTGATGTGTTCAATTTTGGCAGCTCCTTTTGTCCTCAGGGTACATTGTAACATCTGCTCTTCCGTAGTCCGAATGCTAATCGTGAGACGCCTTGTTTTATCATGGTTTTTTTCAATCGTTCAATACATGTTGAGAAAGAAAACTCATACAAGCCCCCTAGGGTGAATGATACCGTAAAATTATTTTTGTGGCCACGTTTGGGGACAAAAACCACATTTCTCTCTTCATTTAAATCCAAGACATATGAACTGAACACCTACAGAATAAAATTTCTAAAGACCTGCATGAAATGAAAACATGCATTTCCTTAATTGCGGTATTGAAGATGGCTTGTGGTGACCTTGAAGAGTAGCAGAATATGTCACCCCAAAGTATGCCCCATTTGGCACAAGGATTATCTTGAGCTACAGGCAACTGAGAAAAGGAAGATATAAGAAAAACTGTGCCCTTTATTTGCCTAAAAGCAGGACACAGATTTGTGAAACTGTCCCCCTTCCCTCTCTACCAGGAAGAACAGAGGTTAATCACCTAAAACAACTCTAGACCCTATCAGCCCAGAGGCAGCACCAGAGAAATACACCTAAGGAACTTTGCTACAACTAACCCTTATCTCACATTACTTTTCCATATATTTGCTTTTCCACAATTTTCTACCCCTAGAAGTTCAAAGGCTTTTTCTTTTGTCTTGCCACTTCTCTACAAAATTATTATTCTTTTGTTAAAATGCTATATAAACCTGTGCTAACTGCCCCTTTCAGTTACTCATCGCTGGGTGTTCCCAGGTGAATGTACAAGGCACGTGTTTATCGACTTCTTGTTCTTTTCTTAAATCGCCCTTGTCAGTCCAATTGACAGGGCCCCAGACGATAAACCTAAAATGGACGAGGGAAAAGAAATTTTTTTTCTTCCCCTACTCCCCTTAACTCCCACTGACATGCCTAGAGTAACAGTTCTTGTGAAACTTCTTCCCCGACCTGGGCATTTCTCGGTATTTCTCGTTTGGGAAGATCCGTCTCACAAGGCACAGGTGAAATGAGCTCTTGTGCAGCTTTCTGTATTTATAAAACTATAGCTCTTCTAGTTGCCACGAGCTATATGTTGAAGAGAAATGACAAACAATCCCCTTGCTATGAAAAAGTCCTAGGGTTTGAGAATCAACTCCTCTCATACCCCAGGAAACAAGCAGGCATTCTATAACCCAAACATCCCACAGTCCCGGAATGTGCACCCACGTGTGTATGTGTGTGTGCTGTATGAATTGAACTTCGCAGAAGTAAGATTTTGGATGCGTAGCTTGCTACAGTATCGTATGTATTAAACGGTTGCACAACTTTTTAAATAAATTTCATTTTTTTCATACAGTTTTAGAGTTATAGAAAGATGGTGATAGCACAGAGTTTCCCTATTCCTTGCACTCAGTTTCCCCTATTTAACATCTTACAGTAGTATGGTACATTTGTTATAGCCAATGTGCCCACATTGTCCCCAGTTATTAATAAAGTCTCTATGTTATGCAGATTGTCTTGGTTTTTAACCAAATTCCCCTTTTCTGTTCCAGGATCCCATCCAAGATATTACATCACATTTAATTGTCACGTCTCTTGGGGCGCCTGGGTGGCGCAGTCGGTTAAGCGTCCGACTTCAGCCAGGTCACGATCTCGCGGTCCGGGAGTTCGAGCCCCGCGTCGGGCTCTGGGCTGATGGCTCGGAGCCTGGAGCCTGTTTCCGATTCTGTGTCTCCCTCTCTGTCTGCCCCTCCCCCGTTCATGCTCTGTCTCTCTCTGTCCCAAAAATAAATAAAAAAACGTTGAAAAAAATTTTTTTAATTGTCACGTCTCTTTAGGCTTCTCGGGACTATGACAGTTTCTCAGAATTTCCTTGTTTATGAAGACTCTGAGAGCTTTGAAGAGTACTGGTCAGGTGTTTGCATATTTTTTTCCATTGATCACTCTGAAAAAATTACTTAGGCCACAGCCAACAGGGAAATTTCCCTTTATCTACATTTAGGGAAGCAAAGTAGTGGTACTAATTTCCTAAAGGTGAGCTCAATGTCTCCATTGCCAGATCTAATCAGCAAAAAGCTTCCTTGGCATAAAAAACTAGATATTTTCCCAGGATTCCTGCTGTATGAAACAATATCCTCACATTTGAGGGGGCCTTCTTTTTAAAATACGTTTTTGTGCAAATGTCTGTAAACTAAGATGATGATCTAAGTGACTCCTGAGACAGTAATGAGCATTTCTGTTGGTAGCATTCAGGTGTTATCAGATGCTATTTTGAAGCTAAAGCATGGATGTTCTGGGGTCCTCTCATCTGATCAAAACACTGCATTATAACCAGAACCAGGAAATGTAGCCTGGGTCTATATGTGTGTGTAATTGTGTGTGTGTGTGTGTGTGTGTGTGTGTGTGTGTGTGTGTGTATTTCCAGTAGAGTACTTATAGTCATTCAAAAAATAGTTATTGACCCCTAATTCTGTGTCAGGCATGGGGCTATTAACCAGCCTCTCTGCTCTCTATTCTGTGACTGAATCCTCCCCATAAAACTTTGAAGATCACATCTTAAAGAAACCAAATTAAATTGACTTTACATGATGAACAAGTTAGAGCAGAAGTAACTTGTAAAACTGTAAGTGAAAGAAGCAACTCTTGTAGAAACCTAGCTTCGTCCCCAGATTGTGGCTTAACATGTGTAAATGCAATGCCTTGTGATCACGAATGTAAATCATTAAATCAGGAACAAAGACTGCACATTACTTGGGGTTACTCCTTTTTCTTTCTTATTTCCAAGTCATGTGTTTTTCAAATATTTTGTTGAGCAAGATTTTTTAATTTTTGCAAGTTAGCCAATATTTTTAATTCTGTCGTTTTGGCAAGTAGATTGCCCCGATACTGACATCCCACACAATCGACAAACACTGTATACTAACAAAAAGGACAAAATGGAAGAATTCAGGGGCGCCTGGGTGGCGCACTCGGTTGAGCGTCCGACTTCAGCTCAGGTCACGATCTCGCGGTCTGTGAGTTCGAGCCCCGCGTCGGGCTCTGGGCTGATGGCTCAGAGCCTGGAGCCTGTTTCCGTTTCTGTGTCTCCTTCTCTCTCTGCCCCTCCCCCGTTCATGCTCTGTCTCTCTCTGTCTCAAAAATAAATAAAAATGTTAAAAAAAATTTTTAAAAAAATGGAAGAATTCATTTCCTGCGTGCAAGATTTTTGTTAAAAAATATTACTCTCACTATGCCATTTAGTTTCAATTATTTTGTAAATTCCAAAAATTAATTTATTCACTTTTTATCATGACTTTTGATAGATCTAAAAATCAGTTATGGCAGTAGAGCATTAGAAATATCATACTCCAGGGGCGCCTGGGTGGCGCAGTCAGTTAAGCGTCCAACTTCAGCCAGGTCACGATCTCACAGTCCGTGGGTTCGAGCCCCGCGTCGGGCTGTGGGCTGATGGCTCCGAGCCTGGAGCCTGTTTCCGATTCTGTGTCTCCCTCTCTCTCTGCCCCTCCCCCATTCATGCTCTGTCTCTCTCTGTCCCAAAAAAAAAAAAAAAAAAAAAAAAAAAGAAATATCATACTCCATAAGAGATGATACCCATCACGAGTGCATGGAAAGTCAACAGGAAACTTTGCTGTTTTCTTGGGTTTCTTTTTTCCAGTGTTTAAAAGCATCATGTGCCGCGCTGAGGCCAATTATTCGCACGTGTCTTGGAAAGGATATAATTTAAACATACGATATCAACATAAAATAAAGAAAACATTAGCTTTTGATTTTGGAAATATTTTAAAATTAAAATGAAGTCATTTCTTTTAAAGTTTTTTTTTTTTTCAACGTTTTTTATTTATTTTTGGGACAGAGAGAGACAGAGCATGAACGGGCGAGGGGCAGAGAGAGAGAGGGAGACACAGAATCGGAAACAGGCTCCAGGCTTTGAGCCATCAGCCCAGAGCCCGACGCGGGGCTTGAACTCACGGACCGCGAGATCGTGACCTGGCTGAAGTCGGACGCTTAACCGACTGCGCCACCCAGGCGCCCCAAAATGAAGTCATTTCTGCAGAGGTCCAACAGTTTTGTTTTTGTGTTTTCCTAAATTAGGAATGTTGTGGCCTTTTGGGTGGCATGAATCTTCAACTAGAGCCTGCTTATTTTGAAGGGTGTTTGTAAAGGTACAGAATCATCATTAATGAGTCAGCATCTTAAATACAAGATTATAAATTAAGAGTGGAATTGTGTGTACGGAAAGGGAAAGCTCCAGGCCTCCTCTGCTTACCATTCATGTGATATGTTTTCTTCTTATGGGAAAAGGGAATTAAAAAAAATTATATAGAGAGATATATGTACATATATTGACATATATATGAGAGAGACCATAGGGCAAACTGAGGGCCAAACACAAACTAGCATTACCTTCAGCCACTCCACCCCAAAATCCCACCCAGCCCACCAAGTGGAATATGTGTGATATCCCTCAGGCACTCCTGGCTCCCCAAGGACAAAGGAAAGGAAAGAAAACAAATGGTTAACTGATAGAGATCACAGTCCTGCAGGATATCTTAGTAAATTACAAGAAAAAGGCAATCTTATCAATAGCCTAATCTTCAGAAACCTGTAGGCTGTTTCCTGGAGCCCCTAGTATCACCGTCCCCTCCAGAGTGATGTGGGGAACAGAGGCAAGAAGAAAATGGCAGGTAGAAGTAAATTTCCTTACAACGGCAGGCCATTGACAAATACTTGAGGCAAATGCAGAGTATAACATTTCTCAGGGAACCCCCTAGGGTCCTACTGTTAATGCCTTACTAGAGGGAAAACAACCTTAGCCTGACAATAGCAAGGCTTCCGGTTTCTTAGGAGTCCTCTTTTGTATATCAAAGCCCCATCGGAGGCTTCCCTTCTGTCTTTACCTCTCCCAACTCCATAGTATATAACCAGTCACCAGCCCAGCTCTTGCTGCCCAGGGGTCACCTTTTTGCACCAAAGACGTCTTCAAGAATTCTTTCTTGACCGTCAGTTCCAAACCCCACGAACCCCATGATCACCCCCAAACCTCATCATATTTATATAAAAGTGAGACGCAATGTTACATTAGTTTCAGGTATACAACATAGTGAGTCACAACTCTTCTTACGTTCTGTCATGCTCACTGCAAGGGCAGCTACCATCTGTCACCATACAACATTGTTACAAATACCTTTGGCTATAGCACTCCCCATGTTGTACCTTTCATTCCTGGGAAGAAGAAGGAACACTGCTACGTTTATGTGCTCAGTGTTTAAGTAAACTATGCCAAACTTTTTATCATCTTTTATCATAAGATCTATGCATATATGTGTTGAGGAAGGATACATACATTTGTAGATTCCTGTGGTTGAAGTTCTTTTGTTCAGAGACTATGCCAGTTCATTCTAATTCTCCCTCAAATACCTAGGAAGAAATTTGTACCACTTTTTTTTTTTTATTTTTTTTCAACGTTTTTTATTTATTTTTGGGACAGAGAGAGACAGAGCATGAACGGGGGAGGGGCAGAGAGAGAGGGAGACACAGAATTGGAAACAGGCTCCAGGCTCCGAGCCATCAGCCCAAAGCCTGACGCGGGGCTGGAACTCACGGACCGCGAGATCGTGACCTGGCTGAAGTCGGACGCTCAACCGACTGCGCCACCCAGGCGCCCCGTGTACCACTTTTTAATGATTCACCTAAGACTTTACCCCATACAAAAGTTGATTGGATTAAGCCTTAAAGAGACTATGAGTAATTTCCTTTTCATCAAGTATACATTTGCCCCTCTGCCTCCTAAGAAAGTAGGAAAAGTTCAGAACATTCATTTTTTTTTTTCTGGAAAGCCTAGAAATTCTCCAACGTCATTTCCCTTCAGGATGTCCCACCAAAGCCCTCAATATTATCCAGTCTTCAACCCGAGCGAGAAATGCCAGTTTAGGGCATACAACACTTCAGATACTTAAATTTTCCATTTCAAACAAGGCTGGAAGCTTTGTGGATAAAATGTAACTATTCATAGAGCACTGCATGTATAAATGTGTAGTAAGTGAATGAGCTTATAAAACCCATTGATCAGTTTCTTTCCATATCATGAAAGCACTATCTCATTGAGATTTTAAGAATGAAAGTATTGTCTAACTCAGATATGGGATCTTCCCCTAATATTGTGCAGCTCCCAGTAAGTAGTAGCTGTGTTTTTTGAGCTCAGAACCACGAACAAGGAAGGAAGGAAGGAAGGAAGGAAGGAAGGAAGGAAGGAAGGAAAGGAAGGAGAGAGGGAGGAAGGAAAGAAGACTGTCTGATTTCTTCCTTTATTCTGGCTCCAGTAAATCAATAAAATTATGGAAATTTTGACTTTGGCTCTAAATTATTAGGCAGAGTGTTTAATAATAATAGCTTACTGTATTAGTTTGCTAGGGTTGCCATAGCAAAGTGTCACAAACTATGTGGCTTAAAACATTCAACATTTATTGTCTTATAGCTCTGGAGGTTAGAAGTCTGAAATTGAGTGGTCAGCCGGCCATGCTCCTTCTGAACCCTGAAGGTGAATCTTTCCTCGCCTCTTCCTAGCTTCTGGCACTTGGCTGACAATCTTTGGTGTTCCTTGACTTATAGCTACATAACTCCAGTCTCTGCTCTGGTGACCACATGGCATTCTCCCTGTGTGTCTCTGTCTTCTCATGGCCATCATCTTATAAGAACATCAATTACACAGGATTAGGAACTCACCCTGCTCTAGGATGACTTCACGTGAAGTTAATGCCATGTGCAGTGAATCTATTCTAAATAAGATCACATTTGGAGGTATAGATAGAAACTCGGCAGATCTTTTTCTCTCTTTCTTTCTTTCTTTCTTTTTTTTTTTTTTTTTTTTTTGTGGAGTGGGGGTGGAGACACAATTTAAACCATAACACTTAATACTTATTTTTTTGTCAGTTGTACCTTACATGGCCATGACTTCTTCTGAAGAGTGTAGTTACATTTACACTGGTAATAGTCATTCAGAAAATCTGAGCAGGGGCGCCTGGGTGGCGCAGTCGGTTAAGCGTCCGACTTCAGCCCGGTCACGATCTCGCGGTCCGTGAGTTCGAGCCCCGCGTCGGGCTCTGGGCTGATGGCTCAGAGCCTGGAGCCTGTTTCAGATTCTGTGCCTCCCTCTCTCTCTGCCCCTCCCCCGTTCATGCTCTGTCTCTCTCTGTCCCAAAAATAAATAAAAAACGTTGAAAAAAAAAAGTTTAAGAAAATCTGAGCAGGCAATGTCTGGAGTTACCACCAAGAGAGGCTTTCCTATCCTTAAGCAGATTAGAATCCGGTCCAGGAAATAGACCGTTTACAGCTGGTGATAATTTCTATCATAGCAAAGTTCTTGAGAGCCATTGATGAAGTAACAAATTTTTCTTGGTTTGAAATGATTTTTATGTTCTTTATGTTTTAATGTTTTGTAAGTTTTTTACAATGAGCATTTATAAGTTCAAGAAGACTCTACAGCCAAGGGGATACATAAAAGGAATATGGTTCAAGGCATGTAAGATACATGCCGAAATCAAGCTTTCACTACTGTGGAGGGAGATTGTATGGCGATTGCATTCTGTACAAGAATTATCCATTCATCCATCCATCCATCCATCCATCCATCCATTCAACAAATACCTAATGTACAGTAGTCCCCCTGATTCTTGGGAATACATTCCAAGACCACCAGTGGATATCTGCAACCACCAGAGGATAATAGCAAACTCTATATATACTCTGCTTTTTCTTATACATACATGCCTATTATAAAGTTTAATTTATAATTGAGGCACAGCGAGAGATTAGCAACGATAACTAATAGTAAAATACAACCATCACAGCATATACATAATAAGAGTTACTATAGATCTTAGCAACCTCAGCATACCACCTTTTTCTTTCCTTATTAACAACTTTCACCTTTTCACATAAAAAATCCACTTTATAGCTTTCCGTTGACATATCTGAACTGTCGTCATCATTACTCTTGTGCTTTGAGGCCACTGTTAACTAAAATAAGGGTTATTTGAACACAAGCCCTTCAGTGCCATGACACTCAATCTCATAACTGAGATGGCTACTAAGGGACTAATGGGCAGGGTATATATTGTGGGTGCTGGACAAAGGGATGATTCACATCCTGGCCTGGATGGAACCAGTGGGCATGAGATCTCAGGATGACGTGCAATTTAAAACTCATGAATTATTTCTGGAATTTTCCATTTAATATTTTCAGATCACAGTTGATCACAGGTAAGTGAAAAGGTGAAAAGTAAAACAGAGGATGGGGGTAGGGGACTACTGCACCTGCCAGGCACTGTTTCAGGTCCTGAAGATACAACGTTGAGCAAGATAGATTGCATTCTTGCTTGCAAGAAGTATATGGTTTAGTGGGGAAGGAGACCAAAAAGCAAAAAAAAAAAAAAAAAAAGCAAGATAGAAATAAATGAAATCGTTATTCTTTATAAGGAAGAAAGCAAACTGCTGGTAGGAAGGTAGGAAAAATCTCCATTAGGAGGGGATACTTAAGCTCTGAATCCCAAAGGCTGAGAAGGTGCTAACAATGCAAAGAGCTGGAAACTTTTGAATAGGACTTTCGTTGGAGAGATTTAATAGAAAATTGGGGGGGACAGGCTAGGTGCCTGAACAAGTTTCAGGTAAGTGATCTACATTTATAAGTTACCTAGATAAAGGTAAAATGGAGTGGATGGTGAAGGTCAGGTACAAGGACTTGTGAAATCCTTTAAGCAAGTGTCAGGTATAGGCAGAGGAGTTCAAAAGGAAATGTTAGAGAAGGAAAAAATGAAAGAGATTGAGGAAGGATGAGAAAGAACAGAGGGTTTTCATTAATGTTGAATTACAGAGAATTCTTGTAATGTTGAATTACAGAGAATTCACAATGGTGCTAGGAAAATAGCAAATTATTTATCTATACTTACATATAAATGTGTATAAACTTGTAAGTGTGTATACCTTTTGTGTCAGCAATTCTACTGCTATGCATTTATCTTAAGAAATAATCAGAAATGTGTGCAAAGGTGTCTGTACTAAGAACTAATTTTTAGTGAGGTTTATAATAAATACCAGAAGCAATCTGAATACCCGATGATAGAGTATTGGTTTAACAAATTGTCCCGTATCTGTATGGTGGAATAGTATACAGCTGTTAAAAAGTTTATTATAAAGGAGCAAGCGTCAAGCTTTGGTCTCAAGACTCTTTCACCTTCTTGAAAATTATGGATCACTCCAAGGAGCTTTTGTTTTTGTGGGTTATGCATTTCTATTTAATCGATCTGACGATGTTAATGGTATAGTTCAACTCCCGTTCCTCTGTAATGGGCACTATAACCAAGGCCACCAAACACAATGTGATGTCTTCTTACACATACAGACAAGCACAGAAACATATCAACATGTGCTTTCTATAATGAGAAGGAAGAAAATGAACATAAAGGTTAAAAATATTTCCTATATGACTTACCACCCAAAGTTGCCTCTTGAGAATCCCAGGCAGGCTGTATGACTTCATCTGCCTCTAAACTTCAGAATTAAACCTAGAACAACATACTGTCTTTTCTCCTGGAGGCTATCAAGATGGTTCTAAGGAATTTATAAATAAGTGTCTATGTGCGAACCTATTTCTGAATAAGGACAAATTGTAATAAACCTTATGTGTTTGCTACTTTATTACGGTATCCTTGTTTCTTGTTTAGCAACAGCTTAAACAGGCTCTGCAGGATGCTCAGAAAATGGCTTCATGGGTGTAGCTACAGGCTAAACAGGAATGCAGAGAAAAGAACTAACAGGCCCCGCTGGTTTCTCAGTAGCAGCCCGTATATTGCAAGAGGCCTTCATTAGGAGAGGTGCACCTCCAAGCCAATCAACTAGCTGTAGTGTGAAACCTGTTTCCAGCTCACCCCTCCACTCGTTAAGATTTAATCAAATAGTCTTAGTGCTGTAAGGAATCTCAGTGCAATAAACTATCACCATCCTAATGCAATCATCTTATAAGACTCCTCATCCAAGGCTGGGATCCTTGGGCAGCATCCCTCTTTATTATTGACCAGGCTTCCTTTAACATCTTTGGTACTGTAAAACTATCCACCCTAGGCAACCCGTTCTTTTATTGGACCGCTCAAAATGTTATAAAGTTTCTGTGTTGGGCAGCAAAGTATTTCCTAAGTAGAAAAAGATCTATTGTTCTAATTATATTCCCTGGGATGGCATAGACCAACCCTGCTCCCTCTTCATGTTATTCTTTCCAATACTTGGAAGCAACCGTAACATTTTGCCTGAATATTCATGTTCTCATCACACTTATTTTGCTTGTTCATCACAAGGTTTCAAGGCCCTTCGCAATCCTAGCCATTTTTCTCTGCACATATTTTGAATTAAACAACTTCCAAGATTCCAACCCCAAATTTTAACAATATGTGTGTTCCCAAGGTGCTTACAACTCAATGAAAGTTTCAAGTGCTTTTCAGATACATTTGTATCTTAGCTTTTTCTCTGTATTGTACATTTTAAAAATTCTTCTTTGTAACTCAGTATTTGAATTTTATTCCTAGCCCCGTGAAGCCTGTTGATGAAATATAACAACCAAAGGATCTTTCTGGATCTCAAATTTTTCATGCAACAATGTGTCTTTCTTGCTCAGCTTATAGGAAATGTGTTTTTCCTTTCTATTTGAAAATGATGGCACTGAAGGAATGCTCCATCCATTTTTAACAGGCAAATCTACGCTTTAGCCTAAGAGCTGGTGCTGGTTCTGATTTCTTTGTTCCCCGTGCCATACTAGTTCCTAAATTTTTAATATATTTTTTAAATGTTTATTTATTCTTTAAAAAAAAATTTTTTTTTCAACGTTTATTTATTTTTGGGACAGAGAGAGACAGAGCATGAACAGGGGAGGGGCAGAGAGAGAGGGAGACACAGAATCGGAAACAGGCTCCAGGCTCTGAGCCATCAGCCCAGAGCCTGATGCGGGGCTCGAACTCACGGACCGCGAGATCGTGACCTGGCTGAAGTCGGACGCTTAACCGACTGCGCCACCCAGGCGCCCCAATGTTTATTTATTCTTGAGAGAGAGAGAGAGAGAGAGAGAGAGAGAGAGAGAGAGAAGCAGCACGTGAAGGGGGAGGGGCAGAGACAGAGGGAGACACAGAATCTGAAACAGGCTCCAGACTCTGAGCTGTCGGCATAGAGCCTGATGTGGGGCTCAAACTCATGAAGGGTGAGATCATGACCTGAGCTGAAGTCGGACGCTTAACCGACTGAGCCACCCAGGCACCCCGGTTCCTAAATATTTTGAATTTAACCCACTCCTGCTTTTAGATAATGTGTCAAAGAAATTAAACATGGATCGAGGGATAGATTTAATATAAAACTCAGAATGAGGGGCACCTCTGATTCTCTCTCTGTCTCTCAAAAATAAATGTTAAAAATTTTTTAAAAAATCAGAATGATACCCACATGGGCTTTTCTCTAAAATGATGAAGAAATAAACTAAAAAAATGCTATATTTATGCGAAAATTCTTTTAATTATCCAATTTCTCTGTATTTGCAATAATGATAGCTACAAAAGTTAAATGTTATCCAACCTTCAGGAGTACATCTATTTGATTTTTTTTTTAAGTTAATGTCTTTTAAGCAAAATGCGTTATCTGTAATGTTTAGTTCTTTCCGTGTGGCTTGGTCCAAATGTAAAACACTGCATTGTTCTCAGCTAAAATTGTTCTCTGTGACTATCTTCTTTCAATCTTTGTCCTTCATGCAGTTTCGAATCCGGATATACAGTTTTCCTGCCAGGAGTTAGTGCTTACTTCTCCTTGGTTTCCATTTCCTGTTGCCTTCGGAGCTCCACAGAGAGAAGGCGCTCTATCTGCAATCTCTAAGACATGTGACTTTCCCAGGCAGATTGTTTATTTAATGAAAAAGATAGAAGAGAGGTCTACTCTTTTTGTTTGGAGTTATATAAATATTTTTATAAGGGAAGATTTCCTCATTTATTTCGCTTTAGCCTTCCTGTTCAGGGGGAATGTTAACTGCACATTTAATCAATGTCATGCACATGTCATCAATTTGATGACAAATTGAGGTACAATTTGTAATTGTACCAAATATATATGAGACATCAGAAATAAGGAAGGTGAAATGGAATAGTAAATCTGAATTTCTCTCCGCATATACTATAAATGTAGGATTATCACATTTGTACGTATTCAAAACCAGTTTATCCTTATAAACCCAACGATAAAAACAGCAGAGCATAGTGCTATAATAATAGCTGAGTTTAGATGAAAATTATCAAAGAAAAGCCTGACAACTAATTGTTTTATATATTGAGTCTCATAGTTTTATTTCCTTTTATTTCAATTTTTCTTGTACGGAGTTTGCTCGCCAAGCGGTACGTGAAGTTGAAAAAGTCTTTAAAAGGTACCATAGTAGAAGAATATTTTCAATCAGAAATAATTTATTTTATATTCCACTTGACGTTATCTTGTGATTTAAGTTTTAAAATCAGTATAAAACTCTCATAACACTATTAATAAGACTTATCGTGGTTTATATGATCACAAACACAATTAGTTCTTGATATGTAACTAAGATAGGAGCCATGGTAGGACAGAGGAAAGAGAAACATTGAGGGGCACCCAGGTGGCTCAGTTGGTTGAGCAACAGACTCCTGATTTGGATTCAGGTCATGATCCCAGGGTCATAGGCTCGAGCCCCTGCATCTAGCTCTGTGCTGAGTGTGGAACCTGCTTAAAATTCTCTATTTCTCTTCCTCTGCCCCTCTCCCTTGTTCTCTCTCTCTCTCTCTCTCTCTCAAAGTAAAAAAAAAATAAAAATAAGTAAAAAATTTAAAATATTGAGATAACATTTTAAAATAAATATTAATTTTAATATAATAAATATTGGACATATATTTCTATAAACATATTGCTTATGAAATATATTATACAACCCATGTATTGTTTTAATACATATATTATGATAATTATATTTGATAGTTTAACATAATTTTTATAACGCCTAACATATAACATTTTTAATACATATGTATTTAATGTAATAAAATCACATGATAGTATTTTTGTGTTTGATATGTCTCAGGACCCATGTTATAGGCTTTATATATCATCTCTTTAACATGTGTGCCTCTCAGTGAGGTAGGTCCTATTTTATTCCCATTTTATACATGAGGAGACAAGAGAAAAGATGCTCACAGCAACAGAGATAATAAATGGCATAAATGGAACAGAGCCCTACTTTTATTGCCCCCCATGTTTGTGTATAACTCCATTATATTAAAAAAGCAGACAATTTAGAGAAGTATTATCCTGACTTTGCAATTTGCCACACGATTTTGATTTTTGTGTTAGATCCACATTAAAAATTATATTTAGGCTAGTACAATATTGTTATTCCAGAGCTCAGAATTTGCTGAGTGACCAGCACTAACTGGGCTGGGACTTTTTATTTCTGGGACTAACCTATAAAGTAAATAATTATGTAGATACAAGCAGAGACTCACATTAAAAACTGGGACAGAGGATATTTTGAAAGATTGTTTTGACAGGATTTCCTTAGTCCCTCTTAAAAAGTTAACCTATGATTTTATTAGAAACCACTTAACAGGGGAGCTTGGGTGGCTCAGTGGGTTTAGCGACTGACTCTTGGTTTCAGCTCAGGCCATGGTCTCACAGTTTGTGAGTTTGAGCCCCAAATCGGGCTCTGCACTGATTCTCTCTCTCTATCTCCCTGCCTCTACTCTACTTGTGCTCTCTCTCTCTCTTAAAATAAATAAACTTAAAAAAATGTTTTAAAATAATAATAAAGAAGAAATGACTTAACAACAACAAACACTGGTTATAAGAGTAAATTGTATTTATTTAGTTTTAAGTGTTTATTTATCATTGAGAGAAAGAGCACAAGCACAGGAGGAGCAGAGAGAGGGGGACAGAGGATGGGAAGTGGACTCTGCAGTGACAGCAGAGAGCCGGATGCCGGGCTCGAACTCACAAACTGTGAGATCATGACCTGAGCTGAAGTCTGGCTCTTAATTGACTGAGCCACCCAGACACCCTGAGTAAATTATGTTTATTATAATGTCTATTACTACTACTAGCCACAAGAAAAACATCTAGAAGAAAATAAAAATGATAATCAAGCAGAAGTTATAAAATGAGACCAGTGAGTACAATAGACATCAATAGATACTGTGTTTTCTTTGTTGAAAAATCTCTACAAGCATGGATGCAAAAATCCTTCGATAAGAAACTTGTATGCAAGAATAGATATTAAACCATTATGCAAAATCCCCAAGAGTTAATTACCAAACTACATTTGCTTTACAAAACTAGCATAAAAGTAACTTTGAGGCACCACTGTGTAAGCGTGAACATGGAGACTGAATCATGAGATGTAACTCAGTCCTCACAAATTAAATCTAGCGTTTAAGTCATTTAATAATATGGTTATTAATCTAGAATCACGAACAATAGTAATAATATAAACACCATCTAGACAATATTTTTATCACCTGAACTTTAACTTACATTTTTTCATTACTGAGGAATTAAATGTAATTTAATTTCCTATTGAGATTAAATAATTACACCGAACATTGGAATTTTTAAGAGAATACAGACATATATCCTTTTATTTCAGTTTTGTCTTTTGAGTGCAAAATGTTGATAATAGCCTAGATTTGTGTTAGTTGGGCAATTTTATACTGTTGAGGTCTGAATTACATACATGCTTTTTCATTTTATAGGGTGAATATTTATAGATGAGTTACTGATATTTTTTCTCTGACCATTTTTATAGTATGTTAAACATTCTAGAATAAAAATAGTGAAATAAAACCACCAAAATGACTGTACTTGCTCAATATAATTACTTAAAGAAGGCAAAATTGGTATATTATTCTTAGTTAAGTCATGATATCCATAAATATAGATGACTGTAAAGAGAAAAGAAACATATTCGCATCACCGTGAAACAGCAGAGAAAAAGAAATGTCACAGGTGTGATGTTACATTTGGGACACGTTGTTATTATTTAAATAATAATCAGAGGTTGCCAGGTGTTTTACTACAGAATCTTGACATTGACACATGACCTTTAGATTTGTCAGGCACAGCACATGATTTTCTTGTTTGGAGTTGCCCTGGTTTTGTTCTTGCAGTGAATACATTCATTATTCTGTTACTCTTTTCATTTAGAATTTTGGATATTATTTCTAGAAGAGTCACAGTTTGAAGTACCTCAAAATCTTTGAACTCAGAAAGGTAAAGGAAGTTACTCTAACTTAATTAAAAGGCAAGATAGAGAATTAGGATAAGCACTGGCAGTTCATGGTTAAATAAATAGAACTATAGTGAAATAATTTCATCTGGTTTTCAATGCTTTAATGCTTATGCTATGTTTCTTTAATAATAAGAATCAAACTCTTAGATTTTAAAGAAACTTAAAATGTGATCAAAATTGAGGGACTGTGTATATTTTACCACTCTTTGAATGTTTCTCTTTTCCTCTTTTCAAGGTTGGTTGTCTTGGCACAGATATTAGCTATAATATTTAACTATGAAGGGCTGCTATTGATTCTAAACCATGGAATCTGTTTTTCTACTTGCTTTAATGTTATCAGGGAATTCAATCAGCTAGGAGCACCAATAGAAAACTGAGCACGTGGTTATTTTCAATGGCGAGAGATTATTTTCATATATATATGATTAGTATATGTGTGTGTGTGTGTGTATAAACAAAGAATAGACTTCCACTTTATTTTTATACTTGCTTTAAAAATAAAATCAAATATATTCACTAGAGGTTTTGCTTGTTTTAAAAATTAGTTTCAACCGTCAGTTACCTGAATTTAGCTACTTTCCACTCTTTCCTCTAAGGCAAAATTCAATTGGAATTTAAGTCAAATCCATCAGACACATATAGCAATTGTGTGCAATCAAACAAATCAAATCCATTAAGTATAACTTATTAACATTAATTGTTTTAGTAACAATGGTTCAGAAGACAGGCTTCTACACAGAACTTGATTTATATCAGAGAAAATGCAGTAGATTAAATGTACTGAAATAAACTCAACCTTCCTATGGTATTTTGTTTCATAAAATATTTATATACCAAGAATAAACATTGGTGAGGAAACAAAATAAGATAATGAATGTGAGAATCTAGTGATTATAAAGGGATGCAACTAACTGATAAAGGGAACGTGTTTATGTATCTTTAAGACCGTCACCACACTTTTAAAACAGACCTGATTCCTTTTTGGCGATTACGTTCTATCAAAAAACAATACAGCTCTATTTTGCTTTATAATTTAATTTTGGAACACAACCCCCCAAATAAATGACTAAGGTTGCTTTGATTCTAATTTAAAGTTAAACTTAAAAAGTCAAACTGAAAAGAGTGAATGTATCCACTGTTGGCGAGATACTAAAAAAAATCTCCAACACAGAAAACTTCGGTTTTGTAGGGAAGGTAGGTAGTAGAGAAATACACCCATTTTATTAATGAATAAGTTTTAAACCAGAATGTGAGGTACATCACAGGCAATCTGCAACAGGTTCACTCTCTATGCAGCCAAGCAGATACAACCCCATTACATACGTGTTTTCAATATAAACAATCATTAGTTCTTAAGTAAGAGGACTTGATAGCAACTTTTGCCACACACAGCTCATCTGAACTTTATTTTGGTAACTGGGGAAGCCTCCTGTGTTGACGTTATCCAGAAGAGGAACAAACTTCCCATAAATTTGAGCAAGCCTCCATAGAAGTTATACTTTTACACTCGGCAGGTCAAGGACGTAAGGGTGCTATCTCCCTCCATATTTGCATTGCAAGAAATACAATATCTCTGAGGCCCTAGTCAAATATTTATATACACTTGAAGACAGAGAAAGAAATTCTGAAACAAAAGAGAGGCGGAGGAGAAGTGTGTCTTCCTTTTTTACAACAGAAAGAATTAAGCTTCTTATTTTTAATTTGCATTTGCCCTTGTGCCACCCACAGGGATATAGAAATAGTATTATTTCATTTTGATTCCCCACCCCCCTCTTTTAATCATCTGGGTACCTTTCCATAGGTGTTACGTATTTTTAAAACATCTTTATTGGGGCGCCTGGGTGGCGCAGTCGGTTAAGCGTCCAACTTCAGCCAGGTCATGATCTCGCGGTCCGTGAGTTCGAGCCCCGCGTCGGGCTCTGGGCTGACGGCTCAGAGCCTGGAGCCTGTTTCTGATTCTGTGTCTCCCTCTCTCTCTGCCCCTCCCCCGTTCATGCTCTGTCTCTCTCTGTCCCAAAAATAAATAAAAGTTGAAAAAAAAAAAACATCTTTATTGAGGTATAATTGGCACACAATCACCGCATATATTCAAAGTGTTCAATGTGATATTTTGATATATGTGCACACCTGTGAAATTGTAACCACGCTCAAAATGGTGAACTTTCCCATCATCCGCAAGCGTTTTCTCCTGTCTCTTTGTAATTCTTTCCTTCTACCACTTCTGCCCCTCCTCTCTCCAGGCACACACTGTTGTACTTTCTGTCACAACTGATTAATTTCATTTCCCAGGGTGCCATATAAACAGAATTATTCTGTATGTACTCTCTTCTGTCTGGCTTTTCACTCAACATAGTTATTTTGAGACTCATCAGTACTGTAACAGGTAAGGATATGTCTTTCCTTTCATTTCCAGGTGGCATTCTTTTTTTTTTTTTTTTTTTGTATACACCACAATCTGCTAATGCATTCGTCTATTAATGGACATTTGTCTTGTTTCCAGTTTTTGGCTAATGAACACTGTATGTGTACCGGTCTTTGAGTAGACACAGATTTCCTTTTTTTTTTTTCTGGGGTCAATACCTAGGAGTGGAATGACTACATTACATGGTATTGAAGAGTAGCAGAATATCCGCCTTTAAA
Organism: Felis catus; assembly: GCF_018350175.1. Taxonomy (NCBI): domain Eukaryota; kingdom Metazoa; phylum Chordata; class Mammalia; order Carnivora; family Felidae; genus Felis; species Felis catus. Next base: position 53,889,048 of record NC_058371.1, on the reverse strand, counting down.
TGTGCCTCCATGAGGATTATTCTGAGCTCATTACTTCGAGAAAGAGCAGATATAGCAGAAGCTCTGAAAACATAGTAGAGGTTACCTTTTTGTCAGGGAATATACATTTATAAAGGAAATCTCCATTTGGAAGGGTATCTTCTTATCTACCAGAAAGAGAAGGATGACTAACTCACAAGAAAGTTTTTATCAATGGAGAAAACACTGACTTAAATCTGTCTGACAGACTTAACTCCTGTTTACCAAAACTTCCCCTTGTTTACCATGTTTGTTTTAGTAACATCTCCATTACTGGTTTACCTGTCCCCAAACTTTCCTTTCTTCTGTTTTTAGCTGAAGATCGTATCTGAGCTAGAGTTCTAAGCCACCATCATTTTTCCACGGCTATTTCCCATGTATATGTGAGGTATACATGTTAACAAACTTTTGTTTGTTTTCCTCATGTTAATCTGTCGTTAATTATAGGAGTTTTAGCCAAGAACTCAGAAGGGTAGAGAGAGAATTATTTTTTATTTCCCTACAGTAAATATATGCTTACTTTTTTAATGAACTGCCAAACTGTTTTTCTGGAGTGTCTGTTTCATTTTAAATACACACTAGCAATATATGGTACCCTCTCCCACACTTGGTATAATCTGTTTAAATTCCTCCTCCCCCTCCTCCCCCTCCTCCCCTCTCCCTCCTCCTCCTCCTCCTTCTTCCTTTTAATTTTACCTAATCTAATAGGTGCATGTGGTATCTCATTGTGGTTTTATTTGCATTTTCCTAATTATGATGATCTTAAATATGTTGTCATGTGCTTATTTGCCATTGAAGGGTATCAGATATGCCACCCCAAAATATGCCACTTTGGCATAAGGATTATTTTGAGCTGAAGGCAATTGAGAAGCCACAGATACAGGAAGAACTCTCTGCCTTCCGAGTTCTGCCCAAAAGCAGGGCACACATTTCCCTTTGTAAAGGTGTTTCTCTCTCCTGTACCGGGAAGGGGAGAGTTCTTATCTGCATAATAAATCTTACTAAACAATCCTTATCTACCATATACATTTCCTACTCAACTTTTTCCACCCTGAGGACTCAAACCCTCTTTTCTTTTGTCTAGTCACTTCTCCAATGCATCACCCTGTTTGTTGGTTTGTTTGTTTGTTTGTTTGTTTAGAGAGTGCAAGCAGATGAGGGGCAGAGAGAGAAGGAGAGAATCTCAAGTGGGCTCAATGCCCAGTGTGGAGCCCAACACAGGGCTGGATCACAGGACCCTGAGATCATGACCTGAGCCAAAGTCAGGAGTTGGTCTCTTAACTAACTGAGCCACCCAGAGGCCCCAGCATCACCTTTATTAAATGGTATATAAGCCCCTAAGTGTAACTGCCTCTTTGGGTTTTCACTTCTTTCTTATGAATACCCTGTGCACATAAACTTAAAACATTGGATAAAATATTTGTAACTTTTCCTTTTGTTCATCTGTCTTTTCTCGGTTAAATTTCATGTCTTAGATAAAGTGCCAAGAGGATGAAGAAAAACTTTCTCTCCCCTTACAGAATCCATGCCTTTGGTGAAGTATCTGTTCATTTTTTTTGCCCAATAATAATTTTTAATTGTGCTGTTTGCATTTTTATTATTGAGTTTTAAAAGTTCTTTATATCTTTTTTTTTTCAACGTTTATTTATTTTTGGGACAGAGAGAGAGAGCATGAATGGCGGAGGGGCAGAGAGAGAGGGAGACACAGAATCGGAAACAGGCTCCAGGCTCTGAGCCATCAGCCCAGAGCCTGACGCGGGGCTCGAACTCACGGACCGCGAGATCGTGACCTGGCTGAAGTCGGCGCTCAACCGACTGCGCCACCCAGGCGCCCCAAGTTCTTTATATCTTTTGATGTAAATCCACGCAAAAGCTTTATTTTGGTCTGTGGCTTGCCTTTTCATTCTCTCAACAGTGACTTTTGAAGAGCAAAATATATAATTTTGATGAAGTCTAATTTATCAATTTGCTCTTTTTATGAATTGTACTTTTGGTGTCATGTCTAAGAAAAATTTCCCTAACTAAACATCGCAAAGATTTTCTCCAATATGTTCCGCTTAAAGTATTATAGGTTTAATTTTTATTTTTAGGCCTATGACTTGTTAATTTTTTGTATATGGTACAAGATACAGAGTGAATATTTTTTTATTAATTTCTGTTTTTACGTATGGAGAGCTACTTATTACAGCACTATTTTTTGAAAAGGCTGTTCTTTGTCCACTTAAATGCCTTTGTCAAAGCTCAGTTGTCTATATATGTGTAGGTCTATTCTGGACTTTCTGTTATGCACCAATGGTACAGTTATTTCTATTTGCTTCCATAGCATAATGCTTTAATTATTATAGGTTGATGTGTCTTAGAATCCGGTAAGGTTTACCCTCCAACTTTCTTTTGTCTTTTCAAATCGTTTTGGCCATTCTAAATCTTTTGTATATTCATATGCATTTTAGAAATAGCTTATTAATTTCCATAAAAGTTCTTACCTGGGTTTTGATTGGAATTCCCTCAGATCTATACAACAATCTGGGGACAACTGACATCCTAACAATATTGAGACTCCAATCCATGAATGAGATATGTCTCTCCAATTCTATTATTTATTTGGACTAATTAATTTCTTTAATTTGCACACATATTATAACCCTATACACTAATCATTATAATAAAATGGTGAGCCTACCAGGGAGAGGCTACTAAATTCTGCCTGCAGTATCAGAGAAATTTTTGAAGAGAAGGTAAGCTTTCTTCTGACTCTTGTCGTAAATAGGTGATCATCAGGTAAACAAGTGAACTTGCAGAGAGGAGAAGCAGAAATGCACTGGGGTGTGAGAGGAGCAAACACTTAAAGATTTGTACATAACTATGGTTTGACATACTTGAAATCATTGGTGTATATAGGGGGTATGAAGGGAGATATGTATCTGGACCCTTGTCTTATGTTCATTCTCCTTGAAGACAATTGTTCTTTTTCCTGTGCACAAGGTGGGGGGGGGCAGGGGGCTATTGAAAGATTTTAATCTGAGAAGTAATAAGCATATTTAAAAGATCGCTCTGAAAGTTGAATGACTTGTTTAAACATTTGTAAAGATATTTCTTTTTTTTTAATTTTTTTTCAACGTTTATTTATTTTTGGGACAGAGAGAGACAGAGCATGAACGGGGGAGGGGCAGAGAGAGAGGGAGACACAGAATCAGAAACAGGCTCCAGGCTCTGAGCCATCAGCCCAGAGCCTGACGCGGGGCTCGAACTCACAGACCGCGAGATCGTGACCTGGCTGAAGTCGGACGCTTAACCGACTGCGCCACCCAGGCGCCCCATATTTTTAAAGATATTTCTACTTTAACCTGTTTAAATTCCTGGGGGAAAAGTCTCCATATTTCAGGGTATAGAGACAGTGAAATCTAGTCTTCTAGATTTCCATTCATATTTCTTTTTCATTTTTATGTTTCAAAATTGATTTCTACTGTTTCAAAGAAAACCTTTCTTCCTTTTCTTTTTCTTTCTCTTTCTTTCTTCTTTCTTTCTTTCTTTCTTTCTTTCTTTCTTTCTTTCTTTCTTTCTTTCATGTTTATTTTTGAGAGAGAGAGAGAGACAGAGGGTGAGCAGAAGATGAGCAGAGAGAGAGGGAGACACAGAATCCGAAGCAGGCTCCAGGCTCTGAGCTGTCAGGACAGAGCCAGACACGGGGCTCGAACTCACAGAGTGTGAGATCATGACCTGAGCCAAAGTTGAACGCTCCGACTGAGCCACCCAGGGGCCCATAGAAAACTGTTCTTTCTAATTAAATATTATCCCTTAATATTTTCCCCCTCCTTATGTAAGTTATTTTGGTTGTTGACCTTCTTTCCTTCTTCAGCTCTGAACATCTGGGTTTCTTGGCTGAGTAGGCTCCTCATTGACCTTAAAACAAACAACTCTCCTCCTCACCTTATTAGCTTTGTATACAGTAAAGATGGTGAAACGATATTTCGGATTGAACGAATTCTTTTTTACCCAGGTACTTTGCAGTACAATGCTTCTTAAAAGTCCCTGTGGGATCTTAGAACACATGTCCCTGGGCTAAACAGTGGGGACCAATTTATCAAATTCCACGCCTTCCTGGCAAACATTGCTTTTCCTCTTTAATCTTCTGACCTTTGTTGACTGCAGTCTTTTGACTGGCTGTATCGTCATGCCCAGAATAGTTTATGCCTGCTTTCTCTTAATCAGTTATTGCTCTGTTTTTCTTTTTTCAAATATAGAAAACTGGATTTACTTTACTGTATCACTGAACTGCATCTTGATTATTAGAATGTGTTATTATAATTTGTTAACTTGTGTACCTACCTATATTTAAGATGTAGTTCATATAAGTCACTCTGTACTTGACAAAAATTCCAGTCTTTTGAAACTAATTTTCTAATCTGACTTCTTGAATGATTTGGGTCTTTTGCTTGTATTATGATCAGTTGGCATGAGATTGAGAAATATGGAGATGTGTATAGAGGTGGTGAGTAGTTAAGGTTTCTTTTCCTCGTGGTATTTTGGGTAAAAGTTGAGGTAGGTTGCTTAGTTTACTGTGGGTTCATAATTGGAGTAATATGATATTTGTTGAAATTGTTGATTAAGTGAGACAGACTAAAACACAGAATAAATATAGTTCTACCTGAGACTAAAACAACCATTGTGAATAATAAATCAGCCTTTTTTTTTTCTTATGTACTTGACCTTTCTCCCATTACATTTAAACAGGTATATAATTCCTATGGTGACACAGTCTGAACATAATAGTAATATAAGTTTCAGAGTCTTTGGAAGTGTGCAAAACATTTGAATCAATTGCTGAAAAGATAAACAAATCATGACAATTTTCTACTATAAATCCAAAACCATTTTAAATTAATCGATATTTTATGAATCATGGCAGTACCCTCATACACTTAAAGTAGTAATATACAAATATGAATATGTATGAACATACTTTTTATTTATCTGTAGACAATGTTTGAAGAAAATGTGGGTTTCCAGACACTTCGGATTAAAAACAACTTGTTTAGGGGCGCCTGGGTGGCGCAGTCGGTTAAGCGTCCGACTTCAGCCAGGTCACCATCTCGCGGTCCGTGAGTTCGAGCCCTGCGTCAGGCTCTGGGCTGATGGCTCGGAGCCTGGAGCCTGTTTCCGATTCTGTGTCTCCCCCTCTCTCTGCCCCTCCCCCGTTCATGCTCTGTCTCTCTCTGTCCCAAAAATAAATAAACATTAAAAAAAAATTAAAAACAACTTGTTTAGTGTGTGGAGTGCAAATGGGACTGTAGGCAGAGGTCAGGGGAAAGAAAAGAGGAGTCAGAGCAAAAGATAGGTCAAAGTGAGGTAGAAATGGTTAAATTCCTTTGTAGTAGGGGATGCCGACTTTTGTTTAGACATCCATATATTTGGTATTTCTTATTTTTTAATTTTTTAATGTTTATTTATTTTGGGGAGAGAGAGAGAGAGGAGGGGAAGAGAGAGAGGAAGACACAGAATCTGAAGCAGGCTCCAGGCTCTGAGCTGTCAGCATATAGCCGGACATGGGGCTCAAACGCACCAACCATGAGATCATTACCTGAGCCGAAATCGACAGTCAGATGCTTAACCAACTGAGTCATTCAGCTTCCCCTGGCATTTCTGAAACTAAGAATGCAATGGTCATTTCAGGTCAAAGGGAGGACAGGTCAAATGTTGAGATATGTCAGGCAGGAGGAAATGCTCTGTGCAGGTAATATGTGGCAATGTATTCTAACTTCTATTTGCAGATTCTCTATCTCTGGACAGAACCAGGGATTGTAATACTTTTTGAGATTCGTTATAAGATTGATAACATCTTAATGTTTTTTCTTCTGCGGAGTTTTTACTAGCCTTAGTTCCATTGAATTGTAGCTAACCAAACTGACCACAGACGACATTTTGCTACAAGGAGTTCAAGGGTATGGCTCAATTAATGGAAATAGATTTGTGGCGCCTCCACATAAATCCAAGAAATTCTAGAAACCCAGCCAAGTCAACCAATATGAGGTTGAGCCAATGATAAGTGAAAATAACTCCTTAGGCCACTGAGTTCTGCTTGGCATTGAATAGCAACAATTTGATTTATATTGCCTTTATGTTTTTACAAGATCAACCTCCTTTTTTTAAGTTTTTTTTTTCCAAGTGTATTTTGAAGAACAATTAACAATCTCTTGAAAATAACTGAGGAAGTGTTGGGAAAGACGTTGTGTCAAATTATTCAAGGCAAAAGGCATAAGCTTTTTTCTGCCTTTGTTTCATGCTTTGATCTCAATAAACCATTTATTTTTCCCTTCTAGGCTTTTAGGTTAAAAACATTTAACTATTTCATAATAAATAACATCCCCATCCCCTTGAAATTTTCAGACACTACTGCTTTTCCATTTATTGCTCTTAAGATAGATATATTAATATGGGGCACCTGAGTGACTCAGTTGGTTAAGCATTTCACTCTTAATGAGGCTCAGGTTATGATCTCATAGTTCATGAGTTCAAGCCCACGGGAGGCGTGCAGTGGCAGTGTGGAGCCTGTTTGGGATTCTCTCTCTCTGCCCCTCCCCCACTCTTGCTCTTGCTCTCTCTCTCAAAATAAATAAATAAAATTTTTAAAAAGATTGATATATTAATTTTGATTTACACATACCATTATGCATTTAAAACAAGATGATGAGGGATAAATGAAAGCAACTGAGATCGGGATAATCTTTATAAATTCTCCTCTATCTTCCCCCACTCCTTTTCTACCCTAACATGTATTCTGAAGAATTGTTAAATGCAAGTATTATATTTTTCAATAATATAGGGGCATAAGGAGTAATATTCCCAAAACATTTCATTTAAAACCTAGGAAAAAAGTGTGTGTGTGTTTTTTGGTTGTTGTTGCTTTTGTTTGTTTTGTGTTTTGCTTTTAATTAAGATGAAGAAAATAAAATGCAGGGGATTTTAAGGAAAAGGTAACATTATATTTAGTTTTAATTTTTTTTGTGAGAAATACTATATAAATTTAGAGAACAGCTAGGATTTCTTTTTTTAAATGTTAACTGAATCTGTTAGGTCAAATTGATACGTGCACAAAGACAAAATTAAGAAAGTACTAAATAATAGAATGTCCCAATATTCTTTTTACTGAGGTTTATTTCTCAGAGGAACGCGCTGTCAAATATTTCAGGTATTTATAAAGCATTTTCTTCTGTATTCATACATATTGTATTACTACTGTCATTCTTTGATTTATCATATATATGACATCTCATATGATAAATCAGGGAATGACAGTAGTATAATATATATATATATATAGTGATATATATTATATATAAGTACTATAGTATATAAGTATATAAGCAGTAATATTATACATGTACTCAGTTGTATTATATATATATATACTCTCTCATATAAGTATATAAGGTGGTAGTATTATACATATACTCTGTCATATATATATGAGAAAAAGAGAGAAAGAGAATAGAGAGAGAGGATGCCCTCTTATGTGAGGGATTTAGATTTATTACACAATTCTTCACGTTAGTTTTCTGATCTTATACACCATTTTGTGTGTCTTGTACTTAATAATTTCTTAGCTTTATCGGGCACTTGGTTGTCAGTGTAACAATCTCTAATATTTTTCCAAATGTTCCATCGGATATATCTAACACCTATCAGTACATTTACCAGAAGTTCAAACACATCACATTACCTATTAGTTATATTTGTCCCTTTGCATTTCCTCTTCTGATTGTTTCTAGGCCTGACACACAGCTGTCATTGTAGGATTTACCTTTTATTTTCCTGTTTTGAACCCCCCTCCTTTTTTTTGATCTCATGCTTTCTTCATTTTCAATTTATTCACTTATTTTGTTGAAAAATATTGTCTAAGAGCTTCTAAATTTTTTAAGCTTTGTTTATGTAAAATTATTTTTATTATATCCTCACATTGATTTATGGTTTCACTGAGTCTACAGTTATAGTCAAAAATCATCCCCTGGAATGTTGTAGACTCTGCCTCACTGTCTTCCAGCATCCGGCGTTATTGTTAAAAAAAAATCAGTTGATATTTGAACACTTCTATCTTTTTGAGTGGTTATTCACTCTATATTATCCTCAAGCTATTAGAACCCTCTTTTGATCCCTGGTGTTTTAAACGTTTCCAGTGACAAGCCTTGGAGTGAATGTGTTGGGGAGGATGTGTTTTAGTCTGGAGACTCGTATGATGCCGATGTTCTGGTATTAATCATTTGATCATTTCCCCCCGCTAGCTTGTCTGCTCTGTTTCTGGAAGCTCCTTTTAGATCGATATTTTACCCCGTGGACCGGTCCTCTAATTTTATCTTTGCTCTCCTACTTTCTTTCCATTTGTCTGTTTTTATACTTTTATGAGATTTCCCTGAATTTACATCCATTCTTCTTTTGAACTTTTACTTCTATTCGTTTTTAATTACAAATGCTCTTTTATGTTCTCCGATTGCCTTTTGATAAATGGGTATGTATTTTCTTTTTCTGCCTTCAGAGCCATGCCCCACTCTTGTCCTAATATCTGCCGCTGTGAGATCTAGTCCTAAACTTCTCTGTGGGGCAAATTCGTTAGTTCTCATGTCATCACTTCCTCATTTTTCCCACATTCTCTATCAACTTGTAATTGTATAAACATTTATTCAAATCACTTATACTCTATTATTTTTTTTTCATTTTTCTTTGGCCATGTGGATTAATATTTTCTTTTTTTTAATTTAAATGCAGATTTATTTATTTATTTGTTTTTATATTAAATATAAATTATTGTCAAATTGGTTTCCATACAACACCCAGTGCTCATCCCAACAGGTGCCCTCCTCAGTACCCATCACCCACCCTCCCCTCCCTCCCACCCCCATCAACCCTCAGTTTGTTCTCAGTATTTAAGAGTCTTAGGTACTTTACTGCCATTTTACTTTTATCTTTGGAATACAAGGAGTTCAATACATCATTTTAAACTGTATACTCTGATTGTCTAACTTGAAAATAATTCCGAATATAATTCCTAGGATGGAGAGTCATCTTTATACATTTTAGAAGTTCAAGTAATTTTTTTTTTAGATTTTTCAGGACTTAATAAATAAAGATGCTTTAGACATAAAAGTTTTTGTAAACAACTAGGCTAGTACTTGATCTGAAAGGAAACAACTAGGATAATACCTGATCTGAAAGGAAATGAGAGAGAAATTTCCTTGTACTTTGAAACAGTTTTCTTAGCATTCAGTGCTGAAGATACATGTGTTATTTAAACTTCCTTTGCCTCAACATATGATTAATAAAAAAGACACGTACAAAATATTCCATTGGTGTTTATGGCCATACCACCCTGAACACGCCCAATCTTGTCAAAATATTCCATTGAGCAAACCTAAAGTTATTTGTAATATTCAGCAAAATAGCAGCAACTTTATCCCTTCCTCATTCAGAAAAGCATATTTCAATATAAATGTGGATAAGGTTCTTAATACATTTGCCATATTAAAATTTGTGTCTTAGACTAAATAAGTTATCTGTTTGGGAAAAACAATGGACTACCTACCTCATATCAAACACAAAACCAATTTCAGATGGATTGTTGATCTAAATATGAAAGGTAACACAATAAACATAAAATAAAACACAAAAATGTAAAATACTTTCTTCATGTCCTCGGAAGATGAAAAGATTTCCTAAGCAGGACATAAAAACCACTATCTGAAAAGAAAAATGTTGAGAAATTGGACTATATTGAAACCAAAAGCTTTGCTTATCAAAAGACAACAGTATGAGGTTGCATAGGTAACAGACTGAGTGGGAGAGAACAATTGCAACTTACTTATCTTATAAGGAACATTAATTGAAAATATTGAAAGAACTTCAATAAGAAAAAGCCGAGCCCCCAAATAGAAAACTGGACAAAACAGTCAAACAGGAACATCACAAAAGAGGATATCGAAATGGATACTTATGAAACAATGCCCAAGCTATTAATCATCAAGGAAAAACAGATTAAAACCAGTGAGATACTTGGGGCACCTGGATGGCTCAGCCAGTTAAGCATCTGTCCTCAGCTAAGGTCATGATCTCACAGTCTGTGAGTTCGAGGCCCACCTCACTGACAGCTCAGAGCCTGGAGCCTGCTTCGGATTCTGTGTCTCCCTCTCTCCCTGCCCCTCCCCTGCTTGCACTCTGTCTCTCTCTCAAAAATAAATAAACATTAAAACAACAACAGTGAAGTACCACTATGCATGCATCAGGATAGATTTGCCAAATTTACCAAATACAAATATGGAATTCCTAGGTATATTTGAATTTTAAGTAATAAATAATTTTTTTAGGATGAGTATGTCCCAAATATTTCTAATTCAAATGAAAGTCCTGTATTTTATCTGGCAACACTAAACAGAACGGCTGAAATGGAAATGATCAGCAAAATCAAGCATTGCTGGTAATGTGGAACAAATGGAACTTTCGAACACTGCTATCAACTTTTAATTTGATACAATCAGTACAAAACCACTTTAGGAGAACTCTCTGGGACTATTAATTAAAGTCCAACCCAGTAATCTTAGGACTCAGCAATTCCTCTCTAAAGAATATACCAAAAGACGCGTACGCTCACGTTCACCACAGCACTCTGGGTATTAAAACTATTTTTTAAAAAAACAAAGCAACACCAAAGAGATATGTATTAATGTAGTAAATAAACTATGGTGTAATCATTCAATGAAATGTCAAAAGACAATACGAAGAAACTATTGCTACACTCAGCACATTGATAATACTCTAAAACGCAATGTTGAATGAAAAAAGACTGACACCAATCAATACATTTTATTTTAGGTGGCTCCCTTTGTATAAAGTTCAAGGACAAAGCAGAATTAATCAGTGTTAGAAATCAACGTGGTGGTTACGAGGAGGAAGGCCGTGCCTGGGAGGAGGCACAAATGGGAGATTTGTCAACATTTTCTTTCTTGATCTGGTATCAGTTACTAGGGTGTGTTCACTTTGGAAACCGCCATGCTGTATAGGCTTTTGATTTGTGTACATTTCTTCATGCAGGTTGTATGTCAGTAAAAAGTCTTTCCTAAAAAAAAAAACCTACATTGTTCAAAAATTTAGTAATTTGCTTTTCGTTTTAATAAATTACTTGTGATAACACGACAACTGATTTCAACCGGTGAATCATGATGATTCAAATCATATTTGAGGTGAAGTGCTGTAGACAGCACCTTGCCTGCCCTCGGGAGCAGCGGGTCTTACCATTCTAACCTGGGGGGAGAGGAGCAAAAATGACTGTCCTGGCAAACACCGTCAGTTGCACATGTCAGCCTTGTTGAAAATAACTGTTCTGCAGGCTCAGCTCATTGTACCGAAATCTGTGTCCTTCACCCTGTTTGTTTGTTTTGTTTTTAGATACACGGAGGGTGAGCAGGGGAGGGGCAGAGAGAGAGGGAGACACAGAATCTGAAGCAGGCTCTAGGCTCTGAGCTGTCAGCACAGAGCCTGACGTGGGGCTCGAACTCACGAACCGTGAGATCATGACCTGAGCAGAAGTCTGACGCTTAACTTGACTGAGCTGTCCAGGCGCCCCTCCTTCACTCTGTTTCAAACATTCCCTCTCTGATGCGCTGTCTTTAGTTTGAGTCCTTTGTTCATTTTCCTAGCAGTTGGCCGGGATTTGACTTTGCCTTAAAGTTTAAATGTTTCCTCTTTGTATGCCTCAGCTTCATGCTTCGTGCTTATTAACACTTAGGATAATCTGAGTCAATGATCTTCTTCGATGGTGTGTCCTGGGATTGTATTTATCCAGGCTGCAGGTAAAACTAAAAGCATTCTAGTATAAAGAAGGGACATTACTATCTGGTTATATAACTATGGGGTCCCTTTATCTTAGAGCAGAAAAACAAGAAGTTGCCATTGAGGTCAAACCGTTTATCATTATCACAAACTCTAATGATAATAATAATAATAATAATAAGAAGAAGAAGAAGAAGAAGAAGAAGAAGAGAAGGAGGAGGAGGAGGAGGAAGGGGAGGAGGAGGAGGAGAATACGTTGCATCATTGTTCCTGATATGTGGTCCTGGTCTCTAATTTAGTTGAAGACAGATTCCTAGTCTCCTTTTGTTTTTTTCTAAAACTTCCCAGAATGTATTATTATTTTTTAAATTAGAAACAACTTTTAGCTTTATATTCTCTAAATAACCCTTTCATGACCTTCTATAAAGTTGGGTACCAATCCTTTGGAACATATGTTTTTTCATGTAGTGGAAAGAATGCTTTGGAGTCAGACAGACTTGACTTTGTATCCAGGCTCCCCTACTTACTAGCTTTGTGAACTTAAGCGAGTTACACTCTGAGCATCAGTTTTCTCTGATGTTAAAGATGATATTAATATTAAGAGCGTAGAGTTATGGTTTGATGATATGAAGTATAAGGCCCTTATTGGTTTTTTTTTGGGTATAACAGATTTTTTTTAATGTGTATTTATTTTTGAGATAGAGAGAAACAGAGCATGAACAGGGGAGGGTCAGAGAGAGGGAGACACAGAATCTGAAACAGGCTCCAGGCTCTGAGCTGTCAGCCCAGAGCTCGACGCGGGGCTCGAACTCAAGGACTGCGAGATCATGACCTGAGCCGACGTCGGCCGCTTAACCGACTGAGCCACCCAGGCGCCCCAAGATTTTTTAAAACTCCTCGTTCCTGCCCTTCATCCTTTCCCTTACATTCCTACACTTGTGCTCACTGCTTAGCAGATCATTCCTAAGTAAGTTGATCAAAGGCCCAAAAATGTATTAATTGTGTGATCAGAACAACATCATCATGGGGCACCTAGATGGCTCAGTCAGTTGGGTGCCCAACTCTTTATTTGGGCTCAGGTCACATTTTCATGGGCTCATGGTATTGAGACTTGAGTTGGGGCTCTGTGCTGTTAGCACAGAGCCTGCTTGGGAGTCTCTCTCCCTCTTTCTCTCTCTCTCCCCTGCTCTCTCTCTCAAAATAAATAAAAACAAACATTTTTTAAAAAAAGAACATCATCATGTACATAGCTACTTGAACATTCCTTTCCTCCAGGAATATCTCCAAATGATAATCTTGGAATATATTTATTGAGCCCTGTGCATGAAACGTAAGTAAATTGCAGGTGAATAAAATGATGAGAGATGTTGTAGAAAGATAGATCACCTGACAGATGTGAGGACACGTTGGGGTGGGGGAGAGAAGAGAGAGCAACCTAAACCGTGAAGAGGGTAGTGTCGAAAGGGTAAAACAACACCTTCCCTTCCAAGTCCTCTTGTGAGTCTTTCTCTCACAAGGTAGGGTGCACCAAAATTCTACGCTACGATTTCACTTTCCCCAGATAGTCTCCTTTTATTCCCTCTCCCTGACGAATGAAAAGGTTAGAGATATATAATAAATACTTGTTTGTTGAATGAGTTACATAAATGAATGCAAAAATGACCAGTGAAATGCATAAAGGGTATGAATTTGGGTACGAGAAAAAAATGGGTCTAACTCTATGACCCACCGCTTACAAGTCACGCGCTATTGCAAAATTTAATTCAGTTACATCCAAGATTCGGTTGCCAAAGTGCCACACGGAGCTGATAACATCTATCTTGTAGGACTGTGGTGAAGTAAATAAATAAATAAATAAATAAATAAATAAAGGATCAGAGCCCCCAGGCTTGAATTCCAATATGACACTAGGTTGTTCTTCAGAGACACATGTTCCCTCACTGCTTTCAAGAGTCCTGATTCGCTGACTTTTTCCAAAATGCAAGTCCTTGGAGTCACAGCCTCCTTCCTTCTAAGTCCTCAGGAGTTACATGATCACCTCAGTTTTCTTCTCTAAAGAACTGGAAAAATAAACCAAAATTTTAGTTCTTCTATATTCAGCGTTTGTATCCATGGCTTAGTGAATTTTACTGAACTTAAATAATCTACATCCCCTTAAAATTACAGATGAAAATAAGAAACACTAGTGGGTCCATTCAGTCATCCAACATAAAATTTCCCTGGGCTGCTTAAATCAGATGTATTTGGGGTTCATTTTGTGTGAATAGGTTGTCGTTTGTTTCTGTAACTTAGCTTTTTTTATGGCTGCGACTCATCTTCCATCATATTTATATAGGTACAAATTCAATAAAAAAAAAAACCTGTGGTATTATAAACAAATACTTCTGAAAGCTAAGAGCTATATTTTCTTAAAGTGTCTTCCCCCATGACGTTTGCTGTTGGTTTTGACCAAAAAACTGTTTCCATAATAAACCCTAATATTTTGTAGTATAAGCGTCTTTTCCCTTTTACAAAATAATTTCCATAATTTTTAAATGTTTTGTTGACAATGCTTATGTTACCAGTTTGTGACATCAGCAGGGTGTGAATAGGCACAAACATAAAGCAGCTTTGTTCCTTCTCCCTAAATGCTCCTTTTGACTTCATCTGTCAAATTGTTCGCTTTGATCCTTGGATGACAATGACATGGTTTTCCCAGCGATGCTCAGGAATCAACGAACAGTGTCATTTTTCAGTGAGTAGAAAGTGTAATCCAACCCAATGTATTACTGTCAATCTCTTATCAGATTGAACTCTTCTCTTCTTCCCCAGCTCAGTCCTGCCTCAGGAAAACCAGCAATGGGAAGGAAGGTGCTATTGATTTTTACACTGTTCCCCTCACCTTTTTCTTTTACTTCTTCCCCTCCATTTACCAAGCCACCTTGACTCAAGGGTTGGGTATGAGAGTGGGGGTTGGGCAATCAGGGAGGTTAAAGGGCACAACCATTCTACTTGACTGGCGCAGTTATAATCTTGTGTTGGAGTCCTTGGGTGTGGCAGATACCAAATGGTTACTATTTCTCCCCTGAGCAATCTGTGGGGGGTTCTTTTAAGTTCCCCTATCGAAAGCCCCACTAGCAGATTCCTGAGGTGGGTAGTGTATCTCAGCTGGCCCCTTTGGATGCTTGCCGCAGCCCCTGGTTTCTGGCAGTGGCTCCACACTGATTCCACGTGTTGGGTCACTTAATTCTAGACAGTGCTCTCGTATAACTCCTTTTCAAGATGACACAAGCTTGCTTCCTTTCAGTAGAAGGTCTTCTCATCTGGTCTATGGAAGACAAGACTTACAGCTCTGGAAGCGTAGACCGTGCCCTTTGCCCTGTGCCACAATCGGCTCAATCAGCCTCTTCCCTCTGGACACCTCAAACATGAGTCAGGTACCAGACCCGGCCTCCCTCAATTCCCCAAGGTCACCAGATCATCCTTGAGTCAGCCTTCTCACTTAGCATGGGGCTGTGGGTGGGAATGGGAGCAGCTATGAGGCACTCTTATGCTGAAGACACTTTGTCTCAAGACATCCATGCTCTGTCGTCTCTGTTTTCAAGGCTCTTGCTTTATATACACTTGAGATAACACTAACAACGCATTAGGGATCACGGGACTTGGTTTTTTTTAAACGCCCTATTAGGAAGTTCCACAGAGATGTTAGAACTTCTCTTTTAGACTGTGGATCCTTGCAATCCTGTATTTTCTCTTGTGGAAGCTGAGCTAAGAGTAAGACAAGAAAAATATGTTGTACATATATAACAAAATTGTGTGCCATGCATGGCAGAAAGGCCTTATAACAAATTTCTGATAGGCAAGACATTGATCATGAGATAGCTGAGCTTTAATAATGAAAGTGTTGTCTTTTATGGCACTAACATAAAGAATGCCCTGGTACATCAATTACATGTAAGCTATACTGTTTTTTTCTCTTTTTTTCATTTGAAGATCCTCTCTTTGTATTAATGTGACCATGCTTATGTGAATCACTCATCATTTTCCTTTGTAATGGGATAAAAAAGTAGTAAGAAAAGCTGTAATTTTCAAAGTGCTCATTCTTGAACAGTATAAAAATATCACTTCGGAAGTTATTTGTACTAACTCTGAAAATAGATCTAATTTTAAAAACAATAAATGCTTATGTAGAAAATAAAAAGATATTAAATGCATACTAATATTGAAATCACTAAGGAATAAGAAAATCAGAGGGTTTCTTTTAAATTTTGATGTATATTCCTCTAGTTCCTACTTTCACAGGGTATATTTTGGTTCTATTAATAAGATAGTATTGTGCATATGCAGTTTATCCAAATGTTTTAAAAATACTGCACATTATCATTAATGTATAGTAACATAAGGTATAACAAATATATTTTAATGGCTGAAAAAATCTATCATATAGTTATAGTGTTATAGATATAAAAATCTATCATATAGTTATAGTGTTATAGATATAGGTTTTATCACATTTTCGTTATTGAACATTCATATAGTTCTCAGGTTTTTTATAAAGCACATCAGGAAACTTCTTTATACATAAATCAGGGTATATAGTTCTAATTATTACTTTAGGATGCATACCTATCCTGAATGAATCAAAGATCAAATGGGTCTGAACATTCTGAGCTTCTGAAAAAAAATATATATAACTTACTTTTTAGATTCTACCAGCAGGGTAGGAGTACTAATATTACCTAACCCCACCAGACTGAGTAATATTTTTAATTTTTAATTTTTTAATTTTTAATTTTTAAAGTTTATTTATTTTGAGAGAGACAGAGACAGTGCAAGTGGGGGGAGGGGCAGAGAGAGAGAGAGAGAGAGAGAGAGAGAGAGAATCCCAAGCAGGCTCCACATTGCCAACGCAGAGCCCGATGATGCAGGGCTTGAACCCATGAAACTGAGATTACGACCAGAGCTGAAAACAAGAGTCGGATGCTTAACCAACTAAGCTAGCCAGGCGCCCCAAGTAGTGCTTTTTAAATTTCAACAATTTCACACATAAAGATTTTTTTTTAATTATTTGTACTTTCATGTCTGTGATAATCATGCCTTTTAAGTGGCTTCCATTTACAGCACATAAAAATTTGAGCCACTGGGAATATTCAATCTGAAGCTGCCTTACACAAAATGAACTATTTAATGAGAATCTTTACTAGTTGTTTTTCTGTTTTGTTTTGGTTTGTTTGTTTGTTTGTTTGTTTTTTAACAATTGTATTGGCCATTATGGTGGATTGGTAACTCTGGAAACCTGGGCCAAAAACAACGTCACCTTTGGCTTACGTTCTAAAACTCTAGAGCCTGTCCTAGTGCAGGACAGAACTAAGCTAACTTTTTTTGATGTTTATTTATCTTGAGAGAGAGAGGCAAAGAGTATGTGCGGACGTAAGCAGGGCGGAGCAGAGTTATGGAGAGAGAGAAGCCCGAGCAGGTTCCGCACTGTCAGCACAAAGCCCAACACCGGGCTCCATCACACAAACTGTGAGATCATGACCTGAGCCAAAACCAAGAGTCGGAAACTTAACCAACTGAGCCAGGCATCCCCAAACTACCTCACAAATTCAGTTCTGGCTCCACAGTGAGCACAGTCTATATCAGTTTCATATGGAGTCAACCTCAACCCTCTATTTCCTGTCAACCTTTCTTTCCTGTGAGTGTTACCCTAGTGTCTTCCTTCACCCTAGAGGCACCAACGCTTCCTTGGCACAGCAGCTGAATTCACTTTGGAGCTTCTTCAATACTTGCAGAAACTTCATTGATTTTGACATTGGTCATTCAGAAGGCCACTCTGCAGAAATTGGGGTATTAGGCCCAAGGAACCTATCTCCAAGCTCACAGGAACCGCCATCAGTTGAGCAGCAAGCTGCTCTTCCTCAGAAGTTTCATCTTCACAGGTGTCCCCCAAGTTTCAAGGTTTTAACAATCTCAACTTTTCTTCTTTGTTTCTGCAGCCCTAAGGATATCAGCTATTTTCTGCAGTTGTACCCCCATGGTACCTTCCAATTGTCTTTCTACCCTTTAGTCAACTAGCTGACAACTTTATGTCTAGTTAGCCATTTTGTGCATTAAATTCTTTTTCCTTGAAATGACTGGTGAGATTTCTCTCTTTGGCCTGGACTCCGACTGGCACATGCAGAAAAAGACAGTAGCAGAAAATATGGACATATTCTCTAGGTTGAAAATAAAGGGCCATATGCCTACTATGAAAAAGGGACAAATGGTTGACATTTCCTCATGTATAAGAACCTTTGAGTTAGATTTGTATTTCATAGTATGAGACGTGAACTATTATAGAATAGTACCTTGTAAAGATGAAGATGTATAAGTTAAAAGTTATGATTTTTTATAGGTACAATGGACTGAACAATCTCCTCCCCAAATTCTTTTATTGAGGCCTTAACCCCCAGTATGATGGAATTTGGAAATGGGACCTTTGGGAGGTAATTAGGTTTAGATGAGATCATGAGGGTGGGCTCCTCATGATTATATTAGTGCCTTTTTTTTTTGGTTGTAGTTGTTAAAGTAAGCTTCATTCCCAACATGGGGCTTGAACTCTCAGCACTAAGATTGAGAGTCACATGCTCTACCAACTGAGCTAGCCAGGTGCCTGAGATTAGTGCCTTTTTAAGAAGGGATACCAGAGCATTTTCTCTTTCTCCCTGCCATGTGAGGACATATAGAGAAGGCAGCTGTCTGTAGACCAAGAAGAGAGCTCTCACCAGAAACAAAATGCTGGTACTCTCTAATCTTGTACTTCCCAGCTTCTAGAACTCTGAAAGAGTTCCATGGTTTAAGCCATATAGTCTATAATATTTTGTTAAGGTGGCTTAAATAGCCTATTACAATAGTCTGTCTCCATCCCATGTAATGGTTTTTGTCCATTTGAAAGAAATCATTAAAATATAGTGGTTTATGAATTAAGTAATGAATGAAAACATTTTTAGGGAGAAATCTAAAGGACAGGAAATGTTTACTGTGCTCATTGGATCAGAGAAATTGTATGGTCTGGGATGCCAAATACCTAAGTGATTCTTACAACTGACAGCCATTAATTTATGGCCATGATATTTCACCATGATATTGCACCATGATATTTCATTCACTTATGAAACCACTGGCTTTGTGCTACAGTCTTCCAGGGTAGCGTTAAATTTTCCCAGATCGTCTTACTCTTTCATATGAACCACCTCAGTGACTAAGACGCTATAAGAACTTACTGAAGAACAGATGGAAAAGAGTGATTTGGATCAGGACCTGACTAAATGTGCAACTGCTGTTTTTTTCTTTTTTTAATGTTTATTTATTTTTCAGAGAGAGAGAGAGAGAGAGTAGGGGAGGAGCCTAGAATGAGGAAGATACAAAATCCAAAGCAGGCTCCAAGCTGTCAACACAGAGCCTGACACGGGCCTTGAACCCACAAACCATGAGATCATGACCTGCGCCAAAGTCAGATGCTTTAACTGACTGAGCCACCCAGGTACCGCTGTAACTTCAGCTTCTTTAGCATTGTACCCTACTTGGCCCAAGTGTTTTAGTCTTAATTTATAGTATTTTGGTGCCCAAATTTCTTGGGGCAGACACTGGCCATCCTGGGAAGGAATTTCACAGAGCATTGGTAGGCAACTTAAAACGATCTTTTATTCTGAAAGTTGGTAGAAGTCATTATCCGTTAAGGAATAGCAGGAATAGAGCACTCTGAAAACCAAAAGCACTCCTACAGGTACTGTTACCAAGAAACTGTTTATTACCTACTCAACAGTATAGGAATAAGGCTTCAAAACCTATGCAAACCTGCAGAGAGGAGACTATGACAGAATATGTCTTGAAGTGAGAACAGGAAATAGTATAGAATAAAATGTTTGATTAAAGAAAAGTAATATGTAAATGAGAGGTGAATATTGAAACATGAGCAAACAATTACTATACATTTAGATTTCTGGTAAGTCTACCTGGTGAAAAAGAACTGATTGATATAGCCTAAGGTCTTCTGAGACGTTCCTTTTGGTTTTACTGTTGTTGGTTTAGGCAAGGATACAGAATGTGAATGTATATGTCTGATTACCCATCTTGGATTTTAATTTTTTACACTTAAATCCATGTTAAGAGTAAAGATGAGTGTAGTCTGTAATACTATATATTTTTTCTTCCTCTGAGCTAAATCCAGCAGTTTCCCACTTTTTGTTTCTCATTTCTAAGAAGGCTGCATCTAGAGCTGTTACTTCACAAAGACAGAGGTGGAGAAATATGGAAATAATATGATGCGAAAATAATGAAGATATTTCTACAACAGTACAATTGCATCACTAGACCTTAAAATTATTTTTGGCATTTTACAGGACAATATTTTTCTCATTAAGCTTTTCTCAGTTTTCCCTATTCTGTGTCAGTTGGAACTTGACATACTGATACAAATATTTCCATAGCAATTGTATAGCAGTTACTTGGCAGGGTTAATTATCAATAACTATTTTAAATGACTAAGAGATTCAAAAGTATGGATAGTACCGTCCCTGAGTACACGAAAATAAGGGGCCTTATACCACTTAAGATTTAGATTGTACCTGGGGCGCCTGGGTGGCGCAGTCGGTTGAGCGTCTGACTTCCGACTTCAGCCAGGTCACGATCTCGCGGTCCGTGAGTTCGAGCCCCGCGTCAGGCTCTGGGCTGATGGCTCAGAGCCTGGAGCCTGTTTCCGATTCTGTGTCTCCCTCTCTCTCTGCCCCTCCCCCGTTCATGCTCTGTCTCTCTCTGTCCCAAAAATAAATAAACGTTGAAAAAAAATTAAAAAAAAAAGGCTTAGATTGTACCTAGCATCTTCCACGACTGGACAATTTATCACGCTCGTAAAACCTGATCGCAGGAAGGAAGATCGCAGGAAGGAACAAGTCCTAAAGTCAAAAGAGAAGGAGTAACTAAGAAGGATCTGAGCCTTCCTTCTATATTTGCATGTTTCAGTTGCTAAACTGTCAATAATTCAAAAGAGTTGATTTTCAGCTGGAAATTATCAAGAAACTACCCAGGTTTTGGAAATTCTCAGCATGACAGTGGGAGGGCAGGATTACATAGATCATGGAATGTATAAATAAATATGAGGATATAAATCTCAGGCCCGATCACCAGCTGCATATCTGAAGCGAGTAAGCAAAATACAATCTATTTACTGAAACTTTTGTGACTTATTATTCCTCTTAAATGATATTGGCTATTATTTATATCTAATGTACATACATATAAAACGAGTGGTGTTCTCCCTATTCCTTTATTTGCTTATTTAGAGTAAAATAACATAGAAGGATGCTTAAAATTGAGGGAAAAGACACCTGCAATCCCAGGAAGCAATCTGCTATTATTTTGTTTATTCTCTTCAGGTTGTTTTCATGTGTGTGTGTGTGTGTGTGTGTGTGTGTGTGTGTGGTATAATTGTAAATTTAGTGAAAGACATGTTCTCATTGTAATATCTTAAAATTTATTGATAAAAATCATATGTAAATATTTAATAACAACATAACATATCCCATAGCTGAATATTTTATTTGCATACTATATATATTTTATAATAATTATATACTATAATTAAATACTCTTAGAACACAAGGCTTATGATTATTTTTTTAAATTTTTTTAATGTTTCTTTATTTTTGAGACAGAGAGAGAGACACAGGGTGCAAGTCGGGGAGGGGCAGAAAGAGAGACAGACACACAGAATCTGAAGCAGGCTCCAGGCTCTGAGCTGTCAGCACAGAGCCTGATGGGGGGCTCCAACCCACCAACCGTGAGATCATGACCTGAGCCCCAGTGGAACGCTTAACCGACTGAGCTGCCCAGGCGCCCCTGATTTTTTTTTTTATTAGAAACAATGATTCTATGAATACCTTTATTCACATACCTTTTGAGTTTACAGTTTTTAAGTCTTACCAAATACAGCAAAGGCAAAGGCTTTTAATGAGAGTTAAGTCTACAGCTTGGAGCTCATTGATGCAGTAATGGAGTTAACCAATGTAAATTAACTAGAGTTGGTAAGGTAACCAATGTAAATTAACTAGAGTCAGCTAATTCTTCATTAGCTAAGTTGGTGTTTTCTTTAATTCAGAAAATTATGAGAAAAGAGCACGGGGCACTTCAGGGTGGTTCTACTTCCTGACTTCAACTTCTGACTCAAGATAGTTTCTCTTTTTGCCTGATTGGAAACCCCTGGGTAAATGTGGTGACTGACCACTGTGGAAAATGAAAACATGGTAGTGGTCAGCTCTGAAGCAAATGGGTTTTTTGGGCAGCATTTTAGTGGGCTCATTGGATGAGCTCAATGTGAGTGGGAAGGAAAACCATAAACAGACAAAAATCAAGAAATTCCAGTGAAGATAGAAGCTGAGGTAAGAAAAACAAATTCTATGAAGTTTTTCTTCAGAGGCTTTTAGATGTCATGACCAGAATGCTCTTGAAGGAAGTAAAAGGAAGAAAAGAATACATCGATTACATTTTAGTGTCTCCAACTGCCATTCACATATTCAGAGTGAGGAGAGGAAGGGTATTTTGTCTAAGTCTAAGAAAAATTATTTTTGATTCAGTAGGGGCTATTTAAACCAGACATTTGGCTACTTCATAGTGACCTGGGACCAACGAAATCTGTTTTTGCCAGTTTATCCTTAGCTCAATTTGAATCAAACTGCCAAAATATTATTTTAATGGATTTTGCTGGTCAGTTTCAACTCTAGGTTAAATGTAAACATATAAACTCATTTAACCTCAATTTGGTACACATATGGCCCACATAAATTTTTAAAAATCTTCCAAACACTGAACATATTTTTAAGATAAGTTGAACTTGTTGACTAAATTTTTCCAAGAAGGGTTTCCATGGATTTTTGAAAATAAACTGAAGTGTGCCCACAAAAATAGGACATTATTAAGATATTCTTCCTGATCCTCTCTTGACTCTTTCCAAAACAAAAATTGAAACTTAGCTTGACCTCTTGTACCATGGTGTTTGCCATATATTCCAAAACCAAATTATACGATAACAAATAAAACATTCAATAAAGCAGCTGCCATGGAAAACTGATTTTGAATGGGGCATTCCAGAGTTTAGTGCTATCTTTAGCATCAGCATCAGATAAAACTTAAGCTCTCGTAGGGTGTTTGGTACTCCAATGGATAGCTTTTATGGTTCTCCTTCTCCACCCCCTCCTCTTCCTCCTTCTCCTCCTCCTCCTCCTTCCCCACCCTTTTCCCATTACAATTTTATTCTGATTAAATTAGCATTATTTAATATTATACTAAGAAATATCACTTTGTTACCTAAATGGAGCTTTGACTGGAATTTAGAAAATTCTAACAAGACTACTCTTATTCAGTTGATGATGTAGAAAGGGCATTTTAAGCTAACTCAATGGACTTCTACAAACTTTGTTTGATTCATACAAGAAAGCCCCTCAATTGTTACACATTTTGAGGTGGTCTTAATTTTTCCCCCGTCTGCCCTGCAAGTACAAGGAGAAGATTGCCATGAAACTTTCTTGTCCGGGCCCTGGCACTTGGAGCAGACGCATCAGTGATTTGAACACCTATCCTCCATATTGTTTTACTGATGGCAAGCCAAAAGTCAGGGTGGAGTCATTCACTGAAGTAGGGTTACATGCTTTTGTTTTTATCCCCTTCAGTGATGGGATAAAATTATGAGCAAGAGTGTTTTTTTTTAAACTTTTATTTTTGAGAGAGAGAGACAGAGCACAAGTCGGGGAGGAGCAGAGAGAGAGGGAGGCACAGAATCTGAAGCAGGCTCCAGGCTCTGAGCTGTCAGCACAGAGCCCGGCGTGGGGTTCGAACTCACAAACTGCGAGATTCTGACCTCAGCTGTAGTCAGATGCTTAAGCAACTGAGCCACCCAGATGCCCCAGGAGTGTGTTTTTAAAGGGGACAGTGGGGAGGCATTGAGAGAAGATTTTTTTTAAATTTCTTGTATCTTCCCAGATATTATCTGAACACCGCCTCAGACATTGGATAATGATACTGTAGACACTCATTTAACCTATAGGTATCAGATTTAGGTGGGAACAGAAGCTATTATAAGTAGCTAACACCTATGTAACAACATTTGTTGTATATCAAACAGTATCAACAAAGTACATCATCTGAACCTAGGTGTGGTGCATTATTACCCTATTTTGCACATGAAGTGTCTAAAGCTTAGCTGAAACAAGTTGAAGTAACTTGCTCAAGGTCACACGGAGGATAAGTATCAGGGTGGAGGTGCAAGCCCCAGTAGTCAGGCTGTTACCTATCATGCTATGATCTTTGGTTATTGGCCCCTCTGTCACAAGCAGCAAATTTACATTTATTTATTTTTGAGAGAGAGACAGGGCATGAGCGGGGAAGGGACAGAGAGAGAAGGAGACAGAATCTGAAGCAGGCCCCGGTCTCCGAGCTGCCAGCACAGAGCCCCATACAGAGCTCGAACTCACAAACCTCGAGATCATGACTTGAGCCGAAGTCAGACACCCAACCCACTGAGCCACCCAGACGCCCCACAAGCAGAAATTTCTTTAAAAAACCTTGATTTTTCTATTTGTGGTTTTCAAGAATTTAAAACTATAGACTTTATTTATAAGGGCTGTTTTAATCTCTTAAAAAGAAAGCATGATATGTCTGAGAATGTCTGAAAGCTATGCATTCCTCAAGAAATTGTTATAAATGAAGGAACTTAAGAAACAATGAAGAAGAGCAAATGAAGAGACAAATGTGGAATGTGATCTGTGACCCAGCCCTAGAGTCAAAGGGACATTTTTTCCCTGGTTCTTAGAGTAATGGTAACAAATTATCGGTAATTTCTAAGTGCCAGACATTGCACTAAACGCTTTGATAGTAAGGTATCACTTAATCAGCATCTTTTGCAACATGTAGATGAGACAGCAGAGGCTCAGGGGGTCATGCAATTCACTAACTCTCACACAGCTAACAGGTGGCGAAACCTTGGCTACTTTGCAGTTTTGTTATAAGGACTAAACATAATGTATGTAAAGTTCCTGACACATAGTAAGAGGGAAATAGTAAATAGTGTCTGTTATTGTAAATTCCAACGTTTAAAAGTTCTCTTCTCCTTGCCAAACCTGAACAGATCCACATATATTGTGAAAATTAATAAAGGGAAACCTCACCAAAGTAGAATGCGGAGGCTAGAAAGGGGAGCCCTACCACTCACCATCAATTACGGGAAGAATTGTCAATCGCAGATTCCAACGAGATGTCAACTACATCTCCAACAAATGAATCCTCCCCAGCAAGTGATCATCAATTACAAATCCCCAAAGAAAAAAGATGAACATTGCATCTCTGACAAGAAATTAACTACCACTGTAAGGCAGCCAATGAGACACTGCCATCACCCTGAACTCTTGCTTTTCTTCAATGGGCTTCCCAATTCAAAACAAACTCTTCCCGTTTCCTCCTTCTTATCCACAAAATAACAGTCCTCTCCTTCGTATGTTGAATGTGAACCCCAAGCTGTTTGAGTCTGGAGCCTGTGCTTTTAGTAATTGTACCAAACTTTTCCACGATGTAGATCTGGCACAAGAGAGACTGCATTAATGAAGTGCACTTTGGCCCATGTGGACTTGCTGCTCTGTGAGCTCTGGGATATCAGTGACCCTGGAAGAGTGACCTTTTCCGCAAGGAAGCCGGCAACATGGGCAACAAGCCCATGATCCTTATGTGGCTTTGCAGTAACAGACACCAGTGTGTTAGAGGAAGAAGGAGAGCATGTATGAAACTCTCCTGGAGACTCTGAAATCTCATAGTAGATGGCTTCAAGTACTTCCTCCAATATCAGTATTAATGCTACTATGCCCCATTTGTATCTACATGCTTGCGTAGTCTAAGGACATTTGAGTTATTAGAGAGCCTTTTATAATATAAATCAGCAGAGATTTTTTGGGCTCAGATTAAATGAATACCTAAGCACAATAAGAACCCTTAAGGTAGATGAAACCTGTAGCATTAGCGAAAGAAATAATTTTTATTAAATTTTTAAAAAATGTTTATTCATTTTTGAAAGACAGAGACACAGCACAAGCAGGGGTGGGGCAGAGAGAGAGGGGGACATAGAATCCGAAGCAGACTCCAGGCTCTGAGGTGTCAGCACAGAGCCTGACGTGGGGCTTGAACTCACGAACTGCGAGATCATGACCTGAGCCGAAGTCAGATGGATGTTCAACCAACTGAACCACCCGGGTGCCCCCATAATTTTTATTTTTAGAAATAATCTTTAAACTCTATATCTTTAGAAATAGACTATAGAATACTAAGTCCCTCCATCTCTTTTTTGGCCATGAGAAAATTGCAAACACTCCTGACCTATTGGGAAGATATTTCCACTTATCTTTGAGTGACTTCCTTCTTTCCCCCAGATTTCCTAGCTAAGCGTACATGGCTGGCCCCTGTTTGTCCAGCTTCATCATTTCCTGTGACTGTGACCTTCGCTTGATCTAAGCCAACTTCTCAGCCTTCTTTTGGAAGACTGATGTCTGTGACAATGTACGTAAAAGCATTTCGTGCCATACCTCTGCAACAGCTGGGCACAATTCCAGACTTTCTATGTAACACAGGCTGAGGGCAGTAATCATTTTTGGAGGCAAGGACCAGGAGGTTTGTCTGGGTACTATGTTTGCCCGGAAAGTACATTGCTTTTACTTACGTTTTATACTTATTTGAGGTGGCTTTGGGAAAGCCATTGGAGAGTTCCAAGGGACTTGAGGCCTCAACAATTCTTCCCCAGATGAGTGAAAGTATTCTCACCAAAAAAGCAAGTGTTTCAAAGTTTCTTGAAATTTATTTGAACCATCTTATACAGGAGATGTAAATTTAAATATTGGACAGGCAGCATGAAATAAGTGATAGAAAATATATCGGTCAGCTTTGAGTTAATAGAATTTGACCGACTTCTTTTTTTTTTTTTCCTTAATAGAAGAG
This sequence comes from Felis catus, assembly GCF_018350175.1. Classification (NCBI taxonomy): domain Eukaryota; kingdom Metazoa; phylum Chordata; class Mammalia; order Carnivora; family Felidae; genus Felis; species Felis catus. Next base: position 53,862,234 of record NC_058371.1, on the reverse strand, counting down.
TAGAGCAAGAATGTGAATAATGAGATTAATGCTTAATCTCTCATCTGCTGATATCAGTGGAATATCCTGTAGCAGATTTCATACTTCTCCTTTTACTCCTTTGACTCATGTGAACTCGATGGCTATAACCAAGTTATCGTGGAGGTTTGTTTGCCATCTCAACATTCACCTTGTCCTTCCTGTATTGCGTGGCTACAGTGTGATTTGAATTTTGAGTGGTGTCATCCTCTCTGCAACTCTAGGGATGAGGTCTGGTTGTTCTGAGGCAATCAGATCAATCCTTTATCCCTTGGCCGCAACGATGGCTAAATAATCTAGGTAGAAACCATCGATATGATTAGATCAGAAACAAGCAGGTCATGAAGAAGGAACTGATTGGAACTGAAGTCAGAACTTTTTTTATTGATGACTGTGAGAAGAGGTACCTTCCCTCACCCCGCATGTGAACAAGGTAGAATATACTCAAGAGTGCTAGAGTCTTTCGTGTAGGAAGGGGTGCTAAGGATAAAGCTGGCAGGTGGAAAAGGACAGAGCCTATAGAAGCAATCGCAAGGAAGTAGTTTATCACGCCTAAAGATTATCCTTCCGGGCTCTCATTTGCATAAATTAATAAATAACCTGGGTTGATTAGACCTGATGCTTTGTTATTACTTGCATCTCAAAGCATCATCACGGTTACAAGAGTATACAGCCACTGCCATTTTGACATACTCTTGTAAGAATAATATGCTATCTTATCTTGGGTGAAGAACTTTGGGATTTGTTTTCAAGAATTTACATATGTTTCTTCATTAATATGTTTAATGGTTGGCACAGCAGAACTATGAAGTTTTGTGATTATCTTTGCTTCCACAGGAAGCTGTTGATACAGAGAAATTAAGCATTTTGTTGCAAGCCACTCCATAATTATGTAAAGTTAAATTCGAGGAGAGGGTGTGTAGGAAAATAGAGGGGAAAAGTTGAGTAACACGTAGTCATTTAAATGGGAAAAAATAAATGGGAAAAAACTCATTTTATCTCATTTCTCTCATTACCAAATTAAAGAAAAAAAACCACATGGGTTAGGTCTCATAGTCCGAGAAAAAACATCTATGTCTCTAGTCTCCTTTTAATACTTCAAACTCCATGGTAATTAAACTCTTTCAAAGCTTAGTACATTGAAATGAGAGGAAGGAACACACAGGCCCGGATGAAAGCTGGCTTCGAAAGAGGATTACCAGTAAGATGATAAGGTGGTGAGCTTATTAATCTTCTTTATTATTCCCATTGTGGGGATTTGTCAAGTTCCCACATTATCAGGAATAAGAACGAATAGTACTTCTTTCTTTAGTAATCATTAGCTAACTGTAAGCAGGTTAAAGGAACCCTGGCATACAGTGGCGTTTCTCCTCAGTTTGGGAGACGAATCCAGGGGCATTCTTCGTAATGAACAGGATGAGCCTGCATCAGGGGCTGTGGCTACCACCGTGTCAGCTTCCAGTCTTTATTTTCAGCACTTGACTGGAGCCACAGAGACCTGCTGTGAGCCTGGGTGAGTCAGGGTTCATTAGTCGATAGTTCATTGCTGGAAATTTCTATCTTACAAATGTCAAAATTAGAGTGCTCAAAGTTCCCAAGAATTAAAAGAATGAGTTCCCCATTAAAGCTCAGCATGTGTGCAGATTAACAAGAGAGGAAGTACTCTCCGGGGTACGAAAATGCTCTCTCATCTGATAAAGCATGGGCAGTGTGGGATAAGCCCGCATGTGGTGTTCTCAGTCTTTTTCTTAGGTGCATAATGCTGAGCCTCGGACGTGTGGCCAATATCAAGATTGCCTTATTACTGTCTAAGGCTGCCATTGTAAATGATTTCCTCATTTATATTAAATGGCATTATATTTTATGGAAGGTCGTTCAGGTTTTTCCATACGAAAAATTGTATTATTTAAGACACTTTTCCTCACTTTAGCGCCTGTGAAATAGAAGCACTATTTTTTAAAGACATTAAAAAAATTGACCCTATGTAATATTGAATCATTATATTAATGTTGATTAAAAGTAGCTTCCAGATTGACTAAGTCATCTATTATATTCGATGACATTTGCCATCTGTATACTTTAAGCGCCTGAGAGAGACTGGTATTTGTACATAAAAGCATATTTTAAAATGCCTATATTATTCCCCAAATAATACAGAAAATGTAATTCTTATCTGTGACCTTAACCAAAAAGACTTCATTATTTTTATTTTATTTCCAAGATTGTGGAAATATTCTTGTTTCTAGGTTTCCTTAACTCATCTTTCTGAGTGCTTCATTTGGCCAGGAATGATACCCTTAACACTCTGAACATACTTTTCTCAAAGTGCCATCACATGAAAAGCTAGCTGTGTGCATACTGTGAGGTCAGTTTTCACAAAGTCACAAGGGTGAGGTCCATATCTTAGAGAGCTTTGTGGAAACCATCAGAAGCAATATGGAAAGGTCACTCTCTCTCTACGCTCTTGTGAAGACCTCCATGTTTGTCTAACTTTGTCATATTTGACTTATCAGCAAGTCAGAAAAAGGAACAAAGAGAACAACACTCTGACCTATTTACAAAAGGGTTACTTATATCATTTTCATTTGGGCAGGTGGGAGGACTTTTTTTTTTCATTGTATGTGTTGTGGCATAAAAGAAGGACTCAAAGATAATCTAGTAAGACCTCAGGCACTCTTCGTGACTCACATTTGGCAGGTGAAGAGAATATAATTTTTCCTTCCTATGTTTTCAGGCTTTACTCTGTTTGTAGTATCCTACCATGTATGCACACATGGTTCCTTCACAGCAATGTCACAGTTAAGATTCCTTCTCCCAACCCCCTCACCAATCACTTGAGAAAAGGAGACTGAAAACTTTGAACATAACGTATAAAAATTGAAATCAAAAGGATATCATTTATCTCTAAAAACCACTAATAAAACAATTAAATACAATTTTATTTAAAAATTAATTTTATCAGGCGCGCCTGGGTGGCTCAGTCGGTTAAGCATCCGACTTCAGCTCAGATCATGATCTCGCGGTTTGTGAGTTCGAGCCCCGCATCGGGCTCTGTGCTGACAGCTCAGAGCCTGGAGCCTGCTTCAGATTCTGTGCCTCTCTCTCTCTCTGCCCCTCCCCTGCTCATGCTCTGTCTCTCTCTGTCTCAAAAATAAGTAAAACATTTAAAAAAATTTAACTTTATCAATAAATCAAAGTATACTAACTGAATTTTTATTTTTCATCATTTACTCAAGAAAATGAATATATTAGAATATGTTCATAATATTCTGAATGTTATGAATACATTCATAAAAGCAAAAATGCACTATTGGGACCCTATCAAGATAAAAACCTGTACCGCAAAGGAAACAATCAACAAAACTAGAAGGCAACCGACAGAATGGGAGAAGATATTTGCAAATGACATATCGGATAAAGGGTTAGCATCCAAAATCTATAAAGAATTTACCAACCTCAACACCCAAAAGACAAATAATCCAGTGAAGAAATGGGCAGAAGACATGAATGGACACTTTTCCAAAGAAGACATCCAGATGGTCAACAGACACGTGAAAAGTTGCTCAATGTCACTCCTCATCAGGGAAATACAAATCAAAACCATACTGAGATACCACCTCACACCGGTCAGAGTGGCTAAAATGAACAACTCAGGAAACTACAGATGCTGGCGAGGATGTGGAGAAATGGGAACCCTCTTGCACGGTTGGTGGGAATGCAAACTGGTGCAGCCGCTCTGGAACACAGTGTGGAGATTCCTCAAACAATTAAAAATAGAACTACCCTACGACACAGCAATAGCACTACTGGGAATTTACCCAAGGGATACAGGAGTGCTCCTACATAGGGGCACATATACCCCAATGTTTATAGCAGCACTTTCAACAATAGCCAAATTATGGAAAAAGCCCAAATGTCCATCAACTGATGAATGGATAAAGAAGATGTGGTTTATATACACAATGGAAAACTACGTGGCAATGAGAAAGAATGAAATCCTGCCATTTGCAGCAACGTGGATGGAACTGGAAGGTATTATGCTGACTGAAATAAGTCAATCAGAGAAGGACAGATATCACATGTTTTCACTCATAAGTGGAACTTGAGAAACTTAACAGAAGACCATGTGGGATGGGAAGGGGAAAAAATAGTTGCAAACAGAGAGGGAGGGAAGCAAACCATAAGAGACTCTCAAATACTGAGAACAAACTGCGGGTGGATGGGGGTGGGGGAGAGGGGAAAATGGATGATGGGCACTGAGGAGGGCACTTGTTGGGATGAGCACTGGGTGTTGTATGTAAGCGATGAACCATGGGAATCTACCGCAAAAACCAAGAGCACACTGTATACACTGTATGTTAGCCAATTTGACTACAAATTATATTTAAAAATAAAATAAAAATTAAAATAAAAATTGAATTAAAAAATTAGAGTAAAAATGGATGTTTCCAATAAATCGAAGTATCCTAACTAAATTTTTATTTTTCATCATTTATTCATGAATATGAATATATTATGAATATATTATGAATATTATGAATACATTCATAAACATTTATGTATACATATTACATATAATTATAGCCAAGTAATACTTATTTGCTTATTCTATAAAGTTTATAATTATTTTTCCATCTATGTAATATCTTACCTGGTTTATGAGCCATAATTTATTTGAAAACTCCTATGGAGCCAGACATGTAAGTTTTTGATAAGATTTTGCTCTAATGGGCACAGCTAGGATCAGCAGCTTTATTCACAAAGCTCTTTTGCTTCGTCAGAAATTAATTTCCAGGAGAAAAGTTACTCGATCACAGTGAAGACAATTTTCATTTCTCCTGATAGAAGTTCTAAATCTAATAATTTAAAAAAAATTTTTTTTTCTTTAATGTTTATTCATTTGTGTGTGTGAGAGAGAGAGAGAGAGAACAGGGGAAGAGCAGAGAGAGAGGGAGACAGAATCAGAGGCAGGCTCCAGGCTCTGAGCTGTCAGCACAGAGCCCGACGCGGGGCTCAAACTCACAAGCCATGAGATCATGACCTGAGCTGAAGTCGGACGCTCAACCGACTGAGCCACCCAGGTGCCCCTCCTGACAGAAGTTCTAAAAGAATTGCTCTACTGTACCATGTGAACGTACAGTGTGAATGTTCTGATTTTACCCCGTGATGGTTAATATTTGAGTATTGCCATTCATACCGTCCTTTGCCAAATATCTATGCCAGGCAATGTTTCAGGACTTTGGGACATATCAGGGAGCAAAAGCAGGCAAAATCATCTGCCCTTGTGGAAAGAAAGAGGAATCGATTTAATATGGGCTAAAATAGGCTATGCATCTGGTTCTAATTTATATTCTTTTAACTGCTAATGAGAATGGACATTTATCTATGTATTTACTTATTTACCATTTTGATTCCTTTGAGTGTAAATTCTCTGCTCATAGATTCTTCATAGATTCTAGGGCCAGCCTTGAAAGCAGAGTTGCTACGGTCACAGTGGCCTCAGTGACCTAAAGAAACTGCTCCAACAGTCTAAGTCAGTCAGGACTATTATTCATCACCTCAGTTTCTTCTGTTCTGATCCAGAATTGTACTTCAGGTACCTGGTGGCCAAGATTTCTGCGAATGCCTCACAGAGAGCTATCGCTTCCAGAAAAAAATGTTCCAAGGCAACGTAAAAGGGAGTATTTGTAGCCACAGCTGTCAATCATCCAGGAGAATCTGTAATACCAAGCTTTATTCCCTGTTCTGTCAGCTCGTGGAACTCCCCAAACATTTGGAGAGGATTAAATAGGTGATGTAGACTTCAACAGCTCGAAAATATCCATTTGTGCCACATGTCCTGTTACCTTTTTACTTGTGTGGAGTTATTTAGTTGTCATGATAGACGAGCTCGAGCTATCCCTCCAATGAGTCACCGTATGGTTTGGGTGTGCCTTATAGGGAAAAGGGCAACAGCCTGAAAAGCTTGTCATCAGGGGTTGCGTTGACTGAAGTGTGGCAACAGTTGTTTGTCAGCTGATTTGGCTCAGCTGATTCGACTATGAGCATTCAAAGAATAAGGAACAAGCTCCTGGGGCACAGAGTTTAAACATGAGTACATTTCGTACCATTATTTTGATGACATTAAAAACAAAAACAAAAAAAACCCTGGAAATACCTCTAGAGACCAGAATTCAAGTTAGGGTGGATGATTTTTGCCTAATACTTCTCAGTCTGAAGCATCCCTACGCTCCTGTGTACTTTGTGGAATAGCAAGTCTATGAAAAAATCCCTATAAATCTCTATAACCAATTTCTTAACAGGAATGCAGTGACCATGGTGAATCTGCAGACAAAACAACAATATATAGAAATCTAAATCTACCTCCTCAGTGGCTTTTGAGAGTTGTGTTTACATCGTAGTATAGCTGAATATTGTTTGTGTTTGTTTTAATTGGCAAAATGTGAGCTTTTCAAAATAAAGATTTGGGAATGTCTCTGTCCAGCCCCATAACTTGACATTTTCCACCTTATACTATGTCCGGCTACTCAGGACTCTGTGTTGCCCATTGTTTCCTGGTCCCGAGCCTTTTTGGCCTGTAAAGATATTTTTTTCTTCCTTGGATAGCACCTGATCATTTGCAAGCCTGACTTCTCCTGGTAATGTCTTCTTTTTTTCCTTTCCCCTTTTACCCCCAGCTTTATTGAAATATAATTGTGTAAGTTTAAGATGTACAGTGTGATCATTTGATGCAAGTATATATTGTAACATGATTACCAAATAAGGTTGGTTATCACCTCCATCACCTCATGTGGTTATTACTGTGTGCGTGCGTGTGTATGTGTGTTGAGAACTTTTAAGATTTATTTTCTTAGGGGCTTGCAAGTATACAATTCAGTAGTATTCACTATAGTCACCATTCTATACATTAAATCCCCAGAACTTATTCATCTTACAACTGGAAATTTGTACCCTTTAGCCAACATCTCCCAATTTCTCTCCACCCCCAGCCCCTGGTAACCACCAATGAACACTGTCAATGAGTTTGACTTCTTCAGATTCCACGTGTAAGTGAGCTTTTACAGTATCTGTTTTTCCGTCTGCCTGACTTGCTTCACTTAGTATAATGCTCCCATGGTTTATCCATGTTATCACAAAAGGCAGGAAGGGATTCCTTTTCCTATTTTTCCCCCTTCTTTATATGGCTGAGTAATACTCTAGTGTATGTGTGTGTGTGTGTGTGTGTGTGTGTCTGTGTGTGTGTGTGTGTGTGTGTGCATGCACGCTTGTGTGTACCACACTTTCCTAATCCACTTATACATCAATGGACACTTAGGTTGTTTGTATATCTTGGCTATTGTGAAAAAAAAAGTGAACATGGGGTACAAATATCTCTTCGAGATAGTAATTTTATTTCTTTCAGACATATACGTGAAGTGGAATTACTGGATATGATAGTTCTCCTTTTAATTTTTTTTGAGGAGGCTCCATACTGCTTTTCACAGTGACTGTACCAATTTACATTCCTACAACCTTCTTTACTTTGTCCGTTGCCTCCAACCCCAGCTAACTGCATTCATAGCCTTGCGTAGAGGATTAATTACACCACGCCCCACTTTAATATTTAATTTATTTACCTCTTTCCCTCACTACACTGAGTACCTTCAAGGAAGGAAATATTTATTTTGTTATGTTTCCAGTAGTGTTTGGCCTATACGAGGTTCTTAATAAAAATTAGTTGAAGGAATAAATGACAGGAAAAACAAAAGAAGTAAGGACTTTCAGGCAATAAGGGCATTTTCACAACAGAAAGAAGAAGGCGTGTCAACAAAAAGAGAGCAGTATGAGATGATTGGAACCTCCTGTCCAGGTCTTCTCTCTTCAATTTCTTGTGGACCTTTTTCACAAATCTTTTATCAACCAATCGTGTGCCGTCATCCATTAGCTGCTTTATGAATCTCTATAATATAGCCCTCTGCTTAAAATGAGCAGGGATTTACACAATCTTTGATGTTTTAACAACAGAAAACAAAGGAAGTCAATTCATGGGAAATGACAAGTATCCTCATGTTTAAGTGAATACACGAATACCTGTTATCACCTTAAATAAATTATGATTGCAGTGTTAAACTGCAACCGAGTTATGCAGTGCTGATGGAAAGATGGGATTGTTAGGGTAGAATCTTCCTCTCATTTCTTCTCTATATTGCTGACGTGGTAGATACGGGATAGAAAGTGTTGACTCATTTTTGTTTTTTTGTCTTAGATGGCATGGCAAAACAAAAACAAAAACAAAACAACAAACAAAAACAACACCAAAAAGCAAACAAAAAATACAAAACCTTTGTGAATATTGCCAAAAGTAAGAAGTTCACACACAGAGAAATTAACAATGTCTATTCGGGTCCTCTGATCTTTTCTGATCGGATTATGTGTGGGTTTTTTGGTGTTGAGTTGTATAAGTTCTTTATGTATTTTATTATTTTTTTAATTTATTTTTTTCAACGTTTTTTATGTATTTTTGGGACACAGAGAGACAGAGCATGAACGGGGGAGGGGCAGAGAGAGAGGGAGACACAGAATCGGAAACAGGCTCCAGGCTCCGAGCCATCAGCCCAGAGCCTGACGCGGGGCTCGAACTCACGGACCGCGAGATCGTGACCTGGCTGAAGTCGGACGCTTAACCGACTGCGCCACCCAGGCGCCCCTGTATTTTAGATATTAACCCCGTATTGGATATATCATTTGCAATTATCTTCTCCCATTCAGTAGGTGGACTTTTTGCTTTGTTTCCTTTGCTGTGCAGAAGCTTTTTACTTTGGTGTAGTCCCAATAGCTGAATTTTACTTTTGTTTCCCTTGCCTGAGGAAGCATCTCGAGAAATGTTTCTATGGCTGATGTCAGAGAGATTACTGCTTTAGTTTTCTTCTAGGAGTTTTATGGTTTCAGGTCTCACAGGTCTTTAATCCATTTTGAGGTTTTTTTTGTGTATGGTTTAGGAAAGTGGTAGTTTCATTCTTTTGCATGCAGCTGTCCAGTTTCCCCAACACCATTTGTTGAAGAGACTGTCTTTTTTCCCATTGCATATTCTTGCCTCCTTTGCTGTAGATTAATGGACCAGATAAGCATGGGTTTATTTCTGAACTCTCCATTCTGTTCCATTGATCTATGTCTCTATATTTGTGCCTGTATCAGAGCGTTTTGATTACTACACCTTTGTAGTATATCTTGAAATCCGGAATTGTGATAGTTCCAGCTTTGTTCTTTTTCAAGATTGCTCTTCAGGGTCCTTTGCGGTTCCATACAAATTTTAGGATTATTTGTCTTAGTTTTGTGAAAACTGTTAGTATTTTGATAGGGATTGCATTAAATCTGTAGATTCCTTTGCATAGTATAGACATTTTAACAATATTGATTCTTCTAATTTATTAGCATAGAATATTTTTCTATTTGTGTCATCCTCAGTTTCTTTTATCAACATTTTGTAATTTTCAGAGTACAGGTCTTACACCTCCTGGATTAAGCTTATTCCTCAGGGGGCGCCTGGGTGGCTCAGTCGGCTGAGCGTCCAACGGCTTTGGTTCAGGTCCTGATCTCACAGCTCGTGAGTTCGAGCCCCGCGTCGGGCTCTGTGCTGACAGCTCAGAGCCTGGAGACTGCTTCAGATTCTGTGTCTCCCTCTCTTTGTTCCTCCCCCACTCATACCATGTCTCTGTCTCTCAAAAATAAATAAACATTAAAAAAATTTTTAAAAAAGTTTATTCCGAGGTATTTTATTCCTTTTTGGTGCGATTGTAAATGGGATTGTTTATTAATTTCTCTTTTTACTACTTCATTATTAGTGTATATAAATGCAGAATTCTGTATATTATTATTTTTTTTAAAAAAAATTTATGTTTTTATTTTATTTTTGAGAGAGAGACAGAGTGCAAGTGGGGGAGGGGCATAGAGAAAGGGAAACAGAATCTGAAGCAGGCTCCAGGCTCTGAGCTGTCAGCGCAGAACCTGACGTGGGGCTTGAACTCACGGACTGTGAGATCATGATTTGAGCTGAAGTTGGAAGCTTAACCGACTAAGCCCCCCAGGAGCCCCTGTATATTATTTTTGTATTCTACACCTTTAATGAATTCATCAGTTCTAGTAGTTTTGGGGTGGAGTGTTTAAAGTTTTCTATATGTTGTATCATATTGTCTGCAAATGGTGAATCTTACTTCTTCCTTACCAGACAACATGCAAACATGCCCAACATCACTAACTATCAGGGAAATGCAAATTAAACCACAATTTTACACCTGCCAGAATGGCTAAAATAAAAAACAGAATAAAGAATAAGTGGTGGTGAGGATGTGGAGAAAGAGGAACCCAAGTGAACTGTCGTTGGAAATGCAAACTGGTGAAGACACTGCAGAAAACAGGGTGGAGATCCCTCAAAAAATTCAAAATACAACTACCAAAAGATCTAGTAATTCTACTACTGTATGAAAACACTTATTCAAAAAGGTATTTACACCCTTATGTTTATTGCAGTATGATTTACAATAGCTAAGATATGTAAGCGTCCATCCAACTGTCCAATAACTCAACCATAAAAAAGAATGAACACTTGTTATATGCAACAACATGCATGGGTCTAGAAGGTACATGTGAAGTGAAATAAGTCAGTCAGAGAAAGACACGCACCATATGATTTCACTTATATATGGAATTCAAGAAACAAAACAAACCAATAAGCAAAATTAAAAAAGACAAAAACAGACTCTTACATACAGAGAACTGGACCTTGCCAGACGGGAGGTGAGTCAGAGGATGGGGGAAATAGGTGAAGGAGATTAAGGAGTGCACATGTGGTTTATTTTTTTTAATTTTTTAAGTTTATTTATTTAGTTTGAGAGAAAGAGTGCATGTGTGTGTGCTTGAGCTCATGTGAGCAGGGCGGGGGGCAGATAGAGAGGAGAGAGAGAATCCCAACCAGGCTCTGTGCTGTCAGCTCAAAGCCCAACGTGGGGCTTGATCTCACCAATCATGAGATTATGACCTGAGTCAAAACCAAGAGTCAGCCGCTTAACCAGCTGAGTCACCCAGAAGCCCCAAGGAGTACACTTGTGATGAGCAGTGGGTGATGTATGGAATTGTTGAATCACTTTATTATTCAACTGAAACTAATATAACACTGAACGTTAATTATACTTCAATTTTGAAAAGAAAATATTTATTCTGAAAGGCAAATGAAATGATTATACATTGGTACATATTTAACAAGAAATGGGCATGACTATGAATAAAACCCTAAAACTCTACTGAGAGTTGTAAAATTGAGAAATACTTTAGTAAATGCAGACATACAGTACTCCTCAAAAGGAAAACTTAGTATGTTAAATATGATAATTATCCATAAATTAACTTACTGATTAAAAATATAATTAATACGAGGACAAGATAGTACAAATTCTCAAAGTACTACCAAGTTTTTCTCTAGAAATATAAACATATGAAAATATTCAGGAGTAAATTTCTGAAGGAGTAAAGCATTGAGTAGGTATTAGCCCTATTAGAAATTAAAACATATTATGAAATTACAGAGATTAAAATGGTTTATTTCTAGAGAATACAGAAGAGTTGGGCAAAATAAAAAGTCTAGGAATAGACATTAATCAATGAGTGATTAAAAACTAATACAAAATGATCAAAGGATATGATGAAACATTTCAAAGGAAAAGAAATACAAATGGCTAATAAACATATTAAAAATTTCAACCACTCCATTAATACATGTAAATTAAAACAATACTTTATCTTTTAATTTATTATTATTATTATTGTTATTATTATTTTTAGAGAGAGGGAGAGTGTGCATATAAGCAGGGAAGGCGCAGAGAGAGAGGGGGAGAGAGAATCCCAAGTAGGCTCCTTGCTGTCAGCACAGAGCTCGACACAGGGCTCTGTCTCACAAATAGAGAGATCATGACCTGAGCAGTAATCAAGAGTCAGACGCTTAACCAACTGAGCCACCCAGGTGCTCTGAGAGAGAGAGAGAGAGAGAGAGAGAGAGAGAAAGAGAAAGAGAGGCAGAGGGAGAGAGAGAGGGAGAGGGAGAGGGAGAGAGAGAGAATCTTAAGGAGGCTCCACAGTCAATGTGGATGGAGTCCCACACTGGACTCAATCCCCCAACCCTGGGATCATGACCTGGGCTGAAGTCAAGAATCCAGTGTTCAACTGACAGAGCCATTCTGGCACCCCAACAATAATTTATCTTTTAAAAAATTTCAGATAGCAAAAATTATAAACATTGATGATCTACCTAATCACTAATCTTGGTGAAGATGTTGGCCAACAGGTTTTTTAGTAGATTGTTGATGGAATGCTAAAGTGGTTGCAGTGTTTCTGGTGGACATTGTGGCAACAGCTTCAAAAATAAAACTGTATGTTTTCTTTCATTTAGCAATCTCATTATTAGCAATTTTTCTGTGCACGAATTGGAGATGTTTTCCAATGCACATGTAAAAGATACTTGTTGTGCATAGAATATAAAAAAGTCATTAAAATGATAAATAGAATTTTCCATCAGTGGTGAATGGGAATATAAGTTTATTTATATTTATATATTTTTTATTTTTAGAGAGAGATAAAGAGATAGAGAGACAGAGAGGGGGTGAGGGAGGGGCAGAAGGAGAGGGAGAGAGAGAATCTCGAGCAGGCTCCATGATAAGCACATGGGGTTTGATCCCAAGACCCCCCATCACGACCTGAGCCAAAATCTAGAGTTGGATTCTCAACCAACTGAGCCACCCAGGTGCCCCTGGAAAAATAAATGTAATGTCTAAAAAATAAATATAGAGTAATATAATAATTTCCAGTCATGAAAAAGTATAGATCTAGATGTACTTATATATACACATGTGCATATATAATTTTTTTTTCAGTGTGATGAGTGCTGGAACTACTTCTTCAGAATGAAAGAGAAGTTGCAGGGGCACCTGGGTGGCTCAGTCAGTTAAGCGTCCAACTTTGGCTCAGGCCATGATCTCACAGTTCATGGGTGGGAGCCCTGCATTGGGCTCCGTGCTGATAGCTCAGAGCCGGGAGCCCTTCAGATTCTGTGTCTCCCTCTCTCTCTGCCCCTCCCCTGCTGGCATTCTGTCTCTCCCTCTCAAAAATAAATAAACATTAAAAAAAACAATAAATTAAAAATAAATAAGAGAGAAGGTGCAAATTGATGAGCATTCAACGTTGTAGTCACCTCTTTTCCTGGCCAATCTTTGTAGAAAATATCCTGGATTTAGTGGGCAATGCTGATGTTCCACCCAGATTTCTTGGACACCCTTTTGTATTTTCCCTGAGGGCTGAGAGCATGCCCTGAGATGTGCTTTCAACGGCTGTGGCTCCTTTTCAGAGAACTGCCCCGGGGCCATTTGCCAGCAGATTCAGAGAGCAAAAGTGACTGAAAGTTTATTACTCTGGCCCCTGCCTGTTGTTCAACAATGGCTCTTGGGTTTCCTCACCTCTTACTATCCTTACCTTAGAGGTTAGAATACCTCTGAGGTGTAACTGACATTACAGTTTGCCACTGGGATCAGGCTGAAGCTTATCAAATCTTTGGTCACATCTTTGCTTGCCTTCCCATTTTTTCTCTGACCCGCCTCCTCCATTGCCTTACCATCTCCCCTAGGAATCCTTCCGTAGTGAATCATGTGCAGGTGAATCCTGATCTCAGCGTCTGCTTCTGGGGAACCAAACTTAAGACACTTATCCAACCCCATGTTGCTATTCCAGACTGTTTTTTGCTGTACTACCTTCCTTAACATACTGCAAGGCCTTGGGCAATCCCGGATTTCTCCCTTAAATTATTTTATATGAGAAAACAGAAGTAGTCAATTCATAGGAGACAGTGAAATTCTATCTTTAAAAAATGCATGAACATTATTACCTACTAAAACAAGTTACAACTTTAGACATTGGCTTTTTCATAATGTAATGCCAAGTTCTCATGAAATGATGATATGATAGGGCTGTTCAAACCAGGTTACTGGCTTCATTCCTTCCTTTACGAATTGCTTAGGCAGTGCAGCTAAAACACAAATGCCTTAGGCTCTTTTTTTTCTTTCTTTTTTTTTTTTTTTTTTTTTTTTTTTTTCTTTTGGGCTTTCTTGCCTTTCCCTGCCAATTACGGTTGGGTTTTGTACTATGCACCATTGTTCATCAGAAACAAGTTTAGAGCATTTAGTATCAAACAAGTGCCAACCAAACTAAAGTGGATAATGGAATTCTAGGCCCTGTCCCAGCACCTCCTATTCTCTCCCCGTGGATGAGAGACGCGTAAGTAGGAAGAATCAATTTTGTGAGTGACTCCTAATCTCTCTCTGATGGCTTTAGTAGTCATGACTTGAAAGCATGAGATGAGACTAGATTTTTGGGAAATGACTTTTTGCTGCAGCAACTTTGGTGATCTCTGCTGACATTCCTTTACTACTCCAACCAGCTTTATTGTGATCGTTTGATCGAACGCGTGCCCGCACAAGAGCTTGCTGTGTGTAAAACGTGCTTAAGACGAGGCCATGTTGTCGAAGAAATTTTCCATTGAATGGATACATCAACATTTGTGCATTGTCTCATTACTAGGCATTGGGTTTACAGTTTGGGGCTATTCTGAATAAAGCTGCTATGAACGGTCTTGTACAGGTCATTGTGGTCATTTGTTTTCATTTCTCTTGGGTAAACATGAAGGGGTATAATAGCCGAGTCATATCGTAAGTGTGTATTTAATTATATAAGAAACTGCCAAGCCTTTTCCCAAGTTGATTATATCATTTTACATTCGTACCAGCAATGTGTGAGCATTCTGGTTGCTCCTCAACGTAGCATATTACTGGTGTTTTATTTTTAACAATTCTCATGTATGTGTTACAGTATTTCATTGGAGTTTGAATTTGTATTTCCCTGATTACTAATGATGTTGAGTACTTCTTGAAGTGCCTTTCAGACACTCATATATCCTTTTTGAAATATTTGTGAGCCTATTTTTAAAAATGGAATTGTCTTTTTAATTATTGCATTTTAAGAGTTCTTTATATAGTCTAGATACATTTCTTTCAATTTGGAATAATATGAATATGGTTACACATTCTGTGGCTTGCTTGATCATTTTTGTTAACAGAGCCTTTTGTGAGAAGCTTTCAATTTTGATGAAGCCTTAATATTTTTTCTTTTATACTGATTCTTCTCTGTGTCATACTTAAATAATCTTGATCTACATATCAAGAAGACATTATCCTATGGTTTATTCTAGAAGTGTTATGGCTTTAGGTTTCATGTTTAGGTTCATGATCCGACCTGAATTAATCTTTTGTACATGGTATAAGGTAGGAGTTGGAGTTCATTCCTTTTCCTAGAGGATATCCCATTGTTTCAACCCTGTTTGTTGATAAGAATTTCCTAGGATTTCAGGATAGTTGAAGATAACAGTAGCTGCTTTGATTCCTGTCTCCCATTACTTCCTCCCCAAGTATTACAAAACAACAAGGAGGTTAAAAAAAAAATATGCAAAAACCATGCCCTCACAAAACTCAAAGCCAGAGAATGTTCATATCTCAAAATAACTAGTAAATTTAAAAGCAAAAGTATAAAATGTTAGTGAGCAATCTGTGAGTCTCTTGTCTTGCTGCAAGGCTTTTGAACAAGAAAAAGGAGGCTGAGAAACACTATGAAGAGACAAGGGAGAAAGTGGTGGCCTTAATAACAACATAAAACATCAATACCAAAAACACGAACAGATTTTTTTTCTTTTTTGAACTATATCCATACAGAGTTATGAAAAATTAGAAAATAAATGCCACCATGCTTTGACCAGTGAGAAGCCTCCCCTCAGAAAACAAAACCCCAAAATCAAACCTATGAAGCAGAATCAGATGATCGTCCCTTAAATACTTGGTTGTGTAATTTGCAGATTGAAGAGTTTTACTATTTAGTTCTGTTATGGTCTGAATGTTTGTGTCTCCCCCCCCCCCCAAATTTATATGCTGAAATCCTAACTCCCAAAGGTAATAGTATTAGTAGATGAGGACTTAGGGAGATGTGCCCTTCCCACCATGTGAGGATGCAAGACGTCTGTGACCTGGCAGAGTGCCCTCATTTGACCATGCTCATACCCTACTCTTGGATCTCTATCCTCCAAAACTATGAGAAACACATTTCTTTTTTTTTTTTTTAATTTTTTTTTCAACGTTTATTTATTTTTGGGACAGAGAGAGACAGAGCATGAACGGGGGAGGGGCAGAGAGAGTGGGAGACACAGAATAGGAAACAGGCTCCAGGCTCTGAGCCATCAGCCCAGAGCCTGATGCGGGGCTCGAACTCACGGACCGCGAGATCGTGACCTGGCTGAAGTCGGACGCTTAACCGACTGCGCCACCCAGGTGCCCCGAGAAACACATTTATGTTGATTATAAGCTACCTGGTCTGTGGTAATTTGCTATAGCAGGCTGGAAAGACAAGATAGTCTGTTTGACTAGGGCCAGCCCACAGTAATTCCAGCAGCCTTTGAGGGCCTACCGTTCACACAATGTCTAATATATGAGATGTTATGGTAGTGGCCCACTAACAGGGCCTGGTAATCCAAGCTAGCTAGTCACTGGGAGGAAGGAAACTGAAGCATGAGGTAGATACCTGGGTTTGGAAAGGGATGGAGTTGGCCCAGTCCCCTAATCACCCCATACTAAGCTGTAAAGACTTCCTCTTGAAGGATTGAGGTGTGAAGTGGACAGAAGCCAAATGGCTGGGGTGGGACACAGCCCATGCTGTGGTGCTGCTCCCTTCTCCCATGCTGTGAGGAGCCCTCCTTCCCAGAAGCTTGTTCTTGGAAGAGTGGTAGGCCCAAAATGGCCACAGTCAAGTCAAGTATTCCCACTCCACTGGCCTGGTTACATGGACCTTTTGTGGGGGAGGAGAGTCATACCCACCTCTTTTTTCATCGTTTTGGGTTTGTAATTATTTTGTATGAACACCTGCCACTAAAGATTCTCCATACTGGAATTTTTTTTTTTTTAATTTTAATACTGCCCTTAGTATTTATTCTTTTCAATACTTTTTGCATATCTCATTTCCTAATTTTCCATTGGCTATTATCTCAAGTTAAGACAATATATGTTACACTATATTTTCTGGGAAAAGAATTATGTTTGACTATGTTGGTCTTTAGGGAACGGTGAGAAGAATACATGTCATTATAATTAGATACTAAATAGTAAATATTTTCTTTTTTTAATGTTTGTTTATTTTGAGAGAGAGAGAGACAGAGAGAGAGAGAGAGAGATCATGAGTGGGGGAAGGGCAGAGAGAGGGTGGGAGACAGAATCTGAAGTAGGCTCCATGCTCAGCATGGAGTCTAATGTGGGGCTTGTTCTAATGAGATCACGACCTGAGCTGAAATCAAGAGTCAGATGCTCAACCAACTGATCCACCCAGGTGCCCCAATAGTAAATATTTTCTAACAGTGATATCATTTTTCTTCACTGACAATCTAGTAAAAAGATTAAATAAATGGCTAGAAAAGATTTTGATACTGGAACAAAATTCAAGGACTACAAGCGGAAATATCACACAACTGAACATAGGATTTTACATAAAATAGCCTGGGAAGATTTCTACCTAAGGGAATTTAGAAAGTTGTGCTACTACTTTGAAAGATACTCATATTTAAAAGGAAGGCAAAAATCTAGGTTGTAAATAATAATTGACTGTAGATATAATATGGAAAGTTATAACATAAAAATCGAGTTTGAAAAAAACAAGTGACTGTAGATATAATATTGGAAATTTCAATGTGATATTTCCAAAGACAATCAAAGTGTCATTTTCATATGGTCTGGGAGTACATGAATGTTTACCAAGAATTTGTCAGCATTATGTAATATTGACTCAACAACAGCCTTCTTCCTATATTTGGAGGACTCAAGGGTTCACATCACTAAACAATGTACTCTTTAAGGAATAAGGGCTGTTTAACTCAGACTGTCATATTGCTTAATTAATTATTACTCTTGCCTAAAAGTTGTATATTGCATAAGAGCCCCCATCTTCCTGTGCTGATTCAACATACATAAACAACCAAGACTGGGAACCTACTAGAATGTAAGCACTTGAGCGCTGGGGTTCTCTCGTCTACCACTGTAACATCTGTGCCAGGACAATATCTAGGAAACTAGGAGGCATTCAGTAAAGTGAAGAAGACTTACATTTCGGTGGTTACATCTTTGTGTCTCCATTATTTAGAATATACTAGGAAGTCAATGAATGCTTCTAACCTGCTTTCCTTGAAATGGTGAACCAGAAATTATAAAATTAAAATAGAAAGGTACCATCAAATGTCAAGGGTTCCTGGTCAAGAAAGTCATGTTTTCATGGGAGATATGACTTTATTTTGAATGTTGCTCTAAACTCATCCTATTGATTTTTTAAAATAATTATTGAATTTAATCCTTGTTCATAAAGGCTTACTTATTGTTATTCTGAAATCATTTTGATGATGTTTTCCAACCCACAGTGGTACACCTAGTAAAACTAATGTTTTTATATCTGATTTGCAAGATTATTATTTTTTTTAATTTAATTTTTTATTTTTTTTAAATTTACATCCAAAGTAGTTAGCATATAGTGCAACAATGATTTCAGGAATAGATTCCTTAGTGCCCCTTACCCATTTGGCCCATCCCCCCTCCCACAACTCCTCCAGTAACCCTCTGTTTGTTCCCCATATTTATGAGTCTCTTCTGTTTTGTCCCCCTCCCTGTTTTTATATTATTTTTCTTTCCCTTCCTTTATGTTCATCTGTTTTGTCTCTTAAAGTCCTCATATGAGTGAAGTCATATGATTTTTGTCTTTCTCTGACTGACTAATTTCACTTAGCATAATACCCTCCGATTCCATCCATGTAGTTGCAAATGGCAAGATTTCATTCTTTTGGATTGCTGAGTAATACTCCATTGTGTATATATACCACATCTTCTTTATCCATTCATCCATTGATGGACATTTGGGCTCTTTCCATACGTTGGCCATTGTTGATAGTGCTGCTATAAACATGGGGTGCATGTGTCCCTTCAAAACAGCACACCTGTATCCCTTGGATAAATGCCTAGTAGTGCAATTGCTGGGTCGTAGGGTAGTTCTATTTTTAGTTTTTTGAGGAACCTCCATACTCTTTTCCAGAGTGGCTGCACCAGCTTGCATTTCCATGCAAGATTATTTTAATGAAAAAAAGAGAAGTGGATTTTGAGGGATCTGTTGGTCCACTCTTGTGGCTTCAGAGACCATCTACAACTGATTGTTCTTCAATCTATATTTTCGATTTCCACTTCTCTCAAGCTCCAGACTCATAATTCCTACAGAAAAAATAGACATATTTAGTTCCATCCTTCAGTAAACATACCAGATGTGTCCAATATAGAATTAGCTATCTTCCTGAAAACTGCTCTCTGAGGTCTAGTGTCTCCATGTCAATTGATGACTTCAAAAGTTTCCCCAAGTTAGCAATTTTCAGTGTCTTTTCCATATTTACCTCTGGGTTACCCTTTACTGGGCCTAGAGTAAAATATACTAGCAAAGACTAATGTGGTATGAAGAAAGCAAGGAGACCTTTCCTCTGTCAATCATCATAACCTAGCGCATGTGACCCATCACTTTACTCCTTCCTTTATTTATTTGAAAATGTCAGGTGTTGGGAATTGATAATTGCTAGGATTCTTCCCAACTTAACACTGACTACTTAAAAAATCCCTCTGGGGAAGGATCAATATCTGACTTCCTGTAGTTGCCAAATGTACTTCACAGTGAAGGCCCATGTTTAATAGTAAATGGTAAAATAGTTAACTTCTTAATGAAGAGGATAATCTCTAAATTCTCTTCTGATCTGTTGGTATTGGACAGTTTTTGCAATTTCCTCTCATTTAATGATGAGTCCTCATTTTGATGACTATAGGTTCTTTTCTCTAAGTATTGAAATGTGACCATTCCTTCAAGGCTTACTCAACCTGGCACGAAGCCTCACTTGATTATTCAAATATTCCCTGGGACTTCTTTCTTTCTTTATTTTTAAGATTTTTTTTTAGGTTTATTTTTGAGAGAGAGAGAAAAAGAGAGAGAGAGAGACAGAGAGAGAGAGAGAGAGAGAGAGAGAGAGAGAATGAGAACATGAGCAAGGGAGGGGCAGAGAGAGGGAGACAGAGAATCTGAAGCAGGCTCCCTGCTGTCAGTGCAAAGCCCAACATGGGCCTTGAACTCAACAAGCCGTGAGATCATGACCCAGGCTGAAGTCGGATGCTTAAACAACTGAGTCACCCAAGAGCCCTTCTTCCCTGGTACTTCTTTGCCACAAATCATCTTTCTCATTTTAAAAGCATTTAAATTAGGCTTTATATTAGAGTTATTTGTAAGCATTCTTGGATGTTAAGCTTTTGAATGCAGGGGATATGAGGTATGCATCTCTGGATGTTCGTCAGCAGCAGAACAATAACTTACACAAAATGAGAATTTCTTAAGTAAACAAATGACTGATTGAGTAGTTTTTGTTTTTATTTTTTTCCCCCAGGGATGGCTGGATGGTTTTGCTTTGTTGTGGTTATAGCCATTTTTCCTTGCTTATTCCTTCCTGTAAATTACACTGGGCTTTTTTGGGAACTTGCTAAGATCTGTGCTGTGTGACTTTGCCACTGAATGGACTGCAGCCCACTGAGGGACACAGGATCTGACACTGGACCTCAGCCTGATTGGTCTGGCCTCGAACAGATGGAGCTACCATGTCACAGGTAGGAGAATTGTGACAAAAAGTCCGTCCTTGACCAAATTCTAACAGGGCTTCTAGAAGTCAAAGCCTCTGTCTCTGTGATGACCCAGCCCCCCTTGAGTTCCTGTCCGGAAAAGCTCAAAGCTGCCCAAAGAATTGACCATTTGTTCCGCCAAACACCTGAGGCTAGCCCCCTTCTCCCCACACCTCCCTGTCTTAGGGCACGTATTAACAAAAACAAACAAGCTTGTCCCTTTGAGATGTGTGCTGATGTCCTACAACCAAGGGGTCTCTTTTTCAAGGACTTGAAAGCCATTCTTTCGAAATGTAATCATCAGGAAGGATAGGGCCCCTGTCTCCAAGTCACTGTGGGAGGGTAGAGCCTAACTTCAATAGTGCTAGTTAGCAGGCACAGATGGCTGAATGGCATTGACATTGACCTCTTATCCCACTATTTATAATTTTTCACTTTCCTGAATCTGCAGGCGCCTCTGCTTACTGCCCTTCCCTACTTTCATTCTCCCTTTAAAACACCTAGTTACCTCTACACAAATCCAGGTAGAGCTCAGTTTACCCCGGACCCTTCTCTACTGTAGTAGTTATAGCTAAATAAAATCTGTCTTGACAGCCTTTAACTAGTATCTAGCTTTATGTTTGACAATTGTTATGTAACTTTGGGGAAACAACTTGCTTTATTGCTATTTAGGGTAAGCTATAAGATTGAGAGATTATCTTCATTTTTGCCCTCTATCTCATGGTCCTTTGCAAATACTAAATGTCCATGATTATCAACGTTTTAGATCTGTCCTGTGGTCCAGACATCATTAGCTAGTTAACTTCCAGTTCTGGATTTTCAGAACTTTGAAATATTAGTTGTAAAACATATTTTGTCTCCCAGTTAGAAATCATCAGGACTGCAATCTGATATTATTTAACAAGTTATTCTGTACTTGCTTTTTAGGTCTTGTAAGTATTTCCTACATTTGAAGCGCATTGCTTTAAGTGTTCATAGTATGTAAGTCATTTGTTACAGCTATAGGGTATTCAGGATTGTTATCACATCTATAAAATCCTATTAAAAACTATTTCTAAATGTAAAAATCAGATTTGTTTTGTCAACATAAATGCATGCATTTTCAATTTCTAATATGATCCAAGCAGAAAAAATATGTAAATACTGTGTATATACATATATATACACGTGTGTGTGTGTATATATGGAATGTAGGTATGTATTGTTCACCTTAAAAATAAAACTATCAGTTACTTTACCAGCAAAAAATAGTTTATGCAGAAATAGCAAGAGATTGCACTTCAGGACAGGCAAGCTTCAGCAAAACCGTAAGCAAGTTCAAGTGTAATTTTATGGAGAAGAAGGAGGAAGTTTGGCTGGGCAGGGGGGAGAGGGGTTGTTTTGAACAAAAGTCCGTTAGAGAAAAACAAGCGTTCAGGGTGACATTAGTTTCCCATTGGCTGAGCTGCAGGGTAGTTGATTTCTTGTAGGAGTTGTAACATACATCTTTTGCTGTTGGGACTTGTAGTTGCTGATTCCTCCCTGTTGAAGATTCTTCCGCTGGGCTCTGTGATGGACACTTCTGTTGGAGTCTGTAATTGACAGTTTTTCCTGTAATTGACATTGAGTGGTAGCCTTCCCTTTCTAGCCTCCCCACAGTACTAGCTCTGGCTTAGCAAGGCTTCCCTTTATTCATTTCCACAATACATTTGAAAGTTTTGTTTGGGCAGCACATAGGTGTTAGAATTTATAATAAGAACAGATACTATATATTATTTACCTCCCATGTATGTGTCAGGGAACTTTATGTACACTATCTTTAATCCTTACAACAAAATCGCAAGGTAGGCAATACTTCTCAATTTTAAAATGAAGGAAATGAGACTCAGAAAGGCTTTGTATTACGGAATTTCAACCTAAGTCTGTCACTCCTAAATCTGTGCTCTTTCTACTGTACCATGCATCATTTGGAAAAGAAAAATATTTTGCCCAACTACTCTCACAAATTTGCAGACAGAATCGACAACACACGTAAAGGCAAAATGTAAAAGAAAATCTCCAACTCAAAGCCTAAGACACAGAGAGGGAGAGAGAGAGAGAGAGAGAGGGAGAGAATTTAAGTGTTCCTTAACAAATACAGCCAAAATAATTTCAAAAACAGCTTAACTAAATACTATGATGACTTTGTTTACTCCAGATAGAGTTCCTTGGGACTGTGGAGAAAGATGAAAACTTGGCTATTTTGCTCACAGAATGAATACACTGTATACTATTTTTTAATGTTTCAAAGAACTTTGCTAGGAGGTACATTAACATTACGTAAACAAAGGAAAAGACAACGGTACGGTACAAGAGGAAATTGGCCAGAAAATATAATAAAACCAAAACCACCCTCCACAAAGAAAGTTAATTATTCAACCTGTTAACTTGTACCTCTTTAATAATTTTTAAAAATTAAAAATTTTCTTGGGGCGCCTGGGTGGCGCAGTTGGTTAAGCGTCCGACTTCAACCAGGTCACGATCTCGCGGTCCGTGAGTTCGAGCCCCGCGTCAGGCTCTGGGCTGACGGCTCAGAGCCTGGAGCCTGTTTCTGATTCTGTGTCTCCCTCTCTCTCTGCCCCTCCCCCGTTCATGCTCTGTCTCTCTCTGTCCCAAAAATAAATAAACGTTGAAAAAAAAATTAAAAAAAAAATAAAAATAAAAAATTTCTTATTTTGGCCTCTGCTGTGGCTTTCAACTATCTTAGTTTAACTGTACTAATCCATAAGGGGAAATCATGAATATTCCACACTTGATGAAATTATCTTGCCTATTGAATAAAGTAATTTCTCCTCATCTAAAGAACTTCTAGTGTTAAAGAAATATTTTATCAGGGTTTGCTGAATATAAGGCTAACTGTGGCGTCTGCATTTTTTTCAAATCAGAAACAGGATTTCGTATTTTGGAAGGCTTCAAAAGGGTTTAATTTTGTGGATCAGATTACATTCAGAATCCATAGTCAGAACTCCTTCCAACTTTGGAATTGAACGTAACTCTGTATAATTATGAAACCTCTCATTCTGGTCTTGTAGGGGAGGGAAAAAATATTTTTCCTCTATCCATCTTAGGTTCATTGCTGGAGCCCTATAAATTACACTGGCAAAAGACAGATTGCCGAGAGAAAAACAAACAGAATTTTATTAACATGTGCACCACACATGTACGCATGGGAACACTCAGTGATGAGTAACCGAAAGAGTGGTGAGAACTTCTGTTTATCCTCCATTTTGGGCTAAACAAAGGGAAAGGGGCGTGGGGTTCTGGGTAGGGGATACAAGTTATGGGAAGGTCATCAGTAAAAGTGTGGTAAACAAAGGTAGTTTAACAATGTTTGTTATGCAGATTTAAGTCAGAGCTTACCTTGTGGACAAGAGTTACTGGTATTACTGAACCCAAGTTCGGCTGCCCCTTTCCTCAAAAGATGAATTTTGGATTAGAAAGGAATTTGGGCTTTATTCAGGAGGCCAGCAAACCTGGGAAGATGGACTTTTGTCCAAAAGCCAACTCTGAGGTTTCAGCCTGGCCCAGGGGTTTATAAAGGGGTTTAGCGTAGTTCATCAGCAAAGGGAGCACAATGGCCAGAAACATTTCTTGATCACATGCAGACTTGATTATGCCAGCTACGGACATTACCCCAATGCAAGGGGACATTACCCCAGCGCAAGGTCCGATTCTCATTCCGTGATGTGAAGTACTCTGCTCTTTCTGCAAAAAAGGGCCAGGTCTACAGATGCACAAAGGGAGGTCAGTAAAATCACATGTGTGACCTAAGAAAGGAAAACCATTTTCCTAAAAAGAATGTGTTAGGCTAATTTGTCAGAAAGTTGAGGCAGCTTCAAACAGACTTGTTGGCTTTTACGGCTGGGAAAGTTCTGGTCTTTCACTCCTTGGGGGCCATCGTCTGCAAATCTCAAAGAAAGTAAATTAGTTCTATTACCCATCAAGAGACTGAGGTCAGCAATCAAGGAGTGTGTTAACTTGAAGCCAGATAGCCCTTAAGATGGGTTGGAATACTGTTACATGAAGAGTCCTCTACCTGGTACTGGAGAGGGAGACATCTTTCCAAATAAAAAGTTCCTTTATAATTGTGAATTTCTTTTACTAAAGGAAAATGCAGGCCCTGTGTTGAGAGCTTGTCCCAGGTTCATCGGTCTCACTGGCTTTTAGCTCAAAATAATCTGTATACCAAAGAGGCATATTTTGAGGTAGCATATTCTGGTAAACTTCAGTGTCTGTTCTTCACGCTAATTTCTTTAAATCTACCTCTTGTCTTTCAACATTTGGTCCACAGAATGATTTTAGTGTCTCCAATTACTTAAGAGTAAGTCCCTAAATAGTTAATTTATTATTTTACATATTTTTTTCATTTGGACACAACAGTAGAATTTTATAAGCTCAGAAACAAAAAAAAAATTGTTAGGGAACAATTTAATCTCTTTTTAATAATTCAGAAAATCCAAATAATTGCTGTATTGTCTTTTTGTGTTTGGGGCCTAATGATGGGCCTTTGGTACCTGTCCGTGCTTCTCATGATAGTACTCAAAGGACTTTATTGTGGCTCAGATTTGGACATGTAGCTTTGATTTCAGACAATACAACTGCATTTTTTTGGCCTGATCTTTACACGATAATTTTAAAATTTTGTTGTTAATAAAGAGCTTCTGCTTGGTTTCAGAGTTTTTCACCTACTGCCTTTTAATATTTATGTTTTTAATTTTTAAAATTTAAAACATTTTTTAATTGCAGCATACTTGACATACAGTATTATATTTGTTTCAGGCATGCAGCATAGCGATTCAACAATTATATTTATTATACGATGCTCACCACGGTAAGTGTAGTTACCATCCTTTACCATACAAAGTTATTATATTATTTTTTTTAATTTTTTTTAACGTTTATTATTTTTGAGACAGAGAGAGACAGAGCATGAACAGGGGAGGGTCAGAGAGAGAGGGAGACACAGAATCTGAAACAGGCTCCAGGCTCTGAGCGGTCAGCACACAGCCCAACGCGGGGCTCGAACTCACTGACCCTGAGATCATGACCTGAGCCGAAGTTGGACGCTTAACCGACCAAGCCACCCAGGCGCCTGTATTATGATATTATTGACTATATTCTCTATGCTGTACTTTTCATACCCATGATTTATTTATTAACTGGAAGTTTATATATCTTAATCCTTTTTACTTATTTGATCCATCCCGTCACCCTCCTCCTCTCTGGCAACCACCAGTTTCTTCTCTGTGTTACTGAGTCAGTTTCTATTTTTTTGTTCATTTGTTCATTTGTTTGTTTCTTAGATTCCACATATCTGGCTTATTTTACTTAATATAATAGTTTCTTGGTCCAGCCATGTGGTTGTGAATGGCAAGATTTTATTTTATTTTTTTAAGTTTATTTCTTTATTTTGAGAGAGATAGAAGGGGGGGGGGAGGGGCAGAGAGAAGGGAACAGAGAATCCCAAGCAGGTTCTGCGCTGTCCACATGGAACCTGATGCAGGGTTCAGTGTCACAAACGGTGAGATCATGACCTGAGCTAACACCAAGAGTAGGACGCTTAACTGATTGAGCCACACAGGTGCCCCATGAATGGCAAGAGTTTATGCTTTTTTTTTTTAATTTTTTTTATGTTTATTTATTTCTGAGACAGAGAGAGACAGAGCATGAGCGGGGGGAGGGGCAGAGAGAGACACACACAGAATCCGAAACAGGCTCCAGGCTCCGAGCTGGCGGCACAGAGCTCGACGCCGGGCTCGAACTCACAAACCGTGGGATCATGACCTGAGCCGAAGTCGGTTGCTCAACCGACTGAGCCACCCAGGCGCCCCAAGAGTTTATGCTTTTTAATGGCTGAGTAATATACCATTGTGTGTGTACACACATACACACATACACTACATCTTTCCTTATTCATTTATCAATGGACATAGGTTTCTGCCATATCCTTGCTATTGTAAATAACGCTGCAATAAATATAGGTGTGCATATATCTTTTTGAATGAGTGTTTTTATTTGGGGGGTGGGTGTTAACGCCCAGGGTGTAATTACTGGATCATATGGTATTTCTATTCTTAATTTTTTGAGGAAAATATATACTGTTTGCCACAAAGGGTGCACCGATTTGCATTCCTACCAACAGTGCATGGGGATTCCCTTTTCTCCATATCCTCAACCGCACTTGTTATTATGTTTCTATATATTTGTAGAAAATTAAAGAACCTATCCATCTTGTTTTAAATTTACTTAACAATAAAGTGGAATCATTCTCTAATTTCTCCCAAAAGAAGGAAAATTAATCTCCATGGTTTTAAAGAGGTTGTGATATACACAGAGCTGCACTTGGAAAATTCTTACCATATGGTACAATTAATGTCTCAATTTTCTCCAGTTACCTCTACATAAATCTAAATCAGAGCAATATTTTGATACATAAATTGTAGTTTTAATACAAGTACAAAGAAAGTCTCCAAGAAAGAATAATGGTTGGGTGGTTTAAATGATAACAGTGTATATACATCTTCTGGCACTTAGCATAAATATCAGTTATTCTGTAAGTAAGTTAATGTAAGGTTATATTTGAAAACTTGTAAAATACCAAAGACCTGTTTAAATACTTAGAAAAAAGGGTAGAGTGTCTTTAAACATAAATCTTATCAGGGCACGTGGGTGGCTCAGTCAGTTAAGTGTCTGACTTCAGCTGAGGTCATGACCTCACAGTTCATGAGTTCAAGCCCCACATCCACCTCTGTGCTAACAGCTTTGAGCCTGGAGCCTGCTTCAGAGTCTGTGTCTCTCTCTCTCTCTGCCCCTCTCCCTCTCTGCCCTGTCTCTCTCTCTTTCAAAAATAAACATTAAAAAAAATAAAATCAATCAATCAATCTTGTTAACTGACCCCTCAAAATTATATATAAATGTCTTGTGTGTGTGTGTGTGTGTATGGGTATATATATATATATATATATATATGGGTATGTTTATATGTCTCTCTTTATATTTCTTTTGTGCTCTGGTCTATGATTTTCACTACACCCTGAAATAAATTCTAGAACCTCTGTCTCAGGGGAAATTGCAAAAGTTACAAAGATTAAGAAATGTTCAAACCTAGTAATTAACATCTGTGATAAGGAGATTAAGATGCTTAATTGAAAAAAAATCAACTAATTAGCAAGGAAGATGAAAGTAATCAAATATTTTGAATATGCAGTTATTATCTCCTTGAGTTTTCTATTTTGCTTGGGAAAAAAAAAGAAGCGTAGAATTACAGGAAAGAGAAGCCATGTGAAACAGAAATCTCTAAACTTATGAGAAAAAGCCCTTCGTATCAAGCAGATTTCTATAAATCCAACTACAGCTGAGAGGCTTAAGCCAGCAAAATGCGTTTTCAACAGTGAAAATGGATAAAATTTACCAGACTTCTTAGCAATGAGAAGAAATTGAAGCTTTTTTTTTCCCCAATAAGTATGGCAGATACCTGAATTACACTAAACACAACCATAAGTAACATTTTTGAGAAAATACTAACTTATTCTTGGACATTTATGTAGCTATATTAACTTAGCCATGAATGATATAACATAGTTTTAAACAAAAAATAGATATTTAGGAACCTTGAATTTTATGCTATTAAAAAGGATTAAAAATTGGGGCACCTGGGTGACTCCGTTGTTTAAGTGTCCGACTTTTGGCTCAAGTCACGATCAGCTCCGACTTACAGCTCGGAACCTGGAGCTTGCTTGGATTCTGTCTCTCTTTCTCTCTCTCTCACTCTCTGTCCCTCCCCACTCATGCTCTGTCTCTCTCTGTCTCTCAAAAATAAATAAACGTTAAAAAATTTTTTGAAGGATTGAAAATCAAAAATTAAGAATTCTAAGACCTATTTTCCACCTCCACCTTCACCTCCCAAGAAAAATCTACTTTGATTTTCCAGGCAGTTATAATTAACTGGGCCTGCTTACCAACTTGTGTGCCTTTTTAAATTCTTCCTTCAAGAAGTCATTATTGAGTGTTAACTGAGTGCCAGGCATTATGTTAGATGCTAATGCTTAGAGATAAAAGAGAGCCTCTGCCTTTCAAGGAGATCAGCCCAGGGCAGACAGACAAAAAAAACATGCAATTACAATGCACTAGAGTAGTTCTAGAAGAGAATACTGAGGATAATTGCAGGGATTTGGGAAACCCTGATGAGAGAAATGTAGTCCTCAGGTTGGGGATGCAGACTGGGTGTGGTTGTGTCCTAGCAGATGCCTGGGAGGAGGTGGTGACTGAGCAAAGTTTAAAGAGCTGGCATGCCTGGCTAGTGGAGAAAGGGGATGAATTTTCAGGGAATGGGAGACATACAAATACAAGGTGGCATGAAGGGTATAGAAAATTCAAAAATTGTTAAGAATGACCAAAACCCAGCATGTGGATGGTGCAGGTGTCAACATGGAGTTGGAAAACTTGGACAACTGAGTCAAAATGTAGCTAGCTATGGTATTCTGCTGAAAAATTATTTAGTGGCTTCCCATCATGTTCCAGATATTATCCACATTCCTTAACGTGGCACCTAGACCTCACAGACTCTCTTGCAGGGTCACTTAACCATTCACCGCTGTGAGTCTTACCTCCCAAGGGCACCTCTTTGCTCTCAACCTACCTGCTTCTTATAGGTAACCTGGAGTCCTTTTATACCACATGGAAATCAAGGGCCACCTAGAACTAACTTTTTTACGCTTTCCTGGTTTCTCTCTGCCATAACGTCAGCTTTATTCTGTTGCAGAAGCCCTATGCAAGCGCTGAGTCACCCCACACAATAGACGACAGAGTTTTATATCAAGAATAGGACCCCAAACCCTTCTAATTGCATCTCCCTCCCCAAACCTATGCACGCTTTCTGAGAATTCATCCCACAAGGACATGGATTTTGCACCCCATGCCTCTCCCTCTCTCTACCTCCCTAAAGTCCATGCTTCCTTGAGAGAGGAAGGAATTAGTTTTTCCCTCTTCCCTTATGGCAAGAATTCCCCTTATATTGTATCGTGACTTTTACATATCTTTGGCGGTTTCAGATACTAACAGTCAACTTGACCAGATCCTGGACATTACTATATTACTTAGGAAATTATTTGGGGTAAAGCTTTTTATTTAAGCCTATATGCTTATTGTAGTCTTAAAAACCTTATTTTATATATAAAACTCTGTTGATTCTTTACATTCTTTGTTAGCCATCCTAGACCATCTCAAGGCAAAAACATGCCTTTGGTAGTAGAAAGGTGAGGTGCATAAAAGGAAAGGCAAAGGAGAAAAGGCACATTTATACCATTCTACAAATAATGCCATGCTCTGATGCTGGAAGGAACAAAGCAATGTCTCAGAATCTTGATCTTTTGATAATAGAGATGAAAGTTCACAGGGAACAGCAGGTGGAACTTTGGCAGGGAAAACTTGAAAACCAATAAAAGTTTGCTGCTGCTGCCATAAACTACAGCAAGAAAGCCAACCACACACACACAAAAGGGAACATTAAATACATAAAGAAGGAAAGGAAGTATGTTACCACAGACGTCTTAGAGGGCAGCCACAACGTCCCTGAATATTTTAGCTTCTTTTTTAACCTACAACTTAAGTCATTTTAATGAGTAATTAGTGTTTCATTTGTTTCTCTGTATTTCATGTGGAAATAACTTCTAGGAGGGAATAATTAGATAATATGGTGTTCCTTTAATATGGTAGAATTCAAGGCATACATTGCTAGTTTGGATGATATTTCTTGTTTTTTTTTTTTTATCTATATATAGAGAAGGCATATCTAGAAATTTTAAATTAGACCTTGACCATATGAAGCAAATCATACAGGATGAAAGCAAAATAAATCATATAACCCAAGCCCCAATTTATAATCCAAGAGTCCAAAAGGTTAGATCTATGGGAAGGGGGTACAATGATGATTGCTCTGAAAACCTTAATTTGAATACCTATCACCTCCCTACCTTTTGTTAAAATGTAGATTCTGATTTGGTAGGTCTGAGACAGAACGTGAAATTCTGCATCATCCACAAGCCTCTGGGACACTCTGATGCCCCTAGTCATATATCCCTCTTTGAGCAAGATATTAGAAAAGAACTCTCTGACTTGACTGGCTAGGTTTCATAATTGTCATGGGTTTTTGGGTTTTGTATTTTTCCAAATGAATTTTAGAATTAATTTATGTAGTGAAGGGTGGGAAAATATGCCATGTAGCATATTTGGCATAAACATAAACCATTTAGCATAAACATTATTTTGATCCAAAGGCACTTCACAAACAGCAGATACAAAGGAGATGTATTTAAAAAAAATTTAATGTATTTATTTATTTTGAGACAGACAGAGACAGCGTGAGCAGGAGAGGGGCAGAGAGAGAGGAAGAGGGAGAGAATCCCAAGATGTCTCTGCACTGTCAGCACAGAGCCTGATGTGGGGCTCGAACTCACAAAATCGTGAGCTCATGACCTGAGCAGAAACTGAGAGTTGGACACTTAGCCGACTGAGCCACACACGTGCCCTCAAAAGGGCTACTTCTGATTTCTCCTTTTCTTCCTAAAAGCAGGAAATAAAACTTACATGAAAGATGCTTTCTCTGTACCAGGAGAAATGAAACATTCTATGACAGGGGATTGAGGCCAGAAAACTCTGTACAAAGAGATCTTGTTAAAATAACTCTGATCTTCCTTTAACCTCCCTGTACATTTTAGTTACTTTTTAAGAATTGCCACTCTGTTCAATCTACTACAGAAACATTTGGGTCTTGCTACTTCTTTGGATCTTCATTTTCCTATGGAGGCTCCCATTACATGTAAATATCTGTATGCTTTTCTCTTGTTAATCTGTTTTATGTCAACTTAATTCTTAGGCCTACTCATAGACCCTAAGAGCACAGAGTTAAGTTTTGTTTTCCCTTCAGTAGCTTCAAAAAAGATTCCCTGGATATTTTGATTACAATTGCATTAGACTTGTAAATTTGAGGAGAAAGTGAAACATATGTAATGTTGAACTTTCTTCATTTTATTTTATGTCCATTTATAATATTTTGCAGTTTTTCTGTATACCAGTTTTGCTTGTCTCTTATTAATTTTGTTCATAAAAACACTATCTTTGTGCTATCACAAATACAATATTTTTATATGATTACATTTTCTAGTAGATTATTGTTGGTATGTAAAAACACCACTCAGTTCTTCGTATTGATCTTGCTCCCACAATTTCTGAAGAACTCTTATTTGTTCTAACAGCGTGTGTGTGTGTGTGTGTGTGTGTGTGTGTGTGTGTATTTTAAATTTTCTATAAAGACAAATATCTCCTCATTTCTTACCCTGCCCCCCTTTATTTTTAATACTTCCTTCCTTTATTGGCAAGGAACTCCAGTAAAATGTTGATTTGTATCAATGATAGTAAGCATTGTTGTATTATCTTCTCTTACTGGGTGATAAAACTATTAGTTTCTAGAACAAGCTACAGAATTATTTCCTACCTTGG
Organism: Felis catus; assembly: GCF_018350175.1. NCBI lineage: Eukaryota > Metazoa > Chordata > Mammalia > Carnivora > Felidae > Felis > Felis catus. The sequence goes on along the minus strand of NC_058371.1, from coordinate 53,829,916 downwards.
GAAATTTTCACGTCCCATTTTCCCTGCCTATGGTGCTATTTTCTCCATATTCTTCACAGCTGTTTCCTTCACATCATTCATGCCAAAGCTTAAATCTCACCTGTGAATAATCCATGAATCTTTCATGAATAATGGTACAGGAACCAATGACAAACTAATTTAAGCAACTTAGGGGTAATTTATTGGCCCCAAACTGAAATGTACACAGGTGGATTGTAGCTTTAGTCACAGTTGGGTTTGGTGTTAAGATCTCCCTCTGTCTCTCTCCCCCACCCCTCCCCATTTTGGTTCTTAGACAAATTCCCTCTAAGTTATAAAGGTGACACAGACTATTTTTTACAAGCTTAATGGCTCTACCAGAATGAGAACTTCTTCCTTGTTAAAGTATGAGATTCTGGTTCTCCTCAGGTGGGTTACGTGCTCATCCTTAAACAAATCACAGTTATGAGGGAAAGGAACCACGACCCCACCCTCTATGGTAGGTGGAGTAGGCACCTTGGCCAACAATGTGTTCCCAATTTCTCAGCACTGAGAACAAGTAGTTCACAAATCATCAAGATGCAGGCTGGATGGACCAAATGAGCTGAAAAGTCCACTAAACTTGCTCCGATCATCTCTTCTGACAACCCCCTCCCCCATCCTTTTACTCTCTATATAAGCCCTTTGTAACCTTTGTATCACTGATGCCGACTGGGAATTCTTTCATTTGAACTAGAACTAGAATGTAAGCTCCATGACAACAGGGACACTGGCTTCCTCATCTACCATTGGATCTTCCAGATATAGGATGATGTGTGCCACAGGGGAGAATTTAGTATTTTGTTAAAAAGAATAAATAAGCTTGAGGTGCCTGAGTGGCTCAGTCTGTTAAGCATCTGACTTCAGCTCAGGTCATGATCTTGCAGTTTGTGAGTTCGAGCCCCACATCGGGCTCTCTGTTGACAGCTCAGAGCCTGGAGCCTGCTTAGGATTCTGTGTCTCCTTCTCTCTCTGCCCCTCCCCCACTCGCAAGCTGTCTGTCTCTCTCTCTAAAATAAATAAAACATTAAAAAACATTTAAAAAAGAACAAATAAGCTTAACTTATAAATATCAGGAATCCATAATTGTAAAAGATAACATTCTAATATTTATTAGAGATGATGATACTCAATGTTATTGTCCTCTTTTTTTTTGAGAAAAGTTGGCAAGAGAAAGTTGAACATTGGCTTTTTGCTTCGCCTTTTAAAGAAAGCCTGTTGTCAGTTAGATTGCTGCTTACTGCCCAGCAGATCTATTAATCTCACCACGAATTTAAAGGAATGAAAAATTTCGGCTGATATACATGCATAATTTTAAAGACATCTTTTTTTCGTTACTATACTTTGCCTTTTACACGTATGATTTATTAGTGTGTTTTCACATATGTCCTTGCTATGTCATCTCAGGCATTTTACTTAGCGCTTTTAAAAACTTTCATTTTCTAGGGTCACCTGGGTGGCTCAGTCAGTTAAGCATCTGAGGTCAGCTCAGGTCATGATCTCATGGTTCTTGGGCTTGGGCCTCGCTTCTAGCTCTGTGTTGACAGTTCAGAACCTGGAGTCGACTTCGGATTTTGTATCTTCCTCTTTCTCTGCCCCTCTGTGCTCACCCTTTGTCTCTCTCTCTCTCTTAAATAAATCATTACAAAAAAAAAAGCTTTCATTTTCTTATGTGTAAAACTGCAGCCTAATATCTACCTCATGGTTTCTTATGAGGGTTAAATGAGATAATGTATTTTTTAAATTTTTATTTATTTTTGAGAGAGAGAAAGTGAACATGCGCATGTGAGTGGGGGAGGGGCAGAGAGAGAGACTCCCAAGCAGGTTCCACGCTGTCAGTGCTGAACATGACTTGGGGCTGGAGCCCACGAACCATGAGATCAGGACGTGAACTGAAATCAAGAGTCGGATGCTTAACCAACTGAGCCACCCAGGCGCTCCAAGATAATGTATTTTTTGAAAGCTAGCACAATACTTTGCAATGGTAAGAATTAAAAGCGATAATTATCATTTCAATTGTTTCTTGCTTTTGGTGCAGAATATCTTTTTCAGGCAGAATTCATGTCAACCATGGTAGAGGTGTCTGGAATCCCTTCTAAGCTATCCCTCATATTAAATTACATTTGACAATTATGGTATATATAGGCATTCATGGAACATACCTCGTCTTTTAACAAGTAGTTTGGTTTCTGTTTTCCACTCCAAAAATATCATATTGCAGAAGTCATAGTGAGTAAAGACAAAAGAAAAGAAAAAAATAGTTGGGGCCATTTTCTCATAAGATGTCAGTGCCCATGGCAAGTACTGTTCATGTCATTGGTAGTTGGGGAAGCAGGAAACGCTGAGAATTGAACTTCATGTTTTCGGCCATCTTAAAGTCATTCCTTTCAACGGGCTTATACAATATTTTCTAGGGTTATCATAGATCAATATGTTAGATGGGTTTATCATGCAAGATATCGGTTTATATGTGAAGTGATCTAAAATATGCCAAGGGGGAAAAAAAAAAGAAACGAGTGTACTCTATCCGAGTCATCAGGGACAGACTGAGTTGTCTGGATCTGTTTGATGGAAGCTTTGCTTTTGGCAGGTACACTCCTTCACCTGAGCCAGGTACTCTCACAGTCTTGCTCCCAGATGCATGACTTAGATTTGCCTTTCTCGAACTTTCCAAGTGAAGCTATTAGAAGCGGGACGGGAGGCAGAGCTCAGCCAGTGAGGGGCTGCAGGAACTCACTTTTAATGGGAAAACTTCATGAATATCGAAGCCCAGTAAGGTGAAAGCCAGCTGGAACCAAAGAGCCAGAGAAACAAACACTATTGAAAGCCTGTGTTCAAAGCCAGGAATTACAGGACAAAGGAAACAATAAGAGAGGCAAGTTCGGGTGTTCCAGTCTACTTCTTGGAACAGATTTTGTTGTTTTATTACTTCCTTTTATGTGTAAGCCATAGTGGGGTGTGTGTATGTGTGGAGGGGGTGTTTAAGTGTGGGTGTGTGCATAAGAACCATGGGAAAGGTAGACACTTATTCCAGCAGAAATCAAATAGGTAAGTGAGACCGAAGCAGACAGCCATCTCTGTCATTAGGATCTCAATATAGGTGCCATGTGCTTGTTTGCTTTTCCAAATTTTGCGGATTTCCCATTTTTCTTTTGCAATTTATTTACTTGTTCTTTTATTTCTCTCTATCCACTTAGATACTTTGCTACTGCATGTCTGCATGTTCGACACATCTTCCAGGGACCAGTTTCATTTCACATTTTCTCCTGGTCTATTCTTATCCATTCGTACCCTTGCCTGCTTTCCAGTTACTTGGTTTTCTTATTTCCTTTTGTTCTCATGTTTATCCAGGTGTTGATTTCCTGTTCATCCTGACCTTAGATGCTGGTTTCAGCCTGTAAGTTTTGCCTGAGCGATGACTCACTTCCTGGATCAAGGGACGGGGTTGGGTGAATTTTTCAAACCCTGCAGTGGGTAGCCCGAAGATGTCAAGAAGTAGTATGCATAGTCCCTGAGGTGGAAGGAGGGAGAAAGTGCCGAGGGGAATAACTGCCTCTACAGATCTTTGGCTCTTGTGTAGGTTTATCCAAATCCAGCCCGGCGGATCATAATTTGCTTTAATTTGTGCAATTCCCTCGTAAGTGGCCTCTGTGTCACCACTCTGTCTAGGTCATGTGCACGTCACCAATAAGCCCTGATTATCTTTCTCAAAGTAAAGCACGTTAAGGTGCTCTTCTAATAACAAGTTTTTCTTGATTCCCATCACCTGAAAGAAAAGCTTCTTGTCGCCAAGCTCGACTATCAGGATTGTCACAATTTTGCGGCAACACCGAGTTTCAAGCCTTACTTGACACGACCCATCACTCTTCTTCCTACCCCACGAACCTACACTCCATTCCACCAGTACTTCCTCCAGTTGTCGGTGTTATTTTATGATTTTTCAACATTACATATGTTCCTTGACCTGGAATAATTTTCTTGCATTTCTTCACCTCAACTTTTATCTTTTTAAAGAATGTTTCATTTATTTTTGAGCGAGTGCAAGAGGCGGGCAGAGGGTTTGAAGCAGGTTCTGAGCGCACAGCAGCTAGTGCAATGCGGGGCTCCATCCCACAGCTATGAGATCATGACCCGAGGTGATAAGAGTTGGACACTCAGCCAACTGAGCCACCCAGGCACCACTCACCTCATCTTGTAAAGCTGTTTAGATGGGATTGTCTGAGAATGACATGCGGTGTGAGATGAAAAGAGCTCAATTGAACAGAGCTACTCATCTCATGTTTTACAACTCGCTTTCAGATATCATCTTTTCTCTCCAGGGTGACTATCTGGAAATGTTCATTCATTTTTAATGCATTTTCTTTACATCTTCTTTAATAGTTCTTCTCATCACCTTGCCCTCTCGTTCCTTTCATCCCTGTCTTCTTTTCCCTTCCTTCTTTAAACAGATATTTTTGGTGTGTGCAGTCTATGCCAGATAATGCGTTACATCGAAATGTACGGTCCCTGTCCTCAAGGCCTTACAAAGTTGCAGTGCAATCTAATTGTTCGTGGCCTTGGCCCCCATTAGTCATCAACCACCTGGGAGCCGTAACTGCCTTCTTGTCCCCAAATATCCAGTAATACTTAACATAGGTGAGGGCACAGAATAGGCCCCATGAAATGGTTTGAGAAAGAATAAACAAATAAGCTATTTTTTTGAATAAATAGTTTATCTTTCTAGCTGTGTTTTGTATATGTATGGGCTTTAATCTGCTACACAAACAAAACCATAAACAACACAACCATTTGGGCATTGGACTAAACTCAGTATGTGTGGGATCTCATTCATGCTTTACAACTCCTGAAAAAGTTCTTTTTCCTATTCCTATTTTAGAGCTGAGGAAACTAAGGCATAGAATAATTACTCACAGAGCTACCAAGTTAGACATACGGCTCAGACCTGCACCAAACTTGATGAACTTTAGCACCTGAGTTCTTAATCATTTCAGAACTTAATCATTCTCTCAACTGTCTCCAATTTCAATCTTTTGGTCTCTGTTTGTAACTACTGGAAATGTAATAAAAGGAGTGTTGCAGGGGTTTTTTTTGTACTTTTTTATTATGCATATACATTAAAACTCACATGGCCTACTGTGTACTCAGTCTATCATGATTTTTATGACAGAAAACCCAAAACAAAAAAAGTCACACGGAATGTTATAGTACTGAACATACACATTTACTTTTTTTTTTTTCAACGTTTTTTATTTATTTTTGGGACAGAGAGAGACAGAGCATGAACGGGGGAGGGGCAGAGAGAGAGGGAGACACAGAATGGGAAACAGGCTCCAGGCTCTGAGCCATCAGCCCAGAGCCTGACGCGGGGCTCGAACTCATGGACCGCGAGATTGTGACCTGGCTGAAGTCGGACGCTTAACCGACTGCGCCACCCAGGCGCCCCAACATTTACTTTTAAATATTGAAAATAAGAGCACGTCGTAAGTTCCTCTAAGGTTTACACCAAAGTTATTGTTTGCTTAAGACTTTCTCAACTTGGTACAAAATGTTCCTACTTTAAATTTCAAACAGGATCACAAGTAATTTCACAATCATTTGTCAGCATGCTTAAAGTAATGAGCTTCTGGAGGCTTACACCCCATTGGGCATGTCTGAAACAAAATGCCTAATGAAAGTAAAATAGAATTCCACCAAGAGAGGTTGGGTGTGTGGAGACACCATCACTGAGAGATTGGTTTTGTAATTTATTCTGTTACTGTGTTCTCTTTAACTGTGGTCTCCATTCTGCTAGAAAGGTAAATAAAAGTCATTTACCTATCTGTAGTCCACTTAATGTTTTTAAATGCTGAATCAAATCAGAGAAGGAATTGTATATACTTTATATATAGATTTTATTATTATTATATATTATATATATATATAACATTGATCATAAGGTTTAAATTGGCATTTTGTATTACACTTTTGCCACTTCTGAGGGCCTACTATGCCTCTGTCTAATATGTTCACTATTTTATTTATTCATAAGTAATTTATTGAGTATTACTAGTCATTAGTTGATGTATTAGTCATAGGTATATACAAATTAAAAATATATACTGATATCATGGAACTCAGTATGTCTGAAAAAAGAGTTAAGAAAAGCAATGAGGTGCGCCTTGGTGTCTCAGTTGTTGGAGAATCCAACTCTTGGTTTTGGCTCAGGTCATGATCCCAGGGTCATGGGACTGAGCCCAGCATTGTAGATCCTGGTTAAGATCCTCTTTCTCTCTCTCTCTCTCTCTCTCTCTCTCTCTCTCTCTCCCTGCTTCTCCCCAACTTGTACTCTTTCTCTCTCTAAAAGAAAAGAAAAAAGAAGAACAATGATAGAGTAGGGAATATCTGTTGAAATATATGTATATATAGAATAATTTGGAAGTCAAAAAAAGAGCCCGGAAGAAAAGCTTTGATTTACTATCTTCAGTATGTTTTTGTAATCTATTTGATAATATCTATCCCAGTAGAACTGATTATTATAAACATAATAACATGGTGTTAACCATGTGTATTAGAGACAATGCCACATATAAAGTTTCCTCTGAAATATGGTAATATTTAGAAATTTCTAAGTAATTTAATATAGTTGGAGCAAACTATATGTGTTCGTAGGTCCCATAGGAGAGACAGGGCTGGAATCGCATGACTTCTGGACCATGAAAGGCTTTTTTAGTACTTTGTCAACAACAGAATTCCACTAGAGAATTTTCAGCAATGATGTGACCTGATTGAAGCCTGTCTTTCTTTTTAGAACTAACCTTTTGGATTGATTGAAGAGTGACTAGAACATGCAGTATGGAAGTGTTTTGGAATTCATAGGAGAAAAGAGTAATATCTGAATCATAACAATGGCAAAGGGGACAGATATAAGTTATCAAGAATAATGGTCAACTAAATCAAAGAGTGGATGGTCAGAGACAGAAGTTTCAGGAAGTTGAAAATATATGGCACACTCTAGGGATACTTCTTAGAGAGAGTGAATACAAGGAAGTTATGGTTTGGGTTATGCTAAGTCTGGCATTAGAAATGAGTTTAATGCACCTGTGGGGCATACAGGTGGAAAAATAAAACTTTAGAACCTAGGTCAGTGAACTGGATTATTGACATTGATTTGAGAGTTGTCACACATGAGTGTGAGTTGAAGCTTTTTGTTTAGATGGAATTGTCTGAGAATTACATGCAGTATGAGAAGAAAAGAGAGCTAAATTGAGCATAGCTACCATAGAGGGGCCCATGAAAATCAAGGCATAGAAGTGTCCACCAGGTTTGGCAGTTACAAGGTTGCCTTTGGGAGATTGGATAGATTGAATGAGGCTAAAACTGGATATAAGTATGATATACATGACAACGTATGGACTCCTAACAAATATCTTAGAGTATTTGATTTTACGAGGATCGTTGCCATCGCAATAAATGAGTAAATCACATGAAATAAATATGGCAGTGATATTGTTTTACGTCCTAGAGAGCACCTAATTACTCTCAATGTAAATATTCCAGTGAATCTCAAAAAAGGTATTATTCTTATGGGTTCAAGAAGTTTTCCAGACCTAGATCAGTACATGACTGGTGAATTCAATTTGGCTAATTTGGAGTACCAAATCATGCTAATTTGAAGGCACTCTACTATAATAAAAGGAGTTTCTTGAAAACCAGGGCTTCTTATAAGAATTTAGGTGGAATAGGTCCCTGAACACACCCCCCACCACCACCAGAAAGTAGTTTTTTAACCCGGTAGAATGGCTAGTCTTATCACTTTTCCTATTTACTGAAAAATTACTAGGCTTTCAAGTTGACAAGGCCCTTTTTTCTCCAATCACAGAATTTGATTGGCGTTGCTGGTTGTCTTTCTTGAGTTCAGTTCTTGTTGCTCTTCATGAAACATCCCCCGAGAGCAATAACTGTGATGAAATCCTTATATTAATTTATGCTGTTCCTTTTTTTTTCTGGTTCTGTAGTCCTTTAGTGTCAAGCATATATTTTCTTAGTTGCCTTTAACTTGCTGTTTTCATGGAAACTTTCATTTTTTCATTCAATGTCCAATATATTTAGACTCTTCCATCATTTATTTATTCTGCCTTTTCTGATTTGGGCCATTATTCTTAAGTGGTTACATAAAACATTTGTCTCACAGAGAAAAAAATCTTTGTAGTTGTCATATTATGAGTAGTATGGCAAGGAAAGGCAAGGAGATTAAAAACAAATTGAAAGCTCCAATCCAAAAAACTTAAATTATAAAGCTTATAAATGCATTAAGCTAAATTAAACATATTAACATAATATAAAACCTAAATTAACCAAATCCAAGTAATAAGAAGGCTTAATTAATGGGATATACATGGATTTACTTTATTGATTCAATATTCAAGAAGAAATGTAAATTAAGCATTGATGTTTGCTACCTATGTACTTCTGTATCTATTTCTATACAATAGAAGTTGTATATAGAATGATTGCCTTTTGGCATTTACATTTTAATCTTTTCAGATAACATAATTTTACACTCTTACTGGATTATACTTACTACAGCAGAAAAGTAAAGTACCAAGTCTTTGAAAAATTTTCTATAGTGGTACTCAAATTAAACAGGTTCTTATGTTAATACTCAATTTAAAGAAGAACACCCACTCTCCAAGCATATAGGTTGACTACAGGTTAACTACATCATATCTATAGAGTACTTTCTTAGTAAATTATGTAATAATTCTAATACATGACAATCAGATGTTACTGCCTTAGAATGACCATAGCAAGCAGCAGTGAATGTATTTATATCATGCACAATGTCTAAGACATCTCCAGTATACAATAAATATGTTTTAAAATAGTTGAATATATTATAATCTTATAATTGACTAATAATTCAGATAAAATCTGAAAAGCATGATTCCGGATTGTTTCCATATTACAACTGGGAACAATATGTGATCTACAATATCTCACATTGTCTTCTTATCGACTAAAAAACTCTGTTTAACAAGGAAAACAAAATAGGACATAATTTTCAAAAGTATGAGGAGATGAAAAATCAACTATTATTAAGGATTTTACATTTTATGAGATAAGTGTTTGGTTAAATCTGCTGTAAAAAAATATTGATTCATGCTAAAACATGGATGAACCTTGAAAATAGTATGCTAAGTGGAAAAAAAACAGACACAAAAGGCCACATACTGTAGAATTTAACTTATGTGAAGTGTTCAGAATAGGCAAATTTATAGAGACAGAACATGGATCAGTGGTTGTCAGTGGGTAAGGGAGGGGTAGGGAGAAATGGGGGAGTAAGTAATAATGGGTGGGGAGTTTCTTTTCAGAGTGGTAGAATGTTCTGGAATTAGTGATGATGGTTTCTTAATTCTGACTATATTAAAAGCCACTGAATTGTGCATTTTAATTATGATATGTAAATGACATCTCAAAGATGTTATAAAAATTAAGACTTTAAGTTTTCAACTTTTATTAAGCACTGATTAATACAATATGTATCTTTTACCATTTCTGCAATTTATTCTTAAGAATGTGTTTTTCTTAAAGGAAAATATGTGATGTGATAGATGTGCTAATTAACTTGATTATGGAAATTGTTTCACAATGTGTACTTTATATCAAATCATCACCTTGTACACTTTTTTTTTTTTGCCTGCTGGGGCCTTTAGTAACATTATATATTTTAAATACATTACATTGTTAGATACATCTAATAAGAGGAAAGAAAAATGAGAGGCTTAGAAAATTGCAGTTGGAGAAGAGAGAAATGACAAAGTACAGATAAATGACAAGGAAACAGCTTAGTGAGAAGGTATATGAAGGCAACAGAAAGGTTATGTGGAAATTTTATCTATGTCTTATTTAAAAATTTTTTTTTATGTTGTATTTCCTTTTGAGAGAGAGCACCAGCAGGAGTAGGGGAGGAACAGAGAGAGAAGGGACTTTTATTTTTAAAAAGTTTTTTAATGGTTTATTTATTTTTGAGTGTGAGTGGGGGAGAGACAGAGAAAGGGGAACAGAAGGTCTAAAGTGGGCTCTGTGCTGACAGCAGCAAGCCTGACGTGGGGCTCAAACTCACAAACTGTGAGATCACGAGCTGAGCCGATGCTGGATATTCAACCGAGCCATCCAGGCACCCCTCTTCAGTGCCTTTAAATTGCCATCTTAGCTGTTATAACACAGACACCTTTTCTTTTCTCATATTAGAACTATGCTCAAGTAAGAAGCATCCAAGGTACAATAAAAAAGAATGTTTTTCTTCAGGAAGCCATCAAAATTCTCAAGGAGAAATCAGACAAAAACCTCTTGATCTTGGCCACAGCAACTTCTTACTTAATGTGTCTCCAGATGCAAGGGAAACAAAAGCAAAAATGAACTACTGGGACCTCATCAAATGAAAAGCTTCTGCACAGCGAAGGAAACCATCAACAAAACTAAAAGGCAACTGACAGAATGGAAGAAGATATTTGCAAATGACATATGAGATAAACGGTTAGTATCCAAAATCTATAAAGAACTTATCAAACTCAACACCCAAAAAACAAATCATCCAGGGAAGAAATGGGCAAAAGACATGAATAGACACTTCTCCAAAGAAGACATCCAGATGGCCAACTGACACATGAAAAAATGCTCAACATCACTCATCATCAGGGAAATACAAATAAAAACCACAATGAAATACTACCTGACACCTGTCAGAATGGCTAACGTTAACAACTCAGGCAACAACAGACGTTGGCGAGGATGTGGAGAAAGAAGATCTCTTTTGCATTGTTGGTGGGAATGCAAGCTGGTGCAGCCACTCTGGGAAACAGTATGGAGGTTCCTCAAAAAACTAAAAATAGAACTACCTTAGGACCCAGCAATTGCACTACTAGGTATTTATCCACGGGATACAGGTGTGCTGTTTCGAAGGGACACATGCACCCCAGTGTTTATAGCAGCACTATCAACAATAGCCAACATATAGAAAGAGCCCAAATGTCCATCGATAGATGAATGGATAAAGAAGATGTGGCATATATACACAGTGGAGTATTACTCGGCAATCAAAAAGGATGAAATCTTGCCATTTGTAACTACGTGGATGGAATTGGATGGTATATTATGCTGAGTGAAATTAGTCAGTCAGAGAAAGACAAAAATCATATGACTTCACTCATATGAGGACTTTAAGAGACAAAACAGATGAACATGAGGGAAGGGAAAGAAAAATAATATAAAAACAGGGAGGGGGACAAAACAGAAGAGAATCATAAATATGGGGAGCAAACTGAGGGTTACAGGAGGGGTTGAGGGAGGGGGGATGGGCTAAATGGGTAAGAGGCATTAAGGAATCTACTCTTGAAATCATTGTTACAAGAATGCTAATTAATTTGGATGTAAATTTTAAAAAATAAAAAATAAAATAAAAAAAGAATGTGTTTTTCTTAGGCTGATCATTGTGCTAAAGAGGTATGAACCAAAAATCCTTTAACGAGACTATAATTAAAGAAGTTTGAGAAAAAAAATTGAACTTCAGATATACCCTAGCAGTGATACTGGGGGTAGTTTTGAGTTATGATGTCCTGTTTTAGTAAATTAAAGATGTGATGTTTGGTTAAATACTTTAGTTAATGTGCATGTGAGAAATAAAATGGGAGTACCATATTTAAATGATCATAGGAGGAATTTTAAATCTGTTTTTAATATTTATTATTTTTGAGAGACAGAGGGAGAGACGGAGCATGAGCAGGGGAGGGGGAGAGAAAGAGAGAGAGAGAAGGAGACAGAATCCAAAGCAAGCTCCAGGCTGCAAGCTGTCAGCACAGAGCCAGCTACAGGGTTCAAACTCAGGAACCATGAGATCATGACCTGAACTGAAGTCAGACACTTAACTGACTGAGCCACCCAGGTGCCCGGAGGAGGAGTTTTTATAGACCCATACATGCCATAGTAGGACTTTGTGTTTCACGTCTACAGAAATACAACTCTGCATTGTGAAGCCGTCTCTGTTTCAAGGATCTTCTTATATTGGAGAATCGATTAGCAAAGGGACAGGCAACCTCTGACATCTAATGCTCTTTGCATAAGTTTTGACCTAGTCCCATTTTATTTCGGTGGCATAACTGGTGAAAAATGGGGTAAGTCCTCCTACATGGAGGTTTCATCCCTCTTACAACTACTCCTGATGGCTGAACTATTTATAAACTATTCCTTTACGTGTAAGTGGTTGTATCTCAACAGTAACATTATTATTCAGTGCCCTTGAGGGCTTTCTCTTTTTCCCAAATGAGATCATAACGTTCTATGAATTTGCTTGGATAGGACAAGTAGACTTTTTGCTATTTACATAGTCCCTTTCTAGGAAGCCTTCAAATGGGTGCTATTACAGTCTTCTTGATATTTTCTCACACACAGATTGCATGCTGTGCCTGTACTATCTTTACACTAGATGATCTCATCTTATCACAACTAACAAAACCAGTATTGGTTACCTAAACCAAATCAGGACCACTCATAAAGTGGCTAACAGATCAAGAGCTAACCTAACTGCAAAACTCTGCCCAACAGAAGCAGACCTTACTGGAATGTGACTGGCTGAATCTATTAAATTCTTGCTTTCCGGGTTCGACCAGGGGATCTGTGGGGGGCTTAGTAGTCAGTAATGGGAGCAGAGCTGAAAGACAGTTTAGAGAAATGACAAGTCTGGAGAAGCCATTAGACCTAGAGAAAAGGCTAGAAAAGACTGAGTTGTTGTTCACAGGAGCAGCTGAGGTAAAGACAGTATGTTTGAGGTTCCCACAACCATGAAATCATGAACCATGGAGAGTAGGAAGCAGTATATGCCTGCTGTGAGGATGTGACCAAGTAGTGACTTATTGCTAGTGTTTTGACCTATATTTTGAATAACTTCACAGTGTCTAAGAAGATTGGCTTTGCAGTGCTATTCATTCCACAAATACTTATCAAGTGCCAATGTGCCAAATGCATATTCTAAGTGGGGGATTCGTTAATACACAGGAGAGCTCTCACCCTTATGGTGTTTACATTCCAGTGGCCAAGATTATTTTTGTCATTTTCTCCATATCTTATTTCCTGCTTTAATACAAGTGTGCCTTTGTTCCTTGCATTATAAAAAGTCTAATAAAAATGCTGTCCTTATTTCATTTCACAGGCATTATTTAAAAACTTTTTTTTGGGGCGCCTGGGTGGCGCAGTCGGTTAAGCGCCCGACTTCAGCCAGGTCACGATCTCGCGGTCCGTGAGTTCGAGCCCCGCATCAGGCTCTGGGCTGATGGCTCGGAGCCTGGAGCCTGTTTCCGATTCTGTGTCTCCCTCTCTCTCTGCCCCTCCCCCATTCATGCTCTGTCTCTCTCTGTCCCAAAAATAAATAAAAAAAATAAAAAAAAAAATAAAAACTTTTTTTTCACAAATATCAATTTATTAATTTTTCACAATTCTGAAAGTATCAGAATTTTACAGACGATGAAATGAAGGCAAAAATGATGCAACATTTTTGCCCCAGATAGATGGTGTTGGTAGTACCTTCTACTTCTAGCAGATGGGGTGACCAAGTTTTTAGTTCAGGTAGTCTGGCTCCAGCGTTCATGTTCTTAACCACTTTTATACGCTGCCTTTTAAAACACATGTGATAGAATTCCCTTTGTGCTATGACTAATTACATCTATGTGGATATGATTCTTCTAATCTGGTCCTCATCTTGCATCTCTGAGTTGATTGCATCTTTCTGGAGGACAGGGTTTCTATTCAGTCTTTAATATAAATCATCACATGTGTCTACAGCTAAGGGACGATAAACGATTACAGATAAGGGATGAAATGATAATGCCACTGGTTATGTTGGTCACCACTAATATCAGAAGGCAATAATTGTTCTCCCTTGAGATCTTCCCAGAACCATCAATCATTAATGAAGCACATGTTATCATAGACAGTAACATCACAGTGAATCACAGGAATTCTCAGAGGGACGTACATATTAACATATTGTTTATATGCCGTAGGCTCTGAGTCACAGGGGCGAACTGCCGTAACACAACTGGCCTCCAGGTACTACAGTAATTCTTCTGAAAAATGACTTACGTTGCCTGTTATGTAATACCATTGAGAAAGTTTTCCACGTTATGCTCCCCTTTGTGACATGGTCAAGTTCTATTGGTTTAGGTACTTTGTTTTGTTTTGTTCTGTTTTGTTTTTCGCCTTTCCTTCAGGCTGTTCTATTATGTGGACTTGTGCAACAGAGTTGAAAATAATAGATCCTTAAAATTCACACACAACATCCAGTCGACCTTACTCTGCCTCAATTTATTAACAGCGGTAGACACCAAATACAAGGTATCCTAGTCACACTAAATTACTTGCAAACATATATTGAATTGACCCATCTTCTCATTTTCCTTTCAACGTATTGACTTTTTTTTTTTTTTAATTTTTTTTTTCAACCTTTATTTATTGTTGGGACAGAGAGAGACAGAGTATGAACGGGGGATGGGCAGAGAGAGAGGGAGACACAGAATCGGAAACAGGCTCCAGGCTCCGAGCCATCAGCCCAGAGCCTGACGCGGGGCTCGAACTCACAGACCGCGAGATCGTAACCTGGCTGAAGTCGGACGCTTAACCGACTGCGCCACCCAGGCGCCCCTCAACGTATTGACTTTTGATGTAATTCATCAAGACCCCAAATTTACCACGGATGTTTTTTTTATATTTACCGCTGGAGCAGTGTTTGTTCAAATTCACAGTTGAACATGTCTCACTGACATTCCCTAGTGCAAAAGGATTCGAATGTTCGAGATGCTGCAGGTGGCTTTCAAATGTATTCCCCGAGGTATGAACCTGTTGCCAAGGAAACAGTTTGCGAATGTTAGTAAATCTCTCACTTCCTTGCTTTTTCACATGTCCCTGTGGTTTGTGCGCGTGCTGAGCCCGTTTTGCCGAGTTCTGCTGGCAGCTGCCACCCTCACTATAAATACATTAGAGCCTCACAAAGAACTAAGCAGAATTGTCTGGGAGAAAATTCCTCTGGTTTTCTTTTCGGCGAGAAAGCAATGAAAATAGAGGGTGACACTGATTAGAAATAGTTTTACCAATTCAACAAATCTTGAGTACTAGGGGTGGAGGGAATTTGGAAAAAACCAAACCCCAAAACGCTGCAATTGTAATGGTAGCAATATTTAAGCTGCATCGTACTAAATAATCTGGATTATTGCAAATCTGAATGTTGATAATTCTGGGAACTATGGGATTAACAGGATAGATATTAAAGTTTGGCTTATAATAGTATCGTTTCCTGGGACAGATAAAATGCCATTTTATATTTTTAAATAATCTTTTTAAGCACATTACGAGTTCACTACAAAAACTAACTATTACCTTACGATCCAGATTCTTTCCTCCTCTCAACTTCCCAACTTCAGTGCGTGAATGGAGTCATAAATTCTGAATGTGAGAGGTTTCTGGTGCACTAAAATGTATTGTTTATCTATTTTGAAAAGGTAATTTAACTCTGTCTAATACAGAGGGGCATTGCATGAAGCAGATAAATATGCCATAGACTGGACTGGTGCCTATACCCAGTCAAAATATTCATATTTAATCTTATAAAAGAATTTTTTAAGGAAGCTAGGTTATGAGCATACTGACAAGCCATCATATGCCTCAAATTTCTACAATAAACAACATTTGGTATTGGCTGTATTTCAATATTTGATAAAACAGCCATGTAGTCATTGATCACTTCCTAGATAAGTGCTTGTTGTTGAGGTTACAAAAGTACCATATGGCCCCTGCTCTGAACAGTGCAATTCTAATACAAACGTGTAAACAGAGGAATGATAGTCATGTGGTATTACAGATGAATTAAGAAGAACGTGTGGGTTTTCTATTGATCCTGCCCCTTATTACTAAACTTTTAACTTCATCAAGAGGGAGATTGTGTAGGGGCACCTGGGTGGCTCAGTTGGTTAAGTGTCCAATTTCGGCTCAGGTCATGATCCCATGGTTCATGGGTTCAAGCCCCGCATTGGGCTCTGTGCTGACAGCTCAGAGCCTGGAGCCTGCCTCAGATTCTGTGTCTCCCTCTTTCTCTGACTTTTCCCCGCTCATGCTCTCTCAGTCTCTCAAAAATAATAAACACTAAAAAAAAAAGAAGGAGATTTTGGAAAATAACAGTCTTGCTCTTTACGAGGAACAGCTTATTCATGGTTTCATGCTTGGAAGGACATAAGTTTTAGGGAAAGGTCTAGGTGACTGAAAAGGACTAGTGCTAGGTAGAAGGCTATAACTTTTGGCATTTATAACAAAGGAGAATGTACATATTTTTGGCCTTGAGCCCTCTTTCTTCACTCCTGATTTTTCCCCACAGATGACCAGAGACAATTAATCTGGCACAGAGGTGCCAGACCCTCAAGGGTTTAGATCATTTTTATATGCACCCGTTGTCTCACTTAGGGTGGTACATATTGAGTAGAGACCCTGAACCAAATTAGTCTCCCCTGAATTCTACAATCTGGAGATGACATAAGGCAGGTATGAATTTAAACGAGGCACAAGAAGATAACATATTTATGTTGGAACATTCAAATTAAACTCTACTTGACCTTATTGTAACAGTTTCTAAACTTCCCGAATCGTATAAGAATTATTTTATTTGTTGAAAAACACTTGGGATTTGTTTCAACTATGACTATGGCTTGATTTATGTGCTTGCTTCTCTGTGTTTGAAAAAGGCCACTGAGCAGAATGTATACACTGTAGAAACATCAGAAGGACATTTTATTATTAATAAATATACAGAAGCTGAAAGTAAACTCATAGTTTCAACTTTTATACTCTACACCAAACAAGCAATAAAAATATCATAAGCTTATTGAAGAATAAAGACTTACTGAAAAGAAGATGTAAGGGTGAATAATGAAGAGCACAGAGGCATCCAAAGAACTTTTAGACATTAGTTCAATGCAAAAAATTTCATGTTCCCTTTCTCTAATATGTTTCTTTATATTACAATTTTAGCAGACTCAGCATGATTTTTGAGGGCAGATGCCAATTCTTGTGCTTTTCAATTATTCTGATAGGAGGGGTGATTTTTGATAATTTTCTAAATTATAATTTTACCATGTACAAAAGATATTAATTTATATTTTATTTTTCTTTGAATAACATAGAGCAGAGATGAATGAAAGAATTTAATCTAAATGCTTTCTAAAATTAGAAATTCATGCATGAGATGGGTGCCTGGGTGGCTCAGTCAGTTGAAGCATCCGACTTTGGCTCAGGTCATAATCTCATGGTTCATGGGTTCGAGACCTGTGTCGGGCTCTGACAACTCAGAGATGAGACTGCTTCGAATTCTGTGTCCGCCTCTCTCTCTGCCCCTCCCCTGCTTTCACTCTGTCTCTCTCTCAAAAATAACATTAAAAAAGAAACATTTTTTTTGTTTAATGTTTTTTTAATGTTTAATAAAACATTAAAAAGAAATTTTAAAAAAGAATTTCATGCACAAGAAAAAAGTGTTTTTTGAGATAAAAGTTTTTAATGTCAATTAAAATATTTCTATTTTTATTGTTAAATAGAAATTGAATAATGTTCCATTGAAACACACACACACACACACACACACACACAATGGAATATTACACACACACACACACACACACACACACACACACACACACACAATGGAATATTACTCAGCCATAAAAAAGAATGAAATCCTGCCATTTGCAGTGACATGGGCGGAGCTAGAGAGTATTATGGTAAGTGAAATAAATCAGTCGGAGTAAGACAAATACCGTATGATCTCAGTCATGTGTAGAATTTAAGAAACAAGACAAAGGAGCAAAAGTAAACAAAAGAGAAAGAGACAAAACCAAGAAACAGATTTTTAACTATTGGGAACAAACTGACGGTTATCAGAGAAGAGATGGGTAGCGGGATGGATGAAGCAGGTGACCAGGATTAAGGAGTGCACTTGCTGTGATAAGCACTGGGTGACGTATGGAAGTGTTGAATCACTATATTGTACACCTGAAACTACATAACACTGTAAGTTAACTAAGTGGAATTTAAATTAAAAATAAAACAAAAACAAACCAAAACATAAAATTGTTTATTCCTTGGGGTTGTCTGGGTGGCTCAGTCGGTTAACCATACGACTTCGGTTCAGGTCATGATCTCACAGTCTGTGAGTTCCAGCCCCGCATCGGGCTCTGTGCTGACAGCTCAAAGCCTGGAGCCTGCTTCGGATTCTATGTCTCCCTCTCTCTGCCCCTTCCCCACTCATACTCTGTCTCTCAAAAAATAAAAATAAACAGTAATTTTTAAAAAAAAAAACTTGTTTATTCCTTTAGCTTCAATATTATTCAATTTTTATTTGATTTGGAATCTGTGAATTTATGCAAATGACATCATTGAGGTGAATTTATGCAAATGACTATAAAAAAGCTAGAAAATGGTGATGTTAAGAAACAGCTGGAAGTAGCAATTTGAGTTCTCTTTTCACACTCTAGCCACATGATTATGACATTGTGGCTGTAAATAAATACTATAATATCATGGTACTCAGACTATCCCAATGCTGAATAGTTTTATTTCATTAAGAATAAAAACAAATTTTGTTTCATGGAATACACATAATTACTTAAATTTGATGAAAAACGTGGTGCCAATTTGAAGCAGTTCTTTCTCTAAATAGAAGCTGTCAAGTTGATTAAATTTGAATTAATTGGAAATTCTTTGGCTTTATAATGAGATAAGCACTAATTAGAGCCCTACATTTGGATTGGAAACATGCATGTATTTTGACCTTGGAGAAGACAGAAGAGAAAGGAAATAACAGAGAAGTAATATGATAGCAATAGAGGCAGAAAGAGAGAGGAAAAAAAAAAAGAGGAGTGGAGAGAGAGAAAGCACTGACAGCATTGTTTTTTTTAATTTTTAATTTTTTTAACATTTTATTTTGATTGTGTACTTGTGCTTTGCCTGAAGAGGACATTTAAACAAGGCTAATGATGTTCTATGTTTCCATTGCTGGATATTTTCTGTACTGAATTTTTTTCCTATTAAAGATTTTGATGAACAGTTAAAATCTTTAAATGGAAGTTAAAATTCAAATGAAATAGGCATATATCTAAAGCCAGAAAGGAATAGTAAAAGGAAATATCTAAAGTAACAAAACTTTGCTTTTATGGCTTAAATAACACAAGACCATTGCTACATTGAAGAGATAGATTTTAAGTCATATATTGAAATAGGCGAACTGCAGGACATATGGTTGAACTCAAACTTGGTCATCTTGACAGCATATTTTGATTTCCCATGGATTATTTTCTCTCTTATTTTTTGCTTATTTTTTTCTTAAATATTTGACATGCAGGGGCCATATCTTCTATAGTATTAGTGGCCTGTTAACTCACTCAAGAAATTAAGCCACTTATGTCAGTGTTTCAATGCTCGGATGACGGAGAAACTAAGAATTTTCTTTATCTCTTCTCCTTTCCTTTCTTGTAAAGTTGTCTCTACACGGCCTTCTCAGCCTTTTGGCATCCAGTCAGGTGGGGAAGAGTAAGTAGATATAAAATGAAGCACAGAGAAGAGGAACATGAACTTAATGTTAGGATGTAAATGGTGATAGGACTCCAGCACATGTTTTCTTCTTTTTTCTTTCTTTCATTCTTTCTTTAATTATATTTTTAGAGAGAAAGAGAGCACATGCGAATGTGAGGGGGGAGGGGACAGAGGAAGAAAGAGAATCTTATTTTTTTCAGAGAGAGAATACATGCACATGTGAGCACACATGTGCAAGAACGGGGGGGGGGGGGCAGTGGGAGAGACAGAGATAGAGAGAGAGAGAGAGAGAGAGAGAGAGAGAGAGAAACTCCCAAGTGGGCTCCATGCTGGGATCCCACAACCCTGGGATCATGACCTGAGCTGAAATCAAGAGTCTGTTGCTCAACCCAATGAGCAACTCAAGAGCCCCATGTTTTCTTGACTTCAAAATTAATACATACCCTCAGCGGTAGCTACCCTGTATTTATGCTTCTTAAATTAGCTCAAGAGAGACTGTATGGTTCCCAGAAATGCTTAAACATTTCCACCAAGAACTGTTAAAGAAATTGGAATGGAATTGGGAAGCAAATGGTGCCTATAGCAGATTTTCTTCTATGACACCGAACTTTTCTATTTGTCTCCTATTTTATAATCATTTTATTACATTTCTTTCATGACGTAGGATTCTCAAACTTTAAAGTTGTTAATCCAGGAGGATGTCAATATTTATCTTGTATCTTCTAATTCCAGCAAATCAGGGCTTTCTTATTTTAATTTAAAGATTAAGAGCAAAGATCACCTGAGATGTCTGGTTTCAGTACTTACTGGGATTAGTAACATTGAGCCCAATTCCCTTATGTCTTTAGGCTCCGTTTCATCACTTGTAAGATAATAAGGTGTTTTTTTTTTAATTTTTTAACGTTTATTTTTGAGACAGAGAGAGACAGAGCATGAATGGGGGAAGGGTCAGAGAGAGAGGGAGACATAGAATCAGAAGCAGGCTCTAGGTTCTGAGCTGTCAGCACAGAACCCCACGCGGGGCTCGAACTCACAGATCACAAGATCACAACCTGAGCCGAAGCCGGTTGCTTAACCGACTGAGCCACTCAGGCACCCCATGAAAGAATAGGGTTTGAGTAGGTTATCCCTCCAACCCTACTTAATAAAGGCGTTAAACAGAAGAATTACACTGACTTGTATAATTTTTAAAAACTGTAATATACTTCTTATGTCAAAATATGGCCCTCGATCATTCATGAAATTAGCCTCATCATTTTAAATGACATTTATAATTCCCAAACCAATGAGAGGGAGCCATCTTGTGGTTTAGGCCCAGAGTGATCTACATTTATAAGACAAGAATGTGTAATCTGCAAAAATATAATAGCCTTAGATACCTTATGAATGTGATCAAACATTTTAATTTATAGGTAATTTTAAAAACTCCAATTATGAGTTTGAATAGTTGTTCTTTAGACAATTTGGGGGATATACAATAAGGATATGCCCCACATAGCATGTAACTGCTTGTGATTTATTTTGTGAAAACCTTTCAGTATGTAGAGTCAGCAGTTGTAATGCTTACTAAAGGTACGAAAGGGGTTTGGGCCATCTCACTTAGGAAATAACATAATAATGATATTAAAATAGATAATTGCATATTACTTTTTATATTCTGTAATTATATTTCCAAGTCATAAGAATCAAACTTTTTGATGAGTTAGGGATTTAAACAGGCTAATAATGGAATGTGAGCTTGTCAGATTTTATTGTTTTAGAATATAATATATAACATATATTAAAACGTATGCACGTTTAGGGGCACCTGGGTGTCTCAGTCAGTTAAGCATCCAACTCTTGATCTCTGCTCAGGTCATGATCTCACACAGTGTTAAATACTATAACATTAATATTAATTCATAAAGTTTCCTTCTAGAAACTAAATTATATTGTCATTAGGTAAATAAGTCATATGAACATAGTTTCCCTACATGTATTTCTTTACGATGTAAAATAACATCTTTTTTCATTAGTTAACTTTCACAAACACTATCAAAACAATACTTACATAATCAATTCAGCATCTAAATGGGTTATGCTTTTTTAGATTCAAAGTGAATTACAATGAATATACAATCCCTGTTTCTCATTATTCTTCTTTTTCATTCGAAAAGGGGCAAAAACAAATAGTTAGAATTGGAAACATATTTATTGGCTATATGCAACACATGAATTTAAATTCCATTATTTTAGAAGATCGGGTCTTATCAATTACCTAGAAATAGTATAAAGTGTATATAAAATAAACCTCTCATCCATAACACATAGTTCCTGCAGATGTTACTTCCTTCCTTGCTTTGCTCCTGAACTTGGAAGAAGCTTTCCTGTTTGCCACCCCTTGAGGTTTTCACTGGCCTGATCAGTAAAGACGCAAAAAGATCTGTGGATGATGATTAGAAGAACAAAGGAAGCAGCCAGAGATAACAGTATTATCAGCAGGTAGACTTGCAGTGTCCATTCTAGTACTTGTTAAATAACAATACACAAGATTAAAACTATATTTATTTCAAGGGATTTAATAGTCCATTATCAACCACTCTCTGGCAATTAAAAAAATAAATCTATGTTTTTGGATTTTCTACTCTGTTTTAGATATTTTGGAAGTTCGAATAAATTCACTTAGTTTCCTATCTATATTTCATACCAAATTTTTTTGATTAGCTACTTAGGCAATACAACATCACAGTACTAAGAATGATCTTTCATAGAATAAACATTTCAAACAAGGCCAATCGTAGGAATACTTTTCTGCAAAAAGTAATTGTTTCAAAAAAGACTGTATAAATGTATAAATGCAATTATTTCTGTACCGATCATTTAGAAAAGGTTTTTTTTTTTTCCCACGAGAAAAATGGAATCTGACATAAACTCAAACATTGAAAGAATAATGAATTATATGGGTGACTTGAAAACAGAGACTTATTTGGAAGAGCAAGAGCCATTCATTAGGTTACACATGTAATTGTGTTATGCATCAAATTATCATGTGATTTCTATCTAGTGTTCATGGTTTGGAGAAGTTCTCGAACCAGTCATTTCTCAATGGACTATGAGTGAGCCTTCTTTCCCAGCACAGCTTCCGGTCAACCATGTGAATTTTTTTTCTTTAAGTTTTATTTACTTATGTTAAGAGAGAGAGAGAAAACAAGCTGGGAGTGGCAGAGGGAGAGAGAGAACCTGAAGTAGTATCCATGCTGTCAGCAAAGAGCCTGACCTGGGGCTCGAACCCACAAACCACGAGATCATGACCTGAACTGAAATCAAGAGTCAGGTGCTCAACTGACTGAGCCACACAGCTGCCCCCTGAGTGAAATTCTTAGAGCAATCCACTGCTGTGTAAAGAGTAACTAATGTGATAACTTGATATGACAAGGTATGGAGTCAAAAATAATGAAACAGAGAAACAAAATATCTGATATTTATAGTACACTATCGGCTACTCTATAGTATACTAAATATGGTAAATGGCTTCATTTCAATTTAAGATTTCCAAGGATGGGTAAATAAAATGTACACTGTACAAAATGACAAAAAGCATATATTTAGAAAATAAGTTTCTCAAGGAAGAAAGCAACTGTCAGCAAGAGTAAATTGTGATAAATTACCTGGAGAAAAACAACCAATTTAGTGGTATTGAAAATAGTGGATATAATGAAAATAATGAAAATATTTTCGTTTTTTTTTTTTAGTTTATTTATTTTGAGAGAGAGAGAAAGAGCAGGAGTGGGGAAGTGAGCAGAGAGAGAATCCTAAGATCCCAAGCAGGCTCCGTGCTGTCAGTGCAGAACCCCACACGGGGCTTGATCCCATAACCCTTTAGGGACCATGACCTAAAGCCTACACCAAGAGTCGGACACTTAACCCACTGAGCCGCCACCCAGGTTCCCCAATAATGAAGATATTTTAAATCATTGTAGTACACATTGATTTTTAAAAATCATAGTTTACCAATAAACTATAGTCACATTATGCTTATTCATATACATTTGTTTAAGTATCTATCACATATACATACTTCTGGAACTTGTACTTACTGATGAGCTTGCCTGATTCTATGGAAGCATTTCGTCAAGAATCTGCTGACATTATATAAACCATTAAAGTACAACTCAAATAATGAAGGCCAAGTCATCAAAGAAAATCATAATGTCAATTTAGCAAGGAATTTTCAGTCTGTCAATTCTCCCGAACCTTGTGCAAGCTAATAAATGTATGAAATTCTGCAAAATAGTGTTACTAGGCTCCCAAAAGGAGAGGCTTGTTATCACATACCATACTGTAAAATTT
This sequence comes from Felis catus, assembly GCF_018350175.1. Taxonomy (NCBI): domain Eukaryota; kingdom Metazoa; phylum Chordata; class Mammalia; order Carnivora; family Felidae; genus Felis; species Felis catus. The sequence continues at coordinate 53,805,973 of NC_058371.1, read as the reverse complement.
TTAGTTTTTTATACATTAATTTTTTCTCATTTCTGCAATATTATATTATCACTAAACTCCAGTCTTCTTATGTAAAGGAAAAAATATTCCAGATTAAAAAAAAAAAAAAAAAAAAAAGAAAAAACACCAGTGTTCCATTCTGAAAAGATCTTTATGAGCAAGTGAGGTAAAAGTCATTTATTCCATAAACAGCTTTTAAGGAAAAGTCTTTTAAATAAGCAAAAATTATAAATATAATAATGTCAAATCATTTTTCTAGATAGTAACACATCTCTCATCTCTCCTGAGTGAAAAGCTCCATTCACTGTTTCCCTTATCATACTTTTCCTATAATAGAATGCATATATTAAAGCTTCTCTAAATGATATATCACTGAGTTTGTGGCCTAGATGTGATGGTTTCCATCGGAACAGAAATCTAGTCTGACTTTTGTCACGAAAACACTGTGACCCTTTGATAAAATTTGATCCTTGTAAAAATGGGACAAAAGAGGTATCCACATTCTTGAAAAGTGTTCATTTTTATTGTTTTTGATCAAAGTATCTACAGTTACATGATAAATACCATATACTGTACATGAGTTAATGACTCTGATTAGAGCGTTTGTTAGTTGCAGAAATGAACTAAAGACGATATCATGAGAAACAAGTTGATAAAATCATGCATACATTTGTAAATATACTTTCGGCATAGTTTCCTGAAAAAATATGACATCATCTGGACAGGAAGACAGACAGACATCAGACTCAGGAAGACATGTTTTAAATGTACAGAAAAATAGTTAACACCATAAAATAGCAATACCTTTTTTTTTTTTTTTTGGTAGTCTTTTAAACAGTTTGGCTCACTAACAATAAAGTCACTGTATGTGATATTAAGATGGCACACTGAAAATATGTGGCACATTTTTTCTTTTCTTTTCCACAGCATGTTATATAATATTCATAAAATGATGGGCTACTTCACTCTATTTCCCCCCCACCCCCCAGTATCATCATCTGCCATATGCTAAAATATAAATTTAAGGAATTAAGGAATGGCTATTGCATAATTCAGAGAGATGAAAGTGAAAGAGTGCAAAACTATTCAAGCGTGTTTATACACAGTCTTACATCGGCATCCTTTCCCGGCCTCTAACCCGCAGCTCCTTTTCTCTTTGTTGACATTAACAAGCCAGGTTGGATAATGTGTATGCTGGTGGGGCTACTGAAGGCACCTTTGCTGAAGCTACCTCGGCGAGAAGCCAACTATTAAAATAAAACCACTTCGTTCATTATATTTTTCTTCTAGCTTTATTCTAAAAATATGATTTCCATTTGGCTAAGAGTTTTTCTAATTCATATTACTTTGTAGGGTTTTAGATAGTATCTTCGTATCATGAAATGTATTTTAAGTACTTAATTTAAGATTATTGCTATGTTCTAGGAATACACTTAAAGTTACTGCAAATAATTTCCATACAAATTTGTGTCGATTTCTAGTTACCTATATAGACAATTAATTTTATATGTCATTATTTTATAAACCTGAAGACATCTCATCATTGTTTAACACATAAAACACATTTATAAATGGCTTAAATGAGAATAAAACTAGTCATAAGGGGTTGAGAAAATGGTACTGAGCCTGAACATCTACAAAAGATATGAAAAATAAAAGATGCGTTGTCTCAAGGGAATGGAGATTTATTTGCAATTTACCAAGTAAACATCATTTCTTAACAAAGAAAAGCTTTTTTTTTTTTTTTAAATTTAGGTCTATGTCACAGTAGAACAGGCTGACTTCAGAGTAATCAGTTACTACCGGTTACTTAAGAATTCTAGAAGAATTTGGACAATTTTGTATCAGGAGTTTAATGGTGAAGATTCTGAATTCGGGAGGGAGCGTGAACTGAAATGCCTCAAAGGTTTATTGTTTAATTCTGTGAATGTAGATGAGAGAGCTAAAATGAATTTAAAGAAGGAAAAAATTATGAAAATGTCAGGTGTAAATCGAATCTTATTAAAAAAATAGGTTTATGCATCTTCACGTCAATTGTTCTCACTTGTGGAACTTTGCCAATAATCTAGATGTTTCATGTTTTACCCCAAACGTACTGAATTCAGCACTTAGAACAATGGCAGTTACATAGAAGGTGCCTGACGAATATTTATTTAATCAGTGATTGAATGAATTATAATCTCCTGTGTTGAACATCAACCTGTATATATTTTTCAAAGCACATAAGGGATTCTGATGTACTGCCAAGGAGCAGAATCATTATTTTTTAAAATAGTATTCTACCACCTCTAAAATTTTCCTTTTATTTTACTTATGTATGAACCATAAAAGATACTGAGAAAAATGCCTGTTAAGACACTATGAAATCATCCAGTATTACTGTTTATTACTGGCGGTTTTGTAGACGGACAGTTTGACAAATATTTAGTCCTTCTTCAAGGATAGTCCAAGTGGTGTTTTAGAATTCTGTTGTTAATAGTTGGAGAAAATTTTGACCCATATAGCTCTATTCGTGTATTGTTGAGGCAAAATATTATGCTTACATAATTAAGAGATGGCCAAATCCAATGACTATTCTGCTCATATTTCCCACCAGGAATCGTTTATCTTGAAAGCATATCACAAAATCCCAGAAAAGTTGACTTCTTTTACATTTCCAATTTGAAGGAATTATTCCATTAACAGTCTGTAAGAGTGTGTGTATGGGCACACATGGGGATGAGTGCATTTGTGCAGAAGAGATGGAAAAGGAAGGAGATGTAGGCAGCATTAAGATGGAAAGTGTAAAAGAAAAAAATGAGTAAGAGAATCCCTGCTGCTAGCTCAGGAGTTCTCTTTCTTCTGTTCTAATTTCTGGGAGAAGCTTCTCCAGAATATTTTCCCTGCCCTTATTATTTTCAAATCCTAGGGAGTTAAATTTTATGCACCATGGGTTCTAAGCATCTTTGTAATGGAAAAATAAGCATCACTACTTTTTTTTTTTTAAGTAATGAAAATAACAGCTGTCTCCCTATGGAGGTTCACTTTGTTTCCAAAGAGGAATGGGGGCTGGGATAGAAATTAAATTAATACAATTTGTAGTGTACATTGCTTCTTTATTCAGGAATAGCATATATAGCAAAGAGCATAAAATGGGTCTGTTATATTTTACCACTCCTTATAGTACCTGAACAAGAAAATGAAAGCCTATGTATCTGCTGAAGAAGACATTTCTTAGAAAGGAATAAAAGTACAACTGGTATAATGGATATTTCAATCGTGTATTTGCTTGGGAATACGTATTTATCATTACTATACTAAGAAAGTGTGTCCATATACACTGTATTTTTCTAAAATACTGTATTAAAAATCACCGGATGGTCTCATGGCCACAAGCAGTAATTCTTATTTTTAGCATCTCTTTGAAATGTCAAAGTGAATGAAATGATGCACTTTAAAGTCTACAATCTAGATGTCATAGAAACTAGAGCTCACTGTGATTAAAGATTATTTGGTGATCACTGAGATGGACAGGATTATTCCCACACTGCTGTGAATGACCATCATGGCCAAAATAGAGGGATGTGGTAAGAAATTATGAAGGCAGTGTGGACAATAAGACTCAGTTGTCATTATATTCAAAATGTTGGTCTTTTATAGAATTCTAATCCTCAAGTCATACCTTTCCACTGCCCATTATTAGATAAGTTCAGTTAAAGAAAGTGGTCTTGTCAAAATTATTTGAAAAACTATACCTTTAATTTTGCTTAAGCAGATTAGGCAATTGGGATTTAAAAATTTTAATACTTGGGGTGCCTGGGTGGCTCAGTCTGTTAAGCGTCCGACTCCGGCTCAGGTCATGATCTCACGGCTCGTGAGTTCGAGCCCCGCGTCAGGCTCTGTGCTGACAGCTCAGAGCCTGGAGCCTGTTTCAGATTCTGTGTCTCCCTCTCTCTCTCTGACCCTCCCCCGTTCATGCTCTGTCTCTCTCTGTCTCAAAAGTAAATAAACGTTAAAAAAAATTTAAAAAAAAATTTACAAAAATAAAAATTTTAATACTTGTCACTTAAGAAATTGTGCAGTCTTTGTAACTAAGTTATTCTCTGAAATGCACATGAAAATCACAGTATGTCAGAACTGATTGTGCCGTTTCAATAGCTCTATAGCAGCAAGCAAGAGTCCAGAAGCCAAGCATAGGCAATGAAATGATCTGGTTCCAAAACTGAATACCCAAATTAACTAGAAAAGGCTACTTATCACAATAGTGTGTGTAACAGATGAATATAATTCAAAAGACAAGCTTCTAATTAGAAAGATGCAAAAAATATTCTCTGAGTGACTAGACAATTCTTGACTAATCTCAGTGAACCAAGGTAACTATTAAAGGTTAATTTCTATTGATTGTAGACATTTTTTTGGTTAGATCGTTAAAATGCAAATCCCTGGGGTAGAAACCATACATATTATTTTAATATATATTTAACCAATCTCATGATTTTTATAGTCTTTAACTTGTCAGCATACTGAATACTGATGACTGATGTATGAATACTCATCGACCAAATGTAAGTTTATGCAGTGTGCATGGAGTGGCTTGCTTTCTCTACTAGTTCAGCGTCAATTAGATGAGAAATGCAGATGGTATATGCTGATAAATTTTGGGAGGTTTTTCTATTACCTATCGTACAAAGTACATGAAATCTGTCTTGGATTAAGAGACAGGACCTCAAAGATTTTTAATGATTGATTGGTCTAAGGACTGTGGCATATTTTCAAACTACAAGTTTCATTTTTAGAGTGCTCTAGTTGTTGTTAGAGACATCTATGAATTTCAGTATTTCCAATTTCCTACTTTTAATATTTCTACTTTTAATATTGGCAACTCCCATAATCCCTTGAGTCCATTTCATGGAGTGTGTACTTTATAGATGAAAGGAAAATTTAACTGCCAATATTCAGTCCTCTGAAGTGACCAGCAGGTTGAGGTATATCATGTTAAGTACACACAAATATATTGTAAAAAAGTGGGATGTATAATATGGAAGATATACCTATCTTTTTCTTAAAATCACAACTGACAGTGCTAAAGTAGTTAACAAATTTCTCTCTTCTGTCAAACATGTTGGCTTATTTTTTCACATTTTCTTTCTAAAATTCCCATTATCTGCCATAAGGTTTCGGGAATTCATAAACCCAATGTATTCATATTTTAGGGATATATAGGTTTTAAAACATTTATAGTTCAAAGTTAAGGTAAACGTCATTAAACTATATCCATAGAATAGGAACTGATGACAGAACAAGTAGCCAGAACAATCTCTCTCTCTCTATTTCAAGTTTACTTATTTATTTTGGAAGAGAGAGAAAAAGACAGTAAGCTGGGGAGGGGCAGAGATAGAGGGAGAGAGACAATCCCAAGCAGGCTCTGTGCCCTTAGGGCAGAGCCTGACGCAGTGCTTGATCCCACGAATTGCCAGATCATGACCTGGGCAGAAATCAAGGGTCAGAAGCTCAGCCAACTGAGCCACCCAGGCGTCCCAGTTGTCATAACAACCAGGAGTTGGCTAGGCTCTGCAGGTGATTAACTACCATGGAGAAACATGTGGAAAGGTTAGAGAAAGGTTAGAGAAATTTTAAAGATCGTTGGCTTTCTTGCTTCCACACTGGAATCTTTCTGGAATCTATTTTGAGTGGTAAAGAAAGCTCCAAATCCTCCCTAGAGTTGAACTTTAATTCTACTGTTTGGGAAATAAAGAAGTACAGCATATATATATGCTGAGTAAGGTACAAGGTTTCCTAAAAATTCTTATAGTATGGAACCATAAATTTCCATGTTTGAAATACATAATAATAAGAAAAATTGCAATAAACTGCATGTACAAAAGTTACAAACTTTTTAATGTGGCCATTTCCAAATACTTGAATTATCCATATTAGAACTCCAACTTGTATGTGGGTCATTAGTGTATATGGACACGTTTTAATTTCCTCACTATTAATAGTTTTCTGGTTGGTTTAATTTGAAATATTCAGATTTGACACAGGGTTTATTGCGGCAACTACTACCTTGAGATGCTAATTGCAGTGTGGTTTCCGGTTTAAAACACTCTATAAGTGTTCGTTAGAGCGGACATATTCCTTTAAACCTTTTGAATTGAGCCCTCCAAATATTGTCATTGTTGCCATATGAGTCACGACTGTACTTTCTTAGTATAGTAAGGCAACGATAAATACGTATTCCCAAGCAAATACAGAGATTTCTACCATACCAGTGCCCCTGCTGAAAAATTGTCCTGTGGCTAGTATTTTTACATTCCAAGTTTCAGGTATAAAAGAGACATGTTTTAATATTCTCAAATATGAAAATAGTGATGTCTGTGAATTCTGGGGGGGGGGGTGGGAATAGGTGCATTACATTTCTTTTTGCGTCTGGCAGAATTCACTGAATTTAAGCAATGATGGAGAGCTTTTGAAATAGGATGTGTAAAGTACAGAAAAATGTATTCAAGTATTTCAGAGACATATTGAGACAATGTGGTTTATCATAACTTCGAACCACACAGCTTTTCCTCAGGGAACACAAACAACATTGTGTTCTAATCTATCTTTAGTACAAGAATATATTTCCATGATTTTGATTCATATACACCAAATAAAGAAGACTGTGTTCAACTTTCGGGTGCACAGTCTGCAGAATAAGAGTAACAATTTCTTTCAGTTGTGACATTTGCCTTTAATGCCAAATATGGTTTTTGTGTGTTTGCCTGTTTTTTCCAATAATGTTTTTTTTTAATTTTTTTTCAAGGTTTTTTATTTATTTTTGGGACAGAGAGAGACAGAGCATGAACGGGGGAGGGGCAGAGAGAGAGGGAGACACAGAATCGGAAACAGGCTCCAGGCTCCGAGCCATCAGCCCAGAGCCTGACGCGGGGCTCGAACCCACGGGCCGCGAGATCGTGACCTGGCTGAAGTCGGACGCTTAACCGACTGCGCCACCCAGGCGCCCCTCCAATAATGTTTTAAATTACTTATAAAGGAGGGCAGTTTGGTCCTTCACTTAGCAAAAATCACTGAGCATACATTATTTTTTCACAAGTTATTTTTAAACACTACAACTGGATACACCAAAGTTCAATAACTTTGAGAACTTTTTAGCTTTAAATGGCAGTTCTTGCTTTTAGTTTGAGATTGACTAAAATTCAGAAAATAATACCATTGGATTCAAAGACTGGCTTATTTTTTCCTCTTAAAGCTGAGTTAATTGTTTCTTAATGTTTAAACTTTTCTCTGTCAACCTTTTAGCACAGTGAGTTTCAATTCAGCAAATCTGACCAAAAATTAAACATATCTAAAGAGCATTCCGGAGCTTTTTAAAAATACAACAATAATGATAGAAATAATGCAGAAAAATAGCAAAAATTCAAAAGAATCAGAACCTGGTTCAATTTAACCAAGAACTCTATCATATATTTGTACTTAATTACACTGCATGAAATTAGTTAATGCCCCATTGTAACTGAAATAATTCCATGGGTTGCTGATAAATTTTAAGTAAAAATTGTATTTAAAATTATTCACATCTAGTGAATGGCATATATATTGAAATCATTAATTCAGAAATATAAAAACAACCAATCCTCACTTTATAGAAATGACTTATTTATATAATTTAGAATTAAAATCTTCCCTCCTTACATTTGGAGCTAAGAGTTTGAACCTATATAACTTTGATCGGAAAACTGTTCTTATTTAAAAAATCTTTCATAAATCCATTTTTGTTTTAACTAAATTCATTTTTATCAAAATGTAAATACTATAATCCCATTGAACTTTAAAGTCTCATTCTAAGCTAAAATATAAAAATCTTAATGAACTTTGTTCAATTATATCAAAACATTGAACATAATTACATACAGACAATTAAGCAGCTATTAAAAAACTAACAAAACAAGGGTGCTGGCTTGCGGTTTTCGGTGTTTGGCAATAATTCCAAATACACACCTATACCACTTATTTAAAAATGATAATGTTATTTTCAGTATTTCCATCTTCATTCATAGAGATATAGCTAAGAAAAGCAGATTTTGTATATAATATGATCTCTTAAGCCATTTGTTTGAGATTTCCAAAGAGGGAAATATTGTATTTGAAACAATTAGATTTAGTATATAAATAACAAAACTCTTTAATTTTAAATTTATGATCTGAATTTTTTTGGTATTACATAAGTTGGGCCGGTAGTATCTGTATGTGCAATCCTCTGAGGGCGTGAGTTTTCTACAGAATTAACTGATTATTTTCTGTTTTGTAACTATAGCATAAGAACATGTTTGAAAGCCTCAAGCTACTGATGTTTAAAGTCTTCAACATTTTCCCCTTTTCCATTTATAAAGTTAATTGTGCAAAATTTACTTTTGTAAGATTTAATGTCATTGAGCTGAAAAGCAAGAAATTCCAAAGATGTTTTCACGTGTACTATTATGTGATGTTATATAACAACACAAACACATTGGCAATAATATGTCCACTTACAGGATATACTGTGAAAGGACAGATAATCTTAAAGTAATATGAAATAGAATCCTCATAGTATATATTTTTGTATCCATTAAAATCCTCTTAATATGCCTGTGACTTTGCAGAGCAAATCATAATAATACCTTCCCATATGCCACTTTAATTTGATGATCCTTATTTGTATACCACACACACACACATACACACACCCATGGCAAAGAGACTTTCCTTTGAATTGATCGTTCGCACTTGCATGCCCCCGGAGGCTTAATCTTGTTGCTGATGAATATCCTCATGCCTAAGAATTTTATAGATAACCCAGTAGAAAATGTTAAAAATCAAAAAGGCTAATGGGAAACAAGCTCGAGAGATGGTGTCAATCTTCTTGGCTCTGTCGATAAAGACCTTCCTCATTTCATCAGGGCTTTTCGGCATTACCTGGACAGGATGGTTTGGGCCCTTTGGGGTCACACCATCTTTTGCTTGCAGACATGGCCCCATTCCATAGGCTGTGAAGCTGAATCGACTTTCCCTTACCTCATCATCCTGTCAGAAGAAAAACATAAGAAAACACTTGAGTCATGGAATAGAGCGTGTATAACAGGCATTTCGGATTCGTAATGTAAACTGTATCACGATAAAGGTTACAAGCATATAAAGATTGAGTTGCTTTGTTTCCCATTTAAGTTTTACTGATTTATCCTGCTGCATCATATAAATGTGTCTATTAAGAAATATGAAACTCTCAAATAATATGTTTTATTGGAAAAACTAAACATTCTGGTATTATCTACGTATTGCTACAATATATAAATAAGTTGAGCAAGCAAAGGAATCTATTGGGATCTTATATATGTTCATATACTATGTTTTTGGGGTTTTTTTTCATAATGTGGGTAAATAATATGATGTCAAGGGGGGAAATATCAAGATCATTGACTGGATTTTTCTTTTTCATAGAGGCAAACTTTAATGTTTATTTCCTATAATTTTTATATGACTTCATTGGAAAATACACTCTAGCTCAAGAACGCTGTTTGGGTTTTGTTATCCTCACCTAACGTGACTTCTATGTTTTACACTAAACCATGTAGAAGACTCTAAGATAGTCATATATTCTAGTTTATATGCGATTATTTTTCAGGTACATGGACTGAGTTGAAATTATGAATGAAATTTGGCTGAAGTTTATTTCATGTTCTGGAAAGATATTAAATGTTGCAAATTAAAGAATTCTCCATATATATACGTGAAAAGAAAACCAAAATTTAAACCAAAATTTACTTAATAAAAATATGATAAATGAAATGTGTTCATGATAGGAAAACATGGCATTTAGAGTTTATAATGAAATTCATTAATGAATAATTTAATTTAATTCATTTATTTATAATGTAACAATAGACAACTGCCAATTGGCAGGGTTTTTTTGCTACTAAAACTGACAGTTTAAAAGATGACATTTTCTAAAGTTGTTTTAAAGTTGTCAAAGCTCTCCTTTTATGAAAGTAATTTTTAATGGTAATATAAGAGGCAAAAGTAATTGGCTCAAACTCTTGAAAAATTATTTTGGGTCTGTTTAAGCAGAAGCTCAATAAAATGTATATTACAAAATATGAAACTGAAAAATGGAAATTAAAATGGATTCTGAACATGAGAAGATGATCAAAGTTCATGTAATAATGTTTGAAATAGTTTTTTGGGAATAATGGAGTAAGGCAATTTCACATGAAAAATAAAAACAAATAATTCTTGGGAAACAGCTGAACTGTAAGATGCATAAGCAATTGAATTGTGAGGAAACAAATCTGAAGTAAATGCCGATTATCCTAATTATACTTAACTGCTGTTGTAATCTTATAAAAATTGGAAACTGAATTTTCAGTACTCTTTAAAAAAGATGTTCATGTATACTGGCTTTTTTTTTTTTAGTTTCCATGGAAATTTTAAGGCTAAATTATTATTTGCCTTGAATTTTTTATGTCCCAGAAAAAAGTGGATATACAAGAAATTAAGCTGTTCCTACGTAAGTGCTAAAACAGTTTCCTTATAATTTAGGAAATCATGCTGCTGTTTGCATTTCAGAAAAAAAAGTGTAGATCATTGGAGAATTTGTACAACTTTTGGGTGCAAATCAGCTGAATGCTGAAGGATATATAAAATAGCCTTTTAACCTATATCAACCCATGTGTCCAAAAAAAAAAAAAGCCATCTCAAAATAGGACAAAAGATAATTTCTCAATGAGCATTTACAATGAGGTGTTGACATATTAGTTGAACCAATTAAGAGATGGGCTACAAAAATGCTAGAATTTTAGGATTCTACTGTATTTAGTAAAGTAGAATCCATTTATTCTTTCCCCCTAGCTTTACTAAGAAACAACTGGCATATATTACTGTACAAGTTTAAGGTATACAGCACGACCGTTTCATTTCCATATACGATAAAATGATTATCACAGTAGTTTTAGTATCCATCACCTCACATAGAAAAAAAAGAAAAGAAAAAAAAAATTCTCCCTGGGATGAAAATTCTTAGGATCTACTATCTGAAAACTTTCCTGTAGATCATGCAGCAGCATTAGCTATAGTCATCATGTTGTACATTACTTTCCTAGTGCTTATTTATCTTATAAACAGAAGTTTGTGTCTTTAACCACCTACTTCCATTGACTACCTTTCTAACCATCAATTTGGAAGAACTTAACTATGTTCAAACTCTTGGAGACTCCACACCCCCCCCCCCCCCGCTCCAGTTCTCCATCTCAAAACAGAGACAATCTTTTCAAGATTTAAGATATTCAGTGAACAACCACATTATGTTCCATGGCATCTTTCCACTAACTGTGAGTAGAGGGTTAATCTCAGGGCCTGGGCTGATGAATGACTTCTGATCCTTTCAGCATCATTTCCTTGAAAACAATAGAGCTCACTAAATGGGGAAGGTGGAGTTTGCTACATTTACTGCGCAGGGCTGTGTGATGGCCTGAAGGCCCTTGGGCTACGTGACCAGAACGTAGACAAGTCTGGTAAGAAATAAGGGCTGTGGCTTCTTTGTGTCAATGTGATAACATATGCTCTGACGTTTGTCCGTGGCAGCGCGTCTACATGCGCCTGTGGATGAGGCCCAAAGCAGCTGTGCTCATGAGTAACTGCCCTGCCTCCTGGGGAGATGAGAAAATGCTACCTCTGATGTGCCGGCTGCCTCACATGCTCCTGTAGGACCGAGTGAAGCCCAGTGTGTCTGGAGGGTCTGATTGACAAATTTAACCCCGCATTTCAACGGTGGTGACAGAAGCTGACCTGGCTTTCAGATCCTTTCAGACTCAATATGGCCCAAAGTTCAGGGAGGGAATTTGATAAGAATGTTGATACTGATCCCCCCCTGGGGTTGAGATCGCCAAAGTCCCATGGAAAATAACTGGGGATAAATCTTACTATAGCAATGTGGAAGACAGAGAATGATCCCTTATTGAATTGGTAGACGGGTGATTAACGAGATAAAACCGAAGGAGATCAGGGTGATAAAACCGAGGGGAAAATGGCTCAGAATACAATTTTCTTGTCTCCTATTTAGTTGATTATCTGTGAAACTGAAACCACTTGGTAGAAAGAGAAATTAGAGCAAGTAAAGCAAGCGGCTTCATGGCCTGTGTCAAGTCCACTTGGGAGTTGGAAGAACATTGCATTTAATCCCTGATGTTACTTCTTTGCAACCTTAGGCCAACAACACTGGAAACTAGTGAGTATTGTGTAGTCTCGTCCAATAGAAATATACTGGGAGCCACACATGAACTCTGTGTGTATAATTTTCAGTTTAAATTTTACACTATCTACCATTTTAATGAGTTAAAAGAAACCAAATGAAATTAACTTCAGTATTCCATTTTCTTTAACTTAGTATGTCCTAATATGATTTAAATATTTACTAACAGTAAAAAGGAGATCTTCTGTATTCTTTATTTCATGCTAAGTCCTTGAAATCAGCATATATTTTTAATACACCTCTGTTCAGACTCTATATTTATTTTTTTTAATGTTTTAATGTTATTTTTGAGAGACAGAGAGAGAGACAGAGTTCAAGCAAGGGAGGGGCAGAGAGAAAGGGAGACCCAGAATCCGAAGCAGGCTCCAACTGACTGAGCCACCCAGGGGCCCCTCAGACTCTATATTTCTAGTGCTCAATAGCCACATGTGGCTTGTGGCTACCATTTTGTATGAAGCAATTATAACATAAAGAAGCAGGATCTCTTTACTGTGAAGTACCAGCTGATATCTGTGGTCTATGCTTTCTAGGACTGACATAGGGATATATATATATATATATATATATATATATATATATACCGCAGCATGAAAAACAATGTTAGCTGTGAACGCTAACTTCTAATGTGCTGCAGCTACTGGCCAGCATGTAACCAATGACCCTTTTGGAGCAGGTAAAGTCTGGGGTGGTATGAATCTATGCTGAGGACCAGCTTCCTGGTTCTCCCACTGCTGTGACATTGAACGGCAGAAGTAGTTACGTTAAGGGAAGTAGCAAACCTGGCCTGGCCATGTGATAAATAAAAATGAGCCTAGCCAAACCACATTCTCTGACCTAAACTCTGGCAGACACTATGATTAGGGGAGTCCTCCAGGCGTGGGTTCCCCACGTACTTCTCCTTCTGGAAAGGCAGGAAGCTACACATGATTCATGGGTACATTTGCTTTTATAGCTGCCATGCTGGGTTTTGCCGATGGGCAAAAATTCTGGGCTATTCACAAGAAAGATCATGGCCAGAGGTAAATCTATTAGCTCTCATTAGGTGGCTTTTAAGACACAGAATGAAAATTGACAGGAGTCCTATGAAAGATTTCCTGGCACATTTTTGCCAGCTGGGAGGAAGGAAATCTGTTCCAGTTCCGGCAGCTGCTTCCTTTAAGGAACCCTGTTAAATATGCTGCTTTCATCTCAGAAGTTAAATCAATGATGCCGGTGGGGAAAGGAAACAAAAGGCACTGATATGGGCTGCTGAATTTACTCCATCCATGAAGGCAGTTGAAACAAAGAAGACTGGTTTGAAGGCTGGGCCCTCCTTGCCCAGCTCTGAGTGGAATATCCAGCAGATGGTATCACCTTTGGCTAAATGGATAAGTGGAAACGACATGACACATGCATGAAGGATCTTGCCATTTCTGGTTTGAACTTAATCTCGGGCAGTTGTTTCCTAGCCCAGTTACAATTGGATGTACTAAATGGGAAGCCATTAGAATTGCTTAAACCTTCCTTTGTGGTGACTATTAAACAGTACAAGATTCCAGGAAGGTACGGGGCACTTGGATGGCTCAGTGTGTTAAGTGTCTCATTTCAGCTCAGGTCATGATCTCACAGTTCCGTGAGTTCAAGCCCTGCATTGGGTCTCTGCTCTCAGTGCAGAGCCTGCTGTGAATCCTCTGTCTCTCTCTCCTCCTCCCCGGCTCACACACTCTCTCTCTCTCTAAAATAAATAAACATTAAAAAAAAAAAAGATTCCAGGAAAGTAAATGAGACTCTTAGTTCTGATTAAAGAAATAGTGGAAGCAGGGGTGCTAAGTCCTTCATTAATTTTCTCTAGAATAGCTCTATCTGGTCTATGATAAAGCTAAATATATCCTACAGTCTGACTGCTGACTACTTGGGGTCACTAAAGAAGTCCCTCAACAGCCTCTACCATGATAAATAGTAAAAACTGAAGAGCTTCAGAAGGACAAAGGAGGATGGTATGCCTTTTTTAAAATATTTCATTTTTAAGTAATATCTACACCCAGCATGGGGCTTGAACTCACAACCCCAAGATCAAGAGTCACATACTCCACTGTCAGCCAGGCTCCCCGAGGCACTGGTATACTTAACAGACTGGACTAGGGTTTTCCTGTTAGGTTTATATAAAGAAAAAAGCCTGACACTGTGTATCTTCATGTGGTGTAGACCCAGTTAAGGAAACGTGAAATCTCCAGCTTATTATCACAAACCGGTTTGAAAGAGTTTGGTCTAGGTCACTGTCAGAAGGAAGTTGGTTAATGATAAATGGTAGTTTCTCTCTCTGAGGAGAAAGTCAAGGGAGGGTTTCGTAACTAGTGGCCCATGTGACTAGGTAAAGGTAACTAATTAACCTGGTTAAAATTCAGGGCCCAGCCCCATCAGACCAATTCCCAGAAATAATTGGAGGAAACCATTAGGAATGATTTACAAACAATAAAGGACAAACCATTATCTCTTCTGCATCCCTGTATGAGAAAAACAGCTTGTATGTAACACTATTTGTAATTTGGCAGATACATTTTGATTCCTGTTGACCGTTTTGTATAAAGTGGCTGGAAGGCAGAATGAATTTGAAAGTGGAACATGGGCAAACAAACTGTGACAGGTCTGAGGCAGGCAACAAATAGCCCAAGTTCCCTCTCTGACGCCTTCAAATCCATCAGCTCTAGAGGCATCTGCTATGAAAACACATGCAGACTGGAATTTCTGAAGAAGACTCAACAGTGGTACTATAAGACGGCTGCCAGAATTCTAGACTGGAAATCTCTCTGATCTATTTGAATGGCAACTACTGATACTCTCTTGTGCTCTGGTAGAAGCAGTTTCCAAACTGAAGGAACCCAAAGGGCATCAGACTTTATTTAGGCTTAAAAACCCTATCATCCTATGATGGGCAAGGTCAGAAAGGTATTTCAGTCTAAGTTCCCTGATAAAATGAAAACGGTATCTTTAGGAACAAGCGAAGGAGAACTACTCAGGCGAAGTACATCATATCCATGAAAAGGTAGCTTATTTGACAATGGACCAGAGATGGAATCTCCAGCTGGAGCTATCCAGAGTGGTATGAATCTCATGATTCTCTTCCCACTGAGACAAAGCTGGTCACCTCGTTCACCAACAGAAATTTTTACATAGAAGGTCAGGAGCTAAACCACACCTTCAGTCTAATAAATAATTGTAGTTGAAAGCGAGGTAAGTCCACAAAATGAACTGGCTTGAGAACTGGTGTATGTGGCAGTATCCGAAGTATTGCTCTCAGAGCAATATCTGGATATTCAAAGCTCTCGACTCTAGCCAGTGGCATTGCCTTACGGTCAGGCAAGTGGCCCAGGTTAAACGAACAATTAACAACATCCCACGGTGGGAGATGAAATTCCTTATAAAAATTCCAGGGTATAATCAAATTAAGTCAGGTAATGTTTTCCTGGTTGTTAGCTCAGAAGGACAATAGAGTGCCAAAACAGATGTCTTGGACCGGCCATGGATGTAGCCATGATGGTGTCCAGGCCATGCAACAATGGACAGAACTGTGATATATTCCTCTGTTGTGTCATTGATGTGGTGGCAGCTTGACCTGAATATTAATGAAGGAAAATATTGCTTGAAAATTGCCTTTGAATTAAATCTCCTGAGGATAAGTGCTAACACATTGCTGGCAGATGGAATGCTAAGGTCTTTGACTATGGCTCCTGGAGGATTCCGTGGATTTTAGCAGAAATAGACACAGTCCATCTTGGGCCTTTTTTATACCATAACAGAAGCCACAGATGAAAATACTATTAATGGCTTGGAACAAAGCATTTTTATATCAGTTTGGGCTCCTGGAATAGATCTCATTGAACAAAAGAACACATTTAAACATGACCAGTGAACAAAATGGCCCAAGAGTGCAACAGAGTGAGGGCATTTAAATAGAAACTGGAATGAGGAATTAAAACACTTATTACTAAAGACAGGACAGCAAGGACATAAAGAGCTGGCTAGTTCACAGGATGATTGTGTAGATCACTTGAGTATGAGTGCCAGCAACAAAGAATGCCTTTAACAAGGTTTCTAGTTTCTGGTGGTTGAAGTGTGGGGGGTTGGGAGCAATGCTGTGATGTTATTTTGTTATTCCCACTTACAGACATTTCTTTTGCATTATAATGGTTCTGATATAGCATATCAGATATATATTATATACCTGATATAATGGTTCTGGGCCCATGATTACATTATCTAGCTGATGGGATCATTGCTGCTTCTGATCTATTGTTAGATCATATTTATATTAGATGATATTAATAGACAGATCATATCTATTTCTTTAAACTAGGAAGACATCCACGCTCCCTGTGAGTGAGGGGACAAAACATGTTGTGTGCTTGAGTCCCGTGAGGACTTCCAATTAGACGAAGATACTTTATCTGCTGTTTCTCCTGACTTTTATCCTTCTAAAAGTTAAATAAATGACATGAGACTAAAGCTTATTTCTGTCTTGTAACCATGACTGCGTTCTCAAACCTGTAATCAGGCTATAGTGCTGTAATGAACAAAGCTACTTGACCTCTAGATGTCGGGTTTCACAGAAAAATGACACATTTGAACAATTTAAATTTAATCGTCTTTATGTAGCATTGATTCCTCATAAAATTTGGCAACAACCTGTCAAATCACCAGCATTCTATGTGCATGCAATAATGACAGCCTGGGGGAGGGCAATGTTTCTCACACTGCGGTCCACAAAACACCTGACTTGGAATCATTGGGACGGGTTGCAGAGATCCAGTTTTCTGAATGGCAATTGTGGAGATTTGTACTCATCAGCCTTTAGATTGTCCCAGAAATCTGCATTCCCAACAAGTTTTCTAGGTGATCATAATGCACAGCAAATTCTACAAGCGTTTCCAAGAGGCATTAATGTATCTATCCAAGCAGGCTTGAATTTAGTGAAGAAACATCTTTTGAATTCCACTCAAATTTACATTTTTAAGTGGCAGTTTATGAACACATACTCTGGGATGACTTTTGTGTTAGTATTTAACTACTATTTCATTTTTAAATAATTTTCTGTTTTACCTAAGGCTGCTTCTAGGTAAGGTTATGTGTAAGGTTATTTATATGATCTGTATCTTTATCCATTTTTAAATCTACCATGGGCCAAAGCATATCCTGGGCAATGGACTTTGCATAATTATGTGTCACAGCATGATAGAGTGCATTACTGTTTTCGAAAGCATCCGGAATATGGTTTCACTAACATCATACTTCCGATTAATTGTGGTGCTGGAGAAATAGAAACACTTTGAACTTCAATGAAAACATTTCCCTCATGAAAATGTCTTGTTCAAATACTTACTTCCTAGTAATGGTAACAAAAACAAGGTGTTGAGGAGAACTTACATTCTAAAAAACATGAAAATAAATTGGGCATTTGCATTATAAAAATATGTGTGTGCTATATAGGAAGTCATTTCCAAATATATCCTTTTAATCTCAAAAATATTAGATGGCCCAAATTTACAATCTGACTCAAGATTGACATTTGAAATGCAAATGTGCAGTGAAACTCTTTATTCCAATTAGTACTCAAATATTTGTTTGAAATAATTCAGTTTTCTGGAGATATCTTCAGCTTGAGTTTCTAATAGACTGAAGGTCAAACATGTGAAGTATTTAGACCAACATCTACAACTTTTGACTCAAACACTATATGTTAGCCAATATTTAATGTTGATAGAAGTAAGGCACTTTCCAACCCAAGATATAGGTAATAATAAAAATTAAATAGAATGAATTAAAATGAGCAAAAAATGAGCAAAAGAACATGGCTGATTTAAAAAGTAAAATTGAAGACATACCTTAATTTACTCACAAGTAAAATCACTTACTATGCTTTAAGCAAGTTAGAAGGGTAGGCAATGAAAAACGTAAAAACCCATTTAGTTAGTGTGCAATTCTTTATACAGGAGACCTGTTTTCACTAAGTTTGAAAGTAAGAAAAATGTTTCAGTAATTAAACATCAAGATCACATTGTGAAATATTCTACATGCTTTTTCATTTTATTAGAGAGTGATGCCAAAGAGTGACTCATGGAACATGCACAGTATAACTAGAAATATTGAAAATAGAAAATCCAAGTCTAGGGGCACTTGGGTGGCTCAGTGGGTTCAGCACCCGACTCTTGGTTTCAGCTCAGATCATGATCTCATGGTTTGTGAGTTTGGGCCCCATGTCAGGCTCCATGCTGACAGCTGCTTGGAATTCTATGTCTCCCTCTCTCTCTCCCAAAATAAATAAACTATTAAAAAAAATCCAAGGGCAGAGACAGTCATTCAGTTGAATTACTTCATCTCCATCATATAACAAATATATATTAACATACAAGTAATATAAAAATTTATTTCCTATCCTCTTCTTAGTCCTTAAAAATGGCCAAAATCTTATTTTTGGGTGTGGAAGTGGTGAAAGCATGAAGCTTGCTAGTGAGTGATAATAAAACATGAAGACTCTATGACAGCATGAATGATGATTTATTATGTGAACTGCTGTGGGGTACAACAGCATTAACTACATTATTTTCATCCTAATCTTTCTCCCCTGGTAGGTGCCTTTGGGTGTTCTGTATACAATCAAGATGTCAAGTAATTATGCCAAAGGTCTTTCTGTTTCAACAATTTTCTGTAACTTCTAATTGCCAAATAGGAGAGTAACAAAGGAAGGAAAAGTGAATTGCTGTTCATTTCCATTTACAGGGTTTCAAAGTGTGTGGATTTTGAAAAAAAAATTTACTAATAAACATAACAGTGGCTTATTTTTGTTGGGAAGATCTCCATCACTTAGAAAATTCTGAGGTAAGATGAAATATAGGAATGAATTAAAAATTATTTTTCCAAAATACATATCAGTTTAATACATCTATATACATTTCCGTATTATTTTAAAATGGAAAACTTCAAAGAATACAATTATAGATGAGATTAAAAATACATTATGGTTGCAAGTCAATTGTCAATATAAAATTATGTAAAATCCAGTTTTCATGAGAACTTTGCATTTATTATTGATGACATGCATTAGTTATGAATTAGCCAAGTTTATGTTTATATATTGAAATTAGATTCAGAAATGGTTTGGAAGTTATTTACATGGTAAAATGTAGGCTTAAAAAGGTGAATGCTAAGATAAAATAAAACAAAGATGGAATACATACATTTTAGGAGATTGATGAGAAATCAAGGAAATAATTCTTTTAAATACTCATGTATCTATTTCTAGCACGATATGCCAGATTCGTTCAGTGCCAACTCGAATTAAAGGGAGACATCAGATAATATGTTATGATAGACAACATAAGTAAAAAGCTGTAAATGTGTTTTAGTTAACTTTGAGATGGAAGTCACTATAATGCATGTGAAATTAGATTAAGTAGAGGTCACATTATTTTATTGAATGCTATTTTCCTAAATAGATATTTCAGAGAGGATATAGCTCCAAGATTTAGCTGTGTTTAACACAGACCCTAAATATTTGTTTGCAGGAAATCGTTAAATTCTAACAATTTTTGGTTTACTTGAGAGGATGAAATTTTGAACCCGTCCCATATCAGAGTCATTCAAATATAATTTAGTTTGAAATGACTGGGAAACTACTCTTCCTTGGGCATGTATCAAAGAAATTTGTAGGAAATATTTTCCTGCTTAAAAAATATCTTATACTCCAGAGTATAGCATAAACTGAGCTAAATGGAAACTTTATTATATAATTTAATATATATGGGTACCACATTGCTTTCAACTGTCTATGGAGCCTCATCCCTTCAAAATACTGTATGTATATACACATACATATATGTGTATGGATATATATATACATATATAAATATATTTATGGATATATATACATATATATTTATGGATATGTGTGTGTGTGTGTGTGTGTGTGTGTGTGTGTGTGTGCGTGTGTGTGTGTCCTAAAACTATAGAGCCGAAAAACTGTACAGGGCAGAAAAAACAACTATTTGTTATTCTTAGAAGTTACCTTGAGTTACTTTTGAGGTAAGACAGCATATAAATACATAAGTCAATAAAATAATGACAAGCTTTTGTACAGATAGTCAAAATGCAGTCAATGATATCTTTTTTTTTTTTTCAAATTTTTGGTTAAATTCTACTTAGTTAATATAGTGTAATACTGCTTGCAGGAATAGAATTTAGTGATTTGTCACATGCATATAACACCCAGTGGTCATCATAAGAAGTATCCTTCTAGATACCCATCACCCATTTAGCCCATCCCCCAAGATAACCATTGTGCTTAGCAAAATATAAACTTGGCCGTTATTTCTCAAATCCAGAACTAATGGCTCATTTTTCTTTCATTTGAGTATATAAATAGCAATGGACACACAATAACAAGCAGGAAGACAGAGGTACTGGAATACTGTGTGAATATGTTTTCTCTCAGTAAACCATTGCATCATTACATTGTGATGCAGAAGAAGCTTTGTCAAATGCATTAAAGCAACCCCACATCATCCATTTCTCTCCACAAATAACATGTATTGAGAAACATTTTGGGCACACCTTTATAACCCTTCAGGACTAAAGTAATGATATCACATGTGGGAAGAGCAACTTCTAACCAAAACACTTTCATATCATGCATACACCCACACATATACAGCACTGGGGGTAAGCGTCTACGACATGGTGCAGTGGGTACTCGGCACACAGCAGGCTATGACAGTGTGGGGTGGGGAAATTTGGATACAAGAGCAAACTTGTATTCTTTCACAATAGACCAAAGATTCACTCGCTCATACCTTAATGGAGAAAAAGTAAAATATAAGAGATTCCACACAAGGCTAAGCCAATTCTGAACCAAGTTAAAAGTTTTCTAGGAATAATATTTACATTAGTATAAGGCCCCCTGTTGTGACAAACTTTTTATACTGAGGCTATTTTATTTACTTTGCCTATTCTGCCAATTCAGAGCGCTTGAAAAAAGCTATGTAAACCAGTACTCGCGAAAATATAGGGTATTGGATCAACATTTAGACTCATTTAGATTACTTTGATTTAAAGATTTGGATTGCTCAGACTGTTTCTAAGCAAGTTACAGGTTTTAAAAATGATGAATTCAAAGACTTGTTAGTTTGAGAAAAATAGTTTTCAGAAAGTCAAAATAATCATCCCCAAATTTGCACAAGGATTGGAATATTATAAAAAAAGTGGAATTCATATAATTTCCCATGAATGTATTTGCATTACCATTTTGTTTCTTTTTAAAAAATAAGTATTTATAATGGTTGCTGAGGTAAACCTAATTTTTTATCAGAGTTCTTTTTGCATTGTTTTGTAAAGCAATATTTAATTAAATATATAGGAATTAAATTAAATATTTAATTAAATATATAGGAACTAAAGTTCCTATAGGCATTAACTGCTTAATTACTAGGGGTTTAAGTATATTGTCTCCCAAAGAGGCTACTATTTGTGTTATGCAAATACAATGCAATTACATTTTTTCTTAAAATTTATATTTAAGATAATTAAGTAAAAGTAATTGAATCAAGTGATTTTTTTTTTCAGGGATGAAAAAATAAAGGAGATGTGGCTAGCTATGCTTGGAACAAATCTGCAATTTTAGTAGAAAAATTAGTTGAACAATTATATATTATAAGAAAATTTAGTAAGTGCTTTAAAATAATACTGGCCCTAGATACCTGCTATGACATTGAGAATCCTTCAATTAGATGAATGTAACATGTTTCCTATCTGTTCATCTAACACTGTATGTATTCTTAACCAAGATGTGAGCCAGAATCATCTGGGGAGGTATTTTTAAATGCACTTTATTCCAGAAATTTTAGTTTAGTAGACTGGACTGTTTGTGATTCCCCAGCCCAAATTCTTGGCCTGGACATGTTTCAATTCAACCACTGAATGCTATATCATAGGTGGCCAAGTCAAGCAAATAATATGCTCTCGTATAGATTAACTTTCTAACTGTTTAGCTATTATACTTGGACATGTGACCTTGTGATCTCTTTTTCACCAAAGAGTTCAAAGGATGCTGCTATCAAAACCAAACTCTTTCATTTACTATAAAGAATCTCAACATTAAGAATGGATTCTAAAGATACACGGGTTGGACAAAGCATTTTACTTTTGCCTTATTTTTAGGTCTCTATTTTCTGACAAGAAAGGCTACAGTTAGAACTTCTTTGTGCAAATAAATTTTCCCTTAATTTTTGAACTAATTTTGCTAAAGCAAATGATTATTTCCTTCATGGAGACTATTAGAAGATTGTATGCGTTATTTCTGTTTAACGTATACTTAAAAATCATTTTGATCCATCAACTATCTCAGTTGATAAGATGAAGGATGTTTAAATATCTTTTCACTGAGTGAGGGAAGACAAATGGAATTTGACGAGAATATCCTTAGCTGAAGGGGGATGGTGGTTGTTTGGATTTAAATATACAAGGGGCTATGTTTCCCCACCAAACACTGCCTGGGTGCAGAATATGCTGTCTGCTTTTTTACTGATAACCACATTTCTCTACTTAGAGTTAAGAAAGTGAATTTACCGTGTCTGAGAAACGGTAAAACTTCTCCAATGCAAAAGCTTCTGTCTGTGGGAAGGTAAAGTGGACCAAGAGGGATTGAGAAACCAGAGAATCAAGTCATATATGAGTAAATATAATTGCACAATTGGTTTTAATTGCATATATCATTTTCACATACACATTAATCGATTTCACATATGCAAGGTATGCAACCCCCAAAGTATGAAATGAACTTTAAAAAAAAGCTATTTTTTTCCTGCACTAAATCTCAGTTACATTATTTGCTCCCTGTATATTTCAACTGGTCGTTAGAAAATAATAAGGTATTACTATTTGTGCATTTCCGTATTTTCCTAGAGAGCCTCTCACTAGAAAATTTAATCTTGTGGTCTTTCTGTGAACTAAAGAATAATGGGCTTCAGTATGTATCCTGATATTCTCATAGGTAGTAAAATTAAAGAGCTGCTTTGGTAGGATAATCCTTTTTGAGGAGGGACCAGAGTTGAGCATCTAGACTTACAGTACAGTCTATCATGTTACCCATTGGACACTATGGCTGTTGGATATGTGGTAGGTGTGGAAAATGCCTGAGCTCTTAGCCCTCATTTGGACACCATGTACCTAATACTTCTCAGCACCTGGCTGATACATTTAAAATTGTATAGAAATGAGGAGGGAGGTAGAGAAATGGACAATAAAAGCAAAAAAGCAAACCAAAATGAGAAGAGGAAATAAGCATTACTTTGTATTAATAGTAGAAGGAAAAAATGGTCCTTATCAGTCATTTACAAGGAAAGAAGAAACAGAAGCTTAACCCTTATGATAGAGAATTTTTTTTTTGTCCTGTGATAGTGTTTCAGCCAGTGCCAAGTGTCATGAGAGAAAAGAGAGCAAGTAGGCAGTAGAAAGGGAGAAAGAAGGAGAGGAAAGAGACAGTAAAAGAATGAGAAAGGTACAAGGAAACCAGTAGACGGGGGTGTGATGGGGTGAAGAGGATAAAGAAAAGTTAATCTCTCCATCAAAATGTGTTTCAATATATAAGTAATGTGCTTTTATTTTCATAACAACTTGATCAAATATAAGCCCAAGCACTGTGTTAGTCCAATGTGTTGCTCAGAGAATCACAATCCTGATGTTCCTTCCATGCTATTGTGAATTGGGTATTTTTTATGATTTGGGGGAGTCAAATAGATAGGACTGAATACACTATCATGTTAGAATATGTTTACTGCTCAGTACTGAGAGATCATGGGCTTGGGGTTTACAAAATTTAAGGAATATATAAATTGCAGCAAATAATTCAGAAACTATAAGGAATCCTTAAAAAAATTAAATCCTTTCAACATCCTTAAAAGTGCATACTATATGAACCAAACTACTCTGTTGAAGATTTGAGCATGTTTTGACTTAAATATTCCAATATATGGGATTCTAGACATAGTTTCTCCTGTGCATACAACTTTAACATTTCTCTATTGCATGTGAGTCCATTTGCTTTTAAATGTCAGTTGGCATTTTCATATTAAAAGAAGTAAACTCATAGATATGCTGGTCAATAGAAATTTTCCCTTACAGAAAAGCAAAGGGGGTTGATTGGACGTATGTGCACATATAAACAGAGATGACATTACAAGTCTTAATAGAGGAAAACGACCCCATTCTGCACATCTACATTCAATTATGAGATTATTTCTACAACTTCTTGTGGTCTTCTAATGATGTTCTAAATACAATTTCTTCTGGGTTTCATTTAACAGGTGTAGCCAGGCAAAAATAGCACCTTCTTGTGTTTCCCATAGAGCTTCAGAATAAACAACTTAACAACATGAAAGTATGCATAAACTTTTCCACATACTTTTACATGAATCATAGCATTAATAAATAGATATTGGTTTATGGAAACAATTAAAGGAATTAGTTTGATGAAAAGGAACAACTTTAATAGTTATATTGGATGACATGTTAAGTCAGACCATTGGTAAGATCCTCACGCTGCAAGTAAGAAATGATATATTTTGTTAATTGAAGCAAAAAATGGTGTTGTTCCAGGAAGTACATTAGAAAGAAGTTGATAAATTCTCATGTCACCAGATATGTTGTGTAAAGTAGACCTAGGTGTCACCATTTTCTCCCTGAAGCTATTTTTGACAATTTCAGTTTCGATTGGACAAAACCAAAGGAATATTCATATGATTGGGTCCTCAGATTCCATTTCCTCTCTGTGCCACTGTATTAAATGTAACAAATTTACTGTCCAGTGAAAATTGGTATCCCAGTGAACCCAACGCATTTAATCACCTACCTTATTCTTTCTCTTTCGTCGAAATCTCAGAAGTTCTTTGTGTTGTCTAGATACAAAATTTACAGCCGCATATTCCAGAAGTGCTGAAAACACAAAAAGGAGGCATACTGCCATCCAAATGTCAATAGCTTTGACATATGAAACCTGGCCAAGAGAGAAAGAGAGAGTGAGCAAATTGACTTGTACTGTTGTTTCCACTGAGTACAAAACTGAACATCTGATTCTACATTGTACCATTTATATCATCTTGAAAAAGAAAGGAATAAGATCAATACTTCTTGAGCTTAATAAACACTTTTTAGAAATTAATTGTGCAAGTTTATATATTAATCATACATCAAAACTTATGTATGTTTTACTAAATAAAGTTTGTTGTCAACTGAGGCTCAAGACCAAATGTATGATTAAGACAAAATAAGTTGGAAATGTAATTTTACCTTCAGTGAAATCTGGAACAACGCTTGAAGAAAGCATAAAGTAACATCGAAATATAGATAATGCCATTTACCTGTTAGTTCCATGTTTTCTTCATTATTTTTTTTTTACTTTGAAATAATTTTAACATTAGCAAACGTGTTGCAGGGACAGTAAAAAACATAAAAATAAAAAACAAACAAAAAACCTCCCAAGTTCTCCAGTTGTTAATATTTGACCAAATGTCAAATATATTTCTCTCTCTCTCTTTATCATTTATGGCCTTTCCTTGAACTACTTGAGAGTAATTTGCAAACACGATGCCTCATTACCCTAAAATACTTGCGTGTATTTTCTAAAAGAAAAAGACAATCTCCTCCTATATAACTCTAGTACACCCCCCAAAATCAGATTGATGTTAGTAAAATACAACCATCCGACCCAAAAACCCATTCTCATTTCAGCAATCGTCCAAATAATGCCCTTTTTACCAGAAAAACATTTGTCCTTCCAGTCCAGGATTTAATCTAGAATTATATGCTGTCCCTTGGCGTCAGATCTCTTTGGGCTTCAATGTGGAACATTATGGTCAGCCTTTTCTTGCCTTCTGTGACCTTGATATTTTGGATAAGTGCAGACCAGATTTTTTTTTTTAGTGTCTCCCACTTTTGGCTTATTTGATGTTTCTTTACTTTATACTCAGGTTATGGGATTTTAATAGGAACAGTGATGCCCTGTTCTTCAAGTGTATCATATCAGAAAGCACTCAATGTTGATCAGTTGGTTAAGGTGCTATCTACTAGGTCTCTCTATTATAAAGTTACCAATTTCTCTTTAGTAAATAAATATCTTCTTGCTCATTAAGTTTCATCCATTAGACCTTGATGATTTTTGTCTGAATCAATTATCACTATGATTCCACATGTGGATTTCCGAATTCCATCATTCCATCTACATTCATTAGTTAGCACTCTACAGTAAGAGAAGTTTGTCTTCCACATTACTTATATCAGTATAGACAAGTAATGATTTTGTTCAATGGGTTACCATGCACTAACATCACTATTTTGATGCTCACATTACACAGATTGGGTCAGTAGGAGTCCCTAGAAGTTAGGCCATGCATCCTTTTGGCAAGTCTCCATGATTTGGGTACTTTCTCACTTTCTGGCATAAGGCATTCCAGACTTATCTGTAATTTCTTGTTCCAGTATTTGACTGAGGGCTTTCTCTAAGAATCCTTTTTTTTTTTAACTGAAGAATGACTTTTAGAAACCAAGGATCTGGGCACTGGGTGTGCTCATTGTTTCCTGGGTATAACTACTTATAGGCCCTCTTAGTAGACAGAGTTAGGAATGATATACATACATATATAACTAATATATATGATAAATGGTATATATACATATATATGATACATATATTATATATAATTATGTATAATAATATATATAAAATATGTATAATATAATATATATTATATAGAGAAATATAATATATTATAATGTATTATATAATAATTATTATTATATATACAACATATATATAACTTACCTGTCTATCATCTATCTCTGTATCTATCATTTATCTATCTATATTGAAAACATGAATTCACACTGGCATCTCTAATTCCAACTCAATATGACAGGGTTCACTCTAGCTTTCACTCTTTTCACTGATGTAACACTTTCTTGGACAGTGACAAGCTTGTCTGATTATCTTTAACATATATTTGAAGAGTCTCCCTGTATGTAACTAATATCTTAATTCCGCTGGCCCCCTCCAGCCTCAGCCCCATTAATCCCAGATGCCTTACTGACTGGGGCCTCACACCCAAAGTCCCCACTGGCTGCCTTGGTCCTGACCATGTCCTTGACCCCTGGACTCTGGTACTGCCCACCCCAGCCAGCATCGTTGACCCTGACTACCCCCTTAGCTCCACAGGGTCTTCCTGTCTTCTGCCACCTCAAAGGTAAGAAAGAGAATATAAAGAAAGGAAAAAGAAAATAACAGAACAGAGAAATTTAAAAATTATTACTATTTTTGGGGTGCCTGGGTGGCTCAGTCCGTTAAGCATCGAACTTCAGCTCAGGTCATGATCTCCATGTCTGTGGGTTTGAGCCTCGCGTTGGGCTCTGTGCCTACAGCTCAGAGCCTGAAGCCTGCTTCAGATTCTATGTCTCCCTCTCTCTCCATCCCTCCCCCACTCACACTCTCTCTCTGTCTCTCAAAAATAAACAAACATTTAAAATTATAAAAAAAAAGTATTACTATTTTTGATAGGAAAAAAACACAAAAAGAAGCGAAGCGAAACAAAGGAACGTAAAAAGGAGGAAGTATGTCCCTATTTCCTAGAAACAGATTCATACAGACCAAAGACCTTTGGAGGGAACAAGTCAGTAACCTTTAAGAAACTGCTTTAATTTTTCTCTCAGCTTAATGGTGTGGTGATTTGATGATGCAATTGAACAAATGTTGCGGTATGTCAGTTGCTTAAGGATGAAAATTTTCTGTAAGTTTTAGTATCTTTTCTTATTGAATATGTATGTGCCTGTATTACACACAGTGTTGTATCATGAAACCAATATCAATAAAATCATCACCTTTTGTGCCATGAGCATGAGATAATTCATTGTGTTAGATAACTTAGTCATGCCAATTAGATGTGGGAAAAAATATTCTCTCATTTGCCAGGAATGAGATTAAGAATGAAAGATATTTATGCGAAGCTTTTTTTTTTTTTTTTATTCTTCCTGGGAAATGGATAATTACCTAGAACTTTGCTTCCCCACTGATAGAAACAAATGTCCCTTCCCTAAGAAGATGTGGATCCAGGACAGCAGAAATATAGATGAGATGCAAGCAAAGATGTACTAATTACTTCTTGGAACTCAATGTACCTTAGAGATCAAAATCTTATGCTTTAGAAATTTGACTAGTTCTGTGCTGTCTGTATATTCTGTATTTTTTTCTCTCTTCATTCTTCATATTTAATGATGTTATTTTTGTCAGATGTCAACACTTGGAAACCTTGATCAAATTTAGGTTGTGGTTCAAAGGAGAGAAGTCTATGATGGGGAGAGCAGTAAATACTAAAGTGAAGAAAAACCCCTCTCCCACCCTTCTCAGTTGGCCTTTTGGGTCTCAGGCTAGACTTTGCCCAAGTCTGGTTCAGGATCCCATGGCACTTGTGCTTAACTGAACACACTGCACTGTAATTGCCTATTCTTATTCTCTTTCTGTTTAGACTCTTTGCGGGCAGATGTCATCTCTGAGTTGTTCACCACTGCAATAATGTTTGGCATGTGTGCACATATTTGCTGAATAAGTGGACAGATAAATGAAGGCGTAAAATGTTAAAATACAGGTGAAAAATGAATCACAGATGATGATTTATGTGTAGCTTCGCTTTCTGAAGTGATGTTTTGTTCATGTCTTGGAATGGATTAATTAACTTTTAAAAAGAGGTCATTTCTTGACGCTTACAACGGTGTCAACCTACATATGAAATATGCCAACAAGGAAGCCCTCAACATCTCCTCCTCTATCTTAAGTGTGACTTCCAGGCATTTTATTTCAGGGCTGTACTAAGTGTCCAATTGTTTATAAAATATAGATTTAAACCTCATGAGTTCTACAATTTGCCAGAAATCTTTGGCTGCCCTCAAATACATACTGTCCTGGAAGATATAATACAGATTTCAAAAATGCTATCTCAAGCTACACCATTCCTGGAAGAATATGACTCACAAAGTATGTGCTCATTCTTTAACAACCTGAATCTATAATGTTGTGAACCAGAGATAAATCAGAAATTTAATTTCCGTATTAATCCAATGAATATTTCCAATGACAACAGAGATAGGTATACGCCATTTATGCCTGCCAGGGTTCTGCTCATTGTGAACAGCTCCCAAGTGTTAAGCCTGATGGGCTTACTTTCCTTGTCTTCTTCTCTGACCCCCTTTGCCAACTTCAACTCTTTTTCTCCTCTGCCACCCTCACTGCTCATCTCGGTACAGCAAACTCAGGATGTGGGAAGTTTGGAACTCTAGGGATAGTAACTAAAATATGGACAACAGTTCTTACTCCAACACATGCACAACATACTCATGATATACAACACACCCCACGTGATTCAGATTCATCACCGTCTTTCCATCCTCTACTTGTTGCTGTCTCTTGGGGAAGACTTCAATCAAGAGGCAGTTCATTCCTCTGAACCACCTTGTCAACAGTCCCAACGTCCAATGTGCTGTTGGAACCATGATTCAATTTTATGCAACAATCCCTTCTCGATAGTACCCCTTGAATAGAAAAGTATGAGAAAATAAAACCTAAACATTTACTAATTAAATGCACCAGTCAGGAGGACCTTTGTCCTGGAGACTCCTTCGAAGCCACCGTACTGAAGATTGCTTCCTTCTTGGAGCCCACTCTTCCCAGGGCTCCCATGACCCATGTTTTTCAGGTTTCTCTTCCTCTGCTCTGACACACTCTGCTTTGGGGGCTCTTCCTCCTCATCCTGAGTTCCTCAGGGATACAGTCCAGCCACTCTTCTATTCTAACTCTGAAGTTTCTCCCTATTCAACCTCATCCATTATCATGGATTCAATTCCTCCTCTGTGCTCATGGACCCCTAATCTAGTTTTGCTGACTAGACCACTCTCTAGCCAGCTTTCTTACCTTTTGGAGGTCCCCTGCACCTCAAATTTACTCTGACTAAAAACAAAAGCTATGGAGCACCTGGGTGGCTCAGTCAGTTGAGTATACGACTCTTGATTTGGGTTCAGGTCATGATCCTAGGGTTGTGGGACTGAACCCCACGTTGGGCTCTGCACTGAAGATGAGCCTGCTTAAGATTCTTTTCTCTCTCCCTCTGCCCCGCCCCCTGCTCTCTCTCTCTCTCTAATAAAAAAATAAAAATAAATAAGAAAAACAACAACAACAACGACAAAGCTATGAAGCTCTACCAGACTCTACCAAACAAATAGGAAACAAACACAACGGCCTCCTACTCCCCATTAAAAGGCTATACTCTGAAGTTGTTCATACCCACACTAGAAGTCCTCTTTTTCTCTCATATCAAAGACCCAGCCCTGTTATTTATACTTTCTTTCTATTTCTCAAATTTATCATTTTCTGTCCTTCCTATGGCCATCCCATTGATCCCAACCACAATAACCTGTTCTTCAGCCCCTCAACTCTATCCCCGACATAATTACAATAAGTGATTATTTTTAAATGCAAATCTATGTCTCCTTCCACTTAAAACTCTTCCTGTGCTTTCACTTAATTTAAAGTCTCAAATCTGTTTTAGGTCAAGCCCTTCATGATTGGCCCCCACCTTACTTCTCTTACCACATGCATTCAATCTTTTTTGTTTTCATTCAACATTTATTGAACACCATTGATGTACCCAAGTTCAGTTCTTAGTGTGTAGTTACAGAGATGAGTAAGATAAATAAAATCTGTCTTTAATGGAACTTACATTCCATTTGGGGAAATCATACAATAAAAACACAGATATAATTTAAAAGAAGTGCAACAGAGAAACCACAATGGGATAATGGGAAGAGAAGGGCAGGGTGAAGAGAGTTATGCTAGATAGGGATGGTCAGTGAAGGCCTCTGAGGATTGATATTTACCATCTTATGCCACTTCCTTACTTGCTTATTATGCTCTAACTATACTTCCCTTCTTTTATATTTTGGAATCTGAAAGCAACTGACAAACCTCATCCTGCCTCAGCAGCTTTTCATCCCTCTTATTTTCATCTGGAACATTCCTTCTTTTGGGTTTCCTTCAGGTCTCAGCTTCGACAAAATATTCTTAGGGAAACCTTCTCCAGATGTCCAGACCAGGACAGGCTTTCTCAGCTTCTACCTCCCCTTTCCTTACAGAAACCCTTTCCCAGTCCACTCTTCACAATTGTAATTCTATGTATTTATAGGCAAGTTCTACAGGATGACTGCTGGCTAGCACCACTTGAACGTTATTTATTTAGTTAATTATTCTATTTCACAATCTCTAAGTGCTTTCTATTTTTCAAAAACCTTGGCTAAGGGGATACCAAAATGAGTATGTTCTGGAGAATTTCAATGAGAAGTATCTATAGTGATATTCTAACAAA
Organism: Felis catus; assembly: GCF_018350175.1. Lineage (NCBI taxonomy): Eukaryota > Metazoa > Chordata > Mammalia > Carnivora > Felidae > Felis > Felis catus. The sequence goes on along the minus strand of NC_058371.1, from coordinate 53,774,290 downwards.
TTATGTCTAAGCAAACATCAAATTATTCATCTTATTATTGACCTAGCTCCACCAGACTGACATTATCTTTTTATGTATCTTTCTCCTTTTAGGCTAATATATCCCATGGGCTAAGACAAAAGCCAGGTCTTATTCATCTTGGTATTTCTAGGACCTAGACTGTGTTCATCATGCTCTGCATTCGCAGGTCATGTTGAATTGGTTCCATGTCACACGGAAGGCTTCAAATCACCAGCCATTTATTATTAGAGAAAAATTATAACACTTAACATGCCAGGAGGTGTTCTTAGTAGTGTCCATAGAACTACTGAATCTTCTTAGTTGTTGTCTAAAATTAACACTTTCAATCCTCACCATTGAGGAAACTACTCCCATCTTAAAGATGAGACTTAGGCACAATAAAGTAACTTGCTTAAGTAAAGTAACTTGTCTCATAGTTACTGTTATGGACTGAATATGTCCTTCCAAAATTTAGACATTGAAATCTCACCCCCAAGGTGACAGCGTTAGGAAGTGGTGCCTTTGGAAGATGATCAGGTTGTAAGGGCACAGCCTTCATGAATGAGGTTAGTGCCCTTGGAGGAAGGGTCCCAGAGAGCCCCTTTATGCCTTTTACTAGCTAAAGGATCACCATCCATGAACCAGGAGGAAGACTCTTACCGGACACTGATTCTGCCAGTGTCTTGATCTTCAACTTCTCAGGCTCCAGAGCTGTGAGAATAAATGTCTGTGGTCTTTACATCACCTATTCTATGGTCTTCTGTTATAGGAGCTTGAGTTGACTAAGACTGCTACCATGCTGCAAATCCAGATTTGAATACAACTCCTCTGGTTCCAAAGCCCACAAACTTAACTACTATTTTCTATCACCTAGTTTTTAGGCTGCTTCTTTTTAGGCTACCATTACATATCGACAACTGTGAACGCACTAAATAAGAATACTCTCTGTACTTCAGTATTCCAGCCTCTTTAACTTTTATCTGGTAGTTAAGACTGAAATCAGTACGCGAAATACATATTGTAAGGTCCTCTCTATATGCTGTTTCTAAAATCTTACAAACAGCTTCCTAGCAAACAATGTAGAAAAAGAGACGTGAGCGTTGTATTTACCACATAAAACAAACCAGTTGCTCTGAAGAAGCAAAACCAGATCAGGAAAGCATTTTATCTTCTGAAATGCAATGAAAGTCCCCTCAACAACATTCTTACATTAGTTAAAATGAAGTGTTTTTATGAGCAGGGAAACCATTCCCTACTTGTCATGTGATAATCTAAGAAGAGATCAGTTTGATAAATTATCATTTGAATATGCAAAGCTAGGTTACTGCAAGACCTTGTCTTTCTCATTCTAAAAAATGTTTTATAATGTAGAGAAAGGAATATAAGAATTATTATGTTCTATGGACTTCTTATGTCAGTTTTTTTCCCAGAAAGATTATGCATTCATTCTACTTTTAATGTTATCATTAGAAAATAGAGACAGTCTGCTTTTTGTGTCCCAAATATATATATATATATATATATATATATATATATATAAATATATACATATATACATATACATATACATATATATATACAAACACATATATATATATACACAAATACATACACACATACACACACATATATATACTGATAATGATAAAATACAATTATATATTAATATATATTAATAATACATATTATAACTATATATTATTATAATATATATTATTAATATATATTATATAATATTATATATATATATATAATTGGACTTTATCATTATCAGTCACAGTCATCCTGGCTATAAAGACTAGAATCAAATGAATCAAATTTCCTTGACCTTGGGGAGCAATCATGTTCGGGGAGCTTGTCTAAGCCTGAATTTCTCTACATCTATCCTACCAATGATGCAAGGAAGTAGGTATAAGGATTCAAGCTAGGATAGGACACAGTAATCCCCAAATCTCCATAATCCCCATAATCCCCAAATCTCACTGGCATGAAACAAAGAACAATAAAAGACACTGCATGTCCACTTTGAATTACATGGTGACTCTTGTCACTGTCATTCTTACTGGGACCTCAGCTGATAGGGCAGTCATCATCTGGAACATTGGCAGCGGCGACAGTACAGGAAAACCTGGCACTGGTGGGTCTCGTGTTTGCTAACAAATACTTCAGGCTAGAAGTGGCACAGCTCACTGTGTTCGAAACTCATCAGCCAGCACTCTTTCCGGTCAGCCCCTACAGTAGAACTAAGAGGTACAATCTTACCATGTGCCTGGAAGGAAGAGAAAGCCAGCACGAGTGGCAGACGGAGTAGGGGTGGGAAGGTTTCCACTAGTTTTATTTCTGAAACAAAAACAAGGATTCCGGATTCCTACAGGTACAGAACTGAGGACAGTGTGGATAGGATCTAATCACGGTTTTACGATGTCTCCATAGAGAACTACAACAGCTTTGTTGAAGAGCAAAACTCACTGCTTTATTTAAAAAAAAGAAAAAAAAAACAAAGCTATTAATTAATTAAAATGCGGCAGAAACCTCCCTTGATCTCCAGCCAAAAATTTCCTCAAACCTTAGTGTCAGGTCAGAATTCAGTAAAATCAGTTGTGACGGGATATAGAAAATAGAGTCCAGGTAGCATTCCGAAGCGCTAACGTAATCTAGGACAGATAGTATATTGCCTACCTGGTGGCAAGTAAAGACAGGCAGGCTGCAAGCCAAATTTAGGCACGGGAATAAGTTTGCCCGTGCTACACAGTGCCTTGAAGAAGAAAAGGAATGTGCTTCTAAGTATGGAAGGCACCTCCCAGTTAACCATGGTGCTCATCTCCACACTTAATAGCTATACCAGAACACTCTGCGGTTAACTTATTTGTGCCTATGCCCTCTGAAGCCATTTGATTTTGCGTTCTCGGAATTCAGAGTAGATATGCGTTGCATACATTTCAGACAACCCTTCATAAATATATTTACCTTGACCCTAGCTTTTGGTAAGATTATTAAGTAGCAGAAATTTTAGAAAACATTCCTTTACAAGGTCATTGGGTGAGTTGTGTTACAAGTATGGCACCAAACGGTGTAGTCAAGAAGACGGCCAAGATACATGCCTTTACTTTACTCCGCATAGAGGTGGTTGAAAGGATTGTCTACTGGGACCGATAATGCCTTAGATTACAGCTCACAGATGACAGTGCGTTAGTGAGTAAATATTTATTAGACTATAATCCAGACTACTTATTTATAGTAAATTATAGTTATTAAATTACAAATTATAACTAAGACTATTATTAGCCAATAGTTTCCAGAAATAGACTTTTAAAATGCATTTATAAGCAACACGACTTAAATTTAAGAACAAGAAATTGATTAGACCAGAACCAGGAGTTGAGGCTCACAAAATCTCATACAAACCTACATGTTGGCACTCCAGGGAAGGGAAGGGAAGGGAAGGGAAGGGAAGGGAAGGGAAGGGCAGGGAAGGGAAGGGAGATTTTCCAGCAAACATTTGAGAGTGAATATTTTGTCAATTCTCTTCTCAATCTAAGTTTGCTGTTTTTGAGAAAGAGGCAGAGTAAAACATCACATTATATTGCTTTTGATTAGCTAAAATAACCCTTTCATTAGGGGTGATTTTTCTCACTTTAATGGCAGTCAATCTTGGTAGATACTCCCAGTTCCTTAGAATTGTCAAGTAAACTGTGATGAACAGTTCTGGCTGTGGAATGGACAAATGACTCAAGCATACAACGAAGTGCTTTTCTTCTGAGATACACTGAAAGATTTCCTGCCTGTGTCACAGCTTTTTTCTGGGAATTTTCAGATCACACTGACTATTCCTCAATCTGGTTTTGTAAAATCCAGATTGTGGTATATTTGATCCTACATTTCTCCCTGGTGTAAAACCCGTATAAGAACTTTCCATTTTGTAACTTTTATAGGAAAAAACATTAGTCTCAAAATCATTTTGAGCTTCTTTTAAGACCTAAGACGAGAGAGAGACAAGAATAAGAACAAAGGAAAAGAATAAACACTGTTTTAGAAATAGGTGTTAAAGTAGTATAAATTGGATATGGAAAAATAAAAGAAACTATGTGAAAAACTGTCTTCTTGGAACACGAGGCAGTGAATCACACAGCACAAGATTTTGTGAACTTTGCCATTTATCACCCTGGAGAGCTACTCCCAATGGCCCAGGCTAACTGCTGTTGCATTCATACTGATTATGACCCTCAGAAACCTTAGAAAATGAATGGTGCTTCAAGTACAGTATTTCTTTTCCAAATAAAGGTTTTTATTTTAAGAGATGCAATCATAATACAGCAGAACTGCATTATTTCCTAAGTAATGGACTTGGCCAATCCCTCCAGTCACCAGATAAGAAAGGTGCAATCACAAAGGCTAAGGGATTTGGAAAGGTCATCTACTTATCTCTGACTTCTCCCTCAGTTATGGGAGTTTTTCCATCATCCCTTCTACAGGGTAAGGCTGTTATGTCTAACATTTAAATAAAACTGTAAAATCTAGATACCAGTGGAAATATTTCTTAGGTGCATGCTGTTAGTTACTGGCATTTCTTTATATATTATCTGTTTTAACTGCTCAATTAAGGATGAATTATACCTGTGACTTCTTTCTCCTCTGTATTTTTGTACAGGAGTCTCTTTGTTTCCATAATATTATCTTTGTTTTAACCATATACCTTCCTAGTCCCCTTTTCTCTGAGTTCTAAGAGCCTTCATTTACAACTAGAACTAAGAGTTCTAAGACCTTCATTTACAACTTCAAACAGGAATCATAAAGACAGAGGAAACCTGTTAGTTGCTTAACCACACTGATTTAGGGACCATGTTCTTTATTCTGCTGGTGAGATGGAGTTTTACTCCATTTTAATCTGTCTGGAAGGTTTGTGGTACGAGTCTAGGATGTATGTGAATGTGGAAAAAGGAGTTACTAAAACATTATTTAGGTAAAATTGTCTCAAAGTGGCATATACTTGTTTTGCTTTTAAATTTAATCTGATGCCAAAGCCATTGTATTTTATCATTTTCTAAATTTAAACTTTGCCATTTGATTATGTGCTTTTTCATAATTGGACCATCAGATTTAAGAATATATGCAGTGGCTCTGACTTTGTGTCACCTATCAGAAGACAGGCTTGATACTTGTTAATTTTCAGCTTAGGGAGATCTAGGAAGCCAAGTAAATGTAAATTTATGTTAACCAAGTAAATGTAGATCTAAGGTTATTTATCAGTGATATTTATCAGTGATATTTATCAATTTCTATCCTTCTTATTCTAGGAACTACCCTATGTTTAGGAATTATCTGTTTATAGATAATAGATAAAACACTAATAAAATTGGAAGACATACACATGCATTATATTCTGTGATTTTTAACAAAAAAGGTATGAAGAAATGACTCTTTCATTTTCTATGCCTTTTTATTTTTTCTTTTTTTCCCTAGGTGAATATAATATGAAATCAAACTCTTAGTATATTTGATACATTAAAAAAAATAAATGTATTGCTTGCATCAGATATTCTATTATAAGTTGAATACAATTGCTAATGGGGCACCTGGGTGCCTCAGTCAGTTAAGCATCCAACTCGGTTTTGGCTCAGGTCATGATTCTCACAGTTCGAGAGTTTATTTGCTTTTTTTTAAAAGTTTATTAATTTATTTTGAGAGAGAGAGTGAGAAGCACAAGCAGGGGAGGGACAGAGAGAGAGAAAGGAAGACAATCTCAAGCAGGCTCCCTGCTGTCAGCACAGAGCCTGGGCTATATCCTACAAGAGATCACGACATGAGCTGAAATCAAGAGTCAGGCACTTAATCGACTGAGTCACCTTGGTGACCCAGCAATTTACTCTCCTTTAAAACTTCATTTTTTTTTTTAGAAGAATGAAAACTAATTAGATAGGAACACAATAGTGAGTATAATCCCTCCAGGTTTCTTTCCATCCTTCTCTTTTCAATGCAATCTCACATACAGATCTTTGTGTCCCCATACAACCATCGTATCCAAATAAATATATAATAGTTCAATTGCTATTTTCTAACATTTGTAATCACTTCTATAAATTATGTTTTTAGGAAGAGTGAAAACTTAATATAAAAGCTATCTTTGTTATATCTTCTAAAATCAATATTTTTATTACACTGTAAAATAGATACTTTCAATCTTTAATTTTTGTCAGTAAGTTGGTGATTCTCAAGTGGAAAAATATGGTTATACACAAGAGTAATTCACTTGAATTTTTACATTCCTTTAGAAAGACATGATAAAATGACAAACTCTCTTCTTTTCCAAGTTTAGCCTGAGTACTAAGTAAATGTTTAAAAGTTCTAGTCTTTAAATATCTGCATGATATTTACTCAGTAGACATATATCATGTGCTGACTTAGGTTCTGAGGATAGAACTATAAAAAATCTTTTGTTCTCTCAAAAATTTACTTCTGATGGTTTTCCCAAGTTGGGGGAAAAAAAGCAAAAAGAAATTATTTAAGATAAACAGCTTTTAGTGCGGAATTTGAGATTTTCAAAGCCTACAGGCTTCTGAGCTTGTGTGAAATATTTAATTGGCAGTCCACCTTTGAAATTTCTAGTGTTTCTTATTTTCTAACACTTAGTAGCTCTGCTCCAAATGAGATGTCCATAGTGGTGAGGGCAGAGTGGCATAGAATCTTCCAGGAACTCCTCACTCTTTCCTCTCCCCATCCCATTTTCTCCCCTTGTTTTCTTGAGTATTTACTAATATGGCAGAGTCAGGTCTAGGAAAGGAGACAGACAGTTTTAACAAACCATTGTCCCTAAGGTAGATAAGATTATTTCTTGACAATCCTTTTTTTCTCCTTTCCTGTTCAAGGTTACCCTGTGGGTGGAGTCCACTCCCCACCCCCCCTTGACTTGGGTTTGGCTATGAAACCTGGTATGACTTACAAAATGAGAACAGAAGTCACTCTGTGTCAGTTCTGAGCAAAAGCACTGCAAGTTCCTGCTTGCCTTCCTGCTTTCCTATACTCCTCCGTGAAAAGAACATGCTACCCACACCTCCACTCCCAAAATGGGGAGACACAGGGAACAGAACCTACTCCACAGCCTAGATCCAAGTCCCCCCAAGTCAGCCAATCTCAGACAAACCCAGAAGAGAGCTGCTCACAGGCAGCTAACAAGGCTGTGAGCAAGAATAAATGTGGTAAACCATTGAGACTTGGGGATTGGTTGTTATACGGAATAACTGCAACTTTACTGAAATGGTTTTGGGTTCTAAGACTATATTGTGTTAAGAGCTAGCTAGGGTTTGGATGAAGTTGGAGTCTAGAGACTCTCTGGCCTCTGCCAAGCTTGTGTATGGGTGTGTGTTGGGGGGGTGGTGGGGGCACATGCACATACATCTGTCTGTTCAGCATGTTATCTTTAAATATTCTCTGTTATTACAAAAGTTTGAAACTCATTTTTAAAAGACTAATCTAGGGTGTGCATGGTAATATTTGTGTACTTCTGCAGATGATATAAAACCGAAAACATGTAACAAAGCTGGACCTTTGCTGGTCCCAATGAAAGAGAATGAAAAAGGGATAGGAGTAGGATTTGAAGAAGAAATAACTGATCTTTGAAAGCAGGAAAGAAAAAGTAAGATGTATGTGATATTGCTATATAGCTGAGATCTTCCCAGAATTCCCTCGTGCAGAATCGTGCTAGAACCCATAATTTCCAAATTAAAATTATATTTTGTCCCTTCGACCAATCTTCTCTATTCTGATCCATCTCTAGACATAATAAAAAATATAATTCCCTCAGTGCCAAGATTTTAACTACGTATTAGTATAAATCAAATATATACTCAAAACTAATTAAATGATTATTACCATCTTCTCTTTCACCTCTGATTAAACCTGAGTCTCCTGGGAAGATCGCTTTTCTAAATGTAAAAAAAAAAAAAAAAATCCCAAAATGTTGAGATCTCAGAGTTTGGGAGTAAAGTTTTAACATGAGTGGGTCTTGCCTTTAATTCAGCTGTCTAATCTATTCTCTCTCTCTGTGTGTGTGTGTGTGTGTGTGTGTGTGTGAGAGAGAGAGAGAGAGAGAGAGAGAGAGAGAGAGAGAGGAGGGTGGGGAGATGGCCCTGGGAAAAGAAAAGAAAAAGAAGACTGAATATTCAGGTTTATTTCCAACTGGAGGAGGAGGGCCAACCACAAATACATCTTTTTCCCTTCTTTCTGGGCCTTCTTTCTTTCTTAGGAAAATCATCTCTATTCTGCTTCCCTATCCAGCTATAGGTTTACTCCCTGAAGTCTGAGGCCTGAGTGTCCCCTGTCATAATGTATTTCACTTCCAAATACATTTTTCTTTAAAACACTTACCTCTTTCTAAATACATCTGCTCCTCTCCACCTCTATGGCTATCAGTCTAGCCAGACCATCACCTGCTCTAGACTACAGTTGTTTGTTTGGAGTTTCTCTGCTTCCACTTCTACCCTTTCTATCTGATCTTCAAATAAAAGTCAGAATGATTACTGCTCTCATCAAAATCCCTCCAAAATCCACTAAAAATCAACCTGATCTTCATTAAGGTTTATAAGACCGTCCATGACGTGGCTCCATGGTCATCACCATTTTTTTCCCTCGCTCATTCTGCTCCAAGCACACAGTGTTGAAGAGTGTCCCTAAAGTTATACAACTTTATAAAATTGCTGGCAATAGGCTGTATTGTCACCCTCTTCTTGTCACTTAATGTAGGCCCTGCAGAAACTCCATATAGTTCCACATTCCCAGAAATGAATCACAGGGGTCTTTTTGCTTTGGACTATTACATGCTTGATTTATTATGACACTGTAGAGGGCAATGCAACAGGAAATATCAGAGAGGAATCTTTTCAGCTCTGCAGTTCTCAAGGTGCTGGCTAAGGTATATCCTTTGAGACTTTCCAATTTTCTACCCTGACCCTTACTTGACTGATTTCCAAGCTCCTTCGTATCCTGCAGGAGATGCATTGGCACACAGCCTGGACAAAACACCAAGCAATTACCATAAATTAATGATTTATTGTTTCTTCCTCTTCTGTCTGATAATCTTCTATTGGTTTCCTGAATTTAATTTTGTTTTCCTCCTTCCTAGATTTTGTCAGTAGGAGAATGGTGGATATTTCAGGGGCAAGATTTTTAGACATCTTGAAGGTTCTTTTGTGAGGTTGAGAATATAGCAGGCCTTAAGGTGTAGGATTTAGTCATCTGTTCCCAAAGGCAAGTGTGGGCCCTCACCTCTTGTCTTTCTAGCACCCCAAAATCACAGGATAAAAATTTCATTTTTCAAGAGATTTTCTCCTCTTTTGAATGATCTCTTCGAATAGGTTAATTCTTGTTGTTTATCCTGGATCATCAGTGAATTCTAATATACATAACTGGATATGTTCTGGGGCACCTAGGTGAGTCAGTCAGTTAAGCATCTGATTCTTGATTTGGGCTCAGGTCATGATCTCACTGTCCATGAATTTGAGCAACACATCAGACTTGGGACTCTCTCTCCTTCTCTCTTTTCCTCACATGTGCTCTTTCTCACTCTCTCTCTTTCTCTCTCTCTCTGTCTCTCAAAATAAATTAATAAACTTAAAAAAATAATAACAATATGTTCAACCTCCCATTCCTTAACTATCACAAAGCCTAAAATGATACGGTCACTTTCTCTTAAGATATTACTTTGCTAATCAATTATTTTTTTGTGGGTTGGAATTAAATCTGTTATCACATTTCCATTGTGGTCATTGTTTCTATGATTTAAGAGATGTAAAGGCTTTGTATACATTTATGTATATAATTAACTCATAATTGAAAATTTATTCCTTCCCTGATCATAGTGAAATTAATGATTTTTTAAAAAAATATTTCTTATATCTTAAGAAAAAGTATAAAGACATCCCAAGATTTTCTTTCTTTTTAAAAAAACTTGTGTCTCGGGGCGCCTGGGTGGCTCAGTCAGTTGGGCGTCCGACTTCGGCTCAGTTTCACGATCCCGCGGTCCGTGAGTTCGAGCCCCGCGTCGGGCACTGGGCTGATGGCTCAGAACCTGGAGCCTGCTTCTGATTCTGTGTCTCCCTCTCTCTCTGTCCCTCCCCCGTTCATGCTCTGTCTCTCTCTGTCTCAAAAATAAATAAAAAGTTAATAAAAAAATTAAAAAAAAAAACCTTGTGTCTCTATTCTTTTGTTTAAAAAAACATTGTTGCTTTCTTTATTTCTGTTTCTTCCACTCAGAACTTCATGCTCTCCCAATTCTGCCTCAATGTCTGTATTCAAATGTCTTTATACTGTGTCTCATAGAAGCTGTTGCTTTCTGAAATGGAGCATTTTGTTGTCTTCTTTCTAGTTGACAACTTACAGAATGAATGTGCTTTCATTTTTGTTTAACTCATGAAGAAAATCAATGAGTAAACTGGCAATTTCCTTTACAAATTGACTATAGGACTTCAACTATTTTAATCAGAGCCCTTGAGACATTTACACCTATATAAATAATCATTGAGACTTATTAACTTAATCTTATAAGCAGACTTATAATTTTCACTTGAACAATATTTTCTAAAGCACTAGTTGATATGGATCATTTTGAAAATTCAATTAACTGTCAATAAAAGTAGACTTTATTTTGAAAGACAACCATTAAATTTTATCTAGGCAGTGTGAGCATTGTTAAATGTCAAGTTCTTCCTATATGAAGTAACATTTTAGTGATAAAATGTCCTGCCATCAGCTTTTATTTATTTAGGCATTTTAATCTAATAAATTGAATCATACAATGTGATTCAGTAAGAGTTAAGGAAGCCGTGACCGTAGATTTATAATTTGCTTGGCATTGCAGATAGATAGCATCAAATGCACAAGAAAAGCTACTATATTCTATTACATCTCTATGATCGTAATGAAAATAATAGTGAAGCTTGTTGGAAGCTAGACAGGATTACTTAATTTAGATACTAGAAATTTTTCTTAGAAGTCATTTAGGAGAGGAAAATAATTTTCTATTGCTATTTTGCTAAATGGATTAAAAAAGCTTCCTATGTTTTATTTCAGCATATGTTGTAAAAGGAAATATTGGGTTCTTTTATAAACTTCATAGAGAGAACAGTTTATTTTAATTCTGGCTGCTCAGCATGGACTAAAATCATATTAGACAAGCTTTCCTTTTTATTGACCTATGGCAACTTAAAAGCCAGAGGAGAAAAAAAATCCACAAAAATAATAAATGCTACATATAGCACTATGGGTGCCCTCATACAATACTTGTAGGAGTAACTGCGGTGAATTTTTCTTGAGATACATTTGGCAATACATATCAATACGTACAGCTATTAGTACAGTGAATCCAGTTCTAAGAATTTATACTAAGGAAAAGTGCAAAGTATATGTAAAGCTATACACACACACACACACACACATACATACACATACATACCACACACACATACGTATTCATGAATATAATGTTCATCATATTAAAGTTCATTATTGTGTCTGTCCTAATAGTAAGTATATTACTATAGCAGCACATCCATGCAATGGAGTATTGGGCCACCATGTAAAGTTACTATGTAGATTTCACTTACACACATGTTTTATAGATCTCTAAATGTTTAAAAATCTATAGATTAAAAAATTCCACAATGTATAAGAGTGTTACTGATATTTAAATAACTGGGGATAGGGGCGCCTGGGTGGCGCAGTCGGTTAAGCGGCCGACTTCAGCCAGGTCACGATCTCGCGGTCCGTGAGTTCGAGCCCCGCATCAGGCTCTGGGCTGATGGCTCGGAGCCTGGAGCCTGTTTCCGATTCTGTGTCTCCCTCTCTCTCTGCCCCTCCCTCGTTCATGCTCTGTCTCTCTCTGTCCCAGAAATGAATAAACGTTGAAAAAATTTAAAAAAAAAATAAATAACTGGGGATTATAACACAACTGCAAAGGAAGATATCATTGGTTTACAGAAATCTTCCCCATCTATTTCTGTGATTTACAAGTTTTTTTCCTTGGTTATATATTACCTTAAAAATTAGTAATCAATACTACATCCTGTTGACAAAGAAATGACGAAAGCTGGCAATTGTATCTATGTGAATTTTCTAATGTAAAAATATTTTCTATCTGCAAATATTTGTGCAAATGTATGTGTATGTCCATTTAGCACACTTACCTTTGGTAAGGACGCTCGAGATCCTGAACTCTGTGTGGTCATAGTCAGAACAGTAGTTATTCCCAAGGCTACCCTGGCTGGAGCAGCATCCATATTGATCCAGAATGAAACCCAGGATAGAATCACGATCAGGAGACTGGGAATGTACATCTGGATCAGATAGTATCCCATTTGTCGTTCAAGATGGAATCGCACTTCTATACATGTAAATTTGCCTAGTTGGTTGTAAAATAAATGCAGCAATTGGTAAAAATAGGTCTTTGTATGGTATCAAATGTCACATTTTTTTTTTATATTCTGTCCTAAATTTTCCATGACAGTGAGAAGGGATCCTAAATCATATATGCAAATTGGTTTCTGAAAATATAGTTTCTGTAAGCATCTGGAAGCAACATGAGAGTATACTTACCAGGAAATAGTTTGTAATCTTATTACTTCACATTTGATTAGCACTTCCTACTTTGAAAGTACTCAAACATCTATTATTTCACTTGATTCTAGCAATTGTTTCTGAGATAATACAGGAGAAGTTTTTGTCTCACATAAAAACCTTCTTTACTCATTGATGGGTCTGTTTAGTACTTATTTAGAGCCAGGTGCTATTTGGTCCAGAGGCCTTTACATTTACTTTAAAGTAAGTGCTAAAGGAAAAATTCAGTTGAAGATAAATACTTCCTTAAATGTAATTTATATAAATTATGCATTAATAATTTGGAAACTATTAATGCAAAGAAGAGCAAAACATGTTATTTTCCATCAATAAATTTGAGCATAATTTAAAAACACACTAAAATAACCTGAGATATATTTGTTCTATATATTTACGACATGTGTCTCTATTGTGGTAAGTAACTAATAGAGGAATTAATTATGTCTTAGTTAACCATTTTGTTATTATCTCTGCCTACCCTCGGACTATAGTTCTTAGTGCTATTACCATGTTATCTTTCCCTAAAATAACTGTTTATCTGAATAACCAAATTCTTGGTTTTATTAAGGTCAGTGAGTTAACATGCTGATCTTTTTTTAAGTGACATTCCCTGATCCAGTTGTGAAAGAGAATCACAGAGCACATCCAAGAAAATTAGTAGTGTATTCTTAGATAAGTTTCAGTGCAAAATTTCTAGAAATGTGGCTTGAGCCACGTGCTACTGTGATGCATGGGACAGTCGCTAGATGAAAGGATGGATGAGATTTCAGAGCTTAAAATCCCTAACAAAGTTTCAGAAACTCTGGGGAAGTTAGATTCCACTCTTTAGTGTTTAGTGATCAGAAACATACATGCAAGCTATCTATGTTCCTTTCATCAATTTATCAACTACATACAGAATGCTTAGAAATTCTTGAAATATATAAAAATAAATTTAGATTTTTAAGATTATATTAAAACATATGGGCTTTGTGCTGACAGCTCAGAGCCTGGAGTCTACTTCGGATTCTGTGTCTCCCTCTCTCTCTATCCCTCCCCCACTTGTGCTCTATCTCTTGCTCTATCTTAATATAATTAAGATTATATTAAAATGTAAAAAGTTAAATAATGAAATAGGGTAAGAATAACAGACATTTTCTTGTTATCACTATTAATAATCCAAGTAATCTCATGATATAATTAATAATAAATTAATTGATAATAAATAAAAATATACACATGTATACCACATGTGTATGTGTGGTTCTAGAGAGAAAAATGAACAAGTTATACAAATTCTGATATAAGCACTGGAGCTTCTTTAAGTACATTTATATTTTGACTATCATTTTATTGTATTATTGGTTATTTAATTATTTTACTTTTAAGGCTTAAATTTTATTTCTTGTAAGTGATTCAAAAATTATTTTGATTGATTCATTTTTTAGTTACAAAGTAGAAAAAAATGCATTCTAGTCTCAATTTTTCTTCAAAAAAAAAAAACCCTAGAGAAAATGTAAAGAATCATTGCAATTCAATGATAAAAAGGCAAATAATCCAATATAAAAATGGGCACAAGGTTGACTATTTTATGGCAGTTGAACTTTTTATTTGGGTTGTCTGTAATTTGCAATTAAAATCTCCTGGCTGAGATGGATCAAGCAAAAAAAAGTTATTAAAAGCAGGTATTAAAGAGAGGATATTGGGGCGCCTGGGTGGCGCAGTCGGTTAAGCGTCCGACTTCAGCCAGGTCACGATCTCGCGGTCCGTGAGTTCGAGCCCCGCGTCGGGCTCTGGGCTGATGGCTCAGAGCCTGGAGCCTGTTTCCGATTCTGTGTCTCCCTCTCTCTCTGCCCCTCCCCCGTTCATGCTCTGTCTCTCTCTGTCCCAAAAATAAATAAACGTTGAAAAAAAAATTAAAAAAAAAAAAAAAAAGAGAGGATATTGCTACTTGGAGAAATTAAAAGGATTATAAAAATTACTAGGAATAACTGTATACCAACAAGCGATGAAGTGCACAAATATATAGAATGACACATATTACTGAAACTGATTCAAGAAAAATAGAAATCTGAATAGGCCTATAAAAAGTAGAGGTTGAATTAGTCATTTTAAAACTTCACACAAGGGAAAACTAAAGACCAGAAAGCTTCACTGGTGAATTCTGTTAAACAGTTAAAGACAAATGAATAACAATCCTACATAAACTCTTCCAGGAAATAGACAGAAGGGAATACTTCCTAATTCATTCAATGAGGTGAGTATTACCCTGATAGAAAAACCAGATAAAGACATCCCAGGAAAAAAATGTATATAGCCAATATCTCTTATGAATATAAATGCAAGAAAACCAGAAAAATACTAGCAAACTGAATCTAGCAACATATGAAAAGTGCTATACACCATAACCAACTACAATTATGGAATGAAAGCAAGTTGGCTTAGCCTTAAAGTCAATGTAATACACTATATTAATAGAACAAAAACCAAAACTAAATGATCATCTCAACAGAAGTAAAACTTTGTGAAAAATCCAACAGTCTTTCATAACAAACACAACAAACTAGAAACAGAAGGGAATTTCCTCAACCTGATAAAAGGCTTCTATGAAAAACTTACAGCTAATACCATACTTAATGGTGAAAAGCTGAGTGCTTTCCTACTAAATTCTGGAACAAGGCAAGAACCTCTTCTCTTGCCGCATCTATTAAGCATTGTAGTGAGAGGTTCTAGCCACGATAATTAGGCCAACAATTAAGAGAAAGGCATTCAGGGGCGCCTGGGTGGCGCAGTCGGTTAAGCGTCCGACTTCAGCCAGGTCACGATCTCGCGGTCCGTGAGTTCGAGCCCCGCGTCAGGCTCTGGGCTGATGGCTCAGAGCCTGGAGCCTGTTTCCGATTCTGTGTCTCCCTCTCTCTCTGCCCCTCCCCTGTTCATGCTCTGTCTCTCTTTGTCCCAAAAATAAATAAACGTTGAAAAAAAAATTTTTAAAAGAAAAAGGCATTCAGATAGAAAAGGAAGTACTAAAAGTATCTCTATAAGCAGGAGATATTACCTTGCATGTGGGAAATCCTAGAGAATTCACTAAAAATCTAGTTGAACTGCTGAGTTCGGCAAGGTTATAAGATATACTATCACTATACAAAAATCAGTTGTGTTTCTCAACACTAGCAATAAACAATAAAAAATCAAATTAAAAAAAACAATTCCATTTATAATAGAACCACATAAAATAAAATACTAATAAGTAAATTTAAAAAAAATTTTTTTTTCAACGTTTATTTATTTTTGGGACAGAGAGAGACAGAGCATGAACGGGGGAGGGGCAGAGAGAGAGGGAGACACAGAATCTGGGACAGAGAGAGACAGAGCATGAACGGGGGAGGGGCAGAGAGAGAGGGAGACACAGAATCGGAAACAGGCTCCAGGCTCTGAGCCATCAGCCCAGAGCCTGACGCGGGGCTCGAACTCACGGACCGCGAGATCGTGACCTGGCTGAAGTCGGATGCTTAACCGACTGCGCCACCCAGGCGCCCCTCTAATAAGTAAATTTAATGAAAGAAGTGCAAGGCTTCCACACTAAAGAAATACAAAACATAGCTGAACAAAATTAAAGAAAATTGGAACAAATGGAAAGTCATTCTGTAGTCATTAATTAAAACACTAAATATGGCTAAATCAAAATACTTCCCAAGTTGCTCTACAAATTCATTTCAATCTCTCTCAAAATATCAACTGCCTTTATGCAGAAATTTACAAGCTGATTCTAAAATTAGTATGGAAATGCAAGGGACCTAGAATAACCAACCAATACAGCCTTCAGGGGAAAAAAGAACAAATTTGGAGGACTCACATTTCCCCATTTCAAGGCTTGCTACAAATCTACAATAACTACAAAACATGGTCATCTCATATAGATATGCAGATCACTGGAATAGAGCTGAAGTCCAGAAATGATCATTTATGGTCAACTGATTTTCAACAAAGGACTAAAGCTATTCTATAGCGAAATATCAGTCTTTTCAATAGATGTACAGGGAGAACTTTGTGTTCACATGCAAAAGAATGAACATCTACCCCATCTCATACTATTCAAAATGGATCATAGACCTATATGCAAATTCTAAAACTACAAAATTCTTTTTTTTTAATATATGAAATTTATTGTCAAATTGGTTTCCATACAACACCCAGTGCTCATCCCAAAAGGTGCCCTCCTCAATACCCATCACCCACCCTCTCCTCCCTCCCACCCCCCATCAACCCTCAGTTTGTTCTCAGTTTTTAACAGTCTCTCCCACTCTAAAGTCTTTTTTTTTCCTTCCCCTCCCCCATGGGTTCCTGGAAAACTACAAAATTCTTGGAAGAAGGCATGGGGTAAATCTTTATAGCCTTGGGTTAAGCAATAATTTTTTTTAAAGACAATACCAAAATCACAAGAAATAAAAGAAAAAAAAAGTGATACATTTGGCTTCTTCAAAATTAAAAGTTTTGGGGCTTCAAATGACACAATTAAGAAAGTGAAAAGACAATCTACTGACTGGGAAAAAGCATATGTAAGTCAATACTAAAAAAGAGAAATAACTGAATCAGAAAATAGGTAAGAAAATTGAATAAACATCTTTTTCCAAAGAAGATATGCAAATATCAATAAGCACATGAAAAGGGGATGGCTCGGTCTATTAAGTGCTTAAGTGTCAGATTTCAGCTCAGGTCACAATCTCAGGTTCATGAGTTCAAGTCCCACCACATAGGGTTCTGGGATGACAGCACAGAGCCTGCTTTGGATCCTCTTCCTCTCTCTCTGCCCCTCCCTTGCTCTCGCTCTCTCTGTCTCTCTCTCTCAAAAATAAATAAACATTCAAAAAAAGCATATGCAAAGATTTTCATCATTACCCATGAAAGAAATGTAAATCAAAACCACAATGAGATATTGTTTCACCCACTAAAATGGCTATAATAAAAGAGATGAACAATAACAAAGGTTGATTAGGATGTGAAGAAACTGGAACCTTCACTGATTGATGGAAGGGTTGTAAAATGGTGTGAATACTTTGAAAAACAGACTGGCAGTTCTTTTAAATGTTAAACATAAATTTACCACATGATCCAACTTTCCACTCCTAATTATATACCCAAGAGATATGACATAGATCCACCCCAAAATATGTATATGAGTGTTCATAAGTGGCTCATAAGTTGGAAACACTCCCAATGTCTATCAACTGGTGAATGAATAAAAAAAACAAATGAGGTATATCCATACAATAGAGTACTATTTGGGAATAAAAAGGAATGAAGTATGGAAATATGCTATCATGGGGATGAATCTCAAAAACATTCTTCTAAGTGAAAAAAGACCATCACAAAGACCACATATGATTCCATTTATATACAACATCCAGAAAATATAAAGCTATAGAGACAGAAAGTTGACTACTGATTACCTAGGGCTGCTGGATGGGAAGGAGTGCTAATGGTTATGAGGTTTATTTTTTTTAGGTGATAAAATGTTCTGAGATATGGTGATGGTCACACACCTCTGTAAATATACTAAAAATCACTGAGCTGTGTTCCTTAAACAAATGAATTTTATAGTACCTCAATTATATCTCAATTGAGTTATTGCATTGTTTTAAATGTTTATTTATTTATTTTGAAAGAGAGAGAAAGAGTGCAAAAGTGCAAGTGAGAGAGGGGCAAAGAGAGGGAGAGAGAGTGATTCCCAAGCGGGTTCCACACTGTCAGTGCAGAGGCCACAGGGCTCTGTCTCACCAACAGTGAGATCATGACCTGATCTGAAATCAAGAGTCAGATGCTTAACCAACTGAGAGCCACCCAGGAGCCCCTCAATAGAGTTGTTTAAAAAAAAAAATTCCTTTGTTACAAGATGAACAAGGTCTGAGGATCTAGATAACATGGCAACTAGAGTTGATAACACTACTGTATAATTGAAATTTGCTAGGAGAGTAGAATGTAAATATTTTCACATACACAAAAGGTAAGTATGTGAAGAGATGGGTGTATTAACTAACTTGATAGGGGAAATCCTTTAACAGTGTATACATATATTAAATCAGCATGCTGTATGCTGATTAACCTATTATTTTATGTCAATTATACCTCAACACAACTGGAGGGGAAGAAAAAGCCTGCTTGCCGATACAGAGCTAAAGGGAAAGTTTCCTGTTTAGAGTAAATCTGCCCCTCCCAGGAAAATATTGTAATATTCTCACATGTACAGACAAATTCTCCATGTTCAAATCCACTTTTTATTTACTATTTTACTCAACAAATACTTGTTGAGTATCTTCATACTTCAGCAGACTGAGGAAACACAGAAATAGACTATATGTAATCCTTGGCTTTCAAAACTTTTGGTAATGAAGGAAACAATACATAAGTAAGCATAGAAATTAAAGATAAAATTTTAGGCAGTGAAAGCAGTAAGTGGAAGGGGGCATTTGGGCATTTAGCATATGCTTGTTATGGAGTCATTTGAGCAGTCCGGAACTATGTGAGAGTATTGAGCTTGGGACAATTTGAGGAAACAGTATGTTTGTGTGTGTAGAAGAATGTACGTAGAGAAGTACGTATGTAAGTATAGAAGAGCATGTACAGAAGGAAGAGCAAATACAAAGGACCCAAAGCAGGAATCGGTGGGTGTACGTAAGAAAGCAAGCCACTGTGGCCAACTCATAGAGTAAGGGGAGACGTAGAAGAGAGTCTTGGGGAGACCCCAAGTTTGTGGCATTTTGTTACAGCAGCCCTAGGAAACCAGTCCACCAGCTTATACCAACTCTAGTCGCTTCTTAGCATCTCTCTAAAATTTGCTTGTCACTGTGACTGCCCCTGGAGAGTTGAGCCAGGACCCTGGTATTGACCTGCTTGCCCTTTATCTTTGGGTTGAGATCTTAACCTTGAACTCCCCATTAAATTAAATATCAGCCTCATCCCTGGGCTAAGAAAACAGCAGTAACTTTTTCACCAGGTACTATGAATTGATTAAAGAGATAAAAGAGATTGAAGACCTTGTAGAGTGAAAGGTCAGGTCACAGTACTGGCAATCGATGAGCCAAAGAGGAATCATAGTTACTGTAAGGAAATAATAGGAGCAGCAGCTGATGCCAGTGGGAGGCTGTGGACTAACCGCACTGAAGTGATGACTCACTTGTGGGTGGTTTAACAGAATTTGTAGAAATGGTTTAGGCAGCAAGAATAAATATTATGGGAATAGTCCGTACTGACTGAGAGAAGAAAACAGATCTCATGAATGTGCAAATATATCAGTCCTTGGTGTTAAAAACAAAATCTTGGGGCGCCTGGGTGGCTCAGTTGCTTGAGTATCCGACTTCCGCTCAGGTCATGATCTCCCGGTTCGTGAGTTCCAGCCCCGTGTGGGACTCTGTGCTGACAGCTCAGAGTCTGGAGCCTGCTTCAGATTCTGTGTGTCTCTCTCTCCCTGCCTCTCCCCTGCTCGCTCTCTCTCTCTCTCTCTCTCTCTCTCTCTCAAAAATAAATAAATATTTAAAAAATTTAAAGTTAAAAACATGTATCTATCCTCAAAGGCAAAAGGCTGCTGTGTCAGTGTAAGTAGTAGGTGCTTAGGTAACAGTAACTTGAAATGCATAAAACTGTAGCCAAAAGAGAGGTTTAGGCAAATGAAGCTTTAAAAAAAAAAAAAAAAAAAGCAATTTCTTTCATTTTGTCATCAAACACAACGTATATTGTCCAAGAAGAGCTAGAAAGTACATTTTATTGTTCACATAGAAATTAAAGGAACTTTTTTTTTTTTTGAAAGATCGTTTAGACAGAACTATGGGCTTTTTGCAAAAGAAAAAAATAGATATAATTGAGCATTTCTTTGATCCTATACGAATCAGTTATATAACAACATGCATTGAGTTGAAGTATTCGTAAATTTCACATGCATTTGTTTTCTGCTGTCACTATGAAAAATACTGAGCTATAAATAGTTAAAATAATTAATCTACCACTATAATTAAGAAATATTGAACATCATAAAACCAGAAGTCACAAGCATAATAAAGAATGCTCAAACCCTACCTGTGTTGTAATGTTTAGTGCAGTATCGTAAATCTTTCTCTTCTTTCAGCAGAAACTGGGGCAAAGTGAGTCCTTCGGCCACTTGTACAGGCGCCTCATCTTGCCATTCAAAAATGAGATCATTCATTGTGTACCCAACTAGGTAAAACATAATAAACATATTAATAACATAAAAGTGCATTCAAAGAAATAAAATTAAAAAAAACAAAAAACTTGTACATTTCACATAGGATGGGAAGACCAGTGTCATCTTAACTCGATAGACTGGCAGTTTCATCTCACCAAAGTCTGTTGAAATCTATTCTCATAGAATACTCACCAAATAATGTGAGAAAACATAGTAGGTTAATAAAAACCATGACATGGCATATAGAAACTTCAAAGGACATGCATATCCATTGTTTCCTTGGAATGGGCCACAACAGAATTATTACAACAGTTCATTTTGGTTCCACTCCATTAGATATCTCCTCACCTCTCAAAGTACTCAGGACTCTTTCAACAAAAACTGAAATTGTTACTGATTAGGAAAAGGCCTAAACTGTAATATCTATGGGGGAAAATATCAAGGCTTATACCTTTCTTTCTCTCTCTCTCTCTTTCTTTTTTCTTTCTTTCTTTTCTTCCTTCCTTCCTTCCTTCCTTTCTCTTCCTCTTTCTTTCTTTCTTTCTTTCTTTCTTTCTTTCTTTCTTTCTTTTCTTTCTTTCTGTTTATTTGTTTATTTATCTTCAGAAAGAGTGAGCAAGAGAGAAATACAAAGGAAGACACGAGATGGGAAGTGACAGAGAGAAAGAGAGAGAGAGAATCCCAAGCAGGCTCTGAACATTGTCAGTGCAGAGCCCGACATGGGGCTCAAACTCATGAACCATGAGATCATGACCTGGGCCAAGATCAAGAGTTGGATGCTTAGGCGACTGAGCCACCCAGGCACCACAAGCCTTCTAGCTTTCTTGATTTAATCATTAACTATTTTAGTTGATGGCATTTGCTTCTACATTCCAAATCCTAAAATGAACAAAATGGTATTTTAAATAGAAATGCCAGCTATTCAGAGAAACTCAGAGTACAAAGAAAATCCATGTGAGACAGTTTGTGGAGGAGGAAACTCTTGCACATACTATCGGTGAATTCAGGACAGAATTAACCAATATATTTTGTAATAAGTCAGCATCTTTTAGTAAATGAAAAATTCATATTTATATAGGAGTGGCACCTAAGAAAAGAAGGATTTCATCTTCCCCCTGTTCTGAATGAGAAGCTGCTGAAACATACACTTAAAGACAAAAAGTGAATGGAGCTTTTGGAGGAAGACTGCTACCATGGAGGTAGAGAGAGGACATAGGATCTGGCTTCTGAGCTAAGTCAAGTGGGCGATAAAGGAAGCAGCAGCTCTAAATCCATGAAGCAGCAAGCAAGGGAAATTGTCCCAAACAAGCTATCCTGGAAATGAGCTGGTGTTGTAGGGAAGAGGCTGTTGAGTGATTAGGAACAACTGGTATGGAGCAGATTTGGCTGGACAGAGCAATGTGTACGGAAGGGAACTGATCATCCTCCCTTCTCCCACAATACCTGGAAAAGAACCTTCTGGAAAGAGCAGAATCTGGAGTCAGAGGCTCAACTGCACGCACCTAACCCTTGGGCATATCTAGTGGAATATACTCCACTGGTGGCGGGGATGGTCATAGTGAGAGCATCAGTGATTAGAGATAGGATCTCTCTGGACTTTGCGGGAGTCTGCTGTCGAAGTTTTAGCACAGTGTCATCAGTGTGATGGCTCCTTATGGAGCGAGAACTATTTGCTAGCTGTTGGAAAGTCACCTAGAGTGAAGCCCATGTCTGAATTCTGGTTTCAGAGCAGATATGGGAACCTACAGGGCTACGCTTGATTTGCTTTAACTGTAATACATTTCACTGAACCTCACAATTAATGATTTGGTTACTAGTGATTAAAAGGCTCTTCCTTATATTCATAAGCCCTCTGATATATCCATTATAAATACCATTTTACCCAGAAAGAAAATACATGCAATTTCTTAAAGATCAAAGGTAGTAAAACAGGGGTGGCTGGGTGGCTCAGTCAGTTAAGCATCTGACTCTTGAATTCCCCTCTGGTTGTGCATGATCTCATGGCTTGTGAAATCGAGCCCCATTTGGGGCTCTGTGCTGATAGCACGGAGCCTGCTTGGGATTCTCTCTCTCCCTATCTCTCTGCCCATCCCTCCTTGCACGCTTTCTCTCTCACAGTAAATTAAAAAAAAAAGACATTAAAAAAAAGATATTAATACAGGCACCACTGCTTATCTGCTTCCAGGTAAGACATGTGCCATATTCTCCCGTACCTCCAATGACTAAGACAAAATATGTGAGATTTCATCCCAATTTAGACAGACCAGTGGAGAAACTTCATTTTGTTTTTACATTCTAAGTTTTTCTTGGGGTCTTCTGTGAAAAGAAACGACCTCTCTGAGATTTCCTCAAAGCAAGCTGTAGTCTCTAATGCCATTTATAGGCAGAATTTTTAGCTTCCTTATGTTAGACAATTGCCCACACAAAGTGACTTAGGTATGGGAAACTCATAATCAAAATATGCTAGCTCCTTATGGTCCCTAAAATATCTGCTTGAAACCAGAAAGATAATAGTCAGATGGCATGGGTGGGGGTAATTCTTTTGTTCTGAGAAATTTACTCGGATGTCCAAGGAAGATAACTAAATGGTAATTTTGTCTCAATAAACCTTCAAATGTGACTTAAAAAAAATCAATACTCTTTTCCACAGTTCAAAGTGTTGTAACATTCTTATGCTCTTGTTTGGGAGATCTTGGCATAAGCTTGAGAATGTTAAGGAGAAGAGGATTGACTAATGAGATCAAGGTGGTGAGGTGCATTGCCTTGTATCATAATGAACTTCACAACAAGAAATACTCTATTCAGGGAACAGAGACATTAACCCTAATTTCAGCCAACAATCCCATATGGTAGCTGCAGTGAAACACGTGCACAAATGGTTCAATGCAACCAAACGTTCAAGTATTTACCGAGCACCAACTGTGTGTCAGACATCCTCCTAGGCTGCAGGGATGGTGAGGTGTTATCACAGGGTAGAACGTAAATGGCAGGGGAGAGGTACAGAGTGCTGAGTGCATTCAGAAGGGGGATCTATGATAGCCACTTAGGCCTCATTTGAGTGGGACCTTGAAAAAAAGATGTGGCTTCATACAAAGAATGTGAGAAAAAATCAGGCCCTCAGGCACAGAGAATGCTATAATTAGTTGAGGGAAACCGCAAAGTCCCAGGGTTTGTAATAGAAATAGAAATAGCTTCGTTTGTTCTAGAGCCAGTTTGCACGAAGGCGATATGGAATGAAAAGATAAATTAACGTAAGAGTGTGTGCATTTTAACTTCCAGGTTGAGAGCTTTGATTTTTTAACATTCCCTGTGGGCAATAATGAACAATTGGAATCTTCTGAGCGGGGGAGTGATATGACAAAAACTAGGCTGTAGGAACATTAGCAAGATCCATTCATGAGTTTCTCAAGGTTCCCATAATTATGAGAAGACATTCACCTTTTTCCTTGTGTTGACATTCGCTGGATCGGATTGTGAAGAAACAATGGAGGGTAAAACTTCTGGTGCTTTAGCATAATTAAAGACAATGGCAACAAACTACCTGCGTGGCTATTGTGTTCTTAATGCCACATCTTGTAGTGTAGTACTAACAATGCTAATTCTAAAGAGTGTCTACAATCCTTGATGAAGCAGGAACAATGATCATTTTATGACATTTTGACTCTTATGTAAAAGTCCTTTTAATATCCTGTGTGTTGGGGCGCCTGGGTGGCTCAGTTGGTTAAGCGGCCGACTTCGGCTTAGGTCATGATCTCGTGGTCCTTGAGTTCGAGCACCGCGTCGGGCTCTGTGCTGACAGCTCAGAGCCCGGAGCCTGTTTCAGATTCTGTGTCTCCCTCTCTCTGACCCTCCCCTGTTCATGCTCTGTCTCAAAAATAAATAAACGTTAAAAAAGAATTAATATCTTTTGTGTTAAAATGTTAAGTATCTAGAAAGTACTTCAGCTGCATACTGTTTTATGATGGTTCTTCTAAGGAAGAGTACTGGGGTGACTAATCGGCCAGTTACACCAGTTGTGTTTGTGTGTGTGTGTGTGTGTGTGAAACATCATTTTTACCTGAAAAAAAAAGGCTGGTAAACTATAGTTATTATTTATGGCAAACCATTTTCTCAAAAACGAAGGAATTGAGTCTATCATATTGAGGGAAATAACTGAGAGTATTTGTCATCAATGATAGATGTTGAACTTTCAAGTCAAAATTGGACTCTTGGAAAAATTGTTTACGCGATACTTAAAGACGTTTAAAGTTCGAGACTTAAAGTTCGAGAGAGAGATAGAGAGTGGTGGGCAAGGGGCAGAGAGAGGTGGGGGAGGACAGAATCCAAGCAGGCTCCACACTGTCAGCATGGAGCCTGACTGGGGCTCAACTCACAAACCGTGAAATCATGACCGAGTGGAAATCAAAAGTCAAACGCTTAAACTACTGAGCCACCCAGGCATCTTTGTTGTTTTAAAGGGCTGAGTAGTGTTTCATTGTATGTATATACTACTTTTCTTTTTTTATCCATTCATCTGTCAATGGATATTTACATTATTTCCACTCCTTGGCTATTGTGAATTGTACTGCAATAAACATAGTGGTGTTAATATTTTTTTTGAGATCCTGATTTTAATTCTTTTGGAAAAAAAACATAGAAGTAGGATCGTATGGTTCCTATTTTCAATTTTTGCTACAACACGGATGAACCTTGAGGATATTTTGCTAGGTGCAATAAGCTAGTCTCAGAATAACAAATACTGCATGATTTCACTTATATGAGGTTTATAAAATAGTCAAATCAATTGAATAAAAGAGTGAAATAGGGACTGAGGGTGAAGGGAAAATGAAAATGACTAATCCACCAGCCTGAAGTTTTAGTCAAGCAAGCTGAATAAGTTCTAGAGATCTGCTGTGCAGCATTGTACCTACAGTCAACAATAATATATCCTTAAAAATTTAAGAGAGCAGAACTCACGCTAAGTGTTCTTGCCACAATAAAATAAAATAAATTTTTAAAAAGTCGTTTGCATTCTTGAGATGGCAAAGAAAAAAAAAGTCTCATTCTTTTCCAATGGTCCTTAAGGAATATAAGTCAGAGATAATATTTCAGTAGCTTGTTTTGTCAAAATTGGGGATTAATTAAAAATATATTTAGGGAAAAATAAGTTGAGAAAACTTCAAAGTTTCAGGTCTAAGTAACTGAAAGGTAGCTATGCCACAGTCTTTACTTTATATTTCATGTCATTAGAGTCGCCTTCTCTGACCATCTTATAAAATACTTTTCTTCCAAATAGTCTGCACTAGTTTTTTCCTGTTCACTTTTCCCACAGAACTTAACTGACTGAACCACCCATGTGCCCCAAGATTTTTCATTTTTAGATTAGGTATTATTAGTCATTGTTTTAAAATACATCATTGTTGCTTTGACTGATCTTCAATTTTACTTCTAGATTCTCCCATGGCATAAGAGTATGAGACTATTTTAATAGTTTCACATTAAATTAAATTTGTACAAAAAAAAAAACTTTAAGGGGCGCCTGGGTGGCGCAGTCGGTTAAGCATCCGACTTCAGCCAGGTCACGATCTCGCGGTCCGTGAGTTCGAGCCCCGCATCAGGCTCTGGGCTGATGGCTCGGAGCCTGGAGCCTGCTTCCGATTCTGTGTCTCCCTCTCTCTGCCCCTCCCCCATCCATGCTCTGTCTCTCTCTGTCCCAAAAATAAATAAAAAACGTTGAAAAAAAAATTTGTACAACAGCAAACATCCGGAATGGTCCATCTGTCTTTATTGAATTCTTCCCGTAATGAAGAAACTACCATCTTCCTTTCAGAGGATGCTGACTCCTGAATTGAGTGGGGGCAGAAATGTGTAACTTTTCCCCTCTGCTGCCCACTTGGTGTACAAACCTGTGACATCTGTAAGGTGGGTTAAAGTATCCAAGTGTCATGGATATAAGTTACAAAACTATAAGTGAAAGCTGAGCAGTGAATGCTTTGAAACCTACAAACATTTCTTTATTTCATTATTTGGCAACACTCTTACATTTCACAATAACTCCTTTTAGCGGAATGGGCTAAAAGAAATGAAAGTTCAATATTCATTGAAAAATTAAGCAACACATTTCTATTTTACAAGAAAGTTGATGATGAATGTGTAACATCAATAAAACATTGTCTATATCTAACATTCACAAAAGCTCTGTCCACATAAAAGCCACAGGAACACAGAGCTAAAAACTCATCAGCACCTACTTCAAAAGATACAGTCCTTTCAAGAACACTGCCCAAAGATGATCATTTGATATGTGCATTTGTAGGGAAAGCATTTACATATTCCATTATAGAAACCAAGTCTTTATTTATATCAAACTGTTGCTTTTCTGAATTAATTTGACTCTTTTTTCATTTTAATTTTTCCTGGAAAAGTGCATGATGGGAAATTTGCAAGCAATGAAATGATGTGAGGCTTGTTTCAGTACCATTTCCTACTTTAAAGAGAAAATTGGTTAAATTCATTTTAAATTAATTTTTAAATCTAATTCTGTAATCAAAGTAAAGCTTTTGGAATTACATTTGTTGAAGATGAGCTATGTAATGTCACTGTAAATTCCATTGAGAAGTCTCTCTTAAATTCACTTAAGTTCAACATTGAAAATAAATGTCACTTGCTTGTGATAGAGCTGAATAAAATCTCTGTTGGAATTCATCACAGTTGTAAAAAAGCCAGTAAGTCACAGGGATAAAAGGTACAGCATAGGGAATACTGTCAATGGAATTGTAATAGTGTTGTGCGGTAAGACATGTTAGTTGCACTTAAGGTGAGCACAGCATAACTTAAAAGAAAAAAAAAAGAAATCTGTGGAGCTGCAGCGTTTTTGGAATTAGTTATGATGCATATATGATTTATTTTATATCCATAAACTCTTACACTCTATCAATGAAAGAGTAGCAGTAGTCATTAACATTTATGACTTTTTTATTGGAACAGAGCACCTGAACTATATTTCCTTGTATCTGACAAAGCTGATGCAAAATTAAAAATTACATTTGATTATGGCACAACATGCCTTCTCTATTTACTGCTTGTTATCTGGGAAATTTTGATGCAGAATTAAAAATTACATTTGATTATGGCACAACATGCCTTCTCTATTTACTGCTTGTTATCTGGGAATTTTTTTTTTAATTTTTTTTCAACGTTTTTTATTTATTTTTGGGACAGAGAGAGACAGAGCATGAACGGGGGAGGGGCAGAGAGAGAGGGAGACACAGAATCGGAAGCAGGCTCCAGGCTCTGAGCCATCAGCCCAGAGCCCGACGCGGGGCTGGAACCCACGGACTGCGAGATCGTGACCTGGCTGAAGTCGGACGCTTAACCGACTGCGCCACCCAGGCGCCCCATATCTGGGAAATTTTTAAGAAGTATGAACATTTGAAGAAGTATTTTGTAAATCATCGTGTATGTTCTGCAATTGTATTGAACTTTTGATAAATACGTTCTCTAAATTTTGGTTGCAGTTGTTTAAGATCAGTCGGAAATATTTAATCAAATTTTTTTAAGAATGGAACACTAAAATTTTGCATTTTGAAGCTTTTAGAAATGGTAATTATAAAAATAAAATTTCTATGCAGGAATACCTTGAGATTAATCCCTATAATATAAAGGAAAAAATAATAAAATCTTAAATGACATGCACTATTTTTTTATTGGAATTTGATAGCTGTGTTTTGGAATGGGAAGATTATATTGATAGACTGCTTGTTTTTAATTGGATAACTTATATTGAAATGGAAATGGAATTGAGAAGACATATACACCCAAATCTAAATTAGACAAAAAATTAAAAAAGATTCCTAAGTAGAAACAATTAATTTGACTGATTTTGTCCTAAAAAACATATTTACTGATAAAAACCCTCTTATTCAAGACAAAGACAATATCTATAAAAATAAATGGCTTAAATAGTTGCATATATCAATATAAAATACATAAAATCAAGTTCTGACTTTATCAAGTATTGTAGCTACCTCAACTATAGAGAATATTTTCTCATTGAAATCATTATATTATATGGCAAGGTCAACTGATAGTGTTAACACTTTCAAATTTAATACCAAAATTGCAACTTTAAAGAGAATTCCAATTATTTTGGTTTTCTCTTTAATATATATATATTTATATATATGTTATACATTTATATATATAATAAATATACAAATATATAAATGCATATATTTATTTAGAAAGGACATACTTTATTAATTATTACTATTATTATTTTGAGAGGGAGAGAGGGCACCAGCACAAGTGGAGGCGGGGCAGAGTGAGCAAGAGAGCAAATCTCAAGCAGGCTCCATGCAGAGCCAGAGGTAGGTCTCCATCTTCAGACCCTGAGATCATGACCTGAACAGAAATCGAGAGCCTGATGCTCAACTGTTGGAGCCACCTAGGCATCTCAGAAAAGATAGATATCAAAAAGAAATAGTTTAGGACTATTTAATTTACCCGTTAACATTCTAAAAAACCTGTCAGTTAATAAATAGATACTATAAAATGTAATAATTTCAATATCTGCGGTGCTTTCCTTTAGTCTTTTAAGTGTCCCCATTTTAATAAGTTATAGGTTACCCTGATAATAGGGAGGAGCTTTAGCGCCCTGATGGCAATGAGAAGAAATGAGTGGAAGACCACATGAACTGACGTCGTTTCGCCACTTTCAACCCTTTCTACCCTCCACTTCAGGATGTTTCACCATGGCTCTGCGGGGCTGTACCTTCACATCCAACAAAATCTGAGGCTGGTAAAATCCAGTTCTCTTGGCATCATCATACTTTTGATGTTTTCCTTTGTGGCGGGGATACAACGTTTCAGCCATACCTTCCAATCAGTTCTTAACTTCATTTACTCAGCCTTCAGGCTTTGTTCTAAAATCTTTTTGTTCCCTCAAATAATATGATATGGAAGCTACTTTGGTGTAAACCTCATGGTGGGTCAGTTAGAAATTGAGATTCCCAGCTATATTACACGTACATGAAACATTCATAACCGTACACATAGCCCGTGTGTGTATATGCACACACACACACACACACACACACAGTAAAAGAAGAGGGGTCACGACAAAACTGGTTAACACTAGTAAGAAAGGATTGTTCAGTTGAGGCTAAAACATGTTTTTGTTTTTCAGTCTCTTTTGTTCAAATTTCCCAGTATAAACGTGCTGGTTTTGAAGACATCATTCAGATGTATTATGTTATCATTAAAAAAAAAATCAAATAACCTTTGGTTATTTAAAAAACAGTTCAAAAGACTACAGGAAAATAAAAGAAAAAGGATATTGTTTAATACCTTATAGTAGTATGTAAAAGAAATACTTATTCAAAGGGAAGGTATGACTGACAATATATTTAAGCTGAAATCGTTTTGAGAGTTATAAATAAACTATAGATTCACGTTCAGTTTTAAGTGACCTAGAATCACATTTGGCCCAGCTTTCTCACTCAAATAAAGGAGAGAGAGAGAGAGACTGAGATTTCTCGGTTTGACACAGCTTGCAAACGCTGATGTCCTTAACTAGCAGCTGGAATTTAAAAAACAAGAGGAAGAAAATGCTCACTCTTGGCACATGTTTGCTAATTATTGCCAGGAGGAATATTACTCAAGTAGATTTTATTGACTTGACAAGGAACAACTGCTATGTCAAAATGTATTTAACTAAAACATTTTTATTTATAATGTGTGCGTTATTTCGAAAAATCTTACTGTTAACCAGGTTGTTAGATGTGGTTTCGTTTAAGTTATAGGCCTGCTAAATTATCTTAATAATTACACTTTCTCTAAGACTCTCTGGTAAACTAACCTATAGCAATTACTCTACTAGTATTTTGGCTACTAGAACTAGATTTAAAAAGAACTAATGCTTGTTATAAATTTGTGAGCTATTAATTCACAGAAGTTTGCTCTGTCCACTTGATAGTTGTGTGACTGTGGGAAAGTCATTTTACCTTTCTAAACCTTCATTTGCTGATTTGTACAATAAAAAAATAATAAAACCTATCTCATTAAGTTGCACTTAGGATTAAATCAAATAATACATGTAAAGGATAATACAACCACTGTGATGTCACCTTTTTGTAAGACACAACTACACCATCTTTTTTTTATTGTCATGTGTTTAGAATATCTGATAATCAGCAAAGTCAAATTAGAAAGATGAGGACAGACTGAGACAGAATAGTCATGGTGTTAAAAGGGTGCAATAATGTTTAAGTGGGGAGTAATTTTATGAGTAGCTAGTTCATCAATGAATATTTTTGTCTCAGGGAAAACTTGCTTTCTAACTAACATTGTAACTGTAGAGGCTTCAGTAATAAATACTCAGAAAAACAAGAACCATCTGTATCTCTAACTAGCCAGGCAAAAGGCATAGAATTATTTTGAAAAATATCCACACTGTTTTAAATTATGAAAGAGCTTGAAAACAGTAGAGATCATTAGGAAATAATTGTGAGAAATCTTCACCAAACTCCTTAAATAGTCTCCAGAGTAACCAATCTGCATCATATCAGATGTGGTTTTGAAATGAATCTGCAAACTAAATAACAAAAACTTCCCATCTGTCTTTAGATCTTTCCATCCAAAAACCCCATTAAAGCGTATTTTGAAAGTTTCTTACAATTTGTGTCTAATTTTTTTTAAGTTGACCTTAAGAATATCTTTTCCTATAGTTTTAGGGATTTAGGCTGTTCCTTGTGGAAAAGGGCCCTTTCCTCCCTGAATTATTTCCTTGTATTTTCTTTTCTAACCTGAGTAATTAAAATTTCTTTAGTTTTCTCACACTGGTGAGGTTTTCCTGTTTTGTTGCCAACATTCGTCTTTAGATAAGAAATCAGGAATTAGATCTTTTATTGATATAGTGACAGATTATATACACCATGTCATCTTTGGCTTTTTATAAAAAATGAAGCTTTATTACAAGTCTAGGAAATTATTACTCAATATTCTACAAAGATTAAAAATACCCTCCATCCCTTACTTTGCCTGGGAAACCTGTCAATTTCGAAATTTCCTTTATGGTATAAATCAAAGGCTGAAAATTAAATCTTTCATTTTGGTCTCACCCCTATTCCTGCACATCAATTTCTACTGTCAATCCCCCAGGGGCACAGTCTAAGTCATAATATGGCTGTGTTTCCCTCCCTCACAGATTAGCTATTTGTGAAGCAAACAGACAAAATGCATTTATAAATAAAACTGTGATATCAATAAAAATTTGTCTTTTGAAGAGATAGCTTTGTGTTTTATTTCCTACAGCCAATTAAAAAAAGAAAGGATTAGGGGCGCCTGGGTGGCTCAGTCTGTTAAGCATCCAACTTTGGCTCAGGTCATGATCTCGCAGATCAGAAGTTCAAGCCCTGCGTCGAACTTGGAACCTACAGGCATCCTTAGAGGTATATTATTGGTTCCGTTCCAGACCACTGTGATAAAGCAAATATTGCAATAAAGCTAGTCAAATCATTTTTTGGCTTCCCAATGCATATAAAAGTTATGTGTATACTATACTATAGCCTATTAAGTGGGCAATAGCATTAAGTCTAAAAAAACACACTGTACCTACCTTAATTTAAAAATATTTTATTATTAAAAAATGCTAACCATCATCTGAGCTTTCAATGAGTCATGAACTTTTTTGCTGGTGCAGGGTCTTACCTTGACACTGATGGCTGCTGAGTGGTCAGGGTGGTGGCTGCTGAGGATTGGGGGGGCTGTGGCAATTTCTTAAAATAAGGCAACAATGAAATTTGCTGCATCGGCAAACTACTTTTCACCAATGATTTCTCTGTGGCATGTGATGCTGTTAGATAGCATTTTACCCACATCAGAACTTCTTTCAAAACTGGGAGCGGGGGGGGGCTCCTGGGTGGCTCAGTGGGTATAGTGTCTGACTCTTGATTTCAACTCATGATCTCACGGTTTGTGAGACTGAGCCCTGAATCAGGCTCTCTGCTGACCGCACGGAGCCTGCTTGGGATTCTGTCTCCCTCGCTCTCTGTCTCTTCCTTGCTTGCGCTCGCTCTCTCTCTCTTTCAAAAATAAATAAACTAAAAAACAAAACAAAACAAAACAACAACAACAACAACAAAAAACCCAGAGTCAATCCTCTCAAACCCTCCTGCTGTTTTATTGACTAAATTTATGCAATACTCTCAATCCTTTGTTGTCATTTCAACAATCTTTACAGCATCTTCACCAAAAGTAGATTCCATCTTAAGAGACCACTTTCTTCGTTCATCCATAAGAAAGAGTCCCTCACCTTTTCAAGTTTGATCATGAGCTTGCAGCAATTCAGCCCCATCTTCAGGCTCCACTTTTAATTCTAGTTCTCTTGCTTCTCTCCCACTTCTGCAGTGACTTCCCTCTCTGAGGTCTTGAGCCCTTCAAAATTTTCCGTGAGGGTTGGAATCAACTTCTTCCAAACTCCTGTTCATATTGATATTTTCACCTCTTCCCATGGATCACAAATGTTCTTTTTTTTTTTTTTTTTTTTAAATTTTTTTTTTTTCAACGTTTATTTATTTTTGGGACAGAGAGAGACAGAGCATGAACGGGGGAGGGGCAGAGAGAGAGAGGGAGACACAGAATCGGAAACAGGCTCCAGGCTCTGAGCCATCAGCCCAGAGCCCGACGCGGGGCTCGAACTCACGGACCGCGAGATCGTGACCTGGCTGAAGTCGGACGCTTAACCGACTGCGCCACCCAGGCGCCCCATCACAAATGTTCTTAATGGCACCTAGAATGGTATATCCTTTCTAGGTTTATAATTTACTTTGCCCAGATCCATCAGAGGAATCACTAAGTATGGCAGCTATAGTGTTACAAAATGTGTTTATTAAAAATAAGACTTGAAAATCAAAATTACTCCTTGATCCATGGGCTGCAGAATGCATGTCATGTTCGCAGACTTGAAAACAACATTAATTTCACTGTCCATCTCCCACAGAGATCTTGGGTGACCGAGTGCATTGCTAATAAGCAGTCCTGTTTGGAAGCAAATCTTTTTTTCTGAGCAGTAGGTCTCAACAGTGGGCTTAAAATATTCAGTAAACCATGCTGTAGACAGATGTGCTGTCATCCAGGCTTTGTTGTTCCATTTAGAGCACAGGCAGAGTAGATTTAGCATAATTCGAAAGGGCCCTGGGATTTTTGGCATGGTCAATGAGCATTGACTTCAACTTAAAATCACCAGCTAACTTTGCCCCTAACAAGAGAGTCAGCCTGTCTTTTGAAGCTTTGAAGCCCGGCGCTAATTTCTCCTTTCTAGTTAGGAAAATCCTAGATGGCATCTTCTTTCGATAAGTGGCTGTTTCCTCTACACGAAAAATCTGCTATTTAGTGTAGCCACCTTCATTAATTGTCTGAGCTAGATCGTCTAGATAACATGCCGAAGCTTCTACATCAGTTCTTGCTGCTTGACTTTGCGCTTTGATGTGATAGAAATAGCTTCCTTCCTTAAATTTCCTGAAGCAAACTCTGCTAGCTTCAAACTTTTCTTTTTTAGCTTCCTCACCTCTCCCAGCCTTCACAGCATTGCAGAGAGTTAGGGCCGTCCTCTGGAACACCTTTCGGGTTAAGGGAATGTGGTAGCTGGTTTGATCTTCTATCCAGACCATTCAAACGTTGTCCACATCAGCAGTAAAGCAATTTTGCCTTCTTATCATTTGTGTTCACTGGAATGGCACTCTTGAATGCCTTCAAACTTTTTCCTTGTTATTGGCTAATGGGCCATTCCAACTTGGCTAATTGGCATAAGATCCCTAGCTTTCAGCTTATCTCAGCTTTTGACACGCCTTCCTCACTAACCTTAATCACTTCTAGCTTTGATTTAAAGTGAGAGATATGTGGGGGCACCGGGGTGACTCAGGCAATTAAATGTCCAACTCTTGATTTCAGCTCAGGTCATGATCTCATGGTTCCTGAGTTTGAGTACAGAACCTGCTTGGGATTCTCTCTCTCTCTCTCTCTCTCTCTCTCAATCTCAAAAAAAAAAAAAAACAAAACAAAAAAAAAACAAAAAAAAAACTTTTAAATAAATAAATACAGTGAGAGCAGTAAGAGATCTATGAATTTTTCCTTCATCCGAACACTAAAAGGCCACTGTAGAGTTATGAATTGGCCTAATTTCATTATGTCTCAGAACATAAGGAGGCCCAAGGAGAGGGAGAGAGATGGGGCGATGGCTGCTCAAGGGGGCAGTCAGAACGCATACATTTATTGACTGAGTTCGCTGTCTTATATGGGTGTGACTCGTGGAGCCCCAAAACAATTACACTAGTAACATCAAAGATCACTGATCACAGATCACTGTAAAAAACATAGTAATAATGAAAAAGTTTGAAATATTGTGAGAATTATCAAAATACGATCCAGAACCCAAAGTGAGCAAATGCTGTTGGAAAAATGGTGTCGATGGACTTGCCTGATGCAGGCTGTCACAAACCTTCCACTTGTAAAACACACGTAATGTCTGCGAAGCACGATCAAGTAAAAGCACAATAAAATGAAGTGTGCCTGTATACATGGGGCACCATTCTTTCCTTTGGCTTCGGAGGAATTCTCAGTGATGAGATTCAGCTTTCTAGGTCACTCTAAGGATAAAGTTCAGTTTTACTGTGGTTAGTTCATGTTGATTTTAAATGGCAGCAGAATGAATCACTATGATAAACACCATTTGAATTGCAGCTAAGACATTTCTATTTATAGCTAAATATTGAAAAAAGGTAATTTTGGTTTTCTATTTTTTCTTGAAGTTCAGCGCGAGTGCTACATGAATGTACGTTCCATGAATAGAATAAGAATATTTGAAAAACAATCTCTAGGAAACACATGTTAAAATGTTACAAAGAGTTTTCAGTGACTTTCTCTGTTTTACCTTTTCTGTTCGTCCTCCAATTTTCATTAAACTCAATGATGCTATCTTCTTTTCCTCTCTTTTGCGCTTTCTTTCTTTCTTCCTTTCATGTTTATTTTTGAGAGAGAACAAGGGTGCACA
This sequence comes from Felis catus, assembly GCF_018350175.1. Classification (NCBI taxonomy): domain Eukaryota; kingdom Metazoa; phylum Chordata; class Mammalia; order Carnivora; family Felidae; genus Felis; species Felis catus. Next base: position 53,738,486 of record NC_058371.1, on the reverse strand, counting down.
AGTGGGGGAGAGGGAGAAAGAGGGGCAGGGCACACGATCTGAAGTGGGCCCCAGGACGACTGCAGAGAGCCTGATGTGGGGCCTGAACTCAGGACCTGCAAGATCGTCAACCCACTGAGCCACCCAAGTGCCTCCTTTGCTCTTTATTTTTAAGACGACCTTCAGGAATCTCGTTTATCTTCACGTCTCCAAGCAATATTGCCAATCTTATTTCTCTATATTTTCACAACCATTTCTCATTCAGGCTGCATTCCAAAACATCCAGGAATCTAAAATAAATTTCTGGTGAAGTTATGTATTTTTACAAGAAACACAGCATATTTAAGCAGAAGTCAGCTTCTGCACTATTTCCTTCATGAATCGACTCTTTTCTAACTCATGTAACTGAAGCAACCCTTAATCCTTGTGATTAAAAGAAAACTTGAATCGTCTTTATGCTTAATTCTTTATGCAAGTCATTGAAAAAGTCCTCAAAATGTTCTGTTTTTCTCACTATTGTCTCAGGTCTTTGAATTTCTCGTTAATTTATGATGACATTAGCTATCCGCAGGGTATGGATTTCTTTTCATTCTCTTTTTCAAATACAGCTTTTGCCTCAGGTTCTTTTCTAATGTCTGATCAGTAGATATGACTGGAAAAGATGGAGTGCTCAGGATTTTCTTGTATTGTTTCCAATCTAGTGGACCCACTATTATTTTCTTCTCTTCACCCTGCGTCTCTTCTATGCAACCTAATTTCTTTTTTCTTTGAAGAGTTTCTCCTAGGTTCTTAGACCTTTCAAAGCACCAGTTTTAAGTTTTTTTATGATTCTTTGAATGCTCTATTATTTCTTTTTCATCTTCTTGAATAAAAGGCTTAGCTCCATGGTTGTTAGTATGAAGTTCTTCTTTCTTTCTTTCTTTCTTTCTTTCTTTCTTTCTTTCTTTCCTTCTTTCTTTTTTTAATAAAAGATCCATTTTATTTTACAGGATTTTGAGCTCAACAATCTCCTTTATTTCTTTAAACAAAAAGTCACTTACTAAATGCTATCGGTTTCCAGATCTACCATTGCATAGTAATATGTAATAATTATTGGAATATAATTTATAGCAACTTTATATTGTAGTTAGTCATATTGCATTTTAGAGAGAGATCACAGTCCATAATGTGTTGATTTTTAGGAATTGATTAAAGCTTCCTTTGTGGCTTTTGTAATTGTAACATTTTTGTAAATGTTCTTGCATGCTAAAACAATGAGTTTCTCTTTATCTATCTTTAAATGACTTCTGTTCCCATATTTATACCTGTGCTTTCAAGTAAATTACTGATTTGTCTATTTTTTTAATTGTAGTTCTGCCTGCTTTTGCTTTATGTATTTGGAAGTCATATGGAAGATGTTTTTATAATTATTACAGCTTCTTTATATATGATTTCTTTATCAACATGTTACTCAAGCATTTGTGTCCAATAATTTTTTTCTATACTTATTTTTTTCTGATATTGAAATTATTATCTGGGAATTTTTTAAGAAACATTTCTAGATACACATTTTTTTCTGTCTTTTTTCCCAAATTTTTTTTGCATAATGGTTTTAAATTTTTTTTTTCAACGTTTTATTTATTTTTGGGACAGAGAGAGACAGAGCATGAACGGGGGAGGGGCAGAGAGAGAGGGAGACACAGAATCGGAAACAGGCTCCAGGCTCTGAGCCATCAGCCCAGAGCCTGACGCGGGGCTCGAACTCACGGACCGGACCGCGAGATCGTGACCTGGCTGAAGTCGGACGCTTAACCGACTGCGCCACCCAGGCGCCCCGCATAATGGTTTTAAAAAGCGTTTAGTTGACAACACATTGTTGGGTCTTAATATTTGTTAACATCTATCTAGTTTGAGAATCCCTATTTTGCTATGTTAATTTAACCTTTGCATTTGTTTTAATTATGGTAGCACTGAAAGCTATTTTTGCTCTTTTTCTATGCTTCCTCTATACTATATTTTCATTTCTTTCATTTTTCTCCTTTCCCATTTTCTAGCTAATGAATCAGTATTTTTTAGTTCTGGCTTGAAAGTTATTTATTCCCTTTCATGCTACCCTTGGCTTATACATTTATTTATTTATTTATTTATTTATCTCATCAGTTTCTATCACAGGACTTCTCTTCCCCAGGCCTCTTCCTGCCCACCTCTTTCCAGTAACTTGCTTCTCCAAATGCTAGGAATTGTGTGTCACCCAGGATTTTATTTTATTTTATTTTATTTTATTTTATTTTATTTTATTTTATTTTATTTTTTTAATTTTTTTTAACGTTTATTTATTTTTGAGACAGAGAGAGACAGAGCATGAACAGGGGAGGGGCAGAGAGAGAGGGAGACACAGAATCTGAAACAGGCTCCAGGCTCTGAGCTGTCAGCACAGAGCCTGACGCGGGGCTCGAACTCACGGACTATGAGATCGTGACCTGAGCTGAAGTCGGACGCTTAAGCCACCAAGCCACCCAGGCGCCCCTCATCCAGGATTTTAAATCCAAGTCATGAATATACACTTTTAGGGGTGTGAGGTCATTGCGAATTTAGACAAAATATACTTCTCTGAGTATTTTATTCACTTTCAGCACTGCTCTTCCCTTAGTCACTTTCCCTTTTGTGCTAACAGTATCCATGAACATATACTTATCATTTGTAGGAAGAACACCTCAACTGGTCCTCCAGGTCCTTAAAAACAGGGACTTTTGTGCTTTACGTACGTTGTGTTGTGTGGAATATGATACTTCATAGATATTTTTCAACTGACGCTTAGATGAATGAACATTGCTCAGGTCACTTAAGACCGTCCTGACCAGTGACAGACATTATTGAACATTCACTGAATTTAAGAAACGTGGATCATTACAGACAATTAAAACCTTTGCCTTTACTAAATGGGTAATGGTAATTAAGGAGGGCACTTGTGTTGAGCACTTGTGTTGTGTTACATGTAAGTGACAAATCACTAAATTCTACTTCTGAAACCAATAGAAAGATAGATACATAGATACATAGATAAAATCACACTGAAGCTTTGGCAACCCCTCTACCTGACACCATACACAGAACTCAATCCAAGATTATTAAAACAAAACAACACACACACACACACACACACACACACACACACACACACACAAACCCTTTGCCTTTGGGGCACCTGGGTGGCTTAGTCGGTTGAGCATCTGACTTCAGCTCAGGTCTCAGGTCATGATCTCACAGTTTGTGAGTTCAAGCCCCCACATTGGGATCAACTCTGTCAGACTGTCAGCACAGAGCCCGTTTCGGATCCTCTGTCCCCCTCTCTCTGCCCCTCTCCCACTTGTGTTCTCCCACCCAAAAAATAAATATTAAAAAAAAAAAACCTTTGTCTTTAAATTATGTGTCCTTTTTGCTCGTTTTCTATGCCTCTCAACCCAATTTGCTTTCTTTTTCTCCTTTGCAGTCAGAATTCAATCAATAAAAGACACTAGTTTCCTTATAGCTCTTGCTTTCTGCCAGATTAACTTGTCACTTTAAACAGTTATTAGAATAAAAAAAAAGTGAGTGATTGCTCTAAAAGAGTTCACGAAAAGTATCTTGAAGGATTTGACTTCAGTAGCTTCTGCTTTGACAAGATTTTCTTAGCATCTGCTAAAGAAGTTTGATAAACAGTATCTCTGTGGTGAGCTTGATTAATGTTTAATAAGGGAGCAGGAAGTGTTTAATGACATGGGAGGCAAACGATTCGTTCCTGATAAAGGAAATACGAAACAAGAGGGAGGGGGCAGGAGGCTCTGTTTTCCCACTTAGAGTTTTTGATTGATTTGGAAATGTTCTGGGAAAAGCAGAAACAATGAAAGGTCCTGTTATGTCAGCTTTTTGTTCTGCAAAATAGCCCGGTATGCTTTCCTTACTCTAAAAAAGAAGTTCCTATGACCCAGTTATCCCTCAGGCACTGTACTCTTTCCCATCTTTCTTTAGTAACTAACATTCACGGAGTCATAGATGTTACTCACCACTCCCACTTTCTCATCATGGACTTAAAAAAACACATAGGGGCGCCTGGGTGGCGCAGTCGGTTAAGCGTCCGACTTCAGCCAGGTCACGATCTCGCAGTCCGTGAGTTCGAGCCCCGCGTCAGGCTCTGGGCTGATGGCTCCGAGCCTGGAGCCTGTTTCCGATTCTGTGTCTCCCTCTCTCTCTGCCCCTCCCCTGTTCATGCTCTGTCTCTCTCTGTCCCAAAATAAATAAAAAACGTTGAAAAAAATTAAAAAAAAAATAAAAAAACACATAAAACTTCGAATCCAGATTTGACCCTCACCATCCTAACCACACTTGTCTTTGTCATAAATAACAATGGCTCTGTTTTCAGTTGCCTTATTTATTTATTTATTTATTTATTTTGGTAGCATTTGATGCTGTTAAACAGATCTCAGGAGTTTCTTTTGAGATCGAATGATACTGATTTTGATTTGCTATCTAGGACCATCCCTTGACTGGAAGTCCTTCCAACAACCTCTAAATGCAGGCATTTCTAAAGGGTCCTTTCTTCTTTGTTTCCCTCTCTATCCTCCTTCAGAAATTTTATCTGACTGTTTGAACCACTTCCTATATGGCTTTTAATGGTGTATCCCCACTTCTAACTCCTCCTTTTTGGCTTTCTATAGCTAAATTCCCCAAACCTCGAATATATGAAGATGAGATTTGTTAATATTCCCTTCCACATTTATTTTTCATCCTACTTTTTTTCTCTGTTAATATTTCCAGTATGATTCTATTTACCTAAGCTCTGAGCTCATCTGCTCCTAGAGACTCTGCTCCATTTTGTGTCAAAGCAAATGAAGGGTGGTAGCCTTTTGCCGCCCCCAAATATGCCACGTTAGCACAAGGATTATTTTGAGCTAAAGATGCTTGAAAAATAGCCAATGCCAGAAGGACACTCTAATCCCCCCCTCCTTTTTTCCCTGAAAACGGGAGATAAAAACTCTCATGTGAAAGATGTGTTCCCTATACCAGGAAAAAAGAAACATTCTTCAGTAGGGAATCAAAGCCCAGAGAATTCTGTACAGACCTCGTTAAAATAATTCTTATCTTCTTTTGAGCTTCCCCCACATAGTTTAGTTACCTTTGCACAATGGCCTCTCCTTGTTCAACCTGCTATAAAACATTTAGGTTTTGCCATTTCTCAGTCTTCATTTCATTCTGAGGAATCCCACATTACATAAAACTTACATTAAAAAAATTTGTATCCTTTTCTCCTATTAATCTGTGTTATGTCTGTTTAATTCTCAAGCCCAGCTGAAAAAGGATAAGAGGTTAAAGATAAAATTTTGCCTCCCTTAGAGTATCAACCTCTATTGTTTCTACCTTCCACATCATCCCCCTTTGTCCCTACTTTTCTTCTCTCTTTTTTTTTCTGAATATTATAAAAACTTCTTTTAAAAAAGATGTTTATTTATTTTTGAGAGAGAGGGAGTGGTAGTGGGGAAGGGGCAGATAGAGACGGGGACAGGGAATCCGAGGCAGGCTCTGTGCTGACAGCAGCTAGCTCAGTGTGGAGGTCAAACTCATGAACTATGAGATCATGACCTGAGCTGAAGCCGGACATCAACCAACTGAGCCACCGGGCACCCTATGAAACGTTCTTAAATAACTGTGGTTCATTTGACTGAGAGAATTTTTAAGAACATTGAAAGCATAATATTGAGCAAATCCTTTTCTTGCTCCTAACTCTTGAACTGCTCCTCCTGCTTATTGGATAATGACAAGTGAGCATGAGGCAGGCTGAAGGTTAAAGCACAAGCTAGCACCCCCAACCCCAGGTGGGATCTGTGTGCTATTCCTCAAACACTCCTGGCTGCCCAAGAACAAAGAAAAGGGGTTAAAGTGCTTGCGGGAAACTAAGGCAAATGGAAAATTAAATTCCCTTACTGCCTATAGCCCATTGACAAGTCCTTGAGACTGGCAGAGTGACCTCCTTTTAGGAGCTCAGCTGCCTCAAGGATGACACTTTGCTGGGGGCAAAAGAGAACCTTAGCTTAACATTATCCCAACCTGGAGGATCCTGTAAGTCAACTTCCTTTATCTCAACTGCCCCAAGATATATGCTGGCAATCATACTCCAAGCTTATGGCCCCAGATATATATCTAAAGGATCTCATGACTGAGGTAGTATTAAACGGTAATAAATGGTGTTTCCCTAGCAACAGCTAGACCCTCAGGGTCCTGGAAACGTGTTTCCAAAATTCGTTAGAAACTTACTCTATCCCTGACCCCCTCCCAACCTGAGGGTATACAATGAGTTACTGGTCATGACCCCATGCAGCTCTTCCTGCCCATGGGTCCTGTCCCCTTGCTTTAATAAAATCGCCTTTCTGCACCAAAGATGTCTTCAAGAATTCTTTCTTGGCTATTGGCTCTGGACCCTATGAACCCCCCATCACCCCAAAACTTCATCAGGTAACATCCAGCATGTCTGGTTTAGTAATTAGGGCAGTCATTTGTCTTAGATATTTTGCATATGATTTTTTTCCTGATACCCTTCTATGTACCTCATTTTGTTTGCAACCAAGATACAGAATCAGCCTATCCTCAAAATGCCTTCATGGTATCCACTGCTCTACTTCTGGGAATCTTTTGTTGCCCCTCCCCATTTAGATCTCTAAATAGCACTCCTAACTAACTTTATTCCTGCGAATGCTTACAATTTAAGAACTATTTACAAAAGTAATGCATTTAAATTTAACCAGAAGGAGTTATGAATAAAGAAAGAGAGATTTCCACTTTCTTGCTTCAAGAAGAGACATGGCCACATTCCCCCATGAAGTAGGCTCGCCATCTAGTGACGGATCCACCACACTACAAACCTTGCCTCTGAGGCCGGCAAATCTGGAGACCCACCTTCAAATTCTCCTCAAGGAATCCATCAGACAAACTTTTTCTCCCCCCCAATATGACACAGTACCACATAAAAAAGATTACACAATGATTCCTTTTTTATGGTATTGAACACTGAAAAACAATTAACTTTGGGCTGATTCTTTTTCTTTCTGTTTTTTTTTTTTTTTAAGTTTATTTATTTTGAGCGACAGAGAGAGCAGAGGAGGGGCAAAGAGAGAGGGAGAGAGAGAATCCCAGGCAGGCTCTGTGCTGTCAGCACAGACCCTGATGCGGGGCTCAGACTCATTAACCATGAGATCATGACCTGAGTTGAAACCAAGAGTTGGAGGCATGACCGACTGAGCCACCCAGATGCCCCTAAGTTTGGGCTGATTCTATAGATAAGTTCAGAGAAACAGAAAAACTTGAAATTTTTATATGTTAACATTAAACAGTGATGTACATGGATCCACTTTGCAAGACAAAATTTAAAGGAATGATTGTAAGCTTGGCTAAATCTCTGATAAAGTGTGAGAAATTTTCCTTCTTCTGAGATAACATATATTACATACCCAGCAGAGTATACTCTGAATAAATATTAGCTGGGTGGTGGCAAAACGGTTCAAAGTAAGCATAAGCTTGGGAACCAGATGGTCTGCTGTCACCACCTCCATAAATTGGAACACAATACTCAAGCACTCAAAATGGCCACTTTGACATATGGAAACATGGGGACAGCAATATCTTTTTTGTGAGTATTGAAAATAACATATGCAAAAAAAAAAAATAAAAAAAATTAAAAAAAATTAAAAAAAATTAAAAAAAAAGAGGTTAGAGTGGGAGAGAGCCAAAGCATAAGAGACTGTTAAAAACTGAGAACAAACTGAGGGTTGATGGGGGGTGGGAGGGAGGAGAGGGTGGGTGATGGGTATTGAGGAGGGCACCTTTTGGGATGAGCACTGGGTGTTGTATGGAAACCAATTTGACAATAAATTTCATATACAAAAAATAAAAAAAATAAAAATAAAAAATAAAAAAATTTGAAATAAAAAAAAGAAAATAACATATGCAAAATGCTTGGCCTATAGCAAGCACTCAAGGAAAAATGGTGGTTTGTCTTTAATGATTATTATATTTTTTACCTTTGGTAATTTGTATAGGGGTATGGCTTTTTTTCAAGCCTAAAAATGTTATTCCTAGGTCCTCAATTTATTTATAATAGTATAGACTGCATGTGTTGATAGACATCACTTTCAATATGCTGTGAAAGATAACATGCCTGTTTAGTAAATATCTGACAAAAACAATTACAAAATTATAAATTACATAATCCATTAAAATTTATATCTACTACACTTTTTAAAGTGCTCAGAAAAAGTAAGCTGTTCATACTTACAACTTTCCAGTTGCATTATACATGTTTGCACGTCCATTGGAAAATTCTTGAGATCCATTGGACAAGAAAGTGTTAATGTCAATCTGAAAGAGTTCAAAGTAATTATTTTTAAAAGTAATTTATGATATCATACTACTATTCTGCTGTTCAGGGTACAACTGGGAAACAATCTTTGGTGAATGACTAACAAGTATCCAAATAAAATTATTCCAGCTTGGGTATGTTATTTACTGTAGAATAGCTAGCTGTACCTTTATATAAATCTGTCTTTCAGGGAGGAGAAAAGCTATATATTTAAATATCCAATCAAATTTATTTATTTTGATCATTCATTTATTCCTTTACAGAATGCTATAGATGTCTACCTACTAAAGATCTATATTTCCAGAAAAGACCCTCAAAAAGATATTTGAGTGGTTTCTATAAAATTAATACCAAAATGCCGAAAGGCATAGTTCCCAAGATCACCTGTATAGTATATTTAAGGAGGCAAGTATATCCGGGGAATTGGAAGAACAGGGTGCCGAGAAGCAATCCTATGTGACAACTTTCAGTTGGTCATCTTTGTAACATTGAAGAAGTGGTCCATAAACATGCAGCAGTAATATCAGAGGAAAAAAAAATCTCCGAATCTAGAAGACTTGAAAGTTCTAGGTGTTAAGAGTCTTTTGCCGTAGGACTAGGGGGTTTCACCAGGTCTTACAAGGGTCAAGAAATCGTCCTCTAGAATATGTGTGACATAATCCTATGTTCACCAAAACAAACTTAGAATTTGGCTTCGCACAAAGTGAGATGACTGGATGGCACAGACCAGCATTCTGCCCACATTTCCCTTCCAGAAAGTATTTGCATGTTGGTATTCCAGATAATTCATCACTCACAAATATATATATATATATGTATATATATATATATATATATATATATATATATATATATACATATATATATATATTATCGGGAAAGTATATTATAAAGGTAATCTTTTTTTTATATTTTTTTTACTGCTTACTTATTTTTTGAGAGAGGGAGAGAGAGACAGAGCACAGGCAGAGGAGGGGAAGAGAGACGGAGACACAGAATCTGAAGCAGGCTCCAGGCTCTGAGTTGTCAGCACAGAGCCCGATGTGGGGCTCGAACCCACAAAATGTGAGATCATGACCTGAGCCAAAGCTGGATGCTTAACTGACTAAGCCACCCAGGCGCTCCAATGACAAAAATAATTTTAAAGGATTACCAAGTATTTGTAGTTCTTGGACCAGAGGAATAAAACAAACAAACCCAAGTTTATTCAAATACAGTTCTTACCTGAGAACTCTCTAGCCGGCCCCTTTCTTTAAAGTATTCCCATTGAAATTCAGCATGTCAGTGAGCATTTCAGGTGGATATGTTTGTCTAAACTTTGTGACAGTAGGTAGATTATTTCACCTCACTATATTTCAGAGTTCTTTGGTCCAAAATGAATGTAGCAATAGAACTTGCTCTGGAGAAACCTTGTGAACATATATGACTTAATACATGTAAAGTGCTTAGACAAGTTTCGTGACACATAGTAAGCACTCAATAGATATCAGTTATTAAGGATTACTAGTATATTCTACTGCTCCAGACTGCTCCATCTACCCTTCCCCAGAATTATATATGATGGGCGAAAAGATGGCTGAATGAAATCACGCATAAAACCTATTTAAGCTTTAACAAGAAATAATCAGCAGCACTACTAAATGTAACCACGTTCTCCAAACTGGCATTTTCATGTAGACCCTGGACATAAAGTTATAATAATGCATGTTCTACAGTGAATACTCTTGGTGAGGTCCAATTAACATAATTTGAGAGATATAAATGGACAGACATGTGAAGCTGTTGAATTTTTTAGAGCCCCAGGAGGATTATTTGACGATCCCTTCAAGTCAGAGTCCCTAGCACACTAAAATAATTCATACCGTCCACTCTTCAAAAGCTGTTTTCTCCTGGCTCAGCTAGGTTAAGCGATCCTGGAAGTAGGATCCTGTAGATCTACAAAGTTCTCTCTTCAAAAGGCAATTGTAAAATCAGGTGGACACAATGTTCTCTGTCTTGCGATGGGGCTTATTAGAAGTGTATGCACAAGTATATTTTGAACACATGCACATTAATTTTCCAAACTTCCAAGGCTCTCTGGACGTCCAGTTTCAAATGTTGGCTTGGAGGATTAATTCTGTGACCTTTTGTATGAGAGTGAATAGCATTCTTAGAATCTTTTCCAAGCTCTCACCATGCATGTGATGTCAAATTCATATCCTGGCTATTTTTTTTGGCATAAAATGAGAAACATTACATAATTCTTTTAAAAAGAAGGGCTTGAAAGGAATTACTTGGCAAAGAAAAACACACTTTGTAGAACTTCTGTCATAAATCATATCCTGAAAAACATCTGTTTATTGACATTCCTTTGTTGAAAGTACTGTACCATGATGTCTTTAACAACATATGGATTAAAAAAATACATGTCAATTTGGTGGGTGTGATTCTGAATTTCTTCATTAAAACATGACATATAAATTAAAGATATGTTCTGACCACATCAAAGGAAAACTAAATCAAAAGGCAATTAATCACATTCTACTGTTTTGGAAATGAATATCTTCTTGTGTAAGAGAGGACACTAGGTTCTCTTTCTGAGACAAGACACATAAACAGGATATGGTGTTTTTTATTTTCTCTTAAAAAGTCTTGGCTTAGTGAAGTAGTAATGTTAAAAAAGATGACTATAATCTATGACTTTAATCAGCTGACCTGATTAAAACTGAGGTATTGTCCATTTTTGAATAAGCATTGCCTAGGTGTCTATCTCAAACATTAAGTAAGTATATATAGAAACAATAACACATCTTTTCTGACTCCGTTTTTGGCTCTTTATGAAACTGATAAGTATTTTTAAACATTTTTAATGTTTATTTATTTAATTTTATTTAAAATTTTTTTTAATATTTCTTTATTTTTGAGAGAGAGACAAAGCACGACCAGGGGAGGAGCAGAGAGGGAGGGAGACACAGAAGCCAAAGCAGGCTCCAGGCTCCGAGCTGTCAGCACAGAACCTGATGCGGGGCTCGAATGCATGAACCGCAAGATCATGACTTGAGTCGAAGTCAGACACTTAACCGACTGAGCCACCCAGGTGCCCCATACTGATAAGTATTTTTATTAGTTCCTAATATTTCTAATTTACTTTTATAAGAATAGCTCTTGACTAATTATAGGTTTTGCAATATTGTCTATAATACCATAATAGGTAATATATCTATTGTACTCACTATGTAGTAGACACTATTTTATTTTATATTTATTTTATTTTATTTTATTTTATTTTATTTTATTTGGTCTTGTCTTGTTTTGTTTTGTTTTGTTTTATTTTTGGGGGGGTATGATTTTTATTAATTGGTTTTCTTTTAACATATCTTTTTTTTTTTTTTTTAGTTTCTCTGTTACTCTTTTTTTAATATAATCTATTGTCAAGTTAGCTAACATACAGTATATACTGTGTTCTTGCTTATGGGGTAGATTCCTGTGATTCATCGCTTACATACTACACCCAGTGCTCATCACAGCAAGTGCCCTCCTCAATACCCATCACTCCTTTTCCTCTCTCCCCTGCCCCCACATTAACCCTCAATTTGTTCTCTGTATTTAAGAGTCCTTCTGGATTTGCCTCCCTTTTTGTTCAAAACTACCTTTCCCTCCTCCCTTCCCCCCATGGTCTTCTGTTAAGTTTCTCAAGTTCCACATATGAGTGGAAACATATGGTCTCTGTCTTTCTCTGACTGACTTATTTCACTTAGCATAATACCCTCTAGTTCTATCCACGGTGTTGCAAATGGCAGGATTTCATTCTTTCTCATTGCCAAGTGGTATTCCATTGCATCTATAAACCAGATCTTCTTTATCCATTCATCAATTGATGGACATTTGGGATCTTTCCATGATTTGGCTATTGTTGAAAGCGCTGCTGTAAACATTGGAGTACATGTGACCCTATGAATCAGCACTCCTGTAGCCCTTGGATAAATTCCTAGTAGTGTTATTGCTGGGCTGTAGGGTAGTTCTGTTTTTAATTCTTTGAGGAACCTCCACATTGTTTTCCAAAGTGGCTGCACCAGTTTGCATTCCCACCAACAGTGCAAGAGGGTTCCTGTTTCTCCACATCCTCACCAACATGTGTTGTTTCCTGAGTTGTTAATTTTAGCCACTCTGACCAGTGTGAGGTGGTATCTCAGTGTGGTTTTGATTTGTATTTCCCTGATGATGAGTGATGTCAAGCATCTTTTCATGGGTCTGTTGACCGTCTGGATGTTGGAAAAGTGTCTATTCGTGTCTACTGCTCATTTCTTCACTGGATTATTTGTTTTTCAGGTGTTGAGTTTAGTAAGTTTTTAATAGATTTTGGATACTAACCCTTTATCTGATATGTCATTTGCAAATATCTTCTTCCATTCCATTGGTTGCCTTTTAGTTTTGTTGATTGTTTCCTTTGCAGTGAAGAAGCATTTTATCTTGATGAGGTCCTAATAGTTCATTTTTACTTTTATTCCCTTACCTTCGCAGACATGTGGAGTAAGAAGTTGCTGTGGCTGAGGTCAAAGAGATTGTTGTCTGTTTTCTCCTCTAGGGTTTTGATGGTTTTCTGTCTCACATTTAGGTCTTTTATTCATTTTGAGTTTATTTTTGTGTATGGTGTAAGAAAGTGGTCCAGTTTCATTCTTGTGTATGTTGCTGTCCGATTTTAAATACTTTACATTATTTCTCAACTCACTTATTCCTTACTACAAGTTTATAAGACAGATAAACTGTATTATCCTTATTTTAGAGATGAGGAAACTAACAGGTCAGCTCACCTGACATTACAAGGAAGAAATTATAGAGCTGAATTTACAACTCTAGGAGTCCAGCTCTAAGTACCTCTTAGAACTTTAACCTCTAAGTACACTGCCTTTCAAAGGCATTGAAACATTTTTCATGAAAATGAGTTCTCTAATTAATATGACTTTTCAAATTTTATATTTATATAATGCAAGAAATGATATATTTCAGTCAGTATTAATTATTACATTTAAAGTAAAAGATAGCAGGGGCACCTGGGTGGCTCAGTTACTTGTGTCCAACTTTGATTCAGGTCATGATCTCACAGTTCGTGGGTTGGAGCCCTGCGTCAGGTTCTGTGCTGACAGCTCAGAGCCTGGAGCCTGCTTCAGATTCTGTGTCTCCCTCTCTCTCTGCCCCTCCCCTGCTTGTGTGCTCTCTCTCTTTCTCTCTCTCTCAAAAATAAGTAAATAAACATTAAAAAAATAAAGTAGAAGATACATAAATAATTCTTTCAAAAAAATCAGAGAAATGTAATTAAACTTTAGAAAATATAAGGAATCCCCCCATTAATTTTATATATTAACTTGAGTGTTTTGGTAGTTTCTTATGATTCTATAAAGGTCAAAAACTTTCTGGAGAAATTGGATTGCTGGAGCACTAGAAGGGAGATTCTAACTAGTGTTCTAATCTGGAATTTGTTGTCATTTGATTTTAGAGATGATTATAAAGCTTATCAATCCACCATCAGTGAAATCTCAGTATTATTGATGGTTACTTAAGGAAGCTGATGTAAGCTAAGGACCTCTTCAGAGAAATATGCATAATCACACACATGCAAAATTCTTCTTACAACAGCTATTTTATGGTATTGTAAATTGATTACCCTTGAATAAACAACATCTTTAAAAAGCATCTGTTGATAAGTTTGCCTTTTCTAGTAAAAATTAATGTTCAAAAAATACATATTGTATAAGTAAACCTTAATTCCTTTCACAACCGAATTTCAAAGAAAGAGTGATTATATTTAGTTTATTTTTTTAATTTTTTTTAAATATTTATTTATTTTTGAGAGACAGAGAGAGACAGAGCATGAACGGGGGAGGGGCAGAGAGAGAGGGAGACACAGAATCGGAAACAGGCTCCAGGCTCTGAGCCATCAGCACAGAGTCCAATGTGGGGCTTGAACTCCCAAACCATGAGATCATGACCTGAGCCAAAGTCAGATGCTTAACCGACTGAGCCACCCAGGAGCCCCCGATTATATTTACTTTAAATGAAAGTTGAAATTGTGTTAGGATCTTTGGCAAGTCACTGTGCATAACATTATTGATATAAAATTTCTTCCCATTATTTGATTTTTTTAATTTAAAAAAAATTTTTTTTAACGTTTATTTATTTTGGGGACAGAGAGAGACAGAGCATGAACGGGGCAGAGAGAGAGGGAGACACAGAATCGGAAACAGGCTCCAGGCTCTGAGCCATCAGCCCAGAGCCTGACGCGGGGCTCAAACTCACGGACGGCGAGATCGTGACCTGGCTGAAGTCGGACGCTTAACCGACTGCGCCACTCAGGCGCCCCATGATTTTTTTAATTTTAATTTTAATTTTATTTTTTTTTCAGTATATGAAATTTATTGTCAAAATGGTTTCCATCCATTACTTGATTTTTAATGAAAATAATGCTCCTGTAATATAAACAGTAAAATTGGATGAGTACCTATTAGTATGTATTAGTAAAGTAAGCAGTAGATAACTTTAAACTGCCTCTGATGTGCTTCCATTATTTTGTGAGGATTTTGCCATCCTCACTTTACAATTGACAAGATGGAGACTTAGATTAATAACTTGCAAGTGTCCATACAGTGTTCATTTACAGATTCTGGAAAATACCAGAACCTGCACGTTTGGGGAGGGGTATTTTTTTGGGGAAGATAAAAATGACTTCACTGTCTATTGTATGCCTAGAACTCTGCTGGGTGCTTTACATACATTATTTCAGGCTCAAGGTAATCAGTATTTTCACTATCATGCATATATGAAAAATGAGCCTTTCACAACCAGAGACTTGCCCTACATCACAGCTGGTAAATCAGAGAGCCGGGACCTGGCTTGGGAGAGACAGTCCTCCTTGGACGTCTTGCTGGGTATGTGCCAAGACTGCAGGCCCTGACTATTCTTTTACCTGAGCCATTTCTCAAGGTTGTCCATACAGCTGCTAATTTTGAGAGATGAGACCATGTTGTGCCTTTAGACAAAGAGAAGGCTTGCTTCCAGCTTGCTATAAAGCCAGTGGATCCCCCAAACTCAGTGTGCCACAGCCGTGTCATGGACACAGAGTGTGCGTGATACCCCTCAGTGCCTGGCTCATCACCCCAGTGAAATTTGGAGGGCAACGGAGCAGTTAGGCAAATTCGCTGATGCTTGTGTTACTTGCTTACAGTGAGTAATACATTCGTTTGTCTCTGACTCAGAGTCTTGCGTCTTCTGTCAGCATCCATAAAATAAGTGAAAGGCTAATTTTGTAAGTAGAGTAAAACCAAATCCCAACTTTGACAATCTAAGAAAAGGCCATGTTTCTGGCCCCAAGGGCCTCACTTGAAAAGTACTCCATTTAAAAATTATCAATATAGGGGCGCCTGGGTGGCACAGTCGGTTAAGCGTCCGACTTCAGCCAGGTCACGATCTCGCCGGTCCGTGAGTTCGAGCCCCGCGTCAGGCTCTGGGCTGATGGCTCGGAGCCTGGGGCCTGTTTCCGATTCTGTGTCTCCCTCTCTCTCTGCCCCTCCCCCGTTCATGCTCTGTCTCTCTCTGTCCCAAAAATAAATAAACATTGAAAAAAATTTTTTTTTAAATAAAAAAAAATTATCAATATAATTCATGGATACCATTTAAAAAGTTCAAAGAGTATAGAAAGCATAAAAAAACCAGTTATATTTTTGTCCCACCCATCTTACCCCTGGTTCAGTTCTAGCTTCTCAGAGGCAGCCTTTCTTTAGATACTCCACTAAGATTTATAGTCATATATCCAAATTGCTATTATACTATGCTTGGTTTTTAAATTTGTAAAATTATCCATTTCCTATAAGGAAAAAAAATTCTTTTATACCACACTCCACGCACTTAACTCTCCCATAATACTCAAAATTTAGTTACATAAATATTTAAGCTTAAATTAATATTCAGTGCTTACGTGCTATGAACATGTAATTAGGTTCATGGTTACGTGTGGTAGTTTGCTCTAACTCTTGAGTAGCATGTTGTTTTCCTTAGTACTAATAATCGTCTCATCTTAATAGTCAACAAATTCCCTATCAGAGCTACAAATTCAACACACTTCCTATCAGAGCAACGAAGTCCCTCTCGATGGTTAATATAGCAGCTAATCTTTCAATTCCTTTTTTTCATGGGAACCTCTATTTTCTTCCATTCTTTCATTCTAATCAGATAGTAATCCTCTCTATCGATGTTCTGATTTTCATATTCTTTCTTTTCTACTTCTGTATATCTTGATATAACTTCTTAGGAGATTTCTTCACTTCATCTTCCAAATGCTCTACTGATTCTTTTCACCAAAGTGAAAACTTTGGTTTACTATTTGCTCCTGTTATGCTCTGAATGACTCCTTTTATTCCTGTCCTAGAAGGATCTTACTTCATGCATGCAATTGTCTAATCTACCTAGAGATGATTTTTTTTAATGGCCTCTTCTGCTCTCTTCATTTTCTCTTGAGTCAATACTTTTTCTTTAACTTTCTCCTCTTTTCTCTTTATTTTTCTCTGTATGTTTCTTCTAGCCTCTGCTTTTTTTTTTTAATTTTAGATTATTGTTAATATTATAGAATGGTCTCCTTTGTCTGTTTTTATTTAAGAACGAGGCAATAAAAACTATTTGGAACTCAGTTAGTAGTGGATGGTTCATTGAGTAATGGTCTCAACTGTAGGATAAAACATGGCTGCACAGATTTTTCCTTTGTGGTTCTCCAATTGTCAGCATCTATAGATCTTTTTCCAGAGGTGTATTCTTCTGACTACTACTACTCAATGAAAGAAGTTTAGAACTGGCTTTCAGCATTTTAGGGAGAACAAGAGTTTCACCATACAGTGTGCAAGCCTCATGTAATCTCTATTTTTTTTAGTACAATGACACATGATAGATGCCACCCATGCCTGAAGTCCCTACTCCTGAAGCTCTTGGCACGACCTCTCCAAGATTTTTTTTCTGTCCTGCTTTCTGCCCACTTCAGAAGGCAAAAAAGGCAATTTCTACTCTGAAGGACAAGTGCAAGAAGATCAGGAATAGAAATCTCAGCCTTTTGGGGCGCCTGGGTAGCTCAGTTGGTTAAGTGTCCTACTTTGGCTCAGGTCATGATCTCACTGTACGTCAGTTCAAACCCTGCATTGGGCTCTGTGCTGACAGCTCAGAGCCTAGAGCCTGCTTCAGATCTTGTGTCTCTCTCTCTCTCTGCCCCTCCCCTGCTCATACTCTGTCTCTGTCTTTCTGTCAAAAATAAATAAACATTAAAATAATTTTCTGAAAAAGAAATCTCAGTCTTCTTTCTACAAAGTTTAAATCAATTGTTCTCCTTTTATTTCTTTTCTAGCTCTTACTTTCTGAAGTCTGAGCTACCTTACATTTCTGAAAGTGTGAGGATATTATTTTCTTCCTTTTGGGCTCCCCCTGTTAGCTTAGGTTTCAGCTCTGTTAAGTCAGTTTTCACAAGTGCATTCATTTTGAAGCTTCCTAAAATATGTCATCATCGCTCATCTGTCACTGTCTTCTTTCCTGTTACTTTCATCCTCCTGTGTGTTATTGCCATTTTTACTCCTTATTCAGTTTATTTTTTGTTTTAGTAGGAAGTACAGATAAATGGATCTGTTCATTTATGGATAAATTCAATCAGCCAGGTCTGCCAGAACATTCTTTAAACAAGCAGGAAAGCCAAATCTGTCCTGAAACATCGCAGATGTTTCATTTGTAAATTGAGTGACAAATAGCACAACTCTTGTTAATAAAGAAACTGTTAGCCATTTGAAGACTTTAAAGTCCTGTGAGATTTCTAAAAACAACTCATAAAAGATGAAGTTAGTCTGTTTATGTGAGCCAGAGTATAACAAACAAAAACTAGGAGCCTGATAGACATCATCTGTTTCATCTGAACTCATACTGAAAGACAAAAGATGCAAATCAGAATCATTTCCTAACTTTCCCCAAAATATCACAAGAATGTAAGCAATCTAGGGGTGCCTGGGTGGCTCGGTCAGTTAAGCATTTGATTTCGGCTCAGGTCATGATCTCATGGTTCATGGGTTCGAGCCCCACATCAGGCTGTGTGCTGACAGCTCAGAGCCTGGAGCCTGCTTCAGATTCTGTGTCTCCCTCTCTCTCTGCCCCTCCCCTGCTCGTGCTCTGTCTCTCAAAAATAAATCAACATTAAAAAAGTTTTAAAAATTTAAAAAATGAATGCAAGCAATCTGTAATGAATTGTCCATATCCAACAAGACTTGATATAAACAATGAAATGTCCATGTATAAACTACATAAAGAAAATAATTACGGAAGTTTTAAGATAATCATTTATTTTAGAATATTTTTCAGGTGTGACACAAATCACCACATATATCCTTTCAAGTTGTTATTTATTGAATTTACACTTATTTGATATTTAATAGACAAAGTTGATGAGCTCCAAAGTTCAGTAGTCAAGAAATTTTAATATTAGTGTTTAAGTTTTGGTAATAATTATTGTTATGCTTTGGTATTCGTTTTTAAATTTTTTTTCAACGTTTATTTATTTATAGGACAGAGAGAGACAGAGCATGAACGGGGGAGGGGCAGAGAGAGAGGGAGACACAGAATCGGAAACAGGCTCCAGGCTCTAGCCATCAGCCCAGAGCCTGACGCGGGGCTCGAACTCCCAGACCACAAGATCGTGACCTGGCTGAAGTCGGACGCTTAACCAACTGCGCCACCCAGGCGCCCCTGGTATTCGTTTTTAAAAGCGACATAGTTTTCTTAGAAATGCATAATAAATAAAATCTAAATAAGATCTTTTCTAAAGGATGAACAGAGAAGCCCAAGGATATTAAAACAAAAATACAAATACCTGACAGATAATTTATGGAAAATGAATCCCAAATGAGCAAATCCAAATATTCCTTCACTTATAAATATTTAAAGAAAGTATACATTCATAAAAATATAATCACAATGTATGAATCATCTACCATTCAATTTACCTTTAAACTACCCACCAATTTGGCTGATATTAAGAGGCTGTTAAAAATATAGATTTTTCGAGAATTATACAGTTCCTAGATCTGGAACTTGGGTCTATTATTGGTGATTAGACACATTTGGGAAATGGTATAATAGAGGAACTCAAGCAGAACAATGGTAGCCCTTACTCAAAAATCTCAAAACATTCATAAAAAGGAAAAAAAGAAAGAAACAATAACACTGCATTTCACTGGAATCAAGTATTTTAAATCTATGACTCACCTTATTGAGTAAAGAACATTTCCATTCTTGAAAATTCTTAACAATTTATTGTCTGTAGTAACTTCATGAAAGTTGGCACCTTTTTCATTGGCAAAGAACAAATCAGGTTTCCAAATGGAGTCCAACATGGAAGGGTCTAGGTCTAAAGAATCATCAGGGTATTCACTATATGCAAGGCGAGGATCGTTCCACTTCTGACGAAGGAAGATATTGACTCTGTAATCCTATGACAGAAGAAAGAAAGGGGGGAAAAAACCTGCTTTAAAAACTTTAGAATCTTATGTGTTATTCTTTGGATGCCTCTGAATTTTAGCAAAAGCCACTGACCTCCTTGTGAGCTTTCATACCTCACAATCCTCACTCATTACCACTGACAAGAGTTGTTTAAGTTACAAGGCTTTGCCGATGTTTTAGTGATCTAGATGTCTCTAAAGAAAAGGCCACAGAGGAGTACACTTTTATCATGCCTATATTTTGCCATCCTATTCAAATTTAACTTGGTTTGTCAGAATAAAATGTTAGGTTGCTATTAGACACTTGAAGTAAAATATTTTCAGCATCACATTTATTTTCTAGAACCATTTCTTTTCGTAAATATCCAATAGCATCCAGAATGCATTTAGTGAAATTTTCTTGAAAGCTGTCTTCTAAAAGTGACTATATATACTTTTTTACAATGAAGACACATTTCCTCATGTTTAATATAGCAGTGAGTTCCATGAAACAGGTGATTTGGGAAAAATAAAAGGTGATTTTGAAATAAGAAGAGAATAATAGAGGATATTATTGCCGGTAATCCTTTAAGAAGATTTGGCTGAAGAGTTTTCCCAATTAGACTTAAAAAGTTAAGTTTTAAAAGGGGAAGAGTCAGGGGCACCTGGGTGGTTCAGCGTCCCACTTTGGCTCAGGTCATGATCTCATGGCTCCTCAGTTTGAGCCCTGTGTTGGGCTCTGTGCTGACAGCTCGGAGCCTGGAGCCTGCTTCAGATTTGTGTCTCCCTCTCTCTCTGTCCCTCCTTGGCTCATACTCTGTCTCTCTCTCTCTCTCTCTCTCTCTCTCTCTCTCAAAAATAAACATTAACAAAAAAGGTGGGGGGGAAGAGTCAATGACTTCAATCAAATTCTTGCTCACAATTTCTGGACTAATGTATAGAATGACAAAGATTGATAGCCAGTATATGGATATAAGCACCACCTATGACTTTTGAAATGAGCACATACATTTTAGATTTTTGAAATGAGCAAATAAATTAAACATGTAGATTTCATTATAAGCAGGAGTAAAGTGAACATTTTAGGAAGGTTTTATTTCCATGGAATATAGCCAAGGCTGGAGATATTCAGAGAAACTGAACACCAGTTTTCATCTATTTTTTTATTCTTTGAATAACAAATTACCAGGTATCAGAATATGTAACCAAGCAATCACAAAGAACGTTTCCATAAAATCAGGTCTGGTAGATTGCTTTCTCTCGCAGGGAGGTGAAACTCAGAGTAGTGAATGTTATAAATCTATATGTTCCCCGGGGCACCTGGGTGGCTCAGTTGGTCAGGTGACCAACTTCGGCTCAGGTCATGATCTTGGAGTTTGTGGGTTTGAGCCCTGCGTCGGGCTCTGTGCTGACATCTCAGAGCCTGGAGCGTGCTTCGGATTCTGTGTCTCCCTCTCTCTCTGCCCTTCCCCTGCTCTTGCTCTCTCTCTGTCTCAAAAATAAATAAGACATTAAAAAAATTTTTTTTAATAAATCTATATGTTCCCTTGATCATTATTTGCACACCGAAACCCTTATCTTCTAACTGCAACTGAGGTTACATACCAGATAATATTTTTTTCTGCTTGCTAGGTACCCCATGTATCTTCCAAAGTGACAATGGAACAGAGTTCACTTTGGCTTTTTACCACAAAGTTCACGATAATGTGGAAATCTCACCAGCCACAGGATCTGCAGAACCTGTAAATGGGGATACGTGAACAAGCTTCTACCAGCCAAAGACAGGCCACCCTCTTTTCGCCTAGAATTCAGAATGCCAAGGAGCAGAGCTCCATGGTTGGCGGCCAGTTCTTGCATCGCTTTGCTGCTCTGAAGTTTGTGCTTCAGCCCTGACTACCACCAAAGGAATAATTTCCCTCTGTCTTAACCATAGGAGAAGATGAAAGCAACCCCAGTTATAATGATGCCTGCCAGGAAAAATAACTGACAACTAAAGAATTTCCTTGGGACTGATTCTTACAATTATATGCATAATTGAGAATACGCTGCAAATGTTCCTCACTGTGAGGCTAAAATAAAAGTACTTTTTTTTTTAATGTTTTATTTATTTTTGAGACAGAGAGAGACAGAGCATGAACGGGGGAGGGTCAGAGAGAGAGGGAGACACAGAATCTGAAACAGGCTCCAGGCTCTGAGCTGTCAGCACAGAGCCTGACGCAGGGCTCGAACTCACTAACCTTGAATCATGACCTGAGCCGAAGTCGGACGCTCAACCGACTGAGCCACCCAGGCGCCCCTAAAAGTACTTTTTAACTGCAGTGTATACAGTAAGATTTGGCTGACTCTCCTTATCCTATGCTATTGGTTTCGTGGTAAGCTTTATAGACACAATCTCAGATCTTCCTGAAACACTTTTTGCTCTAAGACTGAGTTTAAAAAAGACATCAAGTATCCTTCAGTTTCTGTTTCTAAATCACACAGGGCAGAAACCACCTGCCACCTGTCACCAAGGCCAAATGTTATCTTACATCCATTGTGTTCTTTCTGTGAATAACCAGAAATATCTTTGTTTACTAACATATTTAAGTCTTTGTTTAGGACCGGGGTCTAATGAAAAACTCAAAAATGGCCATCTCTTGATGACCTAGAAACTAAGCTTTTAACAGTTCTCACAGTCCGAGTTTTGACCTGCCTGCAAATGAACATTGTGCTGGGAAGCTTCCCCATTAAACAACCAAATTCAGCATTTTGACAATAAATGTTTAAAGCTGATTCCTCATGGCCAATGTATCCCATTTACACTAGGCAACCATTTATATTATCCGTGAGTCTTGATCACTTGTGAAAATGTGCAAAGGGTAAATAAAATGACATAGTCAAATAATGCACCTGAGAGAAGTCCTCGTAACTCAATTTGAAATAACTTGCCCATACTAAAAGAGCAAAAATAAAGAAATAAAGACACAGTTTTGCAAAATAGAGATAATGGATGTGTATCCAGCACATGCAGAAAAATTTAAAATAGACCCACTAAAGCCAGCTTCAAAGTGTGTAATAATTCTTTGGCTATACATAAAAGAAAGACTGTTTTATTAATGGAAGTTCCTCTGTTCACCTGGGCTATACTTCTATAATGGTGAAAATGTAGAAAGGTTATACGCAAGTAAAAAAAAAAAAGGACAACGATAAAAATGAGATAATATATATTGAGAATGAAATAAATATTTGTATCTCACATTGCTAAAATCTAGATATGCACTGAATTCATTCATAAGTCATATAAGGCAACTGAATTAACTTTCATATGGAACCATCAAATTTTAGGACAAAGACATTTAATGATTCTTTTCCCTACAAACCCCTTTTGCAGTAAACCCTCCAGAAGCTAATTTTATTTTTTTCATCATTTTTCATGCTACATAATAAATGAGTGATTTGTAAATATACGCTATACTATAGTAATATATTATTAATATTTTACAGTAACAGTGGTGAAATACAGCCATTATTTCATAAATTAGAAGAAACACTAATCTTGACCTTTCAGAAGTCAAAATTTATTATTACTATTATTAGAATAGAATGATACACATTAATAACTTTAATTTTGTAAGAGAATATCTTGTTGACAAAGTTATATACCATGTTTCATTTTGAAAGTAAGTATCCAATCAAATGTACTTAACTTTCATGTGTATGTCACATAGTAAATAACAGGCCCAATATTTAAAATTCTTACACTATAAGGCACAAAAAAATAATAATTCAATTATGCAAATATTGTAACATTTTATATACTAGACCCAGAAGTAAATCTTCTTGGGATCAAATCTCAGCTCTCCCAGTGAACAGCTTTCTAATCTTCCTATGTCTTGTTTTTTCCTCCATAAAATAGGGATGGTTACAACAGTACTTCCCCTGAGAGGGGTGCTTTGAACACTGGATTGATCCACACAAGTATTAGGACCACACTTATTAAATATTAGCTTTTCGATCATCAAAATTAGAATTCATATTAAATAGGAATTTGGTTGTATTTTCGGTTTATAAATTAGTTTTTGAAATAATAGGCATTTGGGACAGATAATTGTAATGTTGAACCTGGTGACTAGTATCTTACGGAAAATTTACAAACTCTTATGATAAGCTTATCATCAACTTTTTGTATTAACTTTTGCATTTCAACATTTATGTATATTTGTATTTCCTGTCTGTATTCAATTGCCCCTCCTCCCCCTGCCTCTATAATTTGTTTGTGTTATAAAGCCCCTTTCCATAATGTCAAATATAGCTGCTTACATTTCACTCTGTGCCTGATGTTATACTAGGTGCTTCATGGATTATTCCTACTATCCTCATCACAAATCTATGAGGTAGGTGTTATTATTTGCCTAGTTTTACAGATGTGGACTGTGGGACAAAGATAAGCTAACTAACTTCAACGTGATTACTGAGCTACCAGGTGGCGGAACTGTAATCCAGACCCATACATTCTGGTTTCTGAGCTTTGAAGAATACATTGCCCGCGTGATTTAGTGCCAGTCATGACTGCCTTGTATGCACACCAAATGTTTTGTAAATTAATGCAAAGATTCTGGGTTTCTGTGGTTTGTGTTTGCTTGTTTTGTAATAAATTTTGGGGGTTACACACCAACATACTCACTGACAGGAAATCACAAGTCCTATACCTAAATGTTATCCAATTAAATCTAATAGGTGCCAGGTTGTCATTGCTCCATAATAGGTACCCTGGGGAAAGACCAAATTTAGTAAAAACCACAGCCCAGTGTATCACCGAAAAGGACACAGAACACAATACGCATCTTTGGCTGCATAAGGGAGTATAGGATTGCTAGAAACTAACTAAAATGACCAGTTAGAAAAAAAATAGAGAAAAATAATCATCTAATGTTAATACAAGTTGTCAACTGCTTCTCTTCCCTCTGGTCTATGATTCAGTTAAGTTTTAAGTTCCCTAGTGTTTTCAGGTCATTTCCAATCCCGCAGCCTTCCCCCACTTTCTCCTTTTTTCCCCTGCCTTCTTACTTATTTCTGCTCTCTACTCTCCTTTTTAATCTGTTTCTCCGTCTCTGTGTCTGTCTCCCTCTCTCCTCCTCCCTCCTCCCCACCTCACGCATGTATGTACACACGCATTGCCTCTGTAGGAGTAGCCACCACATTTCTATACTGGTGATGTGTGCAAGTGGGTTTCAACTGTGTTGTTACAGAATCAAGGAAACCGATCTCAACGATGCTATCACTGTTGACATCTTGATGTGTTTGTTTCCTTTCTTTTCTTTATCCTACACATTTTCACATAGTTGAAATTATAGTGCACATGTGGTTTTGCATCTTTCATTTTCACTTAATGAATTTTTCGCATTTTCTAATCATTCTTAATTGTCATTCCAATAGCTATACAGTGCATTTTTTTCAGTGTTTATTCAAATTCCAGTTGGTTAACATGCACTATAATATTAGTTTCGGGTATAGAATCTAATGATTCAACACTTCATACAGCACCCAGTGCTGATCACAAGTGCATTCCTTAATCCCCATCGCCTATTTAACCCCTCTCCCCACCCACTTCCTCTCTGGGAACCATCAGTTTGTTCTCTATAGTTAATTGGTTTGCCTCTCTCTTTTCTCCCCCTTTGCTCGTTTGTTTTGTTGATGCCTTTTTTCTTATACAAATAATTTTTCATGTGATGGATTAGGGTCTAGCTCATATGGAATCATACAATTTGCAAACACCTTAAAGGTGTTGATTTACTTACTATAACTAAACATATTTTTGTGTCATGTCTCAAATTTGGACAAAAATTAGGAGTATAAAGTATTATTTTTATGTTTATTTATTTTGAGAAGGAGAAAGCATTAGTCAGGGAGATGAAGAAAGAAAGAGAGAGAGAGGGAGAATCCCAAGGAGGTGCCATGTTGTCAGCACAGAGCCCGACAGAGGGCTTGAACCCATGAACCATGAGATCGTGACCTGAGCTGAAGTTGGTCACCCAACCAACTGAGCCACTCAGGTGCTCTGAATATAAAGTATTCTTAAAAATGAATATGCTAGGCATATTTTCAGAAGATACTTCTTTAAAAATACTCTATTAAAATGTTATTATGAAAATACTCATTGCAAAATAGCACAAAAATAAATATTATCACCAAGTAGAGGATTTTTTAAAAACCACTTGGATGCTTTCCAATGATTGTAAACATTTTCATCTAAAATGATGATTTCGTGGAAACTATTACTGCCTTTTTTATTTAAATCTGATTTAATCAGAATGGTTTTACAAATTCAACATTTAGAATATTAATTAATCTTTTGAAAAGATACTTTTTCCAAGTTAAAGAATTCAGTTCCTATCACTGTTTTTAAAATTGCTGATGATGTTGTTAATGCTATTATTTGAGAATGGTATTTAACCTCATTAAATTATTGGAAACTTATTTGAAAACTGCGATGCCTAACTTGATGTAAGTTTGCCACAGTACATCATTATTCAATGGCTTTCTGCAAAAGTAAAATGTGTATATTTAATGGCACATGCATATATTTGAGCACCTCTATGTTGAAAAGTTAAGATGGATCATTTATTTTTACTAAAAATTCAACAAAATGTATTCAAATTAAGTATTAAAGGGGTGCCTGGGTGGCTCAGTCATTGAATGTCGGACTCTTGATTTCAGCTCAAGTCATGAAATCACAGTTCATGAGTTCAAGCCCTGCAACAGGCTCTGCACTGACAGTGTGGATCCTGCTTGGGATTCTCTCTTTCTCCCTCTCTCTCTGCCCCTCTCTGCTCTTATGCTTCCCCCTACTCCATAAATAAATAAATAGACATTAAAAAATATATTAACAGACCAATGTTATCCTCAAATTTATTTAGATTCATTCAACAAATGCTTATCACATATTGCCAACCTGTGATTCAGTTGAGTGCTGATGACACAATATTTACAGATGATCTCTGCTATCACTATGTTGCACAAGATATATCATAAACAATTAGCTTTCCACCTTATAAGTGCTCTGTTGGAAGCATTGCACAGCAAGCTATGGAAACATAAGGAATATGTGGCTAACAGGGACCAAGGTGGAAGGATCAGGGAAGATTTCCTTAGGAAAATCTAACTGGGCTTGATCTTCAAAGTGAAAAAAATTTAGGTAGGCAAACACTGAAAACATAATAAAATGTATCTTGTATTTTGACACAAAATCCAGTAATCATTGTAATTTTTGGATGATTAGCACAGGAAGCTGGCTGAATTTTAATATCATAATTTATTTTTTTCACTTGATATCTATTGAGCGCTTTCTATGTAGCAGGCAATTGCAGAGGATTATAAGGTGAATTATGCATAGTGCCTGTCATCTGGAGGTGAACAGTCTAAAGGAAAGGGAAAGGAAGACAATACAAATCAAAGCAGGGGATAAGGAAGAAATATATTATGAAAATAAGAGCTTTATTGACTTTTACCTGGTGTTATTTTATTTAAAAAAT
This sequence comes from Felis catus, assembly GCF_018350175.1. Taxonomy (NCBI): domain Eukaryota; kingdom Metazoa; phylum Chordata; class Mammalia; order Carnivora; family Felidae; genus Felis; species Felis catus. The sequence goes on along the minus strand of NC_058371.1, from coordinate 53,711,163 downwards.
TAAAATATAATAAAGAGTGTGAGAAAACAAGGCTTGATGTGTAAGAAATACAGGTATAGATACAGATATTGATGAAAAACATATTTATAAAGACTTGTGCTTCCAACATAATGGTAGATTGGACACATGGAAGGGCCCACCTATTGTAGATTATTTTCTGAATAAAGGAAATATATATATATATATATATATATATATATATATATATATATATATACACACTTTTTAAAAAGTTTACTGTCTTCAAGAAAATACCGGGATTCTTCAAAGACAAAAATGGTAACAAAAATAAGAGTTAGCTAAAGCCACAGTAAAAGCAGTGACGGTAAGTAAATACAAAGGTCTAGATTGGGAAACTGAGTCATGTGCCACCACAAAATGGAAAACCCGAACCTGTGACTAAGAATTAACCCATTAGATCCTCAAGTATATCACAGATTATGTTCAGATAAATGTGTTTATAGCAACAGCAATAATTTACTACAGACATAAAAAGGAGACATGAGCAGGCATGAACTTTAATGGAAATAGCATATCAAAATATGGAATAAACATGTAACATATATTTAAGGAAATAAAAGGTAAATTCAGGACTAGAAGCCAATAATTACCAGGAATATTTGAAAAATCATAAAATAAAATAATTATAAAATAAAAATATAACTGTTGAAATTAAAGACTTGATGGATGTGTTAAAGCATATAAGAAACATCTGAATAAAGAATTTTGTAGCACAAACAAAAGAAACTAATGCACAGATACAAGGACGTCAAACATACCAATAAAGGTAAATAAAAAAAAGTCCATATGAAGACATTATATTAAAACTGTGTTTAAAAGAATCACCTTTCTATTGCCAAACAATATTCCCTTGTATGGAATAGCACATTTTATTAAAAAAAAAATAATGTTTACTTATTGAGAGAGATACAGAGAGAGAGAGAGAGAGAGAACAAGCAGGGGAGGGACAGAGACAGAGGGAGACACAGAATCTGAAGCAGGCTCTAGGCTCTGAGCTGTCAGCACAGAGCCCGACGTAGGGTTAGAACTCACTGACCGTGAGATCATGACCTGACCCGAGGTCAGACTCTCAACCAACTGAGCCACCCAGGAGTTCCAGCACATTTTATTTAAACATTCATCAAAATAAATGGAGTACTGATACATGCTGCAACATGGGAGAATCTTGCAAATATTATGCTAAAAAAGCCAGTCACAAAACCATGTATTGTAGGATTCCATGTATATAAAATGTTCACATTAGACAAACCTATGGAGACAGAAATTAGAATAGTAGTTGGGGAGAGGTAAAAAGTGACTTCTAAAGTGTACTTGGTTTCTTTTGGGATAATAAATGTTCAAAAATGGTTGTGGTGATGTTTGCACAACTGTGTGAATACACTAAAAATCATTTAATTATAGACTGACAAGGACGAATCATATGATACATGTATGATACTATTGGAAAATACTTAGACTGGTGGTGGACTTTGCATCAATAATGAAATCCAGAATATAGTGGGTTAACATACTCAAAATATTAAGAGAATATTGTAGTTAATTTGATTAGTATACTCAGTAATAATCTTTCAAAATTGAAAGTGAAAAAATCATTAAAGAAAAACACAGTTTTCTCTTGAACATTTATAAAGTAGACTTTTAATTAATGCACTTCAGAAGGACAGAATTAAACAAAAAAACACGTAGAATGCTGCTCTGAAATGCAAACAGAAATGAGGGACAAGAACTGGAAAACTTTGATATGAATTTGAGTAGACTTCTTCTACATAAAAAATTGCTATGAATGCATAATTTATGCGGTTGAAATGAACTGAAATATTGAAAAAACAATATCACAGGCTATGACTGATCACATAAAACATATAGAAATAAATCTTTAAAAACATGAAAGAGTTTTACCTAGAACACCGTCTAATTTCTTGAAAACGTAAGTAAATAAATAAATGGGAGGAAATTCCATGATTCTACAAAGAAAGAGGAAATGTTACAAAGGTAACAATTATTTACTAACTAGCTGCTAGATTCAATGTAATTTTTGTCAAAACAAAACAATTTTTTGAGACAATTGATTAGCTAATTACATAATTTGTATAGAATACTACCAAAGGTCCAGGATAGTCAAGGCATTCTTAGAGAAGAAGAAAAGAGCAGAAAGACTTACTACAGGAACTATTTAAGATGAGTATAAAACTTTAAAACATTATGGTTGGTTCAAAGACAAAGTGATCAACGGGACAAAATGAGGAGTCTAAAAACAACTGCTCATGTGGTATACGAAGGAAGTAGAGCTGCAAATTACTGGTGGCTGCATGGACTACTTACTAAATGGTTTTGTGTATGACAAGAAGGTTAAATTTTATCCCAACAATAAGGCTCAATAAAGCAAGTTTGGATGAATTAAAAGTTCAAATAAGATGAGTTAAAAAAAAAAACAGAAAACACCGTAGAGTAGTCTAGCCTTGAGGTAGGGTCGATTTTTTAAGAAGCACAATAGTACTGATCATAAAATAAAGATTAATAAATTCCATGATGTCAAAATTAAGAAATTCTTTTTGTAAGATTTTTTATGTTTATTTTTGAAAGAGAGAAGGGGAGGGAGAGAGAGAATCCCAAACAGTGTCCACACTGTCAGCACAGAGCCCAACCCAGGGCTTGAATTCACAAACTGTGAGATCATGACCGAGACTGAAATCAAGAGTTGGATGCTCAACCAACTGAGCCACCCAGGATCCCCTCCAAATTAAGTAATTCTTTTCATTAAAAGCCCACTTAAAAATAATGAAAAGCCAAATCACCCTGGAAGAAGGTATTTGTCACACAGGTATAACTGACAACTGGCTATTGTCAAACTATAAAATATCTCGGGGCGCCTGGGTGGCGCAGTCGGTTGAGCGTCCGACTTCAGCCAGGTCACGATCTCGCGGTCCGGGAGTTCGAGCCCCGCATCGGGCTCTGGGCTGATGATGGCTCAGAGCCTGGAGCCTGTTTCCGATTCTGTGTCTCCCTCTCTCTCTGCCCCTCCCCCGTTCATGCTCTCTCTCTGTCCCAAAAATAAATAAACGTTGAAAAAAAAAATTAAAAAAAAAATCTCATACTAATCGTTGAGAAAAAGACAAAGAATTGAGTAGAAAAATGATCAAAGGTAGACACATTTCACTGGGCAAAGATCACAAATGTCCAAGAAATATGTGAAAAGTTGCTCAAACTCATTTGTAAGCAAAGCAATGCAAAATTAAGACATTAAGTTTGATGATATCAGAATTTGGCAAACATATAGAGCAAAATAATCCTATATACACTATTGTTGAAAGTAGAAAAAGACGGAAAAAATTGACATTGTACTGTAATTTAAATATGAATACTCAAGATACCAATATTTTAGTTCTAAGTATAGATCCTAAACTCCTGCACATGTACATGAGGAGACATAACACAAAATATTTATACTAGTCTGTTAGCTATAGTAAAAAAAAAAAAACCACAAACAAAACTGGGAACTAATCCAAATATGCATTGTCAAGAAAATGGATAATAAACTACAATACATCAACGAAATTAGATATTACATAACAGTGAAATGAGTTGATGCTACTCTCTGCAATAAAGAGGATGAATCTTAGCAATGTTAAATTTTAGTGGAAACAAAGGAAATGTCAAAATATGTTATGGCCCTATTTTTGTAAAATTCAAAACCAGGCAATCCCTCTCTCTTTATCTATCTATCTATCTATCTATCTATCTATCTATCTATCTATCATCTATCTACCTATCTATCATCTATCTATCTTCTACCTATTTCACTATCATCAAAATTGTGAAATTAACAAAGGGAATTACAAAATTCATGATAGTGGTTACCTGGGGAGATATTAAGGGAATGGGATTGGGGTGGACTATCCTGGTATGTTTAATATTGGTCATGCTTTAGTTCTGAAGTTAGGTAGTAGTTTCAATAGTTTTTGCTCTATTACATTATACCTTGTCACTTACATATATTATTCATGTAATTATATACCAAAATATTGATATCTGAATATGAAATGAATCATTGGAAATGCTCATTGGAACTGTCTATTCATTTATAGGAAATACACTACATTTTGCAGTGTTTTGCCATTGATATACTTTTTGTAAAATATTTTATAATTTTTCCCACATAGTATTAGCATCTTTTTATTGCACATCTTATATGATGTTGTGGTGGGTGGGGTGATGGCCCAAAGATGTGTACATCATAATCCCCAGAATCTGTGAATGTGCACTCTTATTTAGTGCAAGAGATTTTTCAGATGTGATTAAGAACCTAGAAATGGGATTATCCAGATGGGCCCAATGTAATTACAAGGATCCTTATAAGTGAAATAGAGGCAGAGTCAGTATCAGAGTGATGTGATGTGGGATTGAGTTGGGTTACAATAAAGGAAGGAGGCCATGAGCCAAAGAGGAAGAGAAGCCTCTAGAAATGTAGAAAGAAAGGGAATGGATTCACTCCCAGAGTTCGTCAAAGAAATCTGCAGGCACCTTGATTTTTGCCCTGTAAAACCCATTTTTGACTTCTGAGCTCCAGAACTGTAGGAGAATGCTTTTGTGTCGCTAATCCACTAATTTGGTAACATTTTGTTACCGCAGCAATTAAACAAACAAATCCTGATACATATATGTCTATTAATTGATTTGCATGCATTATCATTCTCATGCTTCAAGGAAGTTTCTAGAACAATAGAATATTTTGTCAATCATTTGAGCGGATAGAACATTTAAGGCAAAAATCACTGAATTCATATGCAAATGGAAAAATGACTCAGAATTCTTCCTGTTTTTAGGAGTCCTCATGAGACACCCTGGTTAATTTCAAAATGATCAGAAAATAATTTTCCTTTCTCAAAGAAATAAGGACAAAGCACAAACTCCCTAACAAATGTCTTGCTGGTTTCATTTTATAAGATTTTCTAACTCTGCAGTACAGTACAATGAAGGTTTCCATGCATCACAAAGTGCAGAACACTAATACTCAATGGTAGAATAATTGCTGCTGATGTCATCTCCATAATATTCCCCATGTTGCTGGTACCATCTGCTCTATAAGCCCCACCACAGGGAGGGTGGTCATTTGGGGCCACTGATTCCGAAATAATGGCCCACTGGGAAAGTGCCTTTCCATTGTCAGTTACTAAACCAGGAGGGAAAAAAAAACATTTTGTAAGAACTATTTAGAGTCTCAGAAAGGTTATTTAAAATCTCCCCTTGACTTCTTCATTATCCATATGCTTAATTATCCTCTAGAAAAGGGTAGAGTTGTTTTAGAATTATGAAAACATGTTTTTAGCAAACCTAATTATGTACCGATTCTGGAAACATAAAGTTAAGAATTTCCGAGAATTAAAGTAGACTTTCAAAAACTATGTAAATACAAACAAAATCAATCCCTATTTTTTTTTCAGAATTTGAGAGGTTTTCTCTTACAATGACAGTATTTAAAGGAAATGTTAGTTATTAGAATTTAACAGGATTGGTCAGAATATGTGTGTTGAGTCGATTCAATAACACCGTTTCATTCAGTAAACTCTGATTTGTCTTAGTCTGTCCAAGCTGCTATAACAAAATATGATAGCTTGAGTGGCTTATACACAACAATAATTTATTTTTCACAGTTCTGGGGGCTAGAAGTCCAAAATCAGGATGCCAGGTTGTAGACTTCTCATTGTATCTTCACATGGTGGGGCTGGGAGCTCTGCAGGATCTCTGTATAAAATCACTAATCCCATTCATGAGGGTTCCCTCATGACCTACACATCTCTCCTAGTCCAACCCACTACCTTTGGCAGGGTTAGGATTTCAATATATGAATTTTGGGGAGGACACAAACATTCAGACAATAGCAAGATTAAAAAATTAAACCACTGGCAAAAACAATAAAGAGCTATATTCCACTGCTCAGGGTGTAAATTTCCGGGGAGGTAAATTTAGTCCATGGGAACGTTCTTGCAGAAGATTTTTTCCAATTAATATAGTTCATTCAGTTTGGGCATGTCTGGCTTTAGAGGTAAAGATCTGGACAGAGTCAATACTTCCAGTGGCTGCTTCCTTTCAATGAAAACTAGTCATTTATGTTCTTCTTTGGTTGTAATGTAGCAAATGATTCTATGTCTTAATGTGTTCATTGCAGTGCTCCATGAGATCCAGTTTAACTAGTGACTTCCTTCTGTTTCCAGTGCTCACTTCCATTCCTACTGAATTCCCCTTTGCCTGCAGATTGTATGCACAGGCATTCCATCTCAACCTTCTCACAGCCAGCTAGAATGCATTCTCTGCTAAAGCAATCTGTGCCAACAACCACCCCCCCCCCAAAAAAAACCCCAAACTGGCACAATCTTCCTGTCTCATATTTCTGACCAAATCAGTGTCTAAACTTCTAATGTTAGCCTCATAATTTGTGTGTTCAAATGAACATAACCATTTACACATAGCACTCACTACTTTGCAATTTGCATATTTAATGACATGTGGGCAGCGATTTGCTTATTATTATTTATTTTTGGAACTTCCATCAAATAACTGTTGTTCCACTACTGGAACATATGACTTGGATCATAAAAAGATAAATGTCTTTTGGAAAATCAACTATCATTTGGTCTTCAGAGCATCCTATCTCTCAGTCAACAATACAAAAGCTCTTCAAATCAAACAGGAAATTCTAAGAACTCACTAACAGGACGAAAACTTCTCTGAGAATAGCTGAGACATACTCCACACTAAAGGGTGGATAAATAGTGAAATAAAATACTTTATTTGAAGATCTTTTAACTAATATGTTTCTGTAAATGTTCTATGCAAACTGTGTTATGTTTTATTATATGTGTTTTCTTTCTTTAAATTGTGGTCAGGGGCACCTGGGTGGCTCCTCCTCTTGGCTCAGGTCATAATCTTATGGTTCATGCCATCGAGCCCTGCATTGGGCTCTGCGCTGACAGTGCGGAGCCTGTTTGGGACTCTCTCTCTCCCTCTCTATGCTCCTCCCCTGCTCACTTATGCTCTCTCTCTCTCTCTCAAAATAAACATTAAAAAAATAAAATCCTTATTAAAATAAATAAATTGTTATCAAATGCATACATATAATACTTACCATCAGACACATTTAGTACATTCATAATTTTGTGTAACCATCAACACTATCTAGTTTCCAGGTCCCTGTGCCTATTAAGCAGTCATTTACGTGTTTCCAGTTTAAATATATTTAGATTTTTAGTTATACACTTATATATTTTTCAAGCTTAATCTATTATTTTGGGATCATGCCCCCACTTCCCTTCACATTTTAATGAACTCTTAGTACTTAGCAATATTAATTTTGGGACAAGACATGATTTAATAAAACAAAAACTAAAATGAAACAAAAAATAGGTATTATTGGCAAAGGATTATTGTTTTTGCGTGTTCGTTTTTACATTTGTCCTTAGTCAGAAAATTGGTCATGTAAATCAATTATTTCAATAAACACTTTCAGTATTTTCAAATTGTTCTAACATTGAGGCTTGTTATCACAATTTTACATTTTAATTGATATTTAAACATTCAACGCTTTTTCTGAAAAACCCCTAAGTCTTCTGTGAATCTTTGAATTCATGAGGGCTTATGTTGTATATGATTTTCTATGAAATGACAGAGGAAAAATATTAAAAGGAGCTAATTTTAGAAAAGATTTAGTGAGTTATATATGTTCAAAATGAACTTAGATTTTCTTTGGAATGATTTCCTTCTGAGCAATCCAGATAATTCTTACCTAGCTATTTGTCAATTTGAGGAGAGGCCAAAAGCTGTATGGAGGCTATTAACTGCACTTTAGAGCTATAGAAGAATTAACTTCTTTTAGAAACAATTATTAAATTTTGCGGTGAAGTGGCCTCTACCCCTCTGGCCAACATACTGCTCTTTAAGTTTTAGTAATCACCTTTAGCCCGCGGGATTGATTGACCAACGTTTCTTCTTATATCTGTACATCCTGCATTATTTCCTAGAAAGAACAGAACACTTCTGCACATCACGAAACAGGAACCAGACCCCCTCAGACAATTCCCTTGCACAATATCCCAGCACCGAGATAAAATCTGTACAAGGCATCAATAGAGTCTGCACGTAATCAAGAAATGCTTGGGGACCACTGTACTCCCTTTACTGATTAACTGCCTTAATCTCCTTTAGAAACCCCTGGGCCAGGCAGAAGCCTCGAAGTTAGCCTCTGGACAAGAGTCTGCCTTCTCCCTGGGTGGGCAGCCTCCTGAAAGAAACTCTTACTCCTTCCCAGTCAAAACTGATCTCTTGAATATTGGCTTTTGAGCAATGGGCAGCCAAAGATGGGTTTCGGTAATAAATTTTGACAAGCCAGCCAGGGGCCAATGCCGGTCACTGTGGCACTCAGTTTCCCCAGGAATCTCAAGGCAGCCCAGGCTAATAACTTAGATGGCTGACAGGACGTTAGTTGCTTAGGTGCTCGTTGGTCTCAGGGAAGGAGTCTGAGAGATCTGTCCCGCAGGGATCTGTCTCAGGGCAACTGCTTCCTATTCTCCACCAAAGCTAGCTGCCAATTTCGCCTTTTGGTTGGAGTGGAAAGGAAAGGCGCATCTGGGGCAACTGACCAGCCTGGGGACTGAATAAGTCCTTCAGAGTATACACTGACACAGGTATCTTTTACTTGTGAAGCAACTGTGTGTGTTTTTGTTTTGTCCTCCATGCTTTTCCCATGAGGAAGGTGTGGCTTTCAGGAAAAACTAAAAGGGAATTGAATAACGGTCACTGAATTTGGAATTTGGAACACCTCTGTTTTGGCATGTTTGTGTGTGTGGAGGGGGGTGTTGCATTGTGTTAAATTTGTGTGGAATAGTAGGATCCATCTCTATGCCACCAAGTAGCCCACTCGGCTGAATCTTGACTAAGTGGAAGGCGTGTCACCAGGACCATATGGCTAAGAAAAAGATAGTTTTATTGTAACACCACCTTGCTATGTAGGTTAAGCTCAGAGGAAAGATGACCACAAAATGGTTGTCTTGGATTTCTTCCTACCATTGGGTTGTCTCCAAATAGAGGGTGTTGGTTTGGCTCTCTCAGCTTGTCTAGGGAACCATTTAGTTTAGTCAGTGGACTCTGACTTTGGGGAGGATCCAGAAACTAGGAGACTATTTGGTTCAGTCCATAAAGTCTCCCAACTTTGGGGGGGGGGTGAATGCCAACAGAGGTGCTACTCAGTCACGGTGTTGTTTCTTCTGTGTTCTTTCTGAACTTTTGCCCAGGAAGATGGGAAATACACCTTGTGTTCCCAAAGAACGTCTGTTAGGATATATTTTCAATAAATGGTGCAGAGGACTGAAAAACAATCAGAAAACAAAACAAAACACAAAATGTGTCGTGCAGGAGGGACAGGCAGGGGACACAGAGCTGGTGGCACCCTTGCACCTGTTTTTGCTTCGTCTTCCTGTTTCTGCATGACTGCCGTCTTGGCTGGCATGCCATCCTAAGTATCTCGGGCACCATTGACTCCTGATCCCCCTACCCTCTCTGTCAAGGAGTGAAAAGCACCTCAAGCTGTGAGACTGCCTTCTTAAGAAGTTCAAACGGGGGCGCCTGGGTGGCGCAGTCGGTTAAGCGTCCGACTTCAGCCAGGTCACGATCTCACGGTCCGTGAGTTCGAGCCCCGTGTCGGGCTCTGGGCTGATGGCTCGGAGCCTGGAGCCTGTTTCCGATTCTGCGTCTCCCTCTCTCTCTGCCCCTCCCCCGTTCATGCTCTGTCTCTCTCTGTCCCAAAAATAAATAAACGTTGAAAAAAAATTAAAAAATAAATAAATAAATAAATAAATATATAAAAAAAAAGAAGCTCAAACGGAAGCACCTCTCAAATGAACATGAAGGGGTCCAGCGGCTCTCTTGGACTTTAACCATCCACTTTAGATTTCCCATGAAGAGCCCCGGGTAAAAAGTTGACGATGGGAAACAAACAGATTGATTTTTAGTGGACATTGGTGCAAAGTATTTGGTATTGAAGCTAGTTTAAGTGTGTTGGTTTAATTAAAATAGACTTGTTTTAGAGTTATCTACATTAAATATTATCTCAGCAGTTGGAGGTTGTGCAAAGGTGTTGTCCGAAGGGGTCTGTTTCCTGTTTTGTGATGTGCACAAGTGCTCTTTTCTTTCTAGGACAGAATGCATGATCTACAGATATACGAAGAAAGAAATGTTAGTTAATCAATCGCGGGGCTGAGGATGACTGCTAAGGCTTAATGACCACCAGATTGGCCGGAGGGGGCAGAGGTGGTTTCAATAACCCACTGTCAAGTTCATCATTCCCTATCTATGGGATTAGGGACAAAGATCCGTCTTCTGTAGCTACTTCCTGCTGATCAGGGATGATGAAGGGATTTTGGAGTGGGAGATTTTACAGAGTAGGAGAATCTGGTTTCCGGCACAAAAGTTTTTTTTAATTTTTTTTATGTTTATTAATTTTTTGGAAGACAGAGAGAGACAGAGCACAAGCAGGGGTGGGGCAGAAAGAGAGGGGGACACAGAATCTGAAGCAGGCTCCAGGCTCTGAGCTGTCAGCACAGAGCCTGACGCGAGGCTCAAACTCACGAACCACGAGATCATGACCTGAGCTGAAGTCAGACACTCAACTGACTGAGCCACCCAGGCGCCCCATTGGCACAAAAATTTTAATCATCTTCCTCCATTTATTCGGTCCCATGTTACTAATTCTTGTACGTTTAAAGGAAGCTTTTCCATTATTTCTGGAAATTCTTACCCAGGTTTGTTTTTATGATCTTAAAGATAAGAAATCTGTATTGGTCAAAAGACCTTTTCATAAATCTTTTTGAAGATATAACACATTTTGCAAGGGCATCAGAACAATAACTATAAATGACAAATCATCAAAAATGGACATGGCTAAAGATCTGATGAGAGTTCATTGCAGTGTAGTTGACAAGGAAACCTGGTTAGTTCTGTGACACCCAACATTTCAATGATTAGAGTGTCAAGAGATGATCCCGGTACCAGGACTGCTAAAACTTCAGAAATGTATATATTTTCTAGAACAGATAGAGCATTTACCCATACAATACCAGCTAAGAAGGTTTATCATCATTTGTTTGACAATGTTTCCCAAGTAACTGGACATACCAAATAAACAAGCTTCATTCGTCAAAAAGACTTCACTTAGAATTCCAATCTTGGACGTTTGTTAAAAACATCAGAAAGTTTTAAAGTGCATGTTGAACTAGGATTACAGATCATTACAGAACTTAATATTTAATTATGTGTATAATCAAGGTAGTAATAAGAGATTCTACATAAGGTTAGACTATTGTTAGCAAAACTTAGCTCCTGTAATATTGAGAACTTTTAGTTCTCTTATGTGATCAAAGACCTAATAAAGACAAAACATAGAAACTTTGGTTCTGTGGGCCAAGAACAGCCAACTTTGTTTACAATTTCTTATCAAGTGAAAGCCAACAACCCAAGAAAACTTTGTCTTTTTAATAAAGAGCAAAGCAGAAATTCAATTTTATACCACTGTAGTTTTATAATCCATTCGTTTCGATGTGAATCAGTCCTGACCACACACAAAATTATTTTCCAAAGCTTCCAAAGCTTCTCAAACCTTCTCCAACTTTCTTTTTCATTCAGAGTTTGTCCTAAAACTTTCCTCTCCAAATATCAGTCTCATTGTAGGACAAACTTTCTTTCACCTCAATAACCATGTATTCTCTTTTCTTTTTTTTTTTTTTTAAATTTTTTTTTCAACATTTATTTATTTTTGGGACAGAGAGAGAGAGAGAGAGAGAGACAGAGCATGAACGGGGGAGGGGCAGAGAGAGAGGGAGACACAGAATCGGAAACAGGCTCCAGGCTCTGAGCCATCAGCCCAGAGCCTGACGCGGGGCTCGAACTCACGGACCGTGAGATCGTGACCTGGCTGAAGTCGGACGCCCAACCGACTGCGCCACCCAGGCGCCCCGTCTTTTCTTATGCCTTTCTTGCACATCTCCTACTTTCCTACATACAGAGTCGCTTCCCTTATCATTTCCATCAGGTTCAATTATATTTAGCAGAATTTTAACTCTTAGAAACCTTAGTCTACAGTAAAAATGATGTAGTAACCAACTGTGAACTGTTACACCAGAATTCCTTATATTGGAGGTTCATGAATACATTTCATAATTTCTAGAAACACGAGCTTTTCCACACTACAATCTTTTAATAAAAGATAAAGCATGTTTACCCAAACACCTAAGTATCCTCTATTTCTCTAAAATAAGAAGCCAATGTGGACAAACTGATTTTCAGTAATTAATGCTCTAGTATTCTATCCCATTTGGAAAAGACCTAGCTATCCAAGAATTCAAACCAATTTATCACTTAGCAAAACTAAAATTCTAGGTTATCAATGATTTTGAAAGCTATCTTAACATTTTGTATGATAAATGTTTCTCCATTGTCTCACTTTCAATCTGCTGGTGTCTTTCACTCTAAAATGTGTGTGTTGTAGTGTTGTAGGCAGCATATACACGTTTCTTGCTTTTGTTTTGTTTGTTTGTTTTTGTTTTTGTTTTTATCCGTTATGATACCCTATGTCTTTTGACTGGAGTGTTTAGTCTATTTTCATTCAGAATGATTATTGATAGGTATGTATTTAGTGCAATTTTATTACTTGTTTTGTCATTATTTACTGTTCCCTTTCTTTTCTTTGTCAATTTGGTCTTTCCTTTCCCTTCAAAGAGTCCCCTTTAATATTTCTTTCAGGGCTGGTTTAGTGGTCTTGATCTCCTTTAGTTTTTGTTTGCCTGGCAAACTATCTCTCCTTCTATTCTGAATCATGGCCTTGCTGGATAGAGTATTCTTGGCTAAGGACTCTTCCCATTCTTTGAATACATCATGCCACTCTATTCTGGCTTATCAGTTTCTGTTGAGAAATCTGCAGCTAGCCTTATGGGTCTTCCCTTGTAAGTTAAGGATTTCTTTTGCTGCTTTTAAGGCTTTTGTGTTTATTGCTGTATTTTGCAAATTTAATTACAGTATGTCTTGGTGCTGGGATGCTTTTGTTGATTTTGATGGGCGTTCCCTGTGCCTCCTGCCTATGGATGCTTGTTTCCTTCCCCATATTAGGTAAGTTTTCTGTCATGATTTCCTCAAATAAATTTTCTGCCATTTTTTTTCCTCTTTGATGCTTATAATACAAATGTTATTATGTTTAATGGAGTTACTGAGTTCCCTAAATCTATTCTGATGTTCCATAATTCTTTCTCTTTTTTGTTCAGCTCCATTATTTTCCATCATTTTGTCTTCTGTATCCCTCATTCATTTCTCTGATTCTTTCAGCTTCGTTCATTGCATGAAACCTGTTTCTAATCTCAGTTATTATGTTTTTCATTACTTTCATTTTCATTACTTTCATTTTCATTCTTTTTTAACTCTTATCTCTGTTGTAAGTGTCATCATAATAAAGGGGACAATCTAACAAGAAGATCTAACAATTGTAGATATTTATGTACCCAACATGAAAGCACCCAAATATATAAAACAATTAATAACAAACCCAAAGGAACTAATTGACAATAATATAATAATAGTAAGAGACTGCAACATCCCTCTTACATCAATGGACAGATCATCTAAACAAAAAATCAACAAAGAAACAATGGCTTTGAATTATATCCTGAACCAGATGGACTTAACAGATATATTCAGAACATTGCATTGTAAGGCAGCAGAATACACATTCTTTTCAAGTGCACATGGGACATTTTCCAGAATATAGATCATATACTAGGTTACAAATCAGGCCTCAACAAGTAAAAATTGCATTTTTAATGCATATTTTTTTTTTACCACAGTGCTGTGAAACTTGAAGTCAACCACAAGAAAAAAATTGGAAAGACCACAAATACATGAAGGTTAAACAACATATTACTATGTACAATAACAAATTATGTAAAGAGGCCAAATGTCCATTGACTAATGAATGGATAAATAGATGTGGTATATATATATATATATATATATATATATATATATATATATATGTATATACAAGGGGTATTACTTAGCCACAAAAAAAGAATGGAATCTTGCCATTTGAAATGATGTGGATGGAGATAGAGAGTATTATGTTAAGTGAAATAGGTCAGTCAGAGAAAGACAAATATCATATGAGCTCACTTATTTGTAGAATTTAAGAAACAAAACAAACATTATAGGGGGAAAAAAGAGAGAGGCAAACCAAGAAAGACTCTTAATTATACAGAACAAACTTATGGTTACCATAGAGGAAGTGAGTGAAGGAATGGATTAAATAGATGATGGGGATTAAAAAGTACCCTTGTGATGAGCACCAGGTGTTGGATGGAAGTCTTCAATCACTGAATTGTACCCTTGAAACTAATATCACACTACGTGTTAGCTAACTGGAATTTAAATACAAATTAATAAAAAGAAATATCAGTCTAGTGTACTTCTTTTATTGATTAACTCCCCTAAACTCCTTTAAAAACCCCTGGGCAAGGCAGAAACGGCAGAGTTAGCCTTTGGACAGGAGTCTGCCTTCTCCTCAGGTGGCCAGCTTCCTGAATAAAGCTCATATTCCTTTCCAATCTAAACTCTTCTCTTGAGTATTGGTTTTCTGAGTGATGGGTAGCTGACCTTGGGTTTCAGTAACAGCAGCCTCATTTAGGATAGTTCTTTAACGTAACAGATGGAATATTTGCTTTTTCTACATGAAATGAAATAACCATTTAACAAAATACAAAATTTACTTTCAAAACAATTACCTAGTAGTATATATGCAACCCACCAAATACAGAATTATAAGAAAACTGTATTCCGTCTTTAGATACTTTGTTTCTGTGGTAGACAACACCACACATTTTAATATTTCTGTATTTCTAGATATTTGTGATTATGCTTACATATTCAAAAATATTCAAGTGTAGGATATCAACACAGGTGAAAGTGTCCCATCTCCATGAGTTTTCACTTTTCATAAAATATTCGGCAACCTGAAGATGTGTTCTTTTTTTTGAATTTATAAAATTGAGGACATCCATATTCTATCAAATGCAAATCCTAGAGTGGGTTTAGCACAATACAGATGCTAAAACTTTTAGAATCTATCGATACATTCGTTTCTCTGTGAAATTAGCTTCCTGTTTATACTGTAGTAATTTTATGACAGGGAAGTCACTTCAACTTATGAAAACTAATGGAGTAAAATAAGTGTCCTTACCAATGCCATTATACTGAACAAGAACAAAAACTGAGATCTCCTTCATGTTCATTCACGCCTTGAGCTCTCACTGCATGATACACAATGTAGTGTTAGTACAAATTATACCATCTCAAAAGCAAAGTGTCTTTTATGGTGGAAGATTATTTTCTCCTAGGTAATATGCCCACCCACCAAGTGTGAATCCCACTGAGTGATTTCGGGTGAAACTAGGTGAGAAAAGTGCAGCAGTCTTTCCTAAATCTCTAACCTCTGAAATTATGGAATATAATAAAATGCTTGTTTTTATAAGCCACTAAGTTTTGAGGTGGTTTGATATACAGCAATATCTGAAATGGAATTAAGTAACTGGAAGCAGATGCTGCAGTAAGAAAATACTTAAAACACCTGCCACTGACTTTGAGACCAGACAGCAGGCAGCAGTTTGAAGGGTTTTGGAGATCTTTGTGGTGGCTGAAAAGATGAGGAAGAAATTGTTATTGGAAGATGGAAAAAAAAAAAAACACCCAACCTCTATCACCTCGGTAATGTGGAAAGTAGGAAATCCAACTAATGAACTATTGCATTTGGCTAAGGAGATTTCCTGGAAAAAAAAATCTCAAAAATGTTACTTCATTTTTTTATAGGCCCAGGGTGAAGATCTTCTCAAGGGTGAGGCTGTGAAACCCTTGTTTATATACCTCAAGAGATTAAAAACTTGCCTGGTAGATTTTCTGAGCAAGATTAAAAGGTTTCCAAGAATCTTAAGAACACGATCCCACAGAATCTTGATTCTCAGTCCAAAGTAAGGAAAGATAGGAAGCCCACATAAATGGTAAGAGAATTCAACAAGTAGAAGTACCATTGGCTTCTATTAAAATGAGTAAGAACAATTCAAAATGCAGACAGCTTAAAAAATTCCCAAATTCCGGGGTGCCTGGGGGAGCCTCAGTCAGTTAAGCATCCAACTTCAGCTCAGGTCATGATCTCACAATTTGTGGGTTCAAGCCCCACAGTGGGCTCAGTGCTGACAGCTCAGAGCCTGGATCCTGCTTAGGATTCTGTGTCTCCCTCTCTCTTTGCCCCTCCCCTGCTCACACTCTGTCTCTCTCTGTCAAAAATAAATAAACATTAAAAAAAAATTGAAAACAATTCTCAAATTTCTACAAGCAGGATGTTGATTGAAAGTCTATTTGGCAGCAAACATGGTTCATTTTTTTATAGAAAAGTAAAGATGACTCAGAAGGCAAAACCAAGAGCCCAAATGGTGAAGTCGAGATCCACAAAGAATCATTTGCAGGGAATAGGCCTGGGCTCTAATTGTGTAACTGAGGGAGGTGCTTGCTTAGCCTTTAAAACTTCTATGAACCAGTGACTTACAAGGAGGGTGGTACTCCGCAGCCCTCCCCACCTTTGAATGAGAGTGTCTCCTGCAGTTACCCGGTTCTTGCAGCACCTTTGCATGTCAACTATATAGGATGGATGACTTCTTGAGTCCTCTTGATCTTTTGATGAAGAGGAAGCATAATCCGGATGGCCCCTTGGGGAGCCTAATTTACACTTGGACCTTTTCTGGATGGCATGATCCCAAACTTAAGACAAGGTCATACTAGGACAAGGGAGCTGAGGGTTTTAGAAAGGGGTGTCCCTATTTTGCATGTTGGAAGAATGTGAATAATAGTCACTAGGAGGAAGATTGTGTCAGATTAAAGATGGCCAAGAGGTCTTGCAATTTTTTACTCTTCCTCTTGAAACTGGGCAAGCCAGCTACCACATATGTAGTTAGATACCCTTGATAAGCTATGCTAGAGGAGCCACATGTAGGTCCCTTTAATTTTTTTTTTTAATTCGGAGAGAACCTACATTTACAGTCCTATCAAGTGCACAGAGCTGTGCAGATTATCAGGATACAGAACAGATCCCTGACCCACACATATTCCCTTCTGCTGCCCTTGATAGTTAAGCCATTTCCACACCTATCGCTTTAAAACCAGTGATATATTCTTCATCTCTGTCACTTTGCCTTTTTTAGAATGTTATATAAATGGAATCATACAATATTTAACTTTTGGAATTTGACTCTTTTACTTAAGTTATAGTATCATTTATTCCTTTCAGTTTAGTCCTTTCGATTGCCGAATAGAATTCCATTGTATGGACAAACCCCAGTGTTTGTTTGCCCACTGATCCAGTATTTTGTGATTATAGAAAATTCTTCTGTACACACCTGTGTATAGGTTTTTAAGTGAACACAAGTTGTTGTTTCTCTTAAATCCCACCTAGGAGTAGGATTACTGGTTCATATACTGAGTGCATGTATACATTAGAAGAAAAATAACAAACTGTTTTCTAGATTGGCTGTACAACTTGTACTCTCACCAACAATATATGAGACTTTCAGTTGCTCCTGTAGCTTTACCAGTGCTTGGTATGCTCAGACTTTTTTTAAATTGAATTTTAGCTTTCTTAATATGTAGGTGTTAAGAACTCATTGTTGCTTTGACTTGAATTTTGCTAATGACTAATGACATTGCACAGCATTTTGTGAGCATATTTGCAACTTATATATATTATATACATAAACATAATATATATATTTAGTGAAGTGTCTGTATAAATCATTTGCCCTTAATTTTTTTTCTTACTATTTTGAGAATTCTTTATATATTCTAGATACCTGTCCTTTGACAGATATGAGAGTTGCAAATATTTTCCCTTTTCTTCTCCTTCTATTAGTAGCATGTTTCATAGAAGTTTTTAATTATGATAAAGTTCACTTTATCAACTTATTTTATAGTTTGTGCTTTTGGTTTTATATCTAAGAACTCTTTGCCTAATCTATGGGCATTAACATTTTTCCTTATGTTTTTGCTTTCTCCTGAAAGTTTCAAAATTTTAGGTTTCATATTTAGGATTAGGATCCACTGTGGGTTAATTTTTGTATAATATGTGAGTATGTGTTGGAGATAATTTCTTTCATGTTGTATGGTTGATAAATTGCTCCAAAACTACTTGTTGAAATCATCATATTTTCCTGTTGAATTGCCTGTACAACTTTTTCAAAACTCACTTGGTCATGTATGTGTATATTTCTAGACTGTATTCTCTGTCATTGATCGATGTGTTTAGCCTTCACTAATACCTAATTGTCTTGACTAATGTCACTTTATAGTAAGTTTTAATATTGGGGGACGCAAGTCCTCTAACTTGGCTCATTCTTTTCAGAATTATTCTGGAAATTTAAAAATATTTTCCTTTCTTCATTGATTTGAGAGTTAGCTTATCTACACCTGAAAAAATCCTGCCAGTATTTTAATTGAAATTTTGTTAAAACTATAGATCGGTTTTAAGAGAAATGACACCTAAGCCATGTGCTGAGTCTTCCAGTTAATAAAAAATGCACATCTATTTCTCTCTTTGATTTCTTTTATCAGCAATTAATGGTTTTCAGCCCATAGATCCAGCATATGTTTTGTTACATGTACATAGTTATTTCATTTTATCTGAAGAATTTATTACATTGAAATGGGATAAAATTGAGTATGCTTATGATTTTATAGTTTCTTAATCGAGGGGAACAATTAAATAAATTATAAATACAGACAATATATTTGACAAGTCGTGTTGTGAAATTATTTCTGAAATACAGGCATTAAATCAATATAAGGACTGCATCTGAGTATATTTGGGCTGGAATATTTATGTGTTTAAATTCAAAGAAATTACAGTTGGGGATTTCTTTCATTTAGCAGATTTTTTCTCACTTTGCCAAGCACTGTAGAGTGCAAATATTTTATCGATGAAAAATGTTATGTTCTATTATGAGTTATTTGAGGGTTTCAATACTTTCTGATTTAGTAATCATAAAATTCAACTTTGAAGAAGATTTCAAGTAATTTTATGGAAAAAGAATCTTAAAACAAAAAGGAACAAAACCATATAGGAACAAGGACTCATTTTCCAGAAAAACATCAGTGATGTAATATTAGAAACATACAAACCTAAGGAACTGAGAAACATGACTGCCAAGACAGTTATTCTGCCTCCATTATATTTAATAGTCAGATAAATTACATAAAAAGGTTTGATTTTTTTTGTTTGAATGCATGCACACACATAGATATGGACATACATTATTTTTATTATTTTATAATGAATTTTATTAGTTGAAATAGGTTTAAACAAATATCTTGTGAATTCTCAATATAGTAAAACTAACCTGTTAGGAAATAAATAATTTTCAAATTCCTTTTAGTCTTAATTTTTTCCTATTTGGAGGAGAAACTATATGGTCACCTTAACCTGAAGCCTAGTAGCAAGCTCATTATATTATAAAGACCCTTGCAAAGCCAGCAACCCAAACACCTAAATACCCACAGGGTCTATTGTAATTTATAGGTACATATAGCCTCTCTTCTGAATGTAAAAGTAGTGCAAATAACTGCATTCAGGGTTCAAATATTGAATCAATTATCTTTTGCTGTGTAGCAAACCGCCCAAAAGTTAGTGCCATAAAACAGCAATTTTATTTGCTCACAATTCTGGGCATCTGCCAAATGGGCTGAGATCAGCTGGGATGGGGGAGAGTTCTTCTGTTGGGCATTGCCCGTGATCACTAAAGCAACTCCAGTCATTTGGTTGCTTGATTGGGGTAGAATGGTCCTAAGATGCCTCAATCATATGCTTAACATTTACTTGCTGATTGTTGACGTGGTCACCTTGGTTTTGCATCACGTGGTCTTTTTGTTATCTATTGGGCTAGAAAAGTCTTTACATGACTGTCTTGGGGTTCCAAGGTGGTCAAAGCAGAAGCCGTAATGCCTCTCAAGGTTAAGGTTCAGCAAACTGTACAGCGTCACTTTTGCCACACCGTTTTTAATTAAAGCAAGTAACAAAACCAGTGCAGGTTCAAAGAGAGGGGAAGTAAAAAAGTCACATGTCAAAGAGGTGTGCAAAGAGGTACGGGAGATCCTTGAAAACAATTTACCATAAGGCAGTAGGGCAATGGATGCGAAAGGCCAGAAGTTGGCTCGTGAGAAAACGTGACCTGTATTTTTTTCTAACATGCATGTCTCCTAGAGATATTACTACTTTAAGTCATAGCATTTTCTTAGTACTGAAAAAAAAATTTTAATATTATTATAGAAAATTTATAAATTAGTCAGACATCCTTTAGAAAATGATAACTTGACAATTTTTCTTCCTTCTGACACGTTTCACATGAGAAGAAGGATCACCTAAAGTATTTGAAGGGCAGAGACTTCTTGTTTCCACTTATATCCTCAAAATCACAAACAATTTACTAAGGAATATGTAGGCAAAAAAACTAAGAAGGGCATATAACAAGGGTATTCTGTATTTTGAATCAGGTGACTATTACTTTAAAACTATAAGAATGCTACCATTTTGTGGTGCAGAGTAGGAACAACAGACCTAAAAATGCATAAAGAGATTATTTGTTCTTCTCTGAGTTTGTTTAGCTTTGAATCCAAATAAGTAAAACTGTCCTTTTCTCAGTGTACAGAATAATTGGCATTAGCTAGAAATTCCCCAGCATAGTTTTTTGTAAGAGTAAGCTTTTTTAAAAGTATGACAAAACATAACTCAAAAATTGTGGTTTTTTAAAAGAGAGAACTAGGAAGAAAATATCTTCAAGTTTTAACAAATGTTCTTCAGTACGAAGCTGAAAGGCCCAAAACTGAATCAATGGTTCAATATTTGCAGGCATATTAATCAGGAGCATATCTAAATCATTTGGGACTAAGAGGGTCTATCGCCCTATGTTTTAAATATGAGCTATTTTGAGAAATGCGATTTGAAGAAGAGCACTAAAGCTTTTGCTTCAAGTATTGAATTGGTTAGAATGAATTAAGTTTTATAAGATATTCCACAATAGCTATAGTACTGAAAATTGTCGCGGCTAAATAATTTAGCCCTTGTGAGTAATGAGATATAGAAGCCTCAGAAAAGAAAGAGGATTACAAAAATATATTGCATTCTGAATCTAATAGCCACTAGGCTTTTATAGGGCAAGATACTGCTACACTCATACAGAAATTCAAGAAGGTAAAATAATCTCCCTCTTTTGTTTGAAATATTTGCTTTTTCCTTTCTGCTTGAGAGTAAAAGGAAGGTAGACAGAAATTCAGATGTGCAGTGTTAAGTCATTTGCAATTGTAAAGTCTCCATGATCACAGCAGACAAATGACAGCTCTTAGAGCCTGTCTTCTGGCATTTTATCACTTTCCCCAGAAGGACAAAAATTACTAGAAGAGAATTTCTATGAATACGTCATCCTTTTTCTCAAGATCCCCTGATCCTTGTGAAACCCAGTTTGCATCCTAAGGAGCAGAGTTGAGGGGAAGGGATGATGCCGCAGAAGAGAGGTGCCAGATTATTGAAGGCCCATGCTGCTGGCTCTTTCGTTTTGTCTTGCCTTCCTATTTCACAACTGTGAAACTGTTACAATCAAACAATCTGTTTCGATTTATTGAATTATTGAAGCAATCTGTTTGATTGTATGAAGCTCCACATATGCTGTGCACCTAGAAGTATTTCTTTCTAATTTTAGATTTACAGAAAAGTTGCACAAATAGCACAGATTGTTTCTGTAAACTTTCACCCACCTTCCCCTAATGCCATACCTTACATAACAATAGCATAGTTTTTGAAACCGGACAATTAACATTGATAGAACCTGTCTACAGACTGCGAATTCAGTGACATTTCCCTCTAATGTCCTTTTCTCATTTTTCTGGCCTAGGATCCAATCCAAACTGTCACATCATATTTAGCTGTCCATTCTCTGCCAATCTGTGACAATCCCTCAGCCTTTTTTGTCTTTCGTGTCCTTGATGCCTTTGAAGCCAGGTATTTTCAGAATGCCCCTCAGTTTGAGTTTGTCTGATGTTTTCTCACAACTAGATTGGTACTACTCGTTTTTAACAAGACTATCACAGAAAGAATACTCTTCCCTTCTCATTGCGACATAACAGTGGCATTTGATGTTGACATGTCTCGTTATTGGTGATGTCAGGCTTGATTATTTCATTAACGTGGCATCTGCCAGGTTTATTCACAGTAAAGTCACAGTGAAGTTTAATTGTTACTGTTTGCATTATATTTTGGATCTCCCAACCCAAATCTTGGCTGATTTCAACTATTTATTTGTTTCTGGTAGGTGAAACATTATCACAGTTCTAGAAGTCAGAGAGCCATGCAAAATTATTCTCATAGATGCCTAGGGCATTAAAAAAAAAACTTTGTCATATCTGAAATTTAGATGTTACAGAAAATAGATGTTTACATGTCAGTCAGTGTTTCTATAATTTTCAGTCAAAAAATTGTTGTTAAAACAATGGTGTTTCTTAAAATTGACAGCACCTTAGAATGACAGGCGAACTCACAGAAAGAATGAAGATTTAAATTTGAAGAATTTAGGTTCATACGGGTGACACTCAGAATTTCTATTTTACATAATTGTAATCAACCTATATATACCACGGCCCCTGCTATGATATGTTATATTATTAGTCATCAAATATTCTGGTTTTTCTCCATGTGGTTTGTTCTTTGAAGAGAAAAGATAAATTGTATGTATTTAAGGTATACAACATGATGAGGCAATATATATATATATACCTAGAAAAATGATTAATACAGTTAAGCCAAATAACATATTTCCTCACACAGTCACTTTTTTGCATGTGTGATGAGACCACCTAAAATCTACTCTCTTAGCATATATCCACTGTTCAATACAAAATTATTAACTATAGTCACCATGCTGTACAAGAGATCTCTAGACTGATTCATCCTATATAACTGCAACTTTGTGCCCTTTGAACAATATCTTCTGAATTCTTGCAAATGCTTACCCCCGTTAACCACCATTCGACTCCCTGCTTTAAGGAATTCAACTTTATCTTTTTAGATTCTGCACACAAGTAAGATCATACAGTATTTGTCTTTCTATGTCTGCCTTATTTCACTTGAAGCTAGCCGTCTTGGGGTGGTTTACATTCCACCATTCAGATGCACTTCGCGACATTGCCACAATCTTGCTCGTTCTAAGTTTCTGGAGTTACGGTAGCATTGAGTTTTTCTGCAGCAGAGTCAGAAGTTCCCATTTCCTGTCCCTAGTTTCACGCTTGTTGGAGGAATAAATATAGAATATTCAGTAAATAGTGCATATCCAATACTTCACGGTGGCCCAGTTGCTGTGACAGTGTCTAGATTCCTACATTTCAGCAGTGTTTTATCCTGGAAGCTCCTGTCTTCCCCTGTTCCTGAATCAAGCAGGGGGCAGCTTTGCTGACAAGGCAAATCTGTACTATAATTCTTCTTCTTTAGCTTCCCAGTAATTTTATGCACATCTAATTCCCAGGGTTAAGTCTTTTTTTTTTTAATTTTTTAATGAGGTGGTTTCTGTTACAGCCACTGAACACCAACTGGATTAGTATTTGTCACCAGGGGTGAGTTGCCACAATGGGAACCAAGGACTGTTCAGTTGGCCTATTTGCATTTGAAGGCCATGCATATTTCAGTTCCTATAAGGAGGGGACGCTAGTAGCACGTGGAAAGCAGTGGTAAAATTAACTGAAAATTTTACTCATGACCATCCAAAGTGAAATGTATGATTTTCATACACTTGGTAGCAGACCAAGTGCTAAAGGCCATAGCAAAATATAATGCCATAGGCATGAAGGATACAGAAATGAGAAGTGGGCTGTTTGCTTCTAATTGGGAGTTTAGAGAAAAAAAAATATATCCAGTTCAGAAATTTAACTTCTTAGGTTACGGCTGGCTGGAGAGCCACGGATTTTTTTCACGATTTTCCTCAAAGAGTCTCTCATCTTCTATACCTTTATGGGTAGAGATTCTATGGCTGAAAATGAGATGCAAAGGATGAATCTGTAGTTTACTAAGCCAGAGACCATATTCTAGTCACTCTGTTGCAGGGTGACATAGATGAATGTTAGGACCTTGATTGGAAAGAGTGAAATTTAAACTGTTAGAATGGTTAAAATTGGGAGGGTTTGGAAACCTCCAAGTATTTCGAGCAACAAAACTCCACTGCCCCTGTGTTTGCGGAAGCAGCTCTTCCTCCGCAGGGTGATAAGGGGCATGCCTCTTCTCGTTGTATCCACCTCTAGCAACTATCATTGTCCCACACCTGTACCAAGCATTAGATCCCTGAAAGCAGCCAGGGAGTCAAGTACAGTCAATCCCAGGAAGAGAAGTTTTACACTCCAAGGAATTGCCAGGTGTTTCTAATTTATGTGAGCATAAGCACTTACATGGGGTAATAGATTCTGAGAGTACCAGAAAATGGAGTGTTGAAATAAAATTTTAGAAATGATTAAATTTATTGGTACGGGTATATCTACAGAGATTCTGAATTCAGTATGTTAGAGAGCTCGGAGTGGTTCCAATTGTTTGCCCATTTGGTTAACGGTAAGCTGAAAACAGCAGTGACCTGTGCTGATAAAGTTGATATACTATACAATTGTTAGTCAACTATAGAAGATATCCAAAGACTTGTGAAGTAAGGGCATAGAAACAATTTTAAATATGTAACTAATTCATTCATTCCCCATAGCTATGTACTCTGAGGGGGGCCCATTTATCAGTGCTTTGAAACATACATTGTTGAGTGAAGGAACAACCTTTTAAAACAGCACTGTTATGGCTTTCCTCTTAAGCTGGACACATTGCCACTGAAATGTGCTTCCAGATTTCAATAGTAAATGCTAGTTGTCAGAGTGACAGATATCATTTAGCATTACTTACTTAACCCCAGAGGCAAAGTAGACATGATTACATAACTGGAGCAGAATTGGAGTGGGTATTCAGAACATGTGAATTCGATTGTAGATGGTTGATTCATAGGCTTCAAATATATAGGTGGTTCAGTAAGGAAGATTCTACTCATTCTGAACAATCAAAGGAACCCTAATGCTGACCAATAGGTTTTACTTGAGTTACCAAGACAGACACAAAACTTCACTTAATTAGAAAACATGAGTGAGTTCACAGATTCAAGCTCCTTTAGAGAAGGACATCACAAACACATGTCATGATTCTTCCTACAGGGACCCACAGCAGTTAATTTTGACCATATGCTGAGGAACACAAACTATGAAGAACAATGTTTCTGAGAACACTGAACCACATTCTGAGTTAATTCCAGTTCCCAGACATACAAAATACTACTATTGTCAACTGGTGTGAGTAGCAGGTTATGAGCGAGCCAGATAATAATGAAATTTGGATGAGAATTTATCTCACATTTGTTCCAATAGTTCTATGAAGACATTTTGTGGTATTTTCTCATTTCCTAAGTGAATGGCTGGATATACGTAAAGTCATCAACTACAGAATTCTTATATAATCCCTTTTGCCTATGCAGTAAGAATTATGAAGGCAGGAATACCAACATGGAATTCTCTAAAGCCCTTTTCTTGCCAACATAATTAGCGAAGAGCAGTATTGGATTCCTGCGGGTGCCAAAGATATTAATGACTCCTTCAAAGACTTGTATGATGGTGAGGTATGATCCCTTTAACATCTCTATTTGACTTTCCTTTTTGGCCTGTATAGAAGACACTTGAATCTTCGGAAATGCCTATGGATGTCCTTAATTCAGCTAATTACTTCAGTTATAGCTGTTGTTTGCATATGTATAATCTCTTTGTTGGAGCAAACCAATAGGGTCATTGGCACTTGGTTTATGACTGATGTGTTAAATACATTTCTTCTAAATTCTTAAGCAGAGAACATCAGAAGCATTAACTTTTATCTCGTAGAAATATCTTTGCTGTTTTGCAAAGATGGAATAGATCCAACTCTGCAGCCTAGTTGCCGTAATTAAGATCATGAGAACACTGATAGTCCAGCATCACAAGACATCCCACTGGTCTACAATATTGAAGATACCATGCTGCTAGAATAGGTGAGTAGAAAATAACAGATAGCATTATAAGAGCCAGAGAAGAGGAGATAACCCCAAGAAACTCAACAAAGTTTCAGGATATCAAGGAATTACAACATGTCTTGATATCTCTTTAAACATGCAGAGCAAGTTGCTTCCCTCCCACCAAGAAAGAGGAACAATGCTGCCTGGACTTCTTTGAATTATGGCAGCAACATACACCATATTTGAGTATGATGCCTTTTTTTCTTTCTTTTTTTTCTTTTTTTTTTCTTTTTGACCCATTCATCAAGTAACAATGAAACTGCTAGTTTTGGATAACAATCAACCTAGAGCTGCCTCTACCCACCCTTCTCACATTTTTGTAAATATTTTATTCTTTGGACTGTATCCATTTCCATATAAAATAACTAGACTGTGTTTTATTTTTATGCAATTCAGTGCTGAAAGACCAAAGAGAGAAAGAGATTTGAAATTAATGTCAAAGTTTGAGATGTTTGAATTTGTTCAGCCTTTGGAGGAGATTTCATGTTTTGACCAAGTCCCATGAGATCCCAAGATCCATGGAGGTGGATGATTGAATTTAAGTGAAAAAGATATTTATTAAAGGTGAGGAGGTTGGGGGATGATGGTGCTGGATGTTCTACCATGTCAAATTAAGGCAGATGGAGAAGACTCTGGATCAGCTGCTCAAGTCTTAGAAGGATGAGTAGAGTAAACACAACACTGGCATATGATGAATCAAAGCAGGGGAGAAATGTGGAGACTCAAAGATAGTAGCTTCAAAGCAGGACTGAAGAAGTATCTGGAAGTGGAATGAAGAAGTGGAGAAGACTTCCTGACCCGAAGTCCATGGATTATGGGAGACCTTTACAAGCATTGCAGAGGTAGTGGAGAGAGTCCTTCTGTGATACTAAGACAATGGAGATACTCTTCATCATAAAGGGTATGTATGGGGGGGTGGATCGGGGTAGGTAAGTTTGTCAACTAAGAAACAGAGATTCCAAAGGGGACAGTGGACAAATTAAGGAGGGAGAGAGAAAGTGGGGGAAGCCCCCAGACAATTTACTTCAAGGGCTATGCATGAAAATACATGGAATGTGAAACATGGCATCCACAATCAGCAACAAGCTTTTGAAAAGATTACCCCAAGACACATCGTAGTTAATGGGAGTGGGAGGAAAAGCAGGGTAGAGGCCTGGTATCTGGGTTCTGGGCACCTCTCTGTTGGAAGCTTAACTCATAGAGGGGTTGATCTTCAAGTTCTCGGGGAAGTTTTCAGACAATTCTTAAACATATCTCATGAAGAACTTTCCCTTGAGAGATCTAAGTCACAGTTTCTTCTATTTTTGAGTAAATTATACCTTTATAAAACTTTCTTCTATCTTAGCCATGACAGTAATATCATATGTACTATGTGTACCTCACAAAGATCTGTTGCCACTGGAACAGGCTTGAGGAATGAACTACATGGGAAGTATTTTGAGATCCATTTTATTAAATCGTGAAATATAGGATACAACAGTGGTTATGAGTAAAAGCAAAACATAAATAACATCACAGAAGTAGAAAAGGAGGAGTGCCTGCATGGTTCAGTTAACTAAGCATCCGGCTTTGGCTCAGGTCCAGATCTCACAGTTTGTGAGTGTGAGCCCCACACTGGGCTCTGTGCTGACAGCTCAGAGCCTGGAGCCTACTTCGGATTCTGTGTGTCTCTCTCTGCCCTCCCCCACTCATTCTCTCTCTCTCTCACTCTCTCTCTCAAAAATATATAAATATTAATTTTTTTTAATTTAAAAAAAAGAAAAGAAAACAAATATGGCCTGTGTATCAGACATAGAAAATAAATATGAAGCAAATCTGAATGTAAATACAATTAGTGTAGGGGCATGTGTGTGTGTGTGTGTGTGTGTGTGTGTGTGTGCAGGCACACATATAAAGTTTGAAAAATAACATCTAAAACAGAAGAAGTTAACACATTAATGAGACAGAGAATATGCTTTGGCCTGCAGTCCATGTGCATTACTAGTTTTGCAAATAGCCAGGGGCATAAAAATGTATTTCTCCCCCCTCAGAATTCACAGTGTTTTTGTCCCACTTTCTCCTGCTGTTCCATATGCTACCAAGCAATGAAGAGAAAAATATTAGCTTTGGGCAAGTGAACTCATGAGTACACCTATAAATATAAGTACACTTTGGAGTACACATTCTTAACAATGACAATATTCTTCTCAAGGGAGCAAAAATTGGTTCTTGGAAAATGAAAAAAATATTACTCCTTTCACATGTAAGTCAGAGATATGCACAGAGTATATATATAAACAGATACATGGGATATCTGAATTGCTAAAATTTCATAGAGAGGGCAATTAGGGAAAACAATGTCTAAAAATGTTCATTAGGGAGGCATAACAGGAAAAAATGGTGGAGGAACATTATCTTCCAGCAAACTAAAGAAACAATGAAGCTGAGCTTATTCGTTTCTTTTCGGATCTGCTGTCAAATTTTGATTAATCATATTTAATTTTATAGCACATGGGTGAGGAATGGCAATTATCTTTACAGCAAGTTAAAATATGATAGTAAAATATACTTAGAATTTTTAACCATTTTAGTGACTATTTCTTAGTATGTGTACTTAACATGCATATAATACAGGGCATATTAAAAATTAAATGTTCATCAAAAGACTGAGTGAGCAGAAACTACAGGGAGACCTGATATGGATAAACAATGGTTTTAGAAAAGAGAAAATCAGTGCAAGAACAACCTAAATCAAACAAAATGACTTCCAGCAAAGAAGGGGGTTAAATTTCATCCCATTAGCTCAGAGACGGATCAGCTGTTCTCTTACTACCTCTGGGGGAGACTCATGCACCAGGCCAGAGACTTCCTGGAAGTCTGTAGGTGAAACATCACTGCCTAATCATTGTCTAAGGGATGGAGGCAAGTCCAAGTGGGAGAGAGGGAGATGAGAATTCATGCTGTTCTGCCATCTTGGCTCCCTCCAAGAGGGAGATAAGAGTTCAGATAGGGAAAAGCAGAGAGGAATTCTTCGGTAATTCTAAAAATCTGTAGGAAGAAGAGTCCCAGTAGGGCTGGAAGACTTAATGGAGACGAAAGTACTCCCAAATTTCCCCTAAGAGGAAAAATAAGACTTCAATATCATCTACAGATAAATTAAATGGGTATCACAGATGAAGGTTGCCAGGACTCATCTGTGAATATATACAGTTTATCTACTCAATGTTGATATATGTTATAAGCTCATTAGTGTTAATTAAACCTCTTAATATAACTTTATGAAAGGATTATTCGTCTTATGCTGTAGCTAGTCTCTATAGGGTGTTGGCAACATTCCAAGAAACTACTAAGGAGAATTTTTAAAAGATGGTGCATATCATAGTAATACATATGTGCTCATAATAAATCTATGTATCTTCATGCTCTCTCATAGAACAAATAGTTTGTTATTGAGCCTTCTTAATGAGATTAAGAACAAAATTATTTTCCTTATGTTTTTTTTTAATTTTTTTTCAACGTTTTTAATTTATTTTTGGGACAGAGAGAGACAGAGCATGAATGGGGGAGGGGCAGAGAGAGAGAGGGAGACACAGAATCGGAAACAGGCTCCAGGCTCCGAGCCATCAGCCCAGAGCCTGATGCGGGGCTCGAACTCACAGACCGTGAGATCGTGACCTGGCTGAAGTCGGATGCTTAACCGACTGCGCCACCCAGGCGCCCCTTCCTTATGTTTTTAAAACCAAATCCTGAAGTACTAAAACTCATTTCACACACACACACACACACACACACACACACACGCGCGCGCGCATCGTTGTTAGGTAGGGTTAGTTAAGTGGGAACTTTCCAACCAACTCTCTGAACATGAACTGCTTAACTATTTGCCTGCATCTGTTACTATTTGACAGGGTACTTGTGGCCCAGCCTCAGGTCCCTGTCATCTGGCTCGTTTGAGTCCATGTGAAGCATAGTTGTCTTGTTTGTAGATGGGCTGCTAGTTTCATCACAGCAATGGAAACGTGTCGTCTAACTGGTCTAGAGAGTGTCAGTGCTAACTTTAACTCATTCATCTGTCAGAGATTCAAAATCACAGCTGAAGAGGTATTTGCAATTTAAATTGATTGCCAAGTACTTAACATTAATTGACACGCTAAATTCATGACTAAGTAACAAATTATGACTAGTGCCAATCATCTTAGAGAACACAATTCCCTATCTTGCTGCCCATTTTATCTTTATAGAAGTTGAAATGACATTTTGGAGTGCATTCTTTTAGAAAAATCAAATTCTCTTAGAAAAAGGTTGCATGATAATAAATACCTTGAAGATGAATACCATTGCTATGAATTGTTCATGAGAATCAGGTCATTTTTATGCCATGTTAGGTGGCCAACAAGTGCTTAATTGATCCGGTAGCAGTGAATTCTATACAACATCTTCCTCTAGAGAGGACCACATGCAGATAATAGTAACTTTCCATTATAAATTAGCTTTAGTAGGCAGAGAAGAGAGTTAAGTGACACTACATGTACCCCTATAATCTTCCTCACTTTGTCTTAATCCAAATATTTCAAATGCATCAACAAAACACAATTAAGTTTTCAGCCTGCTTAGCCAGAACAGGAAATTCTACAAAAATATGTGGTCCAATAAAGTAGAGAAACTGCAGAACTATGTGCTTGGCAACTCCCTTCTCCACTTAAAGCTTTCTTTCTGTTAAGAGTTTCTCTTTGGCACTTTTCTCCTGGAGCACTGGAAATATGCTTTTAAAGATCATGTTTGTTTTAATAACATCACAGCACAATTAAGCAATTGTATTCTTTGTGCTATTCTTGATAAGAAACTTTACCTGTGCGAATAGGATAGACAGTCTCTTTTTGAGATACATGAACATAAGGACGGTCTTGTGGATGACTACACCAGGCAGAGATTTATTTGTATTTCTGATGGGGTTGCCAGGATGTGTAACCTTCATGCATACTTATCTTTCTGCGACCTTTCCCATAAATATACCCTATTTCTGATTCATGCTTATAATGATATTCAGAACACATTTATACTGCCACTCACTGGTTACTCATGCTTGAAATTAAAAATCTTTCAGACCAATGCCATTGCTATATTTGGTTAGGCTTTACCCAATTACTCAAAGTGAGAAAAATAAGATGGTGAGGATAAGATGTTAACAGACATAAGCTTAATGTTAAATGGATAGCAGGATGTGTTCAGGCTTTCCTAAAAGGAAATGGAATAGGGTCCATCTAGTCATATGCTACATTAACATTATTAAATCTAGAAATATGAATTATACAGGAATAGTCATTGAACACTACATGAGGCTCATAAAGTGAAACTTTACAAGACCTTAAGCCATTGACAAAAGATACTAAGGACCAATGACTCATTTTTGGAAAAGTTTATAAAAAGATAGAAAAAAAATGGACTTTCCTTCAAATTACACACATTTCCTTTCAATTGTCATAAAAAAGTTATGGTTAAACTTAGTTGATACCGGAAACAATCACATCTTAATAGTTTAGACTTTTAAGCATTATTCTTTGATTGTCATAAGCACTATAAAATAAGAGTTCTAATTTCTTATCATAGAGAAGTCTACATACAAAATTTTAATGTTTTAATGAACTTATCTATATCAATACAGCTGAAAAAGCAAATACTTTTTGAGGAAAGATAAAATTACAAGGAAATTTTTTAATAAAAAAGCCATGTTCATTTGAGCAATGTTAGCAAACAGTAATTTGATTGCACAATTAGTTACTTAGCTCATATTTAAGAGACTGTAGCACCAATTTAAAATAGTGACCAGGGGGTACCTGGGTGGCTCAGTCGGTTGAGTGTCCGACTTTGGCTCAGGTCATGATCTCATGGTTTGTAACTTCAAGCCCCACATCAGGCTCACTGCTGTGAGCAAAGAGCCCTCTTCAGAGCCTCTGTCCCACTCTCTGTGTCCCTCTCCCACTTGTACTCTCTCAAAAAATAAAATAAAACACTAAAAAAATTAAAACAGTGACCAGGACTCAGAAATGCAAAATTAGACCATATTGGGAAGCAATACAAGTAATAAACAGTTATACACTCTTACAAGGATACAGTAGTGAAGTTTTCTTTTTGGAAAAAAGACTCTTTGTTGGCCAGAATACATGTATACAGATATTCAATAATATATAATTAAGAGTTACTTTGTGCTAAGAATTATTCTAGTTGTTAATGATATAATAATGAATATTGCAGAGTGGATTGCTGCTCTGTGGAGCCCATAATCAAAAAATTCTAGGGGCACCTGGGTGGCCCAGTCAGTTAAGCATCCAACTTCGGTTCAGGTCATGATCTCACGGTTCATGGGTTCAAGCCCCGTGTCAGGCTCTGTGCTGACAGCTCAGAGCCTGGAACCTGCATCGGATTCTGTGTCTCCTTTTCGCTTTGCCCCTCCCCCACTGATGCTCTATGTCTCTCTCCTTCAAAAATAAATAAACATCAATTTAAAAAAAATTCTAAGTAAATGTCTATGGATTTAAGTGAAATATTAAAAAGATAAAGAGTACTTAAAACTAAATTGAATAAGGGGCGCCTGCGTGCCTCAGTCGGTTAAGCAACAGACTTTGGCTCCAGTCATGATCTCAGTGATCATGGGTTCCAGCCCCATGTTGGGCTCTGTGCTGACTGACAGCTTAGAGCCTGGAGCCTGCTTCGAATTCTGTGTCTCTCTTTCTTTCTGCACCTTGTGCACTCACACTCTGTATCTCTCTGTCTCTCAAAAATGAATAAACGTTAAACAATTTAAAAACACTAAATTGAATAAAATAATAGGATGTCAATGAAGTCTATTTGTCAAATCAGTACATAGAGTTAAATGCTATCCTAAGAGCCAAATAAAGTGCTGTCAGAAAAACATCATCATCGTAGTGTGTGAATGAATTGCCTTATGTAAGTCATTGAGTTACTTGCTATGAAGAAATATAAAGTGGATTGGTATGAAATTACAGCTTATTTGGGATTTTTATGGATTTCCAATAATTTATTTACCAGTGACAATTCTTAAATATAAGGAATGTGCAGCACAGAAATATAAAGAGATAGAAACTCTGATGGAGAGAACGAGGTACAGAATATTCAGTGTAATAGATTTTACAGAAAGAACAAAGGGAGTGATAAAAACTGACTATTATTATCTTTAAAAGATTAACATTAATCATAGTAATGATCAGAAAGCAGCAAAAATTCCTAGCAGACAAAAGTAAATCCATATGTAAGCTAATTCAGAAAAAGGGAGCTAAAACAAAATTATTATTCAAAGTAAGGAAAGTGAAGACATTAAAAAGATACCTCAGAGGAAATGATATTGTATTATAAATAAGTTTATGTCAATAATTTGAAATTTTTAAGGAAATGGACAAATTTCTTAAAAACAACTTTTGCAAAATGTAGAAAAAGTGAATAGTCCTCTATCTGTTCAAGAGTAGAATCTGTAAATGTAATCTTTCCCCTAAGTAAAATGACTAACATGGATGGCATTACTAGTAAATTTTACCAAATACTTATGGAAGAAATGATAGTGTTATGCAAACTATTTTACAGAGTAGGGGAAGAATGAATATTTCCTAATTTTTTGAAACTAGCATAAAACTGATACCACACACTGCTCTTGACAATATAAGAAAAGATAATCACAGTTCAGTATCCAAAATGAACACAGCAGCAAAAATCCTACACCAAATATCATAAATTAAACCAGCAATATATAAAAAGACTAATCAATTATGGTCATAGGGGAGTTATCCCAGAGCTGCAAAGATGATTTTCTACTTGAAAATCAATATATATTTGATTGATTTTAATATAAGCCATATTACTAACAGAATGAAGGAGAAAAGTCAATCATTTCAATGAATGCTGGTAGCACTGAATGAAATTGAATGCCTACTCATGATTAAAAAAAAAAACAACTCAGTGTATAAGTAATGGAAGGAAAACTCTTCGGTCTGATAAAGAACGTTGAGGAGAAATCTGCAGTTAATACCATTTTTAATTGCAAAATATTACATGATTTCTCACTGATATCAGAGAAAAGACAAAGGTGGTCACTCTCCATCCATTTTATTTATTATTGTACAGGACTTGTGAACCAGTGCAAATAACATAGGAGGGAAAGGGAGGGAAAGAGGAGGAGAAGGAGAGAGGGAAGAAGAGGAAGAGAGATTTAAAGCGTAAAGAACAGAAAGAAAGGTGCACAAATGTCTTAACCTTTTGCATGAGCATATTCATAGACAATACAAAGAAAGTGGCAAAGTAGTACCAAAACTACCTAAGTTATCAAGTTCTTAGGATATTCGTCAATATTCTAAGATATAATTGTCTGTTTGTATATTTATAGAAACAACTGGAAAATACAGTCTAAATTATAACATTTGCACACACATGCATACACACGTTTCCAAGCTCTGTCTGCTCAGAGTGCCTAGAAATAATGACACTTCTGTGGCAATGACCGTACCTAGTAACCAGATCTGGGTTTCTAATACCATTCTCCAATAAAAATAGCCAGGGATCCGTGGAGAAATTGTTGATTCTAGGGTTGTAGCAGGGAAGATACAAGATGAGTCTGGAACATCTTGTAGTAGTAGGATGCAAGAAAGTGCACATAAAAAAACAAAATGATGGAAATATGTGAAAAGGATACAGGAGTCAACTGAATGACCAAAACTGGAATGACTTGAACAAAAACGTAGATAATGTACTTTTGAATTATAACCCAAAGTGTAAAACAAATATCCATGAATTCATATTAGTATAAATAAATCATTGGACAAATAAATAAATGGGGAAGAATAGATAAATGTCTTATATAGAAGAATGCCAGATAATATGATTCCCTCAAGGGGATGGAGAGTAATTCTTCCTTATTCTTAAGTATGGTCCTTGTGCTGCTTTCCAAAGAATATTGTATGGAGAAGGTGGAAAAAAGGAGTTAACTTTACAGTGGCGAAGTCTGACAAGTCACTGCTAATGAGAATACATAGTATACAAAGTGACAGCACACACCCTTGATATAAAGTGAGGAGAATGGCACTTTACCTCTGTGGTTTTCCTTCCAAACCTCATGGTTCCAGCCTAGTCATAAGAAAAATGTCAGCTGATTCATCAGTTGATGGACATTTAGGCTCTTTCCATAATTTGGCTATTGTTGAGAGTGCTGCTATGAACATTGGGGTACAAGTGGCCCTATGCATCAGTACTCCTGTATCCCTTGGATAAATTCCTAGCAGTGCTATTGCGTGGCAATGAGAAAAAATGAAATATGGCCTTTTGTAGCAACGTGGATGGAACTGGAGAGTGTGATGCTAAGTGAAATAAGCCATACAGAGAAAGACAGATACCATATGGTTTCACTCTTATGTGGACCCTGAGAATTTAACAGGAACCCATGGGGGAGGGGAAGGAAAAAAAAAAAAAAAAACAGGTTAGAGTGGGAGAGAGCCAAAGTATAAGAGACTCTTAAAAACTGAGAACAAACTGAGGGTTGATGGGGGGTGGGAGGGAGGAGAGGGTGGGGGATGGGTATTGAGGAGGGCACCTTTTGGGATGAGCACTGGGTGTTGTATGGAAACTAATTTGTCAATAAATTTCATATTAAAAAAAAAAAAAAAAAAAAAAAAAAAAAAAAAAAAAAAAAAAAAAGAAAAATGTCAGCTGAGAGACATTCTACAAAGTACCTGACCAGCACTCAAAACTGTTAAGACCATAAAATATACAGAAAGTATAAGGAGAGGAGACAGAACACCTAAACTTAACATAGTATCCTGGATAGGTCTAGGGACAGAAAAAAGACATTAGAAGTAATAAGGAAATACTAAAAAATGTACAGACTTCAGTTAATGATAATTTATCAAATGCTTGTCCGTTAGTTGTGCCAAATGTATCATACTAATGCCAGATGTTAATAGTAGAGGGTACTGGGAAGGAGGTATGGGGGGACTCCACACTATGTAACTTTTTTATAGATATGAAACTACTCTAGAATAAAAAATTATTTGAAGAATTTTAATGTAAAATTTATTATCATACATCAATACTTCAGAATAAACAAAATATATGACAAGCTCTAAAAAATGTAGCTAAGAATAACTGAAGAAGATAAATAAACTGATACCCTAGTTCACGGATTAGAAGACTTACTGTTTTGGGGGGTGTTCTGTTTTAATGATTTCTGTGTTCTACAGAAAGAGGGAACTAATTCTGGTAAAGGATATCAAACTCAAGCAAGCATCACATTTATTCTGCAAGTATTAGAAATATCCCTTTTAAGACCAGGTATAAAATAAGTTTCACTCAACACTATTTTTGCTAAAACCGCAAGACAAGTAAAAGATGTCAAGCATATAAAGATGAAAAGGAACAAATCAACATATTATTCCTAGATAAAATGATTGCATGAAGGAACTGTAACATTTTAGGGCTAAAATGAAAGCATATTAAACCAATGTAAGCAACAATCATATTCTTATGTACCAGCAATAAAGAATTAGAAAACACAGCTAAAGTGTTGCAAAGTAAAATAAAAATAAGGAGTAATTATTAAAATTATAAGATATGTAAAAAATTTATGAGAAGTTCTATCTTTGTTAAATAATATTAGATAATATTTAAGTAAAAGAGAGATACATTATATTCATAGATGGAAAGATTCAGTATTTTAAGATGACAACTTTCTCAACATTCATTCATAGATTCCAGTTTAATTTGTGGAACTTGACAAGGTGATTCTAAAATTTACCTGAAAAAGCAAACTTCTAAGAAGAGTTAAGAATACTTTGAAAAAGAATAAAGTATGTTTGAGAAGTTGTCCTATTAAATATCAAGCCCAATTTAAAGCTATAATAAATAAGACTATAATATTGATGCAGGCATAGATAAATTCAGCATTGGCACAAAATTACAAATTTTGAAACAGACTTATTCCATCTAGGGATAGATATGACAGAGGTAC
Source organism: Felis catus (assembly GCF_018350175.1). NCBI lineage: Eukaryota > Metazoa > Chordata > Mammalia > Carnivora > Felidae > Felis > Felis catus. Next base: position 53,673,936 of record NC_058371.1, on the reverse strand, counting down.
AATTGCAAACTATTAGAAGTAATTATTCAATTGTGAAATAAATAAAAATAAATACCTACTGCACATCGTACACATATAAACAATTACACAAAATTCCAGGTGCACTAAAACCTTAATAGGAAAAGCAAAATGCTTTCAGGAGGAGAAAATATAAGAAAATATCTTTCTGAACTTGAGTGAGAGAAGGATTTCTTTAGACAAAGAAGGACAAACCAGTGAGTAAAACAATGTTAAATTTTATAAATTAAAATAAAAATAATTTATACATCATAAAATATCATGAACACACTAAACAAAAGCAGAATTGGTATTTAAAATGCACGTAACAGAGCATTCATGTTCAGAATAATGTGTGTGTGTGTGTGTGTGTGTGTGTGTGTGTGTGGTGTATGTTGGTGTATACATTATAAAAACAAACGAGCATAAATGTAGAAGACATAAATGTAGAAGAGGCATTTTGCACAAAGGATACCAGAATGGCAAAAATGAATGAATGAATGAATGAATGAATGACACTCCAGTAAAATGCGTAACCACACTATTAATCAAGGCAGTACGTAATAATGGCAATTATGTCCAAAGTAGGTAAATACTATCTGTGAGTGATGTAAAACATGAGAAAATCTCATAAAATTAATTGTAGGTCTTTAAGACAGAATGGCCACATTAGAGAGCAATACAGTAATATTTGAGCCAAGCAATTTCACTTCTGAGTATCTAACCTTGTGCCAAATAATTCCACTCCTGGGTATATACCCTGTGGAATATTTTGCCTATGCCTGTTAGAAGATAATGTGCAACAATTTTCAATGCAGAGTTTTTGTAGTAGTAAAAACATTAAAAACAGTCAAAATATCCAGCAAATGTAGAATGAATAAATGCAATGTAGAATACTCCTTGAAATAAAAATGAATGAAATAGTCTAAGGCTTATCTTAAAAAACATGAATTTGAACAAAAAAATCAAATTCTATGTGGATACTATAGTATGGCCATTTTGTTCACATTTTCATAATGTAGAATGGAATTTTATGTCTTCATATTAAATTCAGAAGCAAAGCCTCTTTTGGAAAGGCAGGGAAGCAGTGTTTGGGGAAAGAGTACATGGTCAGCTTCAATTTCTTTTTAATGTTTAATATCTTAAGATGATAGAAAATTGAGTGTTATTTATATCACCTATGCAAAAATTTGTATAGGTAATAAGTTTGATAAAAAACTTTATTTGATAAAAAAAATACACTTAGAAAAAAAGAACATGTAGGATTTTCCATTAAGACTCTGTAAATGGAAAAAAAGAAGAGTCTGTAAATGGAGGGGCCCCTGGGTGACTAGTCAGTGAAGTGTATGACTCTTGATCTCAGCTCAGGTGTGTCACACGAGGAATGGAGCCTACTTTTAAAAAACTAAACTAAACTAAACTAACCTAAAATAAAAAGAATCTATAAATGGCTACTATAAATTTTTTTATGCCATACTGGCTTAGACTTCTTTGGAAATTCTAATTGATGATTCAACGTAGCATGTACAAATGTATGATTATATAAAGCCATCATTTCTGTGAAAAATTGAGAAAATGTGCTATTTGGCAATTCGGTGAGATCACAGCAGACCCTCAGATACTCTCACCCAACGCCGCCATATGTCTTTGTATACAAACACCTGAAAAACTTTTATACCAAAATAGCTAACTTTTTTGTTTTTATTTTGTAAAAATAATTTATTCTATCAGCACTAGTGAAAAGTAATGGTTCAATGAGTAAATATTGACTTAAGGCACATAGCCGAGCAGTTTTCTAACTCTCTGAGAACATATGTGTAACAAGATGGAGAGCCATCTGTTTTTCTGAAGATAGGTTAAGCCAATATATTCAGTTTGAGACACTGCTATATATACACACCCAAATTACTACATTCATCTATGATTTTTTTTTTAAAGCCCAACTTACAAATTTTTTCAGCCTGGCATATAAGCCTTATCCAGAACTCATCACAGGTTTGCAAGAGTTTATGTTTTACTTAGGATTCAAATTAATGTGGAGATCTTAAGCCTCCCCTCAGAGAAGCAAGGAAAACAATCATGAGCAACTTTTGTCACCCCAAGTTTAGAAGGCAGGACAGACGTACCTCCCTTACCAAGCCATGTTACAAAAGGGGAAAAAGAATGACTCTAATGATGGTAAACCAACTTTATCTTTAATTTAATGTTTTTAAGAACTGTGGTTTCCAATAGTTGTTCAATCATTGCCTGCTTAAGAAAAATGTGAACTTGGACTAATGGAGGCTGAACACACCCTTAGAGAATCTCATAATATATGACACATGACCCAAATGTGAGAGAGGTAAGGGAGTTTCAAATTTCCACAATATCTATAGAAAAAAAGTTGATGACTATATGCCAAGAATAATAAAATTGTACTCAAGTGAGAATAGTTGGAACTACATTAAGTTAATTAGACAAATCTATACTGGGAAAGGAGGAGTTTCATGGGTAAAAATAAATTTGAGCTTACGCTCTTGGAAAAATTCACATAAATATTTGAAAAAAAAAACCCAGATTTGGTACAAGAAGAAGATGCAAAATATGTTAAAATTTTAAATTAACTTAATTTTCAAACAATTGGTAAATATGTAGAATATCTACTAGAGCTATTTTCTCAAGAATCAAATAATTACCTCGAATGGGACTAAGGGTGAATTTTAAATGTGGAGAGATACAATTGTGAGAAACTACACCAGCAGAGGGAGCTTAATATATCTTGTCAGTAAATAGACATTGAAGATAGTTAATGTCTTTGTTAAGCAGAGATATACAGATTGGGAGAATAATTTAGTTTTATTTTAGATATGAGATCTCAGATGCAAAGATATTTATTAATGATTGCAGGTCATTTGAAATTCAATCTTCTCAATTTTAATACATCTTCTTAGTTGAATTAGGCTATTTGTATTGTGAAACCAAAAGTAAACTATATCAGTATAAGGAATGTAAATATTTTAAAAATACATAAATGCTTCCATAAAAATAAATTAATTTAAACAACATCACAACAAATAAAATAATGGGACCAAGTTTACTTGCAGAGCTATGATGTAGAAAATATGAATAAAATACATCAACTTAAGTGGTAAGAAAATTTTTTATGAATCTTAAGATATTAAATATAGTAAATTTTAATTTTATTCATTCTTATGTATATGTACACCATGTTTCAGCTCTTCCATCTGATGCCATTAAAAATTTTACGAATATTGAATCTGATTACACGAATAGATATAGTATCACCTGTTTAAAAGTTTAGAAGACTAAAAAGAGAGATATCAAAGAGGACACAGTAAATTTTATAATAATTAATCTCTGAGGTGTTTGATTAATGCTTATTGATGCTACTTGTGACCCAGAAGAGGAAAAGGATAAATGCTAAAAATGATTTCAAAAAATACATTACGATGGGGCGCCTGGGTGGCTCAGTTGGTTGGGCATCCAACTTCGGCTCAGGTCATGATCTCATGGTTTGTGGGCTTGGAGCCTGCTTCAGATTCCGTGTCTCCTTCTCTCGCTACCCTTCTCCTGCTCACGCTTTGTCTCTCTGTTTCTTTCTCAAAAATAAACATTAAATTATTTTTAAAAATTACATTATGATGGAATATGTGGGAATTGAAAGGATTTCTATGTTACAGAAGGGAAATAAAACTGAGTAAGAGTCACTGTGGGAGTGTATGTATAATATTCTGCAAGTTTTTATGTAATATTATTTTATAAAGGAAGTCTAAAATTATTAAAGATGAGAAATTTAGCTGGTGTCGTCACCCTGCAGATTGTGTGCTATAACCATTTATGGCAGGCTGATGAATTATGCTATAAAAAGCAAAGACCTTCAGGAACCTGACAATCTTTCAGGTTTAATAAGAAGGAAATCTGGCCATGTCTTCTTTTTTCCAAGTCTCTTCCTCCATCCCACAAAGACAAGTAAGGCTGTAAGTCTTTCCAACTATTGCTGCTGAAAGTATTTTGTGGAAGCAATCTTGCAGAAGAGAAAGTATAAACATATTTTTAGGCTTTCGAGATTGTACAGTATGTATAGCAGCGATTAAAAAGAAAGGTTGCCAGGGCTAGAAATACAATTTGGAAAGTCTAAGCAGAAAAAAGCCAGTAGAGATTCCTTCATCTTTAAATATGATTTGGACTAAGAATGTACTGTAGAGGAAAAAAAATTTCCCCCCAAAATGTGTCTCTTCGGCACATGGATTATTTTAGGTTGATTATTTTTAAGAAACAGAAGACTCAACGGAGAGCCTGGGTGATTCAGTCAGTTAAGCACCCAGCTCTTGGTCTCAGCTCAGGTCATGGTCTCACACTTCGTGGGATCGACCCCTGCATCAGGCTCTGTGCTGACAGTATGGTGCCTGCTTGGGATTATCTCTCTTCCTCACTCTGCCCCTCTTCCCCACCCCCAAGTAAATTAAAAAAAAAAAAAAGTTTAAAAAAACCCCAGAGGACTCAGGAAGTTTTTCTTTTTGCCAACTGCCTAAAAGGATGTAGACAGAGGACCTGTTCCAGGAAGGGAGCTAGCACCATAGATAACTATAGTTATAATGTGAACTAGGTCTGGTAGACAGGTAGGAGCCCTAGCAAGGCCTATTGGATTAAAGTCCTCTCAATGTCCCATTGTTTCTGAGTGGCCCAGCAGACACTTGTTTACCAAACATTTACTCTTTTTCACCTTCCTGTGAATTGCTGTCCTTCCCTTTGAAGTCCCAGACTCCTACCACCTTCTCCTTAGTTTAGGATGACATATATACCTCATTTTGCCTGACTATCTTTGAAATCCCTTATGTTCATGCGAATTCTTCATATGTATGTTATTATATTTAATTTTCTCCTGTTAATTGTCTCATGTTGACTTAATTCCTAAACCAGTCAAAAGATTCTTGAAGGGTAGAGGAAAATTTTTCTCCCCAGTAGTACAAATGCAGGATATAAATCAGGACAAAATATTCAATGAAAACCCAGAATATGTCAAAGCTTAAAACAGGATCATAGTCATTTTAGAGTCAGAATTGCACTAGAACCACACTGTGCTTATGCAAGAAAATTATACTCATTTTCTCTGTGTTTACACACACATACCTTCATGTGAATTTATATACGGTAGTGAAGATAATTCTATATAATGCCCAAATAAGTGAGTTAAGTTCCTCTTCACTGATGCTTTTATTGTAATTATATTATATTGAGTCTGGTAAAACCACAGAGATGCCACTAAATGACTAAATATTGCATACATGAGGGGAAAAAAAGATGCCTAAGTAAAGTCTCTTCCTGTTGAGATAGATCGTCCATGAGCACACACACACACACACACACACACACACACACACACACACACCTGTATATCCACCCATAATAATTCGCATATTAGATTATTTATTCTTAGAAAATTTGCTATCAAGTCATTCTGAGATACGTAAAATGAACATAGTTCTCTACTTACTTAATAATGGTTTTGGAAGCTAATAAATTTTTAAGTATTTTACATCCTATTTTAGCTAACATCAACTTTGAAAATTAATGCAAATTATACTTGCTAAATTTAGGAATGGATTATAATTCTAGGTAATTTAAGAACCACCATACATAGTTTAAATTAGAAAAAAAATTGCTAGACAATTTTACAGATATGAGTGGCTCATAAGTCTGTCTCTGCATTTTAGTTTTGCTAAAATGCACAACAAAAGCTTCAGGGTAAGGTAGAGATACAACAGGGTAAGGTAGAGATACAACATGATCATTAGAGAAAGTTATAAAATTCAAATCAGAATAAATTTGGTCTGTAATGATAATTGTTTTGGCTTTAATAACTTCATTATATAAAATGTTCTCAACTACATAGTTCTCAACAGAAGTCTCTGTTCAAAGTGTTTCAATAAATTAAGGCAGATACCACAATTCACAAAACATTTATAATGTTTGAGCAAATACTATATTCATTTGGAAAAGTAACCAAATAAAGACTCAAAATAATATTATAAACACATTTTAAGTACACAGAATAATTGAACATGAAATTATTTACTTCTATGTTTATGTCTGGTTTATAAAGGGTATTGAAAAGAAATGGTTTATATGGTAAAATTTTAGTTTTAATTTGAGATTTAATATTTAATTACCAAAATGGGAAAAAACATTCTTGTTTTTATTTACGTTTTCTTTACTATACCATCTCTAAATGAAACGTTATTGCCTGCAGTTGATTACAGTTCAGTTATACCATTAATTTTATTTTTTTAAATATCATTACATTAATTTTGGCTTTGAATTACGTAACACTAGCAGAAAATGTGCCATTAATGTAATTACAAAATACTCCAGTGTGAAACTTGTTACAAAGTAAACATGCTTACCATTGTCGTCTCAGCGATAGAGCCAAAGCTGTTTATGAATATGTTGCATGTGACATTAACAGGAGGGCCTGAAAGAGATTAAAACATAAAGACTATTTAGATACTCATCTAAAATATTTTTGAATAATTCCATGCTTTTCATGATCAGTTTTTTTCAAAAAAAGGAACATATATATTTTATATCTGTGTACACACAGATGCATAAAATTGAAGGCAATCACTCAGTGAAATAATCTGAATTGAAAATCGCAAATTCATAGTCTCCTTTGAACACTGAGGCTGGCCATTATATAAGTCTTCAATCTCATTTGGTCTTGATATCTCTAATGGCTTTGTAAATGTCTGATTTGGTAAGTCCGATATTGGAGCTCCTTTAGGCTGCTCCTATTGATTTTGTCCTCCCATGTATGGGCCCTATTTTTCTGTTTCTTTTCATTTTTGTTGTTGTTGTTAAAAATTGGATACAATAAATAATGCAGTGTGGCAACCCTGGAAACCAGACCTCCCACTTGCAAAGCCCAGTTGTTGTTACTGGTGTTTATTATTGTTGTTTGTTGTTTAGTGACTTTCCTGGACTAATAGTCTGTATTTCCCCATAGTGTGCAGCCACTGAGGATTCTGTATCACACAGCGTTAGGCAGCTGCAGTGTTAAAACAGTTTCTTATGATCATTTTCTTTTCTTTCTTCTTTCTTTCTTTCTTTCTTTCTTTCTTTCTTTCTTTCTTTCTTTCTTTCTTTCTTTTCTTTCTTTTCTTTCTTTTCTTTCTTTCTTTTGAGAGTGCATGTGCAAGAGAGCATGCAGGGGAGGGAACAAGGAGGGAACAAGGGCAGGGGCAGGGGAGGGGCAGAGAGAGAATTCAGCTCTAAGGACCCTGAGATCAGGACCCTAAATCACTACCTCAGCCAAAATCAAGAGTCATCAGCTTAAAGGACTGAGCCACCCAGGTGCCCCTTTTGTGATCACTTTTGTGATCATTTTTAATAAATGCCCTGGGATAGGATTTTCCCACTGAGGGAGTTCCCAGTCAAAGCCAAATAACGATAAGCCATCTGAGTGGTACTTTTCTAGGGAGCAGGCCAGACAAAAATAACATAGCTCTAGGGATGGACTTTGATACCTGCTAGGCTCTGGATTGTAAGCTTCTATGGTTGAGAGGCTGCTGGTTTTCAAGGCTACCAGGAGCTCAGGAGGGGAGCCATATTTACATGCCCTGTTTTTAGAGAAACCTATCAGTTTTACTTGAATACACATTCCTCAGTGTGTTGCAAGCTTTTCAGAGCTCCCGAAGGTTAACTTTGACAGTTTTTCAGTATTTTTATTGCTTGTTTTTTTTGGAGGAGTGAATTTACAGAAAACATCATCCTGCCATTCCAGAAGTCCCCTGTAAGTGCGTTTAGCATTCATCATAAAAACCAATAATTTTTGTTTTTCTGAGATCCATTTATTCATTAACTTACTAAATATTTACAAATTGTGTACACCAAATTGCAGAAAACACAACGACATTATCATCTAGCAGGGCAGAAGGAATAAGATCTCATAAATTGTTTAGTACTTCATGTACTAAACATGTGTTGTGCTGATTCATAGATACCACTTAATCCATATAACACTGAAAATGGGTAATATTACACCACTTATCAAGAAAGGAATTAAAGTTCAGAGAGGATACATAAGGTGCTAATGAATAGCATAGTTAGAATTGGAACCACTAGTCTGATTCTAGGAGTCATTTTTTCCCATCATATCAAGTTGTACCATGACCTTCACATAACATTACATCCCAAGGATTCCATTATCTAGCTACAGACTTTATTATTAGGCTGATGGATATATAAATCAGCAACACTGAAATATTATGTGGTAAGGGTTAAAATAACTCGGAGTTAAATTCTACCTACTAGTCAGATAATGCCACACACAAAAACTAATATATAAGCCTTAGCTAAGATGCCTGCCCTTTGCCCTATACCTCTATGTCCCCTTCGCTAGAGATAATCACTCCAACTTATATAATAGATTCTTTGGGGATTTACCTAATTTTCTCTAAATAATGAACTTATTTTGCTACTTTTAGATGCTCCCATTTTAAGCATATATTCTGATACCCACAGCAGAGGAGGATTTATTTAGCTTTCTTTCAACCCATTATCACCACCTCCACTAACGTAAACCTCTTTTTTTATCCTCCTAGTACACAGATATGGTTACACTGCCATTGTTGTTAGATTAGTATTCACTTTTTACATTATGACAAGGTAAATATTATTTCCAACCAAGCCATGCAATAAATTACGATTACTTTTCTTTCCCGGTAAACACCTTCCTGAGGTTGATAAACTCTTTATGTATTTCACATAGTTTCTTCCATATGTATCATTAACCTACCCAGAAGTTCTGAAATGTCTGAATTATGTTTCAATGTCAGACTCATCAGATATTGTATTAGCTTTATCTTCCTTTGGATATATTCCAAAATTAGATTTTTTTTTTTTTTTTGCTCTGGAGCATAGCAGCCATCTTATGACCTCCCATAATCATTATACTGGGGTTTACTTCCATCTCTCTTCTGTCAGATTGCCTTTCATGGTCCCTGACTTTCCTTTTTTACTTGGCTTATTTCTTAATTTTAGTAGAATAAATCCTTTAGGAATTTTTTGGGAAATGATGCATAAGGATGTGAAGCTTTTGAGAATTCACTTGTTCACAATTCTTTTAATGTCCTTTTAATTTACTTATTTACTATTTTTTAATGTTTATTTATCTTTGAGAGAGGCAGAGACAGAGCATGAGTGGGGGAGGAGCAGAGAGAGAGAGGGAGACACAGAATCTGAAGCAGGCTTCAGGTTCTGAGCTGTCAGCACAGAGCCCAACTCAGGGCTTGAACCCACGCACCACAAGATCATGACCTGAGCTGAAGTTGGAAGTTCAACTGACTGAGCCACCCAGGCACCCCTAAATGTCCTTTTAACATCTAAATTTAGTAGAAAACTTTAGGTTCAAAAAAATTTTTTTCTGAATTTCAAAGACATTTCTCTTTTATTTTTATTTTCTTGCATTGCTGTTAAAAATTCCAAAGCCATGGGGCATCTGGGTGGCTCAGTCGGTTGAGCGGCCGACTTCGGCTCAGGTCATGATCTAGTGGTCCGTGAGTTCGAGCCCCACGTCGGGCTCTGTGCTGACAGCTCAGAGCCTGGAGCCTGTTTCAGATTCTGTGTCTCCCTCTCTCTGTGACCCTCCCCCGTTCATGCTCTGTCTCTCTCTGTCTCAAAAATAAATAAACGTTAAAAAAAATTTAAAAAAAATTTCCAAAGCCATTCTGATTCTTGATCCTTTGTAAAGATAAAAAGGAGTCTCTTTGTACCAATATTAAAAGTAATTAATAATAATAATAATAAAAATAAAACAAAACAATGTTTCATTAGTCAGAATAGTTTAAAATCATTTGTGGTTTCAGTTCACATTTTCTTGATTTCTGGTGCACGATTCTCATCTTTGTTTTTCTACTCAATTTCTGATAGCCATATGTCCTGCTGGAAGAAAGTAGAGGAAAAAAACCCCCACAAAATTATTCAAAACTGACGTCTACAATCCATAAGCCAATGGGTCCTATGCACATTGGAATCATATGAGGATCTTTAAAAAAGATGGATACCTGAATTTAACCTGGATGCTATGGCATGCAGCCAGAGCATTGATATTTTTAAAAGCTCCCCAGATGATTCAGATGTGCAGTGATGCTGGGAACCACTCAGGAATTCCAGACTAGAAAACATCTGTGCCCATTATATCGCAGTGCTAAAAATGAACCGAGATTTTTCCAGAGGTGAAGAAATAGAGAGATGGGTGTCAGGACTTAGAACAAGGCCTTGAAAATGCAAGGCCACTGATATTGATAAGAGAGTTGCTTATTTTAAGTTTGGTCACCAATGCTACTAAAACAAGTAAATGTTGTGCAGTTAGAAACAGACCAAAGCCTATTGAGCATCAAGATGTGTAGAACATAAAATTAAACAGGTAGAGAGGGTAAACTGTTTTCAATATGAAGGATGGATGTTTAAGAACAAGAAAACTTTGGGGCCTTGAGTGGCTTAGTTGGTTGAGCGAGCAACTCTTGATTTTAGCTCAAGTCATGAACTCAGAGTCGTAAGATTGAGCCCCCGAGTCTGCTTAAGATATTCTTTCCCCCCACCCTCTCTCTCTCTCTGCTCCTCTCTCCTGTTTGTACACTCTGTCTATAAATTTAAAACCAAAATTTACAAACAAGCGGAAAACCCTATGAAAATCCTGAATCCTGGAGGTGCTATAATTATTTGACTATTAGTGAGAAGTTCTTTTTAATATTTCTTTGTCATTTTTATTTTTAAAAAAAAAATTTTTTTTTCAACGTTTATTTATTTTTGGGACAGAGAGAGACAGAGCATGAACGGGGGAGGGGCAGAGAGAGAGGGAGACACAGAATCGGAAACAGGCTCCAGGCTCCGAGCCATCAGCCCAGAGCCCGACGCGGGGCTCGAACTCCGGACCGTGAGATCGTGACCTGGCTGAAGTCGGACGCTTAACCGACTGCGCCACCCAGGCTCCCCTCTTTGTCATTTTTAATATTTACAAATCTGTAAGATGTTAGGGGTGTCTTGTATGTCACTATGTGAGAGAGGAGAAAACACGAATCTTTTATTTCATGAATATTTTATCCCATCTCAAGAGAAGCGTGAAGTCACAATTAACTGATAGATTTTTTTTTTTTGACTTATGTAAGTCTCAGGTATTGAACTCTAAACTATGTACACAGAGTATCTGGAATATTGAAAAAAACAATCTTTCATATTTTCTAGGTTATTCTGTGTTTTCTAAAGAATGCTGAAACTCTATTATTTTCTTTTGCTGTTAACAGTACTATGAATCTGGGGAATATCGTTTAGCCTGGAATAAATTCTCTTGGGCTCTGTTGACTCACAGCCTTTGGAAGATGGAAAACAGGGCATTGGTATTGGGTTAATTCATCTTTCAATAAAATGCTGATGGAAGTACATCCATGTTGGGGGAACAGCTGTCACTGTAAGGCTGCTTGCTCCATCTGACTGTGAACTCTTTGGCTGAAATTGGAATAAATAAAACATCGAGCGGTGGGGGGCGGGGCAGTGGTGGTGATTCTTCTTATTTTAATCTAGCAAGAGGCAGGGTCTTTGTTTTTTTGACTTTTATTTAATTTCTCTTTGGGCATTGAATAAAAAGCGAGGCATCCTTTATTATATTTTTAATTTCATCCTATAAATTTAACTATTATCCGTATAATTTTAGATAGTAGCGGTGAAAAATAGAACAAAGGTGAACATTCAGCATGGGCTTCTGCCGCCTGAAGTTAGTGATATCCGTTCAGTTGCATTTCTGTGTCGCTTAGGCTTTATGGCAGGCCCTAGTGATTCCAGGAAGGTTCTGAAAGCCTCAGTATTAAGTACTGTGCTAGGCGGATTCCTCTGACGTTTTTGTTTTCTCCCTAAAATGTGGCACTCGCATCCCGAGTTTACCAGAGGCTCGCATAGTAACGTCAATGAGTGAAATAAGGAAAATAACATGGTTCCACAGAAGAGCAGTGGTCAAAGGAGGAGTGACTAATTGAGGCTTTTTTCACTTATAATTTAAGAGCATGATGTTCAATATTATATGAAACAGATTTCAGCCCTGGCCTCTTCAACATGACTCCAATCACACTCAGAAAGCTCCTTCTCAACAGAAAGTCAGCCTGGTTTCAAAGTCTAAATTCCATGTGGTAGTAAAGTAAATCCCAGTGGTCTGAGGTCTATGCATTAGCGTTTATTCCCCTGGTTGTAAGGTGTGTTCTTTGCCTGATGATTAGAACATACATGAGTGCTATGTGGTTCTCATTTGACTACTTATGTGTGTATTCTCTTCTTCAGCCGGAAGAAAGGTGAATGAATTTAAGCACTAAACCTTAATTCCAAATTTCAAAAATAAAGCAGACACTCGAAATATTTGTGTGTATGTGTGTATTTATATACATATACATATATATATATAATTTTATTTTATTTTAAAGTTTATTTATTTTGAAAGAAAGAGAGAGAAAGAAAGAGAGAGAGACAGCATGGGAGGGGCAGGGAGAGAGAAAGAGAGAGAGAATCCCAACAGGCCTTGACCCGTCAGTGCAGAGCCTGACGCAGGGCTCTATTCCACGAACCATGAGATCATGGCCTGAGCTGAAACCAAGAGTCAGACGCTTAACTCACTGAGCCACTCAGGAGCCCCAATAAAATTTTATTTTTTAAAAAATGAAAAGGGGTGCCTGGGTGGCTCAGTCGGTTAAGTGTCCGACTTCAGCTCAGGTCATGATCTCACAGTTCGTGGGTTCGAGCCCCACATCAGGCTCTGTGCTGACGGCTCGGAGCCTGGAGCCTACTTTGGATTCTGTGTCTCCCTCTCTCTCTGTTCGTCCCCTGCTCTCACTCTTGTCTCTTCCTCTCTCAAAAATACATAAAGATTAAAAAAATTTTTTTTTAATTTTTAAAAAAATAAAAAATGAAAAAACAGTACTAAAAGTATAAACAAATTTGAAAATAAAAGTCATTGTTTTTAAGCGTAGTCTTGGGCTACATCATAGAATCGCTTTGATGTGATCTGAAGGTATATGGAATTTACTTTATGAAGATGAAGTTGCCATTACAGATTTCTCATCATGGTAGTGTAGTGAACCAACACAACACAGGGAATAGCTGAATGGATGGCAAAAGCTTTGAGACAGAGAAAACAGGAATGTACTGTTATAGTCCAGATGGGAGATAGAATGGCCCTGACCCAGGCAGTGACAGTGTAGATAGACTACAAAGAATGAAATGGATGCAGTACCATAATGTTTATGAAGCACTGTATTCTATACTTTAAGCTTCTTCTGGTCTATGGCAGATCAGAGCAGCAGATTAGAGTAATCTTTCTACCTTAGCTATTGATAAGTATATTCAAAAACTTTGTAGAGAATGAAGCTCAGAGAAGATTGTAAATATTCTATTGCCATTACAGAGAGCACCTGTTTAGCAGTCCTTGGCCAATCTGCTACTTTTCTGTGCCAGTGCAAAAGCTGTTAAATCCATCTAATACACTGCTATGTTTAGCAACAGAGCAAATAATTGCGATAGCATCCATATGGCAAATTGTGCCTTTAAATTGTTCATTACATTAGCCATCGTTGGCCCAAAAAGCAAACGACAGTAGTTACAGATGTTTTCAGCAGCATGTTTTCTTTTAGATGTCCCTTAAAGAAATAGAATATGCCTTTCAAATTCAGAGATGGATAGAGGCAAAATGGCAAAGTACATTGCAAACCCTTGGCAATTATGTTATTGCTATTCATACCAGGGAAAAAATTGTTCACAAGGTAAATCTCAAGCCAACAAACAAAGAAAAAACAAAAAGCAGCCCAAGTGTTCATGAAAATGATTCCAAGAAATTTTTAATGTAATGTTGTATTAAAACCTCACCCTTTTTAAAGACCCAAAATGCAATTGAAAGACTAAATCTCAAAAAAAAATGTATTTACATCTATATGCATGTACATATGTATGTACATGTCACACATATGTATGTAGTCAGGTCACAAGGAAAGATATTCTTTTATTTTTTACTTGATAGAAATAAATATGATGACTTCACATCCAGATTTTAAATCATTTGTTAGATACTTGAAAAAAGTTTGAAAATAATAGCATAAAAATAGGATCCAGTTTCTTCTTTCTGTTCCCTTTCCTCCATTTTCTTCCTGAAAATGCAGTCTTAAAGCCATTCTGTCAGGCAACACAAGATAGGCGTCCATGTTGGGATGGCCATGGGAAGGGTGGGTAAACAGATAGGATGAGAAGGACATCTGGGGGACGGGATTCGCAGCACACCAGGGTGTGGGAGCCAGAGTGAGGAGGATGTTCCTATAGTGGGGTAGCTGCGCTGGTGTGGAGCCAGATTTCTTACTGTCAGAAGAGGAAGTTAAAATGTGGAAACTCAGAAAGTAGAATAAACCAATGCATTAGAGATATCAATGTAAATCATGGTTTTCAATAGGGAAGTAAAAATGGAAATGTAAATTAATAAATACATAAATATACACGTGTGTATGTATATGCCTCTGTATATGTATATACATATAGATAGATAGATAGATAGATAGATAGATAGTAGATAGATACATAGATACATAGATAGATATGGGAATATACCAACTTAATCAGTTAGTCAAAATGAACATTAACAGTGATGGCAAAAATTAACATGGTCCACCATCTGATAAAATGCACTCAGAACAAAGTAACACTTCTGTGATATTTTTATTAAGATGCATTACCTAAACTGAAGCATGAAGAAAATTACTAATGCAAACTGAGGTACATTCTGCTAAATAAAGAGATAATAATATATTTTTTAAATGTGATCATGAGAGTCATAAAAAAGAATGAAGTCCTGGTTCAAACCGAATAAAACAAGGAGAAATGACAACTAAATACAAGACATGATTCTAAACTGGATCTTTTTGCTATGAAGCCAATACTCAGGTAGTTGACAGAATTTGAATGGGGTCCATGAATTAGACAATAACTATATATTCATGTTAATTTTCTTGTTTCAACGGTTAGATTGTGGTTGTCTAAGAGAATGAATGTTCTTATTTGTATGATATTCTCAAGTATTGGGGCATCAGTTCAACAACATACTTTCAAGTGGTTCAGGAAAAAAAAAGTTTTGTGCAATATTTGTAAATCTTCTGCTAATTTAGGATTGTTTTAAAATTTAAGGAAAGAGAAATTACTACAGAAAAATACATTAAAAACTAAAAACCAAAGATAACATAAGATATAGAGCACACCAATGTAAATTTGTGAGCATTTCAGGTGAACATTTATAGTTTTAGGAAGATTTATTATTAAAGACACTTTTCTTGCCAAAATGACCTTGTATTATGTAACAATGCAAGTAGAAACTATACCTTTTTCAAAAAATTATTGTGACTTTTATTCAAGAACAATAACTCCTGGATGAATAGAAATAGTTAAAATGGATAAAGAAGATGCTAATACTTTTCCTGAAAAAAAAACAGGAAGAAAATGAGTTTTAGGTACAGATGCCATTCTGGGGACAGAATGTGTTAGAGCAGAATAGACTATTTGCAAACTAGTTCTCTGATGTGGGAGAAAGGGATTAATATAGGGAAATATTACAGCTGAAAAGACAGAAACCACAAAGACATTGTCAAGACAAACAATGTTATTTCTAGATAAAGAAAGTAATCATTGGAAATAGAACAAAACAAAACAAAACAAAAAACCCAACAAATATGCAATAAATGTTTAGGAGGAATATGTAATTGAGTGATTGCTAAGAGAATACTTTCTGCCTGGATCCAAATTACACTTAAGAGTTATCAAAGACCAACTGGGGTCTAAACCATAGGGTCAAAAGAAATAACTAAAATCTAGAAAAAGCTGGTAAAATGGTCAACTGAAATAATATTTTATTGTCTTTGGATATACATTCATTTGCTATTCAATTGCTTTTTCATCTGTTAAACTGGCTTCTAGCTTCAAATGACTCCTGGATGCTTCTATTTCAAGATGGAAAACTGAACCCAGTTTTCTTTTGCTCTGAAGACATAAAATGATGTTATCACACCAAGAATGAGAGGGAGGCCATAATCAGTTTAATGACATAAAATACAGAAGGGAGAAGAAAATGGTTGATGGATGAAACAGAGCAAAGTCTAAAAGAAATGCAGGTTAGGACGGCATGGAGAAGGGAGAGCTACCCAGGGAGACATAAAGCTTAGGGTCATCCTCTGAACGAAAAGAGGAGGGGAGTTAAAAGGGGTCTGCTGGGACAGGCCACGGGTACCTATCTCAAAAATTCTCTGCTTCCCATCCAGGGGCACCTGGGTAGCTCAGTCGGTTAAGCGTCCGACTCTTGCTTTCATTTCAGCTCAGGTAATGATCTTATGGTTCCTAAGATCAAGCCCTGCGTCTGGCTCTGCGCTGACAGTATAGAGTCTGCTTGGGATTCTGTCTCCCTCTCTCTCTGCCTCTTGACTCAAAAATAAGTAAATAAACTAAAAAAAACAAAACAAAAACAAAAACAAAAACAAAAACAAAAACAAAAACACAACTTCCCTGCTTCCTGTCCTGCGGAGCAGGAATGGCCTGGGGTTTATCTCGAAGAAATTCTTGAAGGCATGGAAAAACTTTTTCTTTTTTTTTTTTACAAACATAGTTTATTAAGGTGATTGGAAATAATACTGTTCTGTGAATCAATGCTGACTTTTTGCAATTGCTTTATTTTCTAGCTTTATTGAGATATGATTGACATAAAACATTGCTCATGGTGCACACTGTGTTGATTTGATACACTTATATACCGCAATATAATTACCACTGTAGCATTTAGCTTCCAGATCCATCACCTCACATAATTACTATTTCTTTTTTTGTGTTGAGAACATTGATGATCTGCCCACTTGGCAACTTTTAAGTGTATAATACAGTATTAAGTGTAACCACAATGCTGTGCATTAGATCCCCAGAATTTATTCAACTTCTAACTCTTAGCAAAAAGTTAAAAAAAAAAAAAGATGACTGGAGAAAGCTGAGTTCCTGACAGTACTTTAAAACTAAAGATGTCTGTGTTTGGGCACCCGGAGGACCCCAGACCAAAGCTTACTCGACACTCAACACTCATCTAAAGCACAATTCTGTTCAGGGCAGGAATGCCCCTGCCAGATTTCCCTTTCTAGTGAGAGAAATAGCAGAAAACCACCTCCTTACGACACGCACACACATACACACACACCAGGCAAAACCTGTATCAGCACTCAAATCAACTCGATCTTTCCTGAACTACAGAGCATTTCGATCACATATAAGTAGCAGCTTGAATAGAGTGAACAAGATGAATAAACATAATTTTTCCTGCAGGAAGAAAAGAGAAATCATTGGGCAGAAAAGAAAAATGGAAGAGGTGAATACAAATTGAGGCACTAAATCAGAAGTCTAGTTAGGGCAAAGGAATCTTCTACTGCCTTCTTTGTAAGAGGCCTGGACACCAATCGGACAGATGAGAACAGGTACTTACCTAAGTAACCAATTTTACCCTGGGAGTGTTTGCTTTAAAGAAGAATGAATAGCTTTGAACAAAGACCGTTGAGGCAAGGAAGTGCTGCTTTCCATCACTAGTATTTTCAGACAATTGAATTTTTACCAAGTTCAGGTACCTGTTTTTTACTGTGGTCATAAACAAAACAAACAGCTAAACATATGAAATAGCACCTGCCTAGCAACCTGTAACACAACTTCCATGACTTCACATTTGAGGAGAATGGTCTAGGAAAAAGACGACTGTGAAGACACCAAAATACAGTCACAGAATTAAAATCTTCCTACACATTCCAAATGACACCATGTAAAGGGCGCCGAGGTGACTCAGTTGGTTAAGCATCCAACTCTTGATTTAGGCTCAGGTCATAATCTCATGGTTCATGGGATCAAGCCCTTCATCAGGCTCTGCACTGACAGCATGGAACCTGCTTGCCATTCTGTCTTCCTCTCTCTCTGCCCTTCTCTCTCTCTCTCTCTCTCTCAAAATAAATAAATAAACATCAAATGACACCGTGTAAAATATCAAAGAATCATTTATGCCACAAATCTGAATAGTCCTCCTTAAGTATAAAGGAAAAAGACAAAAGGGTAAAGGGTATGGGTGGGACATAGACGAGAAAAGATTAGATTTTTTTAAAAGAAAGTTATTTTGGAGAATAACACAAAACAATGCTAGCATAAGCCATACTTTTTTTTTTAAGAAAAATATGCACAGTTAGAAAAAATAGGCTATATGTAAGGGAGCAAAAATCAAAATAGCATATTGATTTTTTTTAAATACTAAATGTCAGTAGGCAATGGAACAATATCTAACAAACTTTTCAGCTAGAATTCTGTAGCTTGGTCATCGTATAAAGTTACTTCAATGTCAAATGTATAAACAAGAGACTATCAAGTAATACTATTCAGTGATAAAGAGAAATGAGCTATCAAACCACAAAAAGACATGAAAGATCCTTAAAAGCATATTTCCAGTTTGAAAAGTCTTCATGCTATAGGATTCCACCTAGATGACATTCTTGAGAAAACAAAACTCTACAAACAGAAAAAGATCAGTGGTTGCCAGAGATTTGGGGGGAAAGAGAATGACATTCATAGCTGAAGCACAGGGGATTTTTAGGGTAGTGAAATTCTTCTGTATGATACAGACATGATGCTTGCATGTGGGTTACTCATTTGTCAAAAGCCACAAAATGTACATCAAGAGTGAACCCTAATGTGAACAGTGGACTTCAGTTCATAATAATAATACATCATTATCAACTGTTGATGAATAGTTATTCAGTAGTTAATCAATATTGATTCATCAATTCTAACTAATGTATTACACTAATACACGATGTAAACAATAGGGGAAATTGTGGGGGATGGGAGAGGGTATGTGAGAATTCTCTGTACTTTCCAATCAATTTTTCTGTGAACCTAAAACTGCTCTTTAAAAAGCCTAGAAATTAAAAAAGAAAGATGATCAGAAAGTGTATTTTTGAGGGTTTGTTTTTTGGTTATTTATTTATTTTTGAGAGAGAGGGACAGATTGGGGGGGGGGGGGGGAGATGGAGACAGAGGGAGACACAGAATCCAAAGCAGGTTCCAGGCTCTGAGCTGTCAGCACAGAGCCCTACACGGGGCTGGAACTCATGGACTGCGAGATTATGACCTGAGCCGAAGTTGGACGCCTAACCGACTGAGCCACCCAGGCGCCTCCAGAAAGTATATTTTTAAATTACTCCTGTTCTGAAAATGAGGAAGTGTTTTATTGTATCTTTGTCTTTGTGGAGAGAGATAGAAATAAAACTTAAAAAAAAAAAAAAAGAAAAAAGGGAAACTTGGAAATTAAAAAAAAAGGGTCGGATGTAAATATGAATTCAAGAAACTGCTGGGTACAAGGATTTGGGGGTCTTTCCTTAAGTTGTCTGGACCTCCAAGCCAGTTACATGACTGGCTCTGGGGACCATGCGGTTCAGTCTGCAGTGCAATGCTTTCTGTCACTGTGCCTCTTTTGTTTCTACTTTTCCCCTAGACAGGAAGAGTTCTAAAGAGAAAGAATTTCAAATTCCAGGGAAGAAATAGTGTTGTCTGCGTATTATTTTTGTTTTTAAGATGGAAGCAACGGTTCCTATACATATCATTTCTGTCCTCTAAGGCCACATTTTTAAAGTAATGATTTATGCAAAACTCTAATTTCTGTTGAAGGGTCAACAAGTTTAATGACATGTGAAGCTTTATTTGCTAATTCTTTTTAGCAGACTCTCAGATCATTTCCAAACCCAGTTGTTGTTATTTGGTGTATTCTTTATAATAGAAATCAGGGGCGCCTGGGCAGCTCAGTCAGTTAAGCATCCGACTCTGTCTCAGGTCATGATCTCATGGTCCGTGGGTTCAAGTCCCACACCAGGCTCTGTGCTTTGAATTCTGTGTCTCCCTCTCTCTCTGCCCCTCCACTGGTCATGCCCTGTCTCTCTCTGTCTCTAAAAAATAAATAAATGTTAAAAACATTTTAAAAAAAGAAATCATTGTACTTAACAGAACTAAGATATAACAGAGATTTGGAGTTGTTTTCGCACTCAAATTATCCTACAGGCAGAGGGTGGGGTTTGTTTTGTTTTGTTTTGTTTTGTTTTTTTGAGAAACATGATTCTCATAAAAGTTTAAGTAAGTTATGAGTATTCTGGAGGGGAAAAGAACAGTTTATTAATTAGTGAAAAAGAAAATGTTGGTGAGTCAGGCATTTGGATGTTTTAATTTCTTTCAGTATTTATTTTTATAAGTAGTTAATAGTTATATTTAATTTAATTACTAAGATAATTTTTGATACAAGAGACTGTGCTATCTGTGCTCAGTGCCAATTTAAAGTGTTTTCAGAAAATTATTTATTCCTACTTTTGTGGGTATATTTTAATAACATATTTAAAACATTTAGTCTTAAACAGGTCAGGTTTTTAAAGGTGTAGCTTTTTTTAGAGAGTTTTTTAGAGAAAAATACAAACACATATCATAATTTCCATTAAAGAAAAATGTCTACATCTAGATTTTTTATGTTAGCAGTATATAAAAAATAAAATCAGAGTAACATTTAAACAAAAGTCATTTTATATTTTTATTTTTATATATTTTTTACTTTTAATTAATTTTATTGAGATATAATTGATATATGACATTATATTAGTTTCAGATATACAACATAGTGATTTGACAAGTGTTTGTGTTGCAAAATGATCACCACAGTAAGTTTAGTGAACATCTATCACCACATAGTTGCAATTTTTTCTTATTCACTTTTATGATTTACTCTCTTAGCAACTTTTATGTATATGGTACAGTATTGCTAACTATTGTCACCATGCGGTACATCCCTTCCCTGGGACTTTTTTATCTTAGAACTGGAAGTTTGTACCTTTTGACTACCTTCACCCAATTTGCCTACTCCCTTCACCCCCACCCATCCCCTCCCTCTGGCAACTACCAATCTGTTCTCTGTATCTATAAATTCAATTCTTTTTAAATATTCCACAAATAAGTGAGAGCATACAGAATTTGTAATTCTCTCACTTATTTTACTTAGTATAATATCCTTAAGGTCTATCCACCCATATTATTGCAAGTAGCAGAATTTCCTACCTTTTTTTATTTTTATTTTTTATTAACTTGTTTTATTTTTGATTTTTTTTTAAATTTACATCCAAATTAGTTAGCAAATAGTGCAACAATGATTTCAGGAGTAGATTCCTTAGTGACCCTTGCCCATTTAACCCATCCCCCCTCCCACAACCCTTCCAGTAACCCTCTGTTCTTCATGTCCCCCTCCTTGTTTTTATTTTTATTTTTTGCTTCCCTTCCCTTGTGTTCATCTGTTCTGTGTCTTAAAGTCTTCATATGTGTGAAGTCATATGATATTTGTCTTTCTCTGACTGGCTAACTTCGCTTAGCATAATACCCTCCAGTTCGACCCATGTATTTGCAAATGGGAAGATTTCATTCTTTTTGATTGCCAATTATACTCCATATGTGTGTGTGTGTGTGTGTGTGTGTGTATACATATATATAGCCAAAGTATGGAGACAGCCCAAATGTCCATCAATGGATGAATGGATAAAGAAGATGTGGTTTAAGTATATATATACATATATATATGTATATGTATATGTATATGTATATGTATATGTATATGTATATGTATATATGTATATATATGTATGTATTGTGTGTGTGTACAATACATATATATATACATATATATGTATATACCACATCTTCTTTATCCATTCATCCATTGACGGACATTTGGGCTCTTTCCATACTTTGGCTATTGTTGATAGTGCTGCTATAAACATGGGGGTGCCTGTGCCTCTTTGAAACAGCATATCTGTATCCCTTGGATAAATACCTAGCGGTGCAATTGCTGGGTGGTAGGGTAGTTCTATTTTTAGTTTTTTGAGGAACCTCCATACTGTTTTCCAGAGTGGCTGCACCAGTTTGCATTCCCACCAACGATGCAAAAGAGATCTTCTTTCTCCCCATCCTCACCAACATCTATTGTTGCCTGAGTTGTTAATGTTAGCCATTCCAACAGGTGTCAGGTGGCATCTCATTGTGGTTTTGATGTGTATTTCCCTGATGATGAGTGATGTTGAGCATTTTTTCATGTGTCGGTTGGCCATCTGGATGTCTTCCTTGGAGAAGTGCCTATTCATGTCTTTTGCCCACTTCTTCACTGGATTATTTGTTTTTTGGGTGTTAAGTTTGATAAGTTCTTTATAGATTTTGGATACTAACCCTTTATCTGATATGTCGTTTGCAAATATCTTCTCCCATTTTGTTTGTTGCCTTTTAGTTTTGTTGATTGTTTTCTTCACTGTGTAGAAGCTTTTTATTTTGATGAGGTCCCAGTTGTTCATTTTTGCTTTTGCTTCCCTTGCCTCTGGAGACGTGTTCAGTAAGAAGCTGCTGTTGGGGCGCCTGGGTGGCGCAGTCGGTTGAGCGTCCGACTTCGGCCAGGTCACAATCTCGCGGTCCGTGAGTTCAAGCCCCGCGTCGGGCTCTGGGCTGATGGCTCAGAGCCTGGAGCCTGTTTCCGATTCTGTGTCTCCCTCTCTCTGGCCCTCCCCCGTTCATGCTCTGTCTCTCTCTGTCTCAAAAATAAATAAACGTTGAAAAAAAAAATTAAAAAAAAAAAAAAAGAAGCTGCTGCAGTCAAGATCAAAGAGGTTTTTGCCTGGTTTCTCCTCGAGGATTTTGATGGCTTCCTATCTTACATTTAGGTCTTTCATCCATTTTAAGTTTATTTTTGTGTATGGTGTAAGAAAGTGGTCCAGGTTCATTCTTCTGCATGTCGCTGTCCAGGTTTCCCAGCACCATTTGCTGAAGAGACTGTCTCTATTCCATTGGAGATTCTTTCCTGCTTTGTCAAAGATTAGTAGGTCCATTTTCTGGTCCATTTGTGGGTCCATCTGTGGGTTCTCTATTCTGTTCCATTTATCTGAGTGTCTGTTCTTGTGCCAGTACCATACTGTCT
The DNA here is from genome assembly GCF_018350175.1 of Felis catus. Lineage (NCBI taxonomy): Eukaryota > Metazoa > Chordata > Mammalia > Carnivora > Felidae > Felis > Felis catus. Next base: position 53,650,880 of record NC_058371.1, on the reverse strand, counting down.
TGACGGTTACAGCTTTGTAGTATAGCTTGAAGTCTGCTTTAGTTTTCTTTTTCAAGATCACTTTGGCTATTCGGGGTCTTTTCTGGTTCCATAAAAATTTTAGGATTATTTGTTCTAATTCTGTGAAGAATGCTGGTGTTACTTTGATAGGGATGCCTTGAATATGTAGATTGCTTTGGGTAGTATCTACATTTTAACAGTATTTGTTCTTCCTATCCAGAAGCATGGAATCTTTTCCCATTTTTCTGTGTCTTCTTCAATTTCTTTCATAAGCTTTCTATAGTTTTCAGTGTATAGATTTTTTACCTCTTTGGTTAGATTTATTCCTAGGTATTTCATGGTTTTTTGTGCAACTGTAAATGGGATCAATTCCTTGATTTCTCTTTCTGTCACTTCATTGTTGGTGTATAGGAATTCAACTGATTTCTGTGTGTTGATTTTGTATCCTGCAACTTTGCTGAATTCATGAATAAGTTCTAGCAGTTTTTTGGTGGAATCTTTTGGGTTTTCCATATAGAGTATCATGTCATCTGCGAAGAGTGAAAGTTTGATCTCCTCCTGGCCGATTTGGATGCCTTTTATTTCTTTGTGTTGTCTGATTGCAGAGACTAAGACTTCCAATACTATGTTGAATAACAGTGGTGAGAGTGGACATCCCCGTCTCGTTCTTGACCTTAGGGGGAAAGCTCTAAGTTTTTCCCCAATGAGGATGATATTAGCGTTGGGTCGTTCATATATGGCTTTAATGATCTCGAGGTATGCTCCTTCTATCCCTACCTTCTTGAGGGTTTTTATCAAGAAAGGATGCTGTATTTTGTCAAATGCTTTCTCTGCATCTATTGAGAGGATCACATGGTTCTTGTCCTTTCTTTTACTGATGTGATGAATCACATTAATTGTTTTGCAGATATTGAACCGGCCCTGCATCCCAGGTATAATCCCACTTGGTCATGATGAATAATTTTTTTTCAACGTTTTATTTTTATTTTTGGGACAGAGAGAGACAGAGCATGAATGGGCGAGGGGCAAAGAGAGAGGGAGACACAGAATCAGAAACAGGCTCCAGGCTCTGAGCCATCAGCCCAGAGCCCGACGCGGGGCTCGAACTCACGGACCGCGAGATCATGACCTGGCTGAAGTCGGACGCTTAACCGACTGCGCCACCCAGGCGCCCCGAATAATTTTTTTAATGTATTGTTGGATCGGGTTGGCTAGTATCTTGTTGAGGATTTACGCATCCATGTTCATCAGGGATATTGGTCTATACCTCTCCTTTTTAGTGGGGTCTCTGTCTGGTTATGGAATCAAGGTAATGCTGACTTCATACAAAGAGTTTGGAAGTTTTCCTTCTATTTGTAGTTTTTGGAACAGCTTCAAGAGAATAGGTGTCAACTCTTCCTTTAATGTGTGATAGAATTCCCCTGGAAAGCCACCTGGCCCTGGACTCTTGTTTTTTGGCAGATTTTTGATTACTAATTGGATTTCCTTACTGGTTATGGGTCTGTTCAATTTTTCTATTTCTTCCTGTATCAGTTTTGGTAGTGTATATGTTTCTAGGATTTTGTCCATTTCTTCCAGATTGCCCATTTTATTGGCATATAATAGCTCATAATATTCTCTTATTATTGTTTTTATGTCTTTTGAGTTGGTTGTGATCTCTCTTCTTTAATTCTGGATTTTATTTATTTGGGTCCTTTCCTTTTCCTTTTTGATCAAACTGGCTAGTGGTTTATCAATTTTGTTAATTCTTTCAAAGAACCAGCTTCTGGCTTCATTGATGTGTTCTACTGTTTTCTTGATTTCAATAGCATTAATATCTTCTCTAATCTTTATTATTTCCTGTCTTCTGCTGGTTTTGGGTTTTATTTGCTGTTCTTTTTCCAGCTCCTTAAGTCGTAAGATTTGGTTGTGTATCTGAGATCTTTTTTCCTTCTTTAGGACCTCTTATGACCTCTTATGACCACCTTTGCTGCATCCCAGAAGTTTTGGGTTGTGGTGTCATCATTTTCATTGACTTCCATATACTTTTTAATTTCCTCTTTAACTGCTTGGTTAGCCCATTCATTCTTTAGTAGGATGTTCTTCAGTCTCCAAGTATTTGTTACCTTTCCAAATTTTTCTTGTGGTTGATTTTGAGTTTCATAGTATTGTGATCTGAAAATACATATGTTGTGATCTTGATCTTTTTGTACTTACTTAGGGCTGATTTGTGTACCAGTATATGGTCTATTCTGGAGAACGTTCTATGTGCACTGGAGAAGAATATATATTCTGCTGCTTTAGGATGAAATGTTCTAAATATATCTGTGAAGTCCACCTGGTCCAGTGTGTCATTCAAAGCCATTGTTTTCTTGTTGATTTTTTGATTAGATGATCTGTCCATTGATGTGAATAGGGTGTTGAAGTCTCCTACTATTATGATATTATTACTGATGAGTTTCTTTATGTTTGTGATTAATTGATTTATATATTTGGGTGCTCCACACTTGGTGCATAAACGTTTACAATTGTTAGGTCTTCTTGGTGAATAGACCCCTTGATTATGATATAATGCCCTTCTGCATCTCTTGATACAGTCTTTATTTTAAAGTCTAGATTGTCTGATATAAGTATGGTTATTTTAAGGCTTTCTTTTCTTGACCATTAGCATGGTAGATGGTTCTCCATCCCCTTATTTTTAATCTGAAGGTGTCTTTAGGTCTAAAGTGGGTCTCTTGTAAACAGCATATAGATGGATCTTGTTTTCTTAACCATTGTGTTACCCTATGTCTTTTGATTGGAGCATTGAGTCCATTGACGTTTGAGTGAGTACTGAAAGATATAAATTTATTGCCATTAGGATGCTTGTAGAGTTGGAGTTTCTGGTGGTGTTCTCTAGTCCTTTCTAATCTTTGTTGCTCTGTTGCGCACATATATATATATATATATATATATATATATAATCTTTTTTCATTTTTTTCTTTTCTCAGAGAGTCCCCCTTAAAGTTTCTTGCAGGGCTGGTTTGGTGGTCACAAACTCCATTAATTTTTTTAAATTTTTTTAATGTTTATTTATTTCTGAGACAGAGAGAGACAGAGCATGAGTGGGGGAGGGTCAGAGAGAGAGGCAGACACAGAATCCGAAGCAGGCTCCAGGCTCTGAGCTGTCAGCACAGAGCCCAACGTGGGGCTCAAACTCAGACTGCAAGATCATGACCTGAACCGAAGTTGGACACTCAACCGACTGAGCCACCCAGGCGCCCCAAACTCCTTTAATTTTCATTTGTCTGGGTAACTTTTTTTCTCTCCTTCTATTTTGAATGACAGCCTTGCTGGATATAGAATTCTTGGCTGCATATTTTTCTGATTCAGCACATTGAATATATCCTGCCACTCCTTTCTGGCCTGCGAAGTTTCTGTGGATAGGTCTGCTGCAAACCTGATCTGTCTTCCCTTGTATGTTAGGGACTTTTTTTCCCTTGCTGCTTTCATGATTCTCTCCTTACCTGAATATTTTGTGAATTTGACTATGATATGCCTTATTGATGGTCGGTATTTGTTGAATCTAATGGGGGTCCTCTGTGCTTCCTGGATTTTGATATCTGTGTCTTTCCCCAGGTTGGGGAAGTTTTCTGCTATGATTTGCTCACATAACCCTTCTACCCCTATTTCTCTCTCTTCCTCTTCTGGGACCCCTATGATTCTGATTGTTGTTCCTTTTTAATGAGTCACTGATTTCTCTAATTCTTAAATCATGCTCTTTTGCCTTAATCTCCCTCTTTTTTTTCTGCTTCATTATTCTCTATAAGTTTCTCCTCTATATCACTGATTCTCTGTTCTGCCTCATCCATCCTTGCTGCCACTGCATCCATCTGTGATTGCAGCTCAGTTACAACATTTTAAATTTCATTCTATTTTTTACTTCTTTTATCTCTGCAGAAAGGGATTCTAATCTATTTTCAACTCCAGCTAGTATTCTTATTATCATGATTCTAAATTCTGGTTCAGACATCTTGCTTGTATCTGCATTGGTTAAATTCCTGGCTGTCATTTCTTCGAGCTCTTTCTTTTGGGGTGAATTCCTTCATTTTGTCCTTTTGAAGGGAGAAAAGGAATAATGAGGTAGAAAAATTAAAATTAAAAAAAACAAAAATTAAAAAATTAAACACACACACACACACACACGCACACACAAAATCTAATAAATGATGCTAGATCCTGGGTGTGTTTTGGTCTGGGTGTTGAAAGTGGTTTGACAGATTAGAGAAAAAAAGGTGGGGAAAGAAAAAAAAAGGAAATCTCTTGAAAATTTGAAAAAATGAATACACTGAAGTAGACTAAAATGAGATGATGGGAGTAAAATAGAATTTGAAAGAATTTACACAAAAATAAAGAATATTATAGAAAAAATAAAGAAAAAAAATTTAATAAAAATTAAAAATAAAAATGATTTTTTTCTCTTTCTGTATTCAAGAAAAAGAAAAGAAACAAAAAATAGAAAAAAGAGGGAAAAAAGAAATTGTTTGAAAATTTGAAAAGGTGAATACACTGAAGTAGACTAAAATAAAATGATGGAAGTAAGATAGAATTTGAAAAAATTATACAAAATAAAATATACATTTAAAAAAATTAAAAAAATATTTTTAATAAAAAGTGAAAATAAAAGTGAATTTTTTCTATTTCTGTATTCAAGAAAAAGAAAAGTAGTGTAAAAGAGAAAAAAAGAAGAAAGAATATTGAATAGATGGACCTGCTAACAGATTGAAATAGGACTGAAATTACTTCATTTTCCCCTAGAAGTCAGACTATGTAGCGCTTTATAGTCCATAAACTAAGTAGGCAGTGAGACTTGTGTTCTTGAAGAGCAAGGTTGGTCCAGTTCGGCAGGGCTCAGTGTAACTGCTCCGTTCTCCACTAGATGGCACTGCTAGCCTACTGGGTTGGATTGTTGCAGTGCTCATTGGTGCGTATGCACATGTGCAGGAGCAGTGAAAATGGCATCACCCAGCTACCCAGTCTCTAGTATAGGAACTCTCTTCTCCCAGATCAGCAATTGCACAACCGTCCTCTGTCTTCAGCTTTCATCCACTCCCAGCTTTTTCACTCTCTGTGACCAGGCCCCAGGCAGTACCTCTCTCCCAAGTTTTGTCTCAGATGTGGCTGTTTTCCCTGGCCCCTTACTTCTGAAGGACTGCGGCTTTGGCCCATTCCACCCCTCTGCGGGAGGGTCTCACCAAGCAATGGCCGAATGAGCAATGGCCAAATGAGCAATGGCTGAATGTTGGGTGCACCCAGGAACGCTTGCTGGACCCTGCTGCTGCTGGTGCCCCGAGACTGCAGCCAGGTGCCAGCCTGTCCCAGCAAAAGTTCGAGAGATAGTGTAGCAGCAGCTTTTCAGGGATTATGGAAAATCACACAACACTCATGTAGCACCAGGCTTCACCCTTAACGACCTTGCTCCAGCACCAGCAAATGTGGCCGTTTTCTGGGGTCTGCTGGGACCAGGTGGCTTCAACAGTCTCTACCAAATGTCCTTCCAGCAGTAGAACTGCTTTTCCCCGTGTGGCCCAAGAACCTCCTAGACCTCACTCTGTTCCTGGGGATTTGCCCTTCCCACCAGAGCATCACCAGTTATCGAGCTGCGGAGTTGCAGACTTTGTGCTCCCCTGTTTACAGTCTTAATGGATATTAAACCTTCTCCTTTCTCCTTTCTCCCTTTTTGGTTTAATCCCTGCAGCTGTTTCCAATTTTCCACTTCTCTCCAGCTGCTTTTGGGGAGGAGTGTTTTTCCCGTATTCTCCCCCACCGACCTACTCTCTGTCCTCTCTCTGCCTGGAAAAGCGGCTCCCTGTCTGCCACCAGCTTCTGTCTTCCCAAGTTCCCCTCTCCACCCCATGTACCTGCTGAATTCTGTGGTCCAGGTTGTGCAGATTGTTGTGTTAATCCTCTAATCAATTTTCTAGGTGTGTAGGATGGTTTAGTGTTGGTCTGGCTGTATTTCATGGACGTGACACCCAAATAACTTCCATGCTGTTCCGCCACCTTGGCTCCTTCCCAGTCATTTTATATTTTTAAATAGTTGTTCTCCACTATGGCCCACAAGATAAATTCCCTTTTGATGTATATATACTCATGAAAACAATCACAAATTTGAAGTCAATATTCCAGAAATAAATTTCCTTCATGCATTTAACCTGAAATAATTCATATTATTTTTAAATGTTTATATTTTGAAAGGTGAATGTCCTATCACGTTATTATTATAATTTGCACTTCACTGATTGCTAATGAGGTTGAACATTCTTATTTAGTCTCTGTAAATTGTCTGCGAAGGTCAATATTAAGATTTTGTTTTTCTCTTACAAAATTTGTAACTCCATGAGAGGTTAAATACCCCTGAGAGGTGTTTTCCAATGCTTGTGTATTTTGAAAACACTTGCCTATTGTCTGAGTAATTATCAAAGTAAATTATTTTCTAGATTTATTTTTTATTAACATTTTAATCTTTGAAGATGTGAGGACTAAATCATTCAAGTTATTGTAATACATTATTATATCTACTTTGGCAAATTCCCATCCCTATTATTTTAAAAAAATATTTAATTTTACTTAATTATTAAAAAAAAAACTAGTGGAGTATCACATATCACACTACTGATGGTCATGCCCTTAAAATATTACAGTATTAATTCCTTGTCTTTGACAAACTTAGAGGCAAAATATATATATAATAACCACTTTAATTTAGTTTGATTAGCCAAATAAATTCTTAAAAAAAAATAGACAAAGGGGAAAAAATCAATATGGCAGGGTTGTGGGGGATGGTGTAGTTTTAGTCTTGTGAGATTCCACACAGAAAAACTGAGTTAAATATTACCAGAACAGTTTCTTCACTTCATACTTCTGTCTGATGAACTTTTCTTTTTAATTTTTTTTTAATATTTATCTATTATTGAGAGACAGAGCATGAGGAGGGAGAGAGGCAGAGAGAGGAGGAGACGCAGAATCTGAAGCAGGCTCCAGGCTCCGAACTGTCAGCACAAAGCCCGACGCGGGGCTCGAACTCACGAACTGTGAGATCATGACCTGAGCTGAAATCGGACACTAAACCGACTGAGCCACCCAGGCAGCCCAGATGAACTCTTCTTAAGGAGGCATGGTGGGTGCCTAGGTACCCTGACAATAGAGGGACTGATACAATCATCTTCTGATATGTCTTGTATTTAGTTTGTTAGGACATATATACCTAAAAAATATTTAAATATATTTTATTTATATTTCAGTGTTAAGCAACAAAATGATGGTCAAAGGATTATGATGTTATTTTATTCAACAAAAAGAAACTGTCGAATGTGCTGAATTTGGGGAGGAAGCTGTGAGCGTTCCCTAGAGACAACAACGTTTGAATGAAAAAACAAGAGTGTTAGCTAAGAGCTAATTCATTATCATTTTTTTAAAACTGACATTATGGTAATCATAGAAGCGTCCACTTGCTTTTTTGATATTCAGAGTGTAAGATATTCGATTCTCTGTCTCCCTTTCTCTCTGCCCCTCTCATGTTCTCTCTCTCTCAAAAATAAGTAAATAGACATTAAAAAACAAATCTCCTCACCTTTAAACTGGTTGGGTTATCAGCTAGTTTTTAGAAATGTATTTTCATTTTTTAAAAAAATCACTACTTTTTTTAAACAAAACAAAATCTTTTCAGTCCTTTCCTGGTCTCACACATTAATAGTAATATTAATCACACTGAAGATGGTTTAAAATTTCCTTTGTCTGTTAAGTGATTGAAATGATAAAATGAAAGTAAATTTTCCAAAAGAGCAGCAAAGGCGCTTGGACCACTATTGTGCAGTTAGTAACTTACCTATATTTTTAGTAAGACCTCCATTGAGTGTCTATGTGGTTTTTAAAATATTCACAGACATTTAAAAATAGAACACATTTTTCTCTTTAGTTTTCAGTGAAAACAACGCAATACTTTGAACCACTGAATGGAATCACCATAATGAATCTACTAATTGCTGATTATGTTTCTTGCTGTTTACTAATATGACAACTGCATATATTTCAAGGTCAATTCAAAGTTAGTTCTCAACCTAATGTCAAGGTTACTGCTGTTCCGCAATTTGTAAAAGATCCTCATGATGCTGAAATCTCTTGTTTCATTTATATATATCTCTTAAGCTGTACTATTTCCTCATGGCTTTACATTTAGTGTTCTTCTTGTGCAGTTAAGAATATTTATGGTCAACATGCTTAAATCAAGAAATACAATCCACAATATAAATGTCGAAATAATTTTGAAATTGAAGCAATTCATAGTTTTTTACTTATAAATTATCAACAAATTTTACTCCTATATTTTTCTCCTACTACCCATTCTTGGTATTTATCAGTCCTCTGTAAATAATTCTTAAACCAGTGCTAAACAATTCCTTTTTTTTCTAAAAAATCATTTAGATTATATTGTATTTCTTTTCACCTTTAAGAATAAAAATAGCTTAACTGAATCTCATGGAAATGGTATGTATGTATTATTTGGATTATTTTATTTATTGAATAGAATAGTATTCAAGATATATTAAATAAATACAGACATAGAAGTAGTTTTCTAATCTTTTACCCTAGGACCTTTGTGGTTCTGGATAATCCACATATGACATGCATAAATATGCTCCTTTTCACTATATTAAACAGAAGAATAAAGGTGGGTATTCTTACACTGATAATTACACTCTTTCTTATACATTTAAGTCAAAATTTTGTAGAGGGAATGATTTTTGAAATGTTATCAGTGGCTTTTAGTTATCCAGACTCTTTACCCAGTACACAAATTCAACAACCATTTGATTCTCCACAATATAAAAGAGTCTTGCTGTGGGGAATTTAAAATATGGTTTATTGCCAGCTCTAAAGAAGATTCTATTCCAGTGAGTGGAATGTATATATATATATATATTTTTCCTAAAATGAATCATCATGACAATAATTACCATAACAAAGAAGGAAAAACAAACACTATTGGTTCAAAGAAGCCAAATTCTGAGAAAAATTAACATAAGAATAGATTTTTTCTTTCAAAACATATCTTTGCATAATTACTGAAAATAAGCATTAGAATTTTTGGTGGAATCAATCTGAAAATTTATTTTGTTTAATAATATTCAAAACACATTTCAAATATAGTAGTAAGTAGATAATTACCTTTAAAATTGGGTCTGATTCTTGCATCATACCCTGATGTCCTCCCCATTAATTTATCCAGAAAGTCAGAAGGTGACATTGGAGCACTTCGAGATCTTGCACTGTCTGTTTCCTTTGTTGCAACCAAGCTATAAATGAGAACATTCAGAGTTTACAGAAAATGACAAGCAAAAGTCTTCCTAATAGTTGTCACTATAAATAGAGAATTAAAAAAATGGAAAGCAAAAGTACCTTTCAAAACAAAAAGAAAAACTTTTATATATTTTATATAGTATGTATACTATATACTATAAGGTGAATATTAGCATAATGACAGGTCTTTATAGACCTATAGACGCATAGACAGATCTACAGTCAAGTGTTTATAAGGTTTCACATGTATTCAGCCCAAAAGGTCAGAGGTGACATTATTTTAAGTCTGGAAACAAAGCCGCTGCCAAATTATTAGGCTTTCAAAATTTGTGTTTACCCAAGTTTGACTTCTAACTGTAATTTTTAGTTAAATGTATGCTTAGTGGGGCGCCTGGGTAGCTCAGTCCGTTGAGCGACCGACTTTGGCTCAGGTCATAATCTCACATTGGGTGGGTGCGAGCCCTGCATCCAGCTCTGTGCTGACAGCTTGGAGCCTGGAGCCTGCTTTGGATTCTGTCTCCCTCTCTACCCCTCCCCCCACTTGTGTGCGCACGCATGCGCTCTCTCTCTCAAAAATAAAAATAAACATAAAAAATATTTTTTAAAAAAAGTATCCTTAGTGAGTCAGGCATAAGAAAAAAATGAAAGTTCAGCTGTGAAGTACAATTCTTACTGCTTTTACTGAGGAGATAAACATCACCTTTCAAGTTTTGTAAATTCTTCTCAATGGTAATAAAACGTCTGTCCTACAGACTAAACAATGATGCTCTTTTCTTCAATTAGATGCTTCCTATATTAGTAACATAGCCAGTTAAATTCATTCTGCTTTCATCTTGTGTCATTCCTCTACAGTACATTTTGTTCAGATCTAAAATCTGTGCACTAAGATTGAGAAATTACCATAAATGTGGTCAGTGCACCTGGCTATTACACAATGAGAACGTGTGTCTGGGCAAAGTAAAGAGCTACTGCACTTTTTTTCATTAAATTTTTTTGTTTGTTTGTTTTATGCAGCTGCTCATCCTAGACGCTCACACATGTCACTGCACCCCATCCAGCCCCTCATTTACCTAGGCTGGTCCCCGGAAAGCCTGGGCCTGCTTGCTAAGATCAAATGATTCTTTTCATCCACGGCGCTTTGCTCAGGGAAGTGAGACAGACTTCCTGAGCACACATGTGTTTGAAACTGATATATTTAAGCTGATGTTACTTCCCAGAGATTGTCAGTCATCATATCCTCCCGGCTCTGTCACTCAACTCAGAGCATCGCCAGACCCTGAACCTTTGTGGTCACAGCTTGATCTCAGAAGTATCAAGTTCCTCCTGCCAGAATTTTTAATAACTAGTGAAAATGGGTCTTACAGCCATCACTGTTAAATTGTGTACCACAGACACAGGCACAATTTTAAAATCCAATACCAATCGTAATGTGACAGTGACGTTTCTGAAAGTGTAGGATCACCGCTAACAGCATCCATGAACTACTGTGCAGTTCACAAGGTTCTATCTAGTTCTGGACATTCAAAGTCACTTATCTGCCCGGCGGCTCTCTCTCTGTCTTTCGTGCTTTTTCCAGGGGCAGAAGTTTCTCCTATCTCTATTTTTTGGCTCCAGATTACTTTATGACCCTTTATCTCTGATTATTACTGGGCAGTTGAACTCCCTGCCACCATAATCTCTGGAAAGTTTATTTTAAGGTAATAATAATAATAATATCATAAAGAACCACTACATTCTCAGTAACTCTAGAACTTTCTCTACCATCTGGTTTTAAGTAACTTTCACCTGTAATCTTAAGCAGCATTTGCTCATTTTCCCTGGCCCAAGAACATAGGGCAGAAAGGCATTTCCAGAGTTCTCATAACTACAGTTTGCTTCTTCTAAACCATTCCCTGTATTTCTTTTGCAAAATCCTCCCTTCAGTTATCAGCAAATGAACTTCTACATTCTCCTACCAACAAATACACCAATTTACCTGGATCTGAACCAATAATACAATGCCCTTCACATTTCAAAATAAATAGAATACTATGTATGCGAGACTGACAACCATCAGATTTTGCACTGCATGGAAGAGATCATTCTAGATTATGCAATGATGTGTATCCTTGTAAGAGAGAGGCAGAGGTGTATTTGGTTTTAGACAGAAGAGGGAACACAATGTGACCATACAGGTACAAGCAGAGATTAGAGTGATGTGACCACAGCCAAGGAATGCCAGCAGTCAATAGAAGCTGCAAAAGGAAGAAACAGATTCTCCCCCAGGGCCTCTGGAGGGCGCTTGGTCCTACTCACACCTTGTTTTGGGCCCAGTGAACTGACTTCAGGCTTCTGGCCTCCAGAACCAGGGAAGAATAAGTTGCTGTCATTGGTGGTAATTTGTTGTAGCAGTCAGAGAAAACTCGCAGTTTTTTCCCAATGAGTTTTGCATTAAGTTATTCCACTTCCCAACTCCAGAGTTACTCTTTTCTTCTTTTTTTTTAAATCTCTGTCTCTTCATTGGTAGATTCTGTATTTGGGGAGATATTATTGTCATACTTCCTTTTTAGTTCTTTGAACATGGTTCCCTTTAGTTTTTAGTAAAGGAGTTAAAATAGCTGATTTCTTTGAATATGGTTTCCTTTAGTTTTTATTAAAGTATTTAAAATAGTTGATTTAAAGTCTTTGTCCAGTAATTCCACTGTCATTGCTTTCTTCAAGCAGATTCTACCGTTTGCCTTTGTTTTCCCTGTGCGTGAGCCACACTTTTTTTTCTTTCAATGTTTCATAACATTGTCACTGAAAACTGGACATTTTAGATGATATAACATGGCAACTTGGTAAATTATATTATCCCTCCTCCCTAAGGTTTATTATTGTTGCTGGTTTCTGTTTTGTTTTTTAATTGGCTTTTCTGAACTAATTCTGTAAAGTCTATCTGAGTGGTTTAGGGATCACCTAATAAGTAGACAAGGATTTTCCTAAATTCTTAAAACCAATATATTTCCCAGAATTTTCTGGGAGTGCTATGTTTATGAGGCCGCACCTTCAACACTGAGTCAGGCAATTGACAACTCTGTCTTAGCCTTTATTTCCCATTTCCGCAGGGCTTAAAGGCCAGCCAGGGTGGAGAGCTTAAGGTTTTCTCAGGTCTTTCCCAATCAGGCACACAACTCTCTGTGTATCAGTTTGCTAGGGCTATCTTAACAAGGCTCCCTGGACTAAGTACCTTAAACAATAGAAATTAATTTTCTCATAGTTCTTGGAGCTAAAGGTCCTAGATCAAGTTGTTGGCAGGGTTCATCTTCTTCGAAGGTCTCTCTCCATGGCTTGCAGGTGGCCATCTTCTCTCTGTTTCTTCCTCTCCTATGTGTTTGTGTCAAAATCTCCTCTTCTTGGAAGATCACCAGTGATGGATTGGGGCCCCATATGACCTCATTTTATCTTAATTATCTTTAATTAAAGTCACATTCTGAGATATTGGGAGTTAGTATTTCGCATAAGAATTTTGAAAGGATGCAATTAAGTCCATGACACTAGGCATGCTCACAACCCCATACAGATGCGTGGTCTTCTAGATACGCAGAAATATGTGAGTTTTTCCAAACCCCTATGGGCATATCATTTCATTGCTTTTTCTTTTAGGCTTTTTGGTTAATCTGTTGTTTGCCCCCACTGTTACTCACTACCTTGGGCACCTGTGAGGTTAAAACATTGCCTCTAAATATATTTGGCCAACATCCTGAGGAAAAAGACTTTTCACACTGAATGAGCTCCACATTAGGTCAAATAAAAGCAGTCTTGCAAGTGGTGTCTTCCATGGAGCCTCCAGACAGGTCAGATAATGACATTTCTCTAACAATGAGGCTTTAAAGGAATTCAGACTCCTTTCTGCCCACCCTGGTAGCTGCCACGTTGTTGCTTTTTATTGCAGGCTGTTGGTTTATCATGCTACCATGGAGCTGAGAAAGGAGAACAAGAATAGGACAAGTTATAGCCACAAATCCCACTGTTCCTACCAAGATTCAGCTGTTTTTCTTGATTAAACTACTTCATGTGTTACTACAAATCTCTGATTAATTTACAGAGTTACGGAAAAGTTGATGGCCACATTTTTTGACAGTTTTCTCACTGCTTTTATGAAGAAGAGGATTTACAGAGGTCTGTAAAACAGAAATTTACTAACAATAAAATTATAGTGCATTTTTTTTGTACAAAAATGTCCTTTCTCATGTCAAAATGCACTTAAGATATCTGTTAAATGTTGAGACAATGAATTTGAGTTCTTGCAATTTCTTAGGTGCAAAGCACAGTGCTAAGAACCTAAAACACAGAGAATGCAGATTTGCATCTTTAACATAGTCACAGTTCAGTAGAATACTCAGTCTGGGCCCATCTAAAGGTTACAGAGAATCCCTGGGAAGTGTCAGTGAGCAGGAGCAAGGAAGTGAAGGTACAATGAAGAGAATGATTGGCTGGCTCCCTTTTTCCCACCACTGAGAGCAAAATCTTCCTGTTTTGTACCAAGAATTCACACCAAACTTTGCAGAATGATGCCTATAAAAAATGGGAAAATTCTGAGCAGATAAATATTCCAGTTTTCTTTACTAGTTCTGTTTCTTGCAATGACACAAGAACCATCCAACTGCTTGTAGACAATTGATTTTATTTATAAAAATTCACAATTTTTTAAATGCTTATTTATTTTTGAGAAGGACGGTGGGAGGAGAGAGAGAGAGAGAGAGAGAGAGACTCCCAAGCAGGTTCTGCCCTGTTGGCACAGAGCCCAACAGGAGGCTCAAACTCATGAACTGTGAGATCATGACCTGGGCTGAAATCAAGAGTCACCCAGGGGACTGAGCCACCCAGGTGCCCCTGAAAATTCACCATTTTGACTCAGAAGGAATGATTGCAAATAGAATTATGTGGAGCAACTGGCTGAAAAGCATCTCTACATCATGTATCCTTTCCTTTTCTGAAAGGGATAAAGGTTATACATATGGGAAGACTTCCTATCACTTATAATTCCTGCTCTGACATATTAATCCTAGAACTTTCTTCCAATTACAGTAATATCTGAGACTTGCACCATGTTAACATTACTAGACTGTTCTCAGAGAACTGTAGTCACTGAAGAGAGCTTATAGTAATAAACACAGCATGAAATTCCATATGACCAATCAGGAATCTTTCTCTAATTTTTAAATAGTCAACATCATCATCTGTACAAACATATTTTAAAACTTTTTTTTTGAGTTGTTAAAACTCGGGACAGGAGGAGGCAGTGGGAAGAAATCTAAGATTAATGTATAATGGTTTTTTAGGTAAGAAACTATTTATTATCAAGTCTATTATTTTTGTCTAAATCTCCAAGTATCAATAAAACTGTCATATTTATAGCAAGTTACTAAGGTTATTAGCAAATTACTCATGGTCAGTACTTTTGAAAGAAGCAGCTTTGAATTTTTAGAAGACTTTTTTGTTTTGTTTTGTTTTCTGCTATTTTATTTTATATTATTTTAATTTTATTTTTTTTTTTAATTTACATCCAAATTAGTTAGTATATAGTGCAACAATGATTTCAGGAGTAGATTCCTTAAAGCCCCTTACCCATTTAGCCCATCCCCCCTCCCACAACCCCTCCAGCAGCCCTCAGTTTGTTCTCCATATTTATGAGTCTCTTTTGTTTTGTCCCCCTCCTTGTTTTTATATTAATTTGTTTCCCTTCCCTTATGTTCATCTGTTTTATCTCTTAGAGTCCTCATATGAGTGCAGTCATATGATATTTGTCTATCTCTGACTGACTAATTTCACTTAGCATAATACCCTCCAGTTCCATTCACGTAGTTGTAAATGGCAAGATTTCATTCTTTTTGATGGCTGAGTAATACTCCATTGTATATATATCTCACATCTTCTTTATCCATTCATCCACTGATGGACATTTGGGCTCTTTCCATACTTTGGCTATTGTGGATAGTGGTGGTATAAACATGGGGGTGCATGTGTCCCTTCGAAACAGCACACCTGTATCCCGTGGATAAATGCTTAGTAGTGCAATTGCTGACTTGTAGGGTAGTTCTATTTTTAGTTTTTTGAGGAACTTCCATACTGTTTTCCAGAGTGGCTGCACCAGCTTGCATTCCCATAGAAGACTTTTAATATGAACATCTCAAATCTGTTAATTTGCTTGCTTCCTGGACTTGGCTCTTCTTTTTTCTACTGCACTAAGTACTGTATTCATTATCTTTACTATTTTCTACTTACTCTTACCTATTCTTAACTACTCTTAACTATTTCCTATCAACTCTTCTTTGAAACTGTGGGTGAAGTCATGTACATTCCCATCAATGAACATTTGTTGCAATTAAGCATTTTATATATTCTTATTTTTATAAAGACATGCTAGTTACAAGTTCAAAGACTTCAATTTCTGAAACACTGGCAGAAATCTATTTTTTTTTAAGAATTGAAATCAAAATTCATCACAAAGATATCTCTTACCCTCCTCTTCTCTCCTCTTTGTCCTCTTCATTGAGACAAGAAAATAAAATGCATCCACTTCTGGAGGACAGAAATCACCATTAAATATGGATGGTTTTACGATGAATTTAGTAAAGTTGTCAATACCTATTTACCTCTGCTAAATGCACCTTAAAATTGAGGGAAAATATGAAAGATGTAGCATGGCAACATAGGGAGGGTTTGAGACGAGTCTTGGCCACAAATCTCCATGCATCTATTTTCAGAAATTCATTTGTGCAGAAAGAAGTGTGACTTGTGGTGAATATATCAGTCCTCAGAGAAGGTTTTGGGTATAATAGAGAATCACAGTTTACTCTGAATTTTATAGCCCTGCAACCAGCCTTGTAGGGCTTCAATTCTTGGTGAAAAAAAAAATTCACAGTTATTATTTGGAACTTTGTGAGATTTAGAAATACAAGCAATTGATATTTGTTGCCTCCGTTTGAAAAACAAAACACAGGGGCGCCTGGGTGTCTCAGTTGGTTGAGCCGCCGACTTTGGCTCAGGTCATGATCTCACAGTTCAAGGGTTCAAGTCCTGTGTCAGGCTCTGTGCTGACAGCTCAGAGCCTGGAGCCTGCTTCAGATTCTGTGTCTCCCTCTGTCTCTGCCTCTCCCCCACTTGCATTCTGTCTCTCTTTCTCTCCCCAAAATAAATAAACATTAAAAAAGAAAAAAGAAAAACAAAACACAGAATGGAAGAGATGAACATTCTTTCCATTTCCTTATGGCTTCATTCTTGTTATGAGAACTAAAGAGAACTGGAACATCAGGGATATGTGAAGTTTTGAGTATTTCACATGAAAGCATTCTGCCTTAGAAAAGGAATAATTTCTTTTCCACGAAGACACATGCAGTGAAGCAGGCTTTAAGTTGATAGTTTGATGATACTAATTATTTAAAAAGGAGACCATATTGGAGGAATATAAAAGGACCATTCTACAATATCTCTGGACACTCAGGAAAATAACTAAAAATTAACAAGGTACTAGGATCTTGATTCTTGCTACTGTGGGCAATGTGCCAGTCACATATGATTATCATTTTAAAGTGATCTCATTTCCACACTCATATCTGCAGTTTGACAGGGCTTAGGCTATTTTAATTGATAATAAATAGGACAAATACCATAGTTGCTTCCTGATCTCTCAGGCACAGGATTCATATACATGATATCATTTAATTCTCATAACAATGTTGCTAGTTAGATATTGCGACCTGTGTATTACAGATGAAGGAACTAAGGTATAGAGAGGTTTGCTGCCTAGCCATTTAAACACTAAATGTATGAGCCAATATTTTAAACAAGTGGAACTTTACACTGAAAACAACTAGACAAGTTTAAGACAAATCTGTGCACGGAGGAGCTAAAAACACAAGGGAAAATGACGGCTGTGACCTAAGATAAAGGAAACTCACAGAAGGGAGCCAAATATTTAGAGCTGCATTTCTCTTGGGGGTGGGAATCAATTTGAGTAGTAGATGAGGGGTTAGCGATCTATGTACAAGTTCTGAAAGCTTTGTGGATTTAGAGAGAGAAAAACTGGATTCCCAGACTCACCAAAGGGTGAGCTCCTATGAGTTGCTTTAATATCTCAAAGAATTACAACTTTTGAGTAAGAATAAACCAGAAATGTAGAAGCCTTAGTAGGAGACTGGGCATAGCTTAAACCATCTCAATTTCTGACACTAGAATAAAATAATCACAGATGGCTGGCAAATCAGATCTCTAATAAGAGCAAAGATAAACTGAACTTCTATTCCCACACACACTTATTCTTTTTTCAGTTTTTTTTTTTTTTTCAAACTTGGTTAATGGCAACTCCATCTTTCCATTTGTCCGGAGGAAAATCTCTTGTAACCCTTGATGCCACTCTTTATTTCACATATCATATTGATCCACTTGGCTCTACCTTCAAACTTAGATCTATAATCCAACTGCTTCTCACCATGTTCTCTTCAATGTCTCTGGTACAACCTGCTTTTGCCTGGAATGCTCATTGGTCATCTCTTCAACTAATTAATTCTGATCTAGGTTTTAGCATCATTTTCTCAAGAAACCTTAACTATTCTCTCTGATTTTGTAAAACCCTGCTAAAATATTTCCCGCATTTATGTTTCTCATTAGTAGCACTTACTACAATTGCAATAGTCATTTTAATAAAATTAATCAATGTCTACCTCTTCCTTTGTAGGAGCTACTACTTAAGCAAATCATGACTGTTCTGATTGTTTCAATAGACCCAGAAGAAATCCAGAGCATCCAGAATAACAACTGAATAAATATTTTTGAAACAAATTAACTACATATAATGATGCAGACGTCAAACATCAGACTATGGCTCTCCAAGTCTAGCAGTAATCAGGCTTCAAGTGTATGTTTAATACTAAAGAAGGCCCAATTTTCTCTCCTTCTGTCCATCTATCCAAGTTAGGAATAGTGCTAATAAATAATCAAGGGCAATCACTGAACAAGTATTTAGAAATAAGAAAAAAATCAAGACACAGAAATCTGCAAGGGAAACTGAAATCATCGAATCATGAAAATCGTCACTTAAAAGTGGAATTGGAGAGCTGTAAATTGGAATGTCAAGGGTGACCTTTTAACCAAGCCTAGTATTGCAGTGTCTACATTCAGTGTGTATATAAATCAGTGTTTTTTTAGGGTCTATGGTGTCTATGTCCCATGCTTGCTAGTGGTTAGTGATAATTACATATTGATTGTATGTTTGCCTATGAAGGGTTAATATAGGGTTGTAGGCAAGGGATGCGAAGAAGGAGGACACCATTCAATGGTAAACTAGAGACAGAGGATTAGATAGTGCAGTCATTTGAGATTTGTTAATCCTAATCTTTATATAATCTTTTTATCTACAAAGTTTGTGTTTTATCATAAAATCACTTATTTTTACTAAACACGTTGTAGAATATCGTGCTCAAAATGTATGGCAAATTGTTATAACTTCTGTGAAAACTTCTACTGTAACTTCTATATAAACTGTCTATTCTCATGAGTAATCCTTTACTTCTTTATAGTTTGGGCATTATTTATTTGGTATTTGGCATGGCTTATTTCAACAGAAAGGACTAAAAGGCCATAACACAGTTAATTAACCCACTGATTTGTAGTTTCTTAACGACTTATTTATTTTAAAGAAAACTAATTAAGTGTTTCAGATACATTGAAAATTACTTAGAATAGACTTAATAGTTTCTGTTATGTGTTCAGTGCGCAAGATAATTAAATGGAAGTCATCATGGTACAAGAGTTGAGGTTCCAGATTGACAGCCAGGAGGCTTATATTTTTTTTTCCAGTTTTGTCATTAGCAAGTTGTTTTGCCTTGGGCAAGGCAAATATTCTTTTACCAGTATAAAAACAGATACATAAAGTGGCACACATTTTTCACAGATAAATTTAGTAAAACAAATGACACAATCTACATATATGTTTTGAAAAATGCCAAGTCCTTATGCCAGTGTTTGGATTTTGCATTTAATACCCTGGCTCTTTTGGTCAGGGGTATTTTTTAAAGTGAAATGAAGAGAAATTCACTCAAGCTAATTCATGTAAACATATAACAGCCTTGGATGGTTATAATAGTATAACATGATACCTGAATAGAAAATACAGGCAAGTTTCAGGGAAGAGTGAGCAGCATAAAAGAAAAAGATATGATTGACCCATCCCAATTCATAGATTCAACTTACGGTTGGAACCACATCAACTAGAGAGGTTCAAAGTCACCTTGCAAATATTTAGTTGTAAGGGACTTAATTGACACACTAGTTCATTGCTTAAATAATAAATAACTTCTCATTCAGAACATTAAGTCTTTTAGAACTCAATTACTGAGTAAATATTTAAAAGCAATTTTTGATTTCTATCATTTCCTGCTCAGTAGTTTGGTTTCAGTTTTGTTATTCTAGCCACATTTTAAATAATTCAAAAGAAGTATAATCAACTTGTGTAAAATTCAGTGAAAAGAAGTATATCAATTTGTATAAAAGTCAGTGAAAATTTTTAGGGAGGAGGACTGTTGAAATGGTAGTCCAGAATTTCACACAGGAAAAGACTGAGTGGATAGATACAAGAGAAAATATCTCAGAATTTGTTGTGTCATGGAAAGTACAAGAGACTGAAAGAATGTTATCGTGTCTGGAATAGAGGCCAGACAAATTAATAACAAATGAGGCGGAAGAACTGTAGGTACCAGATCATGCATTGCCTTCTAGATCATACATGGACTTTTGTCCGAAGTCCTGTTTGTAAACAATTCAGTGGTCAAGGTGAGAGCCAAGGATGGTTTGAGTAATTTAAGTGGCAGTAGGGTTGGAGAAAAGTAGAAGAATCTAAGAGATATCCACAAAATTTAGTGATGGTTTGGTACTGACTCTGAACAAAAGGAACATCTCAAGAATAACTGTGATGATTTTGAAAATGCTTATTCAAAATTTTTTGACACTCCCCCCTTCCAAGGGTAGAGCCCAATTTTTCTCCTGTTCCTGTTGAATATTTACTATACAAAGTGACTTGATGATGGCACATGAATTTTGTACTTAAATCATGAAACATATTGCTATTTCCATCTAGCTCTCTTTTGAATCACCCACTTTTCTCCCTGCCACTCAAGTAGCTACATGGGAGAAACTGAGGGCTTCCATCAAGAAAATTTACCAAGTTCTCAGTTATTGGATTGAGCCACCTTGAAATCAGATTCTCTACCCCAGTCAAGCCTTCATATGACTGCAGCATGGCTAACATCTTTGACAGTAACCTAATAAAGGATCCTACTTAAGGGGCACCTGGGTGGCACAGTTGGTTAAGCACTGGACTTCAGCTCAGGTCATAATCTCACAGTTCACAGGTTTGAGCCCTGAGTCGGGCTTTGTGCCGACAGCTCAGAGCCTGGAGCCTGCTTCAGGTTCTTTATCTCCCCCTCTCTCTGCCCCTTCTCATTCACATACTCTCTCTCTCTTTCTCTCAAAAATAAATAAACATTAAAAAAATTTTAAAAAAATCCTACTTAAGCTGTACTTAACCCGAATTTCTGACCTAGAGAAACTTTGGGGCTAATAAATATTTATTGTTGTTTTAAGCCACTACATTTTAGAATAATGTGTTATGTGGTAATTAATAAGTGATAATATTGAGTCAGTTTTCTGGATTGAGCAACTATATGTATGGACATATCATTCACTGATATAGGATAGAGTGAAAAGGGGGACTAGGTTTGAGAATTATAATAATGGGTTCAGATTTGGACCTGTTGAATTAGAGGATGTTTTGAAATATCAAAGGGAAACTTACCTACTCTGATAGGTTCTCTGTATTGAGAAACAAAAATTTGAAATGATATTTTACTGGATGGTTTCTTTGAAAATTTTTAATAAGCATACTGGCTATCATACTGACCATTCCTTCTGCCTAGAAGAATCTTCTCTGGATAACCACATTTATTGCTCCCTATCACCTTCAAGCCCTCACTTAAATGACACCTTCTCAAAAGGTCTAATTGAGTCACTTAACTAAAAATGTCTTCCTTCTCACATTTTCTCTTTTCTTTCTGCTTTACTTTTCTCTATAAAACTCCTTATTATCTAAAGTATTATTTATTTTACTTTATTTTGATATTTTTCTCTACTTGAAGATAACTTCATAAGATCAGGGATTTTGCTGTTTACTGCTGCATTCATGACACTTGGAATATTGATTGGCAAATAGGATATATTAAGTAAATATTTTTGGAAATAAATGAATAAATAGTACTTGAAAAATATCACTAGAGTGATAAATAACATTTTTATTTATTTTTTACAATTTTTTTGACATTTATTTAATTTTGAGAGACAGAGAGAGACAAAGCACGAACAGGGGAGGGGCAGAGAGAGAGAGAGAGACAGAAGCATGCTCTGCTCTGAAGCAGGCTCCAGGCTCTGAGCTGTCAGCACAGAGCCTGATGCGGGGCTTGAACTCACGAATTGCAAGGATCATGACCTGAGCCGAAGTCAGATGCTTAATCCACTAAGCCACCCAGGTGCCCCAATACCATATTTTTAAATGAAGAAAATCCTATGTGATCATTAAAAGATGTTGATATGGAACTCAATAAACTTAAAAAAATCATATTATAGTAATAATTATTTTTTATTTTCATAGAAGTTAGGTCTTGAAGATGGTAGTTCAAGTAAGGATATGTTTTCCCAACGATCCTATCTGACAAAGTCAATGATTCAACTCTTTCAACTTTAGTGTAGCTCCAGAGAGCAATAAAAGTACCCTTTATTTGATTTAGAATATCACTGTCTCTTTGGAAAGTAGAGCACATAGAGTCTTTGTCTGGATGATACTTCATATTTCCTCTCAAAGTAAAAATGCCTTCCTTTAAAAGATTAGGTGAAAACTATGGCAAAGACTTTCCTGAAGTTTATAGTTCATGTTCTTCTTCCATGTAAACAATTTTGATAAATCATTTTTTAATCTAGAGAGTTTAATGCTGTTATTTAGGCATTTGCAATAATTAGGTTTAAAAATATAAATTAAATCTGTAGCTGTATACAAATATATCATTACATTAACAGCTGCATGCAAAAGCCTTTCAGCAAAACTATGTTTAATTCCACCAAAAGACAACAAAAGCAAGTTTTTAAGATCTAAGAATAAACTAAACAAAAAAAATTTTAAATTTCTATGGAAGGTAAAATAAGCAGATTGTCAAGATAAGACAAAAAAGGTATTTGTTCCCCAAGACTTTATTTCATATATATAACATATATATGTATGTATGTATTAACTATATGTGCATATACATATGTATATATACACCTATATACATTATACATTTTCATATAGACTTTTACATCTATCTATATAGACTCACCTATACATACAAAACGCATATTCTTGAACTCATTTAGTTGTACATATGCAGTAAAACCCACTTACCTAAGCCTCTGGATGCAGTAGAAGGAATACTAATAAAGTCTGTAGCCAAGGAGTTTAGTTTATGTTATGATAGAAGAAACACACAGTAAAGAAATAAACATGTAACTAATAAAGATAATTGGAGGTTGTTCTATATTCTCAGAAGAAAATAGCCAAGATGATGAACTGATAGAGGCCATATTGGATGGATGGTCAGTAAAGACTTGCTAAGAAATTGAGATATAAGGTGAGTGTAGAGAAGAGTGAGGAGTGTTAGGTAGAGGTAAAGCTACTTCAAACTATGGTGTTGTGACAATCAAAAATCTTTTGGCAAATGACATAAACTTGATCTCCTATTTCATAACATAAATATAAACAAATTTCAGATAAATTAAAGTTCTAAAGTATGTAAATAACTAAAATATTTTAAAATAGTTTAATAGTGTTTATTTCTGCTCCTTTGCAAAGTCCTTTAAACTAATACCAAATGACAAAAGAGGTGTAGAGTGCAACTAAAAGACAACAGCAAAGGAGATATCAGCACACTAGAAATTCCTATAAGTTCTGGAAGATGAAAAGAAGAAATAATAGACAGGTAGGTGGAGGGGGAGAGAGAATTTTCAGAAAGGTTAAAAACAAGTGTCTTCAAAGTGAATGAGCTCATTGAATTCAAAAGAGGTTGAACTAATAGAGAACTATGTCTACAGCCATTATTGTAAAATTACCAACTATTAAGAATTAATAGAAGACCCTGAAAGATTCTGAAAGAAAAAAGAAAACACAAAATGAGATCAGACTGGCTTTAGGCTTTTAAATGAGCATTTGTTCATGTTATAAGACATCAAGAACAAGCCTTCAAAGTTCTGGGAAAAAATTATTTTTATTTCATATTTTTAATCCAGTATTTCAGCCAATATGTGAATCAAGTGAGCAGTAGTTAAATAGCCACAAAATAAGGAATCGAATAATCTACCTGTATTATTACTTTCTTGGGAAAATCATTGAGAAGATACTGCAGCAAAATGAGAGAGTAACCAAGAAACAGAAAACTAAAAGGAGCTGATACAACTTAGAAAGTAATATTGTGATTTCCTCAGATGAGATCTATGCAGAAGCCCTCAAAAAAACAAACAACATAGCCTTTATCAGAAGAGAGAATGCTAAGAAGACCATTTTGCTGTAGAGTGTAGTCAGGTTTTGAATATATCACATAGACGAAACCACTGGATTAAGAGTGAGGGGTAAAAAAAAAAATCAGTCTTTAAAGAAATGTTTAATGTAAGTAAAGACAAAAGAAGAAATTAGAAAATTGAGGGAAAACAAAATGTAAAACAATGAGGACCTAAGGATGTTATTTAGATGTATGGAAATAATTATCAGAAGAAGAAAAACACATAAACATTTAAAAATGGTTGCTCTCCAGAAAGACAGCTAAGTATGAGGAAGGTGGTATTGAGAAATGCTGTGAACAGTATCAAAGCTCTCTGTGTCATACAATTTTTTTTAAATTTTTTTTCAGCGTTTTTATTTATTTTTGGGACAGAGAGAGACAGAGCATGAACAGGAGAGGGGCAGAGAGAGAGGGGCAGAGAGAGAGGGAGACACAGAATCAGAAACAGGCTTCAGGCTCTGAGCCATCAGCCCAGAGCCCGATGCGGGGCTCGAACTCACGGACCGCGAGATTGTGACCTGGTTGAAGTCGGACGCTTAACCGACTGCACCACCCAGGCGCCCCTGTCATACAATTTTTAAAAGTCATATTAAAATTCCACTTTGAAAAAATCTAAAGGATTAGAAATATACAAAAATTTATTAAAAAAATGTTGTAGACAAGACAAAATGAGGGCCTAAAGGGAAAGACTAATGTATTTAGTACCCACATCCACTCTTTTTCTTTATCAAATATTTCTTGAAAATGTACAATATGCCAAGCATCATTATAGGGGTTTTGGATTCAGCAACAAACAAAACAAACCAATATCCTTGATCTCAGTGAGTTTCCATTCCAGCAGAATGGGATGTGATAAACAAGAAATATACAGATTAGTAAAATGTCTGCTATTTTTTAAAAGTTTATTTATTTTTAAGAGAGAGAGAGAGAATCCCAGGAACAAGTGGGGGAGGGCCAGAGGGAGAGAGAGAGAATCCCAAGCAGGGTTCTCACTGACAGCACAGAGCCCAATGTGGAGCTTGAACTCATGAACCATGAGATCATGACCTGAGCCAAAACCAAGAGTCGAATGTTTAACTGACTGAGCCATTCAGGTGTCCCTCTATTTTAGAAGAAAGAGAAATTTAGAGCACAGCAAAGGATGATCCAGAGTGATGAGATATAGGAGCCTGTTAAAATCTTAAATAAAGTATTTATTGTAAGTTTCATTGAGAAGGTGATACTTTATCAAGGCATTAAAGTCAGGGAGTTGGCTACCTGAATATCTGAGGGAAGAGTATTTATTTAAACAGGGAGAGGAGCCAGTGCAAAGGCTCTAAGTCAGGAGAATAATTGATGTATTCACAGAACAAAAAGGAACTAGAACAGAGTTAGCAGGATAATAGTGACAAATTAGATCAAAGGGTTAGATGAAACACCAAATCATGTAAGGACACAAGAGCCTTTATATGGTATTTGGCTTTTACTCTGAGTGAAATTGATGATTTTAAGGCATTGAGTAGACACATGGCATGGCTTGCCTTTCTTTTATAAAGAATCACTGTGCATGACTAACTTGTTCAATATATGCTGGGGTGGGGTCAGGACGATTGACTGAGACTAGTTAGATCATTGTTACAGACCAGGTGATGGTAGCTCAGACCAAGCTGTCACACTGGAGGTGATGAGATGTGATCATATTTTGGATGCATTTTGAAGTTTGAGACAAGGTGATTTTCTGATATGTTAGAGGGACAAAAGAGAGTAGTCAAGGATAAATCCACGGTTTTTTGGCCTAAGTAACTAGAAGGATAGATTTGATATTAACCAAAAAATGGAATATTGTGAGTAGAGTAGGTTTGGGGCAAGAAACTGGAGATTGATTTGGGGCATGTGCTGTTTGAGATGTCTATTTGACATCCACGATGCTAAGTAAGATGCAGTGAGTTTTATGCTCTAGAGTCTGAGAAAGGACATTTGTTTATTGGTTAAGGCACAAATTTAGAAAGTAGATAAATAGATGCGTTTAGGCCTTGAAACTAGAGCAGGTCACCAAGGAAGTAAGTAATACAGAAAAGAGAAGAGATGGAGGAGAAGATAAGAAAACAGCAAAGTTGAGTGGTAAGAACACCCTGGGGCATAGAAGGAAAACTGGTGGGGTGTGGTGTCCTGGAAGCCAGCTAGAGTAAGTATAACAAGGGGGAGGAAATGACTAGTCATTAAATGCTTCTGGTTGGTCAAATAAAATGACGAGTGAGAATTAGCCATTTTATTTTGCTAGGTGGATGTCAACAGTGATTTTGACAAGTGCAGTTTTTGGGAAATTAGTGTAGTGAAAACCTATTTGAACGGTTTAAGAGAGAATTACAGAGAAATTGTAGCAGTGAGCATGACACTAATATGCAAATCATTGAAGTAATGCATTAATATTAAAAAAAAATTATGAATGGACCTTTGTACATATTTGGTGGGAACAAATTGCTGCAGCCAAAACAATATGGAGGTTCCTTAAAAAATTAAAAATAGAAGTACCATATGATCCAGTAATTCCACTGATGAGTATTTAGCCTCCCAAAATAAAAACATTAATTCAAGAAGATATATGCACTCCTGTGTTTATTGCAGCATTATTTATAATAGCCAAAATATGGAAGCAACACAAATTTCCATCAATAAATGAATAAAGGAGATATATATATATATATATATATATATATATATATATACAATGGAATATTATCCAGCCATAAAAAAGAATGAGATTTTGCCATTTGCTACAATATGGATGGACCTAGAGGGTATAAATCCGTGTGACATAAATCAAACAGAAACAGACAAATACCATTCGACTTCACTTACATGTGGAATGTAAGATACAAATGAACAAAGAAAAAAAGATGAGAAAACAAACAAGCAAAAAGAAAAAAAAACCCACAGGCTCTTAAATATAGAAAACAAACTGGTGTATGTCAGAGGGGAGGTGGGTGGGGAAATGGGTCAAATAGATAAATAGGATCAAGAGTACATTTATCATGGGACACCTGGGTGGCTCAGTCGGTTAAGCATCTGACTCTTGATTTTGGCTCAGGTCATGATCTCACAGTTGGTGGGATGGAGCCCTGAATCTGGCTCTGCACTGACAGTGCAGAGCCTGCTTGGAATTCTCTCTCCTCTCTCTACCCCTCCCTTACTCATGCTCTCTCTGTCTCTCAAAACCTTTAAAAAAAAGAGTACACTTATGATAAGCACTGAATAATGTACATAAATGTTGAGTTATCACATTGTACACCTGAAACTGATATAACACTGTATGTTAATTGTACTTCAGTAAATAAATAAATAAAACACAGGAAAAAATTATGAATGACAAGGTGGCACCACAAGTTAAGCAAATTAAATAGTAGCTAGCTAATAAGGCATTAATATCTTAATTATATAAAGGACTCCAATAAATTGTTTAGAAAAAGGTAATCCAATTGAAGAATGAGCAAAGCATATAGATAAGTAATTTATAGAAAAAGAAATAGAAACATACATTTAGTATAAAAGGGATGCTCAAACTCAGAAGCAATGTCCATTCAATTTTTTAATTTTTTATTGTTTTTTATTTATTTATGTAAATTCAACTTAGTTAACATACAGTGTGGGATTGGTTTCAGGAGTAGAACCCAGCGATTCATCACTTCCATATAACACCCAATGCTCATCTCAACAAGTGCCCTCCTTAACGTCCATTACCCATTTAGCCCATCCCCCTACCCACCTCCCTTCCAGCAACCCCCAGTTTGTACTCTGTATTGAAGAATCTCGTATGGTTTGCTTCCCTCTCTGATTTTATCTAATTTTTCCTTCCCTTCCCCTATGATCATCTGTTTTGTTTCTTAAATTCCACATATGAGTGAATCATACATTTGTCTTTCCCTGACTGACATTTCATTCAGCATAATACACTCTAGTTCCATCCATGTTGTAGCAAATGGCAGAATTTCATTCTTTTGGATCACCAAATAATATTTCATTGTATATACCACATCTTCTTTATTCATCAGTCGGTGAACATTTGGGATCTTTCCATAATTTGGCTATTGGTGATAGTACTGATCTAAACATTGGGGTGCATGTGCCCCTTCAAATCATAACTCCTGTATCCTTTGGATAAATACCTAGTAGTGCAATTGCTGGGTCATAGGGTAGTTCTATTTTTAATTTTTTGCTTTCCACCTTTCCAGAGTGTCTGCACCAGTTTGCATTCCCACAAACAGTGCAAAAGTGTTCCTCTCTCTCCACATCCTCACCAACATCTGATGTTTCCTGAGTTGTTCATTTTAACCATTCTGACAGGTGTGAGGTGATGTCATTGTGGTTTTGATTTGTAGTTCTCCAATGATGAGTAATGTTGAGCATCTTTTCATGTATCTGTTAGCCATCTGGATGTCTTCTTTGGAGAAGGGTTTATTCATGTCTTTTGCCCATTTCTTGACTGGATTATTTGTTTTGTGGGTGTTCAACTGTATAAGTTATTTATAGATTTTGGATACTAGCCCTTTATCAGATATGTCATTTGTAAATATCTTCTCTCATTTTGTTGGTTGTCTTTTAGCCTTGTTGATTGCTTCCTTCACTGTGCAAAAACGTTTTATCTTGACGAGGTCCCAACTGTTCATTTTTTGTTTTTATTTCTCTTGCCTGTGGAGACATGTCAAGTAAGAAGTTGCTGTGGCATTGGTCAAAGAGGTTGCTGCCTATTTTCTCCTCTAGGATTTTGATCATTTAGTGTCTCACATTTAGGTCTTCCATCCATTTTGAACTTATTTTAGTATATGGTGTCGAAAGTGGTCCAGTTTCATTCTTCCGTGTGTCACTGTCCAGTTTTTCCAGCACCATTTACTGAAGAGATTGTCTTTTTTCCATTGGATACTCTTTCCTATTTTGTTGAAGATTAGTTGGACATACACTTGTGGGCCCATCTCTGGGTTCTCTATTCTGCTCCACTGATCTATGTATCCGTTTTTGTGCTAGTACCATACTCTTTTGATGATTACAACCTTGTAATGCAGCTTGAAGTCAGGAATTGTGATGCCTCCAGCTTTGGTTTCCTTTTTAAACATTACTTTGTCTATTTGGGATATTTTCTGGCTCCATACAAATTTTAGAATTGTTGGTTCACTGGCATTATTTTGATAGGGATTGCATTGAATGTGTACATTGCTTTGAGTATTATTGATATTTGAACAACATTTGTTCTTCTAATCCATGAGCATGGAATGTTTCTGCATTTCTTTGTGTCTTCTTCAATATTTTCATAATCTTTCTATAGTTTTCAACATATAGATCTTTCACTTCTTTGGTTAGGTTTATTCCTAAGTATCTTGTGGTTTTTGGTGCCATTTGTAAATGGGATCAATTCTTCGATTTCTCTTTTTGCTGTTTCATTATTGGTGTATAGAAATGCAACCAATTTCTGTATGCTGATTTTATATCCTGTGACTTTACTGAATTCATGTAACAGTTCTAGCAGTTTTTTGGTGGAGTCTTTCAAGTTTTCCACATAGCGTGTATGTCATCAACAAAGGGTGGAAGTTTGACTTCTTCTTGACTGTCATTCAGAATAGAAGGAGAGAAAAAGAGTTTCCCAGACAAACAAAAACTAAAGGAGTTCATGACCACTAAACCAGCCCTGCAAGAAATTTTAAGGGGGATTCTCTGAGTGGAGAAAAATAAAAAGAAGCCCAGAGCAACAAAGACTACAAAGGACCAGATAACATCACCAGAAACAGCAACTCTACAGGTAACACAATGGCACTAAATTCATCTTTCAATAATCACTCGGAATGTAAATGGACTAAATGTCCAATCAAAATACATAGGGTTTCAGAATAGATTTTAAAAAAAGATCCATCTATATGCTGCCTACAAGAGACTCATTTTATACCTAAAGACCCCTGCACATTGAAAATGAGGGGATAGAGAACCATCTATCATGCTAATGGACACTAAAAGAAAGCTGGAATAGCCATACTTAAATCAGACAAACTAATTTAAAACAAAGACTGTAACAAGAGATGAAGCATGGCATTATATCATAATTTAGGTTTCTATCCATCAAGAAGATCTAACAATTATAAATATTTATGCCCAAACTTGAATACCCAAATATATAAATCAATTAATAACAAACATAAAGAAAACCATCGATAATAATACAATAATAGAAGAGTACTTTAACACCCAATTTACATCAATGGACAGATCACATAAGCAGAAAATCAACAAGGAAACAATAGTTTTGAGTGACACATTGGACCGGATGGGTTTAACAGATATACTCAAAACATTTTACCCTAAAGCAGCAGAATACACATTCTTCTCAAGTGCACATGAGTGTATATTCTCCAGAATAGAACACATACTGGGTCACAAATCAGCCCTCAAAAAGTACAAAAAGATTGAGATCATGCCTTGTATATTTTCAGATCACAATGCTATGACTCTTGAGTCAACCACAAGGAAAAAATTGGAAAGCCCTCAAGTACATGGAGGTTAAAGAACAACCTACTAAAGATTGAATGAACCAGGAAATTAAAGAAGAAATTTAAAAATGCATGGAAGAAAATCAAGATGAAAATATGACAGTCCAAACCTTTTGGGATGCAGCAAAGCAGTTCTAAGAGGACATAGCAATTCAGGCCTATCTCAAGAAGCAAAAAATGTCCCAAATATACAGCCTGACCTTGCACCTAAAGGAGCTAGAAAAGGAGCAGCAAATAAAGCATAAAACCATCAAAAGAAAGGAAATAAAAAAGATTAGAACAGAAATAAATGATATAGAAACAAAAAAAAATAATAGAACAGATCAATGAAACTAAATGCTGTTTCTTAAAGAATACATAAAATTAATAAATCTTATTTATCAAGTCTAGCCAGAATTATGAAAAAGAAAAGAGAGAGAATGCAAAATAGATAAAATCACAAATGAGAGAGGAGAGATTGCAACCAACAGTATAAAAATACAAACAATTATAAGAGAATACTGTGAAAAATAATATGCCAACAAACTGAACAATCTGGAAGAAATGGACAATTTCCTAGAAACTCACACACTACCAAAATTCAAACAAGAAGAAATAAAAAATTTTAACATACCCATAACCAGCAAAGAAACATAATCAGTTATTTAAAATCTCCCAACAAACAAGAGTACTGAGCCAGATGGATTCCCAGGGAAATTCTACCAGACATTTAAAGAAGAGTTAATACCTATTCTTTTCAAACTATTCCAAAAATTAGAAATGGAAGGAAAGCTTCCAAACTAATCCTATGAAGCCAGCATTACCTTGATTCCAAAACCAGTCACAGACCCCACTAAAAAGGAATATTACGGGCCAATATCCCTGATGAAACTGGATGCAAAAATTCTCAACAAGATCTAGCAAATTGCATTCAACAGTACATTAAAAGCATCATTCACTGCGATCAAGTGGGATTTGTTCCACGGCTCCACGGCTGGTTCAACATTTGCAAATCAATCAACATGATACACCACACTAAAGAAAGGATGATAACCATATGATCCTTTCAATAGATGCAGAAAAAAGCATTTGAGAAAATACAGCATCCTTTCTTAATAAAAACCCTCAAGGGGCGCCTGGGTGGCGCAGTCGGTTAAGCACCCGACTTCAGCCAGGTCACAATCTCGCGGTCTGTGAGTTTGAGCCCCGCGTCAGGCTCTGGGCTGATGGCTCGGAGCCTGGAGCTTGTTTCCGATTCTGTGTCTCCTTCTCTCTCTGCCCCTCCCCCGTTCATGCTCTGTCTCTCTCTGTCCCCCCCCCCCAAAAAAAAAAAAAAAGTTGAAAACCCTCAAGGAAGTAGGAATAGAAGGAACATACCTCAAGATCATAAAGACCATATATGAAAGACCCACAGCTAATATCGTCCTCAATGGAAAAAAAAAATCTGAGAGTCTTCAGGTCAGGAACATGATAGGTATGTCCATTCTCACCTCCGTTATTCAACATAGTACTGGAAGTCCTAGCCTCAGTAACCAGATAACAAAAAGAAGTGAAAGGCATGCAAATTGGCAGGCAATGCCCATTTAAGCAGAGACTAAATACCATTACAATTAACCAAATTTAAAAGTTTAGCAATATGAAAAATTGATAGGTATATGGGTAAAATTTACTTTTATAAGCAATATACACTGAAGAAAGGCATATACAACTGTTTTAAAGGAGAATTTCATGGTCTATATTTAAATTAAGTCATCCTCCTTATGACAAGTATTATTTAATGCAAAATTGGCTGTATTAATAAAATAGGAAATGGCCTAAGTAGCTATAAATGTGTTTTTAAAAATCTCTAATATCATCCTACTTTAGATTTATACAATAAAGCATTCTATGTGTTCCAAAATAGAAAGTATTTAAAGAAATACCATTGAATAAAAGAAATAGCAAGTGCAAAATAACGTTTTTAGCATAACCTCGGGGTCAAAGGGGATCCGAAATAACATTCTCCCTTTCTCTCTCCAAATGTGGAACAATTCCAAAAATGTTTTCAAAAGGGTGAAGGATTTGGGATAATAACATGATCTTATAACTGATAAAACTGATTCTAGAGAATGTATCTGTTATCTGAAGACACATTAGCTTCCCAACGCTGAATTTTGAATGATGCATATATATCCACACCTTCTCAAGGTCTGAAGTGGAAACGGAACAGAAAAGCACTAGGCTATGCTGGTCCAGATTTTTCTTCCAAACCCCTCAAATAGAAGACCCACTCATCTATTCCGGGGTAGAATGACTGAGAGAATGGAAAGAGACCAGAAGAAGACAGTAATTGTGACCAAGGGGGAGTTTTGATTTATCCAAAATACTTGGATTTTTATACTGAAAACATAATCATGTATTACTTAAGTAATTATAAATAAGTAAAATTAAATTCACATAAATACTTTGCAATTGATTTTAATTAAGTGCCTGTAATGATTAAACTCAAGATCACAAAGGTAAATTTGTGGTTGTTACACATCAGTTATTATAGCAGTTGCATATATACGCTTTTTGAAAAATGCTACATTTTTTTAATGTTTTTATTATTATTATAATTATTTATTTTGAGAGAGAGAGAATCCCAAGTGGGCTCAGCACTGTCAGTGCAGAGCCTAACACAGGGCTTGATCCCATGAACCATAAGATCATGGTCTGAACTGAAATCAAGAGTCGGAGGCCTAACTGACTGAGCCATCAAGGCTAGTTACATTCCTAATCTCCTTAGTAACATACAACAGAAAACATGTTGTCAGTATTACCTTTTCTTTCACAAATCAGTGAAATAGTACTTAATTCCTCAAAATGAATCACAAATAATAAAACGTTCCTCATAAATACAGTTGCCCCTCCCTTCCTTCTGAGAAGGGAATTTCTTTATTTTTTCTCCTGACTTACTAAAAGAGGCTTCTTCCCTTAGCCTGATTCTAGACCATCACCTCTACAGAGTGTGTTTTGAAATTCTCTTATTCTAGTTGTGGTCACTCACCAGCCACCCCCCCCCCCGCCACACACACTCATACCTGGTATGCACAAAGTTCACCACCTCTAAACCTATTCTTTTGAATTGAAAAGTGATCAAGGAATTTGCTCTGACTCTGTGGAGTACAGTGTGCTCTTGAACAATAAATTTAATAAAAAAAAACCATTGGATATCAACAAAATCAAAATTGGAAAGGTGAACTCTTCTTTGAATAGACTTTACGTTTCCTTCAGTCAGAAGATGGTCAGGGGACTCTAGTAGTCACAACAGTAATCGCTCAAAATCCAGAATATGCCCTGATCACATGTTTGCCTGCCTTAGGGAATCTTACCAATTCTTTTGCTTAAAAGGCATGTTCTCTACATTGCTTTTCTTTGCTTATCTGACCTGGAAGTGATCCCTCCTCCACTAAATTCTTCTAAGCCATTTGGTTCTGTCATCCACTGGTTTCCATTGTTGATGGGTGATACTCAACCTGCCAAGATCTCCTCCACTAGCTGGAAACTGCCTGGCTAAAGGCAGAGACTGTGTCATATAACTCGTCTTATTGCAACTCATCTCATAGCACTAATATACTACTTTGCTACAATTTCTAGAGTCCTTCTAGAGTTCAGTTTGATAGAGTTCAAGTTGACAAATTTGTTCCTTATATTCCAAATATACCTCAACCAGCTTAACTTATCAAAAGATCGCCAGTTTTAGAACGATATTTCTAGTGATAATTTGAAAGTGATTAATCAAATAGATGGAGGAAATGTTATCAAGAATTGTTTTTCTTCTGAATCTTATTTGGCAAGACACCTCTGACTATTTTATTTTATTTTATTTTATTTTATTTTATTTTATTTTAAAATTTATTTAATGTTTTATTTATTTTTGAGACAGAGAGAGACAGAGCATGAGCAGGGCAGGGGCAGAGAAAGAGGGAGACACAGAATCCAAAGCCAGCTCAAGGCTCTGAGCTGTCAGCACAGAGCCTGACAAGGGGCTCAAACCCCCAAACCGTGAGACCATGACCTAAGCTGAAGTCGGACGCTTAACCGACTGAGCCACCCAGGCGCCCCTCTTCGACTTTTAAAATATGTACAAATCTTGTTTTAAAAGACACTATAAATTTTATTTAATCTAGGGGTATCTGGGTGGTTCAGTCAGGTAACCGTCCAACTTCAGCTCAGGTCATGATCTCGTGGTTCATGGGTTTGAGCCCCACATGGGGCTCTGTGCTAACAGCTCAGAGCCTGGAGCCTGTTTCAGATCCTGTGTCTCCCTCTCTCTCTGCCCCTCCCTTGCTAACACTTTGTCTCTCTCTCAAAAATAAAATAAACATTAAATTTGTTTTAATTTTTTAAAAGTTAATCTACGTTCATTGTACAAAACAATTCATAAAAATACAATAAAAAATAAGAAGAAAGCATCTTAATCCCACTACCCAGGGAGAGTGATACAGAAAGCATCCTTTTACCTGAGATTATAACTGAGTTAGAGATATTTACAAAGGAAACGGGACAGCAGAAGCAGTATTGCTTTGTTTTCAGCTCTCTACTTTCTATTTTCAACTAATTGTGCTTGCATCAGTGCCTACTAATGAAACACGTTTTTGTAAATCCCCAAATCAATAAGATTCAGGGCATAAAAGCATGATATTTTAAAGTACCAATCTCTAGAGTCTCTGAATCTGAAAGAGATGTACAGAGAATATTAAAGTGGAGTCATACGAAATTTCTTTTCCTGAATAATACTGAATCAGCAGAGCACAGACATTTAGATTTTAGTAGATATTCCCATTTGTGTGACTGCAAATGTTTATGTTAATGTCACCTTTCAATGGAAGGTGGTCTGACTTATGCATATTGAAGGCAGATTGGACCTTTTTCTCCCTGTGGTGCGGGAAGCCTTATATTTGTCTGACCATTACATCCCTGTAAGAAGAGAGAAACGGCACAGAATGAAGGAGAGATTCAAACACTAAAGTAGAAAAGAGTTTATAATTGGAAGTGGGAAGGAAAGGTAAATATAGCAATGAGTATGGTGCTATTCAATGTCCCTCAAGTGAAAATTTGACTATCCATCAAGGCTTTTGTTTTCCTTTTTTTAATGAAGGTTTTTATTGAACCATATTCTTTTTAAAAATCAAAAAAAGAGATGAGGAGGGTACAATCACTGGTGTCAACACCATACTTCAAGCACAGCTGAGGGTACTCACTCTCGGACTCTCTTTCCTCTGCTCCCCCTGCCTCACCTGGGTCTCCTCCTCCCCTCTTCCCACCTTCCTTCTTTGTATATGCCTAAGCTATTTTGGGAAACGTGTTTATGGTTTCCCAGGAAACAAAAGGATTTTAAAACCCCCTAGATTATAGAAGTTATTTCCTGTGGCAGTGAGAGCATATGTTTTCTTTTAATCAAGCATAACAAAATCCCTAGAGATGATGCTTTATAGGAAAAAGCTAGCCACAGTAGAGATATAAAAGGAATAGTTCAGAGTTGTGAGTCTAAAATGTATGCTAGCGTTGCCACACTTGGTGTTCACGTGTAGAACATGAGAGCAAAGTAAAATTTTGACAGTGGGTTTCATTCTTGTATTTTTTAACGAAAATATCAATAAATAAATCTTACCATGATTCTAATTGAATGAGTCACATTTCACCTTTTAAGGAGTGATGCAATCATTGCTTTTTCTACTTCAGAATAACCGAAATTACCGATCTCACTTGGAAAAATAAGCAGTTAATTTGCATGAGGTGAGGTAGGTTCCACCTCTGGCCCTGCCACGTAAATTAAAGTGGTCTGAATAAGGACCCTGTCTCTAGACTTCTTTCACCTATTGTAGAGTGAGGGCACCTGCCATAAGGGGGCTGGGCTGAATCCTCTGGGAGGACTCTGAGCACAGCCCTGCCAGGGCACTAGAAGTAAGGTAGACTCTGGGCTCTATTCTCTTTTGTAAGTGTGAAGTCAGCCTAAAGTTATTTGCTTCATTGTTTATCTTTATCTCAGCTGATGACCTTGCCTCCTACTTCAAAGAGATAATTGAGCATTCAACTGCTGAATTATGAAATCACAATTCCCATATCTTTCAGCTTGCCATATTCTGCATCTATTCTAACCTTCTATCCAGCCACACAAAGAGACTTCTTACTCTTCTGGTTCAAAAGCTACCTTTCGACTATTGCTCTTAAAATTCTTCTTTTTCATCTAATCAGTGATCGTCCCTCCTCTTCCGGACCCCCTCTTGTCTCTTCCTAAAGCATTTCCCAAGTTCTTGGCATCTTTCTTCCGGGCTGTAAACAAGCTTAAATCTCCTGCTATTTCAAAAACACAACCAAAACAAATCAACAATCGCCTATCTCAACTGTGTCCACTGTGACTTCTCCTTCTAGTAGCCTCTTGGAAAAAAAAAAGAATCTGTATTTATCTTTTTATTTAGCTCATTGTTCAATGTAATGCTATCATATTTGTACACGTGTACCAAAAATGCACTTGAAAAGGCTACTAATAATCTTCTATATTTCTTTTTGCTTTTATGGCATTTGATGTTGATTATTCTTTCATTTCTGAAACTCTTCTGTTAGGTTCTGTGACATACTCTGTGCTAATTCTCCTTTTTCTCTTACTATACCTGCCTTTTTATTCCCCCAGTACTTCTCCTTCTGCCCATCCCTTAGAAGACTATGTTCTTAAAATAGTGCTTTTCAAACCTAAATGTGCTTATGAATCATCTGGAGGACATGATAAAATGCAGATTTGGATTCAGTAAGTCTGTGGTGGAATTCAGACCCCGCAGGTCTAATAGCCTCTCAGATGACAGTTATTGTGCTGGCTGAAGGGCCACATTTTCAGCTGCAGTGCCCTACGCAGGGAAGGACTTTTCCACATCTGCAAGCCCCAGTGATTATAGGTGTGCTATATCCACAGCTCAGCCTGCAGCATGTGAGACAAGATCTGGGGCAGCTAGAGCCAGGCTTGACGACTCTGTGAGTCACCAGGCTCCTTGCCTACCCCAATGGGATGAAATATCCATGTGTACTCAAGTATAAAAAACCCTGCCCCAGAATTCTAGTCCTCCAATCTGATCTATTCCCAGGTCTCATACTCCCTCCTCTATGCTGAAGTGTTTCATTAACTGAATATCTTACAGGCATGACATTCGCTATCCAGATCTGGAACTTAAATTAGATACTTTTCTACACAGCTGCTCCCCTTTCCTTCTGTTTTGTTTGTGTCATGGCAGTATTGTTCACCCAGTTACTAAAAGTATGATTGCGAGAATTATTCTAGACTCTTCTGTTTTCCTCATGCCCAACTAGTGGACGAGTCTTTTTTTTTTTTTCCTTTTCTTTTTGTCATTTCTTCCATCTGCTCCTTTCTCTCCATTTTTAGGATGTTCTATTGCTTGACCCTGAACTACTTTCCTTGATGTCAGTTTTGCCTCACCCACCATCAACATAGTTTCTTTCCAGTTCTCCACGTTACTTCTTTAGTGATTATTTCTGAACCACAGTCTGATCATGCTCCTCTCCTACTTCATTGGTTCCTTTTTGCTTCAGATAAAGACTGAGTTCCATCAGGCAGAATGCAAAATGTGATCTGGAACTTCTGGATCTCCCCCAGATGGCACTTCAGAGAAGTTAAATGTGTCATTTCTATTTACAACGTGGTGGCCAGAAGCTGGTCACAAGGACACACAAAGCTGTTAGGGAGACTGGGAAATCTTTAACTTCTTGGGAGTGCCTTCAGATAGAAGCCCCTTTCTCTTTTCTGATAGCTGGAAAATACCTACGATCACTGGAATCAGAGCACCTATCTTGGATCTCAAGGAAGAAACCACGTTAAGAGTGGCAAAACAACAAGGTAGAAGGAAGGATTGGTAAACACTCACTCCAGACTTTGGCCTGCTCATATCCATAGTTGTTTTTGTTTTTATTTTTATTTTTCTAGTTTTGGTAAGAAAAATAGAATCTTTCTTAAGCCAATATTATTTATTGTGTGCTTTCTGTCACTCGAAATGAGGCTAATCTGAACTAACAACAGCAATAAAGGACTCTGTTCATCCCTTGTTTATCTTGCTGCCACTCAACATCTATCATATCTACCACTACAATGGATGTTAGGGGGGTGGGGAAATAGATTTGGAAAAAGCCAACTGATATTAAATAAAGTGAGGAATTATAGCTGTAATGCTAGATACATACTTTCTGTTAAAGAGAAATTATCACATGTCTGACTATCTTAGTCAAAACAGTTGTACTCTGTAGATGGATAAAGCACTACACATTATATTTATAAAGTAGTATATTAAATACAATCACTCAGTCTATAGAAAGGTCACTCAAGCCTTCAAAAACAGGACTGAGACCATTCCCTGAGTCTTCTTTCTCCAAATTTCTTCTTGTTTTCATGTGTACACACAAATGCATGAACAGAGAAGACAGAATTCAAGAAAAGTTAATTTAGAACACACCTAAAATAAACTAGCTACTTCCTATAAAGGTATACATCTCATCTTCTTTTTACTACTTTTTTTTAGTTTGAATTTTTATTTGCTCTAGGAATTTGAATTGTTTTTTGCATTTCAATTAAACTTTCCAATGCAATCTCTGCTTTAAGTTAATATGGATGATAATGGTACATATACACACAGAGAATGTTATATACACTTTGGCATTTTTAAGTGGAGCAAAATTATAAGTTCACATGTTAATACTTAGAATGAAATATTTAGGTTACACATAAAACCTAATTTTCTACTATAATCTCAGGAGGTACCAATTGAGGTCTGCAGCAGAGTCAGAGTCTTTGATGGTT
This sequence comes from Felis catus, assembly GCF_018350175.1. NCBI lineage: Eukaryota > Metazoa > Chordata > Mammalia > Carnivora > Felidae > Felis > Felis catus. Next base: position 53,611,656 of record NC_058371.1, on the reverse strand, counting down.
CTCATCCTATTTAAGATTCACAAGAAGAAAGAGATACCCTAAATTTCACAGATTTAAAGGGAAAAAAAGCATTTCACAATCTTTTAAAGTGGTTTAAGGTTGTTACAAAGAAACAACATAAAACAGATAGGAGATATCTAATAATTTCACCCTTATGATCCCCTGCTACCTCTATTCTTTCCAATAAATAAAACAAGATGCTAGTTAAGGACACAGAGGTTCATTTATTCTTACCATGCAGTGGGATATACTATACAAAGTTCGGTCAGTATTTTAATAAGGGTTAAGTCTCTTCCTAAAAAGGAATAATTTAAGAACGGATAGAAAATATTACATAGTGCATATTAGAGTGTTTTGTAATTTTTTAGTAGAAATAAATATATAGAGAGATTGTTTTTAAGTTTTGAAGGTTAAGATTTCATTACACACGTCATTCTTCTTTCGTTAGGAATGTAACCATTTGTTTATAAAACTATGAGGTCAAAAATCTCTTCTTTTCTTGGATTTTTGTTTTATTTAGTCTGCTAATTAATTAAGTTTCAGCCCTTAGACTTCTGATATACAGAATAAACACATTTAAATAATACAAATTAATAAAAATATGTGTATATTGACATCAACAGAATAAACGGATATAACACAGCTTATTCAAATATTTTATTCCTTATAATCAAATGATGACAATGAAACATTTTGTTTAGAAATGGAAAAAAATTATTTGAATAAACATTTGCTGATGTTTTCCTAACACCCAAGGATAGTCATACAGATTTTTCCTGTGAAGTTAGTCCTAAAACAACTTAAGCATGGATTTATTAGGAACAGAAACTTGGGGTCTCCTGGGTGGCTCAGTTGGTTAAGTATCTGACTGTAGCCTGGGTCACAATCTCATGATTTGTGAGTTCAAGCCCTCCATCGGGCTCTCAGCATGGAGCCTACTTCAGATCCTCCATCCCCACTGTCCCCATCTCCCCCTCTCTCTGCCCCTCCTCTGCTTGCACTTTCTGTCTCTCAAAAATAAATAAATAAATAAATAAATAAATAAATAAATAAATAAATAAACAAACTGATAAAAAGAAAAAGGGAAGGGAAGGGAAGGGAAGGGAAGGGAAGGGAAGGAAAGGAAAGGAAACCTTGGGGGTCCCAAGGTAGAACAAGTGAGGCATCAGTGAGTAGTGAGAAAAATGAAAACATGTAGATGACTTTTTTCTAAAAAAATTTTTTCTGTAAGATAGAGATAAGAGGCAAGTGGGTAAATATATTACCACAGAAAAAATAAAATTAGGAATAAAGAAAAACCAAAGCACCAAATTGCTTACCAAGTTTCCTACTGAGTGCTAAAGGCAGAGAAATCAACATGGTATTTTTATTTATGCCGAGAAAGAGTTATTTATTTGAAACTGTCAATCTGCTTTTAGAAATAAAAACGATGCTTCATTCTGGAAATGAGTGGGCACTTTTTCAGTGTGCTAGACACTCTTTCAAGCCCTGGAGATAGAACTGGACATACATTCCTGTTCTGCCCTGAAGGACTTCACAGTTCAAGCTAGAGGTAAGATTCAGGCAATTACTACCCCCTGGGATACATGCAATAAAGGCACTTGGTGCTTGGGAGCACAGAAGAGGTATCTTCACCTAGACTTGAGAAAGATCAGAGAAGGTTCTTAAAGAAGGTAAAGTAAGTTGAGTAGAAATTAGCCAGACAGATAGAACTCACATTTCCCTCCCAGTCATTTGACGGAGTGGTCATTTTATTGAGGTTCAAATCACTCATCTTCTCCCAGGTCCTCACCATAAACTATTGTATGGACAGTCTGAACCCAAAGCAACAAAAACAATACCAACAACAATAATCACAGGACAAACTGTTTTCTGATGATTTGGTCACACTTATTGACCATTAATAACAACTTTCTTTTCTATTTGTAGCGTTTTACTTGTCACTACAATTTTCTGAAAATTAGTTTTTGTTTTTATTTTTTAAAAGTTTATTTGGGGCGGTTGGGTGGCTCAGTTGGTTGAGCATCCGACTTCAGCTCAGGTCATGATCTCACAGTTTGTGAGTTTGAGCCCCAGGTCGGGCTCTGTGTGGACAACTCAGAGCCTGGAGCTGCTTCGGATTCTGGGTCTCCCTCTCTCTCTGCCCCTCCCCCACTCGCGCTCTGTCTCTCTCTCTCTCGCTGCCTCTCAAAAATAAAGAAAACTAATAAAATTTTTTTTAAGTTTATTTATTTTTGAGAGAGAGAGAGAGAGAGAGAGACAAAGCATGGGGGAGGGACAGACAGAGGGGGGAGACAGAGTCCCAAGCAGGCTCTGCACTGTTAGCGTAGAGCCCAATGTAGGGCTAGAACTCACAGACCATGAGATCATGGCTTGAGCCAAAACCAAGGGTCAGATGCTTAACTGACTAAGCCACCAGGCTCAGTTTTTATTATTTATTTATTTATTTATTTATTTATTTATTTATTTTTATTTTTTTAACGTTTATTTATTTTTGAGAGAGAGAGAGAGACAGAGCATGAACGGGGGAGGGTCAGAGAGAGGGAGACACAGAATCGGAAACAGGCTCCAGGCTCTGAGCCGTCAGCACAGAGCCCCTTGCGGGGCTCGAACTCACAGACCGGGAGATCATGACCTGAGCCGAAGTCGGCCGCTTAACTGACTGAGCCACCCAGGCGCCCCGGTCAGTTTTTATTTTTAATAGTAACATATTCTCGATTTTTATACATATCCTTAACCCTTGTATTGGAGAATATCCAGAGCTAATATAGGTACTAACTATTGATATCCTGTTTTATAACAATTAGAAATTTAACTTTAAAAAGAAATGTGTACTCTTTCATTTATCTAACATCGATAACAAAAGAAAGTCAACAGAATCTACATAATAGAAAAATAAATAAACTTTAAATGATAACAACTCTAACATTCTTTTCAAAAGATATTTGTATGTGGGGGGTGCCTGGGTGGCTCAGTCAGTTGACCCTCAGACTCTTGATTTCAGCTCAGGTCATGATCCCAGAGTCATGGGATCAATGAGGCTCTGTGCTGAGCCTGGACCCCTCTTAAGATTCTCAGTCTCTCTTCCCTTCTCCCTTGCTCACGCTCTCTCTCTCTTTAAACTAAACTAAATAGGGGCGCCTGGGTGGCGCAGTCGGTTAAACGTCCGACTTCAGCCAGGTCACGATCTCGCGGTCTGCGAGTTCGAGCCCCGCGTCAGGCTCTGGGCTGATGGCTCAGAGCCTGGAGCCTGTTTCCCATTCTGTGTCTCCCTCTCTCTCTGCCCCTCCCCCGTTCATGCTCTGTCTCTCTCTGTCCCAAAAATAAATAAACGTTGGGAAAAAAAATTTAAAAAAATAAACTAAACTAAATAAAAAATATTCATATAAAATTATGAAATTCATAGAATAATGGTGTTAGTAGGGGCAGTGATGATTTAAAATTTATTGATAAAATCCTAGTGGTTTGGGGGAACCATATGTATTTACGGAAAAAGATGTTGCTAAAGTTCTAATGCTTTTAGGATTAACTTATCTCACAGGATGTCAATGGAGAAATGATGTCAACCATTTGTTCATTTTACAAAGTTACAAAGCCCTAATAATAAGATCCAAACAAGGAAATACTTCCTCTATTGCTTTAGTTATAGGACATGACTCAAAATGATAAAACTATACAACTCTAGTCTAAGCAGCATCATGGAAAAATAGCAACCAATACACCATGCCTTCTCGGTAGGGGTGGAAGTTTTATACTGGGGGTCAAAAATCATATTCTTTTATGTATAAAGCCATATGTGTGTGTGCGTGTGTGTGTGTGTGTGTGTGTGTGTGTATGTTATATATATGTGTGTGTATATAAAACATATACCACAAATTATATATATTATACATAAGCAAATATATAGTATGCTGTGGTATTACAATTTCATGAAGACAATTAGAAAAAAAAATCCAAAAGTCTAAAAATATCTTTAAAAGGTTCCTTAGGAGGCAATAATGTGAAAAGAAAAGTAGAGAAATAATGAATTATACAACACAAATTTTAGATTCTCATGGTGATAATGAGAAGCAAATCCATTACTTTTCCACTAGATGCTGCCAGAGTAAGTAATATCTGAGATTTGTTTGATCTTCTACCTTTTATGAGATCTTGAACTCAGACTCCCTTTTCACTCTAAGTAATAATACAGATTTAAATAGAATTCAAATCTAAAGTCATAGGCAGGTAGACAGATGTGACAGGCAGATGTTATCTCAGTACTTACCTATTGTTTATTGAGCATCTATTTCACGCATGACATTGAATTAAATATAATGGAGTAAAATAAACATCGGAAGCAATCCTATCATCATGGGACTTACAATTAAGAGGGAGACAGAAGACTTGCATGAAAACATGAAACACATTTGAAAGGGATGTTATATGTTCTTCCCTCCACAATGGTATATTGTTAAAAATTGAAGTTCTGTTTCCTCAGTACTTCACATACTGCCTGGAATGGATTCATTGTTCTGTAAATTTATATGAAGTCATAGAGAAAGTCAGGCAGAATGCTACAGCCCCTCTGAAACTGGAGACTCCAACCTCCATTCATGGAGTAACTGCATAGAAAAGGTTATCATTTCAAACCATGCCTCACATAAAAGCTCACTTTCCATGAGCGATAGGGTCATTTTAAGTGAAGAAGAGGCATAGAACTCAAGCCAAAAATACAGAGACAAATATTTTGGGAGGCACATATGGGGGGAAAAAGTTCACTTTGGCCAGGAGAAAGTGGAATGGCATTTGGTTTTTATTGATTAAAATTATTTGATAAATAGTTTCCTTCTAAGGTAAAGACATTCTTATTGCTGGAAATCTTCAAGTTTATATGATGACCACCTGTTAGAGATTATTTCTGAGAGATTCTCAAATTTAGGTAAGATATTGGATGGACCAGTTACCTCTAATGTAAGCCCAATCATCCTACAGTGGTGATGGTTGTATAATAGTATCAGAAATATCTGTGTTCAGCTATAATTTCTAACTGGTTATGGCAAATGTTTGATGCACTCATAGAGAATTCTTCATCATTTGCATTGAATGTTATTCCATTCAATATCTATTTTTAGAGGATGCTAATAACCTTTAGATTTTATGCTATTCTTAACTTATACCACTGAAATTACTACTTTTGTGTATTAAATTGTCCTAGAGGTACTGGTAATACTTCTTCCTAAAAGTATCCCCAGTATGGAGATTATAAAAGAATTTCGGAAATGTACTATGACGAAGCTGCTTTTTTTAATATGCATTCTTTCTTTTTCTGACATCTGAGGATTGCAAACTTAAGTTTCCTTAAAATGCTTTCAAATGTGGTTGCCTGCAGTTGATAGAATAGCTTTGTCTTCTGTAGCTGAATAGCTCATTTTATTCACACACTTTCTGTTTGTTGCCAGACAGTTGGTCTGGTCTTGGAATTCTTGCCTTCATTCCAGAATAAGTTCTCTGAAGATGATTCAAATGTCTCTATTCCTGACCCACTCACCTAAGCAAAACAAAGCTACAGCTACACCATTCTCCTAGTGGGGAAAGACAAATAACCCACGTTTCCACATAAATATCTACCTACACATGAATTTATTTTCAATAAATACTGTCAATCCAGTATGAAGATAATCATACCGAGAAGGATACGCGAATGTCTGCTGGGAAAATCAAGAAGGATCCACTATATATACTTCATGAAGTAAGGAAAAGTAAAAGATGCACTTTCCTCAAAATAGTTCCCTAAAAGTCTCCTGAGAAAACTAAGTGATAAAAGGTACCGTCTATGATTGTAAGATTATAAGACTAGTTGAAATTACAGCATTGGAAGGTTCTATAGAAAAGTTTTAGAAAGATATATACTGTTGATATGAGCAGGCCTTTAAGATCGACTATATAACACTATGATAAATTTGTGACTTTGTCACTTGGTTATAATCAGTCTTACCTCCAGTTTAACTCAGGGCTCTCTGTGTACTTCTCTGTGCCCAACTTTACAATGTTCTACCCTTAGTGCATATAAATATTTTCTCTATTCTCTCTTCTTTGCATACAATATGATCGCCTTCATAACATTTTGACTGTTAATTCTACAGTTCAAGCATCATCTCTGCAGTCCAAGCTGATGGCAGGATACCAAATCGGCTGCTAGCATTTCAAACTCAAATATTCCAAACCAAGTTCAGTGTCTTCTTTCTTTCAACAATCCCAATCCTCTACCTGATTTTCGTTCTTTCAGGAGACCATATTCTGGTGAAAAGTTCAAGTATAGTTTTCAAATTCTAGAAGAAAGAGATTATTCTTTTCTTCTTGTAGTTTAGCCATTGTTTTTGGCTTGTGTAGTTATTACTGTTACTAATTATTATTAGCAATCTTACAGAGATACTTTGTGCCAAGTTAAGAGACCATTCCTGTAATGACAACCATTCAGTTACAAGTATTATTTACTTCTAAATTTTATCCACATTCTATTGAGAAAGGCAGCTGTTCCTTCTCTGTATTTCTGCAGGTTTGTTATTGTAGCCAGCTCAGTAGTTATTGCTAGCAGAATATGAATGTAAACCACAAATCGAAATTTCTTTACTGAATTTGACTATCACCACTCACTGAGCATACAATATGCCCATTATCATTTCCTTTATGTCTCACTTTTGCCCACAGAATAAGCATCTTAACAAGATCCAGCACAAGTACCAAGTCTTCTGGATAGCTTTCCTATGTCACATTTCCTAAAACATTGCCGTTTGTGTTTTTCTTTTGTTACTTGGCCCTTTGTATTTTCTCCCCTGCTGCCCTTTAAGTTCTGTGATGGGAAAGGTGGTAGTTTCTCAATCTTCCATAGCCAAACAGTACATAGCACAAAAAATTGTGCAAAGAATTTGGTAAAGGAATCTTGTTGAATTGCTTAAAATTACACATTAAATACATATTTGTTGATTGACTTGCCTCAGTACGTGAGTGTAGTTAAGGGAGGAAAAAATATATATAGCATAGGAAATATTTTACAAGCTGTTTTCTGAATCTGCAGGGTAAGTTGCCTAAGGCATTGACCAGAGAACTGGGCCATGATCCTTCTATACTTGGGAAATGTGTGATTATTTATAGACACAAAGGTAAGAAGCATATATTATGTGTAGCACAATTTAAAAAAACTATATAGAATCTTATTACTGTATGTATTTCCTGTATACAGGAAATCATTATGAAAGTTTATTCTTTCAAGTACATGTCTCTTTAATACTTTACATAAGAAAATAGAGCCAACATTAAAAAGGATTTTCCCTATTCTCCAAAACATACCAAGAGCAAAACCAAGAAATTCTATGCCAAAATGTTTTTCTTAGGCTTCAAAGTAAACCAAGATAGCATTTTATTTGTGATTATCATGAAGTCTGAAATTCACATATTTAGTTTTTGACAGAGTGTACCATAATTTATTCAAGTAGCAAGCCTGTAGTTGATATCAAATTATAAATATGAAAATTAAAATTGTATTTTATGAAAATAATCAATTTAAATGAAATATTTTTGGCAGTTCTCCTGTTTTTAGAATTTGTTCTGCAAGCTCTTCATAATCATCACTTATCTGCATTTCAAAGAAAGCTGAACACTGGTGTTCTGTTCCTTATTTTATTAATATGAGGACTAGAACCCAAAAGCCTAGAAGGATTGTTTCAGAAAACTACAATATCTGAGCAAAGTGTGAAACTTTAAAAAAAAAAAAAAAACTTTACTGCTAAGAAATTCAGATTTCTCACATCTGTTTACGCAATTTTCTCACTTGTATTTTTAAAAGAATTATCTTTTTTAAAAAATAAATAAATAAAAAATAAAAGAATAAAAGAATTATCTTTTTTAATAATTCTTCCTTAAAAATTACATTTTTAGACCTGATATATTCTGATAATGAATACTTCTAATTGTATTGTAGAAGTAAATATTTTTATTTTGATCTTTTGCCTTCATAAAACTTAACAAAAAGTAAAACTTATGCCAAGACAAATATATCATCTGTGGGCCTGCAATAATAGTCTAAGAAAATGCTATAAATATTTATAATATGTCCCTAACAAATTTTGTACTAGTAATAACAACAGAAACTGTCATACATTATTGATAGAAGTATCAGTAGGTACAACTACTTTGGAAAGTTTACAATATCTAATAAAGTTAAACATATTCATGCCCACTCTATGATCCAACAATTCTTATCTTAGAGAAAGTCTTAGACCCAACCCATTCTGCCCCCAAAATGCATGTATTCACATGCATGCATTCACATGTATTCACAAAATATTTGTTCAAGAATATTAATAGCAGCACTAGCCAAAATGTAAAAAATACCCAAATACCCTTCAGAGAACACTGGATAAATTGTGATGTCTTCATGTAATGGAATACTATATAGCAATGAGAATAAATTATTGTAACAGGTACTAATAGGGACAAAACACATAAACATAATGCTTCTAAAAAATAAAGCTCACTCAAATAAGTATTTATATAAAGTTCAAAAGCAAAAAAAAAAAAGAAAAAAAAAAGGAAAGCATATTTATTGTTGTATAAGTCAGGGTAGTGATCATCTTCGGGCAAAGTGGTGCCTGGAAAAGGTATGGTGGTAGGAGGGTGACTGTTTTTGTGAGGTTTTGGCAATTCTACTTTTTTTCCCCCGCATAGTACTTATCTTTACATACCTGGCTTATTTCACTAAGGATAATGTCCTCAAAATCCATCCATGTTATTACAGAATTTCCTTCTTTTTTAAGGCTGCATAGTATTCCCTTGTGTTTATATACCACTTTTTTTTTTGTCCATTCACCTGTCAATGGACATTTAGGTGTTTCCACACCTTAGCTATTATAAATAGTGCTGCAATAAACATGGAATTACTAATACCTCTTCAATATCCTGACTTTAATTCTTTCAGATAAATAACCAGAACTGGGACTACCAGATCATATGTTAGTTCATTTTTAGTTTTTTGAGGGCAATTCTACTTCTTGATCCATGGTCTCTTCACACGAGTGTGTTATCTTTGTGAAACTTCACATGGAAGCTTATTATTTGTGTATGTATCTGTGTGTATATTACATCTCAATAAGATTTTTTAAAATCCTTAAAGCTTATGAAAAGAAGCTTATACTAGTAAATTATTTAATTATAAAAATATATGTTTCCAGTTGCAATTCTTGCCTCCAAATTGCCCTAAAAAGTATTTTTAAGTTAGATACATTTATAAATTAATACTAAATACTTTTTGTTTTCATTTTTTCTTTTATATTTCCTTTTCATTCAATACGGGCAGACTTAGTGATAAAGAATAGTTTTCCTAAAGATATTTATTTTATAAAATATTTCCAGTAGAAGGAGCTTCGCTTTTTTTTTTTTAACTATAGGAAATTTTCTTTTAAGGGGCATCACTGAAAATAAATATATTTACTTTTTATTATTTTATTTTATTTTATTTTTTTATTTTTGACAGAGATCGAGACAGAGAGAGACAGAGCATGAGTGGAGGAGGGGCAGAGAGAGAGAGAGATTGGGTGACACAGATTCTGAAACAGGCTCCAGGCTCTGAGCTGTCAGCAGAGACCAACGTGGGGCTCAAACTCACTAGCCACAAGATCATGACCTGAGCGAAAGTCAGCACTTAACTGAGTCACCCAGGCACCCCTAAATTTTTAATTTAAATGATTAAAAAAATTAAATGATTAAAGTTCTTCATAGAGCAATGAATTACTCTCATCTAAGACCAGTCTAAGAGAAAAATTTTATTCAATTTATAAAAGAAGAAAGGAAAAACTTGATAAAGAATATATGTATCGCACAAACTTCTATACTGGGTACGTATTTTTCAAGGGATTGCATTTTTGGATTATTCACAAAGAGCATTTTAAATTACAATTATTTAATATTAATGAAGGTACATTTTTACAATTATGATCATCAATTTGAAATAAAATTTGTGTTAATTTAAATAAAACTAGACAAAAATCAAAGGATGTAATGGTGAAGATTATATACTTAAGAATATATTATAACAAATATAGTGAATTACCAGTATACAAATTTGACCTTAATGACCAAAATGGTTTAGTTACTGACATTAAACTTCCTAACTGTCTACCACTAAGCTATTCTGATTTATTTGAAAAAAAAATGCATACCGTCATCTAAGATATTAAGAAATAATTAAAGTAAAATAACCCATTTCACTTAAAACATGAATTTTGTACCCCTGTCCATGAAATTTTTATAAATATAAAAATGTTACACTCTTTGTTTTAATCATGTCACAAATAGTAAAATTTGTGACAATTGTCGTTATAAAAATTTAGTCACATTAAAATATTTTTCACTGAAAATATCCTAGTTTACAGTGGTTCAACCCATACTTCAAAAAAATAATTTTGAAATTATAATAACCGTCACAATTAATTCCTCTTACTACAGTTGTATCAAAATAACATAACTTCCTGTAAGGCAGTTTTTATGAGATACGTTATGTTTTCCTAAGGTGCCCAAAGATGAAAAACTGACATAGCAACCCAGAAGACAATATTTACATACTTCAAATAGGAATTAATATACACACAACTTAGTTATTCCAATTATTTGATTTTAATTCTCTTGAAAAGCTTGAGAGCCATAAAAATGAAATCTTAAGGTATTTACACTGGTAAATTAAAATTTACATTGGTGGTTCAAAAGTCTGTATGAGAAGAATCTTGCTTATATATCGTTGTATTAAGAATAGGGGTTACTTTCTCTGTGCCCCTCCCCTGCTCATGCATGTTCTCTCTATCCCTCTCAAAATAAATAAATAAACTCAAAAAAAAATTTTTAAGAATAGGGGTTAAATTATTTGATCTTTTGACTAGTCTCTATTAAAAAATAAATAAATAAATCCCACCAAATATGACTGGACATGATAAGAAAATTACATATCATAAAACAATTTTATTCTTTAGTAGGTTTATTGTAGTATCAATTTCTCCCAAAAGATTATTCTTGACATAAAACATATCTAATGATTTATTTATGACTTTGCCCTCAGGTATTACCTGACCTAAGCCCTTTAGAATTGGTACTTACAAGGCCTTAAGTGTTATTTATTTATTTATTTAACTTAACCTCTGGATGTATCAATAATGCTCAGAATTTCTCTGATAAGTAAATGCTTATGTTCTAGATTTTTTTGCCATTTAATTACTTCTAATTACTTCTAATTACTAAATGTTTTGTAACTTTCAAAAAAAGAGTAACACTCAGAATTTGTATTTCACTTAGAAAAATGAAACTCCAAAAGCAATTTGAGAAAGAAGACCTAGGTTTTGGAAATAATTTTCCAAAGGTAATCTTAGCTGCAAATAATATGAGGCCAGTTACTTAAAAAGCACTATATAGTGAAAATAGAGCAAAGTTACATGTTTTTAGGGATCCTGATAGACTGCTAGACAGTTTTAGGTAGACAACAATACGATTTAAGGGATACTTTCAATGCAATTTCGAATTGCATTCTCGACTTCATCAATAACAAGTGGTTGAAATCTAGTGCACAGGCTTAAATGAATTCTTCAACTGTTAAATACAAGTGGACTCACCTGAGTAACAGTGCTGCTTCCCAGAAGTAAAATCCTGAAACGAATGTCCGGAAGTGTCTCACGTGGGCCATGATACGGAGAGATTTTCACGATCCTGAAATTAATCTTATCCAAGGCATGGGGGATGAGAAAGCCAGGAACGAAAAATGTGCAATCTAACTCTGCGTGGTGTTGCAGGAGACGAACGCCTGGAACGCTTCAGCACCTTAGACAGCTCCCCGCAGTCGGCAAAGACCCTGTCTTTCAAACACTTGAAATTCCCTTTAGACCCCTTCTCTGGGCATTGAGCAGAAGGAAGATTCACAGGGTTACAAATGTGCAGGTGGTTTACACGGTGAACGCGGAATAAGGGGTGAGATGAAATGTCTGAAGTGCCTAGGTTCTGGGCAACAGTTCACTGAAGCTCTAGCAGCAAAGAAAGCTTGTCCTTCCCAGACTCAGACACCGGAGAAAGAATAACAGCAACAGCCGGAACAAGGATGCTTCTTCACCTGCTCCTAGCGCCGCCCGCCGAATCCCACTCTCCACCTTTGAGTAAAACCCGACACCGCTAGCGCGGCAAAGGGAAGCGGGGGCGGAGCCAAACGACACTGTTCTGTTCTCCAATCACGACCGCACAGCGGGACTGAGTGGCAGGCTACTCATCACCGTAGGCCGTGCTTAGCACTTTACCCTTTAAAAAAAGCAGTGAATAACTGGTGCAGAGCCTTAACTCTGACTGGAGGGAGTTGAGGGAAGAAAGCCTCAGGACTAAGCATTGGGAAAGTCAGCGGCTTTTGTGAATTAGGTAGCAAAACAGCGCTGGAGAGACCCTTTTCTATTTTCTTCCGGGAAAAGGCACAATTTGGGAAGAAAGGTCTTTTCAGATGTGACCCCATCTCTTTGACCTCATATCAAAATGCAGGAGTCAACAGTAAACCCAAACCCTTAGAAAAGGCTAGAGAAGAGCAGAGAATATGGTTCATGAGCATCAGCAGAACAGGAGAACCAGCTGCTTCTAAAATTCTCGTAACACTAGCCAGCTTCCTTCTGGCCAGGAAACATTGTTGAGTGGACTAAGTTGAGTTTTCTTCAGTTGTAATAAGGGTTCTAAAAAGATGAAGGTGGGAAATCTAAAGAGATGACTACTTAGAAGCACAATGCCACCCAACATTTTTTTTTTCCGTACACACTTTCCATATCTTAATAATAAATTCAAGTGAAGGGGACAACTAGGTCATGTGGTACATCTTTTCTTCCATCGTCCATGTACATCTCCCTCTCCTCTCTCTCCCTCCCTCTCGCCCAGCCCACCCCCCTCCCTTATATGGGGATTTGGATTGGAAGACTAGAAAGGAAAAGTGTGTATGTATGAGTGCATATGTTATGTGCATATTTATTCATGTATCTCAAAATAGAATTTAAAAAAGACTAATACCTATGCTATTAGATCTTTATAGTGGCTTTTATTTACTATCAACCAGGACTAAAGCTTTCATTACTTGAATCTTACCTTTTCCCTTAAACTCCCTTAGATATTTATTCTGAAAGCCCCTTTTTAATCACTTAACTTTCTCAATGACTAAACTACTTGCCAAGAATGTCTTCTTACTCTTTCACACAAACATTTTCTTGTTAATTAAATTCCAGCAGCAATTGACATATTGACTATCCTGTAATTCTTTGTTTAACTGGAAAGGTATAAGTCATTACCTTTTCACCCTCTCAAATGAGGACACAGTGAAAAAAAAATCTTTTTTTATTCTTTAGTAGACAAGCTTATTTACATTTAGTGAGAATACAGAATTTTTTACTTATTTTTATATGTTATTATTGTATCTGTCTCTTTCTGCATCTTTGTTTTCTATTTTAAATTACAAACTTCCAGAAGTCTCATAAGAAATATCACTGGTTCTACCCATGAATATTTGTACCCGAGAAGGCTCATACAATTTTAATTAACTCAATTTTTCAATGAACCTTTTGAAAGCTCACTAAGAACAAATTCTTTTTAGTTGGTCATTCTTTGAATAGCAATAATTCTTTTAAATACCACACATAATAAAAGAAACAAAACTTATTATATTTCAAGGAGACCTGAATTCCTTACCTTGTTTCCACTATCTAATTGGGTATCTTTGGAAAATTAATCTACTTTAAAAAATATCTTTGTTTAATATATCTTTAAAAATATATTCATTGAGGGAATTGAGTTAAATCACCTCTGAGATTCATTCTCTGGCCCCAAGGAAGCAACCAATGGAAGTTTATTTAAGTGAGCAAATTAATGCATAACATTTAAAATTCTGTGTTTGCATTAATCTGGATAGTTAGGTTACATGACAGCTTAAAAGATGATAATTTTAGCTATTTCATGTCATTATTAATATTAAAGCATGTAAATATTATACTTTATCAAATTAATATATACCTAGTCAATCAGTTTTTGAGTATAAATGTCATGTAAGAGGACAGTAATATGGAACCTCCAGATTAATGTTTTTTTTCATAAAACCATTATTCCTTCAAATTATTTATGAAAAGCTATGATCCTCCTCTTTTATTTGACTTGTCACTGCAGTAAGGATAATGATCATTATTTAGAATAGAACCTAGCATATAGTAGATACTCAATAATTTTTGAATGCATTAATAATCATATTAGAAACAATATATATTTTTTGAATTAGATTTGTGAATTTGTTACACTACATTGGGTACTAGATTAATTTTGACTAAGTAAATCAGAAATTAATCAAAGAGTTGGTTGTAGTGCTTTGTTTCTTTGAGTTAACATGTAATGATTAATTTTCCAGGGCTTCTTGTCTATGGATTTTTATATTGTTTGCTTTTAATTTCTATAAGGTCAAAATGAATTTCATGCATCTACATATTTGTGACAGCTATTCTCATAAATTTTATTCTTTTGAGAATAATAGTCCTGATTGGACGGGTAAGGAAATGAATGTGTTTTTGGAAAAAAGACCATTCTGTGGCTGATGAATAATTGACTAGCCCATTTATATAAAATTAAGCTGGATTCTGATTTGCTCACATCTCTGCTCTTCTCCTTATTGCCTTTATTATTTCTCTCTTGAACTAACATGATATTTTATGTTATCTAAGACATGGGATTTCAGAGCTGAATGTGATATTAATCTTCATCAGATTTAATACTTTCCTTCTACAAAGGAAGTAATTGTAGCCTGCAGTGGTTAAGTGATGGTTACACACCCACAAATTTAGCAAGTTGAAAATATTAAACTTGAACTTGGTGCCTTTGGCACCAATTGTCTACTCCCACTGAGCTATCTTTAATAGTGTATTTCTACTATTGTCTCAAACTGTATGTATATTGACTAACCTAGAGAAAAGTAAATCAAATTCAATCTGATGTAAAGCTTTTATCAGATGCTCAGTTATTACTGCCTATGATCTAAAACATGTGATAATAGGGGCGCCTGGGTGGCGCAGTCGGTTGAGCGTCCGACTTCAGCCAGGTCATGATCTCGCGGTCCGTGAGTTCGAGCCCCGCGTCGGGCTCTGGGCTGATGGCTCAGAGCCTGGAGCCTGTTTCCGATTCTGTGTCTCCCTCTCTCTCTGCCCCTCCCCCATTCATGCTTTGTCTCTCTCTGTCCCAAAAATAAATATACATTGAAAAAAAATTTAAAAAAAAATAAATAAAACATGTGATAATACATAGATAGATAGATAGATAGATAGATAAAATGATTTGCAATTTAGTAAAAGAGTTATTTACTTTTTTTGAAGTCAATGTAGTATGCGGTTAGAAATAGTTTACTGAGAGTTGATCAGATTCAGTCATATGGGGTCATTCTAATCATCTCATCAAAAGGTTATGTATAAGTAAAATGCCAGTTTAAAAAGTTACAAAAAGTAATGTCATTTTTTGGAATAATTAGAATATTCACATATTTCAATTAACACTCTCTGGGAAAGTTGAAAGAAAGTTTTAATTTAGGAATCAATCAGAAAGTCATTTGTTCAGGGGTGCCTGAGTGGCTCAGTAGGTAGAGTGTCTGACTTTGGCTCAGATCATGATCTCACAGGTCGTGAGTTTGAGCCCTGCGTCAGGCTCTGTGCTGACAGCTCGGAGCCTGGAGCCTGCTTCAGATTCTGTCTCCTTCTCTCCCTGCCCCTCCCCCACTCATGTTCTGTCTCTGTCTCTCTCAAAAATAAATAAACATTAAGAAAAAAAAAATTTAAAAGAAAGTCACTTGTTCAAAACAAATCAAATAGAGGAGAATTAATCTTATTGCAGAAGTAGATATTATCATCAAGTAAGTGAGCCTAGTGAATTTATCTTATGTACAGGGATCTATCATAATAATCATGACATGTTGGCAGATCAAGTACCTCTTTTGGAATAGTGGTAGAAATATCTAATAATTTATCTCCATTTCCTTGTTCAAAATACAAAGTTTCTCACATGAATCTCAGCAACAGCCTCCTAATTGTTCCTCCTGTTTGCTCTCTGGTTCCCCTGTAATTCTCCCTTGTGAATATTAAGGAATTTTTATTTGTTTCTTTTGTTTGTTTTAGTAAATCAGATGATGCCACTTGTATTCCTAAAACCCATTAATGCCTTTCCATTGTAATAGACTAAAATCCACAGGAATTTAGAATAACAATCATAAGACCAAAAGCTGGGCTTGAAAAAATCCACAGTTCTCTTTACAGATGACAAGGCTCTGAATGATTTTCAATGGGCAAATTCCTCAACTTCAGTTTTTACTAGTCTCCCTTTTCACCACTATGGACCAGTAACATAAGCTGTTCCTTATCTCATGATTTCTCTACTTCAAACACTCTTCCATTTCGGCTTCTTGTGTCCAGTCTTTTTCTAGCCTTTAATTCAGAGTATGAGTGAATTTTTCTTAAATTCTTTTCTTTCTTTTCCTTCTTTTCTTTTCTTTTCTTTTCTTTTCTTTTCTTTCTTTCCATTTATTTTCTTTCTTTCTTTCTTTCTTTCTTTCTTTCTTTCCTTTCAAAAATATCCTTTTTACCTTTAAATCAGGATTCATATCCTTCATAGATTCAATTATAATTTGATGTTTGCCTTTGTTTGAATACTCTTGAAAGGCAGGGGCAATACGCATCCTTATGTTGGCACTGTGTCTGGCACATTAGGAAGTATCTGCTGAGTGAATGAATGAATGAATCCACATCCTCTGCTCTTTGGTTCTCCCTTTTCTAGAGTCCATTCTTACTAATCTCTTTTAGCCCATTCTTTCTTCACAATTATTTAAGATATTTATATTATGGTGCTCTTTCCAGGTCAAATATATTCCTTTGCCATCTGAAAGTAACCTTCAAGTTTATATGTGTGCCCTCAGTTCACTCTGAGAGTGCCTTATAAGTAAGATGAATATTATCCACTATATTGTAATTTTTACTCTTTTAATACTCACTCAGGCTTGTCATCTTTTTCTCCAGATAGTAGTGGTAATTTGCCATAATTCCTTAGGTGACCTTAAATAGTAGGATATTAGAAGCAGTTAATTTATTGAATATTTCATTTTTTTCTCTGAATTTTTGGTATCAAGTAGGCACAACTTGTAACAGTACCTCCAAATTATTTCTTCAAACCACGCATTTATCAACAAATATAGAATTTATAATATGCACCATCTTAGGTGCTTCCTGAATACACATGTGAATGAAAAACAAATCTTGTCCCAGAGGAGCTGCAATCTATATAATATGTAAGATATACATGAATATTCGTTGTATCTCATAGAATGTAAATACTGAAGGATGCAAAGAGAAATGCTATGGGAATTCAAATGAATTACTTTAAAATGGAAAGTATGAGGGGTGCCTGCCTGGGTGGCTGAGTCGGTTAAGCGGCCGACCTCGGCTCAGGTCATGATCTCGCCGTCCGTGGGTTCGAGCCCCGCGTCGAGCTCTGTGCTGACGGCTCAGAGCCTGGAGCCTGTTTCAGATTCTGTGTCTCCCTCTTTCTCTGACCCTCCCCTGTTCATGCTCTCTCTCTGTCTCAAAAATAAATAAATGTTAAAAAAAAATTTTAATGGAAAGTATGAGACAATTGGAAAATCTTCATAAGGTAAGGGATATTTAGCAAAGCTTTGAAACCAATTCACAGTTAATTTTTAGAATTTATAATGAAAAAAACTTTGTAAGAGGAGGGTAAAATATCTTCAAAAGCATAAAAGAGAAAACAGTGGGGTGAATAATTTTGAATGATAACATTTGTGTAGTTAACTACTGTATTGAATACTTTGCATATTATCTTAATTTCTGCTCTCAAGACTCTAAGGTATACATAATCTTATCTATGTTTTAATGATGAAGCAACTGAGGTTCAAAAATTTTAAATGGCTTTTCCAATATCTCAATTAATATTATTGGTATAAAAACAGGGGGTGGGGGTGACTGAAGGAAAGTAGTGAAAAAGAAGTTTGAAGCATATCACAGATGGCCATAAATATTGGTCAAATAATGCACAAAGTTAAAAATTGTTGCTGAGTTTTCTGGATGGTTAATAATATGTTAACA
Source organism: Felis catus (assembly GCF_018350175.1). Classification (NCBI taxonomy): domain Eukaryota; kingdom Metazoa; phylum Chordata; class Mammalia; order Carnivora; family Felidae; genus Felis; species Felis catus. Next base: position 53,593,504 of record NC_058371.1, on the reverse strand, counting down.
TGGTTGTAATGGCAGAGATACCTGCCTCCACTTATTAATTCAATAAAACCCCATTTCATACTTACACTCCTGAGGCGATTTTCTCATGGGGTAGATTTTCCATCTCTTACGTGTTGAAATATAAAAAAAAAAAAAAAGCTTTCAAACAAATAAAATGCAAAACATCACAACTTTAACTTGTATCCTTTTCATTTTTGATCTGAGGGGACTTATGAGTATGATTCTTTTAGTGTCATATATATTTCATCACACACTAAATTGCTTATGGCACTCAACTACAGATTGGAGTACATTTTATTTCTCAAAATGGGTAATAATACCACGTCATAAGAAATTCAATAAAAGATTTTCTCCAAAACTCTGACTTAATTTGAAAATGATGAATACTGACATATGTTGTTAAATTTCCAGGCTAGAAAAAAAAAAAAAAAAAAAAAAACACCTTGAAAAGTTCAGCAATCCCTTTACATAGTTATATTGATTTATTTCTAAAATAATATTTTTTACTTCATTAACAAAAAGGTCAGCTGTAGGACGTGAACTACTACTGAAATTTGATTCCTAGGCAATAGCTAACCACTTGTGTTTGAAGTCTAAATATTGCAATTCTATTACTTTGTAGGATAAACTAATGATGCATATATTAATCTCCACAGTTTAGCTACAAACACAGTAAGAAGAAACATTAAGAACTTATCTATTTGACATATTAACTAAATAACAAAGTGACTATATAATAACTAAAGTATGTAATAATGTGCAATAATTAATCATTTGCCTATATAGAAGCAAGTAAAATCCATAAATTCATACAGCTAATAAATACTTTATGATTTTGACTATTAATTTCTAATTTATAAAAATGACAAAAATTTATATGAATTTTATGGGGAAATTACTGCTCCCAATATTCTTTCCACTGTCTTTAAGATTTCCTTAACAGTTTATATCTGGTATTTTTGAAAGAGTAAATATCCTTAAAAAAAACAATCATCTCATACATACCTAAAGACTAGGAAAATATTTGCTTAAAAAACCTAAATGTTTAGCTGAGATTGCACAGAAATCTGCCCAAACCAATGAAAGAGCAGGAAACTGAAAAAGCAAGTGAAGCCTAAAGCTGTAAGGATTCCAGTAGTAACCAGCTGATCCTCTTGGTTAGAGCTTCAGTTTTTACCTGATAGTGACTTGGAGGCAAGGACTATAGCTCAAACAAAGGCCTAAAGAGTTATGTCTTTTTTTTTTAATGTATATTTATTTATTTTTGAGAGAGAGAGAGAGAGCACAGGCAGAGGAGGGGCAGTGAGAGAGAGGCAGGCACAGAATCCGAAGCAGGTTCCAAGCTCAGAGCGGTCAGTGCAGAGCCTAATGCGGGGCTCGAACCCACAAACCATGAGATCATGACCTGAGCTGAAGTTCCACACTTAACCTACTGAGCCACTCAGACACCCTTATGTCTTTTAAACCAGAAATCCCAAGAATTAATAACCATAGGAAGCAACTATCCACCACAGGAAAAACTATAACCATAGGAAAAACTGTCCATATTCCAAAGGATTCTGAGAAGGAAACTTGTCTGTCTCAACTTTAGCTCTTAATGGAGGCAGACAAATCTCAGTGAAAAGTTATTTGCCAAAACAAACTTACACAAAGTTTTTGAGCCAGAATTGATACCTCCTAAGGCCACATGAATGCCAAGTTTCAAATATGTATTTAAGTTGTGCTGTGATTGTCGTGTCCTAGAAATCTTGCAGAAACAACTATAGATACTCTCTGGAGGAATATATCTTAAGACCAAATTTGAAAGAATTCCCATAGATAAAGTTTCAAGGAACATACACCCAATACCCACCCCCCCCCAAAAAAATCACACTAATAGATAGGCCACCATGAATTATAGTCAGCAAAGCAGTTAAAAAAATTAGAAGAGCAGAGGCTAAATGTTGGAATAATGACTAGAGAATATAAAATCAGTGCATTTACTATGTGAAAAGAATAAAAATATGACTGGAACTATAAATTGGCCAGATAGGTCTGAAAAATAACCAAGGAAGTATCTAGAAGTAAAAATTATGAAAGATAAAAAAAAAAAAAAACTTTGGATAATTGAAGCAGCAGATTAAATATCCCAAAAGGGAATTAGTGGATTGGAAGGTAGATCTGAAAAAATATACAATATGGGCCAACAGAGTCAAAAATATTCAAGGTAGTTCTAAAGACATGGGGAAGAGATTCATAATTTCCAGCAGACATCAGATTTGTGTTTCTCCCCCTCTTCCCAAAAAGGTATAAGTTAAATGGGGATAAGTAAAATATGACAAAATAAATAACTGAAATTTTTATCAAAATGATTAAAGGCACTGTTCTAACCTTATAGAAGTGCAAAATGTCCCAGTGGGGCAAGTAGACAGAAAACTACAACTAGACTCATCTCAGTTAGTACTATTAAAGAAGAAAAACAAAACAAAACAAAAAAACAACTTTCAATGACAATTGTGAAAGCATGGTAAGAAAGGCTTTATTGAAGGGGTATGGGTATTTGACCACAGAGATGAAATGTTGCAGTGGGGGAGAGAAATCAAACTCAACTCCAAATATCGCTTGGGCAAGTAGAAATTAATAGCCAAAAAGCAGGGTGCAGGTCATTTGATAAAATTTACTAGAGGAAACAGGGGCAGGGGAGGGGTGGTGGTTCTGGCTAAAGTGACCTAACAGGATTCTTGCTGCAGGCAGTCCAGCTGACCTGGGGTACGGTGGGGAATAAGGAACATGATTAGACACCAATGGCTGTCAGAAATTGAGGATGTGGGGTTCTTATTAAAATAATTTAGCAGAATTCTTGCTAAAATTAGACAATGCAAAGATGAACTCAAAAGTCCAAAAGTCAGAAAAGCCTAGGGGAGGCTGAGTAGAGTTTGGTCAATGAGAAAATCAGTGTCAATACAACTACATAATACTGAAGTCAAAGAAAAGTTCTCAAAAGCCACTACAGAGAAAAGTTTATTTTTAAAAATGAAAATAAGGAGTAACAGCTATATACAGTTTGTAAGAACCAGAAGTAAACTAAAGGATATCAGGAAGGATAAAAGTAAGAGGAGAAGAAAGTGCATCAGGGCACTGTTAACCAATAAATAAATGGATAGATAGATGATAGATAGATAGATAGATAGATGATAGAGAGATAGATAAAAGCTGGTGTAGCCACACTAATATTAAACAAAATTGAAGAAAATTGCATATTTACACACAAAAAGGGTCTTTATATAATGAAAAATTTTCATCAGAAAGACATGAAACTTCTAAATATGTATGCACTTAAAAATATAACTTTAAAACATGTAATGCAAAAAAAATGGCATTTTTAAAAAGAAACTTTTTTAAATGTTTATTTTATTTTTGAGAGAGAGAGAGAGAGAGCATGAGCAGGGGAGGGACAGAGAGAGAGGGAGACAGAGGATCTGAAGCAGGCTCTGCACTAACAGCAGAGAGCCCAATGTGGGGCTTGAACTCAAACTGTGAGATCATGACCTGAGCAGAAGTCAGATGCTTAACCAACTGAGCCACCCAGGCATCCAAAAAAGGCATTTTAACATACTATTCAATGGCTGTTAGATCAAGCTTACAAAAAATCAGGATATAAATTATGAAACACTGTATATATATATATATATATATATAGTGTTTATTATATATATTATATATACACATTTAGTATATACATATATATAGTGTGTGTGTGATAGTAAACAAATATTATGTAATGAATATACAATGTTACCTCTTCCAAATTAAGCATTTTTTTAGGCATGTGTTGAACATCTGTAAAAAGTGAACATAATAATGTATTCTATAAGTTTCAACTAATTTAAAGAAGTGCCATCATTTCAGAGAATGCATTTATGACATATTTAATCAAGTTAAAAGGAATAACTATGCATTAAGAAACTTGTAGGTACAAACAAATATATAAATATATATCAAATCACAAAATAAGCTTAATGGTAATAAAATGCATATTAAAAGCAGCTAAACTGGTGATTAATTAGAAATGTGTGGTGTTAAATGTTCGTAAATCAAAGCTGAAAATTAACAATATAGGATACATCTTTTGGATGTTGGAATGAACAACTGAATGTTCATAAGTGTAGAAAGAAAGAATAAATGCAGGAGGAAAAATAAAGTGGAAAACAAAGATAAACTAGATGATCATGAAAGCCAAATATTTGACAAATTTAATAATAATATATTATTATAATATAGTTGTCAAAGTATTTGTAGACAGATATTTCCTGAAAAATAACATAAAAATATAGTAGACAAAGTATGGATATGTAGAATATTTCTTTAACAAAATCAAGAAGAATAAAGACTGACAATACAAAACAAACATGGAAAGATTTCATGAACAGGAATTAAAAAAAAAGAAGAAATAGGTCATTTATGTAATTTAAGATGTTCAACTTTATTTGTAGGTAAGGAATTCAAATTAAATTATGGGGCAAAATTTTAGAGCCAACAGATTGACAAAATTAAATTTAATCAATAATACCAATTGTTCCAAGAACGTGGGATCAATATAGAACTTATATAGTGATAATGAGAATACACATGATATAAAACCAATTAATCTAATGGTTGTGAGCCCATTGTTGTGTATTTGATTGCAATAGAAAATTGCCTACTCTCCCCTTTTAAATTAGGAAAACTTTATAAAAATATTTTCGAGCGGCATATTTTAGAATGTTTCTAAAAGTCCATTTAGTTAAGTAGTTAATAACTATGCTCTTTAACAAAAAATTGTCACTTAACATGGCTCATTAATTCTTTTACTTTTGAATCTTCAGACTAAAGCTTTTTTTCCTCTGCAACTCCCCCCTCCCACCTTTCTCTAAACTTAATTGAAATGCAGACTCAGAGTTGTTTTACTAGAGAGCTCCCACTTGACACTTAAATATAGTGATTAAACTCAAACAATGACCTCCTTTAAACCTGTAAGGTTTTTTTTTTCTTTTTTCTTTGTTTTAATGTTTTGGAAAGGCAATATTTTATGTTTTACCTTTCACTCTGGTGAAAATGCAAATAAATAACCAAAAGGGTGGTTTATAGATAAAATTAAAAACTTTTGTAGTAGCAAACACCTTTGAGTGTTTTATAAAATTCTCATTTATGTTCAGCTGGTAATGTGTAAAACATACATGTGAAATTCTAGGATTGCTTATGATAATGTGTTTGTGGTTCTCATGATCCCTTTAGGTCCTCTGAACTAGAGTCCTTTTATTATTCTATCCACCTCCAGAATTTTGTGTTACAGTTTGCCCACATTTATGGTATGTGGGGTCAGGACCAATCCAGGCCTTCACTGATATATTAGGCAAAGTATCATTTTATATACACATAAAGTATCATAGACAGTTGACCTAAATATGGCTGTTGTGAGTTGAATCATAACCCCTGAAAAGAGGTGTGTTTGGATTCTTAACCTTTAGTACCTCAGAATGTGACCTATTTGGAGATAGAATCTTTATAGACATGATCAAGTTAAAATAAATCATTAGGAGGGATCCTGATGCAGTATGACTAGTATCATTTTAAAAAGGGGAAATTTGGGGGTGCCTGGGTGGCTCAGTCAGTTAAGCATCGGACTTTGATTCAGGTCATGATCTCAAGGTTGGTGAGTTCAAGCCCCGCATTGCAGTCTGTGCTGACAGTTCAGAGCCTGGAGCCTGCCTCAGATTCTGTCTCCCTTTTTCTCTGCCCCTCCTCTGCTCGCATTCTCTCTCTCTCTCTCTCTCTCTCTCTCTCTCTCTCTCTCTCTCTCAAAAATAAATATTTAAAAAAGTTATAAAAAGGGGAAATTTGGACACAGAGATAGATATCCTAGAAAGAAGAGGAGAGAGGCACGGAGAGATGATGGACATCTATAAGCTAAGGAAAGGAGTCTGGAACAGATCCTTTTCTTACAGCTCTCAAAAGGAACCAATTGGTAACACCTTGATTTTGGACTCCTAGCCTCCATATCTGTAAGACAATAAATTTCTGTCAAGGTCCTTCCTCGCCCCCATCTGTGGTACTTTTTAAGTGGCAGCCCTACCAAAGGAATACACGGGGCTCTCTATACCTTTTCTCCAGACTCCTGGCTGTCTTTTCCAACTCAATTAGCTCTTGAAATCAATCTACAGATGGGAACAGGAGAACCTTTAGGCTTGAAGGAGATCTTGATAGAGAAAACTGATGAGGACTCTTCCTTGGGCTAGAACAGAATCACCATATTCTCTGCAATCCCTGGCACACGGAGATCCCTAGAGGAAAATGTGACATTGATGAAAGTTTGTCCAATGCATGTGATATTAGAAACTAGGGAAAAGCTGGACTATGTCCTCTGCTCTTAAAGTTGAGAATATGCCTGGAGACCTGGGAATGGCAAAGGCTTCATCCTGCTACTCAGCAGGGGACCTGCAGCCCTTCTACCCCTGAACCACTAGCTCAGGGCTGTAAAAACCAGCCAAACTGCCCCCACTTGTTTACTCCTACCACCAAATCTAAAGGCTAATAGAGAGAATAACAAATCATCTAAGGGATTCTAGCAGCCAGAGAGAAGATCCAGTCAGACAAACACGTTTCATGCCAGCAAAACAGAGTTGCTCCAAGAGACGGAAAGTTACTTTGAACGAATAACAAAAAGCCTCAAGAAAACTCAAGTGAATCCCAATCACAAATACTTTCTGGAACAAAAATATTAAGATTTCCCAACTAAATACTTCAGCAGGTAAACTGAAGGATAGTATGCTTAAATTGTGAACCCGTTTACGGTTATAGAAGATCGAGTAGAAGAAATGTCTCCAAGCACAAAGTGAAAATATTAAGTGGCACAAGTTATGTGGGAAAAACAAAAACCAAAAAACAAAAAACATGCCATTATAGAGTAGATACAATAAAAATAACAAAAAAATTGGACTTCCATAAGAAAAAAAATGAATGACAGAGCTTAAGAGATGGTAAGTAACAAATATATAAAGAAATCTCTTAATGAATTGAATAAAGAACTAAATTATCAGATTGATGAGACTCACTGAACTTCAGACAGGTTTAAAAAGAAAAAGAATAATAGTTAGGCATACTTTGTTACTTATTAATGTGTAATTAATACATTTAAAATAAAAAAAATACTATGAGCTTTCAGACATATTCTAATACAAAAATCTAAATGAACAATTAGAAAAAAAAAGAATCCAGCAATTTATCTAAGGGAAAAAAAATTACTCTGCAACTAAGTGAAGTTCATAGGAAGAAGGCAAGAGCCTTTTGATATAAGAAAATATGCCAACATAATCAAGTATCGGGTGCCTGGGTGGCTCCGTCATTAAGTATCTGACTTCGGCTCAGGTCACGATCTCATGCTTCATGAGTTCAAGCCTCCCTTTGGGTGAGCACAAGCCCCGTATCAGGTGAGTATGAGCCCTGCTTTGGGCAAACATGAGCCCCGCTTCAGGTAAAACATGAGCCCTGCTTTGGGCTTATGATCCTTGCTCACTTGTCCCTTACTCACTTGCACCCTCTCGCTCTCAAAAAAAAAAAAAAAAAAAAAAAATATATATATATATATATAAACAATAATAAGAGTAATAATCAAGTATCAACAAATTTAAGAAACAAAACATTATTACTAATGGAGTTTGGCAAGATTTGATAAAATTTCTAAATTTCAAAAAATAAAAAAGTGTGCATGTAGAACATTTGGATGCAGTAAATATTGTCAAACATGCTGCAGGAAATATGCTATAAGTTAAAGCTTTACAGCAGTTTAATAATATTTGGAAATTAAAACATGATTATTCTACAATGCTTTGCAGGTTTTTGTGGACACATTAAAGCATCTGAAATAATGAAATGACTCAAACAAAACTCAAAAGTAGACGTAAACCACTTAGAAAGCTCATAGAAATGAGAATATTTAGTATGGTCTATTTATACAATGTTGGGGGACAAGAATTCCTGTCCCCTTCAAGGTCCTTCTAGCTGAACTAAGACTCAAATTGACATGAGACAGATTAACAGGAGAAAATAAAATTTAATAGTATATGGGAATCCACACAGACATGGAAATTCCAACGACAGGTAAAATGAGGTATAGATGTCATTTTGAGCTAAGGAGAAAGAGGTAGGGGTCTGGGTATTCAAAGGAAAATAATGCACTTAGAAACCATGAGACAGAGAGGACTTGGGTCAAACTGGCCTTGCTAGGTTCCTCCCTGCCTGCCATACACCATTCATATCATAATAGAGCTATCTATGGTGCAAGCTCTCTTCCTGGAGCAAGGCCTTTATATAAATCCTTTTAGGCAGTTGTGGGGAGGTGAAGAGCTTTCCTGAATTTACTAGGTCTCAATTGTTTTATTTTATTTTATTTTTATTTTTTTTTTAATTTTTTTTTTCAACGTTTATTTATTTTTGGGACAGAGAGAGACAGAGCATGAACGGGGGAGGGGCAGAGAGAGGGAGACACAGAATCGGAAACAGGCTCCAGGCTCTGAGCCATCAGCCCTGAGCCTGACGCGGGGCTCGAACTCACAGACCGCGAGATCGTGACCTGGCTGAAGTCGGACACTTAACCGACTGCGCCACCCAGACGCCCCGGTCTCAATTGTTTTAAATTGAAAATAAGCATTTTGCCAAAGCAGTATATTTTGGGGAAATCTGTCTTGAACCCTTCAATAAAATAAATATATTTAGGTTTAAGTGGATAGAGGGAAATGGAGACACACAAATGGAAGAAAATGCACTTACTTAATGCTTCTCTAATATGTCTAATATTATAATCACATTTGTGCATTTATATGAAAAAATATATGATGTAGAGAAAAAATTGGCATCCTTTTCCATAATTACTAGGGCTTGGAAATCTTAGCACACACTCTTTGGGAGATGGTCTTGGAAAACACTGAATTAAACATTTTTAGACCAGGTTTTCCCATCAGCTATCAGCACAACTATCTCATTTTCTTCAAATTATGTAAAAAGTACTGATGTGAGCCAATCAAAGGAATTTTTACTATATGTACAGTTTTGTCAGAATTTTGTTCTTTCATATTTATTGGTGTTTAAAATTTAAGACTTCTTATATCACATAGACAATATTTATGAGATCAGTTGTATGGCTAAAAATACAATAAATTTTATTTGTTTTGTTTGCTTAAATAAGCATATTTCTATGTTGGGGTGCCTGGGTGGCTCAGTCAGTCAAGCATCTGACTCTTGATTTTGGCTCAGGTCATGGTCCCAGAGTTATGGGATTGAGCCCCACATTGGGCTCCACAGTGAGAGTGGAGCCTGCTTAAGATTCTCTCTCTCTCCCTCTGCCCTTCTCCCCTGCTCATGTGCTTTCTCTAAAATTAAAAATAATATAATAATAACAATAAAGATATTATATAAAGTTGTCTTAATAAAATTATGTATATTACATATTTTATTTTGTAGTGATTTTTTTATGAGTTCATAAATTTGCTTGCAGCTAAAGGATTTAATCATATTTTCATTACAAAATATTTTCTCCAGATTAGTATAGTTGTTTCCCAGTTAGTAATTCATCCTTTTTTCTGTCTTATAATAGAATTTTCCTATGCACTTAACTTCCTCAAAGGTATTAGCTAGTAAATTAGTTGAAAAGTACTATAATATCAGAAAAATTATGATGTTTTGCATTACAAACCCTCAAATGAATCCCAAACTCTTAAATGTTCTGTTGTGCATATGGTGTATCATCTGTTTGCGGGATAATGCAATTCATTAAGTTTATGCATAATTTTGTGCTCTTACTTGTCTGAAACTACACTGATTTCTTTTTCTGTAAGCACAGAAGTTAGGTTGTAGCTGAGAGGTACTGATCTTTTTTTTTTCTTTTAAGTTAATCACCATACTGTACAATATATCCACAGGATGTATTTATTTTATAACTGGAAGTTTATACCTTTTGACCACCTTTACACATTTTGCCCATCCCCTGTCCCCACCCTTAGTAACCACCAATCTTTTCTCTGTAACCATGAGTTTTGTTTTGTTTTCAGTTTCCTAAAGAGATTGTACAGTACTTGTCTTTCTCTGGGTGGCTTATTTTACTTAGCATTTTGCTCTCAAGTTCCATTCATGTTGTTAGAAATGGCAGAATTTCCGTCTATTTTTATGGCTGAATAATATTCCTATATTTCTATTTCTATTATATATATTTATGTTTATAAATATTTCATATATTTTTTTTCTCTACATGTTCATTCATCAGTGGACACTTAGGTTGTTTCCATAACGTAGCTATGATAAATAATCCTGTTATGAACTTGGGGAGGGGGGTGTGCAGATATTTCTTTGACATGGTGTTTTCATGTCCTTTGGATAAATACCCGGAAGTGGAATTGCTGAGTCATATGGTAGTTCTATTTTTTTTTTTTTTTTTTTTTTGAGGAACCTCAGTACTGTTTCCCTAGTGGCTGCACCAGTTTACAATTCTACCAACAGTGCACAAGTGTTCCCTCCCCTCCACATCTTGGCCAACAGTTGTTATTTCTTGTCTTTTTGATAATAGCCATTCGACCACCAGGTATGAGGTGATAGCTCATTGTGGTTCTGATTTGCATTTCCCTGATGATTAGTTATGTCGAGCACCTTTTCAGGCACTGGGGGTTGCTTTTTACTTGAAAACTGGAACAGTTGCAGCTTTCATAATTGTTTGTTTCTTCAAATAAACTAGGAACTCCTTTAAAGATATCTTACGTTGGTCTATATCACAACCTTAGAACTTACTAAAGTACCTGACATTGATAGGCTAAGTGAATATTTAGAATGAATGAATAAACAGAATGTATATTTTTTTAAATGCTTATTTATTTTGAGAGAGAGAGTCAGGGATGGACCAAGAGAGAATCCCAAGCAGGCTCCGCATCGCCAACACATAGTCCCACAGGGGGCTTGGATCACCAACCAGGAGATCATGACCTGAGCCAAAACCGAGTCACGTGTTTAACCAACTGGACCACTAAGTATATACATCCCAAAATGTATATTTTTAATTTTTTTTTCAACGTTTATTTATTTTCGGGACAGAGAGAGACAGAGCATGAACGGGGGAGGGGCAGAGAGAGAGGGAGACACAGAATCGGAAACAGGCTCCAGGCCCTGAGCCATCAGCCCAGAGCCTGACGCGGGGCTCGAACTCACGGACCGCTAGATCGTGACCTGGCTAAAGTCGGACACTTAACCGACTGCGCCACCCAGGCGCCCCCAAAATGTATATTTTTAATAAAAATTGATGTAGCATCTTTTTTGGTGACATGGAATTTTCATCCAGAGAGATTGACTTGCCTTCATTTGATAGTGACAGACTGATGAATGGCTTATTTTCATACAATAATCTATTTTCCATAGTAAATCGATACTATTAAAAGAGATGTTTCTGAATTAGGTGCCCAAACAAATGAGACAGGGCTTTAACACCACATATGCACACAAATGTTTCATAGTAGCAGTTTCAAATCTGTGGTCATAATGGTTAGAATTCAGTTGGTTTGCAAAGCATTTTTTATTAGTCATGTTCTGAATGTTTTTGAAATTTTAACTATCTGGAGTATTTAATATGCATTTTCCCTTTCTTCTGCCCTGAAGGAGAAATGTTAGAAGTGTAAATATTTTAAAAGTATGAATTTTTTAACACCTTATAGATTTTTTATTTGTGTCCTAGAAATATGATTTAATGTGAGAAAGATATTTATTTGCTAAGACATCAGAATTTTAAGGAAACTTCAAGAGCAGAAAAACATTTTTAGCATTCAATGTAATTGGCCAGAATTCAGGTACCAGCACCGATGTTTCTTCTCCTTGTTACCTTGGCCAAAGTCCTTGTTCTTACTTAGCTTAGTTACTCATCTATAAAATAAACATTATAATTTGTTTTACACATTTTCTTTTGCCCTTAATTCCTTCAAAAAAGTCTGACTTTTTTAGAGTTCCTTTTGGAAATTCCCTTGTTATTATCTGAGAAATTTGTAACTCTGTTACTGTTTGATTTTATCCACTTATAAAGCAACATTTTAATGTTTGAAGACATGTATATTTTGTTAACTTGTAAAATAACAGCTTCTTTTGAGATACAATTTCCATTTGTACCATAAAAATTCATCCTTTAAAAATGCCCATTTCAGTGGTTTTTAAGTATATTCATATAACTATGCAGCCATAATCAGCGTCTGATTTTAGAATATTTTAATTATGAAAAAAATCCATTAACAGTCATGTCCCATTTCCCCCTGTATCCAGCCCCTGGGAACTGCTAAATTACTTTCTGTCTCTATTGAATGCTCTATTCTGAACATTTCATATAAATAGAATCATACAATATGTGGGCTTGAGTGACTCATTAACATAATGTTTTTCAGATTTGTTGTCATACATTGATCTTGATTACTTAAATTAATTTGATGTCTAGCAACCATAAATGCTGACAGTTATATATATTTTTTAATTCTATAGACTATTTTTTAGAACGACTTTAGGTTCGTAGCAAAATTGAGCAGAAGAAAGAAAGACTTCTCGTATGCCCCCTGGCCCTACACATGCATGGCCTTCCCCATTATCAACATCTTCAGTTTGGTACATTTGTTACAATTGATGAGACTACATTTGGACATTATTATCACCCAAAGTCCATCGTTTACATTAAGATTCACCCTGGGTGTTCTACATTCTATGGTCTAGACAAATGCATAAGTGCACGTATCCACTATTACAGTATCTTACAGAATAGTTTTGCTGCCCTAAAAATATTCTGTGCTCTACCTATTCATCTCTATCCCTCCCTGACTAATCTATGGCAACTGCTGATCTTTTTACTGTCTCCATAGTTTTGCCTTTTCTAGAATATCAAATAGTTAGAATCATGCAGTTTGTAGCCTTTTCAGATTGGCCTTTTTCACTTAGTAAAATACATTTAAGTTTCCTTCATGGCTTAGTAGCTCATTTCTTTTTAGCACTCAATAATATTCCATTGTCTAGATGTACTGCACATAGTTTATTTACTCCTTCACCTGCTATTTCAATTTCATTGATTTCTGCTCTAATTTTTATTATTACTTTTGTTTTGCTTACTTGGGATTTAATTTATTCTTCCTTCCTAAAGTGAAAGCTTAGATAACTAATTTTAGATATTGCTTCTTTTCTAATATATTCATCCAACGTTGTCATTTTCCTTGTAAGTACTACTTTTGCTGCAACCCACAAATTTTGATAAATTGCGTTTTTATTTTATTTAGTTCAAAATATTTAAATTTCTCTTGAGGTTTCTTTTCTGGCCTGTGTGCTATTTAAAAGTATACTGTTTAATCGCCATGGATTTTGGGATTTTCTAGCTATCTTTTTGTTATTGGTTTCTAGTTTAACTCCTTTGGGATATGGGGACAGACATTGCATAATTTCTATCATTTTGAATTTGTTAAGATGTGTTTTATGGGCCAGAATTTGTTCTATCTTGGGGATTGCTTCATGTGAATTTGAGAAGAATGCATATTCTGCTGATGTTGGATGAAGTAATCTATAGATGTACATTATATATCCAGTTGATTTATGATGGTGTTTAGTTCAGTTATGTCCTTACTGATTTTCTTCCTGCTGAATCTACCCATTTGTTTTGTTTTGAGAGAGAGAGAGAGAGAGAGAGAGAGAGAGAGAGTGAGCACGAGCTAGGAAGCAAGCAGAGGGAGAGAGAGAGAGAGAGAGATACAGAGAAACTCTTCAGCAGGCTCCATACTCAGTATGGAGCCCATGTGGGGCTGGATCCCATGACCCTGGGATCATGACCTGAGCCAAAATCAAGAGCCAGACACTGAACTTACTGAACCATCCAGGTGCCTCAAATCTATCTTGTTCTGATAAAGGTGTGTTGAAGTCTCCAATCCAATACTATTGAATTGAGTGGCAATAATGGAACAATGATAAATAGACCTTCAGTAAAGGTGGTGAGGTATCCTTGCTCAAGCAAGCATTCCATTGTTCTATGATTAGGTCTCAGTCTTTTAATGAGTCTGTGCCTCTGGACTGTGATCTTCACAAGTGCCTCCCCATTTTCTTCACTCCTTAGGCTGTGTAGGATAGCTAGAATGGGCTAGAGTTGGATATTTCTCTTCCCTTGGGTCATTTAGACTCTGATAAAACCACAGCAGTTTAGGCTATGCTTAAATAATTTCTCCTACGGCAGATACTATTAAGAACAGAATGCTGTGGTGTATTTCAAAATGGTTCTTTTCCCCTCCCCTACTGTAAGCAGAAAGGGATTTTTCTAATATTCACTGTGATAACCTGGTAGAGCTCCAGGAGATAAAACTCAGAAAAGCATGGGGCCCCTTTTCTGATTCTAGGTCCCCTGAAGTTTTTATCTCTCAGACTTACTAACACAGAGCCTTCGGCAGTTCATCATTTACAGTTCAGGATTCCCTTCCCTGTGATGGTTTCTGCTCATGGGTTTCTGCTCTAGTAAGCTGTGATTCTTCATATTTGCCTATTGGTTTCTCCAAGTTGGGGGGCATTGGTTTGCTCTGTGACATCCCTTCTGCCTTACAGATCTAAGAAAAGCTACTAATTTTTCAGCTTGTTCAGCTTATGGCTTCTTGTTGAAACGAAGTGGCAACTTCTAAGCTTCTTCCCTGCTGGACCAGAAACGTCGAGCTTCTTATAGTTTTATTTGAAAGGCCTAACATGACCTTAGATTTTGGGGTTTTTCACAGCTTTGGGGGTTTCTTGGCCTTTTAAACGACTGCATATTTTCATCTACAGAGAGGATCTCACTTGAGCCTAAACTGTATTCATTTTAATACAGGCATACTTAAGGCATTTAAGAAAACAGTAGGGTCTATGTACACGTATAAGTGAATACGAAGAAAAAAGTAAATAAAAGTAGAGTCAAGTCATATAAATTAAATGATAAATTAGCTTCATTTCAGTTCCTTAATATACTTAGCTCTCTCTTGCCTAAAGAAAATAAATTTGCTCTGGCCTCTAAATGGAATATTAAATGCTCTGCATCGTTAGCTTTTCTTTTCAGGTTAAATAATCCCAGAAGGTTTCCCTGACATATTTAAAGCAGCCACATACCTGTTATTTTCTGTCACATCACCCATTTTTCTTTTACTTAATAGGTAATGATTATTTGTGGACATACTTACTTATGCTCTATCTTTCCTTTCCTAAGACAAGGTCCAAGAGGTAAATACCCCTTTGACTTCTCTGTGTCTTAAGACACAAATACAAAACAGTTAAAAATACAGGAAGAAAAACTGTCACCGAGATGTCATGTTGCTACCAGGGCTGTCCACAGGCAGAGAAAGCTCCAGGGTACCTGGCAGCCAAGGGAAAACTGAAGCGCCAACCACCAAGCCTTACTTATCTAAACGCAAAGGGTAATTGTCTGAATCCTCCACCTTCTAAATCTATTATATCCAAAAGGATGTTAGCAAACATCTTGCTTTGCCTATCAAAGCTACAAAACCCATCAGCATTAAACTCCAGCCTAAACCTGATAATATCACAAGATCGCAGAAGCCAAACGTGCAGATCCTGTGGACAATAACCATGTTGAAAATGAAACCTTGGATAGCTTTCTAAAAGAGATTAACAAAAAGAACTTGCCCCAAACCTTGCCATACTCTGAGAGGAAACCAAATTCTAAATTATGGACAATAAATAGCTAAGCCAAAGACTAGCTCATAGTCAAACCAAGAGCAGTTTGGCTCCTAAACAAGCCTTGGGCAAAAGTTCAGGGAATAGTGCTGTTTTGAAAGACAGAGCTAGTAAACAATTTGTTGGAGAAACACAAATTAGGATCCCACCCGTACAGTCACAGCAACTCTCTAGAGGAACAAATCTTGCAAGACCAGGGGAAAAACTCCCAAAGACAGTTTCCTCTCACTATGTTCAGACCCTTAGTAGGACTCGAGCATCAAAGAAACCAGTGGTCGAAGACATAAAGGATATAAAGATTAATAGAGATAAATATGAAAAACCAAATGAAGCTAAGTTATAGTCACACACTATTACTGCGAAGAAAGTAAAACAAACCAAACCCTGGACATGCCCCAGTGTGTTTCTGGGAGGCTATACCAGCAGACATCTAAACATCAAGCAAAATCAGAAATCCACTCAACCTTGTTTTAAACCTCAGACATCACGTGCACTGCAAAAGTCAAAAGCCATAAGCCAAAGTTCTAATTTGACAGTTGGCAGTTCCAATTCAGTCATTCCAAGCACCCCTAACATAACAGCAAATGGAACCAGTGGGAATAAATGCAGCAGTGGCTATCAACAAAAAGCACAGACTTTGGACTCCAAGTTGAAAAAGATTCTTCCCCAGAACCATTTTCTCAATAAGACAGCTCCCAAAACTCAAGCTGGTAACAAAACCATAAATGGAAGAAGAGTCCCAAATGGGACCCAAATTAATCCAAATATTAGGAAGAAGATCACAGCAGAGGATCAAAGGAAACACCTGGATGAATGGCAGAAATCTAAGGGGAATGTCTATAAATGGCCTCCTATGGAAGTTGAAACAAAAAGAAAAATAGAGGAAATGAATATTTCATTCTGGAAGAGTATGGAAAAACATGAAGCAAAGAATGCACCACTTGCACTGTCCAAAAAAAATTTAACTACACTCCAACAGTGTCTGCAGCTCATTGAAGGGGTGTACGTTCTAATGAAATATTTATCATATTGCCTAGTTTTCCTAAGGCTGAAAATTTTCCTAAATTCTGAATCTGCAAAGCAAAGTTGTCGCCAAGTAAAAGCACCTTTGATGTTATTGAGCTGTAAGAAAAGGCCATTCGAAACGGGGCAACACGGACATAAGAGTTGCCAAGAAGTTGTTCTTCATAATTTGTAAGACCCAAACAGAATCACAGGACTTACCTCTGACTCTTTGTTTGCTGAAACAGATAGAACATCAATAGAAGAGCCGGGCGTAAGATGGAATCTGAAAAGTCTTGTCTTTCTCTAAAAGAGAGAGAAGAGTTTACAGCAACACCCCAAATAACCAAGACAGAAGAAGATCCTCATCTTGGTATCAAATTACAGATCACCTGGATCCCTAAAATAAGTGGAATGCCAGAAGTGCAAGGCTTGAAGGTCCTCACTGTTGTAAGGCGTTCAGCAAGGAGTGAGCACGATTAAGCACCCTGTGTCCCGCAATCCGAAAATGCTGCAGGAAGACAATTTAGTAGTAAGCTATTAGAAGTGGAAGAAACAGTGTTTTATATTCTGTAAAAATGAGGCTTCGTAACATCATGGTTGAAAATCCTTGAGTCTTAATGTCTTAATGCCTGTTTTAAAAAGGTGTTTCGGAGCCTCCAGGAAACAAGAAATATCTTTGTCCAGGTGACCGGGAAGAAACCGTCTAATGGACAAGCAGATTATAGGCTCTCAGGATTTAGTAATTCACTGGGCTTAGTCAAATTTAACATCCCCATAGGACTGTGTTTGGTTTATTTGTTTAAGATTATAATTTGGCACAGTTTTATAGCATACATAAATGCTAAACTGTTGAATATTAATTTACCCCACAAGTATGGTAAGACTTTTCACTCTATTGATCTACTTTACTCTCAACATAGTTCTTTTTTATAGCAGAAGGTTTGTGCCACAGTATGATAGACCTTCCTTCCGGCATCTGCCTTAGCAGAGAAGGTGAGTCCTCCCAGCCTGAAGGAGTTGAGCTTAAAAGCTAGCCTCCCCAGGACACCTGGGGGGCTCAGTCAGTTAAATGTCTGACTTCCGCCTAGGTCATGATCTCACCAGTCCCAAGCCCTGCATCAGGCTCTGTGAGCCTGGAGCCTGTTTCAGATTCTGTCTCCCTCTCTCTCTTTGCTCCTTCCCAGCTCTCTCTCTCTCTCTCTCTCTCTCTCTCAAAAATAAATAAACATTAAAAACAATTACATAAATACATACGTTTTTTAAAAAGCTAGACTTCTCAACTAGATGCCATGTGACAGACCATCTGGTCAAATCCCCTCAATTTACAGAGTCGATGCTTAGCTATGCCTTTGCTCAGAGACTGCAAATGATTGCAAATGACTTTTATGTGCAACTTTGACTTCTGTCACAGTGTCTTTGTAGATCAGGGGCAATTCATGTCCTGTCTGTGCCCGGGTTCCTCTAATGAAACACAGTTCTGAATTGGGGTAGTCACCTAGCTTTTTATATTCAAATCTAATTTTTCATGTGTTATTCAGAAATGTTTCAAAAAAAGGCCGAGGAGCAAGCAAGAGGGGAGGGGAAGGGACACTTGCTTCTTCACTTCTCTTCTTTGCTCTGTTACTTGACACCTGGCCTGAGAAGACAGTACAAACCCCAGAGACTATTCTAGGCTGCTTTTCCTTCCTCCGGGGCAACGGCTCTTGGAAAAATCAAATCAGAACCATTCTGTAAAGGTAACGTATAGAAAACTTAGCCAACGTGTTTTGAGTTTTAAAATTTTAGCTTTCCTAATATTTAAGTATTGTCTAGAACAAAAGGATTAAATTTTGTTCAAAAACAAAAGACAGTGAAAAATACAGAGAGTGAGAGACGATGAGAGAGAGACAGACAGCCGGAGAGACAGAGAAAAGGGAAATAGTTGTTTTTCTATAATGTGAGATCTTAAAAATTTGAGAACACAAGTCAGAGACGACATTTGTGCTGATTGATGGAGACAGGATGGCAAACTTGGCAGCATCCCTGGCCTAGTCAGTGGGGTCCTCAACATCAGCAGTCAGTAATAATTGGTGTAGACCTGAGCACCAAGGTCAGCCCCCAGGGCAGATGTTTGAATCTGGCAACAGCAGATGGAGTTGTGTCTCTAGTGGGTACTGATAGCATAGCTGACATTTTAGGGGTAGCAATAACTGGGATATTCAGGGAGCAAAAGAAGAAAGGGAAAATGTTAAAAACCATGTAGTAGTCATGGAGACAACTAACTTCTTGGAGCATTGACACTTCCAGGAACCTCTGAAAGTTATCTAAGAAGAAATTGAGGGAGAACGGATTTCCTGAAGAATAAATAGGAACAAGCAGTGCCAGAGAAATTCTACTTTGTGGACTTTTTATCTTCTCTTATTGTTAGACTAAAGAAGCCTAAGAAACAAAGGTTTCCTTTTGCAAGTAACTAATCTTATTTGCTCCTTTAGGAAAGAAATTAGGAGACAAAAAAAAAAAAAAAAAAAAAAAAAAAAAATCACCACTTAGATCTAAGGACTGTCTGTATACAAGAAAACACAGTAATCTGAAGCAAGTACTTGTTTTCTTTTCTCTCTCTCTCCTCATATAAATTTGGAAAAAAAGAATATAAATATTTAGAATAGTTAATTGTTTACTCTGCACTTTGAGTTCAAAGCCAAGTTCTCCAGTAGTCAATGTAGGAAAAACTTGTGGAAAATCTTAGTCACCCACCTTTCCACATGTTCATATCCCAATCATGCTACATAATTTTCCCCCAGTGAAAAGAATATACAAACACTTGATTGTCTTAACTTTTCTGCAGCATAAAGGGAAATGTATAATAATCCAAACTCAGCCTTGGCATTGCTCTTGTTGTCTTTTGTTCTAAACAATGGACTGTTGGTGGTTACTCATGTTCTATATACCAGTTTTCCATACTTGTGAGAAAGGAGTTTCAGCTTGGTCACAGACTCAAAAATAAATGCAGAGTAGGTTCATATTGGCCATTACTCTTGCCTTTTGGGTTTTTCCTTACTTTGCTTAAATACCCGTGGTGAGTAATGATACAAGGAGTTTTCATGTGTATGACTATAATTTGTAGCATACAGAAGATATTCCATCTCAAATGACTTTAATGTAGTTAGTATGATCTACCATTTCTCGCTATAGATAATGACTTCAACATTCTTTGAAGTTCATGCATTACCTTTAAGGCTTAGGATCCCATCATATTGAACCATATGTTTCATCCAAGTTCTATACCCTGCATCTAGGTTGTTTTAAAATTGTGTATCTTCTTAGAACACTTAGAGGCTGGCAAACCCTTAAACCAATTTCAAATCAAATTATATTTTATCTTTATAAATGAACATTAAAAATAAAATTTATTGTTAAACCTTGACACCTATCCAAGAGGAATTCAATTTAGAAGTAGTTATAGGGCATTTCTCAAATTAAAGATGAGATTTGAGGGTCAAAGCCAAAGATGAGGCCCTTTATTTTTCAGCCATTCTCTCTCTCCCAGTGTTGCTCTGGGTAATAATACAGGTACATATTGCAGTTGTAATTGAATTTATGATATTATGTGTTTCTTATTCTTGTAAAACTGTCTGCAAGAATAGGTTTTTCTAGATCCAGAAAATAAGAAATTTACAAATCTATAAACCAGGACCTATAAAGTAGTATTTCTTATTCAAAAAGATCTCATAAATCATATATGTAATAAATACTTAAATATTTATTTTCTTTCCTCTCAGGTATACTCACATTATATAAATATATATATTTATATATTTATATAAATATAAATCTTTAAACTTTTTTCCTCAAAGCCTTTAGTATGATATTAATATATGAATGATATCAAATTCTAAAGAAAATATAGTAGCATAATATTATGAATGTGAGGACAAAGTAGTATAAATATGAAAAGAAATAAGTAAATGACTATTTATGTGTATTAGTACATCTTTTAGGACAATAGGTATAGTCACAGTATAAATGTAAATAAATGATCATATAATATTTCAGAGCTGTTGTAGTCTGAGGATTGTGATGTATTGCCATTTACAGTAACAGCTGCTTCCTTAACAAACTGAAAGAAGTATTACGGTTTTTTTGTTTTGTTTTGTTTTCAATTAAAAGAAAGTGATGGATCTGAAGAGAAATATGAAACACAAACTGGAAAACATAATCTGTGTGCCTTGCTCCTGGAGTTGGATGTTGGGAAAACCACATTTTCACAGCTCGAGTACCATCTACTGGAGACGATTTGCCTCAAGTGGAGATTTCAACATATCCAAAACCCAAACTAGTCAGGACACTTCATGGCTGCTAGCCAGGGGTCTCTTATCCCTTAATGGACCATTGCTGGTAAAAGTCTACCCTTCCCATAACCTGTGTTTGAGATAAATTTAGCCTAAAGATGTGCTGTACCTAAGCTACTCAGTAGGTTTTCTGCCTATTTGATAAACTTTTTACCTGAACCCCTTGATCTTAGCTCCCAGTGCTGTTTCTTGTGAAAGCAACTTGATCATAAACTTCAAATCATTTAAATTGCCTCAAACCGGGGCGCCTGGGTGGCTCAGTCGGTTGAGCAGCC
Source organism: Felis catus (assembly GCF_018350175.1). NCBI lineage: Eukaryota > Metazoa > Chordata > Mammalia > Carnivora > Felidae > Felis > Felis catus. The sequence goes on along the minus strand of NC_058371.1, from coordinate 53,572,185 downwards.
GACTTTGGCTCAGGTCATTATCTCGCAGTCCGTGAGTTCGAGCCTCGCATCGGGCTCTGTGCTGACCGCTCAGAGCCTGGAGCCTGTTTCGGATTCTGTGTCTCCCTCTCTCTCTGACCCTCCCCTGTTCATGGTCTGTCTCTCTCTGTCTCAAAAATAAATAAACATTAAAAAATTTTAAAAAAAAATTGCCTCAAACCACTTAAAATGGAGCTCCAACCCATGCCTCCCTCTACAGCAAACTTGACTATATACTTCCAGGTATTTACCCTACTCCCTGACCAAGTCTTTTTTCCAGAATTTTTTTTCATGTTTTCAGAGAACATTTATCAACAAGAAAAAATATCCATGACAATTAGTAAAATAGAAACCATAAGTTACAAGAGTGTATGTTTGGACTGGATGTTTATATCCCCTATGCCTCAACCAAAATTCATATGCTGAAGTCCTAACCCACAGTGTGGTGGTTTTGGAGGTGGGGTTTTTAGGAGGCAATTAGGTTTAGATGAAGACAAGAGTACGGGCTCCCATGCAGGATTAGTGCCCTTATAAGAAGAGAGAGACCAGAGCTCTGTTTCGGACATGTAAAGATACGGCAAGAAAGTGGCCATCTTACAAGCCAGGAAAAGGGCGCTCAACAGGAACTGAATATGCCAGAACCTTGATCTTGGACCTCCCAGCCTTTAGAATTGTGAGAAATAAGTGTCTGTTGTTTAGGTTACCTAGTCTATGGTATTTTGTTACAGCAGTCTAAGCTAACTTACATAGTATGAATAGTATGTTCTCATGTTCTCCCAGTGTTTTTTGTTTGTTTGTTTGCATGAATCTTCATGTGGGATGCCTAGATTAGAGTTGCCTTTGAATTCCGGGAGTCTAATCCACACTGCCCTGTATGACTGACTAAATTTTTTCTCCAAGATGTTTTTAAAAACTAAGAAATTTATACTTTTTAAGGCTTATTTCAAATACATATGAAATATGTCTAACGTATAAAATTAGCTATTATAAAATTAGGACATTTACATCATGGTGGGAAGCATCATAATCTTAACATATACTGGATAAGCTATAAAAATAAGGGCAGTCATTAACTATGTGTGTACAATGTTCCAGGCACTGAGTTAAAATTTCACATACTGTATGTAATTCTGTCAAGAACCCACAAGGGAGTCACCTATATTATTTCCATAATATAGAAGAGGCAACTGCCACTTAGAGAAGTTAAAAGCAAGACAACAGATCCCAAAATGGAGTTGCTTAGGCTCTGTTCCACATCACAAACTGCTACTTAATTGCAGTTTTGGTTGTAATGGAATCTTAAATCAGTCAATCAAGAGTTGCCTGATCAGCGCTAGTTAGATAATCTGCCTGGTAGACACCTGCCGTCCTGTCCTCCAACGAAAAGTAACCTTGTAATAAGCAGCCCACTTTTTTTGCCTAGTCTAACTTCCTTGCTCCTGCTCCCTTCTGCCTATAAAAGGTTTTCATTTTGTACAGATCCTTGGAGCTTCTTTCTCAGCTAGATTGCATGCTGCATGATTCGTGTATGTATCATTGAATAAAGTAAATAAGATCTTTGAAATTTACTCAGTTAAATTTTGCTCTTTTTAAGAGAGAGGCTATGTAACTTGTTTATGGTCAGACAGTAGAGAGCAGATCTGACTCAGCCCCATGCCTATCTGACTCCAAAGGCAATATTCTTACCTACGTCACACTGACTTCTGTGTATGGAATGTTAATTAAATCTTACCCACCTCTGAATGGTGGGGTGAGAAAGATGGCCTCATTTCTTGTTGCTTTGGACATGGTATATTCCCTTACCTCTGAGTGTATTTTAGGGTCATATAAGGTTTAATTTCCCTTTTTGTTCTACAATTATATTCAATGTTGATGACAGCCTATAACTTATTGGTCAGTCTGTAACTGGTGCTAATGAGTTTTAATTTCAGGTAGGTGTTTTGCTAGCCCTGCTAACCATTCAGACATACTTAATTGGTTTTAAGGGGCTCTCAGGATTAATTTGAGTCCATCACCAAAAATAGAAAAAAAATAGCAAAAGCTAATGTTCTAGAGTATGATTGGTAGTTCACATGACTTCATGTATCAATTTTAATTTATTTTAAATAATAAACACTGGAATTGCAATAATATGTAGTAAGTTATGTTTATCATCATATGGTTTTAAGATAAATAATAGTATCTCAATATTATCTATTTATGACATCATGAAATATTAATAATAAAATGGGAATATAAAGGTAGGAATATTGATTGTCATGATTTTGCAAACAAGTTTTCAAACTTAAAATCTGAAAGCTAATTGGTTAGGAGTTGAATGTACCATTTCACCTGCCAAGTTCCTTGAGAAAATTTCTTCACATTGGAAAAATGACTTAAAAGCCCAAATCTGCTTACTGTATTTTATTGATTTTTATTTTCTTTCATATAAAATTTTACAATCCATAATTTGACTATGAGATTTAAGGAGCAAAGTCTACCTGTTAAAGAGAATTCATGGTTTTAATCCATAGGTTACAACTAGGAGGAAACTATTCAGCCAGACATGATTATTCCCAGGTCTACTCTCAACCATGAGGCCTGGGAACCAGTTCTTGTCAATAAAATGTGAGTAAAAATGTACTAGGAGACAGTTACTCATGTTTCTCTTGCAAATCTGTGAGTCTTGTGGGTAGAGGCATTGACTACATTTTGTTTAGGGCTATATTTTCAAGGATGGTTGCACAGTAAACAACCCTGGAAAATAGAAATAGTTTCCCCTTCTGGAGAAAATGGCAGGCTTGCTTACAGCCTTCGAAGCTTGCATAGGCTTACAGCCTATGTCCACCTGTGGAGCATAGGGCCATAGGTTCCACATACTTACTCTTTAGTACTGAAATAATAATAAGGGCGCCTGGGTGGCTCAGTTGGTTAAGCATCTGACTTCGGCTTAGGTCATGATCTCACGGTTAGTGAGTTTGAGCCCTGTGTCAGGTTCTGTGCTGACAGCTCAGAGCCTGGAGCCTGCTTTGGATTCTGTGTCTCCCTCTCTCTCTGCCCCTCCCCTGCTCATGCTCTCTCTTTCTCTCCCTCTCTTTCTCTCTCTCTCTCAAAAATATACATTAAAAGAATGTAAATAAAAAAATATTTTCTTTGAAGCAGAAGATACGTATAATTGCTGCATATTACCAAAAATTCTAGTTCCATAAGCTCAGAGATTCTCTAATGTAAAGTAACCTACTGTGTGTTCAGGTGTCTGGTTTTATTTATATTGCCCTTTAGGGTCTGAGGCTTGGGAACTGGCAAAAATAAACACACTGATACTCTGGCTGCTCCTATTGGTGTAACTAATAAATTGTCTTTTGTCTCTGACTTCAGAGTCTTGTGTTTCCTCAAAGCATTCATGAAGTTGTGGTAAGTAGGTGTAGCAGAGGGAAAAGAAAAGAAAAGAAAAGAAACAAAAAGAAAAGAAAAAAGAAAAGAAAAGAAAAGAAGAAAAGAAAAGAGAAGAAAAGAAAAGAAAAGAAAAGAAAAGAAAAGAAAAGAAAAGAAAAGAAAAAGAAAGCAAAGCAAAACAAAACACTTACCTCTTTAGCTACCTGCCTATGTTCAATGGCTGGGGCTCTTGGATCAAAATGATAAAAGACAGATTAATAAGAGAAAAAAAACAGATTTAATAATTTATGTGCACACTGGAGTTCACAAAGAAATATAACTCAAGGAGGCAGCCTGATTTGGTGACTTATACACCATCCCAAAGGGTGACAAAGTGTGGGGAAGAAGCTAGGAAAAAGGAAAAGAGGGCTGAAGTCTCTTGGGAAGGGAGTAAATTATGAAAGGTGACTAGGAACATATGGTAAACAAGGGTTGTTCAGTAAGGTTTGTTGTGCAGAGTCTGGGCTAATAGGAATCTAGTCATCTCAGATAATTAAGTGTCCCCATGATAAGACTTGTTCTCTTTCTGGTACAGGAGAGGACTCATTTACAAATTTAAATTTACTTTATAAATGTAAATTTCCTTTACAAAAAAAAAATATGCTCTGTTTTTAGAGCTTTTCCTGTGTCTGTTCTTCAATTGCCTTCAGCTCAAAATAAGCCTTATGTGAAAGTGGCATATTTTAGGGTTGCATATTCTGGTCCCCTTCACAGGTTAGCTGGCAAGCTAGGGTAAAATCTCAAACTCTTCACAGTTCTTGATGGTTTTGGCTATGAAGATGGGATGCTGACAAAGACATGGATTTTTGGAAGAGGGAGGGCAAAGGCCCTGCGTTCTAATATCAGTGATATGAGAAGACTACCTAGTGAGTGTTGTCACCCAAGTGTTGAAGGGGAGGGCCGGGGGTGGAGGCTGGCGGGAATAATGGTAGCAGTTGCCCGGCTTGTTAATGAAAGTTTAGAGCCTGGGGAGTGAGAAATATGTTTGAAACAGCCTGTATAAATGGTGCCTTGATCATTCTCAATCTTATCTGGGCAAGCAGAGGAAGACATATTATCAGGAAGATGGAGTGGACATCTCCACAGCCGCATCTGATAAGGAATGCAACTGTGGCTACTGAGCCAAAGAGTTTCTAAGCTGAAATAATGTTGGCAATGACTACTTTGCTCTGCAGTTTGGAGCTTTACGTGTACTGAAAGCCATTAAAATTTATTTGGTTGAGCCATGAGTGACTGACAACAGAAATTGACAACAAATGTGCCTTGGTCACTAATGAGGAGCCACTCTTTCCCTCTTCACTCACAGGACTTCTTTTCTATTCCAGTTTCATCTGCTTTAAGGATAAAGATGACTAGTGGTAAAGCCAAGATCTTTCTGATCCCAAGAAGGAGCAAAGGCCACATACACTTTGAGCTTTGGAATAGGGAGGGTTTCAAAACTTTATCACTGTATTGGATCAGGCACCCAAAGAGATAACCTACTCACTTCCATGGTGAGAGAGGTGCCCAAATACAGCTAATGCAGTTTGGTTAAGGTTTATAGTAGGTGAGAGATGCTAATGTGACCTTGTAGGTAGGCCCTTTGGACCAATTCAATGTACTAGTTTGGTTGCTCCTACATCTAACATATAGCAGGAAGTGATATATTTATTATATGCTTCACTTCTCCTCCCAGTAGTGGCAGCAGGCTGCTCCCAGGAGTCAGGATATAGGAGTCAGGCTTCTACTTTTGGGGTACTGCAATCTGCCGGAGACCAGCTCCAGCAACCAGGGGTTCCCGAAGGAACAATGGCGTTGGTGAAGATAAAACAAAACTAAAATAAAAAACTACAAAATAACAAACTAAAATAAAAAACTAAAACTAAAATAAAAATGGACACAGACAACAGCAGTGTGTTGAACTGGCCGATTTATTGCAGTAAACGTGGCATTATATATGCTAGTGATTTCCTTGCAACATACGTCATCTATGTTTTTCTAACATTACCCAATTGTAAAATTGTTCCTTTGTATAATCACCCAATAAGGAATAACATGATTGTTTTCTCATAACGTTCCCTCCTGCCCTTTCCTTATTGATTAATTTCTTTTATTGTTTTTATTATGTATCTATGTTTATCTATAATTTATAAAGTATTTGCTTTGCTGTTTTCACGAAAGGTCATTTATCTCTCAACACCTCAAGTGGAACAGTTACAGGGACATGACCTCTTAGTTGCTTCCTTGAACCATTCGTGGTTTTGAAGAACAAAAGTGTTCTCCTGGGTCTGAGGTGCCAGGAAGGGGGCCATGAGGCCTTATACATTCTCAGAAGAAACCCACACCTTATACATTCTCAGACAGACAATGCACCTAGGAACCAATGAACCATTCTGTACTTTAACCGACTAGGTTCAATCATCATCTGGAATGCCTCCGGGGGGCCAAGTGGGCTTAGGGGTCAGAGTGACCTGTGTCCATAGATACACTCCTTAGTTACCAGAGTGGGGCTTTTGGATCCTTATGTCTCTCCTTCATTGGCCGCCTTTGCTGGCAACTGCACGAGGCTATCCTTCCTGCAAGTAGAGGAGTCTCCATGGGGAATGGCAAGGGCTAAACATAAGGCCGTACAATTTCTTGCGGAACCTTATTTTCTTCCCTAATGGTTCTTTTCCCAGGGGGCCTGTCAAGGGCAATTCCCCAACAGACAATACCCCAGGTAGTTTTAAGGCCAAATTACCTAAAAGCGGGAGTACAAGAAGCTTCACTGTCGGTGGTCTGCCTTGCAGTCACCAATCCGTCCCCAGCCCAGGCCCTGCCACTCAGGCTGGGATAGCTCGGCTTCCAGCAGCAATCCAACCAAACTTTTTGAATTATAGTACCTAACAATTTTGATAATTGGAACCTGTTGTGGATTGAATCATATCCTCCGGAAAGATATGTTGAAGTTCTAACTACCAGTACTTGTGAATGTTACCTTGTTTGGAAATAGGGTCTTCATAGGTATAATCACGTTAAGAAGAGATCATAGAGAATTAAGGTGGTCTTAGTCCAATGGCTGGTGTCCTTCGAAGAAGTACATTTGGGCACAGATGCATAGAGAGGAGACCACATGAAGACCCAAGACACACAGGGAAGAAGGCCCTATAATGGTGGAGGCTGAGACTGGAGTGACCTAGCAGAAAACCGAGGAATGCCAAGTCCTCCTGACAACCACCAGAAGGAAGGGAGAGGCATGGAAGGAACTTTCTTTAGAGACTTCAGGGGTACTAGAGTGCTGCCTATATCTTGACTTCAGACTTCTAGCCTCTAGAGCTGTGAGGCAATAAGTTTCTGTTGTTCTAAGCCACCTAGTTTGTGGTACTTTGTTATGACAGTCCTAGAATTCCTACATGTGGTTTTGGATTCATCACATCCCTGACATGACTATCAGGCACAGACCCTTTGACAAGCAGCTATTAGTTTGCTACTGGCCTTTTATCAAAACTGAATACCGGGGCATGTGAGTGGCTCAGTTGGTTAAGTGTCCAGCTCTTGATTTCAGCTCAGGTCATGATCTCACAGTCATGGGATCAAGCCCTGCATTGGACTCTGGTTCTCTGTGCTGTGTAGAGCCTGCTTAGGATTCTTTCTCCCTCTCTGTCCCTCCCCCACTTGCAAATGTTCAACTACATACCTGACTTATGGAGTCATCCATAAGTGAATCTCCCATCTGATATTTTCATTTTAGGGTGGTTCAACTACAACTTGATCAAAAAGGTAGGAAGGACGTAACAAGCCTTACTTGTTAAATAGAAATGGCATGTTCTACAATATAGCCAGTCTTTTTTCATTGGAATCTGTTTTACATTTAAAAAGTGGCAGCTGTTCCTTTGGGGAAAACATAATATCCCATTCTGCAGCCTAAAGGAAATTGCTAGCTCAATGGGACCCACAATTCACAGAGATTTCCCTAAATGCCTAATCCTGGATCACTAATGGTATCCACTGGGTTACTAGACAATTCAACCTCAGCCCTAACTATGCAGAAACAAAAACACTGGTGGTCATTCCACTCAGTGGTAGAAATAAAGGCTCTTCTCACATCTCTGGCCAATACACTCTTTAGTAAATTTTTTACAACATATTTTTTTTCTAAATCTTAAACTGTTTCAAATAGTCTATTTGGTATAACATTTTAAACATTGCAAACTGGCAGATTAAAGACATCCTTCTTTGGGATTGTGAACTATAGAAACAAACTGTAGTTGCTGTTCAAACTCCTTTGTTCACCCATATAAATATTCATGATAAGGGCCTGTTTTCTGATAATACCAACTAGAATCAACAATGGGCTCATAGATAAGGTTTTTAGTGAATTGCTATCCAAAGAATCTGGTGTTACTGAACACTGGAATAACCTTTTCAAAAATTGACTCAAAATATTTTCTACTCAACATCCTGTACCTTTTCCTCATCCACATACCTTAGAAAGGCAAATTTCTCAATGAATGCAGCTATCTCCAGAAAGGCATTATGTCCTCTCGGGTGTTTCTTGGGCAATGATCAGGATGAAAATGATGGAGGTTGGTAGACTTATTTTGAAAGTTTAGGAATATGCCTTGACCATTTCTAGGTATGATACTTCTCTCTTTCCCCTCTCAATAACTCAGGTCTGGCCTGATTGGTGTACTCTTTTAGTAGCAGTCTACTGTTTGCTGAGTTCCCCTACAATGGCCCATGTGTGACCTTTTTGGTGATGTAATGGGTTTCACTAAGTTTTATAAAAATTTCCTTGTACTTCTTAAATATGAATTTTTTAGACAAAAGTGTTGTGTGTAGTAGGATATGATTGACAGAAAATAAAATGTGGTTATAGCTAACTGGAAAGAGCTTGGGGGTTGTAGCAGACGTAGGGTGGCTTTCCAGGATTCCCACCTCTTGATGTATATGGTGGCAGAAAGCTTAGCAGAACTGTGTTCTGATGTCAGAAGAAAGCAGAACTGTAAGTGAGGAACTTGTTTGTTTAGCTAAACAGATTTCCAAGCAAAGTAATGAAAGTGGCATCTCCACTTACGCAAGAGAGAGAGAGAGAAATTGAGGATAAAATTGTTAAACAAAAAGGAATCAGAACTTGATGAATTTGAAAATTCTCACCATATTAAGAGGGCAAAAGATGCAAAAGTTCAGACATCACTTCTGAAATCTTGGCTTAGGGAGAAAAGCCAAGGATGCAGGCTGTATAAACTTTTGCTAAAGCTTCAGGAAAAAAAAAAAAAAAAAAAACAAAAAAACCCACAAAGTTAGAGCACTGGTTCACACAAAGGGCCTTTTGAAGAGATTAAGGGTGTGCCTCATTGATCATCTTAATCAAACCACAGGGCCTCCAGGAGGCTTAAGGGCATTGACCCTTATCTATCACAGCAGGAAGCCAAGACAGATAAAGGATTAACTTGGAAAAATCTGTAGAGGTGAATTTTGTCAAATGGAGTTAACCTGCATTGAAATCAAAGGGAGACCTACAAAGTTTTTGAGAAGTTTATTTCTAAAAACAACAACAACAACAAAAAACAAACAACAAAAAAATTCCTCATTGAACTGAAAGTGTACAATAAAAGACAGTTGTCAGATCTCCAAAATTCTACTGGCAGCAAGCAGACTGATAAAATTATTCAGCTTCAGAAGTGTGCTACCTTCCATAAAAAAGGAGGAATCCAAAGAGTGGACCTGAATGACACAGAGGGTTATGCTCACATCCTGAAAACTAATCAAGAAATGCCAAACATTTGTCCACCTGCATTTCAGATCCGCTGTACCAGTAACCCCTTTGCACCCCCACCACTAGCCCTCCTTTCTGCCTAAGACTGCTGAAGTGCATTCCACCCACCAAATAATGCTCTTTGACATATGCTTTAGTTTGAGTTGATTATTTTGATAAACTGCAGACACAGGAGAAACTCTGAAGGCAGAGTAGAAGTTACCCTTTTATAAAGAGTAGCTATATTTACGTGGGCAATTTACATTTAAAAAGGGGAACCTGAACCCAGATAATAACTCTCAGCAACTTTTATTTACCAAACATTTTCTCTAATCACTTTCCTTTGAATTGCCTCCCCTTCCCTCAACATTTTTCTTTTGTCTTTAGCTGAAGATGATATTCAAGGTGGTTGGTTGGACATTTCAGGGAGTTAGTCAATTTTCCTGGGTACCTCTCATGTATGCATGAGGTATACATATAATAAAACTTTTTCCCCCCTTCTTGTTAATCTATTACATGGGGTCTCACCAAAGGACTAAGACGGGAAGAATAAAAATTATTTTAGCTTATAGTTATCAATAGTTCTTATGTTAGTCTCACTGTTTTCTATTGGTGTTCTAGGTGTTGATGGCTTGTCTTTAGTTTTGCAGGTGCACACATGAAGAAGAAATGTACCCTAGAACTCCATTTAACACATTACAACCAGGAACCCCATCTGCATCAGAACCTTATTTAGATGATGAGATTTTGGATGTTGGGCTTGATGAATGAATGACACCCTTGAGAACCTTGGGAGGCAATGAATGTATATTGTATGTAGTAGGGACATGAATTACTGGAAGACGAGAGTACAGACTATGGGGTACAGACCATAGGGTGGCTCTCTGTAATTCTTTCCTCCATGTGTACATTCCCTTGTGTAATCTGTTTCCACTGATTATGGGCATGACCTATGACAGTGAAGGTGATGTTACTCGCATGATTACTTTACAGACTTATATGCCCAAGGTAACAGTATACCACTGCTGTGAGTACATTATGATATTTGTGTATTATTGGACCTGAGGAAGCAAGCTACCGTGTGGCAAGGAACATTGGTTTCAAGAACTGGGGGTGGCCTCTAGTTGCTGAGGTAGTCTCCAGTAAGAAACTAAAGTTTAGTACGGCAGCCTAAATAAATAAATTCTGCCAATGACTTGAGGATTTCAATAACTCATATTAAGCCATGACCAGACTCCTGACCTACAGAAATTGTGAAATAATAAATGATAGTTGTTTTAAGCTGCTAAGTGTGTAATAATTTGATACACAGAATAGACACATAATACAGGGATGATGGAGACAGAAAAGCCTCCGTACTTTGGGAAGAAACACCTTAGACCCCCAGATGTAGGGAGAAGAAGGACAATATGTATATATTTTTGTCTTTCTGACTACCCAAGGAGTCCTCCTTATGGGGAGGAAGAAAAAAAAGACCCATTATATGCTTTGTGCTGGTTAATTTTATGTGTCAACCTGACTGGGAAAAGGATGCTCAGATAGTTGGTAAAACATTCTTTTGGGTGTGTCTGTCAGGGTGTCTTGGGAAGAAATTATCATTTGAATCAGTAGACTGAGTAAAGAAGATTGCCCTCACCACTGGAAGTGTGCATCATCCAATCCACTGAGGGCCAGGAGAACAAAAGGTAGATAAAGGGCAAGTTTACTCACTCTGCTTGAACTGAAACATCTACTGTCTCCTGCCTTTAGACATCAGTGCTCTTGATTCTCATCAGCACCATATAGGACTGGAACTTACACCATTGCTTTCCCTGGTTCTTAGGCTTTTGGGCTTGGGCTGGAGCTACATCCCAGGTTTCCTTGTCTTCTCTCCTTGCATTTGGCACATCAAGGGACAGCTCAGCCTCCATAATCACAGAAGTCAATTTCTCATAATAAATTTCTTCTTATATACCCATTTCTGTTTTGGGTCTGTCTCTTTGGAGAACTCCAACTAATATATTCTCTCACAGACAGTTTCCAGCAACTTTAATTTTATTGATTGTTGGGTGTACAACTTATCACTAATGGCTCAAACACAATTTGATCATCAATCTCATTGATAACTCTACTGGAACATCAGAGCATGGCTCTAACTCCTCTATCTTCCATGAAAAGCAACTGTGATCACCTGCAAATGTTTTTTCAACCCCCATTGCCACATCTATAATTCACTCATTCCATAAGATAGATGGCTGAATATGGCTATTGACATGGACAGGTTTGACTGATTGCTCTCAGGTAGTCCTTCCAAAATCAATGACTAGACTAAATTATTCAAGATGAATAGTAAACCCTAAGGCTTACTAGAAAGCTAGGAAGCCATGTTGAAAGGCCTGCAAGTCAGGCCCCCAGAAAGATGTAGACACATCTGGGAGACGGGTCCCAACAGTTGTGAACAACTCTCTCATTCTAGGGCTATAATTTGTGCCCTATGACTATACATCTTGTATGAAAATTAGTTATTAATGTGCCTTTAACCCAGATATATGTTTACTTATACTTTCATGGTAGTTATTAGAAAAATTCAAAGTGTTTTGGGGAACATTGCCATTAGATCAGGTAGTTGTAAAATAACTACTGAGATTTGTCTCAAATGTAGCTAACCTTGTTTACTTGGGGGAACTTCCTGGAAGTGTAACTGCCTCATGAATTAGGTCAATTTCCCACAAAGGGAATCATCCATTTAGAAAAGGTAATACAAAATATGTACCTACTTCTCTGGCATGGTGCTATAATAAGAAAAGATAGGATAAAATGGCAGAAGGAAAGATTAGGACCTAAGGTCCCTGGGTGGGGAAAGACACATATTTTGGAACAATGTTGGGAATGTCTGACTACAGCAAACCTCCTCAAGCATAAAGTCCCTCTTAAGAATATAACAGACACCACCTACTCCCCTCAGATTCTTCTCAGGAATTTGACAATCAAAATACCTAGCTAAACCATAAAACCTATAACCCACAAGGAACGCATGGCCATAGACTACCTTTCATACAATGGAAACGAGCCAATCAGGAATGGACAATCCAGCACCTAGAGTTATCCAGCCAATAAGGGTAGAACCTGAGAAGGAACAATGGGGAAGAACAAGGGGGCAACCAGAATCTTATGAAACAAGGACTTTTGTCTACTGTCAGTGGGCATTCCTTTCGAATGTCCCCTCTGTAAAGACAGCTTTCCTACAATTCTTACTTTCTAATCTTATACTCTAATAAACTTTTGCCTGCTGCACATTTTGTGTCCACCTCTTCATTTTTTCGAAGTGGTGAGAAAACAACCTGCCGGAGTCCAGCTCCAGCAGGTCCAGGGATTCCAGAAGGATGAACGGCGACGGCGAAAAAGTGAAAATAAAACGAAACTAAAACAAAAATAAAAAATAAAAAACTAAAATAAAAAGCTAAAATAAAAAAAACTAAAATAAAATACTGAAATAAAAAACTAAAATAAAAATGGACACAGACAACAGCAGTGTGTTGAACTGGCCGATTTATTGCAGTAAACGTGGCATTATATAAGCTAGTGATTTCCTTGTAACATACGTCATCTATGTTTCTCTAACATTACCCAATTGTAAAATTGTTCCTTTGTATAATCACCCAATGAGGAATAACATGATTGTTTTCTCATAACGTTCCCTCCTGCCCTTTCCTTATTGATTAATTTCTTTTATTGTTTTTATTATGCATGTTTATCTATAATCTATAAAGTATTTGCTTTGCTGTTTTCACGAAAGGTCATTTATCTCTCAACACCCCAAGTGGAACAGTTACAGGGACATGACCTCTTAGTTGCTTCCTTGAACCATTCGTGGTTTTGAAGAACAAAAGTGTTCTCCTGGGTCTGAGGTGCCAGGAAGGGGTCCAAGAGGCCTTATACATTCTCAGAAGAAACCCACACCTTATACATTCTCAGACAGACAATGCACCTAGGAACCAATGAACCATTCTGTACTTTAACCGACTAGGTTCAATCATCATCTGGAATGCCTCCGGGGGGCCAAGTGGGCTTAGGGGTCAGAGTGACCTGTGTCCATAGATACACTCCTTAGTTACCAGAGTGGGGCTTTCGGATCCTTATGTCTCTCCTTCGTTGGCCGCCTTTGCTGGCAACTGCACGAGGTTATCCTTCCTGCAAGTAGAGGAGTCTCCATGGGGAATGGCAAGGGCTAAACATAAGGCTGCACAATTTCTTGCAGAACCTTATTTTCTTCCTAATGGTTCTTTTCCCAGAGGGTCTGTCAAGGGCAATTCCCCAACAGACAATACCCCAGGTAGTTTTAAGGCCAAATTACCTAAAAGCAGGAAGACAAGAAGCTTCACTGTCGGTGGTCTGCCTTGCAGTCACCAATCCGTCCCCAGCCCGGGCTTTGCCACTCAGGCTGGGATAGCTCAGCTTCCAGCAACAATCCCTAGATATTGAGGTAAAAAATCCTACAACAGTGTCATCTGGGCCTTGGAAGCTTTCAAGTCAGCATCAACCCACAGGCTAGGATTGCCTTAGATTTTATCCTTAAGAGCAAGAGTAGTCTGTATGGTAACATAACCTGGTGGATTAATGCCATGGGCAATTTTAATGAAGAGACTTGAAAAAGCCATGTGGTTTGTAAGGTTAGACCTTACTGGTTTATAAGACTTGTTCTGTTAGGACATCGAGGGGCATGTTTGAGATTAATATTGTAGGTAGACCACATCTGGCTTCTTGGAGTCCTATTGATTATAGCCTTAATTAAATGCCATACAAGAAAAGTGAAGGACTTTTGTCATATTTTTCAGAGTAACTAATGGAGTAGCATAATCGAATAGGGAACTCTATCAAAAACCAAAATGGTATCAAAAGGATGGATGGATAGTTTGGGGAGAAAATTGTCTATGGATCTCTTATGTCTCCATGTCTTACAAGCAGAGACACTGAATGTTGTCCTAACTATCTTCAGGAATGTGTTCATAGAGATAATATCTCCCTCTGGGGCAGACCTATGTATACTTGCTGCTTAGTATAATAAGGATAATGTCTCCCTCAGAGCAAACAACAAGCATGCTTCTTACCCATTAATAAAGATTCACATTCCCTAAACGTAGGGTTCCTCTCCTATGGAATATAACCCACTATGTGTGCAGGTAACATCTGGCCCTCTTGGTGTCACCATATGGAAATGAGGACAGAATATATGTTGATACTCTGGCTACTGCTGTTGGGGTAAGTAATAAACTGTCCTTTGTTTCTGAGTGAGGAGTCTCATGTCTTCTGCATGATTTTGAGGCAGTGAAACTTGTCAATTTCCAAGTAAGGTAAATTATGACCTTTCACAGTTCTTGACAAAGTGATATGTGTCACTTTGGGGCCAACACAAAGGAGAAAATTATATGCATGCTCTGTGCCCCCTCTTTTTTTTACCTCTATCGACCAGAACCATACACCGAAAGGAACTATTTCTCTGAATTGCTTCGTGGAAGACAGCCCTCTGCATAATAGGAAAAATTGGTTGTTCTGTTAGATAAGAGAGAAATATATTTTTTAATATGCTAACTCACTGAAATGTTGGGGTTTATTTGTTATAGTGATGGGAAGTGTGCATTAATTTGATCAAGAATGACAGATTAACAAATGTGAGTGGCCGGACAACATACACATGAGGACTTCTGAAAATGTTTGGTAAAACCAGCTATAGATGAGTGCCTTAGGCAGCAGAAGGTGGGGGTGGGGGGTGGGGTTGGGGGGATTCTGTTGACTCATCTGCCAAGTTCTACACCTGTAATTGCAAGGCGTAAAAATCCCATAGCCCCCAAATTTCTCTTCAAGTTTGGTATCTTGTCCCTGCTAGATCCCTGAGCATTATTCTAAACTCTGATGAGCAATGAAGGACTTGCCTGGGTATCGAGTTTCCCCTAGAAAATGCTGTTCCCACAGGTCTAGTTTATGTATTGTCTAGGAATTCATCTTGGTTTTTGTTTTTGTTTTTGTTTTTTGCTTGTTTGCTTGTTTTTAATGTTTATTTATTTTTGGGAGACAGAGAAAAAGACAGAGTGTGAGCAAGCAAAGGGCAGAGAAGGAGACACAGAATCTGAAGCAGGCTCCAGGCTGCATACATCCTGACATGGGACTCGAAATCACAAACTGTGAGATCATGACCTGAGCTGAAGTTGGATGCTTAACGGACTGAGACACCCAGGCGCCCCTCATCTTTGTTGATTTATTATTTCACACATATTTATGATTACTCAATTTAGCATAGAAATAGTACTAGATGAGGGGTGCTACTGCAATTAATCATAGACATATGTGGCAATTTATCAATGGTTGAGCAACAGACTAAGAAACAATATTTCAGGATAGAATTGTTGGATAACTGTTATATTGTGACAAATACTTAGTAAAATCACTGCTTGCCATAATATAGAAACTGGACCAAGATATCACTAGACCTGTAGCTCTTGGGAAAATTGACTCCAAAAATTAAAAGCATTAGTATAGTTGGCATTATTATTATTATTGTTATTCCTTTATAGTAAGATAAAGGACGAAAAAGAGATTTAAGGCAAGAAAGGCGTAGTAAGATTTTTCTGTTAATACAAGTGACTCAAACCTGAAGCAAAGGTTTTACTTTCCCTTTAAATTCTATTATTTTAGATTGCCTCAAAATAGCCACAATTAAGTGATAGTAAAAGGTGTGGGGGAGAAACATCAAGAGTTAAGACAAATTTGAATAGTATTTCTAAGACAAGACTTTGGTATGGTTCCTGGTACCTACAACTGGCTAGAAGGAAAACCTACCCAGGTTGTAGATAATTTTATTGCCAAAGAAACCAAATCCCTGGCATAAAAAACTTTTGACATTTGTAAAAATGTCATTCCTTAAACTTGCCTAAGCAGAAAGCAGATTGCCAAAACTCTACAGCCGTCATGGAGTGTATGACACTAACACCCCCTTACCTGTGTCTAAGCAGGAACGAAGTAGGAAAAACTATGCAGACTGCAGCCCAGGTTTATAAAGAATAATGTTCTGAGTTGTTAGTTTCAGGGACGAGAATCAGGGTCTAATCAAGTAACTTCTACCACGGCCAGAGCGGGATTTGATGACGCTCCTTCACAGGATTATATCTTTGGTGTGTTTTTACCATTCTTCTCTTCTCTGAATCTTTAGGTGTTTTTAATATGAATGTCTTGTTCCTGTCTTTAACTGTAAAATGGTCAGGCATATATTATCATCTTCTAGTTTATAGGACCTAAGACCACAACAGTGTATCTGACAGCAAGATCCTGGATTTTGAGGAGAGGTCTCTGAGACCTTGGGGACTGCCTGAGCCAAAATTTAGAAGCAGTCTGAGTGGAGGAAAACAAGATCCACATGGATACATAGGTGAGAAATAGAGTTCTATGGTGTTAAGCCACCAAAACTGAAGATTTCTTACAGTGTTACCCTAAATTGGTGATTCTCAAATTTATGTTCATTTTCAACTCCCAGAAGGCCTTTTTAGATATTCTTTTTTCCTAATCACTCCTCCTGTTAAATTTTGACATCTTAGATATACTCTGTATCTGCTTGTGTACTATACATATATCTGTGCTTTATACATAAAGAGTGGGATTCACCCACCCTCTACCCACCAAGGACCAATTTTTGTCCCCTTGGGGGTGCTATTGCCCCAGTTGAGAATGCACCTCTCTTATTCAAATTCCTCACCTATCCCCTCAAATTAATCATTTCAGCCTTGCTTCAATTCCTTGAACATACCAAACTCTTCTGAACTTTAAGAACTCTTTTGCTTACCTTTTTTTCTGTGAGCACACTTCATTTCAATCTTTCCATTGCTGATTTCCTCTAATTTTTCAAAACATTTCCTAACATTTCCTTAAATGTACTTCCACAGAGAAACCTGATTATAAAGTGGTTCTACCATTGTAATTCTGTACTCTTATTTTCTTTCACAGCATTTTCGACGATTTATAATAATATATTTGACTGTTTTGTCACTTAATGTTTGTCTCACTCACTATAGTGAGATATGGAAACTGAAGAGACCCTATGAAGAACTGCTCTTTTGCCCTTCTTCCTGCTTCTATTCTTGTTAGGACCTACACCCCTTATAGTACTGATAATGTATGTCCTCCTTATAAAAGGTCAAGGAGTTAGTGATTCCTTTGGAGTCTTCCACCACAATCTAAAGAGTGACTGGATGAGGTCATCATGTATGCTTTCCAAGACCATCGACTCCAGACCCTTGATGCCAAGATCCATGGCTCCAGGACATAAATGACTTATGGAGGACACCTGAGCCCTTGCGCTACTTTTGACCAGTTTCTGGATGCCTGAGAAGACATGTACACTGGACCACAATCCTCAATAAAAACCCTAGACCTCAAGCAAAGATACCCTTCTCTCTCATTTCCTTTCTGAGTCCCCCAGACACTCCAGCTTTTATACTCTATCACTTACACTACTCTATAAATTCTGTCCTCACTTTCTCTTGTTTTGCAATTGAATTCTACCCTGCACAGAGCTGAGAACCCTTTAGACTGGTCCTGCAGGACCCCCTCTGGGTCCTTGGACCCAGCCAGCCTACATCAATACGACATTCCATATATTCTCAGAACCTAGTGTTGAAATAAAATGTCTATGCTCAAGATGGAGCCACTCCTGCCCAGTATGCCATATCTTCAAATTGAAGCCTTGGTAAGTTTTATGCCCTTGTGAATGCTCCACTTGACCAGATATGCAGTATATACAGCCAGCCAATCCCCAACTTCCAAATACCTGTAATGATTTCCTTGTTCTAAATAAGGTCAGATATGCAAGCTCAGACAAACAATTTAAGCCAAATACTCTTTCCTTATTCCCTGATTGACCTGCTGGCCTTATAAGGAAATCCCCAACCTCCTACACAATCATGCTTTTTCTGCATTGCAGCTTCCAACACTACAAAACTCACTCTTGCCCAAACATTTTTGGGAAGAGTGCTCCCCTGCTTTGAAAGATCAGTATTCCCCCAATCCATGGATTGTTTTTTCTTGAATAAGAGACATCAAATTCATCACACAATTGCCTTATTTTTGTCATTTGACATTAGCCAATAAA
The DNA here is from genome assembly GCF_018350175.1 of Felis catus. Taxonomy (NCBI): domain Eukaryota; kingdom Metazoa; phylum Chordata; class Mammalia; order Carnivora; family Felidae; genus Felis; species Felis catus. Next base: position 53,553,922 of record NC_058371.1, on the reverse strand, counting down.
TACTGAAGAGTGGGTATAAAAAAGTATAAGTGAAACAAGGAGGAAAGGAAGGAAGGAAGGAAGGAAGGAAGGAAGGAAGGAAGGACAGAAGGAAAGAAGGAAGGAGTCAACAGTAATCAATTCCATTCTTCTTTTTTTAACCTTCTTTTCCCCTGTACTTCCTCTTTTGTCCTCTAGAGTTCAAAGTTCATATCTAGTATGGGGGAAGAAAAATAATTTTCCTTCTACCCTTCTGAGTTCATGGCTGAGACCTCTTGTAATAAAAGATTAGTTAACAAGGGGGAAAAAAAACCCACAGAAGTTTATTAACATGCATACCTCATGTATACATAAAAGATATCCAGGGAAACTGAGTAACTCCCTGAGATGGCCCAAGCCACCACCTTAAATACCATTTTCAACTAAACAAAAGAAACAAAAGTGTGTGTGTTTTGGAACAGTTATGGGAAGTTATTGGGAAAAGCACAATAAACAAGAGTAAGGTTTGTTAGCAGTTAGGTCAGTGCTTTCTCCATGGATAGAGTTTTAGATGATTTACACTCATCCTTCTCTTTCTGGTACAGAAAGGGAGACATTTTTAAACATAGAGATTTCTTTTATAAATGTAGTTTTCCCTTACAAAAGGACAACTCCTACTCTTCTTTTCAGAGTTTCTCCTGTCTCTGTGTTTCCTTAAAAATAATCCTTGTGCCAAAAAGACATCTTTGGGGTGGCATATCATGCTACCTTTCACAACTTATGGTAGTTTGTTGCTATGTGGCATGAACTTATGACTTAATAGATCTAACAATAATGAATGCATGCTGGATGCTTTTAATCACATGGCCATTTGATGCTTCACAATCAGGTACTCAGCCTCTATCTATTATGGCCCCAAATCCAGAAGTTGTACTAAAAGTGGTATACAGTTCCCTACTGAAGATGAGAAGGCCTCACAGTGCTCTGTGCTGTGACTCTATTATTGGAGCATTCCAAGGACTCTAAACAATGTGTGTGTGTGTGTGTGTGTGTGTGTGTGTGTGTGTGTGTGTGTTTTCCTGTAACGAGGTTCAGAATATTATAGCATGTGGGCCAAATCTGAGTCAGGGCCTGTTTTTGTAATTAAAGTTTTATTGGAACACAACCATACTCATATGCTTATGTATCATCTATGGCTACATTTGCACTACAAGTATGCAGCTGAATGGTTATACTATAATAGCAGGGGTGAACAGTTGCACTGCATCAGCAGAGTTTAGTACTTGCAAAAGAGACCCTATGGCTCTCAAAGCCTAAAATATTTACCCTCTGGCCATTTTCAGAAACAGTTTGCTGACTCCTGCTCTACAACATTATTGGATCTGCTAGATTATACGACCCAAGTGGTAGAGCTGTTTGTACTGCAGCCTACACCTGCTCCTGAGCCTTTTTCTGCTCTGGGCCCCACTTGAAACTGGCAGCCTTGTAAGTCACCTGATGAATGAATCAGACAAGTACTGTGACTCTTTCTTAGTGGTAGAAAGTTCCAATACCCTGACACATACAGGTCATTGGACCTTTAAAATTACGAATGTGGCAGGCCCTTTGTTTTAGCAAGACCTTAACTTAACAAGGCATGTGGAGTACTTGATACTTCTGCTTACTAAGTCCTCAACAAAGAATCAGACAGATGTTCTGTAGAATGCCCAGACAATCAAGACCCCTTCAGACTATAAATTGACACAGTAGAGCAGAGTGAAGACAGTTCTTGGGCAAGGTCATGTACTATTTACTCTTCATTTCAGTGAATGCTTTTGATTTTCTCTCCTGACTGGGAATGAAATGTGTTTACTAAATTAACAGTTATTGTATTAATTTTCTGTTGCTGCTATAACTAATTACCATAAATTTAGTGGCTTAAGATAACCCAAATTTATCATCTCACCTTTCTGTAGATGATCAGTCCAACACAGATCTCACTGGGCTTAAGATTAATGGCAGGTGAAGGCATTCCTTTCTGGAGGCACTTGAGAAGTTTCCTTTACTTTGTTTGCCTTTTCCAGTCTCTAGATTCTGCCCACTTTTTGGAGGCACATGGCCTCCTCCCTCTATTTTAATTTTTATTTATTTATTTTTTAAATCAAGGTTTTATTTATTTATTTATTTATTTATTTATTCAACGTTTTATTTATTTTTGGGACAGAGAGAGACAGAGCATGAACGGGGGAGGGGCAGAGAGAGAGGGAGACACAGAATCGGAAACAGGCTCCAGGCTCTGAGCCATCAGCCCAGAGCCCGACGCGGGGCTCGAACTCACGGACCACGAGATTGTGACCTGGCTGAAGTCGGACGCTTAACTGACTGCGCCACCCAGGCGCCCCTCCTCCCTCTATTTTTAGAGCCAGTAATGTTAAACTAAGTCTTCTCACACTACCATCTCTCTACTTCTCTTCCTCTTTACTCTTCTACTTTTTTTTTTTTTGACATTTATTCATTTTTGAGAGAGAGAGAGAGAGAGACACAGAGTGCAAATGAGGGAGGGGCAGAGAGAGAGAGGGAGACACAGAATCCGAAGCAGGCTCCAGGCTCTGAGTTATCAGCACAGAACCTGATGTGGGGCTCGAACCCACAAACCATGAGATCATGACCTGACCCAAAGTCGGACGCCCAACTGACTGAGCCACCCAGGTGCTCCTTTACTCGTCTAGTTTTAAGGACTCTTTGGGCCCAGTTGAATAATCCAGGATAATCTCCCCATTTTAAGATCTGCTGTTAAGCAACCTTAATTCGATCTGCAACCTTAATTCTCCTTTGCTTGAAACCTTGCTTATTCCCAAGGTCTGGGGTTCAGGGCATACATCTTTGTGGGGACTTCACTGTGCATACCACATCAACATACCAAGTGCAGAATCTGTGTGGTTCTATTCTAGAAGATATGCCAAATCTGGCACAGCAGCTATGAGAATGGGTCTGTCACTTAACTATGTGCAATTTCGGTGTCATCTGCCATGAGCTATCTGAATTTTCTTGCAGGTTACTATTAGTGAATTCAATAAGGATATAAAGGAGGATAGCAAAACTTAGGTTTTTTTAAGTCTTTAAGTTTGGTAAAAACTTCTACCATTTGACTGGAAATTCAATGGCGTTTCTGATTTCTTTCAAGCTCCATTAATGAAGTTTCCAAAAAGGAGGTATATCTGCTTTGTCAAGAGAGATATTTTTCTATGCAGACATTAGTGATATAGAACGTATTATTAACAATATACATTGTAGTAGGGAAGAATCCAAATCGGGCCTCAAGATTTCTGTCCTTCGGTATATGCATCTTTGTATTATTCTCTCCCCTTGGGTAGGGAATCTTATTGGTTGACTTTGAATTAATCAAAAGGGAGATTATCTGGGTGGGTGTGATATATTCAGGGAACACTTAAGAAGGGACTGAGACTCTTCCAAAGACACTGAAAGTATTGGAAGGTTCATGACAATCTCTGTGAATTAAGAGGAATGCCTGACCTACAGCAAGCAAGGAAAAGGGATCTCAGTCCTACAACCAAAGGGAACTAAATTCTGCAACACCTGGATTACATTGGACAAAGACCCCTAAGTCTGGACGAGAACTGATTCCTGACAAACACCTTGACTTCAGTCTGATGAAACCCTGAACAGAGGACTCAGATAATCTGTGTAACACAAAAACATTGGGAAAACATAAAATTGTGTTAAGAAATGAAGTTTGTCATACTCTGTTATGCAGAATTAGCAAACTAATGCACATTTTACACATTTAGCCAGTGTTAATTTTCCTGCTAATGAACTAAGCAAAGTGTTATAAAAAGTTTCCACTAAAATTAATCAAAATTAGTCTGGCACTCTGTAAGTTATAAAGAATGTGTGTGTGTGTCTGTGATTTTAATTACTTTTTTATTAATCTTTTTAATTAATACAATTGCTATAGTCTAAATGTTTGTATCCCCTTCTCAAATTCATTTTTTGAAATCCTAACCCCAAAGATAATTAACAGGGAAGGTCTTTGGGAGGTGCTTAAGTCATGAGGATAGAACACTCATGAAGGGAACTAGTGCCTTATTAAAACGGCTCCAGCGGGATTCCTAGACCACTCCATGTGATGGCACAGTGAGAAGGTGTTGACTATGAACCAAGAAGGTCCTCACCAGAATGTGATTATGTTGGCTCCTTAATCCTGGACTTCTAGCCTCCAACTGTGAGAAATACATTTCTGTTTATGAACTACCCAATCTAAGGTATTTTGTTATAGCAACTTGATATAATGATCATAATCAACATGATTGTGACATTTCTTAGTGGTCTTTATGAGCATATGAAATACTTGATTTCTATTTTCATATACTTTATTTTATTCATATATATCAGAAGTAATAATGTTTAAATATCTATTTTATGTTTTAATTACCAATATTTTCCTGCATAATGAGTGCAATTGAGTGTGTGTATGTGTAGTTTCTGTTATACCCAGCTATGAGTCAGATAAAATTGTCTACTTGTTTCAAGAAAAATATTTTGCTTTCTCATTTGTTATAGACATAGTTTAAAGAAAACTTGGGGGCTGCCTGGGTGGCTCAGTTGGTTAAGTGTCAGACTTCAGCTCAGGTCATGATCTCACGGTTTATAAGTTCGAGCCCGGTGCTGGGATCTGTGCTGACAGCTCAGAGCCTGGATCCTGTTTCAGATTCTGTGTCTCTTTCTCTGTCTGCCCCTCCCCTGCTCGCATTTTATATCTCTCACTCTCTCTTTCTCAAAAATAAATAAACAATAAAAATGTTTTAAACAAAAAGAAAACTTGGTATTATTTTATTTGTTCTAATTTTATAAGTAGGTATACAATATTCTACTTATATCAATTTATATATATAATTTTCAATCCTACAGTCTACTTATATATCTTTTTTGTTTTATTTTGTTTGCTTTTCCATAAACCTTTACTTTTAGATTATCTTTTATCTTTAAAAATTCTATGGCCAATAACTAGTCTGAAAGGAACATTGAATGCATACACTTTGTTCATTGACTTTACCCCCTAAATCTCCTGTCTTGTGATTATAGGAATAATAACTGTTTAGAGTGACTTACCAAGGTAACACAACGAGTCAGTGGGAGAACCAGATGGCCTTAAACATAATCCATTACTTTTAGGCCATATCAGTGGCTATTTTTTACATATATTTATAGGAATAAATCAAATGACAGAAAACCTCACTTATTTGTCCGTGAAAGTCAGTCAGTATGCTATATAAAATAAAATGACCTTTGGAAATTGCAATGCTGATGCAAAACATAGCAAAATAAAACAAGGATTTTGAGTTTCCAGGTAAGGTCAATCAATCAGAAATCATGTAAAATACCTGAGGTATCCTAGAAACTCAGAAGTATTAAATATTAATTATATGGACTATCCCTTATAGCTTCTAAAATAATCTTTTTTTTAAAAAAATGACTTATTTATTTAGAGTGAGCACAAGTGAAGGAGAAGCAGACACAGAGAGAGAGAGAGAGAGAGAGAGAGAGAGAGAGAGTCTCAAGCAGGCTCCATGCTGTCAATTCAGAGCCCGATTTGGGTCTTGATTTTACGAACCATTAGGTCTTGACCTGAGCTGAAATCAAGAGTTTAATACTTAACCAACTGAGCCACCCTGGTGCCCTGGAGTATCCCTTATAACTTCTAATTCATTATCTTACACATTTGCTCTATGCTGATTTTTTTCACTTTATTGAGAATGATAGAATGCATTGGTGCTTTTTTTCCCCAAAATACAACTAAACAGAAATACAGATATCAGCAAGAATGTTTACAATATACAAATTTGTTTTGCTTTGTATCAGTAAAAAAATTCCTATGAGATTTTATATATGCCATGACAGCCAGTGCAGAATTGAACTGGAAGTGATTGAAGGAGAAGACATTCACAGCAGAAAACACATATTTTATCAAGGCATAGATAGGTTTATAAAGCTCAAAGAAAATAAATGTCTTTGTTAACATCTGTGAGAAACAAGGAAAAATTGGAGACTAACAAGAGATGAAATTGTTTAATTAACAGTATATACTGGAACACGTGTTTGATAGAGTTTGAATAATTAGGCAATTTAAAGTAATCCTCATGATTATTCCTGTCTCTGTCTCAGTTCATTTTTTGTTTTGTTTTGTTTTATTATTATGATTATGATTATGATTATTATTATTATTTTGGAGATGACTTAAACCTACATAAGGTAAACATGTCATGAATGGTGGGAGTGGGGTTTGCAGGCTGTGTGTGGCTTCCACATTGTGCTCTAAGAGTCAGCTCAGCAAACTGAGAGCATGGTCTCTAGAGCCAATCTCTCTGGTTTCTAATTCTAGTTTAAGCTCCGATTAGTGTCTGATCTTGGAAAGTTAATTAACCTCTGATTGCTCATCTATAAAATATAGATTGTAGCATCTACGTCATAAGGTTATTATACGGCAAATGAGATAACACTTTCAATGCATGTAAAATAGTGCTGGACGCATAATAACATCCATATTTAAAAAAAGGAAAGGAAAAGAAAAAAAAGAAATTCAATCACTTGCACTAAGCCCACTGAGGCTTACTACCCTACCTAAATGTAGTTACATTACCCTCAGGAATGTAATCTTCACTGGTTGGTGTGGACTCTTCTAGTCAGCACCAATGAGGTAATCTGCCACTAGTCCCCTTCTGTCTGCCGTAGGTGGGTTACCTAAGTCTGAAATAATCCTTTTGTTTGTTCATGACTTCCTTCTTCAGGTTTTAAAAACCTTTCCCTTTTTGTAGCTCTTTGGAGATCTTTTCTATTTGCTAGATGGAATCCTAACCAATTTGTGAATCATTCACTCAAACCAATCAGATTTTCAAATTTACTTGGCTGAATTTTTGTTATTTAATGGATTTGGTGGCAGCGTTGGGATGTGAAGTGAACATCTGGCAACATTAAGGGGCAATGAGAAACACAAGCATGGGACCCACACAAACTCCCTTTTCAGTCCTGTCTCTCTCACCATTTCTGAGGACCGTAACTAAGTTCTTCTTAGTTCTGAGCTCTGCTCTATTTGCATCGAGCTCCTTATCCATTTGGCTTTCTAATCAGTTGTCCATTTGTTTGGAATCACTGGCTCCACATTGGGAACTTCTGGTAGTTTGGACCACAATTCCCCATTTGATCTAACAGCCCAGCCCTTGGTTCTGTCCCCAGATTCCACATTGCAAACTGCTTTCTGCAGTTCTCCATTTGTTTAGAATCAGTCTGCAATCCTCATTTGTTTAGGTCTGATGGTTCAATCTGTTCCCCAGTCCCATCTTCCACATTTAGAATTATTGGAGGTGAAGAATTTAGAGTCATTGTTAGGGCCAAAATCTGTGGGCTGCTTCTAATACTGACATTGGGGAGAATAAAAACTGCAGAGTCCATAAAGTTTTAGATAAATATGATTAAATCTCTTTCTAAATTGCCTCAATATCCATTAAAGCCTGAGTCTACACAAGGTCTCACTCTAATAACACAAGGCCTAATTGCCTAGGGGCTAATCATTCCCTGTACCAGCTCCTGTAATAGACCCATCTTGCCAGTTGAGAAACCTAAAGTGAAGGGAAAGTAACTTCTCCAGGACTTGAGAGTTACTGACAACATAGTTATTCTCCATTTCCCAATTGTTCCAAACCTAAACACCCCTTTGTCTCAAATTCCACTGGACTCACAATGCTTAATTGTTGTGGTTCTTTGTTCAGCCTTTTTAGCATCACTTAGGCCTCCACAGGCAATATCTGTTTTTACCCGGAACAATTAATGATATACCTGGATAGTCAAACCTCAAGGGTTCACAGAGGACTCTATTTCTTCCAAGTACTCCACCTAGATTTAAGCACCCTCCAATTCCCTGGGAAATAGACCCTTCTGCAATATGTAGACAACCTCTTGCTGTGCTGTTACCAAAGAGACATTCATAAAAGATTGCAATCATTTGCTGCAATAGTTAGTTGAAGAGGGACATAAGGTCTTTAAGGAAAAATTATAATTATCTCCAGATACTGTTCATTACTTAGGTCATGATCTAAGCACTGAGTGAATCCAGCTATCCAAAAAGGATTAAGCTAATCTAAAGTTTTCCTAGACCCACAACTAAGTGACAGCTCTTCCATTCTTGGCTAGTTTTTGCAGACCATGGGTTCCTATCTTTTTGTTCATTGGCTTCTCCACTCTAAGAACTTACTAAAATTTCAGTCCCTGAACTCTTTCCTTGGGAACATGAACATGCCTTCAGTCTTTGTAAGAACTGCTGGCTCAAGGGCTACCTTACTATTCAAAACCTTTCACCTTATTTATGTGTGAAAGAGATAACCAAGCCCTTGGAAGACTCACACGAACATGGTAATAAATATAGGCTTGTTGCCTATAACAGCATATAACTTGATTCAGTTTCTCCTGCCTATCCCAGTTGTCTTAAGGCTGTAGCCACAAAGTTAGTAGAAGCCTCAGCAGATTTAATCTTAGGAAATGGCATTTAGAAACCACAAACTGTTCAAACTCATAACTCTGAATTGAATCAACATTTCTCTGAAAGCTGACTTACCTCCTATGAGATCCTTTTACCGCCTAATCTGCCTTTCAATATTACAAAATTCTTAATTCTGCTATGTTACTACCTCTACCTGACATAAGCAGGCCCAATAATTGTGAGGTGCTAACATCCAATTTTGTGATTCCATGTCTTGATTTACAAGGCATTACTTTAATTAACCTGAATTTGATCCTGATTTTTGGTAAGTCATACTGAGACATGGGAAAGAGAATTTGTAAGCTAGTTATGCTATGACTACCCAATATGAACTACTTGAAAAAAGAAACTTTCCACAAGCTATGTCAGCCTAGCAAGCAGAGCTTCAGGCCCTTACCAGAGCACACCAGTAATCAAAAGGATAAACTGTTACTATCTATATTGATACCTGGTATGCCTTTGGGGTCATCCATGATTTGGGGATTTTATGGAAACAGAGGGGTTTTATTATGTCCTCTGGGACCCCAGTAAAAATGGACAAATAAATGATTTTCTTACTGCCAATGTCTTACCTTCTGAAGTTGCTGTCATCAAAACTGGGGTTCACACTCAAAGGACCAAATCTGAGTATCAGGGGAATGCCCTAGCTGACTTTTATTCAAAGGCAGCAACAAAAAAATCCATAAAGGTTGTGGCACATGTGGATAAAGTCCACTCTTCTTCTGTAAAAAATGACTTCTTACTGTCAGACTTCTGCCATCCTGACATCCTTGCAACATGGTGACAGTTTACTCTCGAATTAGATAAATTAAGATGGACAAAGAATGATTGTAAATTAGATAAACAGTTGGGGTTATGGAGAATCCAAGATGGCCACTTTGTTCTTCCTAGCTCTCTGGCAAAACCTATCTTTTGGTTTTTGCATTCTTCTACACACTATGGTGCATTAAAGATGACTCAAATTATGAACAGACAATGGTGGGGACATTTCTATAAAATTGCTAAGACAGTCTACTATCAACCTTACCAGTCAGGTCCACAATCCTAAAAAATCTATTTTTGTCCGTGTAGACCTCAGACCTCCCTCAAGGGTGGTTGAGCACTTGCAGTTAGACTTAATTTAACTGCCACTTAGGATAGGTTATAACATATTCTTACTGTGTGTGCATGTTTTCCTTTGCCATAAGGCTGATGCCCTCACAGTGGCAAAGAAACTGTTAGAAAATGTGTGTCTCACTTGAGGTATACCTTTCATAATCTCCAACAATTAAGGTATGCACTTCACTGGGAAAAGCATATGAGCCTTAGCAAAAGCTTTAGAAACTTCTTGGAATTAACACTGTCCCTATCACCCTCAATCATCAGGCAAGGTCAGAAGAACTAATGGGATCCTCAAACTTAAAGTTTGCAAACTTGCTGGGGCAGCTGGGTGGCTCAGTAGTTTAAGCATCTGACTCGTGGTTTCAGCTCAGATCATGATCTTACAGTTCATGAGTTCAAGCCCTGTGCAGGGCTCCATGCTGACAGCACAGACCCCGCTTGGGATTCTCTTTCTGTCTCTCTCTCTCTTTCTCACTCTCTCTCAAAATAAATAAATAAACTTAAAAAAATCTCTAAACTTGCTGGAATTACTAGACTCCTTTGGCCTAAGGTACTGCTTCTGGTTTTTATGACTATTTTCGGTGTCCCCTTTGGAAAACATAAACTCCTTCCACATGAGATAGTCACTGGTAGAACAATGTTTATTGGTATACAATTTTCTGCTTATCTTTGGTGTCTCATGCTTGTATGACCAGCTACTGTGAGTCTTTAACGTCCTCTGCTAAAGCCTATCATTAACAGTTTAAAGGAGTTTCCTGGGGACGTCTGGGCGGCTCAGTTGGTTAAGTGCCTGACTTCAGCTCAGGTCATGATCTTGCGGTCTGTGAGTTCGAGCCCACGTTGGGCTGTGTTGGCAACTCAGAGCCTGGAGAATGCTTCAGATTCTGTGTCTCCCTCTCTCTCTGTTTCTCCCCCACTTTCTCTCTCTCTCTCTCTCAAAATTAAATAAACATGAAAAAATATTTATTTTTAAAAGGTTTCCTGGATCCCAATTCAAAGACTCTTGTTGGTCACAGATGGAGCCTAGTAATCGGGTATTCTGGAAACAGTCCTTGAGCCCCTGTAGAAGGAACCTTGCCAAGTGCTCCTGACAAGTGACACTGCTGTAAAACTAGATGGCATTGAATCTTGGGCACACATCTTACAGCTAAAGAGTCTTCATCTGACATCCAGCTGTCTACAAAAGCTAGAGACCTTGGAACCAAACTGATGAAAAAGAGAAGTAGCTGACATCAAGGTACACTGCTTCCACCCAAGACATCGGATTCATATTTTAACTAAATGTGAAACTCTTTCTTCTCTTCTTCCCTTTAGCGTTGGTCTGGGAAAATAATGCCCTCATCCTTATTTCCCAGGCAATTGCTCAAGTGGACTACCTTCCAGTAGCTGGATTTGTCATCGAAAATTCTGATCTACCCATGATTCAAGAGATCCTCGGGTCCTCCCTGTGATCAATATTTCTTCTATTTCCAATGTCACTGCAAACTACAATTGACCCCTCTGAGAAGTTTCTCATTGAGTTTAACTTATACAACCAGAATATCCAGTACCCTGTTTTTACTTTCTCTGATTTATAACTGTACATCCTAAATTAGACACAATTACTTATGTAAATCTTAGTACATTTGCACCCCCATGTTCCCATGATTATTTAGATCAGATCTGCCCCTATTCACTAAGATATCTCACCAGCAACACCCATCTTCACAAGGTATTTGGAATGACTCTTTCTTTCAGGCTAGAGATTTTCTTCCCTTATGTGCTAAAAACCTGACTGACCTCTGGCTAGAATGAGTAAATTCAGCAATCCTTGTGAATGGATCTATTAACAGTACCTCCTTAACAGGAATGGCTCATGTCCCAGCAGGGTTTGTCTTTGTTTTTGGTGGTTATCCTTTTCCTTGGACCTATGAGTGCTTGAATAGCTGGTGCACAGCCAGACCGTGGCTCTTAGGTTATCTAACTGTGCCCCTAATTTTTCACAAGTGAACTAAGACATGCCATCGGTCAAACTCCCCTGGATTTACGTTATTGAGTTAGAAAGGACCTACCACGGGGGACGATTCAAGATTTGTTTCCTTTGGCAGAGTCATACTTCCTCCTTACAAGTAAATGTAAATGAGAATATGTTCAGAAACTTCTCCTTAATACTTGAAGAGATTGCAGATTGTATTGCTAAGATGATAGCTGCCCAACAAAGATCCTTAGACTCTGGCCAAAATTACTCTTGATTATCTTTTAGCCGAGTAAGGAGGAGTCTGTGCTGTGGTCAACACCACCTGCTGCCCCTGGATTAACATAGGGAATGTCAAACTCAATTACAAAACATCACTAAGCAAGCCATTTGGCTTAAAAAGTTGATTCCTTCAGTTGGTTAAGCATCTGACTCTTGATTTCAGTCAGTGCAGAACCTGCTTGGGATTCTCTCTCCCCGCCACCCCCCCAGCCTGCCCCCCTTCTCTTTGGCCTTTGCCCATGCTTGTGCTGTCTCTCTCTTAAATATATATATATATATATATATATATATATATATATATATATATAATAAATATATAAATATTTATTATATATATATATATTTAAATTATATATATTTAATGCTATTCCTTCAACAGGGGTCTTTCTTTGACTTATTTGATTTTGGTTGGTTTGGGTTTTGGAGACCATGGCTCCAAAGTGTTCACTAAACACTGGGAATTATCCTGCTTATTATAATCAAAATAATGCCCTGGGGCATTGTATTCTCTCAAAAGCTTCGAATTCATGTTTGCAGCCCCTAACCACCAAGTGAATTATTTCCTTAGGACTACAACATTAGAAAAGCAAAGAGAATGACCAACTTAAAGATTGTGAACTTGAAGCCATGACCTGTGAATATCACGGGGGTTAAGTAAAAACAGCATAACCTATAGATACCACATAAAGGAACACCAGAACTATGAGAACTGCAAAATGGTAACTGAGAGTGGTGTTAATGCCTCGAATTTTGATTACATCTTTCAATTAAGCTGTGAGTTTGATCAAAAGGGGGAAATTTTAAAAACAGAAATAACATGCCCCAAATGGAGTCACCTGTGCTAAGCCCATGATGACCTAATACCTAACCTAATCACAGTTACAATCTTCTCCAGGAAGTAGTCTTAACTGGTCAGTCTGGAATTTTCTGGTTAGCACTAATGAGGTAATCTGCCACATAGTCTCCTTCTGTCCCCCTAGGTAGGTTGCCTATACCTGAATTTTTTTTTCTCTTTTGCATTTATGATTTCCTTTTCCAGACTTTAAACTTTTCCTTTTCTGTAGCTCTTTGGACCTCATTTCTACATCTTGGATGGAATGCTGCCTGAGTCATTAATCATTCAATAAAGCCAACTTGATCTTCAAATTTACTCAGTTGAATTGTTGCTATTTTACACATACAAGGATGCATTAAATGAAAATAAATAAATGTGCTCCTTTTACATTTAGTATACTGCACAGTCACCACATCAACTTCCCAGAAAGAGGATGATGTGACATTTTGGGAAAGGTCATAGAATTTGAAATAACTCAGCATGAAATTAGCCAAATACATTTGTGAACTGTCATAATTATTATATAACAATAGTAAATTTTCATCAAGATGCTATAAAGAAAGGAAAAAATTTTATCAAACCTCATGGTGCTACTCAGGTTTACTATTATTTTACCCTTTCTCATAAGTGCCTCATATACACATGGATAGAGACAGTGACCTCAGTCACATTAGCAGAACAATTTATAATCACTAGATCTAAGTGGTATAAAATAGCAGGGAAAAACAAATCCAAAAAATGAGGATGCTTACATAGTTGCTTAATCTTTAAACCAAGAATACAAATGTTGTTAATATCTTTATGTATGTCTATATTTGAAAGTTATCTTACATTCTTGATAAACCATGAAGACAAACATTGAGAGCTTTGCAAGCTTACAGGCATTTGGAAGTTAAGATAATTTCTAAAAAGTGTTTCTATTATGTAACAGTGTTTTGGTAGTAACAGTAAACTCTGCTTAGTACAAAACAAAGATTTAATCATAGCCTAAGCCTATTCTCTTCATTAAATTTCCACTAATGAGCAACTGCTAAGGCAATATTTCATTCCAAAACAGGAAGTTTCTACTTGCAAATTTAAATGCTTTTAAATTAGCATTTAAATGTATCCTATAAGCTTGTATCAGGCAGAGTTATTATTCAATAGCATGATCATTGTCGTGGTAATTATTATGTAGCATTTAATGAACACTCACTGTGTATTTGGAACCTTGCTAAATATAGTGTGTTTTATTTTGTGGATTTCTGATGACTTTTTTTTCCTATTAGAACACAGAATATACATCTCACTTCAAGCCTAACACATAGTGATGAAAGGCTAAAGGAATCTGATGTGTTTTTAATTTTTGTTTCTTAACAGTTTCATCTATTCTTTAGAATTCAAGAACTCAAGAGAAATTACTTTTTAAAATTATAACTCATTCATTGGTTGGTTTGCTATTTGCGGGTGTGAATTTTGTGGGTCTTATTCTGAAATTATGTCGTTTTCAAAAAACAAAACATTTTTAATATTTTTATATTTTATCCAGTTATTTGATTAGTGTTCTTTTTATAAAATGCAATTTTCTGTTTTTATCTGATATATTGTTTATATTCTATAATTTTCATTCAAGCACATTCTTACTAATTTGGGAAAAAACACTGCAGTTGCTATTATTACATAACATAACTCTACAAAGCAATATTGAATATCATAATTGAAACATTATTTTTTCTATCCAAAATTGCTCTTTATTTTGGTTAGATTATCAAATATTTTGCTTGGTAATCTTTCAGTGCTTTCCTTCAGTTGCATGGCTTTGATATCAATGCATTTATTGAGACAAAACCTCATTGAAGAGTTGAAACAACCACATTCAACCACTTCCCTTGTTCCTGTGAAAGTCTATAAAAAAAACAAATTGAGAAATAAACAAAAAGTCATCACAGAATTAATGTCATTGAACACCAACACTGTTCAGTATTAAATATTGTAGTTGGAAGTATGTTACCTTGGACATTTCTTCAAAGTGAGGAAATTTGCTAACGTCAAATCATTTGATTGGAATTATTATCTTTCAAAAGTTTTTGTTTAAAAATAAAGAAATCTTTATAAATACTGCTATTTTAAATAATCTCGGTGAAACAGTGATCACATGGCTTATGAATAAAATATTTTGTGGTATGAGATGTTAGGCTATAAAACCCACAAATTTAACAGATAGTAAGTAGTTCAGTAAGACATTGAATTGTGTTAACATTATTGGTCATCTTGTAACTAAAAATTATTTATCACTGCATAAGGTACATTTCTCACGTATATATGTGAATAAAAATAGATAATATAAAAGTACAGGTAAAGGGCATTAAAATTTTCTATTACTAGCTATTTTGCCCTCTGATATTTGAGTGATTTCCTATATAAATTCACATGGAAGTCCATTTGCAGAAAATTTGCTGAGAGTGAAACAATGTTTGCTAAAAGCCTTAGGGTAACTTTACACATTAATAAATATTCATTTAAATTCTAATAAGCTTCAGAAATGTGAATGCTAGGGGCATCTGGGTGTCGTAGTCAGTTAAGCGTCCAACTTTGGCTCAGGGCATGATCTCACAATTGGTGGGTTTGAGCCCTGCAATGGGCTCTGTGCTGACAGCTCAGAGCCTGGAGCCTGCTTCCGATCCTGTGTCTCCCTCTCTCTCTGCCCCTTCCCTGCTCATGCTCTGTCTCTCTCCCTCTCTCTCTCTCAAAAAGAAATAAACATTAAAAAAAATTTTTTTTTCAACTTTTTTATTTATTTTTGGGACAGAGAGAGAGAGAGCATGAATGGGGGAGGGGCAGAGAGAGAGGGAGACACAGGATCGGAAGCAGGCTCCAGGCTCTGAGCCATCAGCCCAGAGCCTGACGCGGGGCTTGAACTCACAGACCGCGAGATCGTGACCTGGCTGAAGTCAGACGCTTAACCGACTGCCCCACCCAGGCGCCCCAAAAAATTTTTTAAAGTAAATGTGAATCCTATAATTTACAAAAAAAATTATGGAGATTATATTTTATTAACAAATAATTAGCTTTGTAAATGTTATTTTTAAAATATTTGTTTATTTTGAAAGAGAGTGGGGAGGGGCATAGAGAGACAGAGAGAGAGAATCCCAAGCAGGCTTGAAGCAGCGTTCAAAATCATAAATCATGAGATCATGACCTGAGCCAAAATCAAGAGTCAGTCGGTCACTTAACTGACTGAACCACACAGGCGCCCCTTTTGTAAACTTTGAATAACAAATATTTCTCTATTATTTTTTAATCTTTCTTACTGTCCCCTTCCATGGTAACAGTTTGCTGAACTGCGTTATTATCGCGCAACCAGGATATTAACACTGATACAACCACCCATTTTTTTTCAATTTTCTCCAGTTTTGCTTGTACCCATCTGTGTGTGTGCATGTGTGTGTGCATGTGTGTGTGTGGGGGGGGGCATTTAGTTTACTACAATTTTATCACATGTGTAGGCTCATGTTAAGACACTTAACAGCTCCAGCCTCACAAATTCTTTCATGTTGCCCTTTTATAAGCACACCCACTTCTCTTCCACCCTCTCCCACTGCTCCCCAACTGAATATTTCAAAAATGTTATTTAAATGGTGTCATACAGTATGTATATTTTGTAGATTGTTTTTTTTCACTCAGCATAATTCCCTGAAGAATCATTCAAGTGATTGTATTTACACTTTTTATTGCTGAATGGGCTTCTCTGAAACGTATGGACCAGAGCTTTTTTTAACCATTTTGCTGAAGAAGGACATCTGGGTTGATTCCAGTTTATGGCTATTATATATAAAGCTGCATTAAAAGATAAACTGGGGCATTCTAAAAATTTGAAGAGTTTTTTTGTTTGTTTGTTTGTTTGTTTGTTTTTAAGAACTTGAGTGCAAATAAATTCTAGTTGGGGAGCATGAAACCAGGAGTGGTCAGGAGTGCTCCACCAAGAAGAGCAAGGGGAATGACCTCTATGGGGAGAAGGGGCAAATGCAAATAATTATCTGATTGGCTATCGCTCAAAGACCAGTTAGCTGTTTGTGATTGGTTGTCCTTAGGTTTTGATTTTTTAACCTTGAGATATTTACAGTCTTAGATGTCAGTTTGTCTATACTGACCACCATAGTATTTGAGATACCTCAGTCTAATGGTCTTGTTCAATTAATTTAATAATTAAATTCATAGTGGTATAAGCACTATGCTTGGTCACCATCAAGTTTGAGTTATTCTTGTTTCATCATGGGAGAAAACGGTCTTGCTGTCCATCTTGCTCTTTATCTTTTTTTCTGTTTCTCCCAAGCACAACGAGACCATCTGTGGTACTACTGATGTCTGTAAACATGCATTTAAGATCCTTGAGTTTTAACACAGCACACCAGAATGACTACAATAATGACTATTAGGAGGATAACACTAGGAGACTTTAGGATACTCCTTAGTCAGAGCTCCCATGAACTAAACCGGCTGATATCAAATAAATCAAAGAATGTACCGGAAGGAGTACCAACCTGTTTTGGCCAACTGACTTTGTTAATTTCTTTCATTTGTTAGACTACTGGAGGTGTTGTTCCAGGCACCACAGGAGGTATTTGTTATAGCACAGATTCCTCCTTCAGCCAGTAAGTAATCTAAGGCAATTCTATTATCTAAAGCTACCTTAGCAAGAAAAGCTAGGACTTTTGTTGTGCAGTCAGAGCCTTTAAAGTAGATTCAACGATAGTTACCAGAGTTAAGGAGCATTGTCTTCCTGTGCATTAACAGAGAGAAAAAACACGTAGTAAAAAGACAAAAGGAGTAAAGATTTAATATTGGAGATGAAGATCTTGATCCATGATCTTTGGAGAGTCATTCACCTCAAGATGCCATCTGCTTCTGGGAAAGAACCTAGGGTCAATTTTAGTTTTTGGCCTCTAGGTGGTGTGAAGTTCCAGGAGTCTGGAGGACCCTTGTTAATCGGGAGATGTGAATCCAAGGTTCAAGTCCCTGTAATTTGGCTGCTATCTGGATAGTGTGAAGGGCCTGGGATGGCCCCTTCTAAGAAGGTTCAAGACAGTCTTTGTACGTAAAGATCCCAAATCAGAAAGCTGGGAGAAAATCAAAAGTGTGGTTTAGAGACTCATAGCCAGATATTTGAGGAAACTGAAAGAAGTCAGCATCCAGACCTCATTTCTAGCAAATATAATTACAAAAAAACAAATAAAAACAAATAAACCTAATTTTACAAAAAAAGTCTAGTCTCATTAAACTTGGTCTGATAATTTATATAAATGCAGCAAGAATACTTATTGACCATATAGGTTTTTTTTAAATCTGCTTTGCTGGAGCTTCTCATAAGGAATTTTAGATTGGACTTTTAAAGCCTCTCCAGACTAAGAAGCCAAGCCAAAGACTTGTCATCAGACTTCACCTGTAATGTCTACAATTTGGGGTTAATTCCTTTCATCTTGAGGTCCTCAAGATGCCCTGAGGTTCCTGGGCCTACCAAGAAGTAACTCACCTGATGAGGCTGCCAGGAACCCTATAAACAAGGTACCAGTCTGTTTTTTTTACAAGAGGTTTTATTAGCTCCATAAAGTCATCTGTATCTTTTTAAAACTGTATGGTTATATCTCATTTTTTGCACATCCCCAAATATGACATTCCAGTTAAAGCCTTGGTTTCCAATTGTGTCCTGTTATAAGTAGAGAAAATTCTTGTTGAACTTATGCAAATAATAATATTGTCATGAAAGTAAGACAACTCAATGAGTTTCTAAATTCTGGAGGGATCAGATAGGGAGAAAAAGTAAATGTTTCAATTCTATTCCCAAAGTATACTTTGGATACCTCAGAGCCTGGAGCCTGCTTCTGATTCTGTGTCTCCCTTGCTCTCTGACCCTCCCCCACTTATGCTGTCTGTCTCAAAAATAAATAAAAATTAAAAAAAATTTAAAAAAACACAACTTTTTCCTTGAAACATCGCTCATTCCTTAATGTATTGTTTTTTCCAAATTTAAGGAAACCTTTTTCTCTTTTCTCTTAAGCCGACTATGACTTGCAGCAATTTGGTAAGTTTGCCTTTGTGTTTTTTTGTTTTGTTTTGTTTTGTTTAACGTTTATTTACTTATTATGAGAGAGAGAGAGAGAGAGAGAGAGAGCAGGAGAGGGGCAGAGAGAGAAGGAGAGAGGGAATCCTAAGCAGGCTCCACTCTTAGCACAGTCTCAACACAGGGCTTGATCTCAATGACTGTGAGATCATAACCTGAGCCAAAATCAAGAGTCAGATGCTTAACCAACTGAGCCATCCAAGTGCCCCTCAAGGAAAAAGTTGTAAGAAAATCTATAATCATGCTTACCAGTTTATTAAGTCCCATGTTATTAATTCTTATTCCACCTGAATTCTGGTTTTCCATTTGTTCTCGAGATTCTCGCCCATTTCAGTGGCATGATCTTACAGTTATCAGAAATCTATATTCTAGAGTACTTGTCAGAATCCTTCTCATAAATCCCTCTAAATATGAAGCACTTTTGCAAAAACAATAAAAACAATAACTATCTACAAATGACAAATGGCCATAATTAAAGATCTGATGATAGTTTATTTGGTAAGGAAATGCCATTATTTCTGTAGCATATTTATAACAATTGGACCATATAAGTATTGATAAATCTCTATGAACTTCAAACAATTTCTGCAATACCTACATTAGTAATGTATGTGTATATACATATAACTTGAGGTTTAAGACCACTTCTTATTGGCAATGTTTCCCATGTAATTAAATATATTAAATAAACCTAATTAATTTTAACACTTCTCTTTTACAAGGTGGAGAGACAAATTCTTTGTAATTTTCCAGGGATCATCTGGGAAATCTCAAAGTTAGTTTGAGGTCAAAAAGACCCCATTTAGAAATTGATTTTGGGTAGTTGTCAAAACATCAAAAGGTTTGAACATTTGACTAAATTGAATCACAGATCATTATGAAATAATACTTATCTATGTAACCAGAGTGACAATAGAAGATTTTAAAGGCAAATGGAAAGTTACATGAGTGTGAACAAAAACTTAGTTCTTTTAATACTGAGAAAACTCAGTTTTCCCGAGTAATCAAAGACCTGATAAAGACAATAGGAAGCATAGGAAATTATTTTGCTAAAACCTAAAATCTTTGCTTTCCAGGCAGATTACCCAAAAAGTAAAGAACAACTTTTTATACCTCTTACCACAATCACATCAAAATAGTCCAAAAAAACATTGTCCTTTTAACAGAGAGAAAACAAATTCTAATTTCACATAAGTGTACTTTCAATATTGACTCATTATTTAAACACTTAAATAAACCCATTTCAATCCTAGTCAGCTTGACCATACATGAAATTCCTTTTCCAAGATTCCTTTCCCACAAATCTACAACTTCTTAAAATAATCATTCAGGTTTTTCCTATATTTTTCCTCTTTCTCACTCTGCAGAAAAACAAAAAGCAAAATAGTTATCCTTCATTAGGCCAAATTAGTCTTTTTCCCTTAACAAAAATATGTCCTTAATACTTTTCTTTATCCAAAAAACACAATTTAATTTCCTTACCTACTTTCATATACAGCTTTCTTTTAGCCTTGCTATTCCTGATAGTTTTAATTACATGGATTGATTAGAATTCTTAATGCTTAGAAACTTTAATTTCTATTGAAAAATAAGAAGTAAGCAATATGGACTGCTGTTACACTAGAATTCTATGGATTTGCAGGTTTATGAATGCATTTCATAATTTCTAGAAGTATATTTTTTCTCATGGTAAATTTATCCATGTGGCACAAGACATGCTTACTGATAGATGAAATACCTTTATTTTCTTTGTAATAAGACACCAAAACTAGATAAACTTGAATTCAAAAGTTGTTTCAATATTTTCTTTATTTAAAGATGACCTAGATATTTAATGAATGTTCATCATTTAACTTAATTTACTATAACTTTAAGTTTTCAGATTACCAAAAAGATTTGGGAAATTATTTTTATTTTTTAATTTTTTTAATGTTTATTTTTGAAAGAGAGAGAGACAGAATGTGAGCAGAGGAAAGACAGAGAGAGAGGGAGACAATTTAAAGCAGTCTTCAGATTCTATCTTAAATTAGATGCAGTTAAAAGTTTAGAGCCTTATCTTACTGGGTTTCATCTGAATTATAAAAATTAGAGCTAAAACTGGATTAGGTAACCACACTTTTTTTCTTTTTAAAAAATTTATCTTAGAGGGTTGAAATCAAGAGTAGGACACTCAATTTACTGAGCCACCAGATGCCCCAGGCTTTTTTGGTAAAATTTTGTCACAAGGTATTTGTCATGTTCCAACCAAGTAATGTTAGAACTTTCGTTATTCTCTGCAATATTCTGTAAATATTACAGAAGGTTATTGGGCAGCATCAAACATCATCATGAGACAGTTTGAGATAGCTAGTATGTTTTAGCTTTTGAGGAGAGTTTGCTGTTTTCAATAAATCCTTTTCAAACAGAATTCAGCGCGAGCAACTTCCTTTATATATCAACTATATCATAACTACTGAGGGCTGTTGATTTTATTTTATTTTATTTAAAAAAAATTTTTTTAACGTTTATTTATTTTTGAGACAGAAAGAGACAGAGCGTGAATGGGGGAGGGTCAGAGAGAGAGGGAGACACAGAATCTGAAACAAGCTCCATGCTCCAAGCTGTCAGCACAGAGCCCGACGCGGGGCTTGAACTCACAGACCGCGAAATTGTGACCTGAGCCCAAGTCGGCCGCTTAACCGACTGAGCCACCCAGGCACCTCATGAGGGCTGTTGATTTTAATAGTTAGCTAGGACATTGTTCTGAATATAGTCTTTAAGCTAAATAACTGAGTTTCTTTGGATATTACTTTATATCCCAGAAGTAAATATTTACTTTTAAATGTGTTGAGATATCTAAAAAATTAGAGAAAAAAAAAAACAAAACCTTTCCTTAATAATGTGCTGAAATTATGAACAACCTCAAGGCCCATCTAACTGCTCTTAGTAAAGATGTTAATTAATAAAACTGTTGTAAATTGGCAAGCTTATATCAGCGCTGAATAGAATCAGCAGGGATTAACACAGCATTTTGTAACACACAAAATTGGCATTAACCAATAAAAACACATTGTGATGTTTTGATTAAAGTCTGCCTCCTTTAGCCTAGTTAGAGCTAGCTGTTAGTTCAGTGAGAGTTTATCCTTACCATTATGTCTCTACCACGTGACCGAATTCTTGATACATAGTACATGGTCAATAAACACTGAATGAATTCAATGTGTATCAGACATGGATTAGCTTCCATTCAGTGGATGACTGACTATCTTTTGGGGGAAACAAATGGCTTTTTATTTACTAATCTAATTTTGTAATTTGTTTAAGTCATAAAATGTTTGGGAGTTTTTTTAAGGAAAATTAAGAGGCAACTAAA
Source organism: Felis catus (assembly GCF_018350175.1). Lineage (NCBI taxonomy): Eukaryota > Metazoa > Chordata > Mammalia > Carnivora > Felidae > Felis > Felis catus. Next base: position 53,531,813 of record NC_058371.1, on the reverse strand, counting down.
AATGTCACACAACCATATTAAGAGTATCATGCTAGGCCTTGGCTCTAAGTAACCAAGAGGTAATAAAGAAATGAAGGGGTGCCTTGGTGGCTCAGTCGGTTGAGCATCTATCTGATTCTTGATGTTGGCTCAAAATCAAGGATCAGGATCGTGGGATCGAGCCCGGCGTTGAGCTCGGCACTGAGCAAGGAGTTTGCTTAAGAGCTCAAGATATGCTCTCTCTCTCTCTCTCTCCGTCTGCCCCTGTACCCTGCTCCTTGCATGCTCTCTCTCTAAAAGAAAAAAAAAAAATTGGAGGAAAAGGAGGACCCCTCAGTAAAGAGACCAATAAAAAAAAAAAAAAAAAGCCAACTGGTAGCAGCGAAAGAGCACCTAGAGATAAAAGAGAATTGTTAAAAATTGTTTCTTGGGAATTATAAAATAAAGTCATAATTGATGTTTAAAAAAACACATTATAGTGCAAACCATAAGTTCACCTTTTTTTCACCATGTAAACTGGAACGAATCACACGGTTTTTATGTTCAAAGTACTTCCATAACTCTCTCTCCTGTATCTTTAACTTTGTCAAGGAATTTAGGATTTAACAGAACTTTGCTGGTTAGCTACAAGGACAACTACTTCCTTGCTACACAGTGACAAAAGAAGAGACTCCAGTGTCTCCAAAGTGTTTATTGGTAGCACACAGTGCTGTCTAAAAGTTTTCACTGAGTGTTCAGGCTTCTTCTGCAGCAAAATGTCAATTCAATGGGAAAGATCATAGAAAAAGAGTATGAGTGGGCAACAAAGTGGCAGATGAGTTTCAATAACTGCAAAACACTGCATTTTGGTAAAAATAATTTTTAAAATGCTCCATATTGATCGAAGGAGCCGAGCAATACAATGTGACCCAACAGAAGACGTGTGACTGTAGATCACGTCCAAGAGATTCTGGCCAGAGTGAGCCATTGAACCAAAAACGGCATGACAATTGCTTCTGCATCAAAAGAATTCAATCACATGTGGTACAAAACACCAAACCCCAATCTGGCATTGTATGTGGAACTCTGATAGTTAATCAAAAGTACATATACTGATATTGAAAAAAATTAAAAGGATAGAGAAATGGAGTTGTGGAGTATATTAATGTAAGAATAGACCAACATTTGTTATTTATTTCTGGTTTAACAAAAAAAAAGTATGAAAATGGGTATAATGAAAATTGATAAACTTATCAAAGCTATAGAGTAAAATGCTTTTCCTTTCTACCTCTTTCACTTCTAGTCTGCTCACAACCCTTTGTAATTGGCTTAAATTCCTGTCATTCTAATACAGTGGATGCGGCCTTATCTTGATATTACTCAGCTTCTCAGAAAAATTTGATATAGTCCCCAGATCTCCTCTTGAAACATCTTTTTTTTTTTTAATATAATTTATTGTCAAATTGGCTAACATACAGCGTGTAAAGTGTGCTCTTGGTTTTGGGGGTAGATTCCTGTGGTTGAAACATCTTTAATTCTAGTGACACAAGACTTAGCTGATTTCCCTTCTTCTCCATCTCTTGCTGGATTTCCCTCTTCTATTTGATTTCTTCGTATTGGAATTCCCCAAGATTCCTAATGAGACACCTTCTCGGCTAACCACATAGTCTTTGTGCAATGTCATCTAGTCCTCAAGACCAAGACTTTCAAATTTATGTTTTTGGGCCTGATCTCCCAACTGAGATCTGGAATCATATTTTGTCAGACTCCTTGACATATCCTCTTAGATATAGGTTGGTCTTAAAAAAAAAAGAAAAAAAAAGCTAACAAGTCCAGAAACACAACTGTTAACTACCTTCCCCATCCCTGCCAATTGTTTCTTCTCTTGATCACCTTTCAGACAATGGCACCATCTAATATCCCAAACTTAAAAGATACTTCTGGTTCTCTTTCTCTGGACCCCAGCATAAGACCCATCAGCAAACTCAGTTAATTTCACTTTCAGTAGACTCTAAATTCCATTGCTTCTCACTATCGTTACAAATAGTACGTAGTGTAACATTATCACCTAGAACATTATAATAGCTTTTTAACTGGTCTATCCACTCTCATGTAACAACAGTGTTATCTAGTCTTTCCAGAATAATGAATAATGACAGAGTGAGGAGAAAATATATCATAAAAATGATAGAGCTTCTAAAAATATAAATGAAGTAATTTCACGCTCCTTCCTAAAAGAAACAGGATAAAACCTCCAATGTTACTTACAATCAAAGTAATTCCTTTTACCAGGGCCTACCAGTTCCTACCAAATCTGGCTTTTGCTTATTTCGAGGCTTACTTTGTATCTGTCCTCCTGTTCACTATACTCTAGTCAAATCACCTTTTTTTCTGTTTTCAGAATATGTTATTTCCAACACAGTGTCATATTACATGTTTTTCCTCTTGTCCCAAAAGTTCTTCACGAAGATCTTTGCATTACAGCATTACACTATTGCATTCAGGTAATGGCTCAAATGTAATAGTGGCCTTTACTGGGCACTCAATTTTAACTAGTACAAGTACTCAGTTCTGGGACATTTTATATCAAATATTCAATTAAGGGTATTATTTTTTATAGCATTTATTTCCACTTAAATTATCTTTTTATTCATTTATTTTCTACAAGTTTGTTCTCTCTGTAAATAATTTATTTTTCTCATTCACTGTCCTGCCCCACATAACTACAACCATTTGGGCTTTTTTAGTATTTACTCAGTAAATATTGTGAATATGCTTTTCAAAAAAATAAATGGTGTTGTTTAGGAAATCATACCATTCCTGAACTAACAGCTATTTCTGGTTATTTGAGAGGCATTTTTTTTTAGAGAATAATGTATATTTATATGATGATATGTTATTGCAATATTAATAAGCAAATATTGAAATAAAAAGTAATATTTCAATAAGTAATTGAAATAATAGGATGCTCATTTAAAGAAATTATAGAAGACTTTCAAAAACTTAATTTAAAATAAATGTTTTAGGTTAATAATAAGGCTGTATTTTCTTGACATATGATAAAAATTCAGTTTATTCAAATGTATTTAAGAAATGATTCTTCATTGAAAAGACCTATAGAGGGGCGCCTGGGTGGCGCAGTCGGTTAAGCGTCCGACTTCAGCCAGGTCACGATCTTGCGGTCCGTGAGTTCGAGCCCCGCGTCAGGCTCTGGGCCGATGGCTCGGAGCCTGCTTCCGATTCTGTGTCTCCCTCTCTCTCTGCCCCTCCCCCGTTCATGCTCTGTCTCTCTCTGTCCCAAAAATAAATAAACGTTGAAAACAAACAAAAAAACAAAGTTGAAAAAAATTAAAAAAAAAAAGACCTATAGATTAGAAAGCATACCTGTGACATAGAACTCATTTGAATTAGACTTTGTAAATAAACACTAATGGTGACAGACATAAAATAATAAAGCTTAAATGTTTTACATTTCTCTCCATATTTTGTAAGCTCATTTTATAACTCAAAAGTTTCTTTATCTTTGCTCCCACATTAAAATCATTCTAGATGATGTTAAGTTATTACTCTGCAATACTTTGCATTGTAGTAGTACATTGAACTACTGCAATAAGTAAATTAAAGGTAAGGAAAGTAAAAAATAGATTATAAAGTTTCAATAAATGCTACTCTTTCACATTTACATTTACAATTACTCAACTTCATTATAAAAATCTTTAACTTTTACAAATTTGTCTCTTATCACTGCAGATGAAAAAATATTCCCTGTGATGACTATTACAGTTCTCATGGTTGCAAAATTTTGGTTAATTACTTATGCTCATGAAATATCTGCTGAGACCTTCTATTACAGGGACCAAAATATTTTTGCTATTTCAAAATACATGATCACATATGTACATATGTGCACATGTAAATATGTGTGTAAAATAATTGCCAAGATACTGAGTCAGCTTAGTGCCATCAAGTCATGTTGGAGCTTATGCTTTTTCATACTCCCACTTATGTACGGGGTGAAGGCCCTGTTCTCTGTTACCTAGGAGCTGTGAGCTTTATTATTGCAGCTGTCCATGTGGAGCTGTCAATATAGGAAGGAAGTGAAAGTTATTACTTTAAAGGATCCATGGTCAATACGCAAAAATGTTGTTCTTAGAAAACCTACACTTTGAGACAAAACAGAAGAAGAATTCATATGTGGCTGCCCCAACAAACAAAACAGGATGATCTTTGGCCAATTAGAGTCTCTAAGAGCAGTGTCTTGGCCTCAGTATTTTGATTGATCCTCAGCAATGAATGTACTCGGGACTTTACAGTTCCCTGATAGTAACCAAGCATTTCTCCTGCCAGGGAGATTTAGGCCAGGCCAGATCCTTTTATTACTGCTATGAGCAACACCTCTTCTCAGTTTAACTCCATCTCTTTCCTTCCCCAGTTGGGAGGCTCTCTAATGCTCAAATATGGTTTGAAAGTAAAAAAAAAAAAAAATTCTGAATATTAATTGTTACTGTACAATCTTATTTCTCCATAAAGTGAAATCTGAGTTGATCTGTGAGAAATGACCCTGCTAAATAATAAACTTAAGAGTTAGCAGGTGCAAATCAATTGGGAGGAAGAGATGGAAATAGATAGAATGTAAAATTGGGTCATGGAAGTGAATTGTTGGAGTTGCTACTGAATAAGAGATGCACCGCTCATTGTAGGCCTCGTCATTCTGCTTGTGATCATTCTGGACATTTATGCTTTTATTTTTTGAAGGATTTGAATATTTTCAATACTGAGGATGACTTTCAGTTACAGGAAGAGAATTGTCTTTTGTGTTTTTTGTGTTTTTTTTTTTATTTATTAGGATAATGATAACTGAGCACTGATGCATTAATTGAATTGTGACCAAAAAAACTGTATTCCTCTGAAGTTTTGTCTTCCTGTAGGATACACACTGTGAATTTTTAACACAAAAATAATTTAACACAAGCACATTTTATCTAGAATTTAAATGAGGATTTGTTGGGGTGCCTGGGTGGCTCAGTCAGTTAAGCAGCCGACTTTGGCTCAGGTCATGATCTCGCAGTCAGTGAGTTCGAGCCCCGCGTTGGCTCTGTGCTGACAGCTCAGAGCTTGGAGCCTGTTTCAGATTCTGTGTCTCCCTCTCTCTGACCCTCCCCTGTTCATGCTCTGTCTCTCCCTGTCTCAAAAATAAACGTTAAAAATAATCCTTTTTAAATAAATGAGGATTTGTTTCAACTAAGTTGGTAACACAAGATGCACGTTTAAATTTTTTTTTAATTTATTTCTGAGGCAGAGAGAGACAGAGCATGAGTGGGGGAGGGACAGAGAGAGAGGGAGACACAGAATCCGAAGCAGGCTTCAGGCCCTGAGCTGTCAGCACAGAGCCTGATGCAGGGCTCGAACCCACAAACTGTGAGATCATGACCTGAGCCGAAGTCAGACGCTTAACTGACTGAGCCACCCAGGTGCCCCAAGATGCACATTTTAAATAAACTATACTTCTCACTATACTCAGTGTTATTCTGGGCTGTATATTATAACAAAGAAGGAACTTTGTATAAACCATATCATTTAATATCATAACAGTATTAACTAAAATGATATTTGGCTTCATAAATATCCCCTAGCTTCACAAACCAACATTGGACATGATTTGATAATTTGAGATAGATGATCTCACACACACCCCCACACACACACGCATTTATGTTTCCCTTTGACTTTTTATATAAGCTTGTGGGCTGGTCAAGTTTGAGAAGTAAAATGGCAGAATTTAGTTCCTTTGAGGACTACTTCTTAGACTTTGAATTATTTAAGAAAAAGGAAATATAAACCTATTTGGATTACTATGTGTTTAACCTGAGAATAACCTCCCCATCCAACACCACCAAATAAACCAGAGATTGACTTACAGGTTTGTAGATATTTATATATGGATACAGATGTATATAAATTCACTGGTAGGATCAGTGGGAATAGCTTTCAGTGCCTTGCCTGTGATTTTAACCTGAAATGGCATTTTCCTTTCTGATATGAATATATATTATTGAGGTTAGGATCTTAGTCAAACTCTTAGTTTTATAGTGCTATTAATTTTAAAAGTTGATTTATTATATGGCCAGATATTCTCATAATAGGACCACTGTTGACAAATTATCCACAACCAAACATGAACCACAGAATTAAAGCATAAAATTATTATTGCTAGTTCCATCTAAACAAAGCAATTGCTTTTGAAATTAGTGTTGTGAGTCATATAATAAAAGACACACGAGTTATTGTTTTGACTTATAAGCATTTTGTTCATAAAAACTGATTACAATAATTATGCAAAAGTGGAAATAGGAGCTTAGCATTTAGCTTTACTTTCTAATTAACTCTGTGATTTATTACATCCCCCAACTCTCTTACACAGCTGGTGGTCAAGGAATTTCCAGAGAAAATGGCTTTGTTTAAGACACAGGGTTGGAGGCGTGCCTGGATGGCTCAGTCTGTTAAGCCTTTGGCTCTTGTTTTCTGCTCAGGTCATGATCTCATGGTTCGTGTGATGGAGCCTTGCATCAGGCTCATGGAGCCTACTTGGGATTCTCTGTCTGCCCCTTTGCCATTACTCATGCTCTCTCTCCTTCCCTCTCTCTCTCAAAATAAATAAGTAAACTTAAAAAAAAAAAAAAAGACACAGTATTGAAAAACACTTTAGATTTACTTCAACCAAAATGGTAGGAAAACTGCATACAAAAACAGCTCCTGGGCTCTGATGTCATATCAGAAATGTGGAGAATTGGATAGTGTTCCCTCTTACTTTACAATAAGAAAAACACCTTGAAAAACTGCAAGCTCACAATGTTCCCATCAGATAATGAAAGCTGCAAAGGGAAAAAAAAATTAAAATAAAATCAGGAATGTTGGAAGCACTCTCAGGGAGAAACAAGATCCAGGAATTTGCTTACTTGAGACATAAAATATTGAACGGAGCGTAAGCTGGTAAAAAGGATCAGCTAGAAGATTTTAACTGATTGCTAACATCCGAGTGCGGGTGAGCATGAAAGCTGTAAGCCACATGGGACAAATATGTTCACACGCCTTTATAAGCTTTTCCTCCACACACCCCACCAGATACATACAGAGATGATTGGAGATGAGATATATATATTTTTGTTTTTTCTTAAGAAAGCTTCCCTGATGGTGCTGTCTGGGGAGTGAAAAAGCATGCACTGACTAATGGTCACCCAGTCTCATCTTCTCTGTTTCCTTACGGAAGCAAAGCCTTAATATGCAAAACCTGTTGCCTGAGGGTACAGGTGGGAACCCAATGCAGTTGTGAGAGAATAAGGCCCTTACCCAAGGGCAAAACACATACTCAGCCCAACATGAGCTCTGGAGGAGGGGCATGGACCTTTGTGAAGGCCTCACATCTGGGACTTGTGTTTATATAGTACCTAACTAGAATTGCAACTTAACCAGAACTTCAGAGAATGACCCCCACCTCTCTAGCTCCTGACCACCACACTAACAAGATTTGAGTAAAAATAAAAGTGGAATATATTTAGGAAAGATGTGAGAGATCTGTTCGGCTGAGCAGCACAGAGTGGAGAAAAAATGTGAAATTTCATGTAGGAAAAGAGTAAAGCTAGAATTGACAGTGAAACTATTAAATCCTACTTAGCAAAGGCAGAGGGCTGTCCTTAAAAATCTTTCTCGGGGCGCCTGGGTGGCGCAGTCAGTAAGCGCCCGACTTCAGCCAGGTCACAATCTCGCGGTCCGTGAGTTCGAGCCCCGCGTTGGGCTCTGGGCTGATGGCTCAGAGCCTGGAGCCTGTTTCCGATTCTGTGTCTCCCTCTCTCTCTGCCCCTCCCCCGTTCATGCTCTGTCTCTCTCTGTCCCAAAAATAAATAAACGTTGAAAAAAAAATTAAAAAAAAATCTTTCTTGCAGACTCTTTAATTCATCAATTATATGTACTTTGAACAGAAAGAGTATTAGATAAATAATTGCACTCTGTTAGCTCAGAAATAACAGGGACAAAAATAAGGGGGGGGGCAGGAATTAATGAAGTTTCTCCAAGGGGAAGTCAAGTGACCAGTTTTCTTTTACCTCATAGGGTCCAGTTTCTCTAAATAGTTAAGGAAATCTTGAAAGTTTTTGATTGATATGCCCTATGACACCTGGCATCTATCCTAACACTCTTACTCAACTTCCCCCTGGGAGCCAGCAACTATCATATGCCGGGTACCTGTAATAACCATCAAACATTTTGTATGTCCCAGCCCAACTGTTACCATCAGACCTTTAACTGAGAAACATTCTTTCCTCCTTTGTGACATCACATCCACTAACTAAATAGGGTGGTGTAGGAGATTTACTGTAAAACAGATACTCTCCTGATGGCCTACTCCTGAACATTCCTGAGGACTCTCATAATCAGGTCATAGATAATTTAAACATTGATTTACTTGTATTCTTAATGGAAGTTGAAAGTCTAATGTGTAATCATATTTCTGGGCATAAATTATGCTGGTTTTCCAACATATTTGGACTGAACCAAATATTCAGACCGAACCCTGCTAACATCTACTTGCATCCTTCCCTCTAACACCAGAAACAAAAGAGCACCAAAATCGATGCAATGAAAGTCTAATAGAGAGATTAGTCATTGGATACCTTGTACTTTTCCTTATAATGCTTGTATTGTCTGGGGGTAAAAAAATCCAAAGGTCAGAGATATATATTTATTCAGAATCTCTGCAGTATAAATGTAATAATCATTTCCTACTTACCTATAGTACCAAATCCAAATATTCTCTTATCTTTAGTGTACCATAAGGCTGCATATTTCATAGCTATAAGTCTGTTTTCTGTTCTTTCAGCATCGTTTTTTTAGTCAGAGAGTCATTTCTTTCCTTCCTCCTGGGAAAGCCAAAGTCCTCAACGAGGATTTCAAGAGTATTTCCAATATTTTATTTTTTATCTCATGTATCAATTATCTTTTGTTGTACTCTAAAATTCACTTGAGCTCTGGAACCAATTCTATCTATCTATTTATTGTTTTATCTCTAGTAGGCTATACACTTTCTTTTTTTTTTTCTTTTTTTTTTAATTTTTTAATGTTTATTTTTGAGACAGAGAGCATGAACGGGGGAGGGGCAGAGAAAGAGGGAGACACAGAATTGGAAGCAGGCTCCACGCTCCGAGCCATCAGCCCAGAGCCCGACGCTGGGCTCAACTCATGGACCGCGAGATCGTGACCTGAGCTGAAGTCAGTCGCTTCACCGACTGAGCCACCCAGGCGCCCCGCTATACACTTTCTGAAGAGAAGTTAGTATTTTGTTAAAGTTTATTCTTTGGAACATAATTTATCCCAAAGAGAGATATTTCTCACTCCTGAAAAATTGTAACACGTCAGAAATGTCCTAGGTTTGTAACTAAGAGATCACACAGATGATTCCTAAGTCTCACTGGAAGGCAATGTGTTCCAAGGGTGTTCATTTCCTATTGCTGCACAACGAATTAGCGCAAATGTAGGTGCTTAAATCAACATACACATATGTCACAATGCCCATGGGTCAGAAGTCCAGACAAGGCTAGATGGGCCCTTTGCTCATGACTTTGAGAACTGAAATCAAGACATTAGCCACATTACAGTTCTCTTCTGAAGCTTGAGATGCTCCTCCCAGCTCATTAGGTTATTGACAGAATTTAGTTCCTCGTGGTTATCGCATTGAGGTCCTCTGCTTTTAAAAGCTGCTGCTACCCACTGGCAGCTTCCAAAGAAGAAGGGAAGCTTATGACTCCTTAAACACTGCTTCTTAAGTGTCTAATAGATTTATTAAAACACCCATTAAAAAGTGTATTACAATATCCCTAGACATCTAGATTTAATCGTGTTTGTTAATTAAATCTTAAGATGAAAACCAGAAAACATCAGGCAGGATACATTGTAACAGATCTCAATTCACCACTAGAATATGACTACTTCCCAGAGGCAAAAATATGCCCAAGTGACGGAATTTGTTGTGGTCCCAATAGCTTCCTGGCTAGGTCAAAAGAAGAGGGTTTTTATGTACACAATAGTAGAAAAAATTTTGGGATGGTTTATCATTTCAGAAAGCTTTAGAGAAAATAAAAGTGCTTAACCTAAGAAAGGATCCTAATTTAGAAGGGTCAGCAAATTGTAGGCATTTAATAGCTCTAATGGTTTTCAATAAACTGGCGATTTTCAAGATAGAAGTCCCTTCAAAAAGATATTAAAGCAAAAGAAAATGCCCTGGTTAATCATTATGCCAAACAGCCTGTCCTCACCAAAATCTCACTTCTCTCTCTCTCTCTCTCTCTCTCTCTCTCTCTCTCTCTCTCACACACACACACACACATCTATGCAGAAATTCAAAAAGAATATTATAAAATATTATACACTGCCATCCTTTTGTTCCAGAGTTACAAAAAGACATTTATTAATGGCTGCTTGTAACCTCAAATGAAATCTTGAAAAAATTTTACATGTCACTACCCACACATTTAGGACAAATTGCTCACTGTACTCAATCAACATTAGTGAAGAAACAGACTTCATTGCCTATTGTTGATGAGTGATGCCAAAAATGTACGATACTGTTGACAAACCTGTGAGGAAATTTTAACCAAAAACAGATCATTGGGTGGTCCCCAATAACTGATATTCAGTTGGCAGTACAAAAGCTTACTGGCTATTATCCAAAAGCTAGACAAGTATGTGTTACCCTGTTAAATGGTTATCTACCTTAAGGTTAGTAGCTGGGGACATCATCCATTTTCTCCCATCACTTTTAACTCTCAAAAGAAGAGTTAAATGAATTCAAGAATGAGATAAACTAGGTGTGCCTGGGTGCCTCCGTTGGTTTAGGGTCTGACTTCGGTTCAGGTCATGATCTCATAGTGAGTTTGAGCTCCTCGTTGGGCTCTGTGCTGACAGTCAGAGCCTGGAGCCTGCTTCGGATTCTGCCTCTCCCTCCATCTCTGCCCCTCTTCTGCTTGCACTTTGTCTCTCACTCTCTCTTTCAAAAAAAAAAATAATAATAAAATAAACGAGATAAACTAGATCTTAATTTTAGGAAGCAAATCCTAACCACTTAAAGGAAATTCTGGATTTTTGTTTTCTGTTCAAGCCTATTCACTTCATTTTTAAATAAAAGAACCTGAAATAGGGTGGATTCTACATGCTGTGGTTCAGAGACTAGACAGGAAGAGCTAGACAATGCCACCAACTCTTGGTCAAAATTATTACTTAATTGGACAGAAGCAGTAGTTCAGAATAGACCCATTTTAGATATAATACTGACTTTTGAGAGTGAATATATGTAATTTTAGGAGAAGACTATAGTGCTTGCATGCCTAGAGGTTTCTCTGGCATTTTTATTTTATTTTATTTTACTTTATTTTATTGTACTTAATTTTACTTATTTTTATTTATTTATTTTTATTTATTTATTATTTTTAAATGAAATTTATTGTCAAATTGGTTTCCATACAATACCCAGTGCTCATCCCAACAGGTGCCCTCCTCAATGCCCATCACCCACTTCCCCTTCCCTCCCACCTCCATCAACCCTCAGTTTATTCTGTTTCTAAGAGTCTCTTAGGATTTGGCTCCCTGCCTCCCTGGTTTTTTTTCCTTCCCCTCCCCCATGGTCTTCTGTTAAGTTTCTCAGGATCCACATAGGAGTGAAAACCTATGGTATCTGTCTTTCTCTGTATGACTTATTTCACTTAGCATAACACTCCAGTTCCATCCATGTTGCTACAAAGTAGTATTCCATTGTGTATATAAATCACAATTTCTTTATCCATTCATCAGTTGATGGACATTTAGGTTCTTCCCATAGTTTGGCTATTGTTGAAAGTGCTGCTATAAACATTGGAGTACAAGTGCCCCTATGCATCAGCGCTCCTGTATCCCTTGGGTAAATTCCTAGCAGTGCTATAGCTGGGTCACAGGGTAGATCTATTTTTAATTTTTTGAGGAACCTCCACACTGTTTTCCAGAGCGGCTGCACCAGTTTGCATTCCCACCAACAGTGCAAGAGGGTTCCCGTTTCTCCACATCCTCTCCAGCATCTATAGTCTCCTGATTTGTTCATTTTAGCCACTCTGATTGGCATAAGGTGGTATCTCAGTGTGGTTTTAATTTGTATTTCCCTGATGAGGAGTGACATTGAACATCTTTTCATGTGCCTGTTGGCCATCCAGATGTCTTCCTTAGAGAAGTGTCTATTCATGTTTTCTTCCCATTTCTTCACTGGATTATTTGTTTTTCAGGTGTGGAGTTTGGTGAGTTCTTTATAGATTTTGGATACTAGCCCTTTGTCCAATATGTCATTTGCAAATATTTTTTCCCATTCCATCAGTTGCCTTTTAGTTTTGTTGATTGTTTCCTTTGCTGTGCAGATGCTTTTTATCTTCACGAGGTCCCAATAGCTCATTTTTGCTTTTAATTCCCTTGCCTTTGGAGATGTGTCAAGTAAGAAATTGCTGTAGCTGAGGTCAGAGAGGTCTTTCCTGCTTTCTCCTCTAGGGTTTTGATGGTTTCCTGTATCACATTCAGGTCCTTATCCATTTTGAGTTTATTTTTGTGTATGGTGTAAGAAAGTGATCTAGTTTCATTTTTCTGCATGTTGCTATCCAGTTCTCCCAGCACCATTTGTTAAAGAGACTGTCTTTTTTCCATTGGATGTTCTTTCCTGCTTTGTCAAAGATTAGTTGGCCATACTTTTATGGGTCTAGTTCTGGGGTTTCTATTTTATTCCATTGGTCTATATGTCTGTTTTTGTGCCAATACCATGCTGTCTTGATGATGACAGCTTTGTAGTAGAGGCTAAAGTCTGGGATTGTGATGCCTCCCGCTTTGGTCTTCTTCTTTAATATTACTTTGGCCATTTGGGGTCTTTTGTGGTTCCATACAAATTTTACGATTGCTTGCTCTAGCTTCGAGAAGAATGCTGGTGCAATTTTGATTGGGATTGCATTGAATGTGTAGATAGCTTTGGGTAGTATTGACATTTTAACAATATTTATTCTTCCAATCCATGAACACGGAATGTTTTTCCATTTCTTTATGTCTTCTTCAATTTCCTTCATAAGCTTTCTATAGTTTTCAGCATACAGATCTTTTACATCTTTGGTTAGATTTATTCCTAGGTATTTTATGCTTCTTGGTGCAATTGTGAATGGGATCAGTTTCTTTATTTGTCTTTCTGTTGCTTCATTGTTAGTGTATAAGAATGAAACTGATTTCTGTACATTAATTTTGTATCCTGCGACTTTGCTGAATTTATGTATCAGTTCTAACAGACTTTTGGTGGAGTCTATCAGATTTTCCATGTATAATATCATGTCACCTGTAAAGTGTGAAAGCTTGACTTCATCTTTGCCAATTTTGATGCCTTTGATTTCCTTTTGTTGTCTGATTGCTGATGCTAGGACTTCCAACACTATGTTAAACAACAGCGGTGAGAGTGGGCATTCCTGTCGTGTTCCTGATCTCAGGGGGAAAGCTCTCAGTTTTTCCCCATTGAGAATGATATTAGCTGTGGGCTTTTAATGAATGGCTTTTATGATGTTTAAGTATGTTCCTTCTATCCCGACTTTCTTGAGGGTTTTTATTAACAAAGGATGCTGAATTTTGTCAAATGCCTTTTCTGCATTGATTGACAGGATCATATGGTTCTTCTTTTCTTTTATTAATGTGATGTATCACATTGATTGATTTGCTAATGTTGAACCAGCCCTGCATCCCAGGAATGAATCCCACTTTATCATGGTGAACAATTCTTTTTGTATGCTGTGAATTCGATTTGCTAGTATCTTATTGAGAATTTTTGCATCCATATTCATCAGGGATATTGACCTGTAGTTCTCTTTTTTTGCTGGGTCTCTGTCTGGTTTGGGAATCAAAGTAATGCTGACTTCATAGAATGAGACTGGAAGTTGTCCTTCCCTTTCTATTTTTTGGAATAGCTTGAGAAGTATAGGTATTATCTCTGCTATAAATGTCTGGTAGAATTCCCCTGGGAAGTGATCTGGTCCTGGACTCTTATTTGTTGGGAGATTTTTGATAACTGATTCAATTTCCTCGCTGGTTATGGGTCTGTTCAAGCTTTCTATCTCCTCCTGATTGAGTTTTGGAAGTGTGTGGGTGCTTAGGAATTTGTCCATTTCTTCCAGATTGTCCAGTTTGTTGGCATATAACTTTTCATAGTATTCCCTGATAATTGCTTGTATTTCTGAGGGATTGGTTGTCATAATTCCATTCTCATTCATGATTTTATCTATTTGGGTCATCTCCCTTTTCTTTTTGAGAAGCCTGGCTAGAGGTTTATCAATTTTGTTTATTTTTTCAAAAAACCAACTCTTGGTTTCATTGATCTGCTCTACAGTGTTTTTAGATTCTATATTGTTTATTTCTGCTCTGATCTTTATTATTTCTCTTCTTCCGCTGGGTTTGGAGTATCTTTGCTGTTCTCCTTCTAGTTCCTTTAGGTGTGCTGTTAGATTTTGTATTTGGGATTTTTCTTGTTTCTTGAGATGGGCCTGGATTGCAAAGTATTTTCCTCTCAGGTCTGCCTTCACTGCATCCCAAAGCGTTTGGATTGTTGTATTTTCATTTTCGTTTGTTTCCATATATTTTTTAATTTCTTCTCTAATTGCCTGGTTGACCCATTCATCCTTTAGAAGGGTGTTCTTTAACCTCCATGCTTTTGGAGGTTTTCCAGACTTTTTCCTGTGGTTGATTTCAAGTTCATAGCATTGTGGTCTGAAAGTGTGCATAGTATGATCTCCTTTATACTAATTAAGGGCTGTTTTGTGACCCAGTATGTGACCTATCTTGGAGAATGTTGCATGTGCACTTGAGAAGAAAGTATACTCTGTTGCTTTGGGATGCAGAGTTCTAAATATATGTCAAGTCCATCTGATCCAATGTTATCATTCAGGGCCCTTGTTTCTTTATTGATCCTGTGTCTAGATGATCTGTCCATTGTTGTAAGTGGAATATTAAAGTCCCCTGCAATTACCACATTCTTATCACTAAGGTTGCTTATGTTGTGATTAACTGTTTTATATATTTGGGTGCTCCCATATTTGGCGCATAGACTTTTATAATTGTTAGCTCTTCCTGATGGATAGAGCTGTAATTATTATATAATGCCCTTCTTCATCTCTTGTTACAGACTTTAATTTAAAGTCTTGTTTGTCTTATATAACTATGGCTACTCCAGCTTTCTTTTGACTTCCAGTAGCATGATAGTTAGCTCTTCATCCCCTCACTTTCAATCTGAAGGTGTCCTCAGGTCTAAAATGAGTCTCTTGTAGACAGCAAATAGATGGGTCTTGTTTTTTTTATCCATTCTGATACCCTATGTCTTTTGTTTGGAGCATTTAGTCCATTTACATTCAGTGTTATTATAGAAGGATATGGGTTTAGAGTCTTTGTGATGTCTGTAGGTTTGATGCTTGTAGTGATGTCTCTGGTACTTGCAACATTTCACTCACAGAATCCCCCTTAGGATCTCTTGTAGGGCTGGTTCAGTGTGATGAATTCCTTCAGTTTTTCTTTGTTTGGGAAGACCTTTATCTCTCTTTCTGTTCCGAATGACAGACTTGCTGGATAAAGGATTCTCGGCTGCATATTTTTTCTGGTCATCACATTGAAGATTTCCTGCCATTCCTTTCTGGCCTGGCAAGTTTCAGTAGATAGGTCTGCCACTAGTCTTATCGGTCTCCCTTTAAATGTTAGAGTGTGTTTATCCTTAGCTGCTTTCAGAATTTTCTCTTTATCCTTGTATTTTGCCAGTTTCATTATGATATGTCATGCAGAAGATCGATTCAAGTTACATCTGAAGGGAGTTCTCTGTGCCTCTTGGATTTCAATGCCTTTTTCCTTCCCCAGATCAGGAAAGTTCTCAGCTATGATTTGTTCAAGTACACCTTCAGCCCCTTTCTCTCTCTCTTCTTCTTCTGGAATTCCTAGGATATGTATATTGTTCCATTTGATTGCATCATTTTGTTCTCTAATTCTTCCCTCATGGTCCTGGATGTTTTTATCTCTCTTTTTCTCAGCTTCCTCTTTTTCCATAATTTTATCTCTAATTCACCCATTCTCTCCTCTGCCTCTTCAATCCGTGCTGTGGCTGCCTCCATTTTATTTTGTACTTCATCTATAGCTTTTTTTTTAGCTCCTCATGACTATTTCTTAGTCCGTTGATCTGTGTAACAATAGATTCTCTGCTTTCCTCTATGCTTTTTTCAAGCCCAGAGATTAATTTTATGACTAATATTCTAAATTTTTGTTCCGTTATATTGCTTAAATAGTTTTTGATCAATTTGTTAGCTGTCGCTACTTCCTGGAGTTTCTTTTGAGGAGAATTTTTCTGTTTTGTCATTGGGTAGTCCCTGCAGTGGCTCCAAACTGCAGGGCCCTTCCCCTGTGCTGTCCATAGAAACTTGTGTTGGTGGGCGGGGCCACAGTCAGACCAATGTCTTCCCCCAGCCCAACACTGGGGCCACAGTCAAACTGGGTGCACCTTATCTTCCCCTCTCCCAGGGGCAGGACTCACTGTGGAGTGGTGTGGCCCCTGTCTGGGCTACTTGCACACTGCCAGGCTTGTGGTGCTGCTTCAATGGGATCTGGCGTATTAGCCAGGGTGGATCCACAAGGTGCACAGGGACAGGAGGGACAGGCTTAGCCCCTTTTGCCTTCAGTGGTCCCCTGTGGGAGGGGCCCTGCAGCACTAGGAAGGAGGAAGACCTGTGGGAGGGATTGACCCACAGAAGCACAGCACTGGGCATTCACGCAGCGCAAGCAAGTTCGGTGACAGGAACTGGTTTCTTTTGGATGTTCTGCTGGGGAATGGGAGAGGGAGATGGTGCTTGCCAGCACCTTTGTTCCCCAGCCGAGCTGAGCTCTGTCTTCAGTGTCTCAACAACTCTCCCTCCTGGCGTCCTCTCGACCTCCCCATTCTCTCAGAGCAGAGCTGTTGACTATAACATTCCAGATGTTAAGTCCCGCTGGCTATCAGAACACACTCCATCTGGCCCCTCCGCTTTTGCAAGCCAGACTCCGGGGCTCTGCCTTGCTTCGTGGGCTGCCCCTCCACCACCCGGCTTCCTCCCACCAGTCCATGTAGGACGCACAGCCTCTCCACCCTTCCTACCCTCTTCCAAGGGCCTCTTGTCTACCTCTTTGGCATTTTTAATATTACTAAGAATGTTCTGGGGAACAAGGAATTATTAAATTGGGTACTTCAGTTGAAACTCCCATATTGGTTCTTCAGACTCTTTGGATTAGGAAACAATGAGGTGAGTAGTTGCATATTGATGATGACACAATTGTTTGTTTGTTCATAAGCACGAAATTCAGCAACAACTTAGATCCTGCTCCAGGAGTATATTTGTCAAAGTGCTGTTGTAACTACCCAACTTAAGCATAATAGTAGAGAACAGTGTTTAAAGAACTATTGTTGAAAACTAGCATCTCTGGTAGTAGTACCCATCATTTTGTGTTTTTAACAAGTTTAATAAGGGACTAGTAGGCAAACAAGTTTGAGGATCATTGGTATACAAAAGATAACAATGTTTTTTTTTTTCCACAGAAGGCAATTATTGCCCTTTTATACTCTAGCAATATCAACAACAGTACATTGTTTTTCATGTACTAAGCTAAAAGTGAGGAAGACAATAGATCAATTTTGTCAACTTAGATAAATCAAATATAAGCAATTACAAATAACTAAGTAATCAATGTCTATATCTTTAGAATGTAAAAGTGAACTTAAAAACATCAAAGAAATGTTCTAAAAATGTAAACTGCTCTGCTAGTTTTCAAGAAAAAAACTTTTGGGGTATACATTATATATACTTGACATGGTCTTCTGCAATAATAGAATATCCAAAATTGTTATCTAATTAAGTAAAGATATTTCAATGGGCCATGAAATGACAGGCTGTGGAACAGGGGTTGAATAATAATTATGTATATACAGAGTGCATATCTATAGATTGATCTTAGAAAACATATAGACAAAAATATCAATAGACATTAATATATAGGATTCCCTTCAATCATAAACAAACATTGACACTTAAACATTATGTTTACATCACAGATGTGTAAAAGGAGAACATTCACTATCACATTAAAATGAATGATACTCATAGGAGATAAGAATAAAATAAAGATATATATCACTACCAATGTGATCAGTGAAGTACAAACTTCATGTCTGAGTGTTGTATATTCAACCTGTATACTCTATGTTAACTTAGGATCTATATTTAATCTTTGACAGGTATGAAAACTCACAAAACAAGTACTATACAAATATAATCTATGGGACAAATAACTGAATAGGTACACATCATCCTGTTAATAATTGTCACTACTGGGAAGAAGTATGAGATTAAGGATAAGAAAAGAGTTTTCATTCTTAAGAAATCTGAATTGTTTAAAAATGAGCATGTATCCTTGAGTTACTTTTTAAAATTTTAATGACAATTAAAATATAATTACGATTTAGATACCCAAATATATTTACATAGATACTTGGTAATGTTCCAAGAAAATATTTAGTCAACTTAAAAAGATATCTGTGTTAGGGGTGTCTGGGTGGCTCAGTAGGTTAAGCATCTGAATCTTGATTTTGGTTCAGGTCACGATGCCAGGGTCATGGAATGGAGCCCCTCATGGGGCTCTATGCCCAGTGTGGAGACTATTTGGGATTCTCTCTCTCCCTCCTTCTGCCCCTCTCCCCTATTCATGTTCTCTCAAGATATCTCTGTTAAATACCATAAAAATCAACGCAATATCTGTCTTTCTGTCTGTCTCTATCACTCTCTCTCTGAACACACACACACACACACACACACACACACACTAAATAAAAAGATTTTTTCTTAATCTTCAAGACATATACAAAATAATTATATTATGAAACTTTTGTTTGAAAACCAGTTAAATTTGTCTCTAATATTTTTATAGCTTTCAATGGTATAAATGAATACAATCCAGAAATTATTTCCTATGAAAATAAGATTTATACATGAGAATTGCTCTGGAAGAAAACTTATCTTTTTCACAATGGGGATGATTATAAAGTTAAAAGTACAACATTGTTGCAAATGGAATTATGAAGAATAAGGGTAAAATAAGAGTAAAAAAGTGCTTAAATGAATGGTAATATGAGATCATTTTCAAACATAGGATTTTTAACTCCCAGAAGCCACTTTAAGGAGAAATGATTAATGGTCCTTAAAATTCATTTTATGTAGTGTTATATTGTTATACACTTAACTATAATACCTCTTTTTTCATTTTAATATATAACAAAAGATAAAAATGTTAAATGATGCTTTTCCACAGAGTATTAAAAGGTATATACAGAGCGACATCAAAAAGGAGAGTTACAGAAACTATTTATATAATAATAATATATTATTTATTATGTATATAATAATTACATATATTTATATAATAATTACATATTTATATAATAATTGTATAATATTTATATATTATATAATAATTACATATATAATAATTTATATAACAATTACATATATTTATATAATAATTACATATAATAATTTATATAATAATTACATATATTTTCCTGCAGGAGTAGCTGTGGTGTTTTTGGTAATTATTTATTAGTAACTAACACGGGCCATAGAACAACCAGGGCCATCCCTAAATGTATCTTTGTCTCATACACCAGTAGCAACTCTCTTTATGCTTAGTACATGCATTTTGTATTGCCATACTTAAATATTTCCAATGAGCTATTCTTATGTTTTTAAATGTGGAAAAATTTCTTCAGTTTTTTAATTGAAGTATAGTGGCATATAACATTATGTTAGTTTCATGTGTACAATATAATGATTCAATATTGCAAAATAACCACTGCAATAAGTCTGTCATCTGTCACCATCTGTCACCATGCATAAGCAAACTAGTGTGAGTGTGTGTGTGTGTGTATGTGATGAGAACTTTTAAGAAATACTTTCTTAGCAACTTTCAAATGTGTAGTTCAGTGTTATAAAATATAACCACCATGCAGTGCATTACAGCCTCATGACTATTTTATAACTGAAAGTTTGTAATTTTGAATCCACTTCATCCATTTCACCCATCCCATACCTCTGGAAACCATTGTTTCCATAAACCATTGTTGGTTTCCATAAACCATTGTTGTCTTTATCTATGAGCTTTTTTGTTTGTTTTGGGAGATTTTAAATTTTTATTATTGTTAGTGTTTATTATTATTATTATTCCACATACAAATGAGAATAATATGGCTTATCTTTCTTTGTCTAACTTATTTCACCTAGCATAAAGCTGTCAAGGTCTATCCGTGTTGTTAAAAATAGCAATGTGTGTATATGTATATACACCACATTTTCTTTACCCATTTATTCATTGATGGACACTTAGACTGTTTCCATATCTTGGCTATTATAAATAATACTACAATGAACATAGGGGTGCATGAATATTTTTGAGTTAGTGTTTTTGTTTTCTTTGGATAAAAGTTCAGAAGTGGAATTGCTATATCATATGGTAATTCTATTTTTAATTTTTTTGAGGAAACTTCACATTTTTTTTCTATAGTGGTCGCACCAGTTTACATTCATACCCACAATGCATAAGGGTTCCCTTCTCTCCACATCCTTGCCAACAGCTTTTTATTTCTTGTCACTTTGATAAAACCATTCTAACAGGTGTGAGGTAATATCTCTTGGTTTTGATTTGCATTTCCCTGATAATTAGTGATGTTGAGCACTTTTCCATGTACCTATTGGCCATCTGTATGTCTTCTTTGGAAAAATGTTCACTCAGGTCTTCTGCACATTTTTAAATGTGATTGTTTTTTGCTATTGAGTTGTATGGATTCTTTATATATTTTGTATGTTAACTCCTTATCAAATATATAAAAAAATATTTCATCCCATTCCAGTTTTCCTTTTCATTTTGTTGATGTTTTCTTTTCCAGTGAAGAAGCTTCTTAGTTTGATGTGGTTCCACTTGTTATTTTCTGCTTTTGTTGCCTTTACTTGTGTAGTCAGATCCAAAAAAATCACTGCCAATACTATATCAAAGAACTTACAGCCTATGTTTTCCTCTAGGAGTTTTATGATTTCAAAATATACATCCAAGTCTTAAACCCATCATGAATTATTTGTGTATGCTTAAGATATGGGTCCAGGTTCATTCTTTGGCACCTGGCTGCCAAGCTTTGCCAACATCATTTATTGAAGAAACTGTCCTTTTCTCAGTGTATATTCTTAATTCCTTAATCATAAATTAATTACCCATATATGCATGGGCTTCTGAACTCTATTCTGTTCCATTGATCTATGTGCCTATTTTTATGCCAATATCATACTGTTTTGAGTCTATGGATTTGCAAATATAGTTTGAAATCAAGGAATGTGATACCTCTAGTTTTGTTCTTTTTCAAGATTGCTCTGGCTATTTGGAGTCTTTTGTGAGAGAAGATATTTGCAAATGACATATCTGATAAAGAGTTAGCATTCAAAATATATAAAGAACTTATACAATTTAATGCTCCAAAAAATGAATAATCCAATTGAAAGCTGTTTTTAAATATATATAAACAATATTGACAAGCCTCTAGCTAGATTCGCCAAGAGTCTTGGTTCTCTATCCTGTTCCATTGATCCTATATGTTTACTTTTGTGCCAGTACCACACTGTTTTGATTACTACAGCTTTGTAATATAACTTGAAGTCTGGAATTGTGACACCTTCAGCTTTGCTTTTCTTCTTCAAAGTCACTTTGGCCATTTGGGGTCTTTTGTTGTTCCATATAAATTTTAGTGTTTTTTTTGTTCTACTGTGAAAAATGCTGTTGGTATTTTGATAGGGATTACATTAAACCTGATTTCTTTTGTAGTATAAACATTTAAAAAAAATATTTGTTCCTTCAATCCATGAGTATGGAATATCTTTCCATTTCTTTGTGTCGTCTTCAATTTCTTAAGAAATAGGCAGCAGAAACGAACAGACATTTCTCCAAAGAAGACATCCAGATGGTCAACAGACAAATAAAAAGATGCTCAACATCATTTATCATCAGGGAAATGTAAGTGAGATATCACTTCACACCTGTCAGAATGGATAAAATCAAACACACACACACACACAAAACAGTACGTGTTAGCAAGGATGTGGAGAAAAAGAAACTCTTGCACTGTTGGTGCAGTCACTCTGGAAAACAGTATGGAGGTTCCTCAAAAAGTTAAAAATAGAACTACCCTATGATGTAGCAATTGCACTAATTCACCCCCAAAATACAAAAACAGTAATTCAAAAGGATACATGTACCCTTATGTTTATAGCAACATTATTTATAATAGCAAAATTATGGAAGCAGCCCAAGTCTCCATCGATAGATGAACAGATAAAGAAAATGTGATATATACACGTAATGAAATATTATTCAGCCAAAAAAAGAATGAAATCTTGCCATTTGCAATGACATGGATGGAGCTAGAGAGTATAATGCTAAGCAAAGTCAGTCAGTCAGAGAAAGACAAATACCATATGATTTTACTCATATGTGGAATCTAAGAATAAACAAACAAATGAGCAAAGGAAAAAAGAGAGAGAGAACCAAGAAATGGACTCTTAGCTATAGAGAACAAACTGACGGCTACCAGAGGGGAGGTTGGTGAGAACGGATGGGTGAAATAAGCAATGGGGATTGAGGACTACACTTGTCATGGTGCACACTGGGTGTTGTATGGAATTGTTGAATCACTATACTGTATGCCTGAAACTAAGATAACACTGTAAACTATACTGGAATTTAAAATAAAATTTAAAAAGACCCAACTTTTAGTTTAATCGATTTTTTTAGTTTCTATTTTGTATATTTATGCTCTAATCTTTGTTAATCCCTTCCTTCTGCCAACTTTGAATTTTGCTTGTTCTTATCCTACTTCCATTAGATGTAAAGTTATTTGTGATTTTTCTAGTTTCTTGAGGCAGGCGTTTATTGCTATGAATGTAACTCTCAGAATTGCTTTTGCTGCATTCCATAAGTTTTGGTATGTTTTATTTCCATTTTCATTTGTCTTAGGGTATTTTTATTTACCTTTTGACTTGACTTTGACATATATTTAGATTTTACAGTTTTGTTTGTTTGTTTGTTTGTTTTTGGAACTGATTTCTACTTTCATACCACTGTGGTCAGAAAAGATACTTAATATAATTTCAGGATTCTTAAATTTATTAAGACTTGCTTTGTGGCCTAACCTGTGATATATCCTGGAGAATGTTCCAGGCTGACTTGAGAAGAATGTATATTCAGTTCTTTGGGATGGAATGTTTTGTAAATATCTGTTACATCTATCTGGTCCAACATGTTATTTGAGGCTGATATTTCCTTATTGATTATCTATCTGGACTACCTCTCCATTGATATAAGTGAAATATTAAAGTCCCATACTACCATTGTATTGTTGTATTTTTCTCTTTTTAGTCCTGTTAACATTTATGTATGTAGGTGCTTCTATGTTGGATGCATAAATGTATACAAATGTAATATCATCTTGTTGGATGGACAGCTTTATCATTATATAATATCCTTCTTTGTCTCTTATTACAGTTTTGTTTCAAAGTCTATTTTGTCTGATGTAAGTATAGCTACCCCAGCTTTCTTTTGGTTTTCATTTGCATAGAAGGTATTTTTCCATACCTTCACTTTCAGTCTGTGTGTGTCCTTAAATCTGATGTGAGATTTTTGTAGACAGCATATAGATATAGACAGGTCTTTCTTTTTTTTCCAGCCATTAAGCTGCACTATGTCTTTTGATTGCAGAATTTAGCCCATATACATTTAAAGTAATTATTGATAGGTATACACTTACTGACTTTTTGTTCATTGTTTTCTGAATGTATTGTAGTTTCTCTCTGTTTCTTTCTTCTTGTTCTCTTCATTTGTGGTTTTATGGCCTTCTTTAGTGGTATGCTTAGATTCCTTTCATTTTATCTTTGTGTGACTGCTATAGGTTTTATGTCATCATCATGAGGATTATGTATAACATTTATTATAGTCCATTTTAAATTGATAACAATTTAAGTTTGAATGAAATCTAAAGCTTTACATTTTTACTCTCTCCAACACTTTAGGTTTTTGATGTCACATTTTGCATTTTTTATCTTGTGGTTGCCTTAACTCATTATTGTAGTTATAGTTATTTTTGCCACTTTTATCTTTTAACCTTTATATTAGCTTTATATGTAATTAATTTACTACCTTTACTATATATTTACCCTTACCAATGAGATTTATACTTTCATATATTTTCTTGTTACTAGTTAACATCCTTTCTTTTTCAGCTTAAAGAAGTTCCTTTAACATTAATGGTGATGAACTCCTCTAACTTTGCTTGTCTGAAAATTTTTTTTATCTTCCCTTCAATTCTGAATGATAACTCTTCTAGGTAGAGTATTCTTGTCTGGAAGTTTTTTGTTTTTTGTTTTCTCAGTATTTTGAATATATTGTGCCACTCACTTTGGCTTGTAAAGTTTCTGCTGAAAAATCTGGTATTAGCCTTATGACCTTTCCCTTGTTCATAAAAAATTATTTTTCCCTTACTGGTTTAAGATTCTCTCCTTGTCTTTAACTTTTGACATTTTAATTATAAGGTGTCTTGGTGTGGATCTCCTCAGGTTCATCTTATTTAGAATAGTCTGGGCTTTCTGGACGGATGTCTGTTTCCTTCTCCAGACTAGGAAATTTTTCCGTCACTATTTCTTCAGATAAGGTTGGTTTTGTTTTGTTTTGTTTTGTTTTGTTTTGTTTTGTCTCTTTCTCTCCCTTTTCTCCTTTTGACATCTCTATAAGCCTTGTTGTTATCGTTATCCCATAAAGTTTTCTTTCTTTCTTTCCTTTTTTTCTTTTTTTAAATTTTTTTGTGTGTGAGAGAACACAAAGTAAAAAAAAAATAAAAACTACCATTTTGCCAGATATAATGAAATTATTGGTTCAGAAAGGATTATCAGTAAGTCCAAAAACTATTAGAAGAATGATTTGTAATAAAAAAAGACTTTTGTATGGTTCTAAAACCATTCTACAAAGACTACTTTTGTTAGATTCTGTTTCGACAAGCTTGTTACAAAGAACATTTTGAGGATAAGTGGGAATTTGAATATGCACTGGATATTAGATGGTTTAAAAATAATAATAATTGATTTTGTTAGATCTAATGTTATTTTGACTATGTAGGAAAACACTTCTTCAGAGATGCTTATAAAAGTATATGGAATGTTATGTCATATTTTTCATAATTTGCTTTAAAAAAAGTTTTAAAAAATTTTTAGAAATTTAAAAGTCCTTGTTATATATGCAACGGTAGCATATTTAAAAATAAAAACTATAACACTCATACAAAACAAACAAGAAAATAACTTTACAGTTTAGCTCTGAAAAAAATGATGATTACATGTCATCCAAAATGGATGGAAGTTCAAGGAAATTTTTTTTTAAAGTGAAAAATGAATAAACTAGATAAGAAAAGAAACAATAAAAAAGAAGAGACAAAATAGTAGGTAAAAGGTACTAACTGAGGAAGTGAGATAAAAGATAAAGTAAAAGATAGTAGATCGTTTCTATAAAGTAAGAAGGGGAAACAGTCTTTGAAAGCTGATCATCTGTATCTGACCTTCTGAAACGTAGAAGCAGAGGATATTGACATACAGTATACAAAAGATGATTTGTCTCATGGCACTGTGATATGTATATAGGTAGTTAATGTTCTGAACAAAAACACAGAATAATGGCATTATTCTCACTCTTAAATGCTCTTCTTGTAAAACCCATTTGTATAGGAATCAGTTCCTTTATAGTATAGCTCTCACAAGACCTTCTCATGGACCTCTGCCAGCCCAGTGAGGTAGATATTTTCCTTTATGCACAACATATGTTCCTATTCCCTTTTCCCAAATATGCTGGGTTTGTAGAGAAAATCACATAATGCTTACCCTAAAACGTGTTGTTTACATACTATACATATCTCGCTTCATACCAAATGTTCTTATCTATTCCTCATAGAGTGGTGCAACTCTCCTCAGCTCTCCTCCCACCACTTCCCTAAGATATCTCTTTGATCCTATCTTGAGACACTTTCAAGAAAAGAAGTTATGAAGATAATCATGAGGTAACATTTTATGAAATAGTTTCCAAATTTTTCTTCCCCAACTTTTTTTTCCTCCAGTCCTCCAATGAATTATCAATTTAAATCACAGAAGTTACTTAGAAAGTACTCTGTTTTACATTCATTGTTTATATCTGGAGTCAAGCCAGTTTCATTTTCCAACCTGGTAGAATTTTGGTAGAATCTAACCCAGTCTTGTGCAAACAATATATATATTTTTTTCTGTATTGTAGAAAACATTTTTTTTTAATTTTTTTAAATGTTTATTTATTGTTGAGAGAGAGAGACAGAGCATGACTGGGGGAGGGGTAGAGAGACAGGGAGACACAGAATCCGAAACAGGCTCCATCCAGGCTCTGAGCTGTCAGCACTGAGCCCAACGCGGGGCTCGAACTCACAGACAGTGAGATCATGACCTGAGCTGAAGTCAGACGCTTAACTGACTGAGCCACCCAGGTGCCCCTCTTATGAAACTTTTCTTGATGTAAGATATTTTTTTAACAATATGTATTTTCTCTATGTAAGTTTTAGAGCATGAAATCATTTATATACTTTAGGTTAAAAGGAAGATTATTATAAATCTTCAATCCAATATGGTAAATAAATAGCTTTTCTGCATTTTGAGAATAATACTCTTAGTTAATTGAAATTGTTCTTTTGGTTTTGTTAGTCACATTGTAAAGTGCTTAAGTATTCTGTATTTAAAGAAATAAAATGGTAAAGTCCATCGGTCATTTCTATGAACCAAAAGTATACAATGTGATTCATTTTTGATGGAGCAACTTCTAGTCAAACCATAAAGAACACAGTGTGAGAATTTCAGTATTGTATTTTCCTGCTGATGTTTTGAGTATTTTAGAATATTGAAGTCTAAAGTTGTTTTCAAATAAATAGTAAATGGATATGTTTTTGAAAAAATAATTGAAGAAATATGTTACCCTGTTATAGTATTTAAGTAGGATCCATGATCTAAAATTAATTGGTAAATGCTAAAATTAAAGCATTAAATGTAAAAAAAAAATTTCTTTTGTAACAATAAAATTATATGTTTTAAAATTAGTTGATTGCTTATATTTCTGTCTAAAATGCTTGCCCCAGGATGATATTTTTTCCTTAAAAAATATGTAAAATTTATATGTTGTTCCCAGACATTATATGAGATATTTATTAATTTTTCCTAATTATATTTAATTTTTAAGTAGAAAATGTAAATTCTCTAGAGAGTGCATGTAAAATTGCAGATAATTTTACAAATAGCAGAGATAAAATGAGATTTTGAATGTACATGTATAAATAACATTTACATAGTATTTGGTGCTTCATTTTATGAGTGTAATCATTAGAGACATATATATGTGATATCTAAAATAACCTTAGTTATAATTTTGAAATAAACTAAGCAAATACTTAAATATAATACAGTGCTTTTTAATTAAAAAAATTCTTTTTAATCTTTATTTATTTTTGAGAGAGATAGAGACAGAGCATGAGCAGGGGAGGGGCAGAGAGAGAAGGAGACACAGAATCTGAAGCACAGACTCCAGGCTCTGAGCTGTCAGCACAAAGCCCCATGTGGGGCCTGAACCCACGAAAGCGAGTTCATGACCTGAGCTGAAATTAAATGCCCACTGACTGGGCCACCCAGGCGCCCCAAATATAATACAGTTTTTAAATTAGATTTACATCTAATTTGGATATGCACATAGCATGATTCTGTTATTTGGCAAGAAATAGTATTCCATATCATATATTATAAATTATGTGATACTAATATATTTTCTTGGGATATTTTATATGCATTGAACATTTAACAAACCTTTATTAAATATTCAATGTGTGGAAGGCATGTTATTAGCTGTTATAGTGGATATATATGGAATTAATTCCTATCTGTGTGTTTGTGTGCATGCTCCCCTGTGGTCAAATTTTAAAAGAGCTTCTAAGCTACAAGAGTCAAAGGAAGGTTTCAATAAAAGGATTTTAATTTTCACATGGAGTTCTAAATATACAATAAAAATAGAAATAAATAAATCCACTAGATAGCCAGACTCAAGCAGTTATGGTAACAATTAATTTGAATATGAGACCCAAATGGGATCACTCTATTAATTGTCCAACTCATACATTAACCCATGATTCTTCTTTCTAACGTTTAGGACCTTGATTTGGTAGAAGTGAATGAAAGTATCAAATTCCTTAAATATTTCAAAATGTGAAGACAAATTCAAACCATATATAAACTTTAAATAAAGAACTGAAATGTAACTGTCACCAGGGAATATTAATAAACACAATGTAAATAAAACACAATGTTTCCATTTAAGTCTGTTAACAGTGGTAGCTAATTAGTTGAAATGTCCCTACAGATCAGATCATAACCAGCTAAAGTTCTAAAAATATCATGGCAGACTTGTGGCTTTGTTTCTAGCATATTAAGAACCTAAAAGTTGTCACACACGATTTTTCAACAAGAAAAAATATTAAAAAAAGATAAACAAACTGAAATCAGTGACTTTTTTGGGAGCCATCAGAGAGTTGGAGTCACAGAACAAATTGTCATCTGAACTCTAGAGACAGGCAAATATAGGGGGTCACACCTAGGATCTGCTTACTTGGAGCAGAAGTTACTTAAGCCATAAACTGGTAGGAACATTTTAAGAGTAATTTTGATGAATTCTAGGGCCTTATTTTGAGAGAGACAGAGAAAGTGCGAGCAGGGGAGGGGCAGATAAAGAGGGAGAATCTCAAGCAAGCTCTGCACTGTCAAAGCCTCAATGGGAAAAAAATATTTGAACAGTCTCATCAAAGCAAATACAAATAGCAAACAACCAGAGGAAAATATTCTCAACAACTCTTGTCATTAGGAAGTTGCAGATTGGGGTGCCTGAGTGGCTCAGTCGGTTAAGCGTCTGACTTTGGCTAGGGTCATGATCTCAGGGTTTGTGAGTTCCAGCCCCACATCGGGCTCTGTGCTGACAGCTCGGAGTCTGGAGCCCCCTTCAGATTCTGTGTCTCCCCCTGTCTGCCCCTCTGCCGCTTGCACTCTGTCTCTCACGTTGTCTCAAAAATAAATAAACATTGAAAAAAATTTTTAAAAAAAAGGAAGTTGCAGATGAAAACAAAAAAATACTGTTACATACATCTAAGAATGGGTAAAATCCAGGGGCACCTGGGTGGCTCAGTCTGTTAAGCATCCGACTCTTGATTTCAGCTAGGTCATGATCTCATGGTTTGTGAATCCAAGCCTTGTATCAGGCTCTGTGCTGACAGCATGCATCCTGCTTGTGATTCTCTCTCTCCCTGTTTCTATGTCCCTCCCATGCTCTCTCACTCTTTCTGTCTCTCAAAAAGTAAATAAACAAACAAACAAAGGTAAAATCCAAAAACTGACACTACCAGTTGCTGGTAAGAATGCAGAGCAAAAGGAACTCTCATTAATTACTGGTAAAGGACAATGGCACAAACACTTTGAAAGGTATTTTGTAAGTTTCTTACAAAGCTAAATATAATTTTGCCATAAAATCCAGCAATCATACTCCTGAGTGTTTATGCAAACAATCTGAAAATTTGTCAGTATAAATACCATCACATGAATGTGGCAAACAGATTTATTCTTAATCACCAAAAACTAGAAATGACCTTCAATATGTAAATGAATAAACAAACTGCGTTATATCACTATAAGGGATATCATTCAGTAATTAAAACAAACAAGCAAAAACTATTAAGCAATGAAAAGACATGGATGAACCTTAAGTACATACTGCTAAGTGAATGAAGTCAGTCTGAAAAGTTTACATAGTATTTGACTTCGTTTAAATGAGATTCTGGAGAAGGCAGGAAAAAGACAATAAGAAGACTAGTGGGTGGTAGGAATTTGTGGGAAGTCATTGTTCCCCATCTCTTAGATGTGGGCTGTGCAAAGGGACATACTGCCAGAGCACAGTATAAAAAAGGGGAAGGAGTAACTTTACAGTGAAGAAATTGGACAAATGCTATCAAGACAGTTGAGCAAATTCAACATCAATTGCAATAAGTCATGTTAATAGTAGGTACTCTTTACATGATATGATGAAATGGTACGCTGTTTTCGTGGCTGTCCTCACAAAAATGCATACTCTCGGTCTAATCATGAAAAGAATCAGATAAGCCTTAATTCAAGGATATTCTACAAAACACCTGACCAGAAATACACGAAAGTTTTTGTCATCAAAAACAATCCCACCGGGGCCCCTGGGTGACTCCATTGCTTAAGTGTCTGACTTTAGCTCAGGTCATGATCTCACAGTTAGTCAGTTCCAGTTCTGAGCTGTCAGTGCAAAGCCTGCTTTGGATTTTCTCTCTCCCTCTCTTTCTGTCCCTCCCCCACTCTCTCTTTCTCAAAACAAATAAATAAACTTAGAAAAAAAGTCCCACAGACAAAAGACCCTAAGAAGGCATGGGGGTTTATTGTTATGTGGAATCCTGGATAGAATCTTGGAACTAAAAATAGACATTAGATAAAAATGCTAAAGTCTGAAAAAAGCATAGGCTTTGTTTAATAACCTGTCATTATTGGTTCATTAACCATGTAAATATACCATATAATGCAAGATGTTATAGGGAAAACATGGGCATGGGAGTATATGGGAACTCTCTGCACCGTATTTGCAATTTTTCTGTAAATCTAAACCTTGCCTAAAAAAAAGTTGATATTAAGAAAACGATTAAAATATCATGGCAATCTTGCCCCTTTCATATATTTATGCTTCCAATGCTACTAAATATAGAATTAATGAAATGGCTCTTCTGTTAAAGATAGGAAGAAAGAAAACACCTTACAAGGAAGTGACTTTATGCAGTTTTCTTTTTTAAACTATTCAGTACAAATGTTCTCTGACAGAATTTGTTTTACATTATTAAATCTGAAAGTGTTTTCATACCTCTTATACTAATGCCAAAATTAAGGAGCCAGAAAAGGTATCCATTTCAAAGGAAAAAGGAAGTGGTTATCTAGTTTCCTATGCAAAGGCTTGTGTTCCCGAAAAACAGAAGTGAATCAGACAGAAGATAAAATGTTAGATTAAAATTGATGACAAAAATTACTTTGAAAGACTTAGAAAAAAATCTAGAAATTCATGAGGTGTGTTTTCTGTTTTTCTTGCTTGCTGGGAGATAAATGAAAGCAAAGTTACCATACACATGTTTCTAAAGATATGGGATCGCACAAAGAAACACTGTTTCAAACACTCTAAACACTCAGCTTCCCTCCAAACCCATTTATTTAGAAAATTGTTTCCTGTTCGGTGTAGAAGAAAATATATTTTGTGGTTAAAAAGAATAAACTGAAAATTAAAGAAACCATTTGTTGTCTTTAAAAATAATAATAACTATCATTTATTAAATACATAGGGTATGGAAGGCATTGCCCTAAATATTTAAGCTGGGATATCCCATGTAACCATCAAAACCTTAGTAGGGCACAGACATTACTATTTTATTTCATTCTTATTTTACAAAAAAAGAAACCAAATGTATGATCATTTACCTACATATCTACTATGTATAAGTGCTGGTATTAGAATTTAGGAATAATGCTTCAGACGGATGCCTACTTTGCCCTCTAGTCATAAGTCAACAAGACAACTTAGCCTACAGAAAAACTTTTCCTCAATCCAGGAGGACATGATATTTGTACATATTTATGCATCCACCTAAAAACATAAAACGACCTAAAGATAACAGAACTAAAGATAGAGCAGACATATATAGCAGACTTAAAGATTGAAAAAGACAGCAAAGAATAAGAGTTGGAATTATTAAAAGATAAGATCGAGAAGCCTTTAGTAGGCTCACTAAGAAAAAGAACGTAAATAAAGTCAGAAATGAAACAGGAAATGTTACAACTGATACCACAGAAATACAAAAGATCATAAGGGACTACTATAAACAATTATGCACTAACAAGTTGGACAACCTAGAAGAAATGGATAAATTCTTAGAAACATGCACTCTCCCAAGCCTGAATCATGAAGAAACAGAAAATCAGCATATACCAATAGTAGTAAGGAGATTGAATCAGTAATCAAAAACCTCCCAACAAACAACAGTGCAGAAACAGATCATTTCACTGATGAATTCCGCCAAACATTTAAAGAGTTAATACCAATCCTTCTCACACTCTTCCAAAAAAATAAGGCAAAAGGGAACATATCCCAGATCATTTTACAAGTCCAGCATTGCCGTGAAAACAAAACTAGATAAGGACACTACAAGAAACCAAACCAAAACAAAACAAAACTACAGGCCAAAATCCCTGATGAACATAGATGCAAAAGTCTTCAACAAAATATTAATAAACTAAATTCAACAATACATTGGAAGAATCATACACCATGATCAAGTGGACTTAATTCTTATGATGCAAGGATGGTTCAACACACACAAATCAATCAATATTATACACCACATTAAAAAAATGAAAGATAAAAATCATACAATTAACTTAGATGAAGAAAAGGAATGTGAAAAAGTTTAACATTCATTCATTATAAAAACTCAACAAACTGGGTATAGAGGAAAAGTACCTCAACATAATAAAGGCCATATATAACAAGCCCATAGCGAGCATCAAACTTGGTGAAAAACTGAACACTTTTCCTCTAAAATCAGGAACAAGACAGATATGTCCATTTTGCCGCTTTTATTCAACATAATATTAGAAGCAATTAGGCATAAAAAAGACATAAAATGAATCCAACTGAGAGAGGAGGATGTAAAACTGTCACTATTTACAAATAACCTGATTTTATATAGAGAAAAGCCTAAAGACTCCATCAAAAAACTGTTAGAATAAATGAATTCAGTAACATTGCAAGATAGAAATTCAAGATATAAAAATCAGTTGCATTTCTATACACTATCAATGAACTATTAGAAAAAGAAATTAACAATTGTAATTTTTTCACAAAGTATAAAATACCCAGGAATAAATTTAATTAAGACGGTGAGACACCTATGCTCTAAAAACCAGAACACAATAATGAAAGAAATTGAAGAGGACACGAATAAAAAAAGAGATATCATGCTCATGGATTGGAAGAATTAATATCATCAGAATGTCCATACTACCCAAAGCAACCTATAGATTCACTGCAATCCCAAGCAGATTCCAATGGCATTTTTTACAGGCATGGAAAACAATCCTAAAATTTGTATAGAAACACGAAGACCCCAAATAGTGAAAACAATCTTAAGAAAAACCATAGCCGGAGGTATTACGTTCATGATTTCAAACTGTATTACAAAGCCTTAGTATTCAAAAGTTTATGCTATTGTCATAAAAACAGACACCTAAATCAGTGGAACAGAATAGAGAGACCAGAAATAAGCCCAAGCATAGATGCGAAGTTAATTTGTGACAAGGGTCCCAAGAATACACTGGTGAAAGGATAGTCTATTTAATAAACAGTGCTGGAAAAACTGGGCAGGCAGCTGCAAAAGAGTGAAACTGGACCATATCCTGTCTTATACCAAACACTAAAATCAACTCAAATTGGACTGAATTCTTAAAGATTAAAGACTTAAAGATTAAACACTTGACTCTAAGACCTTAAACCATAAAACTCCTAGAAGAAATAATAGAGGGTAAGATACTACACATTGGTTTTGGCAGTGATTTTGGGGTGTGTGTGTGGGGGGGTTGACACTAAAAGCAAAAGCAACAAAAGAATAAACAAATGGGACTATATTACAGTAAGCAGCAAAAGAAACCAACGAAATGAAAAGATTACCTACTGAATGGTATAAAATATTTACAAATCATGTATCTGATAAGGGGTTAATATGCAAAATATATGAAGAACTCACGCAGCTCAATATATAAATATCCAAGTAGTTCAATTAAAAAATGGGTAGAGGAACTGAATGCATACCTTTCCAAAGAAGACATACAGATAACTAACAGGTACTTGACAAGGTGTCCAACATCAGTAATCATAAGGGAAATACAAATAAAAACAACAGTGAGATATTATTTCCTCATAACCTGTTAGAATGGCTATTATCCAAAAGATGAGAAATAAAAAGCACTGGCAATGATGTGGAGAAAAGGGACCCTTGTATGTTGTTGGTGAGAATGTAAACTGATGCAACCACTATGGAAAACAGTATGAAATTTTCTCAAAAAATTAAAAATAGAATGACAATATGATCCAGTAATTCCACTATTGGGTATTTATCTGAAGAAAACAAAATCACTATCTTGATAAGAAATATTCACTTTCATGTTCGTTGCAGCATTATTTACAATAGTTAATATATGGAAACAACTT
The DNA here is from genome assembly GCF_018350175.1 of Felis catus. Lineage (NCBI taxonomy): Eukaryota > Metazoa > Chordata > Mammalia > Carnivora > Felidae > Felis > Felis catus. The sequence continues at coordinate 53,497,331 of NC_058371.1, read as the reverse complement.
AAAGTGCCCATCCATGGATGAATGGATAAAGAAAATATGATTATATATATTTTTAACTACAATATTTATTAAAATATTGTAGATAAATATATAATTATAAAAAAATACAAAAAGATCACATTTACCCTTTACCCAGTTTCCACAAACAGTAACTTCTTACAAAAACTATAGAACAATGGCACAAACAAAATATTGATGCTGATATAATCCATGATTTTATTCAGATTTTTTCAGTTTTATTTGTACTCATTCATGTGTGTAGATGTATTTAATTCTATCAATTTTATCATATGTGCAGATTTATATATTCATTATCAGAGTCAATAAATAGAGTCAAGATGATGGATAAGAGGTTCCTGACTTTCCCTCCTCCTCCTGACTGATGCTAAATATGCAGCCATACATGAATCAATTCTGTTTGATAGAAATCTGGAAACTAGTGGAATCATTCTAACATATTGGGTAATTGAGAAAACACCCACATTGAAATGGGTAAGAAAGGTTGAGATACACTCTAAACCTGACCCCAGCACAGTGCCTTACAGTTGGAAGGGAATACTAACTTCCAATTTTTTTCTTTGTAGTGAAGGGTTTGGATCACACATTTATAATCCAATTTCTAAGGCTTTGAAGGAATGGATGGGCCTCCATTACCTACCTGTGATAGCTGTGATAAGGCTCAGTATTCACAATTGCCATAGGACCAAACTATCCAAAGAAGAGGTTTTTGAATGGTGTGCAAACAATTCTCACACCTATAACCTGGTCTTAGTGTAGAAAGAACAGGCAAAACCACTCATCACCCCTTTCTCTGTGGAAGGAATCTGTCTACTTTCATAGCTTCTGCCTAAGGATCTGCCTTCTAATTAGCCTTTACCTATATGGGTGCTGACTGGAATCTTCCTGGGAGCATGAAAACGCTAATAAGCACTTCGCCCATAATCTCTCTCCAGCTTCTTCCAACAATAAAACAAAGTCACCAGCTTCTCCCCAAAAGGATGTCCACACAACCAGCACCCCAACTTTAATGGCTGCCATCCAAAGGACAGGCTCCCAAATCAGCTAGCTCCCACCACCGACAGGTCTTGAATTCAGTACCTGTGGGACTCTAGCAAACAAAGAAGCAGTGTTTAAATGGGAGTATGTGTACTCCCTGCAGATAAACACTGAGCTCAGAGAAGAGGAGGGAGATAAAAACACCCATCTCCCAATTTCTCTCTGGAAGAGACATGGTGCATACTTTTTCATCTGTTGCCTGAAGCTCTGGCTTCCAATAAGCCTACATGTGAGAGCTTACTGGGATCCTTCTAGGAACACGAAAGAGCTGGTGGGCATCCAAACCAAGTTTCCAGCTGCTCCCTAGCAGAAGCTTTTTTACACACCTAGCACCCCAAATGTTAGGGCTGTCAAACAAGAAACTGGTTCCTCAATCCCCTAGCTCTGGTAGCTGATGGAACTTGGCATATTAAAGAGGCAGTCTGTATGGGTGCACAAGCATTCCCAGTAACTATGGCCTCTGGCTCAGCATAGAATGAGGAAGCAAAGCCACACAGCTCTTGATTTCTCCCTGATAGGGTTAGGCTGCATAGCTAACATCTAGAATTTCCCAGCTGCTGACTGAAGGTCAGGATCCCAATTAGTTTGTATCAGAGAGCTAAAGGCAGGCAATTAGTTGCTGTACAGGAACGCAAACAGGTATGTGGATATTTCCCAAACCTTTGGGACAGTAACAGGTATTAGCACACTCTAATCTACCAAGAGCCACAAAGAACAGACACAGCATCTTGGACAGACACAAAGGTTGGAGAGACAACTGAGAGCGTAGGCTGGCTGATTGACGAGGTTCATCTCCTACAGAAGCCACTCTGTCAAGGCTGGGAGAGGTGGCTATTTTAGGTAATGGGTAAAAACCAATGCAGAGAGTGTCAAGGAAAATCAAGAATCAGGGAAACATGTTCCAAACAAAAGAACAAAATAAATCTTCAGAAACTGACCATAAAGAAGCAGAGATGAGTGCTTTACCCAAAAGAGAGTTCAAAATAACATACATATAAACATAATAAATAACATAACGATGATCACTGAGATAAGGAGAGCAGTATATAAGTCAAATGAGAATTTCACCAAGAGACAGAGAATATTAAAAAGTACCAAAGATCATAGAGTTGAAGAATATAATTACTGAAGTGAAAAACTGAGTAGAAGTGTCCCACAGCTAACTAGGTCAAATGGAAGAAAAGACCAGTGGATTTAAAGATAAGAGAATAGAAGTCATACAATCAGAAAATCAAAAAGAAAAGAAGAATGAAAAATAGCGATGACAGCTTAAGGGACTTATGGGACATAATACATGCTTTACAGGTTTATCAGAAAGAGAAGAGAGAGGGAAAGGGGGCAGAAAGCTTATGCAAAGAAGTAATGGCTAAAAACTTCCCAAAACTGTACAGACATCCAAATGTAGGAAGACCAAACAATATCAAAAAAAAAAGAATCTAGAGACTTATAGAAACACAGACTATAATTAAATTGCCAAAAGTTAAAGACAATCTTAAAAGTAGCAAGAAAAAAAGTGGCTTGCTATGTACAAAGGAACCCCATAAGATGAGTATCAGTGGATTTTTCAGCAAAAACCTAACAAGTGAGAGGGAATGGGATGCTATATTCAAAATGCTGGGGGTGGGGGTGGGGAATGCCAAAAGAATATTTTACCCAGCAAAGTTGTCCTTCAGAATTGAAAGAAAGCTAGATACTTTCCCCAAAACAAGCTGAAGGAGTTCATCGCCAATATGCCAGCCTTACAACAAATGGAGTAAAGGGAGTTCTTTAAGCTGAAACTAAAAGGATGTTAATTAAGAATATTAGGTGAATATATAGTTAAATTTAGAACACACTAACATTGGAATAGTCGTGTGGAAATCACTTATAATTTATAAAAAGTTTAAAAGACAAAAGCATGCAATTACAATAGCTACAAAATTTGTTAATAGAGACACAATATAAAAAGATATAAATTGTGATATCAAAAACATAAATGAGGAAGAAAATAAAAACGTAGAGTTTTGTAGGCAATTAAGTTGTTACCAGCTTAAAATAGCCTGTTATAAGATGTTTTATGTAAGCATCCGAATATTAAAATAAAAAGCTCTATACATACACAAAAGATAAAGAGAACTGAATCAAAGCATACATGAAAAAAATCATCTAATCATAAAGAAATCATGGAAGAGAGGAAGAAAGGAAAAAATAATACTACAAACCAGCCAGGAAGCAATTAACAAAATGACAGCGGTAAATCCACACCTATTAATAATTATTTTAAAAGTAAATGGACTAAATTCCCCAATCAAAATACACAGAGTGATTGAATGGTTAAAAAAATAAAAAGCAAGATCCAATTATAGCTACCTACAAGAGACTCACTTAAGCTTTAAGGACACACATAGACTAAAGTGAAAATATGCAAAAAATATTCAATGAAAATGCAAACAAAAAGAGAGCAGAGGTAGCTATACTTATCCAGACAAAATAGAATTTAAGTCAAACTGTAATAAGAGACAGAGAAGGTTATTACATAATGATAAAAGTGTCAATTCTAACAATTACAAATATGTATACATCCAACATCTGAGAAGCTAAACAAATAAAGGAAATATTAAAAGATTTGAAGGGTGGGGCGCTTGGGTAGCTCAGTGGGTTAAGCAGCCGACTTCGGCTCAGGTCATGATCTCGCGGTTGGTGGGTTCGAGCCCCGCGTGGGGCTCTGTGCTGACAGCTCAGAGCCTGAAGCCTGTTTCAGATTCTGTGTCTCCCTCTCTCTGACCCTCCCGTGTTCATGCTCTGTCTCTCCGTCTCAAAAATAAATGAAACGTTAAAAAAATTAAAAAAAAAAGATTTGAAGGGAGAAATACACAACAATACATAATAGGGGACTGTAATACTTAACTTTTGATAATGGATAGATGATTCAGACAGAGAATCAACAAGGAAATAGTGGACTTGACTATGTGTTAGACTAGATTAATCTAACAGACACACAGAATATTTCATCCAGTAGCAGCAGAATACATATTCTTCTGAAGTAGACACAAAACATACTCCAAGGTAGGTTGTACGTGAGGCCACAAATCTTAACAAATTTAAGATTGAAGTCATACCAAGTATCTTTTCTGACCACAATGGTATGAAATTAGAAATAGGCAAGAGGAAAATTGAAAAATTTACAAATACATGGATATTAAACAACATATTCCTGAATAAACAATGGGTCAAGGATGAAGTTAATAGGGAAATTTAAAAACCCTAAGACACGAAAACAGAAACATAACACACTAAAATGGGATGCAACAAAGGAGTTCTAAGAGGGAAGTATGTAGCATCAAATACATACATTAAATAAATAAATCTCAAATAAATCTCAAATAAATAATCTAAAAAACCACAAGGAACTAGAGAAAGAAGAACAAACTAAGTCTAAAGTCAGCAGAATTAAGGAAATAACAAATAACAGAGTGGAAATAAATGAAGTAGGAGGGTGATAGAAAAGATTACTGGAACTAGGAACTGTTTTTTTTTTTTCAAACATAAACCAAATTGATGACCCTTTAGCAAGACTAACAGAAAAAAAGAGAAGACTCAAATAAAATCATAAATAAAAGAGGAGACATTACAACTGAAATAACAGAAATACTGAGAATCATAAAAAAGTACCCTACTATGTACAATTATACACCAATATTTTGGACAACCTAGAAGAAATGGGTAAATTTTTAGAAACATACAATCTACCAACACAGAATCATGAAGCAATATAAGATCAAAACAGACTGATTCCAAGGAGGGAGATTGAATCAGTAATCAAAAACCTCCTAACAAAGAGAAGCCCAGCAGCAGATAGCTCCCCTGGTGAATTTTACCAATCATTTAAAGAAGAATTAATATCATTCCTTCTCAAGTCATTCCCCAAAATTGGAGAGGATGGAACACTGTCAAACTCATTTTACAAGAGCAGCATCACCCTAATATCAAAGCCAGAAAGGGACATTGCAAGCAAAGAGGATTACAGGCCAACTTTCCTGATGAACATAGATGCAAAAATTCTCAACAAAATATTAGCAAATAGAAGTGAACAATACATTAAAACGATCATACACCCAATCAGAATTTATTCCTGGGGGGAGAGCGGATGCAAGGATGGTTCAACATATACAAATCAATAAAACTGATATATTACATTAACAAAACAAAGGATGAGAATCATATAGTCATCTCAATAGATGTAGAAAATTATTTAACAGAATTCAACACCATTTCATGACAAAACTCTCAATAAGTTGTATATGGATGGAATGTACTTCAACATAATAAAAGCCATATAAGCCAAATCCACAACACGCTCAATAATAAAAAGCTAAAAGTTTTCCTTCTAAGATCAGGAAGAAAACAACAATGTCGCCCTTGCCATTTCCATTTGACATTGTACTAGAAGTCCTAGCTAGAGCAATGAGGCAAGACAAAAAAGCAAAATGCATCCGAAGTGGAAAGGAAGAAGTAAAATTGTCTGTTTGCAGATGACATAACATTATATACATAAAACCATAAAGACAGCACCAAAAACTGTTGCAGCTAATAAACTAGTTGAGTAAAGTTAGTTGAAGGATACAATATCAATACATAAAATCAGTTGTATTTCTATACACTACTATAAATGATCAGAAAGAGAAATTAAGAAAATAATCTGATTTATAATAGCACCTGCCAAAATAAACTATCAGGAATAAAATTAACCAAGGGGGTGAAAGATGCGTACACTGACAATTATACACATTGATGAAGAAGACACAAATAAATGGGAAGATATTCTGTGTTTATGATTTGAATGAATTAGTATTTTTCAATTCCAAAACAGCCAAAGTGATCTACAGATTCAGCTTAGCTTCTATCAGAATTTCAATGGCACTTTTTACAGAAATAGAAAGAAAACAAAAATTCATCTGACGCTAAAAGACCCCAAATAGATAAAGCAATCTCAAGAAAAAGCAAGAAAAAGCAAATCTCAAGAACAAAGCAAGAAGCATCATACTTCCTTATTTGATATATGTTACAACATAAATGGACCTTTACAAAATTTTGCTTATGGAAAAAAAGGAAACTTTGTGCACAGTTTGTGGGAATGTGAACTTGTGCAGCCACTGTGAAAAAGAGTATGGAGTTTCCTCAACAATTTTAAAACAGAATACTATACGATCCAGTAATTCCACAGCTGAGTATTTACCCAAAGAAAATGATACATGAAAAGATACATGCACCCTTATGTTTATTGCAGCATTATTTACAAGAGCCAAGATATAGAATTAAGCCAAGTCCATCAATAAACTAATAGACTAATAAGTGAGGTATATACATTCAATGGAATATTACTCAGCCATGAAAAAAGAATGAGATCTACAACAACATTTACAACAGCATGGATGGAACGAGGGGTATTATGCTAAATGAACTATTTCAGAGAAAAACAAATACCATATGATTTCATCTATATGTGGAATCTAAAAAACAAAACAAATGAAGAAAGAAGCAAACAAGCAAGCAAACAAAAAAGTAGACTCTTAAAAGCAGGGAACAAACTGGTGGTGGCCAGAGGGGAGGTGAGTAGGGGCATAGGTTAAATGGATAAAGAACCGCGTCAGGCTCTGGGCTGATGGCTCAGAGCCTGGAGCCTGTTTCCGATTCTGTGTCTCCCTCTCTCTTTGCCCCTCCCCCATTCATGCTCTGTCTCTCTCTGTCCCAAAAATAAATAAAAAACGTTGAAAAAAAATAAAAAAAAATAAAATAAATGGATAAAGGAGATGAAGACATACAAACATCCAGTTATTAAAAAAGTAAATCACTGGGACTCCTAGTAAATCACTCCACTGGGTGGCTCAGTCGGCTGGGCATCCGACTTTGGCTCAGGTCATGATCTTGCAATTTGTGAGTTCGAGCCCCATGTCGGGCTCTGTGTTGACACCTCGGAGCATGGAACCTGCTTCGGATTCTGTGTCTCCCTCCCTCTCTGCCCCTCCCCTGCTCATGCTCTGTCTCTCTCTCTCTCAAAAATAAATAAATGTTAAAAAAAAAAAGTAAATCACAGAGATGAATAGTACAGCACAGGTAATACAGTCAATAATATTGTAATGATAATGGTCGGTGGCTCCACTTATTAGAGGTGAGCACTGAGTAATGTACAGAATTGGTGAATCATGTTGTATATCTGAAAGCACTATAACACTGTATTTTATAGTTCAATAAAAAATAAAAAAATTACAATAACAACATTTTTTGCTTAGTGAAATAAGCTAAGACACAAAAGGACAAATATTTATGATTCCATTTATATGAAGAACTCAGAATAGCCAAATCATAGAGACAAAGTAGACTGTTACCGTAAGTTGGGACTGGGGAAAAGGGAAGTTACTATTATTATTATTTTTTTAACATCTATTTATTTTTGAGAGAGAGAAACAGAACAAAAGCAGGGGAGAGGCAGAGAGAGAGGGAGACACAGAATCCGAAGCAGGCTCCAGGCTCCAGACTCTGAGCTGTCAGCACAGAGCACCATGCAGGCCTTGAACTCATGAACTGCGAGATCATGACCCGAGCCAAAGTCAGATGTTTAACCAACTGAACCACTCAGGAGCCCCAGGGGAAGTTACTTATTTAGTGGGTACAGAGTCTATGTTGGAGATTATGAAAAGATTTTGGACATAGATAGTGGTGATGGTTATACAACATTGTGAAAGTAATACCACCAGATTGTGTACTTACAGATGGCTAAAAATGATATTATGTTATGTATAGTTTACCGTACTAAAAAAATACAGATAAAAAGCAGAAAATCGTTCCATGACCTGTACTCATTTCTCATGTTGCCTTTTTATAACCACATCAAACTTTCTCTCCCTCCGTCACTGCCCCATCCCTCCCCTCCTACCCCAGTCCCTAAACACTGGAAACCACGAATCTGCTCTCTATTTCTAGAATTTTGTCATTTCAAAAATACTGAAGAAGTGGAATCATACAGCATGAAGCCTCTGGTATTGGCTTTTTTCACTCAGCATAATTCCTTGCAGATACTTTCAAGTCGTGTGAATTGTTAATTGATAGTCTTGTTCTTTTATTGCCAAATAGTATTGTGGAGTTATATATATCACATTTTGTTTAACAATTCATCCTTGAAAGACATCTGGACCTTTCTGATTTTTTGCTCTAATAAAAAATAGCTTGTATGAACCTTCCTGTATAGGTGCTTATATGAATATGTTTTTATTTCTCTGGGATAAATGCCCAAGAGCAAAATTTCTGGGTCATATAGTAATTGTATGTTTAGTTTCAAAAGAAACTGCGATTTTTTTTTCCAGAGTGGCTGCACCATTTTCCATTTCCACTAGCAATATATAAGACAGCTTCTCCACATTCTCTCAAGCATTTGCTCTTATTACTTTTTATTTTCACCATTCAGTGAGAACCTGATGAATATTTTGGGATTCTCCTGTTCCCTTGACCATAGAATCTCCTTTTGCACCCCTCTGCTTGCTTTTGCACAGAGGTGAGGCAACAGTGCACAGGTCTTAACAGCCATTGGTGATTTTCCTACCTTGTTATACAGGGATGTATATGAGATATTTTGTCACTTAGTTTTTTTTTTTTTATAGATATTTATCATGGCTTTTGGAGTTTGCTATCCTAGCTGCTCTGTTTTTACAAGGAAGTTAGGGGAGATAATCTTATTCTGTGCCTCTACCATATTCCAAGAGTTATTTATATGGAGCTGCATCTAAATGCCATGAGAGTCATTGAAACTGCACTACATTCTTATAAGTGCACAAATGCAACCCTTTGTGATGGTCTAATCTGAAGATTTCACCTGACTTTTACTTTCATGGATTGAGAGTTTTGCTCATTTATAATCCCAGAGACTTTCAAATGATTTTTCTTATATTTTTCTCAATCATAAATTATCTCTCTAGTAATCAGAGCACATCTTTGAAAAATAATTTTAAAATAAACAGGTAAGATGATGTATCTTCTGAAATGTTACATATTTCAGAAATCTTCCTGTTAACTTGGTCCACAAATGAATGAAATTCTTGGTTCTCAACATTTTTCGGTGTAATAGTCCCCACAATTCTCAATTGAATTGGGAATTTGAAATTCTAGAGAACACTAAGGTCAGCATTATTTTATTTTTCTTTATACATTCTGTCCTTTTTAGAGATCTTGAAAATCTAGATTTTTAAGGAATATTTTAACTTTGGCAATTTAACATTTTCCACACCAATTTTTCTTAAAGGACCTGCAGGTTATAGTGAAACATATTTTTATGAATCACCAAGGGTCTTTTGTCAGCTCAGTAGAATTTTAATTACCTTTTTCAGAGTTGCTTAGTTTCAGATGTGATATTTTCTTTCTTAGAAATTTCTACTTGAGTTTTAGTTTTATCTCTATTTCTCCCATATTTCCCATTTTCTTTCTTTGCATTTTATTTCCATTTTTAAAAAAAATGTGCATTACTATAGTTAAAACACTTGCTTGGCTTTTTCCAGAATAATTCTAATTGTAATTTCAACTGTTGCAAATTTTAATTCAGATACTGCGTTTCAGTTTCCTATGAACATATCTCTTCTTTTTTAGTTAATCTCTCTTTTTTCATATATTTATATTCCATTTCATAATCTTTGGCTACAAAAAAGTAATTGATCAACTTATTTTTGTACATGTGCTAAAAGTGGCTTCTGTAAAGAGAAACATTCTCTTCGCCTTGTAATACAGACTTTTTGGACTCCCTTATAAGGAGCAATCTATACACACATAGCATTTCCCTTTATAAAGTTTGTCTTCCACATCATACTATCTACTTGGGTCTGATCAAATTTGCACCTGAGAGATGCATTTGAAAAGTCTGATTAATGTGCCTCATTCTAACCCATTGCTTTTTACTGTGGGCTGCACAACTGTTGAGATGTTTTAAGATAATTTAGTTAAGCTTCATCTCCAGAGATTCTCACTCAGAAGTTCTAGGGTTTTATGTATTCTACGGGAGATGTTGGCACATAGATAAAATTGGAAGCCATTGTTAGAGTTCAATTTATCAGCATTTTATCTAGTGAGTCTGTTCTTTGGAAATGAGATCTTCAGCTTGGCCCACAACTAACGTTTCTGATAGTAGATGCAAAAAGATAGGCTAAAAGTGACATGAACAATAGCCTATTTCCTTAGAAAGATGTACCTGCTAAGTAGAAGTAATCCTTTCAATTTACCTATTTACTATATATTAAATTACTTGAATATATAGGTAAGGAAAAATAGATGGACACATACATACATACACACATACTATAGTTTATAAATATATTTGCATATCAGAGGCTTCATAGACCTGAAGAGAAAGGATTGCTGGATCTGTGGATTTTTTTTTCTTTAGTTTCCAAAGTACCTCAGCTACACCGCAAGGCGTCCTTATCTGGAAAAGCCAGTTAATCTCCTGGATAAGGTCTCTATTTTGTCACCTCTCAACTGAAACAGTTTTATAACACATACATAATAGAAGTGTCTGCATGTAGTACAAGACATATCATAAGAAATGCATTGAATGCCTATTATATGCCAAGGTACCTTCCCATAGGAAATTCAGTTCATAGCGAGAGTAAAATATGTAAATAAGAAAAAAAATAAGCAAAATAAGCACATGTACACACAGTACATTTTTAAGGCGCTTTGAGATTTGGAACCACAGGGAACAATTCTTGGAAGAGGTTACAAATGGATTTCCTTTCTGTCATATTTCTTTATTCAAATGTAATATAATACAATCTAACGTTGATAACAGTTACGTCTTTTGTGAAAAACCAGACCCCAGAGAACAATGCAGGCTGAGTAATATAGCATGGAATTTGAGCAGTATTCCAGAGAATTAAAGTACATGCTTCATTATCACTAAAACTCTACATAGTAAAACAAAACAAAACAAAAACAAAAACAAAAAATAACAACAAAAAACTATAAATAAAATCTTACAGTTGGAGTTTATCTCTCACAAAAAATATATTCTTATAAAAATTACATTTTGATTAGTGGGCAAGCACAGAATAAGTACAGGATTTAACGTTATGATTAAAAATACATTTTGTAGTGTCAATTCTCCATTTCAGAGAAGCACATATTGATTTTTCAATATTAGGTATGCAAATATGTTGGGACAAAAGCCATGTCAATACTCACAGATGTATTTTTGTTGAATACCTGTGTTCCCTTTGAAATGGGAGCATCAGAAATGAATGAGATGTAGGCCCACCTCTTAAGGAGCTTGCTTATACTTCTTACTGAATTAAAATGTTTTCCCTTAAAATAAGCCTATTACCTTAAGCATAGTTAGAAATAAGATTTTTTTTTCCCTTTTGCTACTTTCCAATACACTTGAAGATTAGGGTATCTGGGAAACAAAATAAAATTTACAAAATTTGGCAGGTTAATCTGCTTGTCCTAATACATATAGAGGTTTTTATTAAATGGGTTCACAGTGTGGCAGTCCCGTTGATTACTCCCTTCTTTGAATGTCTAATACACTACTTTGCTTCATCATCCATTCAATAATTATTAGAAATGCTGTATAGCACTTTGATAAAAAAATGGACTTCTGAGTCATGATATTTGGGTTTGCTTTTCGACTGTATGAATCACATAGTTATGTGAAGTAATGTGAAGACTTAGTTTCATCATTTGGAAGTTGGGCATAGTCATAGAACTTTTAAGATTGCCTGGGAGAATCAATTCAATAACCTACATTGGACTCATTTCAAAGTTACACTTCATCTCCCTGCTCACGTTCTCTAACTAGAGACTTGCCTTCTATGTATTGTTAGTGGCACAATCACTAGCCTAGTCTCTCAACCTACACCTAGGAACTCTTTAAGTCTCTGAATTCCCTACTGGGCTTACCAACTAGTTAAAATTAAATCAATTTTTAATATCTCTTGGCAATGTCTTCTCTTCTTTGTTCTTATAACTCCTCTTGTACATTTCCTCAAATGTGAATTACTGAAGAAGCCTTCATACACATTGTTTAAAATGAATGGTCTAAAATACCTATCTTAAGAGATTTGTCTTAGTCCATTTGGGCTCCTGGAACAAAATTACCAGTTTAAACAACAAATATTTATTTCCCACAATTCTTGAGGCTGAGAAGTTTAATAAGGATGCCAGCAGATTCAGTGTCTAGTGAGAGCCTGCTTTCTGTTCCACAGATGGTGTCTTCCCTTAATGTTCTCACATGGTGGAAAAAAACAGCTCCCAGGGGTTTCTTTTATAAGGGCACTAATCCCATTCTTGAGGGCTCCACTTCCAATGCCTAATTACCTCCTACACACCATCACATTAGGGGCTATGATTTCAACATATGCATGTTGGGGAAACAAATAATCCATCACATTCCATACATAGCTCCCCCCCCCAAATTTATTCTTTCTCACGTGAAAAATACATTCATTTTATTCTAGTAGTTCCAAAACGTTTAACTCTTTTTAGCATTAACTCTAAATTTCCAAATGTCATCTAAATATCATCTAAGTTAGATGGTGTGAGACTCAGGGCATGATTTGTCCTGAGGCAAATTTTCTCTTCAGCTGTGAATGCATGATATCAAACAAGTTATGTACTTCCAAAATACAGTGTGCGGCAGGCATAAAATATGGCATTCCCATTCCAAAATGATGAAATAAGAAAGAAGAAAGGGATCATGGATCTCAAGTAAATCTAAAACCTAATAGAGGAAATTCTACTAACTTCCATTAAAACTTAAGGCTCAAAAACAATCCTCTTTGTCTAGATGCTCTGCCTTTCAGACTCAGTGGGGCAGAGATCCCACTTTGTGGACCCACTGGAGTGGAGAACCTGTTTTTTGGACCCACTGGACAGCATGTCACTCCCACATCCCAATGGGGTGCTGTTCATGCGGTGATTTTCTTGTTTTCTTTTTTTTCTTTTCTTTTCTTTTCTTTTCTTTTCTTTTCTTTTCTTTTCTTTTCTTTTCTTTTCTTTTCTTTTCTTTTCTTCTTTTTCTTTTCTTTTCTTTTTACCTTTTTTTAATGTTTATTTATGTTTGAGAGAGAAAGAGAGAGAGACAGACCATGAACAAGGGAGACACAGAACCTAAAGCAGGCTCCAGGCTCTGAGCTGTCAGTACCGAGCCCCAAGCAGGACTCAAACCCAAGAAATTTGGAGATCATGACCTGAGCCAAAGTCAGATGCCTAACTGACTGAGCCACCATGGCGTTCCCATGAAGTGGTTTTCTGAGGTGACCTCACCCCTGCATGCTTCTGTTGTCAGGATGGGAGTTGAGCTGGATCCCCATAGCTCCCTTGGATGTTGGCCCCATCCTTTGAAACTAAGATGGACGTAGCCCTGTACCTGGGGACTGTGTACTCTAGGTCTTTGATGGGAATGGCAGCCACGATGATCTCTGAATCACCTTTGGCATCCTTCTCTTGCCTTGAAGAATAGTGTATGTTTACATGCAAATAGCTTTATGAGCCCCCAGGTGCCCCACAAATATTATAGTTAATCCACTCTACTAGTGAGAAAAAAATTTTTTTTCCAGTTGGGGCAATTTTAAATAATGCTGCTGTAAGCATTTTTGTACTTGTTTTTGGTTGAGATAAGCACTTGAACTTGATGAATGCAATCCATCTCTGAATACTAAATATTTTTCTGAATTAATATAGAATTCTATACTAGTTAGAATTGTTTTAAAAGTTTTCTTCTGTTACTGAATTATCTCAATTCCCTTCAGCATTATCAACTGTTGCCACATTGGTCTTTTTTAGTATTGTAAGTTTTTCTCATACCTCAGGTCACCTTTAGTTATCTGTACTTACTTTTGAATGCAGGATATATAAGTTCAGTACAGATAGTTTTAAAGGGTTATTTTTGTAGACACTTATCAAATTTCTTCACTGTACAATTGCATGGTTGATATGTCAACAACAATGTACTCATAACTTAACTCTAGTGTGAGTAGAAAACCAATAGGCATAAAAAGGAAAGCTTTGACATGTTAAATCATGGAAGACTTACTCCGGGCATTATATCCACATTAGGGTGTCCTGACCTTACCATGTGGTCAGTCAGTCTTCAACCAGTTCTTTGGTTCCAACCTGTGGTATATATTCCCCCATTCACACTGAAGTGAGCCCGTAGTTATTGGGAACACATATACAGATAGATATTTGTTTACATATCATTATTATTTCTATCTCAATTTTCACTTTTTTTCTTCCTCTTTCTGGAACTTTTAATGAGAGTGTGGTTTTGATTGCCCACTTTGACTTTTCTTTGAGTTCTGGCTATAACACTATGGCTACGTATGCATTCTGTCTTTCAAAAATTTATTATTTTGGTCTTTTTTAAAATAAGTTTTTGTTTCTTTTTTAAGTAAGTTTTCATTTAAATTCTAGTTAGTTAGCATACAGGGTAATATTAGTTTCAGGTGTACAATTTAGTGATTTAACACTTACATACAACACCTGGTGCTCATCACAAGTGCCCTCCTTAATGGCCATCACCTATTTAAACCACCCCCCCCCCACCTCCCCTCTGGTAGCCATCAGTTTTTTTTTTCTCTACATTTAAGAGTCTGTTTTATGGTTTGCCTCTCTTTTTCTCCTATGATCATTTGATTTCTTTCTTAAATTCCACATATGAGTGAAATCATATGATACTTGTCTTTCTCTGACTAACTTATTTCACTTAGCCTAATACACTCTAGCTCCATCCATGTCATTGCAAATGGTGATATTTCATTCTTTTTGATGGCTGAGTAATATTCCATTGTATATATACACCACTTCTTTATCCTTTTATCAGTCAATGGACATTTGGGCTCTTTCCATAATTTGGTTATTGTAAATGCAGTTATAAACATCAAAAATCTCCCACCCCAGTGGGTCCTGAAGGTGTAACTGTAGAGGCAGCTTTTAGGCAACAGGCTTGAGCAATGGAAACTTGATCAAGGCAAAAGGTCCCACAGTGACCACCAAGCTGAATGCAAATAGGCTGAATAAGTGACCTACCTGGAAATAGCCATACGACCTAACTAACCAATGGGCTACTTACAACCAGACATAGTTACAAAAATAGGGAAAATTCTATACCTTCCCATACTCCCTCACTCCCCCCTACAACTGTGGCCCTTACCACTGCCTCCTAGTAGACAATCTCAGCCTTGCTATCCTGCCCACCTGCTCCCTCATGGTGTATTTAATAAACCTCTATCTCCTTTGTTCTGCTTCCAGTGAATTCTTTCACTGCCCTCATTGCTGGCTTCCACCTGATTGGGTAGCTCCACATTTGGGGGCCCCCATCTGATCGGGAGAGATACCACAGTAACTGCCACCCCAATTTTCAAAACTCAGAACCTAAATGAAAATAGATCCTCTACCTAACTGAGCACCTTGAAATGTTCTTGACTCTGATATTCTCTATTCTCTATTTAGAACTGGTAGTTTCTTCCTTAATGTGCCCAAGACTAACTATTGATGCTTTAGACCATTTCTTAAGGCATGTCATAATCTAGTATCACATTCTACAGCCAATTACCTTTAGACTCACCTCAACATTCTCTTCAGCATCCCCTTTGTACTAGAAGTCATTCCTCTCAACCAAATGCCTTCTCTCAACCTCTCCCAATGGATATTCAATGTCTCATTCTTCGAAAGTCATTCCATCATTCAAACTTAAGCACACATCTTTCCCTTACCAGTTCTCTGCAGCTACATTAACGGTTGCTTCTTCAACATTTGTATATATTGCATTCAGGAATCAATTTGATCTCAATATATATTTACTTGTGCTTTTGTTTAATATTTTCATAAATATGTATTCAAATTTCTAAAAAGAGATTTTATTTACTGTGACATATAAGACCCAGTAAGAAAAAATGCCCATAGATAAATCTCTCCAAATCCATATATGTTTTTTAAAATGGGGAGTGCCGTGGGACTCTGTGCTGACAGCTCAGAACCTACTTGGGATTCTCTCTCTCCCTCTCTCTCTGCCCCTCCCCTGCTCATGCTCTCTCTTTCTCTCTCTAAATAAATATACCTTTATAAAAATGTTTTAGGGGCACCTGGGTGGCTCAGTCGATTAAACGTCCAACTTCAGTCCAAACTCAGTCCAACGTCTCATAATGTCCTGTTGGTGGGTTGGAGCCCTCCTCCCGCTCTGTGCTGATAGCTCAGAGCCTGGAGCCTCCTTTGGATTCTGTATCTTCCTCTCTTTCTATGACTTCCCCACTCGTGCTCTGTCACTTTCTCTCAAAAAATAAGTAAACATTTAAAAAAAGTGCTTTAAAAATATGGGGAGGGAGTGTGTGAAAATGAGTTAGGACTATAGCTTTCTTTTGATTTATGTTTGCATACTATATATTTTTCCATTCTTTCACTTTGAGTTTGCTAGTGTCTTTAGGTTTGAAGTGAATTTCTTATAGACAGCATATTGAGAGTCTTGTTTTCTATTCATTCAGCCACTTTGTCTTTTCATTATAGAATCCAGCCCATTTTCTTGTGTGTGTGTGTGTGTGTGTGTGTGTGTTTTCTTTAGTGTAATGTTTAGATTCTTTCCTCATTTTCTTTTGTGTATTTACTATCAATTTTTTTCTCTGTAGCTACCATGAGTTTTTTTTTCTGAAAGATTGCCACCATCCTAGCTTACATTTTTTCCCACTGCATTTGTGTAGTATTTTAATGACTACATAAAGAGTTTGCACAGCTGTAATGTCTCTCTGAGCTTACCCTTAACATTTAGATAAACTTAAGGTTTTTTCCCACCCAATTTTAGTACTTCATAAATAATCAAATAAAATTGTGGGAAATTTAATTAAATCTAGGCATAGTTAACATCAGGCTCTGTCAGATATTTTATGATTTTGTGGCTATCAGGCTGATCATAGCAAGATATATTTGCTGATCTTCTTTGGGCTAATAATCTAGATAATTAGTCAGCTAGTGGTATGTAAATATTAATACTATTCATATAATTCTTTAGGAAATAACTATATAGGAGGAAAATGGTGAATTTTGAAAGGAACAGGGGAAACATGTTATAATAATATTATTATTATTTTGCAATTGATAATATAGGCTTTCAAATGACAACAGAAGATACTTCTGGAAATACTGGTTTCAGAGTCTATGAAATAGAGCTTTTGTAATGAAAATAGTTGATGTAGTTTAGGGAAAACCTTCATAGAAAAGTATTTATTATTTATTAAATGTAATAACTGTTATGCCTTTCACTCATGTATTCTAATTTACTAATCAGGGATTTTCAAATTCATGTTTGGCAATATCTACTAGAAAATATATAAGTTTGAAGAAAAAGGTTTATCTATTATAAAGTTTTAAAAACTAAATGTTTTGATTAGTCATTGATTATTCCTGTATAAAAAGGCAGCTTAATGTTTTAAACATGAAAGTGTAATTTATTAAGGTTTATTTTTATTTTTCAAAATAATTTTTATTTCTGTTTTATTTCTATATCCATCTATTGTTTATATATTTTGTATTTATAGATAACATTGATTAATAGATTTGAAAGGGAAAACTTACAAGATTACAAGCTTTTAAATAAAATCCAAAGTTTTTTTAATGTCATTTAATTTTGATAAAGAGAGTGCATGCAGGGGCAGGGCAGAGAGAGATTGAGAGAAAGCATCCCATGCAGGCTCTGCACTGTCAGCACAGAGCCTGACTCGGCGCTCGAGATCATGAACTGTGAGATCATGACCTGAGCTAAAATCGAGTTGGACGCTTAACCGGCTGAGCCACCCAGGCATCCCAACAAAGTCCAAATTTTTAAAAGGGTATGTTTGCATTATACATCAATGTCATTGAGATAATAGCTGATATGTATGTACTTTTACTCATTTTTAAATTACTTTTCAATCTTATGTTATCATAGGTCATTGGGATTTCCCTTTCTCCAGAGTGAGACTCACAAGTAGGTTAAATCACAACAAGACGTTGAATCATAACCATTCATATAACTGTTACATGTACTGAGTTTTGACGTTCCAATTTATATGTTGAAACCCTAATCCCAGATGTGATGGTACTTGGAGATAAGCCCTTGGGAGGTAATTAGGTTTAGATGAGTTCTTGAGGGTGGGATTCTCAGGATAGGATTAGTGCTTTTATGAGAAGAGATGTGAGAGAGCATGTTTTTGATCTGTCTCTGTGAACACGCAGTGAGAAGGTGGTCTTCTGCAAGCCAGGAAGAAAGCTCTGACCATGTTGAACATGTTGGCACCTTGATCCTAGACTTCCTAGTTTCTAGAATTGTCGGCAATTGGTTTCTCTTATTTCAGTTACCCAGTCTTTGGTATTTTGCTCTAACAACCTGAGGGAAGACAGATTTCGGTACTGAGAAGTAGGAGTGCTAAAAAAAAATACCTCAAAATGTGGAAGCAGCTTTGGTACCAGGAAATGATTAGAATCTGGAAGAATTTTGAGAACCATGCTAGAAATGTGGACATTAAGAGAGAGCCTGAGGAGAACTCAACATACATGCATTTATCAATCAATAAAAAGCATTAAAGAGAAAGTTTCCATCTTCCTCAATAATACATAAATAATAATGTATAGTATGTTGGTTAGAAATATAGTTGCAAATGTTAAAGGCCACTCTGGTGAGGTCTTACATGGAAATGGGAAACGTTATTGAAAACTGTTGGAAAGGCAATTTTGTTATAAAGTGGCAAAGATCTCTATGGAATTGTCTATGTATTTTGGTGTTTACTGGAAGGTAAAACTTGGGTGATGAAATTAGATATTTATCCTACAGAGTTATAAGCATTTCTAAGCACTGAAGGAGTGACTTGGTTTCTCCTGACTACTTAAGTAAAATAAGAGAAGAGGGACTATTAAGGGAAGAAGAGATTGTTAAGCAAAAAGAAACCATTATTTAAATGTTTCAAAAATTCTCAGGGCACCTGGGTGGTTCAGTGTATTAAATGTTTGACTCTTGATTTTGGCTCAGATCATGATCACATGGTCGTGGGATTGAGCCCCCAAGTTGGGCTCTGCACTGAGTATGGAGCCTGCTTAGGATTCTCTCTCTCCCTCCCTCTGTTCCCCTCAAAATAAATAAACATTTGAAAAAAAATAAAATAAATATTTAAAAAATTCTCAGCCTGTACATATTGCAAAAACATGAGGCAACATTTTCAGAAAACACTTGGAGTGTGGCTGGAATATCACTTGATAAGGAGATTATGAGGTCATATAAGCAGTAACATTGCCACTTGAACTGAACAGGATTAAGGGAAAAAATGCACTTGATCTTAGCCAAAAGGCCGAGAAGTGATTAAGAGAAAAAAATGCATGAAGGCTGCAAGATTTCTAGATTCTGCAGGACTAAACTGTGGAACTATTTGGTGTGAACATTTTCTTTCTTGGTCTTTCTTTCTTTTTTTTCTTCCTTCCTCCTCCCTCCCTCCCTCTCTCTTTTTTTTTTTTCTTCTTTATTTCTGTTTTAACATATGCTTTCTTCTCAACTTGCTGATGTCTACCTCTGGCTGTTCCTCACATGACATTTTATTTATGCATGTACATTCATGGTTTTTCTGTATGTCCTATTTATTTTCTTTTTATACATACAATCACATGGTATTAGGACTCACACTAAGGGCCTCATTTTAACTTAGTTAACTCCTTAAATTTTTTTAAAAAATTGTAATTGCAGTATAGTTAACAGTGTTGAGTTAGTTTCAGGTGTACAATATAGCAATTTAACACTCCCATATATTACTTGGTGCTCATCAAGATAAGTGTACTTTTTTTTAACTTAATTTTTTTTTAAATTTACATCCAAATTAGTTAGCATATAGTGCAACAATGATTTCAGGGGTAGATTCCTTAGTGCTCCTTACCCATTTAGCCCATCCCGCCTCCCAAAACCCCTCCAGTAACCCTCTGTTTGTTCTCCATATTTATGAGTCTCTTCTGTTTTGTCCCCCTCCCTGCTTTTATATTATTTTTGTTTCTCTTCCCTTATGTTCATCTGTTTTGTCTCTTAAAGTCCTCTTATGAGTGAAGTCATATGATTTTTGTCTTTCTCTGACTAATTTCACTTAGCATAATACCTTCCAGTTCCATCCACGTAGTTGCAAATGGCAAGATTATATTCTTTTTGATTGCCAAGTAATACTACATTGTATATATATACCACATCTTCTTTATCCATTCATCCATCGATGAACATTTGGGCTCTTTCCATACTTTGGCTATTCTTGATAGTACGGCTCTAAATATTGGGGTGCATGTGTCCCTTCGAAACAGCACATCTGTATCCCTTGGATAAATACCTAGTAGTGCAATTGCTGGGTCGTAAGGTAGTTGTATTTTCAGTTTTTTGAGGAACCTCCATACTGTTTTCCAGAGTGGCTGCACCAGCTTGCATTCTCACCAACAATGCAAAAGAGATCCTCAAGATAAGTATACTCTTAATTCCCTTCTATTTCATCCATCTACCTACCCACCTCCCCTCTGGAGTCTGAGAAAGACAAAAACCATATGGTTTCACTCACATGCAGAATTTAAGAAGCAAAACAAATGAACAAAGGGAAAAAAGAGACAAACCAAAATACAGAATCTTAATTAAGTTTTTAAAAGCCAAATGTTTAAATATAATCACCTTCAAAGGTACTGAGGGTTAGGACTTCAACATGTGAATTTTGAGAAGACATATTTCAGTTTATAGCAAGTTCCTTTAATTTTTAAAAACATAGTTTATGGAAAAAATATTATACGGGACAATACTAGTATTTAATCAACAAATAACATATTACATCCCACTTCCATCAGATAGTCTGCTAATTTAGTTACAAGAAGTAGTTGAAGGGGAAGAATAAATAAGACCAAATCATGTTTTAATTTTTATTATTTTTCTCTAAACAAGTTTTTTCATTTTGTTTCTGCCATTTAAAACATCATATTTAACAAAATTATTATACAGTTTTAAAAGTATATTTGAAACAGTGATATAAGTACGATGTACCCCCTTATTACCCAAATTATCAAGATCCTGTTATATGTAATTTACATATACCTTTCTTTACTCTAAAGCATTTAAACAAATTCCACACATCAGTTTACAAGTGAACTCTGAAAAAAGTGTATATTCGTATACAACAGTAAAACTAGTATTATTTCAAACAAAATTATCAAGTGGTTCGTTGATTTGAACTAATACTGAATCAATAATCAAATTTTTCTGAGGTCGTAAAAATACACCATTTGTTTATGTGCATCAGGACCCATGGTGGTCCATATATTATATTTACATTAGGTTGTATCTCTTAAGTTTCTTGTATTTTAATTCTGTCTCCCCTCCCTACTTTTGGTGTTGTTGCTGTCAATGCCATTGATTTATTGAAGAAACCAACACAGTTGTCCTATAGAATATATCATGTCCTGGGGCACCTGAGTGGTTTAGTCAGTTGAACATCTGAGTCTTGATTTCAGCTCAGGTCATGATCTCAGAGTGGTGGGATCAAACCCTGCATCAAGCCCCACATTGGGCTCTGTGCTGAGTGTGGAGCCTGCTCAGGATTCTCTCTTTCCCTCTGCCCCACTCACTTTCTGTCTCTCTCTAAAAGAAAGAAAGAAAGAAAGAAAAAAAGAAAGAAAGGAAGCAAAAAAAATATATATATATCTCACATCCTGCATGTGCTGTTAATTTTTTCAGGTGCATTTAAAATTTTTCCTGTTCATCTGTTTTTTCCATGTAAATTGAAATTGACTCTCATTCATTGTTAATTCCAATTTTGCCAGATGGAGTGAAGGCATAATACTTTCCATGAGGCCCTTTAGAATCTGACATGAAGGTTTAAAAATAGTAAACAGTTACAGTTAGGGTTTCTTCCTTAGGAATCATCTCTGCCACCAACATTTGTAGTTGCAGCCCTGGTCCTGTGAGCACCACCTCAAGTAGGAGGAAATTTTAGAAGTTGAGGTGACGTAGGGGAGAAAGAAAAAAAAAACAGTTGTTATAATACGTGTGTCCTCCCCAACTTGGCGTGAACTGCATAGTCATATAGCTCCTGGTGCTCTTCCAAAGTCAGTCCCAGGGGAAAAGAGTCTCCCTGCTTTTGAATTTCTCCTTTTTGCATTTCCCAGGTATGTACCTTCCATGAGACTGTATAGACCATTTCCATTTTATTTTGTACCTCTTCTAGGCATTGTCATTCCTATGAGAGCATTTCTCTGACATCACCCAAAATATTATAGGTATTTCAGGTTTCAAGATAATTTATGTACTTCAGTCATAAGGGCATCTTCAATTAATGTCTGATAGCAAGGTAATAAATGTCCATCAAATGGAAATTCTTTAGTCCAGAGTTCCAGCGATTGATCGTTGTTGGGAGACACTAGCAAGCATTTGCTGTAATCCCCATTCTTAGCTCCACAAAGGGCTATCACAGAGAATTTGTTCCTACCAGCATGCCAGCTTTTATTCTGTTTGGGCTCAGGCAATTATACTGGTTCCCATTTAGCATGTCCAATTAATATTGCTTGAAGGGCAGACTTCATGCCTTCTGTTTTATAATACTAGGTAAGGGAATCATTCCCCAGTCACATGCATTGTCTATCCCCATAATACAATTAGGTTAAAAAAAAAAAAAAGACACAATTACTTCACATAAAGCCTGTTCACATGACCAATTATCTTACAAACCTTACCTAAATTCCATTAATCCTTACATTCCTAACTATAGAATAGAACTTCATCGATAGATTTTCATTTTATAGTAGGAGATAGGGGAAATGCTCTTCAGCCAGACATAATATCCATTCCCATAAGAACTTATTTCCATACATTCAGGTAAAAGAAACACTACATGTTTACATAAAACCTATTTAAACATTCCCACTTTTGTAATGCTATCAACCCATATAATTTTTGGTTCTTTTAACCTAATCGTAGCCTGAGTCAAGGCGCATACAATAGATTTTGTACCACAGTGCATGGAGCTCGTATATCAAGGAATCCTGGGAACTTCTCTTCTCCATCCCCTGACCATTTAATCCTCTCACCAGAAAAAGGCTTTAGGTTCCCAGCTAGGGGTGGAGCCAAGAGACCCTGGCTCTTTTGTCAATCTTTATTTGGTCAATTTGTCCTACCACTATCCCAAGCAAGTGCTGGTCAGGTTTCTCATTGTAATCTCTGCCTCTGGCTTTTTAAATTTCTCCAAGCTGGGGTAAAAATAGCAGACTTGTTTGGGAACCCTTAATGTTAGGGAACCTGTTAGAGGCCTGTCCAACCTTTGTTAATGCTGTATTAAAACATTTGCTTTAACCCCATCAATGTCTGCATTACTCATTGCATTATTTTGTTTTTAAATTAATGTTTGTTTATATATTTATTTGAAGAGAGGGAGAGAGAGCATGAGCACGCACGTGCACATACGCATGCAAGCTGGGGAGGAGCAGAACCTTGAGATCATGACCTGAGCCAAAATCAACTTCACCACCCAAGCCACCCAGGAACCCCACTCATCACATTTTTCTTTCTTTCTTTCTTTCTTTCTTTCTTTTCTTTCTTTCTTTCTTTCTTTCTTTCTTTCTTTCTTTTTCTTTCTTCGTTTCTCTCTTTCTAATGTTTGTTTTTGAGAGAGAGAGACAGAGAGAGCAGGGGAGGGGCAGAGAGAGAAGGAGACACAGAATCGGAAGCAGGCTCCAGGCTCTGAGCTGTCAGCACAGAGACCGATGTGGGCCTGGAACTCACCAACTGGGAGATCATGATCTGAGCGGAAGTCGGCCACTTAACGGACTGAGCCACCCAGGTACCCCTCATCGCGTTTCTTAATAACTATCTAAAGGTTTCCATCCTTCTGGGGTAAGACTCCTGACTATTCCTTTTCTGTTTCCTCTTTGCTACATTCTTACCAGTATTTGCTTTATTCACTTTCGTTAGTAATAACTGTTTTATTCCACATTGTTAAAAGCAATCCCTTGACTTTCTTCTCTCCTTTCTCTTTTCTCCTGTTAATCAACTGAATGTTTTTGTTGGTATCTGAAGATCCAGGAGAAGCTCAGAGAGAAACTTTCATAAAGCTTCCTGAACTGCCTTTCAGTTGTGCTGTAAAGTTTCATGGGGTCTCTCTTAACCACAGCATTTGCCGTGGCCTGTGTAATGGGCATATTTGGTGGGTGATTATCCCAATTATCACAGAGCCTGGTACACCTGGCTTGCTACATATGAACCATATCAGCTGCTTCATCTGGAGTGTTCCACTTGGCATTTATAGGGGTAGACAGTTTCCCCTCTCAGGGTAAACAGACCTTATGGTGGCTTTTGTCCAGCCTATCAAGCTGGCTGTTTCCTTGGGAATAACCTGCTCTATACCTAGATCATGTAAAGCCATCTATGATTGTTCCATAATGAGCTGTGGATCTTGTATCAACCCAAACATACTCTTCCATCCTGAAGCATTCAACACTGGAGAAAATCCCCCTGAATTACTCTTAAAATCCATTTTGGTGAAAGTTCCGTTTGCAATACACAAAATGAAACAACTCCTTCACACCATATCCCTGATTTTAATAGTTGGTTTTGATCCCACCTGACGTGGACCATTTTCCTGGTCTTACGGATACATTCTTTTGACCCTAATAATTTTTTTTTCCCCACAGAAGCCAGCTTTAAAGTTAGTGGCTGAAGCTTATATTAAAATCTGAATATGGTCTAGCATCCATATTTGAGCCAACACTCTCATTTAATTTCATTTTAGCTATTATGGATACCAGTAACCAAGGGATTAAATTTTTCTCCTTTTTCTTGTTATTTTGCATTTCCTTAGGCATCTGGTGAACCAACTCCCCAGGAGTCTGATCCATCTCTAAGTTTGATTAGTAACTTTTACCTTTATGGTAATCCGTTATGGATTGCTGCACAGCTGGTGCTGTATACCCGGGGAGGGGGGGGGGAACCACGTGGCCACCCAGGAATTAAAGATTCCTCATTTCTTGCCCTTTTATCTTTCTCTTCCCAAACCTCATATTTCTGTTAGCTAGGGCCATGCTAATAAACACTACCTCTCTGATATGAAATGTAAAGGAAACAAAACAGAACAAAACACTCCCCTACCATCAATACTCTATTCACAGAATAGTCTATTTCACTTCTTCTGATCATCACATATGTGGGCTTAATTCTCACACCAAGCAACTCTGCAACACCAACTGAGTGTTCTCCAATTTAACTTAACTCTGATGCTGCAACACCAACTGAGTGTTCTCCAATTTAACTTAACTCTGATGCTGTCTACCCAGAGATAGTATCAGATCCCACAGATTATGTGCTCAGTTCCACAAGACATCCCCCTCCCTACCCTCCTCATAGTCAACACCAATCTCAAGTTCTGGTTATCATGTGTGTTTTGGACCAATGGACTATAAATCAGAAATTTCCATGGACACCCCCTTGTACTTGATTTATGTGCTAAAGAAACTCACAGAACTCAGGAGAACATTTCACTTACTAGGTCATGAGTTTATTATAAAGGATATAACTCAGGAATTGTCAGATTGAAGAGCTGTGTAAGGCAAAGTATGTGGAGAATTGCATGGAGCTTCCATGTCCCTTCTGGCCATGCCACTTTTCCACCTCCATCTGACCAATAACCTGGAAGCTGAGTGGTATCATTTTTATTGTATGATGTTTTGACGGGTACAAGAGAAAAATGATAAGAACTTTACATTTCAAGAAGAAAAATTCACCAAGAAAGAGAATAGGTACAGATTATAAGATAATGGAATGAGTTCCTAGAAAGATGAATGGAATAAGAAGAGTGTGGTGGGTAGAATAATTGCCTCCCAAAATATTTGTGTCTTAATCTCTGAAGCCTGAAAATATGCTAATCTACTTAGGAAAGGAAAAGTAAGGTTGCATATGCAATGAAAATTGGTAATCAAATGATCTCAAAATAGATTATCGTGCAAAGCTACAAAACTTTCCATAATATATTTCCATTGCACTATACTTATCCCATCCTTCTCATGTTTGGCATCATATAAATCCCACTCTTTCCTATCACAAAAATGTCCTCATGTATTTATCCTTCTGGACATCTATGATAATTTAAGTATATTTATCAGGGAGCATGATTTCTATATCTGACAGTATATATATATATATGTGATTTTACAAACTACAGCACCATTGTTTCACCAAAATCAGAAAAGAAAGGATTATCAGTCTATATTATTCAGAATATTCTAGATATATATGCTGTCTCTACATACAATCTTCCTAGTCCTAGAAAGAAAACTACATATTCCCCTCAAAACATCCCATCCATGAATTAAAAGTATAACTTCAAAAAAAGGGAAGTCTGTATCCTTTTATGTAACCATATTAACAAAAGAAAAAAAACTGATGATTGAAAATATTCTAATTATTAACTATCTGGTAAGATCATATTATCATTGCTACATTTATTTGGAAGTTCTTTACTACACCGAAATTAACAATCAGTAGGACTTACTGTGGTGTGTAGAATACAGAAAGATTTGGCATCTAGGGACATTTTGTCCGTTGGTTTGAGTTATTTTGAAAATGATACTTATAAGCCTTAACTGATGAAGAACTGATGAAGAATTTGCTATGGAAAGATTTTTTTGACCACTACATTAAGAATTATTAGTTCCCTAGCTGCTTTCTCCAATAGTTGTACCCAGAATATTTTTAACACTTAACTTCTCCTTAAGATTTAGATTATTGCTCTTCACATACATTTGAACTTCCTTATCTCTTTCCCTTATTTCATTTTAGTTTATTAATTTAGGCTTCTCCAATCTTTCAGATTAGTCACAGTAATGTTTTCTTCTGTAGCATAAATTAGGGTAAATGTAAAATTGCATAATTACCCCATCCCTTATTGGAAATCCAGAATATATTTGACTCTAAAATCTCTGGGCAAAAAAATATATTGATAACTAGAAATGAATCTAAAATGTAGTTCAGTTAGGCATCATTTAGATGACAATAACTCATGAACTGTAAAACTGATATTTGAGCTCTTAAATATGACTTCTAAGGGTTTTGTAAATTTCCAATAATTATGTAATTAAAAGCTTTCTCAGGTTTAACCTACTAATCTATTTCTCAGGTTTTACTATTAAAATAGCAAAAAAGATAAAATGGTTCAATTTGATCTTAATGAAAATAATAAACAAAATATTCCATTATAATTTATAATTTAAAATACTTGTTTCTATGGTTATTGTGAGTCTTTTGTAATAGCAGAGACAATTTTGTAAGGATATAGTTTCTACATAAGCATTAGTCCCTTTAATTAAAATTCAACTACACATTTTTTGATTTATGGAATCACAAGGATTTAATACTGGTGAAATCCCAAACCTTATAGCTTTTATTATGTTGATTTATGCTCATTCACACCCAGTTCATTGACAGCTTTTATTATGAATCATTCTTGAATTTTCTTAAATTATTTTTCTGCATCATGAGAGGATTGTGTCACTTTTCTCTTTCATTTTATGAATGTGATGTTACACATATACTGATTTGCATTTGTTGAGCCATACTTGCTCCCCAGGGATGAACACACTGTGCTCATGGTGTATATTTTCAATGTGATGTTTAATTCAATTTGCTAGTATCTTTTTGAAACTGTTTGCAACTCTGTACTTCAGGGATATTGGCCTAGAGTTTTCTTTTCTTGTAGTGTCCCACCAGACCTTGATATCAAGTTTGGCCTAGTAAAACAATTTGGGGACTATTCCCTGGTTTTCAACTTTTCTAATACTTTGAGAAGGATTAGTATTAATTCTACACATGTTTGCTAGAATTCACCAGTGAAAACATCTGGCCCTGGGACATTATTTTGTTGGAAGGTTTTTGATTATTGCTTTAGTAATTAGGTATTATCCTTATTTAGTGGTCTGCTCAGATTTTCTATTTCTTCATAATTCAGTGTTGGTAGATTGTATGTTTCTACAAATGTATCTATTTCTTCTAGGTTATATAATTGTAGGTGTAGAGTTATTCATGGTGATTTTTAAAGATCCTTAGTATTTCTGTGGTATCAGTGATATTGTCTCTTCTTTTATTTCTGATTTTATTTACTTGAATCTTCTCTCCTTATTTTTTTAATGGAAACCTCTTTATCATTATATAATGATTTTTTTGTCTGTTTTTAAAAAATTTAACTTAAGGTCCATTTCTTCTGATATAAGCATAACCATCCCTGCTTTCTTTTGGTTACCGTTGCTTGAAATATATTTTTCCATTCCTCCACTCTGTGCATGTGTGTCCTTAAAGCTAAAGAAGGTCTTTTGTATGCAGCATACCATTGAATCTTTTTTTTTTTAAATAACTTCAGCTATTCTATTTCTTTAATTAGGAACTTAATCCATTTATACTAAAGCAATTATTGATAAGTAAAAATTTACTGTTGCCATTTTATTGTCTTCTGTTTTTGTAGATCCTTTGTTTCTTGCCTTCTTTCTTGCTCTCTTCCTTTGTGATTTGATAACATTTTCTAGTGGTATGATTTTACTCCTTTATCATAATCTTTTTGTGTATATGCAGGTGTTTCCTTTGTGGTTACCATGAAGCTTACATAAAATATACTTGTAACATTCTATTTTAGACCAGATCAGGCATGTTCAGGGTGGTATGGCTGTAGACTATAACATTCTATTTTAATCATATAATAACTTTAATAGCATACAGAAACTTTATACTTTCATGTCTGCACTACCCCTTCATATGTTAGGTTATTGATGCTACATTTTACATTTTATTTATATTATAGATTGAGCAACAAAGTATTGTTGTTATGTTTACTTTTAATATTAACAATTTTTAGATCAAAGAATCAACACCGTGGAGAAGTAGGGGGACTTGAAGTTCCCTCATTCCTCAAACACAGTAGTACTGAGACCAGAAGACAGAATTCCAGGAATCTGAGTTACAGAGTAACAGAAACATCTCCAGGGACCCACAGGAATAACTTGACTGGCCATAGACATTTTTAATCTATTCTTTTTACACCTTTTCTGTATCTCCTTCTTTTTTTCCCTCTCTGTTTCTCTCTGGATTAAGCTGTATAGTTTCTCTGATTCTCTGCCTGGTCAATTTTTTTTTCTCATCCTTTCCCTTGCCCCTGTCATTTCTCTCTTTGTATGAGATAAGACTTCTTCCACCACCACCCTTTTAAAAATTTTTTCCAGGGTTACTTTGATGAACAAATCAAAGCACACCTGGTGGAAGGTCCAAACCACCACTACAAGTAGGGAGATAAGGCAACAACAACAGAGAGCACTCAATGGACTCCAAAAACACCTTTTGAAGGGCCAGGCCCTAAACTGTGTATGACCCCTTTTTACTATAGTAGTACTCACAGGAGCAGGACTGATAACAAAACATTAAAATACATACAGGACAGAAAACTAGCCAAAAATGATGAAACAGAAGAATTCTTCTCAAAAGAAGTTCAAAGAAGAAATGACAGCTAGAGAGTTGCTCAAAATAGATATGAACAATATATCTGATCAAGAATTTAGAGTAATAGTCATAAGATTAATAGCTGGGTTTGAAAAAAGCATAGAAGATAGCAGAGAATCTATTGCTGCAGAGATCAAGGAACTAAGAAATAGTCACCATGAATAAGAAATGCTGTAAATGAGGCAGAAAATAAACTAGTTGCACTGACAGCAAGGATGGAGGAAACAGAACAGACGATAAGTGAAATAGATGATAGGATTATGGAAAATTATGAAGCCAAGAAAAGGAGAGATAAGAAAATACTAGACCATGAGGGAAGAATTAGAGAACTAAGTTATTCAGTGAGACATAATAATATCTGTATCAAGGAGTTCCAGAAGAAGAAGAGAGAGACAGAAAGGGGAAGAGGGTTTACTTGAACAAATTATAGCTGAGAACCTCCCTAATCTGGGAAAGGAAGTAGACATCTAAATTCAGAAGGTATAGAGAATTCCCTTAAGATTTAACAAGAATAGGTCTTCACCATGGCATATCTTAGTGAAACTGGCAAAATACAAACATAACAAGAGAATTCTGAAAGCAGCTAGGGAAAAATCAGTCTTTTTTAAAATTTATTTATTTAAAATTTTTTTTAATGTTTACTTATTTTTGAGAGAGACAGAGACAGGATGTGAGTGGGTTGGGGGCAGAGAGAGAGGGAGACACAGAAGCAGAAGCAGACTCCAGGCTCTGAGCTGTCAGCACAGAGCCCGACGTGGGGCTCGAACTCACAAGCTGTGAGATCATGACCTGAGCCAAAGTCGGATGCTCAACTGACTGAGCCACCCAGGCACCCCGGAAAAATTAGTCTTAACCTACAAGGTTAGATACGTAAGGGTAGTGGCAGACCTGTCCACTGAAACTTGTCAGGTCAGAAAGGAGTGGCAGGAAATAATCAATATGCTGAATGGGAAAAATAGACAGCAAGAATCCTTTAGCCAGCAAGGCTGTCATTCAGAATAGAAGGAGAGATAGAGGCTTCCCCAGACAAACAAAAACTGAAGGTGTTCATGACCACTAAATCAGCCCTGCAAGAGAGTCTAAGGGGTCTCTGTGAGTGAAATACTGCAAAGACTACAAAGGACTAGAGACATCACCACAAGCATGAAACCTACAGATAACACAAGGACCCTAACTCCATATCTTTCAGTAATAACTCTAAATGTAAATGAACTAAATGCCCTAATCAAAAGGCATAGAGTATCAGAATGGATAAAAAAAAAACAAGTCCATCTATATGCTGTCTACCAGAGACCCATTTTAGACCTAAGGACACCTTCAGATTGAAAGTGAGGGGATGCAGAACCATCTATCATGCTACAGGAAGTCAAAAGAAAGCTGGAGTAGCCATACTTATACCAGACAAACTAGATTTTAAACTAAAGGCTGTAACAAGAGATGAAGAAGGGCATTATATCATAATTACAGGGTCTATCCATCAAGATCTAACATTTATAAATGTTTATTCCCCCCACTTGAGAGCACCCAAGTATGTAAATCAATTAATCACAAACATAAGCAATCTATTGATAACAATACAGTAATTGCAGGGGAGTTTAATACTCCATTTACAACAATGGACATATCTAGGTAGAAAATCAATAAAGAAACCATGACCTTGAATGATACACTGGACCAGATAGACTTGACAGATACATTCAGAACTTTTCATCCAAAAGCAGCAGAATACACATTCTTCTCGAGTACACATGGAACATTTTTCATGATAGATCACATACTGGGTCACAAAACAGCCCTCAATATATATAACAGAATTGATATCTTACCATACACACTTTCAGATCACAGTTTCAGAAACTTGAAACCAATGACAAGAAAAAACTTGGAAAGCCTACAAATGCATGGAGGTTAAAATAATGAATGGGCCAACCAGACATTTAAGAAGAAATTTAAAAATATATGGAAGTAAATGAAAATGAAAACACAACAAATCCAGGCCTATCTCAAGAAACAAGAAAAATCCCAAATATTAAATCTAAAAGCACACCTAAAGAAACTAGAAGCAGAACAGCAAAGAAACCACAAAGCCAGCAGAAAAAGAGAAATAATAAAGGTTAGAGCAGAAATAAACATTATATAATTTTTTAAAAAGAGTAGAACAGATCAATGAATCTAAAAATTTGTTTTTTATAAAAAATAAATAAAATTGATAAACCCTTAGCCAAACTTATCAAAACGAAAAGAGAGAATCCAAATAGGTGAAATCATCAATGAAAAAGGAGAGATCACAATAAACACCACAGAAATACAAACAATTATTAGAGAATACTATGAAAAATTATATGCCAACAAACTGGACAACCTGGAAGAAATGGACAAATTCCTAGTCATACACATACTACCAAAGCTCAAATGGGAAGAGTCAGAAAATTTGAACAGACTCATAACCAGTGAATAAACTGAATCAATTATCAAAAATCTCCCAACAAATAAGAGTCCTGGGCCAGATGGCTTCCCAATGGAATTCTACCAGATATTTAAAGCAGAGTTAATACCTATCCTTCTCAATCTGTTCCAAAAAATAGAAATGGAAGGAAAGCTTCTGGACTCACTCTGTGAAGCCAGCATTACCTTGATTCCCAAACCAGACAGAGATCCCACATAAAAGGAGACTCACAGGCCAATAGCCCTGATGAACATGGATGCAAAAATTCTCAACAAGATACCAGCAAATCAAATTGAACAGCATATAAAAAGAATTATCCACCATGGTCAAGTGGAATTCACTCCTGGGCTGTAGGATGGGTTCAATATTTGCAAATCAATCAGTGTGATACATCACATAAATAAAATAAAGGATAAGAACCATATGATCCTGTCAATAGATGCAGAAAAAGCATTTGACAAAATATATCATCTTTTCTTAATAAAAACCCTCAAGAATGTCAGGATAGAAGAAACATACCTTAACATCACAAAGGCCATATATGAAAAGTCCATAGCTAATATCATCCTCAATGAGGAAAACCTGAGAGCTTTCCCCCTGAGATCAGGAATATGACAGGGATGTCCACTCTCACCACTGTTGTTTAAGATAGTGTTGGAAGTCCTAGCCTTAGCAATCAGAAAACAAAATGAAATAAAAGGCATCAAAATTGGCAAAGAAGTCAAACTTCCACTTTGTACAGAGGACATGATACTCTACATGGAAAACTTGAAAGACTCCACCAAAAAGCTGCTAGAACTGATACATGAATTCAACAAAGCTGCAGGATACAAAATCAATGTATAGAAACATTTAAAATATCTATATGCTGAAAACTATAGAAAACTTATAAAAGAAATTGAAGAAGACCCCAAAAAATGGAAAAACCTTCCATGCTCATGGATTGGAAGAACAAATATTGTTAAAATGTCAATACTGCCTAAAGCAATCTACACATTCAATGCAATCCCAATCAAAATTGCACCGGCATTCTTCTCAAAGCTGGAACGAAAATCCTAAAATTTGTATAGAGCCACCAAAGACCCTGAACAGCCAAAGTATTGTTGGAAAAGAAAACTAAAGCAAGAGGCATCACAATCCTGGATGTTAGCTCTACTACAAAGCTGTAATCATCAAGATAGTATGGTATTGGCACAAAAACAGACACAAAGGCCAATGGAATAGAATAGAGAACCCAGAATTGGACCCACAAATGTATGGCCAACTAATCTTTGACAAAGCAGGAAAGAGTATCCAATGGAGAAAAGACAGTCTCTTTAGCAAATGGTGCTGGGAGAACCGGACAGCAACGTGCAGAAGAAAGAAACTGGACCACTTTCTTAAACCATACACAAAAATAAACTCAAAATGGATGAAGGACCTAAATGTGAGACATGAAACCATCAAAACCCTAGAGGAGAAAACAGGTAACAACCACTTTGACCTTAGCCGCAGTAATTTCTTACTCCACACGTCTCCGAAGGCAAGGGAAATAAAAGCAAAAATGAACTGTTAGGACCTCATCAAGATAAAAAGCTTCCACTGCAAGGAAACAATCAACAAAGCTAAAAGACAACCTACAGAATGGGAGAAAATATTTGCAATGACATATCTGATAAAGGGTTAATATCCAAAATCTATAAAGAACTTACCAAACTCAACACCTGAAAAACAAATAATCCAGTGAAGAAATGGGCAGAAGACATGAAAAGATACTTTTCCAAAGAAGACATCCAGATGCTCACCATCAGGGAAACACAAATCAAAACCATATTGAGATAATACCTCATGCCTGTCAGAGTTGCTAAAATCAATAACTCAGGAAGCAACAGATATTGGCAAGGATGTGGAGAAACAGGAACCCTCTTGCACTGTTGGTGGGAATACAAATTGGTGCAGTTGCTCTAAAAAGCAGGGTGGAGTTTCCTCAAAAAATTAACAATATAATTAGCCTACAACCCAGAAATATCACTACTAGCAATTTATACAAAGTATACAGGAGTGCTAATTCATAGGGGCACATGTATCCCAATGTTTATAGTAGTGCTTTCAACAATAACCAAAGTATGGAAAGAGCCCAAATGTCCATCAATGATGAATGGATAAAAAAGATGTGGTTTACATATACAATGGAATACTACTTGGCAATGAGAAAGAATAAAATCTTGCCATTTGCAGCAGTGTGGATGGAACTGGAGGATATTATACTAAGTGAAATAAGTCAGTCAGAGAAATACAGATATCATATGCTTTCACTCACATGTGGAACTTGAGAAACTTAACAGAAGACCTTGCGGAAAGAGAAGGGGAAAAATAGCTTCAAACAGAGAGGGAGGCAAACCATAAAAGACTCTGAAATACAGAGAACAAACTGAGAGTTGGTGGGGGTTGCGGGGGAGAGGGGAAAATGGGTAATGGGCATTGAGGAGGGCACTTGTTCAGATGAGCATTGGGTGTTGTACGTAAGTAATGAATCATGGGAATCTACCCCCAAAGCCAAGAGCACACTGTATACATTTTATGTTAGCTAACTTGACAATAAATTATATTTTAAAAAATAAATAAATTACATAAATAAATAAAAGGCAGGAAAAGAAAAAATATTAAAAAAACTTTATAGATTTGTAAGTTATTTATGTACCATCATTACAATATTAGAGTTTATGTCTTAGACTACATATATATCACCAGTGACTTTTACACATTCCTATATTTTTGTAAGAATAATTAACATCTTTTTATTTCCACTTGAAGAACACCCTTTATCGTTTGTCAGATAGTTCATGGATCTGTGTTTCTGGAGATGACCAGTTTTTGGAGATTTATTAGTTTTCTTTGTTGATGTCACGTTTATCTGATTCTTCATGAGTTAATTCCTTGCACTTGTATCTTCACACTTGAGTAAGCAATCTCTTCCTCTAGACTTCACAGATTTGCTTTGGCAGGGATAGTCCTTCACCAGTTACTTTAGCTTGGGACTCTATATGCATCAGCAGATCATGTCCTTGGGCAGCCAAGGCTGGCTATTGTAGTTTTCATTTGGGTGAGGTTATTGCCCATTCTCTGAGCCAGGGGGGCTGTTGCTGGCTGGGCTCCATAGTTGGATGGGCATGGTGACTGGGTTTTGTTTTCAGGCAGGGTACTGCTGGTTTGTTTCTCTTTCCAAGTGTGACTATAGGATTGGCTCTGTGGCTACCCCAGAATTTCTGGTCATACTTTCTGGTCAAGTGAGACTGGAAGTTATATTCAGCAGTCAGGCTAGACTTCAAATTTGCTTCTCTGTGCAAGGCCGTAGGATGGGCTCTGTGGCCACTACAGCTCATTTGCTGGGGATGTGAATGGGAACTGCCCAAAGATCCTTGTTTAGATGGGGCTACCAGCTTGGCCCTACAGATGAACAGAACTACTGATTGAGTTCTCTCTTTGGGTGCTGCCACAAGTGTAGCTGTAGAATGGACTACACAGTTGCCTGGATTCTCTGGTTAAGTTTTTTGGTCGGGTGGATTGGGGCTGTCTCCAGCAGTAGGTGGAACTTGAAATGTATTTTACTGCCTGCGTGGGGCCATAGCACAAGATCCATATCTGTCATATCTGATGAATCAAACCAGGTAAAATTGCACACTGAGCTCTCTGGCTAGATACAGCCACTGGCTTGGCTCTACAGATGGGATGAGATGCTAACCGGCATCTCTGCTCAAATGGAGTTGCCTAGAGGAATGTATTTTGCCAAGGTCTTAGTACTGGTTGCTGTAATCCCTGCTCCCTTCTCTATTTCGATCTTATCCTCAGTGACCAAGTCCCACAGATTTCCCCAGTGATCCTTATGAGGTAAGACAAAAGTGGCTTCCTGGGAATTACCCTGCAATGCTTGTGGAGCTTGATGTATACCTTGGACTCCTTAATCCCTACTAGAGAAAATGTAGGCCCAAGTGGGCCTTCTCTGGAAAATGTGCTGGCCCAGGGTAAGGATTGCTGGCCAAGGGTCAAGGTAATTTAGTAAGAGTGTAGTCACTGCTCTTTGTTTTATAATGTAGTCTCTCTTGGTCTCTGTGTTCTAAGGGGTTGCTTCAGCCTCAGCCCTTGGTTCTGAAACTTTTGCAATGGTGTTTTGTCTTTGGATAGTTGCTAGGTGGTTTTCCTGTGAGGGGAGCCGAAGTCAGAAACAACCCATGTCTCCACTTAATAATATCAGACTCTAAAATGCATTTTCAAGATAACTTTTGTATATAGTGTGCAGTAAGGGTTTAAATTCACCTTTTTGTATGTGTACTATTGTTCTAATATCATTTTCTGAATATATAGCCTTGGCAACTTTTACTTGCCAATCAAAGATTAAATGACTATGGGGTAGGGGCACCCGGTGACTCAGTTGGCTGAGCATCCCACTTCAGCTCAAGTCAGGATCTCATGGTTCTTGAGTACAAGCCCGCATTGATCTCACTGTTGTCAGGGTAGAGCCTGCTTCATATCTTCTGTCTTCCTCTCTCTCTGCCCCTCCCATCCTGTGCTCCCTTTCTCAAAAGTAAATAAACCTTTAAAAAAGGATTATAAGGGTTAATATTTATCTCTGCATCTTCAATTCTGTTTTATTTACCTACATGTTTATCCTCACACCTTTACCGCACTTTTTTGATAGCTGCAGGTTTATATTTTCGAATCAGGAAGTGGTAATCCTCCAACCTTGTTTTTTCTCCAAATTGTTTTGACTATTTCAGGTGTTTTGTTTTTCCATGTAAATTTTAGAATTACTCAATATCTAAAAAAAATCCCTGATGAAATTTCGATAGGGATTGAGGTGACTCTATACATTAATTGAGAATGATTTCCACCTTAATAGTAGTGAATCTACTAGCGAATGAACATAGAATATCTATTTTATTTAAATCTTCTTTTGCTTCACTCAGGAAAGATTTGTAATTTTTAGTGTACAAATCTTGATTTTTTTTCCTGTCTTTGTTAAATGCTTCTAAATACTTAAATTTTTTTATGCTACTATTACACAAATTGTGTTCTTAATGTGAATTTTTGATTGTTCATTGCTCATAGAAATGTATTTAATTTTTTTATATTGATCTTGTATCCTGTGGTATTTCTGTACTTAGTGTAAGTTTTTAGTGTGTTTCCTAGTACTTTTGGTATACAGGATCATGCCATTCGCAAGAAGTTTTACTTCTTTTTTCCAATATAAATGCCTTTTATTTCCTTTTTTGCTTAATTGCACTATGTTTGTTGCATTATGCTAAATTATTTCCATATAGTAAGTATGCTTTTTCCAGGCAAATTACATGGGAGGAGTTCTAAATTTGTGTTTTCTCATTTTTCTTTATATTTCCTGTTTTCATTGCATAATCAGTGAATTATCATAATTTTAAAAATTTTACTTTTATCCATATTCTTTTTATTATTTTCCAATTATTTCAATGGAAATTACTCCAAATGTTGTATATGGGAAGGAAAATGGTACTCGTGCTGAAGAAAAAAGTGTTTTATATGGTATAAATCAATTTGTTATATGTTTACAAGTAACATATTTATACATGTGTGTAAACAAACACACACACATAACTAAATGGTAATAAATAACCTGTTAATTTGCATATAAGCTCAATCTGTTTATTATCTTTTTTGCTTCAGAATTTACATTCTTGTTCTTAACATGATAGTATACTATTGTAGGATGAATTACACCACTAAAAAAGTCATACGTTGGTCCAAACTCCAAGTACGTCATAATGTGACTATATTTGGAGATCATTTAAGGATCCTTAAAGATCTTTGAAAAGAGGTCATTAAGGTGTGCCCTAATCCAATATGACTGGTATCCTTATAAGAAAGGGAAATTTGACACAGACATTTACAGAGTGAAGGTAATGTGAAAATTCAGCCAGAAGAGAGCTTAAAGGTAGCTTGGGAGAGAAATGATCCAGAACTTTCCCTCATGCCCCTCAGCAGAATCAACCCTGCCAATACCTTGATCTCAGATTTCCAGCCTCCAGAACTGTGAGAAAATAAATTTCCATTGTTTCAGCCCCCATTCTGTAGTACTTTAATATGGCAGCCCTGGCAGACTAACACATACTTGAATCCCAACAGACTAGTGTACATCTGTCTGAAAAGAATTATATTTTTGTCACTTTAATTTCTTTAATAACTGGGACAGTGATGGTTCTTCAGCCCTTAATTGAAAGTCATCAAGTGTCAGAGAAGGGATTCTCTGCTGTTCCTCTAATTCTAGATGTTCCAATTGATGTGTAGAAACTATTGTCATATCTTTGATGCTAAGAAATTTTTGTAATTGCATTGGTTTTCTTATATATTACATCTATATATTATTATACATCTATATATAATGTATGTTATATATATCTCCATATATAGATAGATATAGATAGATATAGATATAGATATAGATATAGATATAGATATAGATATAGATATAGA
Organism: Felis catus; assembly: GCF_018350175.1. Taxonomy (NCBI): domain Eukaryota; kingdom Metazoa; phylum Chordata; class Mammalia; order Carnivora; family Felidae; genus Felis; species Felis catus. The sequence continues at coordinate 53,458,842 of NC_058371.1, read as the reverse complement.
TATAGATAGATATAGATGATATAGATATAGATATAGATAGATATAGATGATATAGATATAGATATAGATATAGATATAGATATAGATATAGATATAGATATAGATATAGATATAGATATGCAGGTCACACTTAAAGAATCACAGAGTCAAGGCAACCTCTCCATGCTCTACACTTAGCTTTGAGATAACCCTCTAGGCTTTATACCATAATTTTCTGGGAAGATAGGCAATTATCAGACTTTCTGATGCAATCATTTCTTGTCCACGGCATAAAATTAGTTACTCAAGTATAATAAGACTGTGCTTAGTAACTCAAGCTTCTTAATTCATAACAACTAATTAAGTAATTGACAGAATAAACAGACATGTAAATGTTAGGTGTGACTCAGCCCAACTCAGTGCATTCATATGTATTTCTAGACAGTTGTTATTTGTAAGATATTTTGTGTGGCATAATGGTTCTGGGAAAAGGATACCTTAATTGGGAGAAATAAAAATCATGATCTTTTACTTCATGTAATATAAATTAGTTTGAGAGATAAGGTTATAGATCTAAGTAAGTTTATACTTATTTGCTTAAATAAGATTATGTAAACCTTGCTATACAAGAGAGGCTATGGTGAAAGAGATAAATAAGTCACCAATGTGGTATCTAAATAATGTTTTTAGCCTCTTTGAACTTCCCACATTCTCTTCATTGTTCTCTGTTAGGTGACAACCTTGCTTCAGAATTTACTAAGAAATATAATCCAACAGAGAAGAAAATCTCTCATAGTACCACAGATAAATCTATAAATAAAAGGTCTGAGGATTTCTTCACCCACCCTAGCAAAAACCATTTTATTTCATTTGGTTTGATATTTCATTTTAAAACATCATTTTGTTTGGTTTTCTCCAATATCCTCTCCAGTTTTTTTCAAAGATTTTTTCCTTTGAGTATATGACTCTGACCCCCTCATCCCCTTCTCCACTTTACTGGCTCCCTGGTCCAACATTATAATTTGTCCTTTCTCTACTGGCTCAATCTTTTCTGTACACACTATGCTGTGTCTCCAACATCTAAAATCACAGCCTTTACTACAAACACTCCTCTTCCTATAGTCTTTCATAACCTTGACAGTACAATTGTTCTAAAGGATATCTTTACACATGTGCTCTCTTCTTTCTTTCATACCCTAGGGTGCCTATCAAAAAGGTAAAACTCTTCTTATCAAGGTACTGCATAATTTCTAATCCATCATGTCAAAGGGGCAGTCCACTCCTCATCTTCCTGACATGGAAGACTTTTTTTCCCTGGTTTTCATTAAAACACACTCTCTCATTACTAATCCATTGTCTGCTTTGTTGCTTCTTCTCCTTTGCTTTCTTTTTTTTTTTCTTCAATATATGAAATTTATTGTCAAATAGGTTTCCAAACAACACCCAATGATCATCCCAAAAGTGCCCTCCTCAATACCCATCACCCACCCTCCCCTCCCTCCCACCCCCCATCAACCCTCAGTTTGTTCTCAGTTTTTAACAGTCTCTTATGCTTTGGCTCTCTCCCACTCTAACCTCTTTTTTTTTTCCTTCCCCTCCCTCATGGGTTTCTGTTAAGTTTCTCAGGATCCACATAAGAGTGAAAACATATGGTACCTGTCTTTCTCTGTATGGCTTATTTCACTTAGCATCACACTCTCCAGTTCCATCCATGTTGCTACAAAGGACTATATTTCATTCTTTCTCATTGCCACGTAGTACTCCATTGTGTATATAAACCACAATTTCTTTATCCATTCATCAGTTGATGGACATTTAGGCTCTTTCCATAATTTGGCTATTGTTGAGAGTGCTGCTATAAACATTGGGGTAAAAATGCCCCTATGCATCAGTACTCCTGTATCCCTTGGGTCAATTCCTAGCAGTGCTATTGCTGGGTCATAGGGTAGGTCTATTTTTAATTTTTTGAGGAACCTTCACACTGTTTTCCACAGTGGCTGCACCAGTTTGCATTCCCACCAACAGTGCAAGAGGGTTCCCGTTTCTCCACATCCTCTCCAGCATCTAGAGTCTCCTGATTTGTTCATTTTGGCCACTCTGACTGGCGTGAGGTGATATCTCACTGTGGTTTTGATTTGTATTTCCCTGATAAGGAGCGACGTTGAACATCTTTTCATGTGCCTGTTGGCCATCCGGATGTCTTCTTTAGAGAAGTGTCTTTTCATGTTTTCTGCCCATTTCTTCACTGGGTTATTTGTTTTTTGGGTGTGGAGTTTGGTGAGCTCTTTATAGATTTTGGATACTAGCCGTTTGTCCGATAGGTCATTTGCAAATATCTTTTCCTATTCCGTTCGTCGCCTTTCAGTTTTGTTGATTGTTTCCTTTGCTGTGCAGAAGTTTTTTATCTTCATAAGGTCCCAGTAGTTCATTTTTGCTTTTAATTCCCTTGCCTTTGGGGATGTGTCAAGTAAGAGATTGCTACAGCTGAGGTCAGAGAGGTCTTTTCCTACTTTCTCCTCTAGGGTTTTGATGGTTTCCTGTCTCACATTCAGGTCCTTATCCATTTTGAGTTTATTTTTGTGAATGGTGTGAGAAAGTGGTCTAGTTTCAATCTTCTGCATGTTGCTGTCCAGTTCTCCCAGCACCATTTGTTAAGGAGGCTGTCTTTTTTCCATTGGATGTTCTTTCCTGCTTTGTCAAAGATGAGTTGGCCATACGTTTGTGGGTCTAGTTCTGGGGTTTCTATTCTATTCCATTGGTCTATGTGTCTGTTTTTGTGCCAATACCATGCTGTCTTGATGATGACAGCTTTGTAGTAGAGGCTAACGTCTGGGATTGTGATGCCTCCCGCTTTGGTCTTCTTCAAAATTACTTTGGCTATTCAGGGCCTTTTGTGGTTCCATACAAATTTTAGGATTGCTTGTTCTAGTTTCGAGAAGAATGCTGGTGCAATTTTGATTGGGATTGCATTGAATGTGTAGATAGCTTTGGGTAGTATTGACATTTTAACAATATTTATTCTTCCAATCCATGAGCACGGAATGTTTTTCCATTTCTTTAAATCTTCTTCAATTTCCTTCATAAGCTTTCTATAGTTTTCAGCATACAGATCTTTTACATCTTTGGTTAGGTTTATTCCTAGGTATTTTATGCTTCTTGGTGCAATTTTGAATGGGATAAGTTTCTTTATTTGTCTTTCTGTTGCTTCATTGTTAGTGTATAAGAATGAAACTGATTTCTGTACATTAATTTTGTATCCTGCAACTTTGCTGAATTCATGTATCAGTTCTAGCAGACTTTTGGTGGAGTCTATCAGATTTTCCATGTATAGTATCATGTCATCTGCATAAAGTGAAAGCTTAACTTCATCTTTGCCAATTTTGATGCCTTTGATTTCCTTTTGTTGTCTGATTGCTGATGCTAGAACTTCCAACACTATGTTAAACAACAGCGGTCACAGTGGACATCCCTGTCATGTTCTTGATATCAGGGAAAAAGCTCTCAGTTTTTCCCCATTGAGGATGATGTTAGCTGTGGGCTTTTCATGAATGGCTTTTATGATGTTTAAGTATGTTCCTTCTATCCTGACTTTCTTGAGGGTTTTTATTAAGAAAGGGTGCTGAATTTTGTCAAATGCTTTTTCTGCATAGATTGACATAATCATATGGTTCTTATTTTTCCTTTTATTAATGTGATGTATCACGTTGATTGATTTGTGAATGTTGAACCAGCCCTGCAGCCCAGGAATGAATCCCACTTGATCACAGTGAATAATTCTTTTTATATGCTGTTGAATTCGATTTGTTAGTATCTTATTGAGAATTTTTGCATCCATATTCATCAGGGATATTGGCCTGTACTTCTCCTTTTTTACGGGGTCTCTGTCTGGTTTAGGAATCAAAGTAATACTGGCTTCATAGAAGGAGTCTGGAAGTTTTCCTTCCCTTTCTATTTTTTGGAATAGCTTGAGAAGGATAGGTATTATCTCTGCTTTAAACGTCTGGTAGAACTCCCCTAGGAAGCCATCTGGTCCTGGACTCTTATTTGTTGGGAGATTTTTTTGATTGATTTGATTCAATTTCCTCGCTGGTTATGGGTCTGTTCAAGCTTTCTATTTCCTCCTGATTGAGTTTTAGAAGTGTGTGGGTACTTAGGAATTTGTCCATTTCTTCCAGGTTGTCCAGTTTGTTGGCATATAGTTTTTCATAGTATTCCCTGATAATTGCTTGTATCTCTGAAGGATTGGTTGTAATAATTCCATTTTCATTCATGATTTTATCTATTTGGGTCATCTCCCTTTTCTTTTTGAGAACCTGGCTGGAGGCTTATCAATTTTGTTTATTTTTTCAAAAAAACAACTCTTGGTTTCATTGATCTGCTCTACAGTTTTTTTAGATTGTATATTGTTTATTTCTGCTCTGATCTTTATTATTTCTCTTCTTCTGCTGGGTTTAGGCTGTCTTTGCTGTTCTGCTTCTAGTTCCTTCAGGTGTGCTGTTAGATTTTGTATTTGGGATTTTTCTCATTTCTTGAGATACGCCTGGATTGCAATATGTTTTCCTCTCAGGACTGCCTTCGCTGCATCCCAAAGCGTTTGGATTGTTGTATTTTCATTTTCGTTTGTTTCCATATATTTTTTAATTTCTTCTCTAATTGCCTGGTTTTCCCACTCATTCGTTAGTAGGGTGTTCTTTAACCTCCATGCTTTTGGAGGTTTTCCAGACTTTTTCCTGTGGTTGATTTCAAGCTTCATAGCATTGTGGTCTGAAAGCGTGCATGGTATAATTTCAATTCTTGTAAACTTATGAAGGGCTGTTTTGTGACCCAGTATGTGATCTCTCTTGGAGAATGTTCCATGTGCACTCGAGAAGAAAGTATATTCTGTTGCTTTCGGATGCAGAGTTCTAAATATATGTCAAGTCCATCTGATCCAATGTATCATTCAGGGCCCTTGTTTCTTTATTGACCGTGTGTCTAGATGATCTATCCATTGCTGTAAGTGGAGTGTTAAAGTCCCCTGCAATTACCAATTCTTATCAATAAAGTTGCTTATGTTTGTGAGCAATTGGTTTATATATTTGGGGGTTCCCATATTCGGTACATAGACCTTTATAATTGTTAGCTCTTCCTCGTGGATAGACCCTGTAATTATTATATAATGCCCTTCTTCATCTCTTGTTACAGCCTTTAATTTAAAGTCTAGTTTGTCTGATAAAGTATGGCTACTCCAGCTTTCTTTTGACTTCCAGTGGCATGATAAATATTTCTCCATCCCCTCACTTTCAATCTGAAGGTGTCCTCAGGTCTAAAATGGGTCTCTTGTAGACAGCAAATAGATTGGTCTTATTTTTTATCCATTCTGATACCCTATGTCTTTTGATTGGTGTATTTAGTCCATTTACATTCAGTGTTATTATAGAAAGATATGGGTTTAGAGTCATTGTGATGTCTGTAGGTTTCATGCTTGTAGCGATGTTTCTGGTAGTTTGTCTCACAGGATCCCCCTTAGGATCTCTTGTAGGGCTGGTTTAGTGGTGACGAATTCCTTCAGTTTTTGTTTGTTTGGGAAGACCTTTATCTCTCCTTCTATTCTGAATGACAGACTTGCTGGATAAAGGATTCTCGGCTGCATATTTTTTCTGTTCATCATATTGAAGATCTCCTGACATTCCTTTCTGGCCTGCCAAGTTGCAGTAGAGAGATCGGTCACGAGTCTTATCGGTCTCCCTTTATATGTTAGAGAATGTTTGTCCCTAGCTGCTTTCAGAATTTTCTCTTTATCCTTGTATTTTGCCAGTTTCACTATGATATGTCATGCAGAAGATCGATTCAAGTTAAATCTGAAGGGAGTTCTCTGTGCCTCTTGGATTTCAATGCCTTTTTCCTTCCCCAGATCAGGGAAGTTCTCAGCTATGATTTGTTCAAGGACACCTTCAGCCCCTTTCTCTCTCTTTTTCTGGAATTCCTATGATACGGATATTGTTCCATTTGATTGCATCACTTAGTTTTCTAATTCTCTCCTCATGATCCTGGATTTTTTTAATCTCTCTTTTTCTCAGCTTCCTCTTTTTCCATAACTTTATCTTCTAATTCACCTATTTGCCCCTCTGCCTCTTCAATCCACACTGTGCCTGCCTCCCTTTTATTTTGCATTTCATTTATAGCATTTTTTAATTCATCATGACTATTTTTTAGTTCCTTGATCTCTGCAGTAGTAGATTCTCTGCTGTCTTTATGCCTTTTTCAAACCCAATGATTAATCTTATGACTATTATTCTAAATTCTTGTTCCGTTATATTGCTTATATCTGCTTTGATCATTTCTTTAGCTGTCACTTCTTTCTGGAATTTCTTTTCAGGGGAATTCTCCCATTTCATAATTTTGGCTAGTTTTCTGTCCATTATGAGTTTTAAAAGCTTGTTATGTGCTCTGCATCTGTGAGCAATGCTATATTAAAGGGTGGTCATCTACTACCCAGCCCTTTAGGAGGTGTTTTTTGGAAAGTGTTACTTTCTTTCTGTTGTTGTGTCTTTGGTTATTTTATTTCTTTACTCGTAATGATGTTTTGGATCCACCACGAGGTGTGCTTTGATTCTTTTCTTTGAAGTAACCGTGGAAAGGAAAACAAACAGATGAACATGAAACAAAGACATGCAAACACACAAATAAAACAAACAAGTAAACAGATACACACACACACACACACACACACACACACACACACACAAAGCACACACACAAACAAAAACAATCCAAAAGCAAAAAACCAGAAACAAGTACAAGTAAAGAACAGAGTAGAGGCGGTGCTGATGGAAGAACACATAGAAAGAGAGAAATGACAGGGGCAGGGACAAAGAGAAAATAAACATTGACAGGCCGAGAGACTAAATGGCTTAAACCAGGGAGAGAAAGGAAAATAAAGAAGGAGGGGGCAGGGACGAAGATAAAGGTACCCAGACAGAGAAACTATACGGCTTGATTATTCCAGAGAGAGAGAAAGGAAAGCAGAGAAGGAGGTGTAGAACATGTATGAAGAGAATGGATTAAATATGTCTGCTTAAACAAACCAACAACCAGAGTAACCAGCTAGAGGAGGGAAGAGATAAGAAGGGAGAATACGTCTCGGGGCGCCTGGGTGGCTCAGTCAGTTGAGCGTCCGACTTCAGCTCAGGTCATGATCTCGCGGTCTGTGAGTTCAAGCCCCGTGTCGGGCTCTGGGCTGATGGCTCAGAGCCTGGAGCCTGCTTCCGATTCTGTGTCTCCCTCTCTCTCTGACCCTCCCCTGTTCATGCTCTGTCTCTCTCTGTCTCAAAAATAAATAAATGTTAAAAAAAAAATTAAAAAAAAAAAGAAGGGAGAATACATCTAAATAACAAAAATTGTCCTGGAATTAATCCAGGCTAGGCAGCATCACTGGTCTGGATGATGGAGCCATCTGGTTGCACAGCATCTATCTGCTCCAGGAGATGCACAGTTACCCAGCATGGAGGGGAGTGGTTTGGTGTAGGCTGGTCCCACCTCCACTATAGGTCCTTCCTTGGTGGTGGTGGGGGTGGAGGGGGGGAAATGATGATACCCAGTCCATTCTCCACGACCTGGTGGACTCCATTCAAATTGTCCTTACTGTGTTGCAGGTGCAGAGGGGGCAGTCCTTCTGGTTTCACTGACTCCCCTGACCCTGTGCTTTGCTAGGATTCAAAGTCCCACTCTGTGCACTCTCGCACTGGGGAGGTGCCTCTCTGTGCAGCTTGAGATGTGGTCCCAGCTGGCTTTTTCTATGCCGCAGCATTTCAGGGAGCACTTCCAGCTGTGGACTGCACCGCTGACATAGCTGCCAAGCCTGGGGGTGGCAGACACAGCAGGCTTTGTTCTATCCCACAGCACTCCAGGGAGGGGACCACTTTCTCCTACTGCAGCCTGCACCCTAACCTACCACAGAACCTGGCTCCCCTCCCCAGGTACGCGAATGGGGCAGCTGGCCCCAGTCCAAAGAAAGTCCCACAGTTAACTATGGGATCTCTCTCAGTCCCAGTCCAAGGTTTATCTCTTGTCCAGATACAGTCCTATGCTTCCCCAGCCGCTCTTTCTCTTCCCTTTGTCTTTCCTCAAAAGGGGATCCTTCCCCTTGATGCCTATGCAGCCCGTTTTATCTCCTCCAGTTCACAATCACCCACCTATATTCCATCAAGGATGTCCCGGTATCTCCTTTTAAGACTCAGTCTCTTTTCCTCCCAGACTTCTGGGGTTCAAAGTCCTTTGGCTTGAGTACTTCTTTGTTTGAGAGATGCGGGAAGTACAGATACCTCTATTTCCCTGCCATGTTGGCCTGCCTTCTCCCTCTCATTGAATGTTTTCAGGGTATTTAGTTACATTTAGAGGGAACAAGCAGAGAAACTGAGTTTATATGACCTTGTTGCAGAAATTAAATTGGCCAATTTTTTTGAATGATGTTCTATATTAAAAATGTAATAAAGTATAAACACTATTGAGTAACATTCCAAAGAACAATAAAAGTCAAGTCAACCATTTTTTATTACGTAAAGAATTAAGATAGGCATTATAGGAGATACCAACATTTGTGAAAGGCACAAATAATGCTCTTGAGTATTTCTAGTCTGATAAGCCTAGTAAGAATAATGTAAGGAAGAAAAAAGAAATAAACCTTTTTGCTTCAGGGAGGTATGTGGTAAGCACCATGAAAAATATTAAAATTAATATTAAATTAATATTAAATTATATTTATGTTAAATTAATATTAAAATATCATAATATTAAAAAATATTATAAGTGCTTTTTACAAAAAAAAGTCTCTTAACTAATCAGTTGAGTTTGAAAAACAGAAAGAGGTATTACTATTTATGCCAATTTAACATGTGTAAATTGAGACAATCTCAGCAATATAGGTCACCTAACTCTAAGACCCTTCTGTTTTAACTATTAATTTTGGAAATGTTCATGCATATGCATATTTATAGAATAGTACAATAAATCCTTATTTTCCCATCATCTAGGTTTAATAACTATAAATATGTAGCCAGTTTTCATTCTTCTATATACCCTGAGTCCCTTTTTGCTGTATTAATTCTTAAGAGCAATTCTAGGAAGTTTCCTGGGTTATTCCTTGAGCAAACACTAATTACTTTTATTGCATGCCTTTTTCTTTTTCTTCACCAGGCATAACCACTTCCATCCACATGTTGCTTTTTGTTTTCCTTATAGGGGTGATACTGTAATGGTTCAACTCTGCCAGAACACAGATCCCAAATGATTAGCCCTTCATATGGACCAGCTCAGGATAAGAAGCCAGAGCATCTGGACCAATATTTCCATAATGGTGGCTTCGTAATGACTGTGATTAAAGGTCTGCTATACATGAGGATCATATTTCTGCTACACTGGTTTGGGGTGTGTCTGTTCTTTTGTGGACACACCCAGGCTGAGCACCCCCAGTATAATAGTCCTCCAGAAGTGGTGATTCCTTTGAGGATACCTGGCACTGGCAGAGGCATGAAGCCTTCAGGCTGGCTCTCTTACAGCCTGCATTTTGGGGGCAAGAGACACATTGTCCATATAAAGGTCAAGAAGCATTTGCTGTCCAGACACCTCCCAGTGTTCACCTATACAGACCAGGGTGCTCTCCTTGAGGACCAACCTTTTGTTCAGAATGACTGCTACTATCATGGTTATGTGGAGGGAGACCCAGAATCCCTGGTCGCCCTCAGTTACTGTTTCGGTGGTTTTCGAGGATTGTTACAGATAAATGACATTGCTTATGAAATTGAGCCCATGACTTTTTCTACTAACTTTGAACATCTGGTATATAAAATGGAGAGTGAGGAAGCCCAATTCCCAATCATGAATTCTGACTTTATGCGAGAGAAAATTGTACCCCAATGGGAGTCTCAAGAGATTGATAATTCTACTCAGAAACAAAGTTCTTATATGGGCTGGTGGCTCCATATGTTTGTTATTGAAATAGCAGTGGTGGTGGACCATAGTTTATATCTTCATATAAAAAAGAACATTTCAAAGTTTAATGAAGACCTATATACTATTGTAAATATAGTGGATTCCATTTATGACGTCTTGGGTCTTAAATTGCTATTGTTTGGTTTGGAGTTCTGGACTGAAAAAAACTACATTGAAGTAAATGATATAAGGAGATCTCTGAGATATTTTTGCCTTTGGAAAAAGGAAAACCTTGATATCCGCCTACCACATGATACTATACATCTTTTTATAAATAAGACAGTACGAGGAATGAGTGGCTTAGGCTACGTTCAAGGACTGTGTCAATCACACATTAATTGTGCAATTGTTACTAATGTAGAAAAAACCTTGGGCACTGTTGCAATTGCAATGGCTCATCATATTGGTCATAATTTGGGTATGATTCACGATACTGACTTTTGTACATGTGCAGTGCCTAAATGCATAATGCACTTTTCAAACCCACCAATAACTAAATTTAGCAATTGTAGTTATTCTTATTTTTGGAGATATTCTATACACCAGGTAAAATGTTTGTTCTACACTATACACACAAAGGACATATTTTCACAGACACGTTGTGGGAATGGTATTGTTGAAGATGAAGAGGAGTGTGACTGTGGACCTTTACAGAGTTGTGCAAAAGATGCCTGCTGTCTGTCAAACTGCACTTTGAGCTTTGGGTCTACATGTGCTTTTGGGCTTTGTTGCAAGGACTGCCAGTTATTACCATCAGGAAACATATGTAGAAAGCAGGTCAATGAATGTGATCTTCCAGAGTGGTGCGATGGCATATCCCACATGTGCCCGGATGATGTCTATGTGGAGGATGGAATTCCTTGTAATGAAAGTGCCTATTGCTATGAGAAGAACTGTAATGACCGCAATGAACAGTGTAAGCAGCTTTTTGGCCAAGAGGCAACGAGTGCAAGTCAGAGTTGCTACAAAAAAATAAACACTCTTGGTGATCGTTTTGGTAACTGTGGTCTCAAAAATGCTGCATATATAAAATGTAATATCTCAGACAGCCTGTGTGGCAGAGTTCAGTGTAAGAATGTGACAGAAATTCCCACTCTGCACGAACATTATACTGTGCATCAATTTCACTCCAATGACGGCGTCTGCTGGGGTATTGACTACCACTCTGGGATGCCCATACCTGATATTGGTGAAGTGAAAGATGGCACAGAGTGTGGCCCAGAACATCTCTGCATTGACAGGCAGTGTGTCCATATATCTCGCTTGGATAGTAGTTGTTCACCTAAGTTCTGTAACTTGAGGGGAATTTGCAACAATAAACATCACTGCCATTGCAACTATTTGTGGGATCCACCCAACTGCCTAAAACGGGGCAATGGAGGTAGTGTTGATAGTGGACCACCCCCGAAGAGAGAAAAAATAAAGAGGGGTTACTTGTTAGCATTCTCACTTCTTTGGTTGCTTCTCTTATTATGTTGTCTTATTTGTCTTTGCATGAAGAAAAAATCAAAGGAAAAGGAAGCTGAAAGTGCAAAACAAACACAAACGTTTCCTTTAAAACAAGTGCAAAAGGTTCCTTCAAAACAGATGCTAAATGTTCCTACTCAACCTGAAAAACCAGCACAAAATGTTCCTCCAAAACCAGAGAGTAAGGCTCCTTCAAGACAAGAGAGTAAGACTCCTTCAAGACAAGAGAGTAAGGCTCCTTCAAGACAAGAGAGTAAGCCCCCTTCAAGACAAGAGAGTAGGGCTCCTTCAAGACAAGAGAGTAAGGCTCCTTCAATACAAGAGAGTAAGCCTCCTTCAAGACAAGAGAGTAGGCCCCCTTCAAGACAAGAGAGTAGGGCTCCTTCAAGACAAGAGAGTAGGGCTCCTTCAAGACAAGAGAGTAGGGCTCCTTCAAGACAAGAGAGTAGGGCTCCTTCAAGACAAGAGAGTAAGGCTACTTTAAGACAAGAGAGTAGGGCTCCTTCAAGACAAGTGAGTAAGGTTTCGACTCAATCTGCAAAACAACAAAAAGCTCAACCCTCAAAACCACCACAAAAACTTCAGAGTCAAGCTAGCCTATCGCTTCAACAGGGTAAAGGTGGGAAACAAAGGCCATCACTAGTAAAAAATGTACCCAAATAAGTATGCATTAAACAAGGTTCTTCCTGGAATGTTTCTCCTTGTTCTCCATTATTTTAAACAATTAGAAGATCCATTTTGCCTAAAATTTCTTTCTTTATATTTTCTGGGAAAAAGCATGGCACATGGGTTGTGTACCAGTTTTCAAGTTACTCAGCTTCAAATCCCCTTCCCATTTTGTACACTTCATCACAGGGACCATATTCTGCTGTACCAGGCCCTCTTCCTATAGGGATCTGCAGTAAGGGGAATGAGTGAGAGTTTGGAAACCTGGGAGATCTGTTTGCTTCCTGTATGTCAATATCACCTCAATAACATGTTTTACACTGTCAGTTATACTTCGTTTACATATTTTTTCACTAAAATATTTATTGAAAATACTTATTTCTTTACTTATTTATGTATATTTTTTAAATTCACTGCAGACCAACTTCACTGTCATCCAGCATCAGTGTGTTATCCTGACAGTCCCGAGTTGCAGATCGTTGAGCTTCCTACCAGTATCCCAAATCTTCTGCACCAGCTTAGCACTACCTACTGTCTCAGTAGAGTTCTGGGTCTCAGATCCACGCAGTCAGACCTACAGTCTTCTAGATTTCAGTAACCCTCAAGCTCTTCCCTTTGCTCCTTAGCTCCTTGAAAGAAATCACCTTTTAACAGTTAGTATTTCATGCCTACTAACAAGTTAGTAGCACATGACTCCCTTTTCTTGTTCTTCAATATCTATTTACCCAATTCTTGTACTTAATTCTATCCCTCTAAAATTACTGATGTGCTTTTACTTTTTCTTTTTGTAATGTTATTTATTTTTGAGAAAGTGTGAGAGACAGAGTGTGAGCTTGGGAGGATTAGAAAGAGAGAGAGAGAGAGACAGAATCCAAACCAGACTCCAGGCTCTGAGCTGTCAGCACAGAGCCTGATGTGGGGCTCAAACCCACAGACCATGAGATCATGACCTGAGCCGAAGTCAGATGCCCAACTGACTGAGCCACCCAGGTGCCCCTAAAATTGCTGATGTGGTTTTACTTTTTCTGACTCAATCCTGACTGTTACAGTACTAATCTTTGTGTAATGAGGAAAGTGAAAGTCAGGAGGTGCCAGTTTTTGTTTGTTTGAGCTTTTCTTTACCACTGACCTTTCCCATCTTAAAATTACTTAAATGTACCTCAATTTTCCAACCAAAAAAAGAAAGAACAGGATGATAATAAGAATTGTCTCTCAACCTTTGGTGTTTCTTTGGTTATAAAATGAGATAAAGAAAATGCTTTCATTTTTTAGGTAGGTCTTGGTAGATAAGTTTTTTCCCCTCTGAAAACAACAATAAAAACAATTGTGCGATACCAAACACATTTTTTAATTATATGTTTAAAGTATCAGAAAACTATGAAGGAAATGAAGATTAAAAGACTTAAAAACTACAAGGAAAGGAAAACAATGAGACATATCAGTACTTTTTCCCTGGGAACAAAAGTGACTGTTCCCTGTAATGTGATGATTCTGAATACAAATTAAGGATCAACTTGGCCATCCCAGTTAGAAAGCCTCTGTTGGAGAACGAGAAGCCTGAAGCTTCTTAGTGTATATAGGAGACCAGATTGATAGATGAGACATTAAATGAGCATCAAATTCAAAATCAGTTTTCTCTATAACACATTTGCTGGATTTAGGTCCTCTCTGGGAGGGTGGGGAGACAGGTTGAAGCTTTTAAAGGAAGAAATCTCTATAATCTGTTGTACTCAAGAATCAAAGATTTGGTGGAAAAGGAGGATTTCCTTAGGACATGTCCTACCTTCCCTTTACAATGTTAGCCTGATTTTGAAGGAGTTTGGAAATAGGTTAGAGGATTGAGTTTTGAAGATTTGAATATCAGAACATAAGCACCAATTGCTTTTAGAGCTGAAAAAATAGAGGCATATGGGCTCTCAAAAGAAAGTACAGCAAGATATATGTGTCTTACTAAAACTACACTATTTGCTGACCAACTCAGTTGCTAATTGTATTGGAATTATCAGTCAGCCTGTCTTCCAAATGTAAAACAGATGAAAACTTCTCAAGTCAAAGGTAATATCAAAGTTTACCCTGAACCTCTAGGGTTCTTTATACATAACATGGAGCAGACTATAAAAAACAATTATCACACATATCAAGAGGGAAAAATTATGGCCAATGGTAAAGAGAAAACACCAACAATGACAGTAAAAGAGATGCTAGAAGCCCTCTAAAAGATGATTCAGAGAGTGGAAAAGACAATAATGAACAAAACCCCACCATCATTACTATTTTAGAGAAAATAGAAGAAAAATAAACTATGTGAAAGAAGATAGATAAATTTCACCAGAAAATTAGAACCCTATTCAAAGTTATCAAAAAGATATTCTAGAACTAAAAAAATAAAGTAACTAAATGCAGGGAATTAGCGAACATTTTGCATTATAGACTGCTTTCTTCAATTAACTGCATTAGTTAACTAGAAGAGCAGTCAGTGAAAAAATATCAATTACACACATATTGAAAAATAAAGATTAGGATACAGATTAGTGATATGTGAAACAGATCAATAAACCTAAAATTAGTAAAATAGAGCCCCAGTTGAGGAGGAGAAAGATAATTGAATAGAAATAATAAAAAAGATATGTCAGAGAATTTCCTAAAAGCATGGAAACATACCATCTCATTACTTCAAAAAACTGAATGAATTTCAAGCAGTAAATACACAAACTCACACCTAAGAGTAACTTGAAAACCAGACACTGAGAAATCTTAAGAGCAGCCAGATATATATTTCTTAAGAGGAATGACAATAAAATAGATGGCTGACCTGAACAAAATGTTTGAATGTAGAAGATAATGGAATAAGATATTTACTTGGTAACTATAATTACCAAATTAGAATTACTTTGTAAAAACAACCTTCAAGAATGAAGGAGAACAAAACTTTCCTTTGGCAAACAAATCATTGGCAGCAGTTAGCACTCAAATATTGAAATTTCTTTTTGGTAGGTAGAAACATAATACCAGAAAGAAGCATGAATGTGCAGGTGGGTATAAAATGCACAAGACACTAAATATGTGGATATAATAATTTAAAATAATGTACCAAACAATACTAATAGTATCTTATGGATTATAAAGATGTGCAGAACAAAATGCAAATATATCACAAAAGCTGGGAGGTATGCAAATAGTTAACAGGTCTAAGCATCTAACAGTACGGGGAAGAGGTAAATTAATGATATGCATAGTAGTACATGACATTGAGAACACATGCTGCAATCTTTAAAGTAACCATTAAGGGGTGCCTGAGTCACTCAGTTGGTTAAACGTCAGACTTAGGCACAGGTCATGATCTCACGGTTTGTGGGTTTGAGCCCCTTGTCAGGATCTGTGCTGACAGCTCAGAGGCTGGAGCCTGGGTTGGGTTCTTTGTCTCCCTCTCTCTCTGCCCCTTCCTTTCTTGAGCTCTGTCTCTCACTCTCAAAAACAAACAAGAACGAAAGGGAACCATTAAAATGATAAGATACGTAAATATAAGAAATTAAAGAAAAAAAGGCAAAATAAATGGTATTTGATTACTAAAGATATGGGCAAGTGAAGAAGGAAACAAACATAATGCAGGTAATGTGAAAATAGGAAAAAAAAAACCTATGGTAGATGTAAGGCCTATGTAAATGAATTACATTAAGTAATTAAAAGACTGACATGTTTCAGAGTGTAAAAATCTAGTATTATAAAACCTAGTAGTATGCTGTTTACTAAAAACACAATTTAAAAATAAAGACCTAGAGGGTGTAAAAACTTGAAAAATAATTTTTTACGCAATATTAACCAAATTAATTTAGTGTTAATTCTCTTATTTGATAATGAAGACTGGGGAACAAAGCATTACTACAAATAAAGGGGGATATTTTCTAATGATAAAAGGCAAATCATTAGGAGGTAGGATGTCCTTAATATGTGAGCACCCACTAATATAACTTCAAATATATAAGGCGGGGGGGCATCTGGGTGGCTCAGTTGATTAAGTGTCTGACTCTTGGCTTTGGCTTATGGCATGATCTCATAGTCATGAGATCAAGCCCCGTGTCCAGCTCTGGAGAGATTCTTTCTCCCTCCCCCCAAGCCTTTCCCTCACTTGCACAGGTTCTCTCTCTCTCTCTCTCTCTCTCTCTCTCTCTCTCTCTCTCTCAAACTTTAAAGGACAAATAAAAAACAAAGATATAAGGAGAAATATGGAGGTAGAGAAATCCATAGTAAACAAGAGGGAAAATTTTAACCCAATTCTCTTAATAGTGATAGAAAAGATAAACAGCAAATCTGCTGAGTAAGATTTTTGGTATATAATTAACAAACTGGATCTATTATATATATGAAGAAAAGAAATACTAAACTCAAAATGGCTAAATTGACTTTGATAAAACCCTCTTGGTCAAATTTTGTCTCTTTGCAAACTGGTTGTGACCAAAGCTATGGAAAAATGAGAAACTCCACTTATGGAAAAGGTATACGTCCATACTTATTTAGATGGAATGGTAAAGGATATTTTCTTTATTGTGGCAGTTTGGAACTGAACCCAGAATATTTCTGAGGTTCTCAAATCATACTGGCAGAGAATACCAGAGAAAACCTCCTCTCTGTCTCAAAGCTAAACCCTCAAAGATAAGGCATAGCTAAACTTGTTTCTGTGATTTATCCAACCAAATTGCTAAATGTAGACTTCCCAGATTAGCATTTTTAACTGCTAGCAAGTCCATTTACCTATTAAATTTATTCCCACACTATTTTTTTGTTCGCCTCTCTTCTGAATTTTATTTTTGGTTTTTCTTGCTGACAATTCAACAGTTCTCCTTAGAGATGAAGCATATTTGTGTGCAGATACCTAATGTCTCTGAAATATTGTTTGAGAGTAAAAAGAAAAGTAGAGAAGATTATTGATGTCTGTTTTCTTTAGAGAAAGTTTAATAGTGGGGGCAAACTTTTTTTCTAGACCTTCAAGTGTTTTATGATATTATTTAATCTTAAGGAAACAATCTGGGAATAGGAGAACAGTATGAGTGAAAGCACTAAACTGAAGTGCTTAAATAAGCATATAAGATGAGGGTAAGAAAGTTAGTTGGATTTATTCATATTGAGAAGAAATTAGAAGTAAAGCTTGGATGGGGGTGGTGAAGTCACAATTGGGAGGGACTTTAGCCAGTTGCCATGGTGTGTGAAACTGAGAAAGTCTTGTTGCTAAGCAGCTAAATCTTGATCTTAATCAAATGAGAGGCACAGGGGAAGATATTTATATTTCCCTTTGCCATGTGAGGTCTCCAATAAAAATCTTTGTCCATAAGATTGGTGAGACAAACTAAGTATAAGGACTATAGTTGGAAGGGATCATGAAAACCTCACTAATTTTTCTTCTGCTAAGTTATGTAAGAAGTTTAGCTGTGAAGGAGAGAAGCATCCAGTATTTGGTCATGCATGAATATATGCATGCATGAATATATTTGTGCATATATGAATATATGAACACATGCACACATACACACAAACAACAGTATTCTTTCTTGCCAAGTGGTGACATCCCGTTTAGGATTCATGCCATTTAATGTATCTTATTCAGTTGTATTTTAGTTTGTTGAGATGGGCAAAAATGTGTTTTAGGAGGAGTTAGTTTAGAAAACACTGATTTAGGCTATGAATGAGAATAAGAGGGGGGTGGTAATTAGAGTACAGATATTGATGAATTTGAAGAAACTGTTGGAAGGAAAAAGCATTTATACAAGATGAATAGAAAATCTAGCAGCATAACGTGAAGTCACTATACTATGTCATTATTACACTTACTAATGAAAATGTTATACTGCTTCAGAAGCTTTGGTTTCTGGAGTCATCAAATACAATAATTAATGAGGACAAAGATTCTGGCTCATGATCTTGAGTTATTTTTATGTGTTCTTGGCATTTTGTATGGTGCCTACACATTAGTACTTGGAAAGTACTTGGGTAAACTAGGCACTTTGTCACCTTAATGATGAGGATGATGTTTACCTGAAGCACATCCTTTTTTCCTATCTACAATCTGATAGTAAAGTTTAATACAAATATTGAATCCTGTATTTAAAACAAGGGTAATGAGGAATTCTTGGCTTAAACATTTAAACAACCATGATCAAAAGCCAACAGTAATAAGTGGTGAAGACAAAAAAAAATGTAGAATTTCAGTGCAGCACTCTGTGCATTAATGAAGAAATTTAGAAATTCAGGAAGTTAAAAAACTTGTGGACAACAAAAGACAAAGTATTAATGTATAAGAGTTTTTTGAAATAAATATTCATAATTTCAACCTTTTGACTGGGGTATCAAGGTATCATTCTAATTCTGATTGCATTACTTTCTTTTAAGCATCTTCCTAAACATAGCATGACATTTTCCCAGGAGTGATGGCAGTTTGTTGTAGTAGTGAAGGAATCAGTTCGTTTTAGGTTGAGGAGTTGGGAAAATGGTGGTTGAATTAATGGACTCCACAAAAGGCTGTGAAAATGGAAGGGAAAATAATGTGTTCCTGAGAACAGTGCAATAAAATGGAAAGAGCAGTTATTTAAGTCCTCTATGAATTTGATGAGTTACTTTAGATTAAAAATAAAAATCGTGGTAAGCTATTTAAGATGGAAGAACCAGGAGAGTTGAGAGTGTGATAATATAATATAGGTCATGGCCATGTGTTGATGGCTAGGGATCAATGAAATTGAGTTTTGGAGGTAGAATAAGCTAGATGTTATATACGTTGTCCACTTGCTTGCTAAACATAGTCAGAATATGGATAAGATGGTGGAGAAGAAATCTATAAAACAGGGATAAAATTCCTTGAGCTGTAAGAATTTTGTTGTTGTTGTTGTTGTTGTTGTTGTTTAAAGAGTAAATAGTGATTTAATGAGATGGCTACCAAGTTTAGTGGTTTGCAAGTGGCTTTGGTAATCAAAGAAAATTATGACCATCTGTCTACTCTGTATGGTATATGGGGATTCTGACTATGGGAATCTTTCCCTCTGCAGGGCTTCAGATTGTTGAGATATAAGTTTTAGTAGGATTAAGTAGGAATAAGGAATTCTCCACGAAGAATAAAGAAGCAATTGTTGCTTTTCATAAAAGGAAGTGACAGGAAAATGATTTCAGAGAGAGAAGAAGTCAAGGCACACTGAATCAAGGTAGAAAAAGTAAGCAGACATGAATAAAGCATTCAGGAGATGGTAGGTGCTGAATCAGGCATCTTTCATTTTTATATCACCTTCTATGAGAAGTGATTTTTGAGTGGTGTGTTAGATCTCTCATAACAGACTTTTCTTTTTTTTTTTTTTAACTGGGCTAGAGATTCTTATAGTCATTACCTTAAATAATCACATATCATTATAACCTGATAAAGACTGTGGA
Organism: Felis catus; assembly: GCF_018350175.1. NCBI lineage: Eukaryota > Metazoa > Chordata > Mammalia > Carnivora > Felidae > Felis > Felis catus. The sequence goes on along the minus strand of NC_058371.1, from coordinate 53,439,354 downwards.
ACCTTTCACTACAAAAATAAAACAGGCACCATATAGGTAAAATATTGAACACAATTTTACAAGCCCTTCAAGTCTATTCATATCCCAATTACTCTGCCCAAATTTGTATGCTAGGCCTATATCATTCATTTGTTTTTCCCAAGGGTGTAACAGTGTCTGCACCATTTTGTGGCTTTTATTAATTCTTTCACAAAGCAAGAATGTAATGAGAGAATATTCCAGCTAATGTTGTGCCAGTGCCAGATTTCTCACTTTCACAAATATGAGATAAACGCATTTGAAAGTCAATCTCTGGAGCAGGTTAGCTTGCAATTTGAAAAATGCTAGAGTTTAATGATTTTGCCCCAGAAAGACAACCACACCTTCCCCCAACTTTCCCTCGCTCCTTTTGGATTCATTAATTTTCTCTTCAGTTTTAAAGCCACTTCCTTTTGTCTACACTATCCCTCAATCTCCAACTTTTCTTTTTTTATATAATTTTTTTAATGTTGATTTATATTTGAGAGAGAGAGAGAGAGAGAGAGAGAGAGAGAGAGAGAGAGCAAGAGACAGTGCATGAGTGGGGGAGGGGCAGAGAGAGGGAGGCAGAATCCAAAGCAGGCTCCATACTCGAAGCTGTCAGCACAGAGCCCAATTCAGGGCTTGAACTCAGGAACTGTGAGATCATGACCTGAGCTGAATTAGGACGCTTTATCGACTGAGCCACCCAGGCACCCCTCCAATTTTTCTTAACTAAGTTCGTTTGTTTTATATTTCATATGGCCAGAGGATTTGAAACATGTTCTTTTTTCTTTTTTTTTTTTTTTTGTGGCAGAAGGAGAGAATCATAGGTTTTATTTTTAATAAAAAATAAACACTTTTTCCTAATTACAAGAGCAAAACATATTCATTGTAAAATGAAACATGTTATTTTTCTTAAGAATAAAATCAATCATATGGGGTGCCTGGGTGGCTTAATGGGTTAAGTGTCTGAGTCTTGACTTCATCTCAGGTCATTATCTCCTGTTTGTGAGTTCACTGCTGACAGTGCAGAGCCTGCTTGGGATTCTCTCTCTCTCACTCTCTCTGCCCCTCCCCACCCCTCTCAAAGTAAATAAGTAAACTTAAAAAAAAGAATAAAATTAATCATAAACACAGTTTGGTAACACACATCTAACACCTCAAAATATTTCCCATTCAAATTCTACCTTTGTTTATTATTACTTGAAGTAACCAAGCATTACAATGGATACTAATAGTTGACACTTTGCAATTAACACCTTACAGTTTGACAGCGTTAGAAGAGAGAGCATGGGGAAAACAAGTAAATACATAATTGTGCCATATAGTATATGTGAACTACCATGAAAGATTTTGTAATACAATTTATGATTAATTTTTGCATATACATCTCTTGAGTAGTGTGACCAAGTAATTTATCATTTGAAATTTAAAGGAAAAACTATTAATATGTATGTGAAGTCAACATATGTAAATTGAAATATCCCCAGAAAATTAAGATTTATGTTCATCTTTTCCCCAAGGCCTTTTTGCTTTAAATGTTACTTGTGGAAATGTTCACAGATATTTATGTATTAGAGAGCAGTAAAATAATCCATATGTGTTCATTTTTCAGATTTAATAATTATCGATCTCCAGTTAATCACCATTCTCTCCTACTCTTCCAATATCATTCAGCTTCATGAATGTTAAGAACATATCCAAAGCAATACATTGAGCGATGTCTTGGGCCAAACGCTAATCACTTTTATCTTGGATCCTTCTCTTTCTTCTCTACTCCAGTATGCTTATAACCATCTTCATTCTATACTTCTTTTAATTTTTATAGTGTTTCTCCTCTGATAGTTTAATCTTTCGAAAGAAACATCCTTAAAAATCAGCACTGCATACAGCCAGCTCAGAGGGAGAAGATGAAAAGTGATGTTTCCTGACCTGTCCTCTTTTGTTTTCATCAATGGATCCATATGATTGCTCCATAAGACCCTGGTGCATGTGAGATTATTCTCCCGTTCTGGCAGGAGGTGTTTTTGGTCCTTTCTGGTTGGGTGCTCCCAATACCATGGTCTCCAGAAGTGGTAATTCCCTTGAGGGTAAAGGGAATGGGCAGGGGCTTCATGAAGCCTCCATGTTGGCACTCTTACAGTCTGTGTTTTGGGGGTCAGAGACATGTTCTCCATTTGAAAGTCGAGAAGCTTTTGCTGTCCAGACACCTCCCAGTGTTCACTTACACAGATCAAAGTTCTTTTTTTCAAGGACTAGACTTTTGTCCAAAATGACTTACTACTGTGGTTATGTGACAAAGGACCTGGAACCCTTGGTTGCCCTCAACTCCTGTTTTGGTCGCTTTTGAGAAATGTTATAGATAAATGATATTGCTTATGAAATCGAGCCCAAAAGGCTTTTTACATTTAAACATCTGGTGTATACTATTGCCAGTGAAGAGACAAAAATTCTACCCACAAACTGTGGCTTAACAGAAGGAGAAGAACAACAAATGAAGTTTTAAGAAAGGGATAATTCCTCTTTGAAATATAGTTCTTATGAGGGATGGTGGAACCACATATATCTTGTTAAACAGACAGTGGTGGTAGACCACAATTGATTTCTTTATTCAGAAAGTAATATCTCATAGATGCAAGAGGAAACCTGCACTGTAGCCAATATAGCAATTCTTATTTTGATTCATTGACAATTGATGTGGTTTTATTTGGGTTTGTGATCTAGAGTCAAGAAAATCCCATGGAATACATGACAAAGTCGACTATGGAAGAATCTTTGTACTTGGAAGACAATCATCTTTAATTCTCACCTGCATCCTACTGTGGCTCATCTTTTTGTAAATAAATATTTTAACATTACTTTGAGTATCACTTACATGCAGGGATATGTAAGCATCAGGTTGATTGTGTATTTGAAAGTTTCCAAGGGGTCAATTTGAGAGATTTTGCATTCACTGTGACTCATGAGTTCAATCATAATTTGAGTATGAAACAGGATGAAAAAATGTGTACATATGCGTAAACAGTGTGTGTAACATATCCAACAAAGTTAAAGACCAGTCGATTCAGTAAATGCTGTTATGCTGATTTTAACACTATTGCGTAAAAAGAATGCATGAACAACTCTTAAAATCCAGGGGACATCTTTCTATGGAAGCACAGTGGGAACAGTGTGGTTGAAGGAGAGAATCTTGACGGCAGATCCTTATAACATTGGGAAAAGGATATGTGTTCTTTCAAACTGCACTGAGTCCTGAGGCTGATTGCACTTTTGAGTTTTTTTGCAAATACTGCAAATTCATACCATCAGATGAAATTTTAGAAATGAAGACAATAAATATGGCTTTCCAGAGCAGTGCAATGGGACATCTTATCAGTGGCCAGAAGATGTCTATGTGCAGGACAGGATCCCATGCAGGGGTTGTTATAAAAAGAGATGTAACAGCCATGATGAATAATGTAGGGAGATTTTTGGCCATGGGACAGAGTGCAACTCAAAGTTGCAGCAGGGATTAAATGCCCCAAATTGGTCACTGTGGTATGTGTGGTTTTACATATGTAAAATGTGATATCTAAGATATCTGTATTGAAGAGGTCAGCATGAGAAAAAAGGAATTCACTTTTTAAGAGATCATTCTACTGTGCATTAGACTCACTTCAGTGGCTTTAATTGGATTCACTTCAATGCTGAGATACAGACTACCATTTTGGGATGATGTTGGTGAAGTGAAAGACGGCACAGAATGTGGTCCAGAATATATCTGCATCCATATGATGAAGGTCCATATGTCTTTTTTGAAAAGGGGTTGTTTTCCTCAGACTTATAATATGAGGGAGATCTAAAGCAATAAATATCAAGGCAATGTCCAGTGGCCCTTCCAAGTGACAAGAAAGGTAATGGAGATAGTGCTGACAGTGGCCCTCCCCTGCCCCCAGACCCTGTCCCCAGAGAAAGAAGGCAGAGTTGCCTGCTGATTGGTAACCATTTACCATTTGGTTAATTCCTTTCTTTCTTTTATGTTTATTTTCCTTTTTAAAAAGTGAATGAAACAACCAGAGGAAGAAAAGCAAACATGTTCAGATTTATTTTAAGAAAGAAGAGAACAAATTTATGAGTATAGAAAATAAACCCAATAAATCTCCCCACGCCATAAGTTTTAGTTTGCTGGCCATAAAAATGTTAGCACACATTTGTACTAACAGGTAATTGATAAACATTATTTCCATTTCTGGCTTTGTTCATTGTTTCCTGCATATTTTAAACGATGTCTATCCTTATTCTAACACAATGTCAGTCTTACTCTTCTTTTTTGTGTTGCTATTGTCAAATATATTACATTTCTACCTTATAGGTCTAACAATACAACTTTATTATTTATGTTTTGTGCAAATGATTTTTAAATCATGGAAGAGATGGGAAAAATATGTAACTACACTATCTTTTATCATTATCTGAAAAATTACCTTTAGTAGTATTCTTTTTTTTTTTTTTTCACATGGAAATGACTATTGATGCTATCATTTCTTTTCAGTATGAAGAACTCATTTTGGTATTTCTTCTAAGGCAGGTCTCCTGAAAATAATTTCTCTCCACTTTTTTGTGTGTTTTGCTTTATTTTGCTTGTTTTGTTTTTAAGCTGAAGACATCATTGTTTATCCTTGGATTTTGAGGGGTATCTTTGACGGATGTAGGATATTTATTCGCCTTTGTTTTGTCAGCATGCTATGTCATTCCACTACCTTCTGAATTTTATTGTTTTTGATGAGAAGTCAGCTGTCAAGCTTACTGTGCTTTCCTTAGATGTGATAAGTCATTTTTTCTCTTTTTGTTTTCAAGGTTTTCTCTATTACCTTTGCTTTCAGAAGTTTTAGTATGATGTGTCTGCATATGGAACTTTTTGTGTTTGTCTTACTTGGAGTTCACTGAATTTCTAATATGTGTAGATTAATGGCTTTCATCATAGTTGGAGAGTTTTCAGTCATTATTACTGTGAATATCTATTTTCCCCACTTCTTTTTTTCTCCTCTGCTTCTGAAACTCTCATTGTGGGTATGTTGGTACATTTAATAATGTCTTATATGACTTAATTGCAATATTTATTTGTCTTCATTTTTTTGATAAGGGGAGGGACAGAGGGAGAGAGTATCTCAAGCAGGCTCCATGTCCAGCACAGAGTCCAATGTGGGGCTCAGTCTCATGGTTGTGAGACCATGACCAGAACTGAAATCAAGAGTCAGATGCTTAACCAACTAAGCCACCCAGGAGCCCTTATTCTTCTTCATTTTTGATTATTTCTTTTGTTCATATTGTAAATATTTTTTTTATGCCAACTCAAATCTACTGTTTTATTCTTTTAGGGATTTTTCATTGGGCTCATTACCTTTTTAATTCTGGAATTTACATGTGATTCTTTTTAATAATTTTTATCATTTATTGATATTCTCTATTTGATGAGTTTTTATTATTATTACATTTTTCTCTTTTCATAAAAGTAGTTTCTTTTAGTTCTTGGAACAGATTTGTAATAGCTGCTTAGAATTCTCTGCTAATTCTAGCATCCAAGTCAAAAGGAGACATTTAGTTAAAATAGTTTATGCCTTTCTCTGACTTATTTCACTTAGCACTATAGTCTCTAGATCCATCCATGTTGTTGCAAATGTTATATAATACATACATATATATATATATGTGTATATATATATATATATATATATATATATATTTACACACACACACACACACATATATATACACCGACAGTGTACAAGGGTTCCTTTTTTTCCACATCCTCACCAATACTCATTGTGGTTTTGATTTGCATTTCCCTGATAATTAGTAATGTTGACCATCTTTTCAGGTGTCTTGGCTATCTGTATGTCTTCTATGACTTCATTCATATATGGAATTTAAGAAACAAAACAAACAAAGGGAAAAAAGAGACAAACTAAAAAAAACAGACTCCTAAATATAAAGAACAAACTGGTGGTTGCCAGAGGGGAGGTGAGTGGGGGATGGGTAAAATAGGTGAAGGGGATTAAGAGTATACTTACTGTGATGAGCACTAAGTAATGTGTATGAATATTGACTCACTATATTGTATACCTGAGACTAATAAAACATTGTATGTTCATTATACTGGAATTATTATTATTATTATTATTATTAAATAAAAGTTTGTACCCAAGACCCTTGGTTCAGATTTTCACTCTGCTATGGGGTGTGTGTGTGTGTGTGTGTGTGTGTGTGTGTGTTATTTGAAGACTTTTTACAGTTCAGGTAATTTGTGATTTTGTCCTGTATTCAACTAGGGACTAGTAGCACTACAGTTATTTTCTTGGCTGCTCCTCAGATGGTGAAGCTATTGCCACACTCATCCATGGAAACATATATAGCTTAGCAAAGGCTTCAGATCTACCACAGGTCATACTCTGGTTGCTACTGAATAGGTGCAGGCTTACATAAATACACAATCTAACAAATAAACACCTAAGGATGAGTGTGATCTCAGGATGAATCTTGTTTACTATTCCTTTCTCTGGTTCTTTCTGCTAAAGTTCTGCCTGGTCTGCCATTTTGCTTATAGCTATTCAGTTTATTGAGCTACTAGCTCCCTCTTAATTTCTTGCTACCAAAATCTCCATTGTTTTTGACAATGCCCTTAGTCATAAACATTTCTGTTCCAAATAAAGCCAGTCTCTTCAAGAAGAGCTATTCTTATGGCCAAGTTCTTGCCTGGGAAGTACATCTATGCCTTGATGTTTGGATGTTTGGAATAATGGTCTACCTCTTCTTCTTTTCAAAAAAAAATTATTGTTATTTATTTTTGAGAGAGAGAGAGTGTGTGTGAGCAGGTGAGGGGCAGAGAGGGAGGGAGACACAGAATCTGAAGCAGGCTCCAGGCTCTGAGCTGTCAGCAGAGAGCCCCATATGGGTCTTGAACCCATAACTGGGTAATCATGACCTGAACCGAAGTCAGACACTTATCCAACTGAACCACCCAGGCGCCCCATGTGACCTACTTCTTCTGAAGTGACTTTTCCACTCTACAAGAGGGCCTGGTATACCATATCTTCTTAGTTTACTAGTCCTGACATAAAATCTTGGTATGAGCAATCTGGGACAGATTGGGAAAATTACATCTTCAATATTTTAGGTCTGCTGTACCTAGAACAGAACCCATAGCCTAGGAGTGGAAGATGGGTGGTTGGGCTGAGTCATGAAATCAGAGTTCCTTGCACCTTTTGCATGCTTACATGAAGAGTTCCAGAGGTGGAGCTGAGAGTTGAAATAGGCACCATAATTTTGGCCACACCTGTTCAGAATAGAATTTACATGACATAGAACCTGAGAGGCATAGGAGAAGATTGTAGTTGAAAGGCCATAGATTATTGATGTTCTTCTAAAGATTTAGTATGTTTTATGGGTAAATGTTTCTCCATTTGTTATAGGTAACAGACATTTTTTTTTTTAAATAACTTTTACCAGTTAAGTGGTTGGTGGGCTGGCAAACAGGGTACCCTGAGCTTCTGATACAATCAATCCAAAACTTCTACTCCTATGGTAATTTGAAAGAGAAAAAAGCAGGGGATTATACTACCAGATATCATGATAAAGCTGTAGAATTTAAGAGATTGTGGCACTGACTGATGAAACAGAATGGAGAGCAAAATAGTCTTTTCAATAACTTGTTCTGGGTTAATTGGTTATCCATATAGAAATGATGTATCTTTTTCTCTGCTCACACTAAATACTTAAAACAATTCCAGATGAATTTCAAATTTAAATGCCAGAGAGAAATTTTAAAAATATTAGAAAAAAATAACATAGGTGAACTTTATAATATTGGTAATGGCAAAGATTATTCAAACAAAAAGAAAATATGTAAATTTAAAAGAAAAACTTAATCAGACTCTGAAATTAAGAAGTTCTCTTTTTAATTAATAAACAGGTTTCATTAAACCAATGAAAATACATGCCATTAGCATTTTTGGAAAATATATTTGCAAAACATGTATATAAAAAGGGTATATATTCATAATATAGAAGTATTTCAAACCAATGAAGTAAAAGAAAGATCACCCAATAGAAAACTGGGCAAATAACTCAGACACTTGATTGCCAATAAGCATGAGAAGGTGCTTAACTTTAATAGTTAAGGAAATGGAAACAAAACTGCAAATTAAAACTGATACCACATTACACACACCAATATGACTAAAATAAAAATTTTGGAACTGTCAAATGTTAGTAAGGATATGGACTAACTAGAACTCTCATATATGATGCTAGATATATAAATTTTTGCCTCCACTTAGAACATTGCTTTGAAGTATTTAATAAGTTTGATTGCACACATTTGGATTAAGCAATCCAATTCAAGTTATAGGCCCAATGGAAATGTTTCCATATTTTCCTGAATGACATGTAATAAAACATTCATAGAAAAACTAATTATGATGGCCAAAAAACTAGAAACTACCAGAAGTCCATCAGCAGTAGCCTGGGTAAACAACTTGTGCTATATTCAAATACTGGAGTAATATCCAGGAATGAGAAAGAATGACGTAAAATCATGTGAAAATGTGAATGAATTTTACAAACAAAATGAATGAAATAACCAGTCACAAGAGAATGCATATTGTAGAATTGCAGTTATATGAGTCACAAAATAAGTGAAACTACTTTATGCTCTTAGAAATCAGCATAGAGACTACTCTCCAAGGAGAAAGAAAAGGGGAGGTTGGGTGGCTCAGTCAGTTAAGTATCTGACTTCGGCTCAGGTCATGATCTCATGGTTTGTTGAATTCAAGCCCTGTGTCAGACCCTGGGATTCTCTCTCTCCCCCCTCTTTGCCTCTCCCCTACTTGTGCACACGCTCATGCTCTCTCTCTCTCTCTCAAAATAAACCAACTTAAAGAAAAATTTTTTTAAAGGAGGAATATAAAATATGTCTTTGGCATGTTGGTAATTTTAGGATTCTTGAACTCAATATTGGTTAAATAGGCATATTTCACTATGAAAATCCTTTGTCCTATATTGCTGTGATATGTTCATTTTTTCATGCATATTATACTTTAAACAAAATTAAAACCAATAATTCAATGCACTCAAAGTCTTAGACATTTTTTTAAAAGAGTTTTAAAACAAAATCTTCTGAAAACTGTTCTGTTAGCTTCATGGCCAAGCTCGATGGAACTAACCTCTCGCCTTTGTTTGGTTTAGTTATAAATAAAAGTCAAAATTTTTACCCTTAATACATGGTTTCAATACTAAAGCATATGTTTCATTAGGGTAGACAGGAAGTTTTGCCTGTTTTATTCTATTGTATATATATTATTTTAAGTATTAAAATAAAAAAATTTTAAGAAACAAACGGAAAAACTAAGAAAAAAAAGGCAAAATCAATTGGGAAATTCCTTTTATAGAATGAAAGTGAATCTCATTTTAAACATATATGGGAATTGTATTAGTGCAGAGGGGACAACTTTTGAATATTAAGAACAAAAGCCTTTTTAGTTAGCAGGATTCAAAGCTTATTAATAGCACTGATATTTTGAAATAAAGATCGACTTGGGAAAGGAGCTCTTTATAAAAGGAAAATTTTCTGGGGTGCCTGGCCGGCTCAGTCATTTAAACATCTGACTTGTGATTTTGGCTCGGACTATGATCTCATGGTTCATTGGTTCGAGGCCTGTATTGTGCTTTGCATTGGCAGTGCTGAGCCTGCTTGAGAGTCTTTCTCTCTCTCTCTCTTCCCCTCCCTTGCTCTCTCACGCTCTCTCTCAAATAAATAAACAAAAAAAGAAAATTTGCTAATAATTTTTAAATCATTTTTATTGTAAGTAGGGGAAATTAATCATTGCATATTACTCCAGCAATTAATAAATCCTATGTGTTCTATATTCAATAATATTACAGAAGACATTCTTTGTACCATCAATCAGCATGATTAAATCAACATAACTTAATAATATAGCTATTTAATGTGAATTTCATTAGGAAAATTAGAAGGAAGAGGAAGATGCAGTATAGATGACCCTTGAACAACATGGGTCTGCATGGGTCCACTTACATGGATTTTTTGATAAATGTAATACCTATAATTTTCTCTTTCTTATTATTTTCTTAATAACATTTTCTTTTCTCTCAAAATATGTGCTCTCTTTTCTCACAAAATATGTGCTACTCGACTACTTATGGGTAAGATTTCCAGTCAACAGTAGGGCATTAGTAGTTACGTTTTGGGGAATCAGATGTTAATGTGTGTATTTTCTACTGCACAAGAGTCAGGGTCCCTAACTCCCATGTTGTTCAAAGGTCAACTGTACTTGGAATAATTATAATCAAACATGGGACCATTAGGCAAAATGTGAGATGAAAATCTGATAATCTCACTATTTGACTTAGGAATATGCTTACCTCAGATCACAGCTGCCTAACTCAATATTGATCTAAACTTTTTTGTTGGTTTGTTATACTAATAATGATGAAAGAAAAATAGTTGTGAGTCTTTATTTTACTTTTTGTCATATAGACTCGGTGTTTGTAAGAAGAACATCTGTATTTCCTTTAATAATGCAGCATCAGTGTATGATTTTATAACTCCATTAATAAATGTTAATTATTTTTACAGGTATTAATCTTGTGACTTTATTTCTCTTTAACCCTAAAATTCTATACCAAATATAATAGCTATGATTTCAAAGAAGCATACAGGAGAAAGTACAAATTCTGTAAAACTATTATTGGAACTTAGTTTAAAATAATCATACAAGGAGACTTAAACTTACAAAAATCATACAACAAGAGTATATAAAGGAGAGATTAAAAGCCAGTGTCATTTCTGAACATGCGTGGTATTAAGCAGTAACTTAAAAGTTGTCGGTTATTTTCCCCTGAGGCAGTCTTGAGAACAAAAATTAAATGTAAAATTGATCTAACTCCCTACTTCTATGTTAGAGTGATAAGGTAAACTTTGTTTTCTTTTTTTTTTTTTTTTGCTTATTTAAATAAATTATTTAAAAATTGTTTTATTCTATTTTTTAATGTTTATTTATTTTGAAAGCGAGAGAGAGAGAGAACAGAGTAGGGGCAGAGAGAGAGAGGGAGACAGAGTTCCCAGCAGTCTTAGCACTGTCAGCTCAGAGCCTGAGGTACAGTTCCATCTCAGGAACCATGAAATCAGGACCTGAGCGGAAATCAAGAGTTGGCAGCTTAACCGCCTGAGGCACCCAGGCGCCCCTAAAATTAATTTTATTTCATTTTTCAAAAAATGTTTATTTATTTATGAGAGAGAGACAGAGTGCAAGTGGGAGAGGGACAGAAAAAGAGAGAAGGAGACAGAGAATCTGAAGCAGGCTCCAGGCTCAGAGTTGTCAGCACAGAGCCTGAGATCATGACCTGAGCTGAAGTTGGGTTGCTTAACCCACTGAGCCACCCAAGGCGTCCCTTAGATTAGAGAAATATCGCAAAGTTGGTTAGAGTTCCTGGAAACAAAATCCTACACTGAGTTTACACTGTCATTAACTGTTTACATTACTGTGGTAGATTTGTTACAATTAATTAAAAAAAATACTGATACAATATTATTTATTAAAGCCCATATATTTTTTAAAAAAATCTAATTTTGCCTGACTTTTTTTTTCCTGTTCCAGCTTTCTAGATGAGATATCACAGTATATTTAGTGTCGTATCTTCTTAATTCCCCTTGGCTGAGACTCTCAGACTTCCCTTATTTTTGATGACCTTGAAATTTTTTAGGTGTATTGGTCTATCATTTTGTGGACAGTCCCTCAGTTTGGGTTTTTCTAATGTTTTTCCGTGATTCAACCAGGATTATCGGTTTTAGACCACAGAAATAAACTGCCATTTTCATTATGATGCTGTCAAGAATACATGCTATCAGCGAGACTTATCAATGATGATGTTAACCTTAATTACCTTGCTGACTTAATGTTTGGTTTCTACATATAATGTTACTTCCTTTATCCTATCTCTTTTTTTAAATTTTTTTATTATTAGAACATTTTTTAATGTTTATTTATTTTTGAGAGACGAAGAGACAGAGTGCAAGTAGGGGAGGAGCAGAGAGAGAGAGGGAGACATAGAATCCAGAGTAGGCTCCAGGCTCTGAGCTGTAAGCACAGAGCCCAACGCAGGGCTCAAACCCACAAACCATGAGATCATGACCTGAGCTGAAGTCAGATGCTTAACCGATTGAGCCACCCAGGCACCCCTCTTTTAGCCTATTTCTAAACTGTATTCTTTGAAAACTATACATAGCCCACAGTTACAGGGTGAGGAAACACACTCTAACTCCTTGGGGGAATATCTATATAAATTATTTAGAACTATTCTGTATAGGAGATTGGTCTTCTCCCAATTTCTTTCTTCAGTAATTTATTCCTATCAGTATGTTCTCAAGGATATTTATTTTACACTTTGTCACTCAAATTGTTCTAGCCATTGAGGGATTTTCAGTTAGTTGCTATGTCCCTTTGACATAAGATGCCATGTTTTATTTGAGCACTCCCTTACTCTCTGGCATTATTAGATGCACTGAGCTCATTTTGTATACTACCTGTCTCAGTCCTAGAATTAGTCATCTTTCCAAGAAATCATAATCTCTTTTATTGCAGAATAGTATTAGAAACTAAGATATATATATATATATATATATATATATATATATATATATATATATAAAAAGAAACTAAGATATAGGCTTTGGGTTTGCAAACACACATGCACACATGCACACGCACACACACGAATGTAAAGATGTATTAACTTAATCCACATTAAGCTACAAATGAGTTCATTCTGAGGTGCTGATGTGTCTCATTGTATTCTATTACCACATGGTTTATTCTAATCTCTACCTCTTGATTATCTGTATTCTCTCACCTCAACCAATGCAATACTGAGGGATCTCATTCATAGCATTCACTGTTTATTAACTGTTTATACAGTTAATACAGTTAATACAGAATCACTGTATACACAGTGGTTTCAGGATTAATAACATTTATCCTCATTAAGAAACAAATTTACCACACAGTGTTTGTCTTATTGTTTGTCCACCCTTTTCAAAAGTTATTTGGGTCACCACCATTGTTTTCCTTCTCACTTCAGTCAAATTATGTCAGTTTGCAATACAATTATTTTTTTTTTGCTGCTGTCTGTATTCCATTATAGAATTCTACATCTTAATATTGATTTTTGAAAGTTACATGCATTAAGTTTTACTCATGTCATAAAGTTCCATGAGTGTTGATACATTCAAGTATCATGTATCCTCCATTATAATATCATACAGAGTAGTTTCACTATTTAAAAAAATCCCCTATGCTTCATGTTTTTATTTCTCCAATCCTATCTAACCCTTAGGGTTTTTAAACCACTGCTCTGTTTTCCATCTGTATGATTTTGACTTGCCAGAATATCACAAACTAGACTGGACTATCACACAATGTGTTGCCTTTCCAGACTTCCTTTTCTCAGTTAACATTACGAATTTAAGTTTCATCCATGTTTCATGGATTGATTATTACTTTCATCACTGAAAAGTATTGCATTGTATGTATGTACCATAGTTTGTTTAAACAGGCACCTATTCAAACCTACTTCTGGGTTTTGGTAATTATGAATAAAGCTGCAATAAACATACGAATGAATTTTGTGTGAACATATGTTTTAAGTTTGCTAAATATCTAGAAGCATGATTGGTGTGGTAAGGTATAAAATAAATTTAATAGGTGTATTCCCAATAAAATTAATGTGTGCATTTTTACACTCTTATTTGCAGTATGCATATCTTCTTAATGAGGTATCTTCTCAGATCTTTAGCCCAGTTTTATTGGGTTGTTTGTTTTCTTATTGTTGAGTTGTAAGAGTTCTTTGTATATAATCAATATATCTTTTATCAGGCATATGATATACAAATTTTTTTCTCTGTCCTAAATTTGTGTTTTTATTATGTTAACATTGCCTTTCTTACACATTTTTTAAAAAATATTCATTTATTTTTGAGACAGAGAGAGATAGAGTGCAAGTGAGGGAGGAGCAGAGAGAGAGGGAGACACAGAATCGTAAGCAGACTCCAGGCTCTGAGCTGTCAGCGCAGAGCCTGATGCAGGGCTTGAATTCATGGACCGGGAGATCATGACCTGAGCTGAAGTCGGATGCTTAACTGACTTAGCCACCCAGGCACCCAATATAAATTTTTAATTTAAATAAAGTTTTAACATCAATTTTTCTTTCTTGGATTGTGTTTTTTGTGTTGTATCTAAATATTTATCACCAAACCCATGAAAATCCATATTTTCTCCTAGAAGTTTTTCAGTTTTGCATTTTACATATAGCTTTATGATTCATTTTGAGATTTGGTGTAAGGCATAAGGTCTCTGGATGATGATGATGATGATGATGGTGATGATGATTACTTATGGATTTCCAATTGATCCAGCATCATTTTCCTTTATCAAATTGTCTTTGTGATTTCACCAAACTTAGTTGACAATATTTGTGTATGACAATATTTGTGTATGTACCTCTAGACGTATATTATGTACATTCATAGACACTATATTATGTTCCATTGTTTAATTAGTTTGTTTGTTTTTTTTTGTTTTTGTTTTGTTTTTTTTTTTTTTTTTTTTTTGCCAGAACCACTGTCTGGATTAAAATTGCTTAACAGTAACTCTTAAAATCAGCTAATGTGAGTCTGAAACTTTTGTTCTTCCTTTTCTGAATTGTGTTGGCTATTTTTGTTCCTCTGTTTTCTGTATATTAGATTTAGTTTGTTGCTATTTCTAAAAACCTTGCTATGATTTTGATGAGGCATGCACTACATCTACAGATCATATTTAAAAAAAACTGAAATTTTAATAATATTGAGTCTTTTTGATACGTGAATATGAAATACAATTTCCATGTATTTATGTCTTCTCTTATTTATGTCATCAATTTTTTTGTAGATTTCTACTTATAATTCCTGCACATAGTTTGTTAGATTTATTACTAAGTAATTTTTCGTGTTTTGTAAATGGTATTTAAAAGTGTATAAAGTGTTTTAGATGGAAGTTTTAGGTTGACAACAAAATGAAGAGGAAGCTATAGACATATCCCGTTATTATCCCTGCTTATACACATAGCCTCCCTCATTATTAACATCACCCAACAGAGTGGTACATTTGTTATAACTGATGAACCTACACTGACACAGCATTATCATGCAAAGTCCATAATTGACATTGGATCCACCTTTGGTGCTATACATCATAGGGGTTTTGAAAGATGTACAATGATATTCTCTATACTGGTATCATACAGTTTCACTGGGCTTCAATTCTTGTGCCCTCTGCCAGCTCATTATTTTCTGCCCCACTGTCCCTGGCAACCACTAAATTTTTTACCGTCTCTATAGTTTTGTCTTTTCCAAAATGCCATACAGTTGGAATTATATAGTATGTAGCCTTTTCAGATTGGTTTCTTTCACTTAGTAATATGCCTTCATAGTTCATTTCCTTTTAGCATTCAATAATATTCCTTTGTCTGGATGTACCACAGTTTATTTATCCATCCACCTACTGAAGGACATCTTGATTGCTTCTGAGTTTTGACAATTATGAATGACGCTGCTATAAACATCACATGCAGGATTTTGTGTACATAATTGTCAGATACTTAGGGTAAATACCAATGAGCATAATTGCTGGATTGTTTGATGACAGTATGTTTAGTTTTGTAAGAAACTGCCAAAATGTCTTTCCAAGTGGCTGTATATCAGTTTTCATTTTTATCAATAGTTCCTATTGTTTCACATCCTCACCAGCATTTGATATTGTCAAATGGTGATTTGGATTTGGGCCATTGTAATAGATGTGCAGTGGTATCTTATTATTGTTTTAATTTGTGTTTCTCTGAACATATGATCTGAAGCATCTTTTCATGTGTTTATTTGCTATCTGTATATTTTCCTTAGTAAGAAGATATTTTTCTTTCACTTTTGAAGGAGAATTCTTCTGTGTGTAGAATTATAGGTTGGCAGTGCTTATGTTTATTAAGAAACTTAGTGTACTTCTTTACCTGGTTCCTCTGTAAGGTGTCCCTGTCCATCAACTTATTTCAGAATTTTCTATTTGTCTTTATATCTCATTTATTATGCTTTTTCTTCTTCTTACAGATATCGCATTATTTTACAAATTGAACATTTGTGGCAACCTTGTGTTAAGCAAATCTATGACACCATTTTTCCAACAGCATTTGCTCACTTTGTTTTTCTATATTACCATGTGGTGATTCTTGCAATATTTCAAACTTTTTCATTATTAGTATATTTATTATAGTGATCTCTGATCAGTGATCACTTATTTTACTATTGCTATTGTTTTGGATTGCCATGATCAGTACCTATATAAGACAGTGAACTAAGGAAGCTATGTTGAAGCCAATGCATTCATTTGTCATTTTGAAAACAATAGGCCTCTTAAGAATTATGCTAAATCTACTTTGCCTGTGCTCTATAAAGAGAACAACAAAGCCTGAATGACTGCACTTCCCTTTACAACACAGTTTACTGAATATTTTAAGCCCACTGTTGAGACTTACTTCTCAGGAAAAAAATATTCCGTTCAAAACTCATTGACAATGCACATGTTCACCCAAGAGCTCTGATGAAAATGTATAGTGAGAGTAATGTTTTCATGCCAGCTAACACAGCATCCATGCAGCAGTTCATAAATCAGGGAGTAATTTTGACTTTCAAGTCTTATTATAAGAAACACATTTAATATGCCTCTAGCTACCACAGATAGTGATTCTTACGATGGATCTGGGCAAAGTAAATTGAAAACCTCCTGCAAAGGATTCACTATCTGATTATCATTAAGAACATTCATGATTCATGGGAAAAGGTCAAAATATCAACCTTAACAGGAATGTGGAAGAAATTGATTCAACCCTTGCTGATGGCTTTGAGGGATTAAACACTTCGGTGGAGGAAGTGACTACAGATGTGGTGGAAATAGAAAGAAAACTGAAATTATAAATGGAGGCTGGAGATGTGACTGAATTGTTGTAACCTCATGATAATACTTTAACCAATGAGGAGTTGATTCAAATGGAATGGCAAAGCAAGTGGTTTCTTGAAATAGAATGTACTTCTGATGAAGATTCTGTGAAGATTATTGAAATGACAACAAACAATTTATAATATTACATAAATATAGTTGACAAAGCACTAGCCTGGTTTGAGAGAATTTACTCCAATTTTGAAAGAAGTTCTACTGTGAGTAAAATGCTATCAAACATCATGGCATGCTACCGAGAAATTATTTGTGGAAGGAAGAGCCAATAAATGTGATAAACTTTATTGTTGTTTTCTTTTAAAAAATTGCCACAGGAATGCCTGGGTGGCTCAGTAGGTCAAGTGTCCAATTTTAGCTCAGGTCATGATCTTACAGCTCATGAGATTGAGCCCCGTGTCGGGCTCTGTGTTGACTCTGTATCTCCCTCTCTCTCTGCCCCTTCCCCACTCATGCTCTCGCTCTCTCTCTCTCTCTCAAAAATAAATAAACATTATTTCTTTTTAATTGCCACAGCCTCCTTAACCTTCAGCAATCACCAACTTGATCAGTCAGCAACCAAGAAAATCAAGGTAAGACTCTTCACCAACAAAAGTATTTCAGCTCTTTGATGGTTAACATTTTTTAGCATTAAGTATTTGTTAAATAAGTTATTGACATTGGTTTTTTTTACACATAAGGCTATTGCACACTTAATAGACTACACTGTAGTGTAAACTTTTGTATGGGGGAACCAAAAAATTCAACTGACTGAGTTTCATATATACATCCTATCTACATAGTAGTCTATTTTAAGTTGATGGTCACTTAAGTTTGAACACATTCTGAAAGAACTACGTTTTTATTCCCTTGCTCCGTGTTATATGAATATGACATATTTTATATCTTTTTATTTTGTGTATCCCTTAAATAACTTTTGTAGATATAACTGATTTTACTATTTTTGTCTTTTAACCTTCATACTACATAAGTGATACTACATAACTACATACTACATACTACATAACTACATACTACATAAGTGATAAAAGTGTTTACCTTTTATTTCACTGGTTATTCCTTCTGCATATTCTTAGCTGGTTACTCTCCTTATCCACAATTAATGCACTTAGTTTGCCCCAGTTTTTGATTCTCTCCTAGTCCCTATTTATTTTCTTGCTCCCTCTCCTTCTTCCTCCTTCCTTTTGTGATATCATGGCTATTAATGTCATCAGTGTATCAGTCATTGGTATATCCCCAGCCCATATCTCACATCAGTCTATATCTACATTGATCTGCATATTGGGTACTTTTAATTAATTAATTAATTTGTTTTTGGCATGGACTGCTTATTCAAGTAATTAATATTATATTTATAATAAGGAATGATCATATTTACCATATATTTATACAGGCCTCACAAATTTATAATATTGTCCATTGTAGTATGTCTGTATATGTCTGCATATACATATATAAAAGAAAAACAAAATTTAAATATTCCATAAGGGAGGTGAACTAAATTACTTTTAGCTTCTTTTCCAAGATTCAGTATTTCTTTTTTTTTTAAATTTATTTAATGATTAATCACTTACATATAACACTCAGTGTATATTAACTAGCTGGAATTTAAATAAAAACTGGGAAAAATATACATATATATATTTGAAGGATGAAGGAAAATATAGTGAAAGGTTTTATTACTTAAATTGTCAGGGTTCCCTTTTATTTTATATGTGGTTTACATATTTCTTTTTCTTCTTTTTCTTTGCTAAAACCTTGAGAGAAAACCACAAATTATATCTACACCTGAAACTCCAAAACACAGACACCATTAAACCATTATCATATCAGACAAACTAAACAGATTTTTTTATATCAGCTAATAATAATCAATTTCTCTGATGTTATAACAACATAACAATATCACTCCACACATTTATGTAAATAAAGATCCATCCCAGGTTCACATTGCATTGGACTTGGTTGTGTTTCTTAAGTTTATTTTGTATTAGAACAGTTGCTCTCTGCATACTGTTTTTGTATTTGGTGTTGTTATTATCTTTACTTTATTACAGAAACTAAATTGGTTGACCTGAAGAAAATATCATTCTTGGATAAGTGTTTTTGGAGGTATACTAAATTTTTTTTATCACTTGACTTCCATCTAAGTTCAATTAGACCGTCAAGTTTTGATAAGATACAGACCAAGTTTTTTTTTTAGAAAGATTACATAATAGATTGTTCCATTTGCTTAATATTAAATTGTATCGGGAAGCACACAAAAATTGGTTGTGTCACTTTTGCAGATGCTGAAGTTAATGCATATATTTAGGTGCTAATAGCTAACTGATTCTATTGGTGAAGTACAGCAATTAATTTTTCATGTCATGAGTTTCCCACTGATGACATTAATCAATTATCAAAATGAAATTTCTCTGCACTGAAATTATTAGGCAATCATGATTAACACAATTATTGTGAATAAGAACTCAATGTTTTCCTATTTTTGAACTTTCTACTTTGATATGACAAAATTTGATTATATCAAATGAAACTTTACATATGAAATTAAATAATATATGCCAAGAAAGCTTTATGGATTGATCTCAATTCCTAATTGTTATTTCAAAGCTGATTTTCCCACCACTTCCCACACAGAAAAACAAGTGCTTCTCTGAAAAATGGCACCACCTAAAATATAATCATTAACTTAATAGAGAGAAAGCAATACTAAACACACTATATGTTTTAAGTAAGCAATATTGTAATGATATTTAAAGATAGAAATTGTCCTGGTAAAGCTGAAGAACCCAATGAAATCTTTTTTTTTTTTAATCTTTATTTATTTTTGAGAGAGAGACAGAGTGTGGGCAGGGGAGGAGCAGAGATAAAGGGAGACACAATCTGAAGCAGGCTCCAGGCCCTGAGCTGTCAGCACAGAGCCTGACACGGGGCTCAAACTCACAAACCATGAGATCATGACATGAACCGAAATCAGACGCTCAACTGACTGAGCCACCCAGGCACACCAGAAGCCAATGAAATCTTATGGAGTCACAGGATTCACATGTAGTATATGATTTAACTAGAGAGGTTGTATCACAATACATTAAACAGAAATTCTCTACAATATAAGTAAAAAAAGGTAAAATGATTTTTAGCATAGCATTTATTTGAGACCCAGTGATAATAATTTTATTATTTTGTTTTCTTTTCTATTCATAAATGACCTGGGACAGTTTTCTATGGCATATTGGTCTTAGATTGTCAAGATATAAAATGGATGTCAAAGATACATAATTTCTAAAATTTTCTTTGAAATTAAAAATGTTTTTTTATTTTCTCCCCAAATTAATCAAACTATCATTGAAATATAAAATACACAAATTTAAGCTATACTATGTGATGTCGATACATGTATATATTGAAAAATAATTACAATAAGTTAGTTGGCATTTCCATCCCCTGATGTATCTATTTATTTTGTATATGTATGGTGATTTAACATTTAAGATCTTCTCTCTTAAGTATTTTCAAGTATCCAATATGGTTTTGTTAATTATAGTGACCATGTTGTATGTTAGATTCCCAGAACGTATTCATCTTATAACTGTAAGTTCATACCCTTTGACCAACATGCCCCAATTTCCCCCACTTCTCAGGCGCAATCACCAACCACCCTATTCACTCTTGCTATGAGGGTAGCTTTTTCAGATTCCATATAGTGATATATCATACAGCATTTGTCTTTCTCTGATTTATTTCACTTAGCATAATACCCTCAAAGTTCATTCATGATGTCAAGAAAGGTAGGATTGATTTCATCTTTTCACTGAATACTATTATTTTATATATGCACTGAATCTTCTTTAACCATTCATACATTAATGGACACTTGTAACTTAGGTCATTTCCATATCTTAGCCATTGTGAATAATGCAGAAAGAACCACGAGAGCACAGATATCTCTTCAAAATAGTGATTGCATCTCCTTCCAACTTATACCCAGAAATCAGTTTGCTAGAACATAAGGTTGTTCTATTTTAAAATTTTAAGAACCTTCATACTGTTTTCAGTAGTGTCTGTACCAATTTACATCCCCATCAACAGTGCACTAGTGTTCCCTTTCTCCAATTCTTGCCAACTTGTTATATCTTATCTTCTTGATGATAGCCCTTTTAACAGGTGTGAGATGATATCTCACTGTGGTTTTGATTTGTATTTCCTTGATGATAAGTGATGTTGACTCTCTTCTCATGTACTAATTGATCATTTACAAAATGTTTATTCAAGTCCTTTACCAATGTTTTAATCAGATTTTTTTAAATGGTATGTATGAGTTCTTTATATGAATTACACAATAATCTCTCATCAGATAAATGGTTTGCAACTATTATCTTCTATTTCCTTGGTTGGCATTTCAGTTTGTTGATTATTTCTTTTGCTTTGTAGAATCTTTGTAGTTTGATGTAATCATATTTATTTATTTTGTCAATTGTTGATTATCCTTTTGATTGTCATATTTTAAAAAATGTTGCCAAAACCAAAGTCAAAGATCTTTTTTTCCTGTTTTCTTCTAGGGGTTTGCAATTTGGGACTTCCATTTATATCCTAAATTTATTTTGATTTAAATTTTGTGTCTGGTATAATACAAGTTTCCAAGTTCATTATTTTGGATGTTAATATCCAGTTTTCCCAACATCATTTATTGAAGAGACTATTCTTTCCCCACTGTATATTCTTTATTCCCTTGTTAAATATCAGTTGACCATACAGGCATGGGTTTATTTCTATCCTTTTGATTATGTTCTTTTAGTCTATGTGTCTGATTTTATGCAGTATCATACTATTTTGAATACTGTAGGTTTTTAATAAAATTTAAAGTCAGGAATGTGGTGACTACCTTTATTATTCCTTCTCAGGACACTTTACCTTTTTGGGGTCTTTTGTGGCTCCATATAAAATTTTAGGATTACTTTATGTCTGTGAAAAATATTATTGGAATTTTAATATTTTATTGAATCTATACATAGCTTTAGATATATGACATCTTAAAATATTAATTTTTTGATCCATGAATTGAGATATCTTTCCACTTATTTGTGTTTCTTCAGTTTCTTCAATCAATGTCTCATTTTCATTGTACAGATATTTCATGTCTTAATTAAATTTATTGTAAGAATTTTATTGTTTTTAAGACTGTTTTCTTTCTCTTTCAGATTTGTTAGCATATGGAAATGTGATCCTGGAGAATGTTCCATGTGCACTTGAGAATGTGTATTCTGCTCTCTTGGGTGAAATGTTCATTTATTGCTGGTGGGAATGAAAAATGAGGAAGACTATGCATGTGTGGAGAAAAGAGGTTATGGGAAATTTCTGTATCTTCAGCTTATTTTCATAGTAAACCTTAAACTGCTCAAAAGATCAGGTTTATCTTAAAAAATAGCTTAGCACTCCAGATTAATTTTTGGAGTTAGTGGGAGAACTGAAGTATCTTGTATCCACTATGAGTGTCATTAATGTCTTCTTTTCCTCTACATAAATATCATTTTTCATTATGAGATGGAATTACTTTGTCTTCTTTCTTACCATCTTTCCATCCCCAGGTATATCTGGAATAGACTTATACTTTCTTGACTAATAGAATGTGGCAAAAGTGACATATTGGCTCTTCTAAAGGTAAGTGGTAAGAAGCCTTTCAATCCCTTCCTGGGCCTCCTGAAATGTTGGTACTCAGAACACTCTAGAGTAAGGATAGCTCTATGCTCCAGGCTCTCTACTAAACAGATCCAACAAGCCCAGTCTTCTGTCAATCTTTGTGAAGGCACCAGACATGAATGAAAGTAACACAGACTGTCATGTCCAGCAAAACCATCAGCTAAATGCCACCAGGAGAACAATTGACATGACATGGAGGAAAATAATTGCCCAAACAAGTCCTGCATAATTCTTGGTCTATATATTTGTAAAACTTCATAAAATGTGTTTTGGTTTAAAACACTAAATCAGCATAATTTGTTAATTACCTATAAATAACCTGAACAGATAGTGTCCAGTAAGCTTTTCTGTGGGCAAACCTTCTCTTTGCTTTCCCATCCCAAGATAGAGGAGTCTCCAGATCTACTGTAATATAGAAAACACTCATGAAGCTAAAGAGAACCTCGTTAGCATATCTCTGAGGAAATCAATGTGAGTTATATGTGATTATGAGAGGAGCTGTTTTGAAAATTGTTTCTGACTGATGGCTAATCTTGGGATTTTGAATCTTCTCCTTACTATCAAAACAAATTCAGAAAAATTTCACAATTAATTTTCGATTTGGAAAAGAAGAAATATGCCTCCTTGATTTTGGGCCAAGAATGTCTCTAAGATTCACTTCACAAAATCTACTTTAAATATTTGACTGGATACTTCTGGAAGTTTTTAGTATATTCCTTGACATACATCTGGAGATTTCACTTGCATAATAATAACAAAATATGTTATCCAAACAGGTGCCTTGACATTCCAGGAACTCTAAAATACTGTCAGTAATTCTCTATGTGCCAAATGCCTTCTTATCCAAGAATAATTTTGGTTCTGATTTTGGTTTGAACATTGAGAAATTATTTGTCTTCATTTGCCACATTAGTGTGGATTCTGATTTTTAGTTATGTGGTACATTCATTTAGAGATTTCTGCTTAATAGTAGATGCTCTATTAATTTTCAAGTGGCAAATGAGTGTGAATTTATATTTTTCATGTTATTAGTTTATTTGTACATTTCTATAGAATTCAGATATTTACTGATATTTGAGTCTACATGTTATAGAAGCCATTAATATCTTGAATTTCCGATCATAGAGACATCTGTGTTTCTATTACATTTGGTGAAAGTGTGACTTTTAACCCAAATGAATGTCTTTACATACCTCCCAGATAGCTTTTTCTTTTTTTTATTATTGAAATATAATGGATATCCAATGTTATATTCATTTCAAGTATACATCACACTGATTTGACATTTCTATACATTACTCACCATAAGTGTGGTCACAATCTGTCATCATACAATGTCATTACAATATTAATGACCATATTCCCTATATTGACCTTTCATCTGTGACTTATTTTATAACTGAACTTTGTAACTCTTTTTTTAAAAATTTTTTAATGTTTATTTATTTTTGAGGAAGAGACACACAGAGTGTGAGCAGGGAGGGGTAGAGAGAAAGGCAGACACAGAATCTGAAACAGGCTCCAGGCTCTAAGCTGTCAGCTTGACACAGAGCTCCAACCCACAAACTGTGAGATCATGACCTGAGCTGAAGTTGGATGCTCAACCAACTGAGCCATACAAGCAGTTTGGCTTAAGAAGTTTGTAACTATTAATTCCTTCTATCTATTTTGCCCATCCCCCTACCCACCACCCCTCAGGCAACTAACAGTTTATTTTCGGTGTTTAAGAGTCTGTTCTTTTGTTTGTTTCTTTTGTTTTGTTTTTTAGATTCCACATTTAAGTGAAATCATATGGTATTTGTCTTCATCTGACTTCTCTCACTTAGCTTAATATCCTCCAGGTCCATCCGTGTTGTCTCAAATGGCAAGAAATCACTGTTTTTTATAGCTGAGCAATATTCTATTATGTATATGTACCACATCTTTCTCAGTCATTTATCTATGGATGGACATGGCTTCCTTCCACATCTTGACTGTTGTAAATAACGCGGCAAGAAGCACAGGAGTATATATATCTTTCTGAACTACTGTTTTCGTTTTCTTCTGGTAAATACCCAGTAGTGGAATAACTGGGTCATATAGTGTTTCTATTTTTAGGTTTTTAAGGAAACTCCATACTGTTTCCCACAGCGGTTGCACCAATGTATGTTCCCACCAACAGTGCGCAAAGGTTCCCTTTTCTCCTTATCCTCACCAACACTTGTTATTTCTTGTCTTTTTGATACTAGCCATTCTGAATGGTGTGAGGTCCAAAATTTCATTCTGTTCTAAATCTACTCATTATGGACCACATAGTTAATACCAACAAAAAGAAATCTTAGGCAAAAGATGATGTTTATATAAAATGATCCACTGTGGGAACATTTGGAATCTAGCACGGTAACATACTTACGTAACACTTTAGAATAAAAAAAAGAAAACCAAATCTCTAGCTCAAAGTGGTCAGGGTTTTTTGCTTTGTTCAGTTTTGTTTGGTTTTGGTTTTGGTTTTGTAGTGGTGGTAGTAGTTAATATCAAAAACAAACAGCACACAGCATTGTTATGTTCTCAAGAGTCTTTAAGACTAAAGATGGCAGAGATAGGAAAAATGTGTTCTAAAAAGTACAACACAGTTACTGATTGTTGTGTAAGCAATCACTCCAAATCTATTGGCTTAAAACAATACAAATTTATCTCAGAGTTTCAGTGAATCAGGCATCTGGGTAGAGCAACACTAGGTCTGTTACTCAGGGCCTCACAAATCAGTCTGTATTCTCATCTGGGAAGGCTCAACTGGAAATGAATCCATTTCCAAGCTTATTCACATTGTCAGCACAATTCATTTATTGCAGCTATATGTCTAAAGGTCCTAATTTATTACCGTCTGTCAGCTGGGGGTATCTCACAATTCCCCATCAATTAGAAAAATAACTGTTCTGGTGGATTCACGAGAAACTTTATAGAACTTTCATATTTTACCACTGATGCTGCTCTGAAAGGTCCAGTGATGTTAACTATATCCTTATTTACTCTACTAATCAACATTCTTAATGAAAACCAATATTTCTGTTTCAACTTTAAAACTTGTAGCTTATTGACACTGTGCCCAAGATTTGATAACAGCTTTCTGTCTGGAGAGCATAAACTATTTTTTTAAATAAATTTCCATATTTTTTTCTATTTTGGGGGGAATTAAGGTATCTAAATATAAATTTTGTTAAATTTTCATAGATAAAATTCTTTTGATTGGTTTATAAAAAAATTAATAATCATTTACACACAGATATATATAAAGGAAACAAGCTTTCTAGAAATACATTCAACTTATGCTTTAAATATTTAAAGCATAAGCAACTCAGGGGGAGAAAGTGGCTTAGCTCTCATAATATTTATGCCCTAGGTTACTAGCTTATAAGATAAGAATTGTAAAAGCATTACTGGGAAATATTTATAAGCAAAATAAAAATTTAACATTTCATAGTCCATTTCAGTTGAAACTAATACAGTATTCCTAAAGAAGATTATCATTGGCAAAAATGGATCTGTTAAATAATAAATGTTCACGTTCTCATTTTAGCATGTGGAAATAAGTTTAACATAATAGTCTACATTATGGAACTTTTTTCTTAGTTTATCTTTTTCTACTTTCTAGAAATTTATTCATTTTTTATTCACATATTTATTTTATTTTTTAAGTTTGTTTGTTTGTTTATTTAGAGACAGAGACAGTCTGAGTGGGGGGAGGGGCAGAGAGACGGAATCCCAAACAGGCTATGCACTGCCGGCACAGAGCCCGACATGGGGCCCGAACCCATGAAACCGTGAGATCATGACCTGAGCCAAAACCAAAAGCCAGATGCTTAACCAATTGAGCCACCCAGGTGCCCCACGTACTTTTTTTTTTCACATTTCCCTCAATTATTATTTATTTTCTGATACCATTTAATATGAGATCTAGCCTCTCAACGTTTTTAATCACACAATACAGTATTGTTAAATAGAGGCCTGACACTATACAGCAGATCTCTATAACTTACTCATCTTGCATAACTGTAAGTATATACCCATGGAACAGCAATGCCTTATCTGCCTCTTCCCCCAGCCCCTGAAAACCACCATCCCCCTCTCTGTTTCAATGAGTTTGACTGTTTTAAATAGCTCACGTAATTGGAATGATGTGGAAATTACCCTCCTGTGACCAGCTTATTTCACTTAGCATAATGTCCACCAGAATCATCCATATTGCTGTGCAGAGCAGAATTTTCTTTCTAACCATATATAATATTCTATTGTATGTACATACCACACTTATTTATTCATCTGTTGATGGACATTTAGGTCATTCTCCTATTTTAGCTATTATGAATAATGCTGCAATGAACATGTTAGTGCAGCTATCTCTTTGAGATACTGACCTCAATCATCTGTACGTATATCCAGAAGTGGAATTGCTAGACCATATGGTACTTCTATTTTTAATGTTTGAGAAGCCTACATACTATTTTCTATAGTGACTGCACCAATTTACTTTCCCACCAACAATACACTAGAATTTCCATTTCTCCACATCTCATTCTCGCCAACACCTGCTAATGGTTATATATTTATGTTTAATAATAACCATACCAAGGTGCAAGGTAATATCTCACTGTGTTTTTGATCTGCATTTCCTTAATGATTAGTGATGTTGAGCATCATGTGTCTGATGGTCATCTGTATGTCTTTGGAGAAATGTCAATTCAAGTCTTTGCTCATTTTTTATTCAGACCATTTGGGATTTCTTGCTACACAGTTGTAGGAATTCCTTATATAGTTTGGTTATTGAGCCTCATTAAATATTCAGTTTGCAAATATTTTTTGACCATTATATAATATCCTTGATTTTTTCCTTTAATGTGCAGAAGTGTGTGTGTGTGTGTGTGTGTGTGTGTGTGTTTAATGAAGTCTTACTTGCCTGTTTTCTAAACGTTAAAGTCTTTCATCTCCTTCGTTAAGTTTATTCCTGAATATGTTATTCTTTTTGGCAATATTATAATTGTGATTGGTTTTTCAAATTTGTTTTTCATGTTTATTTATTTGTTTTGAGAGAGAGAGCATGAGCAGGGGACGGGCAGAGAGAGACGGTGAGAGAGAATCCCAAGTAGGCTGCCCACTGTTAGCACAGAGCCTGACATGAGCTGGATCTCGCAAACTGTGAGATCATGACCAGAGCTGAATTCAAGAGCTGGACCCTCAACTGATTAAGCCACCCAGGCACCTCTGTGATTGTTTTTAATTTCTTAATTTCATTATAAGTATTTCATTGTTAATGGATAGAAATGCCATTGACTTTTGTATGTTAATTTTGGATCCTCCAATTTTATTGATTTGATTTATTAGTTCTAACGGTATTTTTCATGGAGTCTTTATGTTTACATAGTAAATTATGTCATCTGCGAACAGAGATCATTTTACTTCAGACTTTCAGTTTTGGTTATTTTTCTTTCCTTTTCTTGCCTAATCCCTTTCTTTAGGTAGGGCTAACAGCAGTAGTTGCATACAAGTGCTAAGAGTGGGCATCATGACCTTGGTCCTTCCTAAATAAAGACTTTCATTTCTCACTCTTGGTATGGTTTTGACTGTGGGCTTGTCCTGTATGGCCTTTCTTATGTTTTAGTAATTTCCGTCTCTACCTTGTTTGTTGACAGTTTGTTATCATGAAAGTTTGTTTCATTTTATCAAAAAAAAATTTCTGCATCTGAGATAAGCATGTGATTTTTATCTTTTGTTCTATTAATGGATTATTATAGTAATTGATTTGTGTATACTGAGTCATCTTTGTATTCCTGAGGTAAATCCCACATAGTCATGTTTATGATCCCTTTAATGTGCTAGTATATTGTTGAGATTTTTGCACCTATATTTATCAGGAATACTGGCTTTTACTTTTCTTGTAGTGTATTTCTGGTTTTAGTATCAGGTTAATACTGACTTAATAATTTGAGTTTTGAAAGCATTCCTTCTGGGTTTTGTTGTTGTTGTTGTTGTTGTTGTTGTTGTTGTTGTTTTGTTTTGTTTTTTTGAACAATTTTGAGAAGAATTGGTACTTCCTTAAATGTTTAGTGGGATTCACCCATAAAGCCATCTGGTCCTAGTCTTTTCTTTGTTTGGAAGTTTTTGTTTACTGGTTCCACTTTATTATTTATCATTGTTCTATTCATATTTTCTATTGATTCATCATTTGGTCTTGGTAGGTCATACTTTTCTGGAAATTTATCAATTTCTTTTAGGTTACCCAATTTGCTTGTATAATTGTTCATGCTACTTGCTTGTGATCTTTTTGAATTTCTGTTGCATCAATTGTAATGCTTCCTCTTCATTCTTGATTTCATTTATGTGAATTTTATTTCCTTTTTCTTTATTAATTTAGCTATAGGTTTACTTATCTTTTAAAGAATTTACTAATCTTTCACTTATCTTTCAAAGAAAACAATTCTTAGTTTTATTGATTTTTAAATTTTTTCTACTTCTATTAAATTTATTGATACTCTAATCATTATTTCTTAGCTTTCTGTTGGGCTAGATTGTCCATATTTTTCTATTTTTTTGATGTGTAAAGTTAGTTTATTCGAGATTTTTCTTTTTTTTTTTAACATGTTTACCTCTATAGACTTCCTCTTGGTAGTGCTTTTGTTACATTCCACAAATTCTGGCATGTGTATTTTGGCTTTTATTTGTTTTGAGATTTTTATGTGTGTTTTTCTTTTGATTTTTTTCTTTGATCTATTGGTTGTTCAAGATTGTGTTATTTATTTTCCACCAGTTCATAACTTTTCCAGTTTCCTTCTGTTACTGATTTCTAGTCATTTCATTGTGGCAATCCTTTTAAGTATATTAAGACTTATTTTGTGATCTAACACATGATCTGGTTTGAAGATTGTTCGTGTGCAAATGAAAAGAATATATATTCAGCTGCTGTTAGAATGTTCTTTATATGTCTCGTAGGTTCATATGGTCTATAGTGTTCAATATGCTATTTCCTTATTAATATTCTTTCCATTATTGAAACTAGGATATTGAAGCCTCCTGCTATTATTTTATTGCTGTCTATTTCTTCCTTCAGATATGGCAATATTTGCTTTATATATGAATTAAATAAATTTCTTTATTCCTTATAACAGATTTTGACTCAAAGTCTATATTGTATGATACAAATATAGCCACCACTGTTCTCTTTTGGTTATAGTTTGCCTGGACTATTTTTCCATCTCTTTGCTTTCAGCTTATGTGTGTTTTGTATTGTTTTTTTAATGTTTATTTATTTATTTTGAGAGAGAAATGGGGAATGAGACTGGGGGAGAGGCAGAGAGAAAGGAAGAGAGAGAATCCCAAGCAGGCTCTACACCCAGCGTAGAGCCTGACTCAAGGCTCAATCCCACGAACCATGAGATCATGACCTGAGCCCAAACTGAGAGTCAGATGCTTAACTGACTGAGCCACCCAGGTGCCCTAGGTTATGTGTGTTCTTAAGTCTAAGGTGATTCTGTTGTAGACAGCATATAGTTGATGGTTTTTGTTTTGTTTTGTTTTGTTTTGTTTTTTGATCCAGCCAGTTTTTGGTTTTTGATTGGAGGGTTTTATCCATTTCTATTTAAAGAACTTATTGATAGGTAAATGGCTTCTTTCTTTTTTCTTTTTTTTTTTCCTTTTCCTTTAGTTTAGAAAAATTATGGTACTAACATAATTATATCTATTTGGTATTCTCCATATTTTATTTACTCAATACTCCTTCTGTTCTCCATGCTGAATGAGCTTTCTTATGCAAACTTTACAATATCTGACTAAATATTTATAACATGCTAATCACTTTTAAATATTTGTGCCTACATTACAATGTTAAGTTTTAGGCTTACTCAAAATTAAAGAATTATTATAAGACAACTGCCTTTCTTGACAGTGCTCTTGACCAATAGTTAAACACATTTTACTTTTTTACCAGTTATAGCTGAGTGATGAAAAGCATCAAAACCTTTCCAACTAATCACTAATGTGCTAAAAATCTTTTTCTGCATAAATGCTTATTTGTGTAACATTTACAGGTTACACCTACCAGTTCTTTTTAGTATATATAAAGGCCATACTAAAATATAACGCATGCCTTTTTCTAATTTAGCTCATATTCAATGTTAAAGATTACTGTCTTTGGAGTTATCATATGTCAAGCTATTAATTGATTATATTATCACAAGTATGATCAAGGGATAGTTATTAAGTAGAGGTAGTGCCTACCAGGCATTTTGTTATAAATATTCTGTTAATTGTGATGATTCTTATCCCTGAAACAAATATCCAAAGTAACTCAAGGTTTAGATTAAAGTCTATACTAAAGAAATTTCTTATTATAAAAAGTAAAAAGCTCTTACTAACTTGAAGACAATATTATAAAAACTGTTGTTTACTATGATTTCTTTAATATAAATGATTATTTTTCAAAAGACACCAAACTGATCTCACCAATTAAAATATCAGCTATCTCAATCTCTCTCATATACTCAATATTGTTAAAATAATCTTTTGACTTGTTTTTATGCAACAACAACAACAACAATAAAAATCCAAATGTGGCAGAATAAACTACCTTGAACATTTCAAGCATAATGTGGAGTACTATACCCAAAACTATTTGGACACCCAATATTATCTTGTGTGTCATTTTTATAACCCAGACGAATTGAGAAATTGAGTAAAGCAAGACTCTAAATCTCTACCACAATGGTAATTTCCACAGTAACAAATGACCTTTAATTAGTTGTTTAAATGTTTTTAAAGGTTTCAAGTTTTTATTTTTGTTTATTTATTTTTTAATTTAAACTTTATTTAGTTAACCTACAGCACAATATTGGTTTTAGAAGTAGAATTCAGTGATTCATCACTTACATACAAAACCTAGTGCTCATTATTTTGTTGTTACGTTTTCAAATTGAATTAAAACTTGCCATTGTCAAAGGCTAAATTTGTAATTATTTCACACCCCAGAAAATATTATTGTGTTTGTTCCACCTGGAGAACACCTTTAATATTTTCTGGAGATTAAAAAGAATCTCATTTTATAGTCAACATACTAAAAGGAACATGTAAAATACTCTTATTGAATAGATAATTCAAGCCTACTTCATTTCATAGAGTTGGGAGGGCATAAAAAAAGGACACAGTAGTGTTTTAAACTCAAAACTATACAAAATCCCCAAAATTCTATACTATCTCTAAAAAAAAAAAAAAAAAACTAGTACTTCAAAATCCCTGTAATAATTGCTATGCGAAATTCTTACAGAGACCAGATTCTTTGCTTGAAACCTCCCATGATGGATTATGAATTTGTTCATTCTGATCTTTTCAGATACTGTCAGAAAACTAGTACCTTGTCCATAGCCATACACCCAAGGGATAATGTTTCATTTCCAAAAGGGACATGCATTACTGGATACATCTCCATATTGTATGTAACTATGAGACAGAATAAATACAGAGGAACAATATCAAAAAATACCAAGTGCAGAATTGGATCTAAAATTATCATTCCAGATATTCTTAATCAAGAATACTGTTTTAAACACCAGGACATATACTAATCAATTCACGCTTCTTCTTATAATTATGCTTTCAATCATAAAACTAGGACATCTTGTTCCACTAGAGATTAAAGTAGAGGCACACTAAAATGTGTTCAAAACTAGATGACTTTGAGTAGACTGCTTCATCCCCAAATTCCACAAATTAAAAAAAAAAAAAAAGTTTCCTGATGTCAACAAGCTGCAAGCAAAATCTTTCCCTTTGACTTTAGTCTTGCCTCTTTGTCAACCATTTTCTTTTCAGTAAACCTATTATTGACTGAATGTTTGTATCCACCCAAATTCACATCTTAAAGCTGTAAACCCTAATGTAATGGTAATTAGGAGATGGATTTTGGAAAGTAATCACATTTAGGTAAGGTCATTAGAGTGGATCTGCCATGTTGGGATTAGTGACTTTTATAAAATGAGAAAGATTACCAGAGCTTTCTTTCACCATATGAGACTATAACCAGAAGATAACCCTCCTCTTGTAAGCCAGGAAGATGTCCTCACCAAGAATCAAATTGATTTGGACTTTCCGGGTTCTGTAAGTATGAGAAATAAGTCTGTTGCTGAAGTCACCCTTTTATGGTAATATGTTATAGCAGCCCAAACTGACGAAGAAACGATGTATTTTATTTTCTAACCTGCCATTCTCTAATAACTGCAATGCCTGTCATTTTATTCCATCTTTTCAGTTTATTATCTAGCCTGAAATCTTTTTAAAATATCATTACTTCAAAATCTCTGCATGCTTTGAGTAGACATCAGGCCCATAAAAATTATCAGATAATATTTCTCAGTCCCTCAGAAAAACCCAAGAAGCATCACAAAATAAAGGGTCATAGACCAAACATAGAAATCAAGATTCAATTATGTTCTCATGATACCACATACAATTATTTCATACTTGTTTAATTAATTCTTTCAGATTAATTTTTCCTCCACAAACAGACCAAGTGCATACATATAACTGATTTCAACAGATAACCATATCCAAACTTTTTTTTAGTTTATTTTGAGAAAGAGAGAGAGAGAGAGAGAGAGAGAGAGAGAGAGAGAATCACAAGCAGCCTCCAAACACAATGCTGAGCCTGACACAGGGCTCAAACTCACAAATGGTGAGATCATGACCTGAGCCAAAATCAAGAGTCAGACACTTAACTGACTGAGCCATCCGGGAGGCCCACATCCAAACATTTTTATCTCCTTAATGTAAATATTTTACTTCCTTTTTGTTATTATTTTTTTTTATTTTTTTAAGTTTATTTATCTTGAAAGAGAAAGAGGCAGCATGAGTGGGGGGGGGGGCGGGCAGAGAGAGAGGGAGGGAGAGAGAATCCCAAGCAAGCTCTGCACTATGAGTGCAGAGACCAATTCAGGGCTTGATCTCATGAACTATGAGATCATGACCTGAGCTGAAACCAAGAGTCAGATGCTTAACCGACTAAGCCACCCAGGCACCCCAAATTTTTTGCTTCTTAATCAAATGGACTTCATGGTTTTATCAAGTGAAAAGGTGTTTTATATATAAACAAATAATTTTCCCAATAACTTAAAATATTCCCATAAGTTGCTCATATTTAATAACAGCCGAATGTGCCAACTTTGATTTTATCTTGGTGCTTTGAGGATTTTACCTTGGCCCAAAGTTCCTAAACTATGATATATGGTAATAATTTTTGTGACTAATGTCCAAAAAAGTTCAAAAACTTCAAATAGAGACCCAGCAACAACAGCAAAAAAATAAAGAGATGCAACAAACAAATATAATCTCATTGGCTAAAATCCTAAATTATAAAATACTTCTCAAATATTTACACATCAGTCAACAAAATTTATACGTTAACCGTCTTTATCCATTTAGGCTACTATAACAAAATATGAAAGACTAGGTGGCTAATCAACAGCAGAATTTATTGCTTTCAGTTCTGGAGGCTGAAAGTCAGTGATTAGGGTGCCCGCATGGCTGAGCGAGGGCTCTTTTCCATATCACATATTTCTCTCATATCCTCACACTCGGGAGCTCCATGGGATCTCCTTTATAAGAGCACCGACCCTATTCACGATGGCTATATCGTCATGACCAACTTACTTCCTGAAGTCACCACCTACTAATACCAATGCCTTTGGGACTTAAGATTTCAACATATGCATTTGAGGAACACAAATATTCAGGCAATAGCAGTAAATAATAAATCTTGTAGGCCTGAGTAAAACTGTCCAAAGATGAAATACATAATTTGTTATGAAAATATAGACAATTAATTAGTGTTGACAAATGAATGATTTGTTCTTATTCTTCTAGTTAGGACTAGAGCATATAGAAAATGTGGATGATTTGGATGACTGGGTGGCTCAGTCAGTTAAGCATCTGACTTTGTCTCGGGTCATGATCTCACAGTTGTTGAGTTCGAGCTCCACATGGGGCTGACTGCTGTCAGTGAGCCTGCTTCAAATCCTATGTCCCCTCTCTGTCTGCCCCTCCCCCACTGGTTCTCTCTTTCTCTCAATAAATAAATAAATGCTGAAAAAAAGAAAATGCACACTGATATTCTCTGATATTTATCTCTCCTCACTATCAAATATCTAAGTAATTAGTGTCCCTATCCAGCATTATATCAAACCAAAGATATTATAATGTGTTGAAATGTGACCTCTAAAATTCATATGTTGAACTTATAACTTCCAGTAAACTCATAAAGTGATCTTATTTGGAAATAGGTCCATTGCATATGTAATTAGTTCAGATGAGGTTATACTGGAATAAAGTCAGCCCCTAATCCTGTATGACTGGTGTATTCATAAAGAGATACATTCTGGACAGAGGGAGAACATGTGAAAATCGGAATTATGCTGCCACAAGCCAAGGAACAACTTGAAATAATCCAGAAGAGATCTTTCCTTGGTGCCTTCAGAGAGTGGATAGTCTTGCAGAAACTATGGCCTTGACCTGGTAGGCTACAGAATTTTCAGACAAAATTTCTGTTAAGTGACTCATTTTGTGGTACTTTGTCACAGCATTCCTAGAAAATTACTAAAAAGATGAAAACCATCATAGTCAAATTTAGTGCTCTAAGAACTAGCTGTGATTAAGCTGGAAAGAAATTGAGAAAGTCCAATGGGGGAAAGATGTAGATCTGTAACAGACTTTCTAAAGTAAAGGAGGAGATATCAACTGGCAGATATTATAAACTTCTCCTCTGTCCCATAGGCAAACTCTTAAGGATTGCATGTAGCTTATACTTGTTTCCATGGTTGACCCCAGCCAACCTGCAAATTCAGTCTTCCCAGGTTAGCAATTCTTAACTGTCACCTAGTCAATTTACATATTAAATTTATGTTCCTGCTATTTTTTATAGTGCTCGATTTATTCCGCTTGGAGAACTTCCCTGATTCTGACAGCATGTCTGCAAATTGTTTTAGAGTTAAAATTATCTTTCTTCTTTGAAAGGAGGGTGATTGTTTATCTTAAAGTGTTTTTTAAGGGCCTTATTTGGCACAATAAAAATGTTATATAAATTTTCAAATTCCATGAACTTTTGCTGATATATGAAATTTTAAAACCTGATGGAATCTAAAACAAGCAGTCCCATGACTCTTTAATATGTCAGTAACAAAGTAATAACTAATGACTGGTATCCATTGTCTGCTAGACCAAGTAGGGAAGCTTCCAAATCAGCCTTTAGATACAAACAGATTGTGGGGTGCCTGGGTGGCTCAGTCGGTTGGATGTCTGACGTCAGCTCAGGTTATGATCTTGCGATTCATGGGTTCAAACCCCACTTCCTGCTCTGTGCTGACAGCTCAGAGCCTGGAGACTGTTTAGATTCTGTGTCTTCTTTCCCCCTCCCCTTCTCATGCTCCCTTTTTTTATTTTATCTTTTATTCAAGAATAAAAATAAACATTAAAAAATTACAGATACAGAGAGGAGCCAAGATGGTGGAACAGCATGAAAATTTTTTGTGTGTCTCGAGTCCATGAAATACAGCCAGACCAACACTAAACCATCCTATACACCTAGAAAACTGATTGGAGGATTAACACAACAATCTGCACAACCTAACCACAGAATTCAGCAGGTACACGGTGCGGAGAGGTGAATTTGGGGAGTGAGAAGCTGATGAGAGTAGGGAACCACTTTTGTGGGCGGAGAGAGGACAGAGACTGGGGTGGGGGTGGGGAGAATACAAGAAAAGCACCCCTCCCCAAAAGCAGCTGGAGAGAGAGTGAAAAATTGGAAACAGCTGCAGGGACTAAACTAAAAAGGGAGAAAGGAGAAAGGAGAAGTTTTAAATTCCGTTAAGACTGTAAACAAGGGGAGTGCAAAGGCTGCAACTCCGCAGCTCGATACCTGGTGGTGCTCTGGTGGGAAGGGCGAATCCCCAGGAAGAGAGTGGGGTCTGGGAGGTCCTCAGGTCACATGGAGAAAAGCGGTTCCACTGCTGGAAGGACATGTGGTGGAGACTGTTGAAGCCACCTGGTCCCAGCAGACCCCAGAAAACGGCCACATTTGCTGGTGCTGGAACAAGGTCCTTAAGGGGTGAAGCCTGGTACCAGATGTGTATTGTGATTTTCCATAATCCCTGAAAAGCTGCTGCTACACTCTCTCTTGAACTTTTTCTGGGACAGGCTGGCACCTGGCCGCAGTCTTGGGGCACCGGCTGCAGCAGGGTCCAGCAAGTGTTCCTGGGTGCAGCCGACATTCAGCCATTGCTCATTCGGCCATTGCTCGATAAGACCCTCCCGCAGAGGGGCGGAACGGGTCAAAGCCACAGTCCTTCAGAAGTAAGGGGCCGGGGAAAACGGCCGCATCTGAGACAAAACTTGGGAGAGAGGTACTGCCTGGGGACTGGTCACGGAGAGTGAAAAAGCAGGGAGTGGACAAGAGCTAAAGACAGAGGACAGGTGCACGATTGCTGATTCGGGAGAACACAATGAGTAGTTGGGTCGAGCCATTGTCTCCGCTCCCGCGCATGCGCATACGCACCTGCGAGCCCCGCAACAATCCACCCCAGTAGGCTAGCAGCGCCATCTAGTGGAGAGCGGAGCTGTTACACTGAGCCCCGCCCAACTGGGCCAACTTTGCTCTTCAAGAACACGTCTCACTGCTGGCTTAGTTTATGCACTATAAGGCGCTACATAGACTGACTTCTAGGGGAAAACGAAGTAATTTCAGTCCTATTTCAATCTGTTAGCAGGTCCATCTATTCAATTTTCTTTTTCTTTTTTTTTCTTTTTCTCTTTTACATGTCTTTTCTTTTTCTTGAATACAGAAAGACAAAAAATTAATTTTTATTTTCAATTTTTATTAAAAACATTTTTCTTTACTTTTTATTACTATATTTTTTACTTTTGGTAAATTTTTTCAAATTCTATCTTACTTCATCATTTTATTTTAGTCTACTTCAGTGTATTCACCTTTTCAAATTATCAATTTCCTTTTTATTTTTTTGTTTCTTTTTCTTTTTCTCTTTTTCGTTTCTTTTCTTTTTCTTGAAGGCAGAAAGAGAAAAACTTTATTTTCCTTTCAGTTTCTATTAAAAATATTTTTCTTTAATTTTTATTACCATATTTTTTGCTTTTATGTAAATTTTTCAAATTCTTTTTTACTGACATCATTTCATTTTAGTCTACTACAGTGTATTCACTTTTTCAAATTTTCAAACGATTTCTTTTTTTTCTTTCTTTTTTCAGATCTTTTTTCTCTTTTTCATTTCTTTTCTTTTTTCTTAAATACATAAAAAGAAAAAATTCATATTTATTTTTAATTTTTATTAAAAATATTATTTTTTAATTTTTTTCTACTATATTCTTTACTTTTGTGTATATTTTTTTCAAATTCTATTTTACCCCCATCTCATTTTAGTCTACTTTAGTGAATTCATGTTTTCAAATTCTCAAACCATTTCCTTTTTTTTCTTCCCCCCCCATTTTCCTCTAATCTCTCAAACCACTTTCAACACCCAGACCAAAACACACCTAGGATCTAGCATCATATATTTGATTTGTGTGTGTGTGTGTGTTTAATTTTTATTTTTAATATTTTTTTAATTTTAATTTTTTATTTTTTTATATGAAATTTATTGACAAATTGGTTTCCATACAACACCCAGTGCTCATCCCAAAAGGTGCCCTCCTCAATACCCATCACCCACCCTCTCCTCCCTCCCACCCCCCATCAACCCTCAGTTTGTTCTCAGTTTTTAACAGTCTCTTATGCTTTGGCTCTCTCCCACTCTAACCTCTTTTTTTTTTTCCTTCCCCTCCCCCATGGGTTCCTGTTAAGTTTCTCAGGATCCACATAAGAGTGAAACCATATGTTATCTGTCTTTCTCTGTATGGCTTATTTCACTTAGCATCACACTCTCCAGTTCCATCCACGTTGCTACAAAAGGCCATATTTCATTTTTTCTCATTGCCACGTAATATTCCATTGTGTATATAAACCACAATTTCTTTATCCATTCATCAGTTGATGGACATTTAGGCTTTTTCCATAATTTGGCTATTGTTGAGAGTGCTGCTATGAACATTGGGGTACAAGTGGCCCTATGCACCAGTACTCCTGTATCCCTTGGATAAATTCCTAGCAGTGCTATTGCTGGGTCATAGGGTAGGTCTATTTTTAATTTTCTGAGGAACCTCCACACTGCTTTAATTTTAATTTTTTAATTTCAATTATTCTACCTCATTAATTCCTTTCCTCCCTTCAAGATGACAAAACGAAGGAATTCACCCCAAAAGAAAGAGCACGAAGAAACAACAGCCAGGGATTTAACCAGCACAGATACAAGCAAGATGTCTGAACCAGAATTTAGAATCACGATAATAAGAATACTAGCTGTAGTTGAAAATAGATTAGAATCCCTTTCTGCGGGATAAAGGAAGTAAAAAATAGCCAGAATGAAATTAAAAATGTTATAACTGAGCTGCAATCACGGACAGATGCAGTGGCGGCAAGGATGGATGAGTCAGAACAGAGAATCAGTGATATAGAGGACAAACTTATAGAGAATAATGAAGCAGAAAAAAAGAGGGAGATTAAGGCAAAACAGCATGATTTAAGAATTAGAGAAATCAGTGACTCATTAAAAAGGAACAACATCAGAACCGTCCCAGAAGAGAAAGAGAGAGAAATAGGGGTAGAAGGGTTATGTGAGCAAATCATAGAGGAAAACTTTCCTAACCTGGGGAAAGACACAGACATCACAATCCAGGAAGCACAGAGGATCCCCATTAGATTCAACAAAAACCGACCATCAACATGGCATATCACAGTCAAATTCACAAAATACTCAAGCAAGGAGAGAATCATGAAAGCAGCAAGGGAAAAAAAAAAATCCCTAACCTACAAGGGAAGACAGATCAGGTTTGCAGCAAACCTATCCACAGAAACTTGGCAGGTCAGAAAGGAGTGGCAGGATATATTCAGTGTGCTGAATCAGAAAAATATGCAGCCAAAAATTCTTTATCCAGCAAGGCTGTCATTCAAAATAGAAGAAGAGACCAAAAGCTTCCCAGACAAACAAAAATTAAAGGAGTTTGTGACCACTAAACCAGCCCTGCAAGAAACTTTAAGGGGGACTCTCTGAGAAAAGAAAAAATGAAAAAAATTATATATATATGTATATATACCATATATATTTATATATATACCATATATATATATATAAATATATATGGTATATATATATGGTATGTGTGTGTATATATATATATATATATATATATATATATACCAAAAACAACAGAGATTCAAAAGGACCAGAGAACACCACCAGAAACTCCAACTCTATAATTATCATAATGGCATAAATATCTTTCAGTACTCACTCTAAACGTCAATGGACTCAATGCTCCAATCAAAAGACATAGGGTAACAGAATGGATAAGAAAACAAGATCCATCTATATGCTGTTTACAAGAGACCCACTTTAGACCTAAAGATACATTCAGATTGAAAATAAAGGGATGGAGAACCATCTACCATGCTAATGGTCAAGAAAAGAAAAGAAAATAGCCATACTTATATCACACAATCTAGACTTTAAAATAAAGACTGTATCAAGAGATGCAGAAGGGCATGATATCATAATTAAGGAGTCTATCCACCAAGAAGACCTAACAATTGTAAACATTTATGCGCCAAATGTGGAAACACCCAAACATACAAATCAATTAATCACAAACAAAAAAACTCATCGATAGTAATACCATAATAGTAGGAGACTTCAACGCCCCATTCACAGAAATGGACAGATTATCTAATCAAAAAATCAACAAGGAAACAATGGCTTTGAATGACACACTGGACCAGATGGACTTCACAGATATATTCAGAACATTTCATCCTAAAGCAGCAGAATATATATTCTTCTCCAGTGCACATGGAACGTTCTCCAGAATAGACCATATACTGGTACACAAATCAGCCCTAAGTAAGTACATAAAGATCAAGATCATACCATGCATATTTTCAGACCAGAACGCTATGAAACTTGAAATCAACCACAAGAAAAAATTTGGAAAGGTAACAAATACTTGGAGACTGAAGAACATCCTAGTAAAGAATGAATGGGCTAACCAAGCAGATAAAGAGGAAATTAAAAAGTATATGAAAGACAATGAAAATGATAACGCCACAACCCAAAACCTCTGGGATGCAGCAAAGGTGGTCATAAGAGGAAAGTATATAGCAATCTAGGCCTTCCTAAAGAAGGAAGAAAGATCTCAGATACACAACCTAATTTTACGCCATAAGGAGCTGGAAAAAGAACAACAAATAAAACCCCAAGCCAGCAGAAGACAGGAAATAATAAAGATTAGAGCAGAAATTAATGCTATCAAAACCAAAAAAAACAGAATAGATCAATGAAACCAGAAGATGGTTCTTTGAAAGAATTAACAAAATTGATAAAACACTAGCCAGTTTGATCAAAAAAAAAAAAAAAAAGGAAAGGACCCAAATAAACAAAATGAAGAATGAAAGAGGAGAGATCACAACCAACACAACAGA
Organism: Felis catus; assembly: GCF_018350175.1. Lineage (NCBI taxonomy): Eukaryota > Metazoa > Chordata > Mammalia > Carnivora > Felidae > Felis > Felis catus. The sequence goes on along the minus strand of NC_058371.1, from coordinate 53,397,978 downwards.
AATAAAAACAATAATAAGAGAATATTATGAGCAATTATAGGCCAATAAAATGGGCAATCTGGAAGAAATGGACAAATTCCTAGAAACATATACACTACCAAAACTGAAACAGCAAGAAATAGAAAATTTGAACAGGCCCATAACCAGTAAGGAAATTGAATTAGCAATCAAAAGTCTCCCAAAAAAACAAGAGCCCAGGGCCAGGTGGTTTTACAGGGGAATTATACCAAACATTTAAGGAAGAGTTAACACCTATTCTCTTGAAACTGTTCCAAAAAATAGAAATGGAAGGAAAACTTCCAAACTCTTTCTATGAATCCAGCATTATCTTGATTCCAAAACCAGACAGTGACCCCATTAAAAAGGAAAACTACAGACAATCTCCCTGGTGAACATGGATGCAAAAATCCTCAACAAGATATTAGCCAACCGGATCCAACAATACATTAAAAAACTTATTCACCACGACCAAGTGGGATTTATACCTGGGATGCAGGGCTGGTTCAATATCCGCAAAACAATTAATGTGATTCGTCACATCAATAAAAAAAAAGGAAAAGAACCATATGATCCTCTCAATAGATGCAGAGAAAGCATTTGACAAAATACAGCATCCTTTCTTGATAAAAACCCTCAAGAAGGTAGGGATAGAAGGAGCATACCTCGAGATCATAAAAGCCATGTATGAAAGATCCAACGCTAATATCATCCTCAGTGGCGAAAAACTGAGAGCTTTCTCCATAAGGGCAAGATCAAGACGGGGATGTCCACTCTCGCCACTGTTATTCAACATAGTATTGGAAGTCTTAGCCTCTGCAATCAAACAACACAAAGAAATAAAAGGCATCCAAATTGTCCAGGAGGAGGTCAAACTTTCACTCTTTGCAGATGACATGATACTCTATATGGAAAACCCAAAAGATTCCACCAAAAAACTGCTAGAACTAATTCATGAATTCAGCAAAGTTGCAGGATATAAAATCAATACACAGAAATCAGCTGCATTCCTATACACCAACAATGAAGTGACAGAAAGAGAAATCAAGGAATTGATCCCATTTACAGTTGCACAGAACACCATAAAATACCTAGGAATAAATATAACCAAAGAGGTGAAAAATCTATACACTGAAAACTATAGAAAGCTTATGAAAGAAATTGAAGAAGACACAAAAAAATGGAAAAAGATTCCATGGTCCTGGATAGGCAGAACAAATATTGTTAAAATGTCAATACTACCCAAAGCAATCTGCATACTCAATGCAATCCCTATCAAAGTAACACCAGCATTCTTCACAGAGCTAGAACAAATAATTATAAAATTTGTATGGAACCAGAAAAGACCCCGAATAGCCAAAGCAATCTTGAAACAGAAAACCAAAGCAGGAGGCATCACAATCCTGGACTTCAAGCTATAGTACAAAGCTGTAACCATCAAGACAGTATGGTACTGGCACAAGAACAGACACTCAGATCAATGTAACAAAATAGAGAACCCAGAAATGGACCCACAAACGTATGGTCAACTAATCTTTGACAAAGCAGGAAAGAATATCCAATGGAATAAAGGCAGTCTCTTCAGCACGTGGTGCTGGGAAACCTGGACAGCAACATGCAGAAGAATGAACCTGGACCACTTTCTTATACCATACACAAAAATAAACTCAAAATGAATGAAAGACCTCAACGTAAGATAGGAAGCCATCAAAATCCTTGAGGAGAAAGCAGGCAAAAGCCTGTTGGATCTTGGCCGCAACAACTTCTTACTCAACACGTCTCCAAAGGCAAGGGAAACAAAAGCAAAAATGAACTCCTGGGACCTCATAAAAAAAAAAAAAAAAAAAAAAAAAAAAAAAAAAGCTTCTGCACAGTGAAGGAAACAATCAGTGAAACTAAAAGGAAACCAACAGAATGGGAGAAGATATTTGCAAATGACATGTCAGATAAAGGGTTAGTATCCAAAATCTATAAAGAACTTATCAAACTCAACACCCAAAAACCATATTATCCAGTGAAGAAATGGGCAAAAGACATGAATAGACACTTCTCCAAAGAAGACATCCAGATGGCCAACCGACACATGAAAAAATGACCAACATCACTCATCATCAGGGAAATACAAATCAAAACCACAAAGTGATAACACCTGACACCTGTCAGAATGGCTAACATTAACATCTCGGGCAACAACAGATGTTGGCGAGAATGCAGTGAAAGAGGATCTCCTTTGCATTGTTGGTGGGAATGCAAGCTGGTGTAGGCACTCTGGAAAACAGTATGGAAGTTCCTCAAAAAATTACAAATAGCACTACCCTACCACCCAGCAATTGCATTACTAGGCATTTATCCAAGGGATATGGGTATGCTGTTTTGAAGGGATACATGCACCCCCATGTTTATAGCAGCAATGTCAACAATAGCCAAAGTATGGAAAGAGCCGAAATGTCCATTGATGGATGAATGGGTAAAGAAGGTATGGTGTGTGTGTGTGTGTGTGTGTGTGTGTATATATATATATATATATATATATATATATATATACACAATGGAGTATTACCTGGCAATCAAAAAGAATGAAATCTTGCCATTTGCAACTATGTGGATGGAACTACAAGGTATTATGCTAAGCAAAATTAGTCAGAGAAAGACAAAAATCCTATGACTTCACTCATATGAGGACTTTAAGAGACAAAACAGATTTACATAAGGGGAGGAAAACAAAAATAATATAAAAACAGGGAGGGGGGAGGAAACAGAAGAGACTCATAAATATGGAGAACAAACAGGTTTACGGGAGGGGTTGTGGGAGGGGGGATGGGCTAAATGGTAAGGGGCACTAGGAATCTACTCTTGAAATCATTGTTGCACTATATGCTAACTAATTTGGATGTAAGTTTTAAAAACTAAAAAAATAAAGTAAATAAATAAATAAAAACTACATACACAAATAGATTAAATTGAAAATGGTCAATTTAATATACGCTAATTCATTTTACTATCTTAAAACTTTTTTACTTTACATAAATAATTACTCATTATTTTTGTCTCCAAAGTAATGTGTTTATTATCAGTTAGCTCATCAAACTTTAATAATAATAATAATAATAGATCCTGCAAATATAAATTTTATCTTAGGTACTCCCAAAACAATATGTATCAGTAGAGTTTAAAAAAATGAGTTTGGTTGGGTTGGCTTAGTCGTTTAAGGCAGAGGTTTCAATTTCCTCAGAGAATCATCAGTCATCATCATAGTCCTTACATTTATTGCTGGGTAACTTCGAAGATCTAATCCCCTTTCATGAACCCTGGATTCCTCTTCCTTCATTTTTAAATTAAAATGTATTTGATATATAACATTGTGGAAATTTACTGTGTACATGTTGATTTGATATATTTATATAATATGATTATATTATAGTGACTGTTAGTACCTCTATGACCTCATATAATTATCATTTGGGTTTTGTGGTTGAAATAATTAAGATCTAGTTTCTAATGATTGTAATTCAATATTGTTGTCTGTATTCACTTTACTGTCCATTAGATCTCTCGTTCTTATTTACTACTAGTTACAAGTGTGTATCCTTAAAATACATCTCCCCTATTCCTTTAGCCCCCTGGCCCTGGTAACCAACATATAACTTCCTGCTTTTATATTTGGCTTTTTAAGATTTCACATATAAATGGTATCATACAGTATTGTTTTTGTCCGACTTATCTCACTTACCATAATGTCCTCAAGCTCCATCCATGTTGTCACAAATGAAAGAATTTCCTTTTTTCTTATGGCTAAATAATATTATATAGATACAGATATAGAGTTGGATAGATTATACATAGATAGATGATAGAGGGATAGATAGATAGATAGATAGATAGATAGATAGATAGATAGATAGAAAGATATTCACCTGTTGACAGAAACTTAGGTTGTTTCCATACCTTGGCTATTGTGAATAATGCTGCAATAAACTTGGGCATTCACATATCTCTTCAATCTCTTCAATATCCTGTTTTCATTTCCTCTGGGTGTATACCCAGGTATGGAATTGCTAATGATATGGTAGATATATTTTTAATTTTCTTGGGAAACTCTATATTGTCTTCCATAGTGACTGAACTAATTTACATTTTACCAACATTGTACAGGGTTTTATTTTTTCCATATTCTCACCAACACTTTATCTCTTCCTTCTTGATAATAACCATTCTAAAGAGTGTGAGGTGATATCTCATTGTGATTTTGACTTGCATGCCCTTAATAAGTGATGTTGAGCATGTGTTTATGTACCTTTGATGCTTTCTTTGGAAAAATGCTTCTTTAGTTTCTCTGCTCAACTTTTTAATCAGATTGGGTTTTTTGTTGTTGTTGTTCTTTTGCTTTTTAGATTGTATGCATTCTTATATATTTTGGATATTAACACCTTATTTGAAATATGGCTTGAAAATTTTTTCCTATTTTGCAGGTTGCCTTTTCACCTTTGCCTGTGTAGATGCTGTTAAGTCTGATATAATCCCACTTGTTGATTTTTGGTTTTGTTGTTTGTGTTTTTGGTATCATATCCAAAAATTCACTGCTAAGACTAATTGTAAAGAATTTCTTCGCTATTTTCTTCTGGAGTTTTATGGTATCAGGTCTGTGTTTAACTCTTTACTTCGAGTTAACTTTTCTAAGTGTAAGATAAGGTCCACTTTTATTTTTCTGTATGTTCACTCAGTTTCCTTGGCACCATTTGTTAAAGAGACTACCTTTTTCCAATTGCTTGTTCTTGGTTTTCTTTTCAAAAATTTTTTCACTTTGTACCTGGGGTTTTAATTCTGTGCTCTCTACTCAGTTCCTTTGGTCTATGTGTTATATTTATGACAGTACTATACTGTTTTACTATAGCTTTGTAACATAGTTTGAAATCAAGGAGTGTGATGCCTCTGCCTTTGTTCTTTTTCAACATTGTTTTGGCTATTTTAGGTCTTTTGTGGTTCCATATAAATTTTAGGATTTTTTTATTTCTCTGGAAAATGTCACTAGCGTTTTTATAGGGATTACATTTAATCTCTAGGTGGCTTTAAATAGTATGAACATTTTAACAAAATTAATTCTTCTCACACGTACACACAGTTTCATTTGCTTGTATCCTCTTTGATTTTTCTCAACAGTCTTGTAGTTTTTACTGTACAGATCTTTTACTTCCTTGGTTAAGGTTATTCCTAGGTATTTTATTGTTTTTGATATTGGGGTAGATGAGATAGTTTTCTTTATTTCTTTCATAGATATTTTACAAATATTTTACTGTTACTATACATTGTATAGAAATGCAACTAGATTCTATAAGTTGGTTTATATTCTGCAACTTCACTAAATTCATTGATTAGATCAACAATTATTTGGTTGAGTCTTTGAGATTTTCTATATATAATATCATATCATCTGCAAATAATGACAATTTTACTTTTTTCTTTATGATTTGAATGCCTTTTATTTATTTTTTTGTTTTGCCTAATTTCTCTAGTTAGAATTTGTAGTAACATATTGAATAAAGGCAGTGAGAGTGGGCCTTCTTGGTGTTTGTTTGTTTGTTTTGTTTTATTTTGTTCTGTTTTGTTTTGTTTTAAGTAAGTTTCATGCCCAGCACAGAGGCCAGTGTGGTGCTTGAACTCTGAGATCAAAACCTGAGCTGAGATCAAAAGTTTATGCTTAACTGACTGAACCACCCAGGCACCCTGAGAGTGGGTATTCTTACCTTATTCCTGATCTTAGCAGAAAAGTTTTCAATTTTTTCTCATTGAGAAAAATGTTAGCTACAGGGTTGCTGTGTAACACCTGTAGATATAATACCTACAGGATTGCTGTATAATACCTTCACCTTATGTGAAGGTATGTTTTTTCTATAACCAGTTAAGGAATTTTATCATAAAAAGTCGTAGTATTTTGACAAATGCCTTTTTTGTATATTATTTGATTTTTATCTTTCATTCTATTAATGTGGTATATTACATTTATTGATTTGTGTATATTGAACCATCCTTGCATCCCTGGGATAACCCATTTGATCAAACCATATTATCCTTTTAATGTGTTCTTGCATTGGTTTACTAACATTTTGTTGAAAAATTTTGCAGCTATATTCATCAGAGATATTAGTCTATGGCTTTCTTTTATTGTAGTATCCTTACCTGGCTCTGGTAAGGATAGTTTGGAAGATTTTTATTAAGTTTTTAATTTTAATTCCAGTATAGTTAACATACAGTATTATATTAGTTGTAGAGTATAGTGATTCAACAGTTTTACACATAATTGTTCAGTGCTCCTCATGATAGGTGTACTCTTAATCCCCTTAACCTATAAAACATTCCATCCAAGAAAATTAGAATACATGTATACACAATGTATTCAAGTATACACAGAAGAATCCCCTGGTTAAATCACATAAAAAGAGACATAACAAATATTAGAAATTTAAGAAGACTGAAATCATATCAACTCCATTATCAAGCCACAGTGGTACGAAACTAAAGATCAACAGTAAAACAAAGCTGGAAAATCTACAATGTAAATATTAAACATTTGATATGTAAATACTAAGCAACACACTACTGCACAAGCAATGGGCCAGCTAAGAAATCAAATGGCAAATCAAAATATGTATCAAAGCAAAAGAAAAAGAAAACACAATATTCCAAAACCTATGTGACAGAGTGAAGCAGATGTTAGAATGAAATTTATGCTATAAATGTTTGTAAAGAAAAAATGTTGAAATAAACAACATTACACCACAAGGAACTAGAAAAAAGAAGAAACTTAGCTGAAATTTAGTAAGAGAAAGAAATAACAAAGATTGCAATCAATCAATCAATAAACAAATTTGGCAGCTCTTTACATTAACCAAGAGAAAAAAAGAGAAGTCTCAAAAACCAAAATTAGGAAGGAAAGAGAAAACAATACAGTGAGTAACTACAGAAATACATAGTGTGATAATAGATTACTATTAAAAATTATATACTATCAAGTTAGATAACTTAGGGGGAAAAAACAAGTAATTCCTAAAAACACACAAGTTACCATGATCAAATAATGAATCTTGAACCCAAGAAGTAGAACAACTTCTTAGATCAATGACAAGAATGGGAGTTGAGTTAGGAATCAAAAATCTCCCAGGACAGAGAAACCAAGACCATATGCTTTCACTGGTGAATTCTACCAAACATTAAAAACAATAACTAATGTAATCTTTATCAAAATATTACAAATAATAGAATAGAGGGAACACATTCAAAATCATTCCATGATTTTGGCCAGTACTACTCTCATACCAAAGTAGGAAAAAAACAATACACGAACAAAAAAGTCTATTTTGTCAGACTTCCTTTTGACATTCCTTTGTGTGATAAATGTTTCTTCACCCCCTCACTTTCAATTTGCAGATGTCTTTAGGTATACAATGAGTCTCTCGCAGGCAGCATAGAGATGGGTTTTGTTTTGTTTTTTTTAAATCCATTCTGACACCCTATGTCTTTTGATTAGAGCATTTAGTCTACATGCAGAGTGATTATTCAAAGAAGAATTTAGTGCCATTTTGTTACCTGTAAAGCTGGTGTTTCTGGTGATGTTCTCTATCCTTTCCAGTCTTTGTTTCTTCGGGCCCTTTTTTTCCCCACTCAAAGAGTCCCCTTCAATATTTCTTGCAAGACTTGTTTCGTGGTTACAAACTCCTTCAGTTTTTGTTGTCTGGGGAACCCTTTATATCTTCTTTTCTTCTGATTGATAGCCTTGCTGGACAGAGTATTCTTGGCTACAGACTTTTCCCATTCAGCATTTTGAATTTATGCTATTCCCTTCTAGCTTGCCAAGTTTCTGTTGACAAATCTCCAGCTAGCCTTATGGGTTTTCCCTTGTAAGTCAAGGACTTCTTTTGTCTTGCTGCTCTTAAGATTTTTTTTTCTTTATCACTATATTTTGCAAATTTAATTACAATATGTCTGGTATTGGTCTGCTTTTGTTAATTTTGATGGGAGTTCTCTATACCTCCAGGATCTGGATGTCTGTTTCCTTCCCCAGATTAGGGCAGTTTTCATCTATTATTTCCTAAAATGAATTTTCTGCCCCCTTTTCCCTCTTCTCTTCTGGGACTCCTGTAATACAAATGTTACTACATTTGATGGAGTCACTGAGTTCCCTAAGTCTATTCTGATGTTGCATAATTCTTTCTCTCTTTTGTCCAGTTTTATTATCATCCATTATTTTATCTTCTAGGTCACTAATTCATTCCTCTACTTTTTCTAGCCTGCTCTTCATTGTATCAAGCCTGTTTCCAAATCTCGTTTATTATATTTCCATCTCTGATCGATTATGTTTTAACTCTTTTATCCCTGTTGTAAGGGTCTCACTGATGTCTTCTATTCTTTTCTCAAGCCCAGTGGGTATTCTTATGACTGTTGCTTTAAATTCTCCATCAGGTATGTTACTTCTATTTGTTTTGCTTAGGTTTCTGCTGCGGCCTTCTCTTGTTCTTTAATTTGGGATAACTTCCTCTGTCTTGGCATTTTGTCTAAGTCTCTGCCTTCTTCTCTGTGTCAGAAAAACCAGTTATGTCTCCTGCTCCTGAAGGTAATGGTCTTCTGAAGAAGAGGTCATGTAGGACCCAGGGCCTGGATCTTCAGGGAGTGTCTGTGGTGTGTGCTATATGCACTCTGCTGTTGTATGTTGACTGCTTTTTTCCTTCACACCAGTCATCTACAGAGACTTTCCTTGCCTGCAGTGGGCAGTGTTTGGACCCTGATCTGAATGTGGCGAGTTATAACTAGGCGTGCTCTGGTCTGCTTGTGAAATGATACCTGACACCAATTCCACCAAAACTGAGGCCCTGCAGAACCCTCTGGTTGGAAGATACGGTGCGGACAGGCTTTTGTGCTGATCTTCCAAGAGAGGAGTCTGCTGCACTGGGGTTGAGGAAAGCTTGATGGATCAGGGCAGTCCCATCAAAGCACAGCAGGGTTGGGCTAGGTGTATGCAAGTTAGGCAGCCAGTGTCAGCAGGGCACTGCCTCCTGCCAGTGGCTCCATATTTATGCTGTGGGGGGGGGGGGGTGGGGAGGAAATGACTGGGACCTGTTCCTCTGTTCCTGGAGAGGAGTCTCTATGAACACTGCATACTAGGGATGCTCTCCAAGATGAGCAAATAATCTCCGTACTGTGTGGTGTAGTCATTCTTCAAATCACTATTTCCATGATGTCTGTCCCTAGGTTGTTTGCTTGCATTCTCTCAAGGGGTAACACGGTGCCCTCTGGGTTCTATCCCAGTCAAGCCCCCCTTGAGGAGGCCACTTTTAGGCAAACAAGACTTGGTGATGGAATGTGGAAAGGGCCCATGGTGACCACTAGGCTGAATACATACAGGCCTATCAGGTGACCCACCCCCAAATATCCATAGGCCCTAATTAACCAAAGGGCTACTTAGTACTAAGCACAGTTACCAAAAAAGGGAAGATTCCACACATGCCATACCTCCCCATCTTCCCCCTTTAAAAACAGCCCCTTTCCTCCCACTGCCTCATTGTAGACAGCCTCTCCTCTGTTGTCCTGCCCACCACTTCCTTGTGGTGTATTCAATAAAAATATATATCCTTTGTTCTGCGTCAGGTGAATTTTTTCACCTCTAGCACCACTGACTTCCACCTGATCATTGCCCCACATTTGGGGGCCCCCATGCAATTGAGAGACACCTCATTTAGACATCACATGCTGACCTCCAGGCTTTAAGTACAGCTTGTTGCAAGAACTCACAAGATTCATCCCCTCTTGTTTTCCAAGTCAATAGCCTTGAGGAAACATTCTCCTTATGCACCCCCCTTATGCTCCTCTCTCTCTCTCGCTCTCGCTCTCGCTCTCGCTCTCTCTCTCTCTCTCCCTTCTCTGAAAACACAGCTACCTCCCCTCTACTGCACCCGTGATACTTTTCTCCCCTTAACCATGTCTCTGCACTTCCTATCTTCATGGATGTGGCCTCTTCTCTCCCTTTAGTTGTGGAAATTGTTCTCAGTCTTCAGGCCAATATCTGGGGTATTAAAGAAGATTGATAGTTACCCAATTGTGTTGATGGGATGAGATGATCCTAGGGTCCTCCTATTCTGCCACCATCTTGGGTTCCCCAAATCTTTAAATGTTTGTTAGAATTTGCCAAAGAAGCCATTTGGTCCTTATTTTTTCTGTGTTAGAAGGTTTTCGTTACCGATTTATTTCTTACTCATCATTGTTCTGTTTACATTATCCATTTCTTCCTGATTCAGTATTGCTAGCTTGTGTGTTTCTAGCTTATCAATGTTTCTATATTATCTAATTTGTCAGCATGTAATTGCTGATAGTAGTGTCATATGATCCTATGTACTTCTGTAGTTTCATTTATAAATGACATAATGTCTTTTGTTTTATTCTAATTTTATTAATTTGAGTCTCCTCTCTCTTACTCAAGGTAAGGATTGTTAATTTTGTTTATCTTTGTGAGAAAACAGCTCTTATTTTCATTGATTCTTTCTGCTTTTTTTTTTTTTTTGGTCTCTATTTTTTTTTATTTCTGCTCTGTTCTTTATTGGTTACTTCCTTCTTTGACTTGTTAGTTTAATTTGCTCTTCTTCAAGTTCTTTGAGGTATAAATTTAGTTCTTTATTTAAGGTCTAATTTCTTAACATAAGCATTTATCACTAAAAACTTACCTCTTAAAGTTCCTTGTGTAGATTCCATAGATTTTGGTATGTTGTATTTTCATTTTCATTTATTTTGAAAAATTTTTGATTTCTTTGATTTCTGTTTGACCCATTTGTTGCTATAAAGTGTTGTTTGTTTCCACACATTTGCATTTTCCAGGTTTTCTGTTGTTCTGTTTATTTCTAGCTGCATACCACAGTGGTGTGATCAAAGATTTGGTGTGTTTTTAGTCTTCTTACATTTACTAAATCTTGTTTTGTGACCTTTCATATGATCTACCCTGAAGAATGTTCTGTGTGCACTTGAGAGGAATGTGCTCCTGTTGGGAGGAATGTTCTGTATATGTCTGTTAAGTCTATTTGGTCTAGGGTTTAATTCCAATGTTTCTCTATTGATTTTCTGTCTGGATGACCTATCCATTTCTGAAAGTGGGTTATTAAAGTCTGCTACTCTTACTGTATTATTGTCTATTTCCCCCTACAGATCTGTTAGTATGTACTTAATATATTTAGATGCTGTAACGTTGGATGCATATACAACTATTATGTCTTCTTGATACATTAACTGCCTTTATTATTATAGCATTATTTATAATATTTATAATATATATTATATTAATTAATATATTATTAATATTATTTAATTGATATTATTCAATTATTTAATTAATATTAATTAATATTATATTAATGATATTATTATTATTATTATTATTATAAGAGCTTCTTTGCCTCTACTTATTGTTTTTAGGCTTAAAGTCTGTTTTGTCTGATGTAAGTTTGTCTACTTTCACTTTCTGTTGGTGTCCCCTTGCATGGAATATCTTTTTCCATTTTTTCACTTTGAAGCCTATATGTGCTTTTAAAACTAAAATGAGTCTCTTGTAGGCAGCATATAGTTGGGACTTTTTTTTTTTAATATATCCAGTCAGTCTGTGCCTTTTGATCAGTGAATTCAGTCCATTTAAATGTGAAGTGATTCTTTTTTAAATTTATTTATTTATTTTCAGAGAGAGAGCATGAGCAGAGGAGAGGCAGAAAAAGAGGGATACAGAGAATCCCAAAGCAGGCTCCATGTTGTCAGCGCATAGCCCAATGCAGGGCTTAAACCCATGAACTGGGAGATCATAACCTGGGCCAAAGTCAAGAGCGGACACACTTAACCGAGTGAGCCACCCAGATGTGCCTAAGGTGATTCTTGCTTTGTAACGAGTTACTATTGCCATCGTATTAGTTGCTTTCTGATTATATTGTATTTCATTGGTTTTTTTCTCTATGTTTCAGTCTACCTTTTAAATTGATACTTTTCCATAGTAGTGTACTCTGTTTCTTCTACTTTTTTTTTTATGTTTAATGAACCTATGTTAGATTTTTGCTGTGCAGTTACCATGAGGCTTACAGAAAATATCTCAAAGATAACAGTCCATTTATGAAGATAGCAACTTATCTTTGCCTATAGAGCAACCACCTTTTTACTTCTCTTTTTTGTTATTTTTGATGTCACAATTGACCTTTTATGTTATGAATTTGTTACAAATTACAGTAGCTACAGTTTTATTAATACTTGTTTCCTTTAACCTTTATACAATTGTTACACAGTTAATGCACAATCCTATTACATAATTGAAGTTTTCTATAACTGACCGTGTATTTTTTGCTTTGACCATGTACCATACACTTTGTATTTTTTAATCTCACTGATTAGTGTTTTTACATCTCAACTTGAAGAACTTTCAGCATGTCTTGCGTGGTAGGTCTAGTGGTAAGTTCCCTCCATTTTAAAGCCCTTATTTTTTCTTCAGATCTGAAGAGTAATTTTGACTGACAGAGTATACTTATCTGGTAATTTTATTTTTTAACACTTTAAGTACCCATTCTTCTCTCTCTTGGCCTGAAGGGTCTGAAGACCTGAAGGGATTTTTGCTGAGAAATCCATTGACAGTCTAATAGGGGTGCCTTTCAAAATTCCTAAGTCATTTGTTCTCTCTTCTATCTACTCCGCTATAGATGCTCTGAGGTATAAACTTTATCTCGTTCGTTGAATTCTTCAGCTCCAGAATTTCTGGTCGGTTCTTGGTTATGGTGTTTTATCTTTTTTGTAAAGAACTCATTCTGGTCAGTTGTCTTTTTCCTAATCTCATTGAAATGTCTTTCTGCGATTTCTTCTAGTTTGCTGTTTCTTCAATACAGCTATTTTCAATTACTTATGAACAAGGTAATCATCAGATGGGGACTATTCACTAGTGTATTTCTGTAGGGATCCTCGGTTTATCGTGGGTAGACCTGTTTCACTTTTCTTTTTTCCTCTTATGGCAGAATTCATAAGCTTTGTTTTTTTCTCTTGATCTCATAACTCATCAGGCTGGCTGAGAAACCTCTATTTTGTTTTCCAGAAGGTGATGCCACAGTTCCAATTTATGATCTCCCTCGCTCACAAACTGTGGACCATTCTTCTGAGAACACTTAGATTACCCACCTTGTGGGTAATCACGAGCATATACAAGTTGCCTAACACACAGTGGGAGAGGTGTGGGTTCAGCACCTGGGGAGATGCCTGTGCGTTGATAAACAGAACCTCCAGTGAGGTAATCCCAGAGGCTTGCATACAGACTTCTTGCTGAAGTCCTAAAGCCACAGCATGAATCACGTTCCTTTCATGACATTTGATATTCTTCAGTTTCTTCCCTTTCTTCTTTTTCACGCTGTGATGGCAGTTCTTCAGAACCCTGAAAGCTGCTGGAGACAAACAGGTTTCTCCGCTTGAGATCCCAAAACTGGGTTAGCTGGACAGACAGCCACTCACTTTTTCCACCATAGATGTTGAGTCTTTGGACCTCTTCAGAAAATGCCTCTGCTGCCACTGCCAGAAAGTTTAGCCCTTTGCACAATGACCCTGAGGACGGGCTGTGGCTCTAGTGGAGTTCCTCACTCTCCATTATAACCAAACTTATCCTTCTCCCACTCCAGTTGCATGCTGGAATCTCCCCTCTGGTAGGCTGAACCTGTAATTATTCTCTCTCACTTACTTGTTTCTACCCACTACAGTCTTCTCTAGTTTCCACCCCCTGTCCTTTGGCCAAAGGAAATGGAGGTGGGACTTGTTTCTCAACCTCTTTGGACTTGCATCTCTTACCAAGGTCTTGACTGTTTATTTTCCAATGCACAAATGAGCAACAGTCCTCCCTGGTTCCTCCCAGTGCTGAGGCACTGTGTCAATGTATGGATTTCTAATTAGTTGTTTAAAAAGAGAGAGAGAAAGGAAAAATGTCTTATATCACTGACATCAATACCCACACTATATTTAATTCACCTCTAAAATTTTGCTTTCCCTTTTCTTGTGGATGTAGTTCTTCCCTAGTAGATAAGGCATATTTATGTGTAGATATGAACCATCTCTGAGTTATTTGTTGTGACTTATAATGAAAGTTACAGATGATTACTGATGTCTGGTTCTTTGTAAAATGGTTTAAATAAGGCCAAACTTCTTTCTGGAACCTGAAATAATTCAAGTATTCCATAACATGGTTCAATGTTGAGAGAATAATCTGAGACCAGAGCAAAAGTACTGAAGATAAAGTGTTTCTACCATGTGAAGGGAGCACATAGTATAGGGATAAAAATGTAGTTATATTTATTAATATTGAAAAGCAATTAGAGATAAAGCTTGATGAAGATGATGGAGACAGAGTGAGAAGAAATTTTATCCAGTTGCCATGATCTTTAGAACTAGGAAAGTCTTGTTGCTAAGCAGTTAAATCCAGAACACAATCAAATAAGAGACGAAAGGGAGGGGATTTCAAATAAAAATCTGTTCATAGAGATCAGAGTGCTATGACAGCACCGTGTGAAAAGACCAGGGGAAGTCCTAAATTAATTGTATGGTTGGTAAGTCACTTGAGAATTTAGTTATAAAGGAGAGAAGCACTAGATTTTTGTGTACATGTACATGCATACAAATACAACATGATTCTTTGTCAATTTTTTTTTTTTATCTTGAGGAGGATCTGACCTGTACTCTGTATCATTCTGGTCTATTTTACTCAAGTGAGAAGCTATTCCTATTACCTGTTTACAAGCTGAAATCTTAGGAAAAAGTTCTGGTTGATTTAAATTGATGAAGTTAACCCGTAACGCTATATTATTTACAAATAATTATTTTCAACCAGAGTCAATACTCCATAATAATTACCAACTGTATATCAAGAAGTATATGGAGAAGAAATCAGTATATTAAGATTTTACTTACAATTTATACATGTTGTCCTCAAAGATTTAATGTAAGGGTCTTACGTATTCTTGTGGGCTCTTGGCATCTTGTAAAATACCCCTATCCTTTAGTCCTAGAAAAGTACCCAAGCACTCTAAGAATGTAGGTCACTCCAATGATGAGTTTAATGTTCAGCCTGAAACGTTTCTCACCAATTATCTGCAAGAAGCAAGACAGACAAAAATATCAGGTCATTATTAAATGTGCACAAATAAAAACCTCTTAGTTTTACAACTTAAAATACCATTATTGAAATTTTTTATGGTTCTATTTTAATTTTATTTTTTAAAATTTACATCCAAATTAGTTAGAATATAGTGCAACAATGATTTCAGGAGTAGGTTCCTTAATGCTCCTTACCCATTTAGCCCATCCCTTCTTCCACAACCCCTCCAGTAACTCTCTGTTTGTTCTCCATATTTAAGAGTTTCTTATGTGTTGTCCCCCCTCCCTGTTTTTATATTATTTTTGCTTCCCTTACCTTATTTTCATCTGTTCTGTGTCTTAAAGTCATCATATGAGTGAAGTCATATGATGTTTGTCCTTCCCTGACTGACTAATTTCACGTAGCGTAATACCCTCTAGTTCCATCCAGGTAGTTGC
The DNA here is from genome assembly GCF_018350175.1 of Felis catus. Classification (NCBI taxonomy): domain Eukaryota; kingdom Metazoa; phylum Chordata; class Mammalia; order Carnivora; family Felidae; genus Felis; species Felis catus. The sequence continues at coordinate 53,382,414 of NC_058371.1, read as the reverse complement.
AAATGGCAAGATTTCATTCTTTTGATTGCTGAGTAATACTTCATTGTATATATATACCACATCTTCTTTATCCATTTATTCATCGATGGACATTTGGGCTCTTTCTATACTTTAGCTATTGTTGATAGTGCTGTTATAAACATTCGGATGCATGTGTCCCTTCAAAACAGCACACCTGTATCCCTTGGATAAATACCTAGTAGTGCAATTGCTGGATCGTAGGGTAGTTCTATTTTTAGTTTTTTGAGAAACCTCCATAATTTTTTCCAGAGTGGCTGCACTAGTTTTCATTCCCACCAGCAGTGCAAAAGAGATCCTCTTTCTCCACATCCTCGCCAACATCTGTTGTTGCCTGAGTTGTTAATGTTAGCCATTCTGACAGGTGTCAGGTAGTATTTCATTGTGGTTTTTATTTGTATTTCCCTGATGATGAGTGATGTTGAGCATTTTTTCACGTGTCAGTTGGCCATCTGGATGTCTTCTTTGGAGAAGTGTCTATTCATGTCTTTTGCTCATTTCTTCACTGGATGGTTTGTTTTTTGGGTGTTGAGTTTGATAAGTTCTTTATAGATTTTGGATACTAACCCTTTATCTGACATGTCATTTGCAAATATCTTCTCCTATTCTGTTGGTTTCCTTTTATTTTTGCTGATGGTTTCCTTCACTGTGCAGAAGCTTTTTATTTTGGTGAGGTCCCAGTAGTTCATTTTTGCTTTTGTTTCCCTTGCCTCTGGAGACGTGTTGAGTAAGAAGTTGCTGCGGGCGAGATCAAAGAGGTTTTTGCCTGCTTTCTCCTCGAGGATTTTGATGGCTTCTTGTTTTACATTTAGGTCTTTCATCCATTTTGAGTTTATTTTTGTGTATGGTGTAAGAAAGTGGTCCAGGTTCATTCTTCTGCATGCTGCTGTCCAGGTTTCCCAGCACCACTTGCTGAAGAGACTGTCTTCATTCCATTGGATAGTCTTTCCTGCTTTGTCAAAGATTAGGTAGTAATACATTTGTGAGCTCATTTCTGAGTTCTCCATTCTGTTCCATTGATCTAAGTGTCTGGTTTTGTGCCACCATTATTGAAATTTAATGATAACTACTTGTAAAAACAGAAACAATAGGTTGTCAGCTGAGGGTCTTGTGTCTTAATAAAGAAATTAAAAAGAAAATCAGAAAGTGGACAACAAAGTTCAAATTGTTAGAATCATAAAGGGGTTGAAATAAATATTTGTTCCTGACTTTATCCTTTGGGCTGAAATATCAGGCTATCTTATCCAGTTTGTAGTTTTTACCTTTCACATAGTCATTCTTCTAGAGAAAGTCTGATTTATTTTCCTATAGTTTGGGCAGGTTGTTCTAGGAATGTAGAAAGAGGGAAAAAGAATTAACCTAGTTTGGGTTGAGCCCACAATGGTTGAATTGATGGAATCTAGAGCCAAGCTGTTGGGGTAAGAGAGAAAATAAAGGGAATTAACAAATGGGAAAAAAATGGAAAGAAAAGTTATTTTTGCCCAGAAATTTGAGAAGTAAGTTTTGAATCATAATAAGTGGTTAACTTATTAACTAGTAGTTAACTAGTTAATGTGTAAGAGTTAAGACAGTGGAAGGTGGTCATAAGGGTTAGGGTTAGGGTTAGGAGGTGGTTAGGGTTTGATAATAATGTATAGGTGATAGTAAGATGCAATATTTAGCCATAGATCAATTGTTGAAAATGAGTTTTAAGGATAGAATAAGCCAGGTGCTGTATCAATTGTCCACATGTTCACAAAATCCAGAATGTGAGTAAAATTATTCGTGGGTATTAGCACATGGGACATCCAAAGCTTTGAAACTTCTGTAGGACTAATTTGGGATTTGGCATATGAATAGGAAAGCAAAACAAAACAAAACAAAAAAGACTAACTAGTGTTTTAAAGCGATGGCTAGCTACCAGATGAGTGGTTGGAAGTGGATTTGATACTCTAAGTGAATTGCAGCCAGATGTCTGATCTGTATGTTGTACAGGTATTCGAATATGGAAACCTTCTCCGTGGGTCTTTGCATACTCTTCTGCTGTCTGCTGGTAGGTTTAGTGTCATAGAATTAACCACGAATAAGGAGCTGTCCATGGAGAAGTTTGATAGAGAAGTGATTGTGCTTTTTATGAAAGGCAGATTCCATAAATGACAGGAAAATAATTCCGGAGGAAAAAAGGTCAAAGAACACAAAATCAAAATTAAAATAAAAGATGTAAGCAGAAATGGGTATAGGATCTAAGAGATTATAGGTCCTAAATTAAGCATCTTTCCTTTTTATGGATTGGATTTCCTTTTATGGAAATGGATTTGATTAATCTGTTTTAGATCTGATAGTCAACTTCACTGCCATGTGTTTTTTTTCAACCACACCAGGGGTTTTTACTTCAAGCAATGTCACTTTCATGGCCTGATGGTCTGATGAAGATTGTATTTCCCTAGATAAATAAAAATAAAAATTTTATATGTAAAATATTGAATTCAATTTTACAAATGGCCCTATCCACTCTGTCTAAATTTGAGCTCCATACTATTAAATGTTCATGACACATGCACTCACTTATGTCTCCCAAATATATAGCACCATGTCTGCGCATCATGTGTTTTTATAAACACTTTATTTAAAGAAGAAAGGAACACGTCATTATTGCCAGCCAGGCATTATGCTAATACCAGATTTCATTTTCACAAATATGTGATAATACATTTGTGTTATTGAGATGATTTTTTTGTTTCTTTATTTCATACAAAGTATGTATGTGTTTTTTTTATTTATGAAATAAATACATTTTACTGCCTAACTCAGGAACTGGTTACCCTGCAATCTTATAAATGCAAGCTTTGATGCCTTGCCACTGGAAAACAATATGACTTGCCCCAAAGTTGTCCTCTCTCCTTTTAGGATTATTGATTTCCTTTGGATTTCTGAAGGAACTTTATTTTGTTTTCAGTATATGCCAATCTCCAGGTGTTACTCTTCCAGCTAGTTTGATTTCCTTCCATTTTACATGGTTAGAGGTTTTCAAATTTTTGTTCTTAAAAGAAGAATCAAAGATAAACACATTTGAGTAACTTCCATCACCAACTCAGTAAACTCCCCCTTCCAATACCACCATTATACACTGATTATAGAATGAAGGTACCCTTAAAGTAGTTACCAATATTTGTGAAAACAGTTGATGCCTTGATCCTTGCAGCTTCACAGGTTTAGACAAAAAAAAGAATACAAGAAAGAGCTAGGATAATTAATAATTTGCCAAATGGAAGCTTATATTATAGACAATGAGAAAAAATAATAATGTATGTGAGTAATTTTTATATCTCTCCTGAGTAATGCCACAAACTAATTCATTGAGAAAAAGAAAGGAAGACCTATGTATTGGTATTTATACCTAGCCCAGATGCATATATCAAGAATTCTTCATCAAAACTAGATGTTCACCTTTCCATTAAGATCCTTGTTTTACAGATTTATTGTGAAAGTGTTCATCCATATTCATATATTTAGAAAACAGTATAATGGATCCATATGTGTCCTTCATCTAAGTTCCAGAAGTGTCAGCCTCTGACTAATCGCATTGTTTTGTACACCCAGTCTCATCTGCCTTACCATTATTTAAGGGAAAATGAAATGCAGTATACTGAGTCATGTCTTGAGCCAAACTAACCCATTTCAACCTCATACTGTTCTCTTCCTCTTCCACCTCATAACCCCCCATGATTGTCTCTGTCTTTCATCTTATTTTTTCTCTGTTAGTGTTGCTGCCCTAATGGTTTAATTTAGCAAGAGGACAGATTCAAAGTCAGCACCACATCCAGCTCAGAGAGAAGAAACAGAACAGTGATGCTTCCTGAACTGCCCTTTTTTGCTGTCATCAATGGCTAAGTATGCTGGCTCCATAATGTCTGTGGGTGAGGTCCTGGTGCATGTGAGGACCACTTTTCCTATGCTCTGGCTGTGCGTGTGTCAGTTCCTTTCTAGACGGTTCCAGGTTGGGGGCCACGGTCTTCCAAAAGTGATGATTCCCTTGAACCATGGCCCTGGCATGAAGCATCTGGCTGGTTCTCCTACAGACTGCATTTTGAGGCCAACATCACATTCTCTACATGAAGGTCAAGAAATTTTTTTCTGTCTCAAAACCTCTCAGTGCTTACCTACACAGACCAGAGTGCTCTCCTTGAGGATCAGCTTTTTGTCTCAAAAGACTGCTACTATCACAGTTATGTGGAAGGGGACCCAGAATCCTTGGTTGCCCTCAGTACCTGTTTTGGGGGCTTTCAAGGAGTGTTACAAATAACATTGCTCATGAAATCAAGCCCAAAAGACTTTCTACCACATTTGAACATCTGATGTATAACAGTAAGGAAACACATCCCCACTCATGAGATGTGCATTAACAAATGAAGAAATAGCACAATGGAAGTTTCTAGAGAGTGACAGTTCCACTTTGATGCAGAGTGGGTATAAAGATTGGTAGGCCCACAAGTGGTTTCCTGAACTGACCATCATGATAGACCACAATCAATATGTTTCTGAGGAAAGTAATACCTCACATGTGCCAAAGACAATGTGCCTTGCTATCAGTTATGTAAATCAATTTTTTAAATCACTGGATATTGATGTGATTTTCATAGGAGTTGAGATATGGGCTGGACAAAAACTCCTTCTGATTAATAGCATTAAAGCTCTCCTAGGAGTATTTTGCAAATGGAAGAACGGTGACTTTAGGACCCGCTTGCCTCATGATCTTGCACTTATTTTTGTAAAGAAAGCCTATGGTGTTGATCTGGGCTTGACCCATGTGGGAACAATATATAATATGTGCTTGAATTGTGGAGTCATTGGTTTCATACAAGAAAAGTTGTATGATTTTGCATTTATACTGTCGCTTGAGATAGACCATTCTCTGGGTATGCTGCATGATGATAAAACTTGTAAATGTGGGAATCAGGAGTGCATAATGTTTTCAAGGACAATGACAACAACTAAATTCAGCAACTGCAGTTATGCTGCCTATTGGAACAACATGACAAGAACAGAATGCACACGCCACCAAATGCAGACACAATCTTCCGGTATACATATTGTGGGAACAGTGTGGTTGAAGATGGAGAAGACTGTGACTGTGGCTCCTTAAATCTGTGTACAAAAGATCCATGCTGTCAGTCAAACTGTACTCTGAGTCCTGGGGCTACTTGGGCTCTTGGGCTTTGTTGCACAGATTACATGATCATGCCATCAGGTGACGTGTGTAGAGAACGGGAAAATGAATGTGACCTTCCCGAGCGGAGAGAGGGGAACACTAATCAGTGTCCAGAAGGTGTGTAGATGCAAGATGGAGCCGAATGCACAGGTGGTGGTTACTGCAGAGGTGCAGTATCTATGATGAACAGTGTAGAGAAAATTTTGGCAAAGAGGCTATAAGATAATGAACATCCAAGGTGACGTTTTCAGTAACTGTGGTACAAAAGGTTCTACCTATGTACAGTGTAACATATCAGATATCCTGTGTGGGAGTGTTCAGTGTGAGAATGTGACAGAAATTTCTCTTCTGAGTGATCATTCTAGCGTACATTGGACCCATCCTGATGGTGTCACCTGCTGGGGTACAGACTACCATACAGGGATGACAATACCTCATATCGGTGCCATGATAGATGGTACAGAGTGTGGTAAAGAGCATATCTGCATCCAAAGGAAGTACGTCCACATGTCATATACGCCAAGAACTTATACACCTAAGACCTGCAATATGAATGGGGTCTGCAACAATAGACATCACTGCCACTGCGACCATGAGTGGAACCCTCCTAAGGATGGGGTAGAAGGCTTTGGAGGTAGTAGTGGCAGTGGCCCGCCCTCCCCCCCCCCCCCAAGAAGAACGCAAAGATACAAAAGAAGTTTTGCGTAATGCTACTTGGGCTAATTCCTTTTTTGATTCTATCATGTTTGTTACGTTTACTTTTCCTAAGAAATGAAGAAAAGGATAAGAAAAAAGAGCAGAATGATCCACTTGCACCAACTTCATTAGAGAATCAAAGCCACAGTGCTCATACTTCATTGAAGAAAGAAGAGCCGGGCGTTTCAACTTAACCCAAGAAAGAGGACCAAAAAGTTACTTCAAAAAAGAAACCCAATTCCAAATGAACTTTCCTATGTATTAAGTTTTAGTCACTGGCAACAAAAGTGGTACAGCACGTGTCACAGGTTAATGACAGAAAATCCTCATGATTTTTTATCACTGGGGATCACAAACATTAACCATTAAAAAATTAGCAAAATACATAATCCCTAATATATTTCTACATAGTTTAAGCAATTTTAGTGGTTCGTTTTTCATGGAATTAATCTCTTTGTGTTCCTAAGCAGAAGCACACCACATGGATGGTCTCTCTGCGTGTGTGTGCGCGCGCGTGTGTGTGTGTGTGTGTGCGCGTGTGTGTTTAATTTGCTGTCTCTCACTCCCAAACATCCTTCCTTTTGGTACCTTTCTTTGTCACACAGGGGATGGGGACCTGAAAATTGCATTTCCTCTTTGACAGACTTCTCCCTATCTCCCTATCTCCCTATCCTGGAGGAATTCTAGAAACCTGGGAAATTTTTTGATTGGTCTACATGTCAGTGTTGCTTCATTATAGCCTTCACCTTGGCATCATTGGTAACTTTATTTCTGTATAATATTTCTATAGATATATAGATGATACATAGGTGGTAGGTATAGGTAATAGATGATAGATAGATAACAGATAAACAGAATGTGTGTATATATTCATATATATAGGAATATATTACTATATATATGTGATTTTCAGAACCAACTGGTAGTTTTCAGCCTTAGAGATACTGGCACAGCTATTACATGTCTTACCCTTGAAGTTCTAGATCCCAGGACTTTGAGGCCTCCACCAAATCCCTGAAGTTCAGCACCAGGTTGGCCAACCCTCTTCTCAGAGGTCAGAGCCCTAGAGCCACGGGACCTATTCCGAACGTGTGGGTTCCAATAATGGCACCTCGTCCCTTTGATCTCCAGTCTCAGGTGCAAAACCTGCACTTCCTGTTAGTAAAGCATGGCTGCCTCAGAGGTGGGCTCTTCTTGTGACTGAATTCTGACTGAATAGAGTATTACCTTGCATAACAGACAACGTGGGAAGGCATCTGACATCAGAAGGTTTTGAATTTTCACACCACTGTCTTTACTATCTTGGAGGCATGGTTTATACTTAGATAGAATTACTTCAAACTCTCCAAAGAAAGGAAAATGATACTTGCCAATCGACTTGTTGGTAACTTCACTTGTAAAATAAGATAAAGAAGATATTTACAATTCCAAGTAGGATATATAAGTCTTAGCAGACCATGTTTCCTCTGCAAAGAAAAAAAAAAACTAGAAAATCTAACTTTATTTTAAGAAACATATTTGAAGGACATCAGAATGCTGAGGAAGCAATATGGAATAGATGAACTGAAATTCCAGGCAGGGGGCGCCTGGGTGGCTCAGTTGGTTGAACAACCGACTTCTGCTCAGGTCATGATCTCACAGCTCGTGAGTTCAAACCCCACGTTGGACTCTGTGCTGACAGCTCTGAGCCTGGATCCTGCTTTGGATTCTGTGTCTCCCTCTCTCTCTGCCCCTAACCCACTTGCATTCTGTCTCTGCCTGTCTCAAAAATAAATAAGCATTTTAAAAAATAAAATAAAATAAAATTTCAGGCAGGATAAAACAATTCTAAAAAGCACTGCATCTTGCCAGCCATTTTGTCCTCTGAGCATTTGCTGATGCCAGTTGTGAATTGAGCCTTGGGCTTGGCCCAGGTGGAGCACCTCTGCTGAGGGAAAGAGAAATTCCCAATGTCTTACTTACTACACGGGTTAGATAGACTGTAAACATTAGGCATCAAGGGCCTCTAATTCACAATCAGATTTCCCCCAAGTCACAATGCTTGAGAGCTTCGTGGCATGCTGGTGAGCTCCTCTGAAATTTCTCGAAGGCATAGATCCCCAAAATCATGTTGTATTTTGAGCACAAGCCATATTTTGAACTAACGTTCCTCTCTGAAATGTCATAAAGGTGTCAATTCCCAAAATCATGTTATATTTGAACACAAGACAGCACACGCACTGTGTCTCCATAATACACTTACCTGATTTTTGGTGTTGCATGTGGCAAGATGCTGGAGAGCTGGGTGGTGAACCTCTCGGTGATAGAGCACAACCACTGATAAGTTTTCAGAGTTGCGAAAATAGAATCACAGAATTGAAAGTCCAGCAGGCCCATGCCTGACCAACATAAGGAAAGGAGAATTCCCCAAGATGTACTAAAAACCACTCACCTCTGACCTGGCACAACCCGTGATTAGAGATAGTGATAAGCTCTTCAGCCGATCTTTCTAACAGAGGAAAGAGAGAAAACTCTGAAGGAGTCACTTGGAGTTGCGATGGTTGTTTCATACACAATTCCTGCACACAATGAAACATTACCGTGCATGCTAAGAATCAAAATTCATGATTTATTACTAAGAGAAGAAAAAAGAAAGGGGGAAAAAAAAGAAGAGAGAAACTGTAAGTATGATCCAGATACTGGAGCAAGAATACATGAAAAAAAAATGTGATTGATATATTAAATGCAGAAAAAATCTACAAGATATACAAACGAATGTAGAATATCCTCAGTAATTTGGAATCGATACAAAAGTTTCAAACGGATACCGCAGAACTAACAACTGCAATACATGTTAGATAATTCAGTGGATGGTATGCATAATAGTTTGGACATAGCCGATGACAGAATCACTTATCTGGAAAGGTCAGTGGAAAAATGCCCACACTGCTGTAACACAGAAAAATAAAAGATGAAGTAAAAGGAAGATGTGAATACAAATGATATGCAACAGCTGTTTTTGGCAATTTTTGATTTTAATTTTAGTGTTTATTTATTTTGGGAGAGAGAGAGTGTGTGTGCGTGCCTGGAAAGGACGGAGAGAAAGCAAGAGAAAGAATCAGAAGCAGGCTTCACTCACAGCACAGCACTTGAACCATGACATGGGGTTTGAGCCGTAAGATCATGACCTGAGTGGAAATCAAGAGTCAGAGGCTTAGCTGACTGAGCCACCCAGGTGCCCCAAGTTGTTGGCAAGTTTTTTTAAAGGAAGACATTTTTTGGGGCGTCTGGGTGGCTCAGTAGGTTAAGCATCAGACTTCAGCTCAGGTTATGATCTCATGGTCTGTGAGTTGGAACCCCTGTCTGGCTATATGCTGACAGCTCAGAGTCTGGAGCCGGGTTCAGATTCTGTGTCTCTCTTTCTTCCCCTCCCCTGCTCATGCTCTGTCTCTCAAAAATAAATAAACATTAAAAAAAAATTTTTTTTTTAAAAAGAAAGACTTTTTTTCACAGTGGGTCACTTATTTCTCAGAGGCATGGCTACTTTTTAACTTTCTTGTTTCTTTTCTTTTCTTCAGTTTGGGAGATTTTTAATTACCTATCTTCTTTATTCTGCTTGCTGAAATCTTCTGCTGATATCTTCTACTATTTTTTTTTAATATTATTTGTTTCAGCTCACGATTTTCTATTTGATTCTTATCTATGCATTCTGACTTCTCTTCAATTATATAGCTCATGACAGAACATATGTTTAATTAGAATAGGTGGAGATTTTGTTTCTTTTAGCTCATAGAATATTTTTAAACATAAAATACCTGAGAGATTTAGGGGCACCTGGGTGGCTCAGTCGGTTGAGCGTTGGACTTTGGCTCAGGTCATGATCTCGCAGATGGTAGGTTTTAGCTCCTGCATCAAGTTCCCTTTCAGTGCAGAGTCGGCTTTGGATCCTCTGCCCCCTTCTCTCTCTCTGCCCCTGCCCCGCTTGTGCTTTCTCTCTCAAAAATAAATAAAAACCTTTTTTTTAAAAAAAAGAGAGATTTGGGGCGCCTGGGTGGCGCAGTCGGTTAAGCGTCCGACTTCAGCCAGGTCACGATCTCGCGGTCCGGGAGTTCGAGCCCCGCGTCGGGCTCTGGGCTGATGGCTCAGAGCCTGGAGCCTGTTTCCGATTCTGTGTCTCCCTCTCTCTCTGCCCCTCCCCCGTTCATGCTCTGTCTCTCTCTGTCCCAAAAATAAATAAAAAACGTTGAAAAAAATTAAAAAAAAAAAAAAAGAGAGAGTTAAAAATCAAAATGGTAGGGTGCCTGGGTGGCTTAGCTGTTTAGGCGTCTGCCTTCGGCTCAGGTCATGATCTCATGGTTTGTGAGTTCGCTCCAGAACTCTGAGCTGTCAGCACAGGGCCTGGAGCCAGCTTTGGATTTGGTGTCTCCCTCTCTCTCTGCCCCTTCTCTGCTCACTCTCTGTCTCTCTCTCTCTGTCTCTGTCTCTCTAAATAAATAAATAAATAAATATTAACAAAATTAAAAATCAAAATGGTAAAACTAAACAAAATGGTGAAATCAAACAGAAAAGTCATTTTACAAAATGAAAGTGAATCGATTTATAGATGTGTAAGGGGAAGTTGTACTAAGTGAGTACACAAGGAAGAAGCTGGATACTTAAAATTAAAAGCCATGTACTGGGTGTTGTATGTTAAGTGATAAATTACTAAATCCTACACCTAAAACTAATATTACATTGTATGTTAACTAACTGGAATTTAAATAAAAATTTGAAAGAAAAATACATACATGCATACATACATACTATGGATGAAATAGTGTGACCAATAATAATAATAATAATAATAATAAATCCATCCTTATTTAGCAGGAGCTCTTTATTAATTATTAGTGCCAATATTTTGAAATAAAAAAAGAGGTTGATGGGTTGACTTGGGCAAGCAATTTAGTGTAAAATGCAATTTCTGGAGTGATGTGCTTATCATTTAAATTTTGTTGAAGTACAGGCAACAATCTCCTATTATTCCAGCAATTAATACATCTTATTTACTCTAAATTAATATTAATAAGTCGTTCTTTGTACCACCAGCCAGCAAGATTAACTTTCAGGCAACTTAGTAACATAGTTATGTGATGGAAACTTAGAAAACAATGAGAGAGAAAAGGAAAGCTCAGTATTTCCAATAATTATGATCAAGAGTGTAATTGCTGGGAATTTTTATATGGAGATTTGATAATAATCTCACTATTTGACTTATAGAGAGGCTTACTTCAAAACACAACTGACCAACCAATAGTTTGACCTAAACTTTTTTATTAGTTGTTGTACTAAAATTACAAGAACAGAGTTGTGGGTTTTCATTTTCCATTTTGACATATTGACTCAATTTCCGTAAAGGTGGTTCATGTATTTCCTTTAGGAATGTAACTTCAGTATGTGACTTAGTAACCTCTTTAATGACATGTATTTACTTTTACAGTATTAAGCTTGTGACTTTTGTTTCACTGTGTCAGAATTCTATACTTAAATATACAACCTAATTTTCAAAGTATCATATGAACACTGATTTCTTAAGACAAACTGACACATTCACATTATAGTAAAATCCATATTTCCAGATCATTGTAGAATTAGTTTAGCACATATGTATTAAAAATCACATAAAATTTACATCAATGGGTATGCATAATAAAATGATAGCTAAGAAATGATAGAGGTTAGGTTAGATCACTGAGTTATATAACAGCCGAAAAAAAAGTAAACATTAAAAAGTTAAGTATAGGGGCGCCTGGGTGGCGCAGTCGGTTAAGCGTCCGACTTCAGCCAGGTCACGATCTCGCGGTCCGTGGGTTCGAGCCGCGCGTTGGGCTCTGGGCTGATGGCTCAGAGCCTGGAGCCTGTTTCCGATTCTGTGTCTCCCTCTCTCTCTGCCCCTCCCCCGTTCATGCTCTGTCTCTCTCTGTCCCAAAAATAAATAAACGTTGAAAAAAAAAATTTTTTTAAAAGTTAAGTATATAACCAAGAAACTAGAAATAGATCACTGAAGATACACAAACATAGAAAAGGACATGAATGAAGGTAATTTGGAGTGTTGACAATACGGACTTCATCTTTGGTTCTCCATCTTGTTCCTATCCTCTTTTGGGACTCTGTGTTCCAGGTCCCTTGAAGATTAATATACCTACACCTGAGAAAATGCCTGCCACGCCTGGGATGGAGAAAGGCTTGCTTTGGTCCTCCATAAATTTGTTAATGATAACATAGCTTCTCCCTTTCCTGACTCACACATGGCAGCCAGAGATCTAATTCAAGGTCAGCTATCAGGTGCATGTGAACCCTTTGATCTCACTACAATGTCCTTGTGCGTGTCCCCTTGCTCTAGAAAATCTGTGGGCTGAGGTCCAGACATTGCAGAGAAGAGCTGTGCAGCTCTGTGTCGCTGCCCACCTGATCCTCTCCTTCAGTAAGTTATCCTGAATAAAACTCTGTGTAAACTATATAAAGTCACCTGCTTCATTTTCTGGTCTCAAGGTGCCTTCTCAGTAGGGAGGACCATTTCTCCTCCCCCACCTTCTAACCCATACTATTAACAATTAATGTCTTTTATACTATGAAAATCTTTGGAGATATTGACTAAGGGAAAAATGAAAGACAAAGATGAAAAACTATAGGGAAAAACAATGAAAACAAGACAACCGATGCAAGAGAGACTGATACAATGTTGAAAATAATATGGAAACTTAATATGAATAATTTAAAAACTTAAGTGGACTTTTTTTAAAGTGACAAATACAGAAATAAATTTTAAACTCTGAACAAATTAGAATATATAAAGGAGTTGGATTATTAGAATAAAATCTACCTGTCCCCCAACCGGTAGTCCAAGTAGGGTTTACAGACGTGTCTCCAAATATTCAAGGATTTAAAAAAATCCAAATTCAACACAAATATTTCAAGTTAATATATAATACATGACATCATACACCTCATTTTACACAACTAGCATAAGAGAAGGAAACAATCATGGAAGGATAGTGTGAAGAAACAAAAAGAAAAGTAATTTCTGAAACTATATTGTACGATGAGATAAATAAAGGTTACCAGTAATTTTCTTCCCAAGCCAGTCATGAGCACAAAATTATAAGATATTAAATAGTGGTCTGACTTCCTATGTTTATACCACTTTAATTGGTAAATTTTGTTTATATGCTTAGTTACTTATGGATTTAGATAAACTTTTCGCTTTAAAATAGTTGCAGAGGTAGAAAACTGTTCCACAAAGACTTCAGAGAATTTTGGTAAATCAAATCCTGCACCCAGTTTCTCTTATTGTTGAGTCTGAAATTGTTGTCATACCTCTGTTACAACTAATGAGAACATATTTACACATTCTTATTAACTAATGTCCATACTTGTTACAAATTTCATTCATTTGCATCCAATGTTCTTTTTCTTTCTATTTTTTTCCAGGATTCCATCCAATATACTCTAGTGTTTTTAGTTGCCTTATCTCCTTGGGCTCCTCTTGGCTGGGACTCTTTCTCAGACGTTCTTTATTTTAATGGCAGTGAAATTTTTCAGCAGTACAGTTAAGGTGTTTTGTAAAAGGCACCTTAATTTAGGGATCTCTTTTTGATGGTGAAACAGGGGTTGTGGGTTTTGGAAAGTAAGGCAACACAGAAAAGTAACATTTTTCATCCATCACATCAAGGGTTCCTGCTATCAACACCACCTATCCCTGTGATGTTAGCAATCATCTTGTGGCAAACTTAGTCTTTTTTAGGTTCTTCAATGTAATGTCACCCCCACCTCCATTTCCATATTGAATTATTTGGAAAGAAGTCACTATCTGTAGCCCCAGTTAAGAGCTGGGAGTTGAGAGCAGACGGTCGACATAAAGTATTTGGAATTCTTCTATGTGGGAAAGTGGTCTCTTCTCCCCCTTTTACTGATCTCTTCAGTCATCTATTCATATCATCATGGGCTGATATCTGTTTTACAATATGTTGAAAATGTACACTGTGTTCAGGTGTGACCTCTGAACCTCTGAAAGCAGACTTTCAGTTAGTTCCTATGTCCCTTTGACATTCCAGCATGTTGTTTTTTGGGAACTTCTTCATGTCCTGGCACTACAAGAAGCTCCAAGCTCATATTGTATATTTAAGGCAAAAAGTTAAACATTATTGATTAACAGATAACATAGCTGTTTTCACAGCAAATCCCAAGGGCTCCTTCAAATACACACATTTAAAGTAAAACGTATATTTAGTCAGTGGTAGGGCACTATGTAAATTTACAAAGTGAATTACATTTTTACACCGGTACCAGTTAGTTAGAAAATAAATTACATGCACAATCATATGCGCAATATGAAAACACCATAGGTATTTAACCAAATATATGCAATATCTCTCTCTGGGGAACAAGAAGGTATTACTGAAATATCTTTAAAAAGAACTAGATAAATGAAGATACATATCATGTTCACGGATATAAAGACTCAGTATTTCTAAGATAACCAACAAGTCTTCCCAAATTGATGTACAGTCAATGCAAGTCCAATCAACATTCTTTCAGGCTGTGTGTGTGATGTAGTGGGGGTGACTGGTTGATTTTAAAATTTATATGAAATTTCAGAGTATCTACAATATCCGCAACAATATTTGTAAAGTACAATGCTGGCATAGTAACACTACCTGTTTTCAGACTTGCTACAGTGCTTTAGTAATCAAGACATTATACTGCTGGTGGAATGTTCAACAGCTAGATCAATGAAGAGCACGAAGACTCTGGAAATAGGACAATATTTATATGGCCATTCATTTTTCAGTAACAAAAATGGAGAAAATAAAATATTAAAAAAAAATTTTTTTTTAATGTTTACTTATTCTCGAGACAGAGACAGAGTGTGAACAGGGGAGGGGCAGAGAGAGAGGGAGACACAGAATCTGAAACAGGCTCCAGGCTCTGAGCTGTCAGCACAAGAGCCTGATGCAGGGCTCGAACCCACACACCGCGAGATCATGACCTGAGCTGAAGTCAGACGCTTAACCGACTGAGCCACCCAGGTACCCTGAAAATCAAATCTTTTAAAGAGATGATGTTGAAATTCATGTATATCTGTATAGAATAAAAGGAACCTTAACTTCTACCTTACAAAATACCAAAAACGATTGAGATGGGGTGTGCCCTGAATAAAAACAAAACTGATACAAGTTTTTGCAGAAAACACAGTAAAGTGTCTTCCTGACTGAAGCACACAAAGATTTCATAGACTACAGAAAAGAAAAAAGTATTAAAAATTGATAAATAAGACTCATCAAAAGTAAAAAATTTCTCACTACACAAAGTCACTGCTAAGAAAATGAAACCGATGGCTAAAATTTACAAATATTAACAAAAATGTGGAACCATCAGAACTTTCAGTCATTATTGGTAGAAAAGTGAAAATGGTATAAGATACTATAGGAAAAATTCTGGCTATTTCTTTTTAAAACTATCATCCAGTGATTCCTCTCATGTGATGATTCATAGTATTTGAGTTAAACAAATTTGGAGGGAAAATGTAGTTATGATTTTGTGAGAATAAAGTAAGGAAAATAAATTACTATTATAAAGTCCTTTTCAAAATTTCAGAAACATGATTTAATTTTGAAAAAAAAAAAGGTTTGGGGCGCCTGGGTGGCTCAGTCGGTTAAGCCTCCGACTTCGGCTCAGGTCATGATCTCGCGGTCCGTGAGTTCAAGCCCTGCGTCAGGCTCTGGGCTGATGGCTCAGAGCCTGGAGCCTGCTTCTGATTCTGTGTCTCCCTCTCTCTCTGCCCCTCCCCCATTCATGCTCTGTCTCTCTCTGTCTCAAAAATAAATAAACGTTAAAAAAAAAAAAAAGGTTTGAAAGCTCTGACTATTTAGAACCATCTCAGAGCTAAACCTACTTGTTGGTATTTAATAATGAACTAACTACTTGCAAATTCATGCAAATAAATATAGCACAATTAAATTTTCTGTCAGACTCATGCCACAGTATTCAGATAAGCAATATTTATAATAGCACACATACAAAGGCTAAAAAACACTTACTAAAACTTGGGCTTTTCCTTTTATTCTTGCCTACATAAAATAGGCAATCTCTAAAAAGTTATAAAATTTCTTAAGTCATTTCTAAATCTCTAAATATTTATTTAAAAAACAAAATAAAATCACAGGAATAACTAATCACAACTTTTCATATCTGTATCAGAAGTCCTTTTCCAGAAGTTGTCATAAGGATATTTATTATTTGGAAGTAAATGGAGAAAGGTAAGTGGTAGCAAAGTGAACTGTTAGATTCTCATGAGGCTAGTTTGTTGGTATAGTTGGATAAAATAAGGTCATAAATCCTACTGATCTGAAAACAGCTTTTACATTTAACAAGATATTGTTCTATTTAAAGCTAACCTGAATCCCATTACTTACCTTTTTTTTATTCTAAATAAGAATAAGAATAAATTCAGCTCTCTAAATCTTTGAATATGATTACTAAATAATGCCTTATATTATGAACTGTACTGAAAACTATACAGTTTTTAAGAAGTGACTTTTTTCATCTTTGCTTCAATACATTTAAATAGGCATCCCCAAATGTGCTTTATTTTATAAAATCTCACTCTTCAAAATGTTTTATAAATCAATCAATAATAGTTGTGAGTTAATAAGAGAATTTTTCTTTATCTGGTCGTTGCATTAAGGATTATACCTTACGATTTCAGACTGATGTGTAAAAAAAAAAAATTCTGGGGGCTCCTGGGTGGGTGTCTCAGTTGGTTAAGCATCTGACTTAGGCTCAGGTCAAGATCTCATGGTTGACGAGTTTAAGCCCCAAATCGGGCTCTGTCCTGACAACTCAGAGCCTGGAGCCTGCTTGGGATTCTGTATCTCCCTCTCTCTCCACCCCTCCCCACTCACACTCTCTCTCTCTCAAAGAAATAAACTTCAAGAAAGATTTTTTTAAATCCCAGTGCATTAAATGATGGCACATTCTGTTCCTGCATTCACCAATCACTTTCTTCCTTTCCCTTTTTTATATCTTGTACACCAACTAAATATTTTAGGTGGTAAATTATATATATCTCTTATATTAATATTATATATGTTATAATACTAATATTATAATACATATGTATTTATATACTTCCAACAAGACCAAACTTAATGAACTCAAAACACTGTATTTAAATTAGCTTTCTGTATCCTTAAAAAATTGGTTAATTTATGCTGGGAATTTCAAAACCTGGAAAATTAAAAATTGGTTAAATATTATTGGAAAAGAATTTTTACAAAACTGTTTTATTTTATAACATATTCCAAGTATTCCATTTTCCTTTCTAAATTGGCAACGGTAAATTAAGCAAAATCAATACTGTGCATAATTCACATTAAATCGATTTGCTCAAAGCACTGAAGAGGTCATTTCAAGTTAATGCTTCGAGGGCGCCTTGATGGCTCAGTCAATGGCTCAGTCAGTTAAGCTCCAACTCAGGTTATGATCCCAGGGTCATGGGATTGGACCCCACATGGGGCTTCATGCTGGGCATGGACTGACTGTGTGAAAGATTCTCTTTCCCTCTCTCCCTGACCCTCCCCTCCCCCCACTCTCTAAAAAAAGAAAAAAAAAAGTTGATGGTTCCGGCTCACTTCCACAGCACATTGCTAGAATTACAAGAATACTGAAGAGATTAGCATGGTTTCTGTGCAGGAGTTGATTCATCAGCTTCTTCTTATCTTTTTAATTAAAATTGTTTTGATGTTTGTTTTTGAGACAGAGAGACAGAGCATGAACAGGGGAGGGGCAGAGAAAGAGGGAGACACAGAATCTGAAGGAGGCTCTAGGCTCCCAGCTGTCAGCACAGAGCCCAAGGGGGGGCTCGAACTCACAGACCGTGAGACCATGACCTGGGCTGAAGTCGGTTGTTTAACTGACTGAGCCACCCAGGTGCCCCTCATCAGCTTCTTCTTATCTAAATGATGCAAGAGGGTACCATCTAAACTTCAGCTGCTGTGAATATAAATCAAATGACTTAACAAGTATACATTTAAAGTTGAACTTTTAAGGTGTGCCTGGGTGACTCAGTTGGGTAAGCGTCCCACTTTTGATTTTGGCTCAGGTCATGATCCCAGGGTTGTGGGATGGAGCTTTGCATCAGGGTCCACACTGAGTGTGGAACTTGCTTGGGATTCTTTCTCTCTCCCTCTCCCTCTGCCCCTCCCTAGCTCATGCTCTCTAAATAAATAAACAAACAAGTAACAAAAAACGTTAAATTGAACTTTTAAATCAACTATACTGGAACAGTATACAGCAAAATGATTAGACAAATGTTGAAACATTTGGAACCTACTAATGGATTCTTGAAAGTATCTTCTAACAAGCAACTGTTGTTGCATTTCTGCCACTTATCACAGAAATCCACCAAGGACTAACAAAATAACACCAATAGAATATTTGCCATTGACAAAAGAATTTCCCCCTTGCCTCCATTAGCATTATATTGTGAACAAGTGGGATATGCTTGAAAACAAGAGAGAGTCAGAACATTAAAAAAAAAAAAAAATTAGAGGGGCACCTGGGTGGCTCAGTGAGTTGAGCCTCGGACTTTGGCTCAGGTCATGACCTCGGGTTTGTGAGTTTGAGCCCCGCGTCGGGCTCTGTGCTGACAGCTCAGAGCCTGGAGCCTGCTTCAGATTCTGTCTCTCTCTCTCTGCCCCTCCCCCATTCACACTCTGTCTCTCTCTCCTTCAAAAATAAATAAACATTAAAATTTTTTTTTTAATTAGAAACTAAAAAGCAACTGAGTACTAGCATCCTACGTCTACTTTAGAAACCCTATTTCAGTATTCCCTGGAAGTGTTGGAACATTTATTTTTATTAAAGTATTTTAAAATTTAACTTCTTATTGAGTCAAACTTACATATAGCAAAATTCCCTCATTGTAAATATACATATATATTTTTTTTATTTTTAGTAAATTTATGGAGTCATGCAATTTTGACTATGATCCAGTTCTAGAATATTCCCATCATCTCAAAAAGCTTTCACATGCTTATGTGAAGTTTATTCTGTTCTGGCCTCCCTTCTGAGGCAACCATTAATTCTAAAATTACCTTTGCTTGTCACTTCATATTATGGAACCCCCTTATGTGTAGCCATTTGTTTCTGGTTTCTTCCATTTAAAATAAAGTTTTTGAGGTTTATATTGTAAAATGTATTAGCATTTCATTTTTTTACCGGCAAATAGTATTCCATTGTATGGATGTACCATATTTTGGTTATCCCTTCACTGGTTCATAAACAATACATGGCTTCTAGGTGTTAGCTACTGTGTATATTTCTCCCAAGAATTTCAAGTACATGTCTTTGTGTGGGCATGTTTTTATTTTCCTTAGTTCATATGGTAAGTTTATGTGTAACTTTTAAGAAAACTATCTCACTAACTTCCCTAAGGGTCTGTAACACATGACGTTCCCACAAGTAATGTGTGGTAGTTTCAGTTTCTCGACATCTTTACCCACACTGAATATTTCCTTTTTTATTATAGCATTTCTAGTGGATTTAGTGATATTTCTTTGTGGTTTTCATTTGCATTTCCCTAATGGATGACAATGCTGAGAACCTTTCCAATTTCCTGTGAGCTATTCATATATTTTCTTTAGTACATTGTCTGTAAAAATGTTTTTTCTGGCTTTTTTTGTTGGATTTTCATCTTTGTATTAACAATTCTTAAGAATTCTTCATATATTTTGAATACAGCCTTTTACAGATGTGTGATGAGCAAATGTTGTCTCCCAGTCCGTAGGTCTTTTCTCTTTAATGATTTCTTTTAAAGCATATAGGTTTTCATTTTGATGAGCCCTAATTTTTTCCTTCTATGAGTCATGCCTCTGCCTTCATCTAAAACTATTTGCCAAAAAATAAAGGTAACAAAGACATTCTCCTCTGTTTTTTCTCTTAGAAGTTAAAGTAGATTTTTTTCCTTACATTTATGTCTTTAATCTCATTCTGAGTTAATTGTCAGATGGTTTAAGTTCTTTTTTTCCATGCACATGGTGAGCCAGTAGTCCAAACAAAAATTGTAGAAAAGACACATCTATGCCCCCTAGAATTAGCTGGGCATATTTTTGGAAAAGTAATCAAGCATTTATGTGAGAAATAATGAATTTATCCTCAAATCTGTCCCAATGAGTCTACATCCATCTCTTGTCTTTATTCTTTTTTTTTTTAATTTTTTAACATTTATTTATTATTGAGAGACAGAGAGAGACAGAGTATGAGTATGGGAGGGGCAGAGAGAGAGGAGACACAGAATCTGAAGCAGGCTCCAGGCTCTGAGCTGTCAGCACAGAGCCCGACGCGGGGCTTGAACCCATGAACTGTGAGATCATGACCTGAGCTGAAGTTGGATGCTTAACCGACTGAGCCACCCAGGTGCCCCTCTTGTCTTTTATTCTGGTCATCTGGCTAAAGTTTGTCACTTTTGTTAATCTTTTTAAATTACCCACTTCTAATTTCATTTATTTTTGTCTATTTTTTCTGTCTTCTATTTTATTATCCTTTCGTCTTTATTATCTCCTTTCTTCAGCTTGGTTTATGCTCAGCTTGTTCTTCTTTTGCTTTGTTTTTAATATAAGTTATTGATATAATCTGTTTTCTGCTAGCCCTGATTTAGTACATCCATAAACCTGATATGTTGGTTTGGGCTTTTTTATTCAATTTCACTCAGTTCAAATTCTTTTCTGATGCCCTTTTGTGATATGTTTTTCAACCATGGGGTTGCTTAAAAGTGTGTGGTTTGTTTCCAAATATTGTAATGATTATCTCTACCATGAATATGTTACACAGTTAAATAGATGAATAAGAGGGTTTGGATAGGATGTCATTATTAAGTTCCTTTTCACATCTCTTTGCTAAAAATGTATTATTCTAAGTATATATTTGAGGGGTGCCTGGGTGGCTCAGTCAGTTAAGCATCTGACTTTGGCTCAGGTCATGATCTCGCACTTTCTGAGTTTGATCCCGGAGTTGAGCTCTGTGCTGACAGCTCAGAGCCTGGCGCCTGCTTCGGATTCTGTGTCTCCACTCTCTCTGCCCCTCCCCTGCTCGCATTCTGTCTCTGTCTCTCAAAATAAACTTTAGAAAAAAATTTAAATATATGTTTGAGTAGTTCCCTTTTTATTTAAAAAATTATGTAATTTTATAGTCATTTAATAAATGACAGTGGATTCTTTGTACTTTCTATTGCATTTATATATATTAGACTGTGATCACGAATCATTCCTAGAACTTATTAATATAAATTTGCTATTGAAAAAAACTGAAAAGAAAAAATGAGGGAAAATAAAGCTAATAATATATATGCTAATGACATATTAAAGGTATCTTTCCCAAAATATGATATCTGAAATGTTTAATATTATACAGACAAATTGTCTTCCATATCAAGCATCTCACTACTATATTTTGTGAACCATGAATCCAAGAAAGAGTTAAGAAGTAGTATTACCTCACTTCTGAAACCATGTCAAATACCTCACTTCTGAAACCATGGACTGTTTCATCAGGATAGGACAAAATAAATCCCTACTGCTGATCTGGAATAAATAAATCATATTCTGTGTTGTTAGGAGATGAGGAATGAAGAAAGCATGGAGATATATATAGATATAGATATAGATATACAGATATATATGTGTGTGACAGAACTCTGTTTAGTCTTAGTCCAGAGGGAAATATGGTACACAGTTACTATACAAAGGTGAAAAATAATTTTATTTTCCTTGATGTCTACTTGAAGAAAGACTTATGCTTGTCTATGGCGGAAATCAACATGAAAGTCATCATCAGTTTGTTACACATGTCAACAAGCAAATATTCTACTTTATGTAAATATACTTCAGTATTTTTAATTTTTTAGGAGAAATATATAAGCATAAACCAAATAAAGCTAAATGGAGAAATAAACCAGTAGTATCAGCTGCATCAAATCTCAAAACTTGATATGAACTGTATATTGTCCTGTTCATAATTACAATCACTTAAAGAACTCAGAAGAATTTATTGTCCATATATTCTATGAAGAAAGCAAAGATCTATTGCATATATCAAGTGTATAGGTTCAAAATTTAAAGGCCAAAATGCATTCACCATAAGCCTTTACTGCTTCATACTTTTGGATCTGTCCATACACAATGTTTTTGGAAAACACCCAAGAGTTTAGCTTTGTCACATACGTTGATTATTCTACTATCAACATTATTGTTCATTCACTTCTCTCCATTTTAAATACTCTGCAGTAGACATTACATGGTTCTGCCTAACAGAACTTCATTAAAGGCTTTACTGTATGGCACTTCCTGTTAGAAACATTAGGTTCTTACCTCTTTTGGTCGGGACAAAGAAAACATACTCATACTAGGTCCTAAAACACATCATCATCTAGCCTCGTGATGTACAGCGAAGAACTTTAAGTCACTGCTGTCACCCAGAAGCTTCCCCCACCCAATCTGCATTGATATTTAATGAGTATTCTCTCCTTGCACTTAGGCACGCGCCTTCGCTTCAGGATGAAGTTCTCTGCGGCCACATTGACTGTTGCTTCCACAACATCTGCACATATTGCATTTAGTCATCTCTTTCATCTTGTTAATAGAATTTTACTTCTGCTTTTTACTTAATGTTCAGAAATATTTGCTCTAAACCTCTAAAGAGATATTTTATTTATTGTGGCATATAGTCCCCAACTTGGAGAATGTGCCCGCAGATAAATCCCTCCAAACCCATATTTTGAAAAATGGGAGTGAAGTGGGTATATGAAAATGAGTTAGGACTGTAGAATCAGTCCATTTATAATACCTTGTCTTTGCGCACAGCTTTCTCAGCACTTTGCATATAATGGTTGTCGCAGTAGTATCAGTAGTAATGACGACAGCAAACAGTTATTGGCGCTAACTGCTGTCCTGAGTGTGAATCTTACCTCTCATAAAAACCTGTTAAGTGGATGAAAACACTACAGCATACACATCTTAGGTAACTAGTTCAGGAAATCTGGCATCAGATTTCATTTTTATCACAATATCAATCCTCCACCAAAAGTAGACTTGCTTGAGTAAAATACTTAGTTGACTTTTATTTTTATTTTTTTTAATTTTGTTTAATGTTTATTTATTTTTGAAACAGAGAGAGACAGAGCACGAACGGGGGAGGGTCAGAGAGAGGGAGACACAGAATCTGAAACAGGCTCCAGGCTCTGAGCTGTCAGCACAGAGTCCGCGCGGGGCTCGAACTCACGGACCTGGAGATCATGACCTGAGCCGAAGTCGGACGCTTAACCGACTGAACCACCCAGGCGCCCCCTTAGTTGACTTTTAAATGAAAGTTCTTTAACAAATAAAAATTGCTTGCATTTGTTTTTCCATATCTGTAAACAAATGTGTTGCAAATCAGCAATGCCGAATATGGAAGACTGATCTATCTTTCTCGTTGGGTAATTATATTTCTCCTTTCTTCACACTCTCCTCTAACACACGTAATGTTTAAGCTTTTTACTCTTTAGATCAATTACAAGAGCTTCATACATAATAACTGATTTTGTATTAATATGAAAATTAATTGTACTATCACAACAAGGAAGACCATCTTTCCCAAAACTTCTAACTAACTCACCAGAAAGTACTTACATCACAATTTTGTTTCACTATGTTGTGAATATCCTTATTTTTTTTAATGTTTTATTTATTTTTGAGACAGAAAGAGGCAGAGCATGGGCAGGGAGAGCAGGCAGAGCAAGGGGCAGAGAGAGAGGGAGATACAGAATCCGAAGCAGGCTCCAGGCTCTGAGCTGTCAGCACGGAGCCTGACACAGGGATCTAACTCACAAACCACGAGATCATGACCTGAGCTGAAGTCAGTTGCTTAACTGACTAAGCCACCCAGGCACCCCGTGAATATCGTTAAAAGATACACTACTAATGATCATTTATTGAGTATCCCCTCTGTAGTGAACATATGGCTAAGGAATGTTTCAGTACAGCGAATGGACTGTTACTTCACAGCTTCCTTGTATGATCAGCCGAGTATCTCAGAGTATTGTTTAAACCTATTCAGCTACTGAATTTCATCCATTTGGATATAATACCCCACAGACTTTCATGCCCAGTGTCGGTCCTACTTCTGCTTTCAGGTATTTGGTGTTCAGAGACTGTAAAGGTTAACATTTTATTTATTTATTTTTAAATATTTATTTAGTTTTGAGGGGGGCTGGGCAGAGGAGCAGAGAGAGAAAGGAGGAGACAGAATCTGAAGCAGGGCTGTAGCTGTCAGCACAGAGCCCAGCACAGGGCTCGAACTCATGAACTGTGAGATCGTGCCCTGAGCCGAAGTTTGACACTTAACAGACTGTGCTGCCCAAGTGCCCCTAAAGCTTAGTAACACTCTAGAGACTTCCAGCTATAAATGCTTACCTGTTGCAGCAGTTTCTGTCTATCTAGGAGTAAAAAACAAAGCGTCAGTAATCAGACATTTCTCTTTGTTCCCCGATCTATCTAAAAGGAAAAGGAGGCGTGCTTGACTGGCTCAGTCCATAGAGCATGTGACTCTTGATCTCAGGGTTCTGAATTCAAGCCTCACATTGGGCATAGAAATTACTTAAAAATAAAATCTTAAAAAGAAGGAAAGAAAGGGAAATGACTATGTTCAAGATTATTTAGCAACCTGTTATCATTTAGCAGGTAGAAGACTATTTTGAGTGTCCACAAGATGTATTTATTCACAATTTTTAAGAATTATTTTTGAGATTTTCCCACTTTGCACTGTATTTTCAGACATGGCATGAAATTCAAGGATAGCGAGGTCAACGTGAGTTTCAAATGACATGATATAAGATGCAAGCTGTTTGGGCCTGACAATGGCTTCTGGAACTGAATTTATGAACTCTTGACTTTAATTGTTTATTGCTTTAGATCACAGCTCTTCCTCCTTGGATTACCTCTTAATTGGTACGGAAGCTGATAATCACAGCAGTTCTTTGGAATCCTTTCATCAAAGGTATTCATGCAGAAACTTAAAATACATCCAAAACTATCTATCTGAAAATCTGCATACAGATTGTTTTCTGCCTCAATTAGAGTCCAGCTCAGATGGCTAATGTCCTTTGTGACAGCTGTAAAAGGATTAGCCCTCTACCATCCACACAAAATGACAAGGCATCCTTTTAAAGTTCAAGTTCTGCCTCGCTAAACACCTGCATCTCATGTGCTGTAATTTGCACTCTGAAGTGTTGCTTCCTTTTTCTTTAACTAGAGAATTTGCGTGTGAGTTTTTGGTGATTAGTGGTTCTTGGGGGTTTTTTTATTATTATTATTTCTAATTAGCACATTTTATTTATTTTTATCTAAATAAAAGGGATTTAATTGGCAGATCCCTCAACATTCTTGTTCAAAACATTTTAGTTGATCTGCCAGCTTTTGGCAATGTCTGATTTAGGGTGAGAGTCTCAGAATATGTAACTAGAAAGCTTGGGAGAAGGGCGAGTCCTTTAGAGGGTAACAGACACTGAAATTATAGTTTTCGTGGACACCTCAACAAGCTATTTATTGCAAATCCTAACCATTTTGTTTTAAGTTTCTTTAACGTTTTTTAAATTTATTTTTGAGAGATAGAGACAGAGCATGAACAGGGGAGGGGCAGAGAGAGAGGGAGACAAAGAATCTGACTTAGGCTCCAGGCTCTGAGCTGTCAACACAGAGCCTGACACGGGGCTTGAACCCACAAACTATGAGATCGTGACCTGAGCCAAAGTCCGACATTTAACCGACTGAGTTACCCAGGCGTCCCTACACATCCTAAACTTCTGAACACTTCTATGGATTATTTTAAATTACCTCACCTTTCAGTAGGACATTTGAAGGAGTTTATCAACTAACTCACTGCTTCTTCTCATCTCTGGCTAGATTTCTAATAAAATATCTGAGATGTTATATTTTGTTTGGCTTCATGACAGATTTCTCTATTCATCCAAATGAATGCATATCAAAGTGTTAAATGTGAAAAATGTGTAAAAGAGTACTGAGAATTTATTGTGGGTTTTCACATTTTCAAGCACTTTATTGGGTTGAAATGATAAAAAACCATGACGTGGTTATTGAACCATTGACTCAAGTTCCAAAATTACACTTCTATTTTATTCTTTGTGTCGCCTGTGTAAGTTGTCTGCAGATAACACTCCTTCTTTGCCAGATGGTTTCCTGCCAACTGGGGGCGCTCCAGACGGTAGGTCGTCAGGGAAGGTGACTATCGCTCCCTGTGCTTTCTGCTTCTGCTTCATTCTAGCAATTTCCCTTAGTCCTGGGAGTGGTAATGGGTTCTAGTAGCACTTGCCCCATCTTCCCTTTCTATGTCTTTCCAGAAGAATGTTATTTTACACCTTCTCTAAAGTACCAGCTTTTGGAGTCAGAAAACACAGTCATCATTTCTTTGTTAAATCAGTAGTATCTTTCATCGTAAAAATGTACTAAGTCAAAATTATATTTTGAGTGAAGAAAGAAGGAAGAAAGGAATTAAGGAAGGGAGGGAGAGAGGGAAGGAAGGAAAGAAGGAAGGTTAGACGGAAGGAAGGGAGGGAGAGAGGGAAGAAAGGAAAGAAGGAAGGTTAGACGGAAGGAAGGGAGGGAGGAAGGGAGGAAGGAAAAAGAAGAATGAAAGTGTAATGTGATTTGGTTTGCTTTTGCTTTGGTTTTGGTTTTCCAGCTGGAAATGGGAACCAGTTGGATATCCATAGAATTAATCTTTTAAATAAACTGATCTATTTCATTTCTTTTATGTTATAATGCATGTAATTTTAAAGGGTGTTAAGTCATTCAAGAGAATTCATTTGTTAGATTTCTGGAAGGTTTAACTAAACATGGATCTTCCTCGTGGGGTTGCATAATAATAAACTCATCGTAAGTTAAAAATATCCTAAGTTGAAATGTGATTAACACACCTAACTTATAGAGCACCATAGCTTAGCCTAGCCTACCTTAAATGTTCTCAGAACACTTAGATTAGACTGTAGTTGGACAAAATCATCTACCACAGAGCCTATTTGATAATAAAGTGTGGAATATTTAGTGAAGACTGCATTTAAAGTGAATAACAGAATGGTTATACGGATGCAGAATGGTTCTAAGTGTTATCAGTTCTTTACCCTTGAAATCGCATGGCTGAGAAGGAGTTGCAGCTCACTACCACAAGCCGGCAACACAAGAAAATGTCATATCACATATTCCTAGCCCAGGAAAAGGTCACAATTCTTTCTTCGGCGCCTGAGTGGCTCAGTCATTCAGCATCTGACTTCGGCTCAGGTCACAATCTCACAGTTTATGAGTTCGAGTCCCACATTTGGTGATCTCGAGCCCTGCTTCGGGTAAGCATGAACGCTTCCCCCCACCCACCCCGCCGTCAGGTGAGTCACATTGGTCTCTCTCTCTCTCTCTCTCTCTCTCTCTGACCCTCATGGGATTCTCTCTCTCTGTCTCCTTTCTCTGCCCCTAACTTGCGCGCGCTCTCTCAAAGAATAGAAAAAAGTAAAATATCTATTGAATGGGTATTGCTTTTGCACAATTGAAGAGTCAAACAATTGTAAGTTGACTCGTGGTAAGTCAGGGACAATCTGTATAACACACTAAATATTAAATTTGAGATATAGTTTTTTTAAATATCTATTAGTGTTTAGTTTCATTGATTGTGTAAGCACTATAAAGTATTTAGAGAAATATTACTTTTCTATTGATACCAAAGTTGGGAATTATTGTGTGTGTGGAATTTTACCCCAAATAAATATAAAGCATTGTAAAACACTTAAAAAAAAAACTTATCTGTGGTCTTCACTAATGAGTAAAAAAGAATATTTACAACTTATAAATTTATGCCTCTGTAAATTAAGTTCACAAAGAAACAAATGTAGCCAATGAAAAATAAAATATAAACATTCTAATTGAGTTTGATTTTAGACTCAGATAATATATGTTACTATACTAATATTAAGCAGAGAATGGCTTTCATATTAAAAACAGTCATAGCAAACACTAGGATTTGTTAGGTATTTATGATAAATCAATATTCTAGACACTTTGCTTACAGAGACTTTTTGGCCTCAAAAAAGTTATTCAGGGTAAGTATAACTTTTATTCCCATTTTTCAGATGAGGAAACTAAGACACAGAGCTATTTCACTGCTTACTCATGGATCATACATTACTCTGTTTAAATGAGTTGTTCCATTTTCAAATAAAGACATAAAAGTTCTCTCCTAATCAAAAACTCTGCTTTGAATTGTTAACATTTTTTTTAAATTTTTTTTTAAGGTTTATTTATTTTTGGGACAGAGAGAGACAGAGCATGAATGGGGGAGGGGCAGAGAGAGAGGGAGACACAGAATCGGAAACAGGCTCCAGGCTCCAAGCCATCAGCCCAGAGCCTGACGCGGGGCTCGAACTCACGGACCGCGAGATCGTGACCTGAGCTGAAGTTGGATGCTTAACCGACTGAGCCACACAGGCACCCCTGTTAACCTTTTTATAAATTACCTGTGTTCTCCTAAACCAGACAGCTTCTAAGTAGAAAGATAACTCATTTAGATACTATTATATGTACAATGAACAGTTTTTATAAAACATTTATAGATCTCTGAGAACATAGAAACTCTTTGGATTTCATGTACATGTAAATTTATATAAAATTAACAACCTTAGGGGCACCTGGGTGGCGCAGTCGGTTAAGCGTCCGACTTCAGCCAGGTCACAATCTCGCGGTCCCGCGGTCCGTGGGTTCGAGCCCTGCGTCGGGCTCTGGGCTGATGGCTCAGAGCCTGGAGCCTGTTTCCGATTCTGTGTCTCCCTCTCTCTCTGCCCCTCCCCCGTTCATGCTCTGTCTCTCTCTGTCCCAAAAATAAATAAAAAATAAAATAAAATAAATAAATAAATAAAATAAAATTAACAAACTTAAACGTTATACGTTGCAAGAAAATCCATAGTCCCTGACTTTCAATAGTAAAGACCATATTTATGCAATGTACTTATAATAGTTTTCTACTGTTGCATAACAAATTTTGCAAAAGTAGTAGCTTAAAACAACACACTTTTTTTTTTTTTTTTTACTGAAGTCTGAAATGGGTTTGCCCTGGGGCTGAACTCAAGAGCGCTGCTCCCTCTGCAACTCTAGGGGAGTCCATTCCTTTGTCTTTTCCAGCTTCTAGGAATCATTAGCACTCCCAGGCTTTTTGACCCATCCCTGCCTCTTCAAAGCCAGTAATGAAGTTCTTCCAATCTCTCTCTTACTCTGACCCCATATTCTGTGGTCACGTCTCTTCTCTGATTCTGAACCCCCTGCTTTCCTCCTATGAAGACCTTGGTGATTACACTGAATATCCTGGCTAATGCAGGATAATCTTCCTATCTCAAGACCCTTAACTTAATCATATCTGCAAAATCCTTTTGTTGTGTAAAGTAGCACAGGCACAGGTTTGGGGATTAGGACATGGACATCTTTCAGGGTGAATTTTTATGTCTATCAGCAACGAATGTTAATTCACTGATTTCGCAAATACTTACTGAGCCCTAAACATGTCCCCGGCATTATTCTGGGTATGGGAATAGCACCAAACAAAAGGTCAAATTCTGTCCCCTCCTGGAGTTTACAGTCAGGTGAGGAAGGCGGAAACTAAGCAAAACTAAATACCAAATACGTAATACATCAGATGGTGATAGTGTTCTGAAGAAAAGTTACATGGCGGAGTACAGAGAGTTAAGAGGATTCCATTGTAAATATAGATAGATATAGATATATCTATATAAATATAGATATGGATAATTATCTAAATTGTCTCACAAGCAAAAATCCCAAGGTACCAAGGGCTTCAGGCAGGAGGACATCAGGTGTGTGAGTGGCCACACAGTGAAAAAAGGTGAGAGTAACAGGACACGAGGTATGGGGAATAAATAGGGATATTTATTTAATAAATAGGGAGCCGGACTTTGCAGCACACCTCGGTGAGTTTGCCTAGTTAGTGGGGATTCTCAGTGAAATGACATCTTGGTAATAAGCAGTATTGTAACAAAGATGGCTTGGATTTTAGCAGGTCTGTTATGGCTGTTGTTATGAAAACAGAGGAAGGAAGAAGATAAATTGAAGACTAGAGACCAGTAAAATAATCCAAGATAGGGACACCGTAAGTTGAAAATGAAAAGAGAAGAGAGGCAGAGAGAAGAGAGGAGCGTGTGTGTGTGTGTGTGTGTGTGCGCGCGTATTTGGTGACAGAGGCTCAGATGCTAGAGTCTGGATCAAGAGCTCATCTGTAATTGTTAGGTATATATATATCCATTATTGTTACAAGCAACTTAATCATGTGAATTGTTTATTGAAATGATTTCAATAAATTAAATTTTTCCTCCTACAGAGCTTAACATTTTTTTTGCCAAGTATTAAAAGTTAACAAATTAAAAGGCTCTATTTCACTCTATTTTTGGCATCATGTTTTCAAATTATTAGGCCATTTAATAATTTTTCTACTTGTGTCTATGTTGCGATATGTTTTGTGTCAAACAGTATATCACTTCAGTTTCTATAAAACAGTCTACATTTTTTTGTCAATTTCATTTATTTAGCTTATTGGCTTTCATTTTGATGGGGTGTCAAATTTTTGATTTTAATAGCTAAATATTGTTTTTTTTGTAAAACTAAAAATGTATTGCCAACTCTGGTAAAACATCACTTAGTAAAGCCAAATTTCTTATTAAAAATTATTTTATTTTGGGGTAAATTATTTTACGTCTGGGTAGCTCGGTTGGTTAAGCGTCCAACTCTTGATTCTGGCTCAGGTCATGATCCCAGGGTCGTGAGATCAAACCCCACATCAGGCTCTGTGCTGAGCCTGGAGACTGCTTAGGATTCTCTCTCTCTCTCTCTCTCTCTCTCTGTCTCTCTCTCTGTCTCTCTCTGCCCATCTATCCCACTCACACTCTCTCTCTAAAAAATAAATTTTAAAAAATTAAAAAAGAGGAAAGATAAATGATAGATAGATAGATAGATAGATAGATAGATGAGAAGGTTATACATTGTCTACCTGGCTTATCTCCCTGAGCACATGGACCATGAAAGCCCACTGCTGACAGGTAAGATGTTCAACTTCCCTGACAATGTCATGCTGAAACAAATCACATGTAAGACCACACAGACATGATGATTCTTAACGATCTGGAGACGTCACAGCCGTCAGCTTTTTGATTCCTGCAATTTAGACACCAGACACAGAAGGGAGCAACCTTAGCTTATTTGCTCCATACTGTGGAAGCTGTCACCTCATAGAAGACAGAAATTTCATGCTCACCGAGCAATACAGATTCAGGAGGAAAGTAAACGTTGATGTTTGCAGTCACCTAGGTGTAAGATTTGTTTCACTGTTTCCAACTGTGTTAACCCCTTTTTATTCTTTTGGTGAGCTCTTCCAGAATTAACTACTTCTGCTTGTAGGCGATGAAATGTGTAAGGAACCCACATCAAACGTTGGCACAGTTATGAGCATGTCCTTTCCCTTTACTTAAACTCAGTATTAAGACTTTGTTTTTTTATATTCCAGTCCCAGAAATGATTTCCACTATAGAAGTTATCTGCAGGCCATCCTATGCTTTCTAGCAGTTGCCTACAACCATGCTCTAGCTTCTCCAAGACACTACACAGGATGGCTTTAAATACGTATTAAACTAAGAAGCATCCTCTCAAATGAGTTGAAATGCATTTTATTTTTAGACAACCTACATGGCATGTTTTTCTTTTCTTAAAAACAATGCCTCTGCTCCAAATAAATCAAGGTCAAAGTCGCTGAAGAGCTCAAGATGGCATCAGTCCCATTTGTCTAAGCCCTGGTGGTGTGTGAAGAGCAGCAGCCAGTTATGACAATGGGTGATACATCCAAATTAATGGCCAAATTCATGAACATTTTTCCATTTCTAAACCATCCTTAAAGAAAATCATATATGGGGTCACACATCCTCACCATAGTCCAGAAGAACGATCATGCTATCTGGATTCATGTTTTCACCAGTTAAAAAAAAAAAAAAAAAAAAAAAAAAAGTCATTTTTTTTTTTTTTTTGAAATTTGCAAGGATACGCTTAATTTGTTCCATAGCCCCTGCCATAAAAGGTTTTCCTCTGTCTGGCCTCTGTTCTTCAAGTCTGCCTTTGATTGATTTCATGTAATATTTTATGTGCTTCTTGTAGGCTTCTTATGTGAAACTGGTTTCCTGAAAGTGATGGTTCACGACAGTATCAGCACCGGTGACTACCAACCTTTCAGCCTTCAGCGGAGCCATTTCCACGAACGAGCAAGTCATTCATGTTACCTTCTGTCCTACTGAGCATCTTCCCCTCCACCTGTAGACACAGCCCTCCGCGATCTCCCGGATCTTGTAGAAGTCGGAGAACATCTCATTACGGCTGATGAGGTCCCAGGAGATGATCGTGATCACAGACGGAGAGACAAGACGGTAGCATGGGCTTGGCAGGAACCAGGAGCCAGGAGCCTTGAGCAGAGTGCACCCAGAGCTGCACTCGCTGAGAGCGCGGAGAGGCCAGAACAGTGAGTTGTTGTTTTTTGTTTCTGTTTTGTTTTTAACTCAAAGGTAACTGAAGAGGTAAAAGGAAAAAAAAATTGATTGAAACAAGCAATGATCTATAGAAAGTCATGGTAAACATAGTAATTTTTTTTAAATGTTTATTTTTGAAAGAGAGAGACAGAGCACCAGTGGGAGAGGAGCAGAGAGAGGGAGACATAGAATCCGAAGCAGGCTCCAGGCTCCGAGCTGTCAGCACAGAGTCCGATGTGGGGCTCGAACACCAGCTGTGAGATCATAACCTGATCATGGTTAATTTTTTACCTAATCAAAGGAGAATGCTATGAGTCAACACGTTTTTTAAACATAACAAAAACTACAACCGTCCAAAACAAGGTATATCTCATAGGATCAAACCATCATGTTCTTATTTGAAAGAGCAGGTGTGTGGAGTGCAGAGTGGCTAAGGCATAACCATGCCAAATATCAGAGCCGAAGAAAAAATAAAACTGCGTATATACTTCCTTTTTGCCAGAAATAGGTGTTTTGTGTGGAAAAAAAAAACAGATGCTGGTTCAAGCCTTTAGGCACTAGCTGTAAAGAGCTGAATATAAATAAGTCACCAGATGCAGAAACCTTTTGCGGTTTCCTTGCTAATAGACTGGCATCCTCCTGAAAGGAGTAAGGAGATGGACTCAGGATAGTTGATGAGAAAGTACCAAGAGTGACAAGGTCACAGCTGCCTGATGTCCTGGCTCTCCCCTCTGCCCCCTTCCTTATGGATTTTTTTAGTTGATTTATTTATTTTGAGAGACAGAGGGAGAGCGAAAAGGAGCAGGGGAGGGGGAGAGGGAAAGGGAGAGAGAGAATCCCAAGCAGGTTCTGCACTATCAGTCCAGAGCCCCATGTGGGGCTTGAACTCATGAACTGTGAGATCATGACCTGAGCAGAAATCAAGAGTCAGAGGCTTAACAGATGGAGCCCACCTAGGCGCCCCCTTCCTTATGGAATTCTAAAGCAAAAGCTTAAGCAGTTACAATCCCCAGAAATGATGAATCTTATTCACATGTAGAATGATAAGGAACTATGTTTTGAAAAATGAGAACATTTGGCAAGATGCTTGTCTGTGATATGAAGCAAATCTAAGATAGTATAGGTTTCCTACAACAAGACCCGAAGGGTGTGATAAAAATTTCAAAAATACAAAAGAGACAAGAAAAATTAGGGAATATAGCACTGAAAGGAATAGAAAAAAGACCCACTGTGAATAGCAACTCTGTAAAAAGACAACACAACATGTGCACACCTGGAGATCTAAAAGATGGGTTTGGGAAAACAGTTCCAAATTAAATTAAAACAGCCAATAATACATAGAGAGATTAGAGACAGAATCATCACTGTGGGTCAGAATAAAGACTGCATGTATATGTAGTACCAAACCTAGTTAAATACAGCTCCCAGACTAGTCATAGCTAAACCGGTGTCTAGAAAAAGCCACAGTCATTTAGAGTTGAGTCCCATCAAATGCATCACTAAGGTTACGAGGACAATCTTGCCATCTTGAAAGTGCATGACATATCAGAGTCCGTTCATTCTTTGCTCTTCTATAAGATACTGCACACACTTTTTTCTCTTCCTTACTCTTGAAAATAGGGTATTAGTTAGCAATACATTACTTGAATTAAGAAATATAGCGGTGAAGAATCAGAAAAAAAAATAGATGATCAAAATGAGCCAGTAGAATTAGGCAGGGAGGATCAGGGAGAGTTAAATTTATATTCATAGCATAGAGTGTCACCAAGACTGACATAGAAAATAAAATGAAAAGTCTTCTACTGAAGTCTAACCACTGTCAATACATTTAACAGAATAGCTGTAGATTAGCTAGCTGATCACAATCCAGAGTTTGGATGTGAGATTTTCAGGAAAAAGACAACTTTGTCAAGATGCTAATGCATTATTTGGTACAGAGTATTAAAAGACCAACAAGAATCTGGTTAGTTTACAGTTCCACCCATTTTCCATTTATGTACTGTTTCTTGCAACAAGTTGATGTGCAGATAAATATTTACCTCTCTACTATAGTGTAAAGGATATAATCAAATATAATTCTGTGATCTCCCAGATTTTATATTTGTTCTAAGTTGTTTAAAATGTATGAAATTTAAGAGGTAATGGAATGCATTTAATTTAGAAAGTAGCATGTAAGATATATATAAGATTATATTAGTAAAAGGGAAGTTAAAAAAAACTAGTATGAAATTATTTTGTAATTCACCAAAAATATTGAGTTTCTAATCAAGATCTAAACACAACTTAGGAATTCAATATCCAAAGATTAAGAAGGCATTATTTATTTAACAATTATCAAATACTTTCGATAGGTCATTTATAATGTCACTACTGTTCTTGGTAGTGTGCATATTGCAGTGAATAAAGCAGACAAAATTTCTGGTTTGTGGAGCTCAAATTCTAGCAAGAGGAACAAAGGTCTGCAACATGAGCAGATGATTGGCCCATAGATAGTGGGTCTCAAATGTGGTTAGTTTTGCTCCAGATGGGGACAACTTACAGAGTGAGAAACAAAGGAGTTGAGTAAACATGCAAGGAAAAATAAAAAGCAAGGTTGGGCCGTGTCATTTAAATTGTAGTGGGTAGATAGGGAATGGATGACATATACAGGCAAAGGTTGTTTAAATGTTAATAGGATCCATGGATTATAAATTTTGATGGAGTTGAGTAGTTTATGGATTTGACGTAGTAGAGAGAGAATTCTGCCCTTAGGAAGCAGTGTGCAGTAAAACCATGCACACACACACACACCACACGCACGCACACGCACACACGCGCGCGAGCGCACACGCACGCTGAGAGGCACACAAAGCCTAAATACAGCAATTCAGGATGGTACTCTGAGAACCTTGCTTAACACAGTTGGAATGTCAGTAAATAAAGAACATGAGAACAATTTAAAACAGCACTACTGAAGGAAGACTGGAAGAGTTCACATCATCAAATTAAAGAACTTTTGAAAGACAAAAGGCATATGGAATCATAGTATTATAACAAAAATTTTCTAGTCAGACGTGGAAGCCACTGTCTGTTCAGAATGTCAGAAAGCTGCAGAGAAAGAAAGGTAGGAAAAAATAGGAATGATGGTAATCTGCACGCTGAATATCTGTAATCTGTTAATGCTATATACTCGCTCCCAGTGTGAATGAAAAATATATACTTCATGCTAAAAGTAAGGAATAGTTTTGGAGATTTAGGACTGTTGCAAGGTCAATGTCAGGATACTTAATGAGGGCATTGTACCTTGCTGAATAATCTTCTTCAATTTGGCATTTGAAAGGATTCCTTATTCTGTCGTTTTTCTATTCTCTATGAAAGAGATCATTGTTTTTGTGTGCATTCAATGAGCCCTCCAACTTTCTATTGTGAAATATAGAAACCTAATAGGTAAATCTTGATAGAAATAATCCTTTCAAGTTACCTACATTAAACCAATGCATCCTTTATTTGTAAACTAGGAGAGACAACTATGACCAGACATGTGAGAAAACCTGAAAAATAACAAACAGAACAACCAAAGTGGTAGCAATTAGCATTTAACACTGAATGTAATGGAAATAAATCAGAAATTTTTTTTTTAATTTTTTTTTCAACGTTTATTTATTTTTGGGACAGAGAGAGACAGAGCTTGAACGGGGGAGGGGCAGAGAGAGAGGGAGACACAGAATCGGAAACAGGCTCCAGGCTCC
Source organism: Felis catus (assembly GCF_018350175.1). Lineage (NCBI taxonomy): Eukaryota > Metazoa > Chordata > Mammalia > Carnivora > Felidae > Felis > Felis catus. The sequence continues at coordinate 53,346,161 of NC_058371.1, read as the reverse complement.
GAGCCATCAGCCCAGAGCCCGACACGGGGCTCGAACTCACGGACCGCGAGATCGTGACCTGGCTGAAGTCGGACGCTTAACCGACTGCGCCACCCAGGCGCCCCAAATCAGAAATTTTTAAAAATTCCACTGAATACATTCTAACATTTACTGTATACGCAAACATCAAGAAGTGTTTTTATTTAAAATTGCCCTAAACTGGAAATAACCCAAATTGCTTACATTAATACAAAGGAAAAACAAAGTATAAAATTTGCACAATGGAATTCTGTGCAACAACCATAAAGTAAAACAATAACAACAAGAAGAACTAACTACATATGATAATAGAATGCATTTCATGGACAAAATTGGGAGTGAAGGAAGTCAGAAAAAGACTGCACAATGTTTGATTTCAGTCATGTAAAATTCAAAGTTGGGCAGAAGCCATCTACTATAATAGATATTTGAGCTGTGATTACCTTTGGAGGTATTAGGTACTCAGAGGGAAAGAGAATGTTAGATTACATAGATAAAGATACAGACGATATAGATGATATTGATTAGATACAGACAAGTAGATATAGATATAGGTATAGATGATAATGATAGATATAGATAGGGATGATGATATAGATATAGATATAGATATGATATAGATATAGATATAGATATAGATATAGATATAGATATAGATATAGATATAGATATAGATATAGATATAGATATATAGATATAGATATAGATATAGGCATAGGTATAGTATATATAGATATAGATTAGATAGATAGATAGATCTATATGTCTATATAGATATCTACATATAATTAATCTATTTGCTTAGATTATATATCACTGGGGAAATCAAAACAATCAAAAGGTATTCTCAACATCGTCTATTAATGTCTGTACCAAACAATTCTACCCTGTCTCCAGTAATTATAGAAGTAATTGTGCTCAAATATAAAGCCAAATTTCCAAGTTTCTGTTGGATTTCATTCCCTCTGGTTTACTCAGAAACATCATTTCAATACCCATCACCAGGAGGGCACCTGTTGGGATGAGCACTGGGTGTTGTATGGAAACCAATTTGACAATAAATTTCATATTAAAAAAAATAAACCTTTTTAACAGTAAAAAAATAGAGATAATGTTAAAAAAAAACATTTCAGCCATTCTCTCTTCTCTATCCCTTCCTCAGTCATTTCCCACTCTCAATTAGATAATTAACCATATTGATTCTTTCTCTATCTCATGAAAATCCTTCCTTGATCCCAATCCCCCTTCCTGTCTGGATCAATTTTATTCTCATTTGCACTTAAGTTCTTTGAATTATTTTTCTATACTCATAATCTCCAAGACCTCATTTCCTAATATCTCTTAAATTCACTTCAGTAATGCTTTCTCCTTGATTATGCCACTGACACAGTTCTTTGTCAATATCATCAATGATTTCCATTTGCTATATTAAAATATCAATTTTCAATCTTCATCATACCTGATTTGTTAGAGATTTTGACAGGATTTTGTTCACTCTCTTCTCTTTGAAATGCTTTGGTAATGATTGTCTTTGACAAACAACTCACTTTACCCCCTACTTCACTGGTCACTCCTTCTGAGTATTCTTAGCTGGTTACTGTATCCTAAATCTATTCACCTAGATTTTTCCCAGTTTTTTTTTAAATTTTAAGTTTATTAATTTATTTTTGAGAGAAACACGGAGAGTGAGCAGGGGAGGGGCAGAGAGAGAGGGAGAGAGAAAATATAAAGCAGGTTCTGCACTGTCAGCACAGAACCCAGTGCAGGCTTTGAACTCACACACCATAAGGTCAAGACCTGAGCTGAAACCAACAATCTGATGCTTAACTGACTGAGCCACGCAGGCATCCCTTATTTTTTTTAATGACCACATTTGACATTTAACGTTTTATGAGTTTAAACTGTAAAGTGTGCTACTTTTGCACATATATTGCACATACGTTGTAATAAGATTGCTAATGTAGTGGTATTTATCTCATTCCATACTTATGGTACAATATTATTATTTATATTTGTTATACTGTGCATTATATTTCTATGACTGATTTACCACTCATTACAATTTTGCACCCTTACATACTATCAATCTTATCTCTCCCATCCCCGGTAACTACCGTTTTACTTTCTGTTTTTCACAGGTTTAGTGTTTTAGGTTCCACGTAAGTTATATCATACTGTACTTGTCATTCTCTGTCTGACTTATATCACTTAGAATAATATGTCCAAGATCCACCCACACTGCCACAAATGGAAATGTGTTCTCCTTTCTCATGGCTGAATAATATTCCATGGTGTATATGTACTCCATATTTTTTCTGCACTGTTGATGGGCATTTGAGCTGCCCATCTGTTGATGGACATCTGTTGATGGGCATCTGTTTCATCTGTTGATGGGCATTTGAGCTGTTTCCATATCTCGGTTATTGTGATTGATGCTGCAGTAGACATGGAGGTCCATATATCCTGTTAATATATACCAAGAAGTGGAATGGCTGGAGCATATGGTAGCTCTATTTTGAATTTTTGAGGAATCTTCATACAGTTTTCCACAGTCTTTGGACCAATTTACATTCCCACCAACAACGTATAAGGGTTCCCTTTTTACCACCGGTTGTCTCTTGTCTTCTTGATGGTGGCCATTCTAAGAGGTGTGAGGTGACACGTCATTGTGATTTTGATTTTCATTTCCCTGATAATTAGTGATGTTAAAAGTCTTTTTTCTTTTTTCTTTTTTTTTCTTTCTTTTTTTCTCTTTCTTTCTTTCTTTCTTTCTTTCTTTCTTTCTTCTTTCTTTCTTTCTTTCTTTCTTTCTTTCTTTCTTTTTCTTTCTTTTTTGTTAAAAGTCTTTTCATGTGCCTGTTGGCAATTTTGTTCTCATCTTTGGAAAAATGTGTATTTAGACTTCTGCCAATATTTTTAATCAGATTGTTTGTGTTTGTTTTTGTTATTAAGTTGACTGAATTCTTTATATATTTTGGATATTAACCCCTTATCCAATATATGGTTTGTAAAAATTTTCTTTCATTCTGTAGGTTGTCTTTTCATTTTTTTGTTTCTTTTTTGGGGCAGAAGCCTTTGAGTTTGATGTAGTACCATCTTTTGCTTTTGGCATCTTGTTTAAAAATTATTTGCTAATATGAATATCAGTGAGCTTCTACCTATGTTTTCTTCTAGAAGTTTTATGGTATCAGATCTTATGTTTCAGTCTCTGATTTATTTCAAGTAAGTTTTTTTGAATGGTGTAGCTTGTGTCTAATTCCATTATCCTGCATGTGTTTTTTCAGTATTCTCAGCACCATTTATTGAAAACACTATCCTTTCCTCACTGGGTATTCTTGGCCCCTTTGTCCGATTTTAGCTGTCTGTCTGTGTGTGACCATTTAATTCTCAGCTCTCTATTCTGTGCTATTGGTTGATGTGTCTATTTTTCTGCAAGTACCGTACTCCTTTAATACTATGGCTTTGCAGTGTAATTTGAAATCTGAATGTATGATAGCTCCAGCATTGTTCTCTTTTCTCAGGCTTGCTTTAGGTACTCATAGTCTTTTGTGATTCACATGAATTTTAGAATTGTCTCTTCTATTTCTGTGAAGAATGCCTTTGCTATTTGGTTGGAGACTGTGTTTAATCTGCAGATGGCTTTGGGTAGTATGGCCATTTTAACAATATTAATTCTTCTGATCCATGAATACAGAATGTCTTTTCATTTGTTTGTGTCTTCTTCAATTACTTTCAGCAAAATTTTGTATTTCCATTGTACAGAACTTTAATACCCTTGGTTAAATTTATTCCTAAGTATTTTATCATTTTCGATGCATGTTGTTATTTTGATGCATGCATCCTACTGTATATAGCATAGTTTTGTTACTTTTTCAGATGTTTCATCATTACTGTAAAGGAATGCAACTAATCGTTGTATGTTGATTTTGCATCCTGTCTCTTTAGCAAAATAATTGATTAATTCCAACAGTTTTTTGAGTGACTCTTTGGCATTTTCTATACATAATATTGTATCATCAGCAAATAGCAACAATGTTACTTTTTCCTTTCGGATTTGGATACTTTTTATTCCCGTTTTGCCTAAATGCTCCAGCTAGGACTTCTGATACTGTATTAAATAGGAATGGTGAAAGTGGACATCCTTGCCTTGTTCTTGATCTTAGAGGAAAAGCTTTCAGTATTTCTTCCATTGAGTATAACACCATTATTAGATTTAGTAATTATGCCCTTAATTATGTCCTATACTCAATCTGTGAAGGATTTTTATCATGAAAAGATGTATTTTGTCAAATGTTGTTCTGCATCTATTTAGATGATTCTGTGGTTTTTTTTTATCTTTCATTTTATTGATGTGATATATTACATTTATTGATTTTTGTATATTGAAACATCCTTGCATCCCAGGGATAAATCCCACTTGGTCGTGATGTACAATCCTTTCATCGTGTTCTTGAACTCAGTTTGCTAAAATATTGTTGAAACTTTTTGTGTCTGTATTCATCAGGGATATTTGTCTATAGTTTTCTTTTATTGTGCTGTCCTTATTTGGTTTTGGTATCAGATAATGCCAGCCTCATAAATGACTTTGGACTTCCATATTCCCTCCTCTTCGGTATTATGGAAGAGTTTGAGGGGGCTTGATATTAATTTTTCTTTAATTCCTCTTTAAGTGTTAATTCTTCCTCACTGAAGCCTCTGGTTCCAGAGTTTTCTGTGTTGGGAATTTTTAAATTACTGAGTCAATATTTTTACTCATTGTTGGTCCATTTAGATTTCCCATTTTCTTCTGATTCAGTCTTAGTAGATCATGTATTCCTAGAATGTATCCATTTCTTCTAGCTTATATAATTTCTCACCATATAATTGGTCATAGTAATGTCTTATGAGTCCATGTACTTTGAAGTATCAGATGTTAACATCTCCTTTTTCATTTCTAATTGTATTGGAATCTTCTCTCATTTTTTCTTTGTTAGTATAGTTAAAGCTCTGTCAATTTTGATTATCTTTTCAAAGAATCTTCTCTTAGTTGATCTTTTGTATTATTTTTCTTGTCTCTATTTCCTTTATTGCCACTCTGATATCTATTATTTCCTTCCTTCAGCTAGCGTTAGGCTTAATTGGTTCTTCTTTTTCTACTTACCTGAGGTACAAATTTAGGTTGTTTATTTGTGATCTTTCCAATATCTTAATATATTTATTTATCTCTATTAACTTTTCCTTAAAACTGCTTTTGCTGCTTCCCACAATAACGAATATGCTGTATTTCCATGTTAATTTGTTTTGAGATAATTTTTGAATTCCCTTCTAGTTTCTTCTTTTATTCAATGGTTGTTTAGAAGTGTACTGTTTAGTTTAATCATAGTGTTATATCCTCTCACTTTCCTTTTGTTGATGATTTTTAGTTTCATACTATTGTGATCAGTCAGTATTAGTTCAATCCTTTTAAATTGCTAATATTTGTTTTGTGGCCTATCATATGACCTATCCTGGAGAATATTCCATATGCACTTGGGAAGAATGTATGTTCTTCTTTATATGTTCTTTGTATGTCTTTTAAATCATTTTTTTTCCTAATGTGTGGCTCAATTCCAATGTTTTATTCTTATTTTCTGTCTGGATGACCTATCCGTTGCTGACAGTGGAGTCCTCTAATATTGTTATATTGTTATCTATTTCTTCCCTGAAGTCTGTTATTTGCTTAATATATTTTGAAGCTATGGTTTCAGGAGTGTATATATTTACAATTGCCTTATCTTTTTTGAGGTACTGACCTCTTTGTCATTATATAATCACTTTTGTCTCCCGTTACCTCTTTTGGCCTGAAGTCCATTTTGTCTGATATAAATATGGCTTTGCCTTCCTCCTTTTGGTTTCCATATGGTTGAAATATCATCTTCCATTCTTTCACTTTGAGCTATTTGTGTCTTCAGGGATGAAATGAGTCTTCCGTAGGCACCATGTAGTTTGGTCTTGCATTTGTATCCATCCATCGACTCTGTGCATTTTGATTGGTGAGTTTAATCCATTTACATTATAGTGATTATTGATATTTAAGGATTTACTACTAAATCTCACAGTATTAAATTACAGTGATTTTGCACAGTGTTTTATGAAAAACTGCCTCTGTTGCCACAAGAAGTGAAAAACCTTTCTTGTTTAAGTAAGGTTTTGTTTACTTTGATTGTAACCATTGAACCAGTTGGTAATTAGGAGCCTTCCTTTTACCTTCCAGAAGGTGGCGATATAGCACAAGTTTTTGGTGTCTCTTAGGCATGGCACACAGCCTCTAAGATTGGGAGCACCTACGTTTAAAAATAAAAATGGCACAGAAAGACAAAAAAGAGGAGGGTGGCAGCAGAGTGGGAGGTGGTGTGCTTTGGGCCCAGTAGGGGGATCCTTGAGTGGGGTGTCCCCGGGGGCCTGTGAGCTCTCTGCCCTCTTTCCAGAAATTGAGGCAGTCGACAGGATGTTATTTCCTTGAGTTCTTTTTGTCTGCCTTCTTCCTTTCCCTTTCCTTCACCTTCAGTCACTGAGGTTTCTCCCCAGGGACAGCAAATGGGTTCCTCCGTCTGCAGCACTCAGAGTGGGGCAGACCCCCCCACCCTCTGCTTTCACATTCCACTTCCTCTGGCAGAAAGGTCATGATTGGCATGTTGCCTGACCTGCCACTGTCACACCTGCCAATGCTCCTCCTACTCTGCAGTTTCCTTCAGGATCCAAAGTACCCAGTTTTGTGGACACCGCTGGATGGAACTCCTGGCTGTCTTGGTGTACTGTGCACAGGTGCTTTTTGCCTGTTTGTTTATGATTAAATGATTAGCTGTATATCAAAAAGGATAGAGAAAAAGAACAACTCATGGCACCATCATGCTGTCAGCCGGTCCGTTTTTGACTCTCTTCTGGTTTCTATTTATCGGTTTTGTTCCTTACCACGCTTCCTCCTTCCCTTTGTGATCTCGTGGCTAATTAATGACATCAATGTGCCGGCCACCTGTACCTCCAGTCTATTATCTCACCTCAATCCATATCTACATAGAACTACATGTTGGATACTTCACAGTTAACCTGTCTAAAACTGAACCTCGTCATATTTCTTCCCATATCTGTACCGCTCACTTTGGATTTAGGCCACGTTATCTTTTCAGGTGTGTCAGACTAAAATTCTGAAATTTTTCTTGACCTCCCTTTTATTTTATCTCTTAACCACTTTCAATCAACAGGCAGATATTGTGCGACATCAAGCAGTCATATTTATAAACAATCAATCTGCCCGAGAGTGGAGGTATTTTGACATGAAGAAGGAATAACAGTATAACTAAAGCCAGGAAAATCAGTCACCTATTGCATACATTCAGGCAAAAATAACAGTATTTCTACAACTTGATAAAAATATCTGCTAAAAAATACCTGTAACTAATGACATACTTAATGTCCAAAGTTAGGAGCGTTTCCCAATAAGACGCAGAACAGGGCAAGGGTGTTCCTGCCTACACTTCTTTTCAACATTGTACTGGAAATCTTACCTAATGCAATGCAAGAAAAGTAAGGCAAATAAATGGTATATGGATTTGAAAGGAAGAAACTAAAATTTTGTTTACAGATGACATGATGCACATGTAGAAAATCCAAACAAATTGACCCTAAAAAATATCCTAGAATTAATAATATGTGATTATCTTATACCAACGTTGCAGGATACAAAGCTAATATATAAAATAAATTGATTGCCTACGTGCTAGAAATGAACAATTGTAGTTGCAATTAAAAACACAATATTATTGGGGCGCCTGGGTGGCGCAGTCGGTTGGGCGTCCGACTTCAGCCAGGTCACGATCTCGCGGTCCGGGAGTTCGAGCCCCGCGTCAGGCTCTGGGCTGATGGCTCAGAGCCTGGAGCCTGTTTCCGATTCTGTGTCTCCCTCTCTCTCTGCCCCTCCCCTGTTCATGCTCTGTCTCTCTCTGTCCCAAAAATAAATAAACGTTGAAAAAAAATTTAAAAAAAACACAATATTATTTATATTAGCAACCCAAAAATCTAAGTACAAAAGTGTAAATCAAAATATAAAAGGTATATATGAGGAAAACTCTGAAGAAATAAATCAAAGAACAGCTAGTAAGTAAAGAAATATTTCACGTTCATAAATAGGAAGTCCCCATAGTGTCATCAAGATATTAGTTCTTCCCAACATGATCTATATGTTCAATACATACCAATCAAAATCTCAGCAAATTATTTTGTTGATAATGACAAAGTGATTCTCAAGTTTATATGGGGAAAAGATCAGAATGTCGTCAATGATATTGCTATAACTTTGTGTGGTGATAGATGATAACCTGACTTATTATGGAGATAGTTTTGTAATGTATAAAATATATAAAAATATCAAATCACAGTATCTAAAACGAATTCATCTAAGACGAATAGGATATTGTCTGTCTATTGTTATACTTCAATAGAAAATGCAAATTATGTTGATTAGAATCTTACTGAAAGATGTCTTCACCCATATGTTTTTTTCAAAAAAATATTCTTTATATTATCCTTTATTGAAAAGTGTTGTTTCCTTTGATAAGAATTTAAACTTTCCCTCTTATTTCTCACTTGAAGCGCTCCATTAGCCTGGGGACATCTCTGCCCCAGGCTCCAGTGTCCCCAACCCATCCTTCACAGCAGCTAGAGTTGTACTTGATAAAAGTGTATCAACTCACCTCCTTTGAATCCCTCAATTTTTTCTCATCACCTTTAATGTAAATGTAAACTAAAAAATACAAGTCACATTCCAGCTTTATATTCTTCTCCAAACTCTGACACACAACAAAAAAGCAAATACTGAAGGTAGAAAGCTTAAATGTAGAAGACTCTCTCATACCTCTCTGACTTCCCACACCATGGTGTTGTCCATGGAGTGATGTTCCTTTTATCTCTTCCTCTCAAATCTATCTAAAATCTATCTATCTATCCTCACCTCCTAAAAAAAATCTATTTATCTATCCTCACCATCTGTAGTGGTGGCCCTTTATGTATTATTCTGTAATACAAGTATTACTTGTATTAAGTAATTACTTAACACTAAATATGAAGTATTACTTTGTATATTAAATCACCATGGTTCTCCTCATGATTCACTACTCATCCTTCAAGATTCCAGTCACCTGCGTATCCTTTGAAGTCTTCCCTAAACCCTTTTCTGACCAAGCTTACTTTCATGATGACACATTTCCTTGTTGGTGCTTAATTATGACTTGTCGATGGAGGGGCAGGCAGTGAGCGTTAATAAATTCCCTCAGCATCCTGAAATATTCCAAAGGAAACACAATCTAAGTAAAACAACTGGAGAAATGCGGGTTGAAGGGGGAGTCTTCTGGCTCCCCATAACCACCCCCTTCCAACCTAGGCTTCTCCTATATGGAAAATCTGGAGCCATCACGGCACTGCCCACACTCTATAGTTATTATTAGAGTCCTTCTGTTTTAAACCAAAATCATTCAAGTATTTCAATTATAAAATTTTGTTCTATGTATTCAGAATCTAGCTCAGTACCTGACAGATAGCTGATCAGAAATAAGCATTCCTATATTTTGCATTTAGTAGATTCCTTAGGCAAAGAAAAAGTAAGCCTCTTTGGCAGAGAGACTATTTTTTTATATGAGTTAAATATGTGGAAGTGTGTGAAATTTGGGAAGCATCTAGTCCAACACTCTATCTAAATGATAGAGAAGGCCTGCATCCTGCCAAAGAACACAAGCTTTTGTGAATGACGGAATTCTAGAAACTTTGATGTACCCAATTATTTTCAGGTAAAAGGGCGTTCTAAGTTGCAAGGAGGCACAACATTTGTGTCAAATGTCTTTCTTCTAAAAGTGACCACATACAAAACTGATGCCAAGTCTTAAAATACTGGTACATTAAAATTGATACCGAACTGAGTAAATGGTTAAGGTATAGTTTTCAAAAGAAAAATATATATTATGAAAAAGCATTTTATGATATTGATACATAGAAAAGACATTAGGAGTAAAAACAAGATTACAACAAAAATAGTACATTTAAGCCTACATTTCATTTTCTCAGAACTGTTAGTACATAGTATGTTAACTGCATACTCCACTTATTCAATTTCCTAGATACATATGTCCTTCCAAATATACATAGGCTTATTTTTTTTCTTACTCCCAGTTGTGATTATGATTTGGACTCTGGGTGAAACCAGAGTGCTTAATAAAGGCAATCACTGACCTTTTTACAGATGCCACTGGTTTTATTTTAAGCTTCACTTACTGGTGACAGACAGCTTAAGAACCTTGTACAAAATCAGTAGTTAGTACCTGGTGGAGTGGGTTGTACGACCAGTTACTCTTTCACTGAAACACCATCTGTTCATTGCTTCTTTGTTTCTTTGGGTCTCCTTGCCCTACTCTACACTTATGAACACAGACATATAGAATATTGTGCATACAAGGAGAATTTCATATATTCCTGTTTTATGGGATACCCATAAACTACTAGTAAAACACTAACTTTTATATGATAGGTTAAACGATTTATTCTCTAACGCTTACATTCAATTTCTATGTTTCGTAGTTTATATGGACCTTTAAATTATTTTTTTAGTTTTTTTTTTTTTTGATGATTGAAGTTTCGCGGTAAAATTGAGCGAGAGATATAGGTATTACCATTTTCCCTTTGCCTCCACACATGCACAGCCTCCCCCACCATTAATATCTGCCCCCCCCCCACCAGATGGTACATTTCTTGCAATTGATAAACCTATACTGACACATCATTATCACTCAAAGTCCATATTTTTTATTAGTGTTTACTCTTGGTGTTTATATAGTCTGTAGGTTTTCACAAATGTATAATGACATGTATTCATTATTACAGTATCATATGTCCTAAAAATTCTCTATACTCCACATAATCATCACTCCCTCTTCCCCAAACTCCTGGCAACCACTGATCTTTTTCCTGTGTTCCTAGTTTTGTCTTCTCAGAATGTCATGTAGTTGGCATAATACAGTGTGTAGCCTTTTCAGATGTCTTCTTTCACTTAGTAATTTGCATTTAAGCTTCTTCCATCCTATTCATGCCTTGATTGTTCATTTCCTTTTAGTGCTAAATAAAATAGCTCTGTCTGGATCTTTATTTCTCTACTTAGCTACTGAAGGACTATTTGGTTGTTTCCAAGTTCTGACAATTATGAATAAAGCTTCTATAAACATCCCTGTGAAAGTTTTTGTGATGATCTAAGTTTTCAACTTAGGCTCATATCATTGTAGTGAGAATTGATGCTTGATATGATTTCAATATTCTTGAATTTCTTGAGAATTGTTTTCTGGCCTAACATGATCTATCCTGAAAAATACTTCTTGTGTGCATTTAAAAAGAACATGTGTTCTGCTGTTTTAGAATGAAATGTTTTGTATGTACCTGTTAGGTCTATCTCGTCTAATGTATTGCTCAAAACACTGTTGTCTTGGGGTGCCTGGGTTGCTCAGTTGGTTAAGTATCCAACTTTAGCTCAAGTCATGATCTCACGGTTGGTGGGTTCAAGCCCCGTGTCGGGCTCTGTGCAGACAGCTCAGAGCCTAGAGCCTGCTTCCGATTGTGTCTCCCTCTCTCTCTGCCCTACCCACTCATGCTCTGTCTCCCTCTCAAAAATAAATAAACATTAAAAAAAAATAAAAACCTGTGTCGTCTTGTTGATTTTCTATCTGAATGATCTATCCATTGGTATAAGTGGGGTGTTAAGGTCCCCTCAGTTGCTTTATATATTTAGGTGTTCCCATGCTGGGTGTATAGATATTTACAATTGTTATATTTTCTTGTTGGATTCTTTCCTTTATCATTACACAATGTCCTTCTTTGTCCTTTGTTGAAGGCTTTATTTTAAAGTTGTTTTGTCTAACTATCACTACCCTGTTTGTTTTCACTTCCATTTGTGTAGTATATATTTTTTCATCCCTTTCCTCTCAGTCTGAATGTGTCTCTAGGTCTGAAATGAGTCTTTTGTAGGAAGCACGTAAATGAGTCTTGCATTTTATCCATTGGTTGGAACAGTTAGTCCATTTACATTTAAAGTAATTATAGATAGGTGTGTATTTATTGCCATTTTATTACTTGTTTTCCAGTTGTTATAGTTCTTTGTTTAATCTTCTCTTGGTCTCTTCCCTTATGGTTTGATGGTTTTCTGTAGTGTTATGTCTGTATTCCTTTCTTTATTTTTTGTGTACCTATTTTAGCCTTTTGATTTGTGATTACCCTGAGGTTTGTATATAACATACTATGCTTATAGCAATCTATATTAAGTTGATAGTCACTTAAGTCTGAATACATTCTAAAAGCACTAAGTTTTTTTACTCCTTTCTCCACATTTTATGCATATGATTTCATGTTCTACATCCTTTTTTGCATATTCTTTGACTTATTTTTGTAAATATAATTGATTTTACTTCTTTTGTATTTTAACCTCCATACTTGTATTATAAGTGATTAATCTACTACTTTTATTATATTGCATTTCCTTGTCAAATTTTCCCTTTCATAATGTTCTTACTTCTAGTGATGGCCTTTTCCTTTCACTTAAAGAATTCTCTTTAATGTTCCTTATAAGACTGGTTTAGTGGTAATGAATTTCCCAACCTTTGATTGTCTAGGAAATTTTTTATCTCTTCTTCTATCCTGAATGATAGTCTTTCCAGGTAGAGTATTCTTGGTTGCAGGCTTTTTCCTTTTAACACTTTGAATATACTGTGCCATTCTCCCTGGTCTGCAAAGTTTCTGCTGAAAAATTAACTGATAGGCTTTTGGAATTTCCCCTATATGTACTATGTTGTTTATTCATTCTTTTCTCTTCCTGCTTTTAAAATTCTCTCTTTATCACTACTTCTTGTCATTTTAATTATTATATGTCTTGATGTGGACCTCCTTGGGTTAATCTTGTTAGGGACTCTGTGCCTCCTGGATCTGGATGCCTGTTTCCTTCCCCAGATTAGGGAAGTTTTTAGGTATTATTTCTTCAAATAAGTTTTCTTCCCCCTTCTCTCTCTCTTCTCTTTCTGGAATCCTTGTAATGCAAATATGACACTTGATGATGTCACTGAGTTCCTGTAACCTAGTCCCATTTTTTTTATTATTCTTTTTTTCTTTTTGCTATTCAGCTTGGTTGCTTTCCATAAGTCTTTCATCCAGATTACTGAGACATTCTTTTACATCCTCCAATCTGCTTTTTATTCCCTCTTGTGTATTTTTTTAATTTCAGTTGTTGATTTCTTCATCTCTGACTGGTTCTTTTTTACTTATCTATAAATTTGATGAAGATCTCACTGAGATCCTTCACTTTTTTCTCAAGTCCAGTGAGTATCTTTATGACCATTACTTTGAATTCTTTTTCAGGCATATTGTTTATCTTTGTTTCATTTAGGACTTTTTCTGTGATTTTCTCATTTTCTTTCCTTTGGGACTTATTCTTCTGTCCCCTCATTTTGTCTAATGCTCTGTGTTTGTTTCCATGTATTAGAAATGTCAGTTACATCTCCTGGTCTTGAAAGCAGTGGACTTGCATAGAATAGTTCCTGTGGTGCCCTGTAGCACCATGCTACCTGGTCACCAGAGCCAAACACTCCATGAGTGTGTCCTACGTGTACTACATGTGCCTTACTGTTGTGGCTGAACCATGTTTGTCTTCCATTCTGTCAGCTACAATGACCTGCTTTGTCTGCTGTGGGCACACTGGGCAGGGTTTGGTCTCTGCACTGTTGAGGGGCCCGTCTGAGCCCAATGGGGGCTTGTAGGTAGACAGTGTCAGCAGTCAGGTTAGCTGTCTTCAGTTTGCTGCAGGTTCATGCACACCAAATAGCAGGACTTTCTTTCTGCACCACCAGCTAAAATATTCTTCTTCTGGAACTTGAGGTGCACTAGTGTGTGCAGTTTTCTCCTGCTCCCCTAGGTGGGAGTCACTTTGCAGTGGCACTGTTTCCTGATGGGGCTGCTTACCAGACATGACTGGGCAGGAGCCTCTTTGGAGTACATTTGCCTGAAACTAGCAGGTTGGATGGGGTGTGTTTGCATGTGAACATGGGAACAGGGCACACAGTGCCAGCAAGATAGGTGGACAGCGTTTATGCTGGTTCCCACAATCTGTCTATGTGAGTTAGGGGAAGGAGAGAGAAATGACATCCACCAACACTTTTGTTCTTACGCGAGGCTCCCGAAGGTTCCTGTCCCTCCAGTACACGTTCTGAGGCTAATAAATGAATCTCCTTCACGTATACCCTAGGCACTTTCTAAACTGCTGTTTCTGTGCTGTATCTCAGCTGCACTATTTGTTTTCTTGGCTCTTTTAAGGGTGGTGGTTCAGTTTCTTAATTCCCTCTGGCTCCCTGGGGGCTAAGCCTGCTGATTTTTAAAGTACCCAGAGTTAAGTCCCACTGATTTCAAAAGCATGTAAAATTAAACCCTATTGATTTTCATGGCCAAATATTATGGGAATTTGTCTTTGCGGTATGGGTTCCCCATACCTGGGGAGACTGACATGGGGTCTGAACTTCTCACTTCTCTGCGCTTGTGGTGTTCCTCCAGTTTGTGGTTAGTTTTTTTGGGGGGGAGGTTGGTTTCCAACCATTCTTCATCCCTCATACCCTTTTCAGTGTAGCCTCCTCCCTGTGATTAATCGAAATGTCTGTTCTGCCAGCCTTTGGTCATTTTCAGAGGTCGTTGTACAGATGTATCTGTTATTTCAGTGTGTCTGAGATGAAGTGAGCTCAGGATCTTTTTACTCTGCTATTTTCTCAGAATTCTATTCTATGGTATTGTTAATTATTTTTTTATAATCATCACGCTACCTATAAGATCCTTAGAACTTATTCATCTTATAGCTGAAAGTCTACCCTTTGACAAACATGTCCCCATTTCCTTCACCATTAAGGTCCTAGCAACCACTGTTCTATTCTTTCTATGAAGTTGGCTTTTTTAGATTTCACATAAAATGATATCATACAGTCCTCTCTCTCACGGTCTAACTTATTTCACTTAGCCTACTACCCTCAAGTTTCATTCATGTGGTCAAGAAAAAAACAAGATTACCTCTTTTTTTGTCTGAATATTATTCTATTTTATGTATGTACCACATGTTCTTTAATCATTCAAACATAGTTGGACACTTATAACTTGGGTTGTTTCCACATCTTGACTATTGTGAATAATATCACAATGAACATAAGAGCACAGATATCTCTTTGAGATATTGAGTGAATTCCCCTTAGGTATATGCCCAGGAGTGGAATTTGCTGGAACATATGGTAGTTCTATTTTTAATATTTAAAAAACTTTGTATGCTTCCCCATAGTGGCTGTACCAATTTATACTCTCATCAACAGTGCACAGGGGCTCCCTTTTCTCCATGTCCTTGCCAATGCTTGTTACCTTTTACCTTTTTGATAATAGCCATTCTATCAGGTATTGGATGATATCTCACTGTGATTTTGATTTGCATTTTTCTGATGTATGTGATGTTGAAGCTCTTTTCATGTACCAGTTGGCCATTTGTATATCTTCTTTACAAAAATGCCTATCAGGTTTTCTGCACGTTTTAATCAAATTTTTTTGGAATTAATTTGATGAGCCTCTTATACAACATATTATAATATAATTAATATATTGAATATTAACTCCTTATTAGATAGATAGTTTTCAAGTATTTTCACCTATTCTGCAGGTAGCTTTTTCATTTTGTTGGCTATCTTCCTGTGCAGAAGTTTTGTAGTTTGATGTAGTCACATTTGCTAATTTTGGCTTTTGTTGCTTATCCTTTTGTGTCATATTTAAAAAAAATGCCAAGACCAAAGTCAGTAATCTTTTCCCCTATATTTACTTTTAGTAATTTATACTTTCTGTCTTCCATTTATAGTCTTAATTGAATTTGACTTAAATTTTGTGTTAAATATAGAATTCCACATTCAATTTTTTTGCATGTGAATATCCAGTATTTCCAACACCATCTATAAAAAAGAATACCCTTTATCCAGTGAGTATTCTTGACTCCCTTTTTAAACATTAGTTGATATATAAACATGGGTTTAGGTCTAGTTTCTTAATTCTGTTCCAATCATCTATGTATCTGTTTTATGCAGTTCCGTGCTGTTTTGATTACTGTAGCTTTATAATAAAGTTTGAAATCAATAATTACTCAAAAAGTCACATTTATTTATGAAGTTCTTCATCACTGCAGATGAATTTTTGGAATTAGTGGATAAATTGAAGTCGCTTGTTTTCGTCATGGATGCCATTAATATTTTCCTCATCTCTTTACAAATGCCATTTTCTAATTATAAGATAAATTTTCTGCTTTCTTCTCACCACTTTCTCACCTGCACTTAGATCCAACCTTGTTATATACTTTCTTGACTAACAGAATGTGGCAATAGTGACATTTGGCACTGCTGAAAATAAGCCTAAGAAGTATTTCAGTTTCTTTCTGGGCCTCTCAGAATGTTTGTGCTTTGAACGCTCTAGTGCAATAATAACTCCATGTTTCAAAAGTTGTATTATGCTCTTGAATAACAGACCCTGACAAGCCCAGCCTTCTGTTAAACTCTGAAAAGAAGACAGATCCTCATGAGCAGATGAGACATCGGCTCAATGTCACTAGGTGAAATTTGGTTTTCATCACATAGAACAAAAAGAGAAAATTGCCCAACCAAATCCTGATTTATTACTGAGCCACACATTTGTGGACTTAAAATAAATGTATTTTGTTGACGCCACAAAATTATCATCATTTGCTAAATAGCAATAAATAACATGAGCTGATTATGTCCAGTAAGCTTTTCTTTGGGTCAACTTCTCTTTGCTTACCCAGCCACAAAGTAGCCCCCAATTCTACTCTATAGAAAAATTATTTCAAGAAAGGGAACCTCTGTGGCATAACTTTGCAGGAATCAAGATGAACTACATGTGATTATGAGAAGAATATGAAACAAGCTTTTTAAAAAATGCTTCTTATTGATAGCTAATCTTGGGATTTTGAAACTTCTTACTGCCTAAAAAATAAAAATTGAGACATTATGAAAAAGACGAATGTATGATTTCACTCATATGTGGAATTTAAGAAACAAAATAGATGAACATAGGGGAAGGGAATTAAAAGAGAGGGAAACAAACCATAAGAGACTCTTAACTATAGAGAACAAACTGAGGGTTGATGGAAGGGAGGTGGACTGGGGATGGGCTAAAATGAGTGATGGGCATTAAGGAGGACACTTGTTGGGATGAGCATGGGTGTTATATGTAAGTGATGAATCAGTAAATTCTACTCCTGAAACCATTATTACACTATATGTTAATAGTGTAACTATTATTTAAATAGACTAGAACTAGAATTTAAATAAAAACTGGAAACAAAGCAAAACAAAAAAACCTCACAGATAATTTTGGATTCAGAAAAGTGGGATGCTTCCCTTGATTTTTTGGTCAAGAATATTCATAAATCTCAGTCCACAAAAATCTACATGATATATTTGGATTCTTCTATTAGCCTTTTGATGTATTCCTTAACATCTGGACATTTCACTTACCTATTGATAAAATGTACTGTATGAACACATATCTGGGCATTCCAATAACACTTGGGCACTTGTGTCACTTTCTTAATTCCTCAATTATTGTCAAACATTTCTAATCTAAGACTAATTTAGGCTCTGCCTTGGGTTAAAATATTGGCAGTTATTTGTTTTCACGAGTAACATTCATGTGGATTCTGATTTTTAAGAAGTGGTACTTTTCTTCAGAGATTTCTTTGGGGTAGTAGATGATCTTTTATTTTTCAAGTGGCAAATGAATGTCAATTTCAATTTTTTATATTGTTTGCTTATATATTTCTTTAGGATTTAGATATTTACTGATATTTGAGACGACATATCATAGAAGTCATTAGTCTCTTGATATTTCAATCACAGATAGAGCATTTATGTTTGTATTGTCTTGCAGGAATGTGTGATTTTTATTTTTTAACCCAAATCACTGGCTTTTCACACAAACAAAATGTTTATCCTTTTCTATCTCTATTCATATGGGCCACGTAGTTAACAACACCAATGAAAAGGAATCTCTACATGAGATGATGTTTATATAAAATGGCTTACAGTGAACTTTTGAATCTAATATAGTGACGTACTTGAGTAGCAGTTTGGAGTAAAAAGAAAACAAAATCTCAGAGTGATCAGCTTTTTTTTCTTTTTCTATTCTTTTGGTTAGCATGTAAAACAAATAGAACATAGCATTATTACCTTTTCAAGACCCTTCAAATAAAACTAAAGATGGCAGAAAAAGGAAAAATATTTCTTCAAAGAAAACAGTTATTGATTGTTGTATAAGATATTACTCCAAATCTAGTGGTTTAAAACAACACAAATTTGAGAACTTATTATCTTAGAATTTTAGTGAATCAGGCAGCTGGGTATAGTATAACTAAGTCTTCTACTCAGGGTCTCACAAGGGACAATCAAGTTGTTGGTCAAACTGTGTTTTCATCTGGCAGTCAGCTGAGAATAAACCCACTTCCAAGTTCGTTCACATTGCCAGCATGATTTATATACTGCAGCTATATGTATAAAGGTCCTGATTTATTACTGTCAGCTGGGTGTCTCCACTTTTCTGAAAATAACATCCTACTAGATTCTCAAGAAAATCCTCAGAACGTTCATGTTTTACCAGTGATGCTCCTCTGAAAGACCCAGTGATGTTAGCTATATTGTTGTTTAATCCGCTCATTAATCAGCATTCTTAAATAAAAGCCAATAGTTCTGTTTCAACTTTAAACCTTGAAGCTTATGACTGTATGCTGAAGAATTGATAAAAATGGTCTGTTTGGGGAGTATCAACAGGTTTTTTTTAATGTTTATTTATTTTAGAGAGAGAAAGAACGTGAGCAGTGGAGGGACAGAGGGACAGAGAGACAGAGAGAGAATCCCAAGCAGGCTATTTGAATATATACCCTGAGAGGAGTTGCTAAACTATATGGTAGATTTATTTTTAACGTCTTGAGGAATCTTTATACTCTTTTCCATAGTAGCTTCACCAATGTACATTCCCATCAACAGTGAACTAAGGTTCTTTTTTCCCACAAACTGAACAACACCTGCTATTTCTTTTTTTTTTTTATAATAGTGACACTGACAGGTGTGGGATATCTCACTGTTTTGACTTGCATTCCCCTGATGATTTGGGATGTTGATCATCTTTTTCTGTGTCTGTTAGTCATTTGTATATGCTCTTTTGATAAATGTCTAGTTGAGGTAGAAGAGGGAAAAAATGGTGGCGTAGGAGGACGCTGGGCTCACCGCGTCCTGATCACTTAGATTACACCTCCACCTGCCTAAATAACCCAGAAAATCACCAGAGGACTAGCAGAACAGAGTCTCTGGAGCCAAGCGCAGACGAGAGGCCCACGGAAGAGGGTAGGAAGGGCGGAGAGGTGGTGCGCGCTCCACGGACTGGCGGGAGGGAGCCGGGGCGGAGGGGCGGCCCGCTGGCCAAGCAGGGGCCCCGAGTCTGGCTGGCAAAAGCGGAGGGGCCAGACGGAGTGTGTTCCAACAGCAAGAGGGACTTGACATCTGGAAGGTTATAAGCTAACAGCTCTGCTAGGAGAATGGGAGGGCTGGAAGACAATGGGAGAGAGAGTTGCTGAGCCCCAGACGACAGAGCTCAGCTTGGCGGGGAACAAAGGGGCTCGCCAGCGCCATCTCCCTTGTCCATCCCCCAGCCAAAATCCCAAAGGGAACCAGTTCCTTCCAGGGAACTTGCTTGCACCACGCAAACACCTAACGCTGTGCTTCTGCAGATCCATCCCTCCAGTGGGTCTGACTCCCTCCTGGTGCACAGGGCCCCTCCTGAAGCGAATCTCTGAAGGAAAAGCTAACTGAGCCTGCCCCTCCTGCCCCTGTGCACCTTGCCTATACACTCCAGCTAATACGCCAGATCCCCAGCACCACAAGGCTGGCAGTGTGCAAGCAGCCCAGACGGGCCACGCCTCCCCACAGTGAATCCCACCCCTAGGAGAGGGGAAGAGAAGGCACACACCAGTCTGACTGTGGCCCCAGTGGTGGGCTGGGGGCAGACATCAGGTCTGACTACGACCCCGCCCACCAACGCAAGTTATTCAAGACAGCACAGGAGAAGTGCCCTGCAGTCCCGCACCACTCCAGGGACTATCCAAAATGACCAAAGGGAAGAATTCTTCTCAAAAAAATCTCCAGGAAATAACGACAGCTAAGGAACTGATCAAAAACGATTTAAACAATATAACAGAAAGTGAATTTAGAATAATAGTCATAAAATTAATCGCTGGGCTTGAAAACAGTATAAAGGACAGCAGAGAATTTCTTGCTACAGACATCAAGGGACTCAGGAACAGCCAGAAGGAACTAAAAAATTCTATCAATGAGCTGCAAAATAAAATGGAGACAACCACGGCTCAGATTGAAGAGGCAGAGGAGAGAATAGGGGAACTAGAAGATAAAATTATGGCAAAGAGGAAGTTGAGAAAAAGAGAGATAAAAAAATCCGGGAGTATGACAGGAAAATTAGAGAACTAAGTGATGCACTGAAGAGAAATAATCTACACATAATTGGTATTCCAGAGGAGGAAGAGAGAGGGAAAGGTGCTGAAGGTGTACTTGAAGAAATAATAGCTGAGAACTTCCCTGAACTGGGGAAGTAAAAAGGCATTGAAATCCAAGAGGCACAGAGAACTCCCTTCAGATGTAACTTGAATCGATCTGCACGACATATCATAGTGAAACTGACAACATACAAGGATAAAGAGAAAATTCTGAAAGCAGCTAGGGATAAACGTGCTCTAACATATAAAGGGAGACCGATAAGACTCGTGACAGATCTCTCTACTGAAACTTGGTGGGCCAGAAAGGAATGGCAGAAATCTTCAATGTGATGAACAGAAAAAAATATGCAGCCGAGCATCCTTTATCCAGCAAGTCTGTCATTTAGAATAGAAGGAGAGATAAAGGTCTTCCCAAACAAACAAAAACTGAAGGAATTCGTCACCACTAAACCAGCCTTACAAGAGATCCTAAGGGGGATCCTGTGAGACAAAGTACCAGAGACATCGCTACAAGCATGAAACCTATAGATATCACAATGACTCTAAACCCATATCTTTCTATAATAACACTGAATGTAAATGGACTAAATGCGCCAACCAAAAGACACAGGGTATCAGAATGGATAAAAAAAAACAAGACCCATCTATTTGCTGTCTACAAGAGACTCATTTTAGACCTGAGGACACCTTCAGATTGAAAGTGAGAGGATGGAGAACTATTTATCATGCTACTGGAAGTAAAAAAAAGCTGGAGTAGCCATACTTTATCAGACAAACTAGACTTTAAATTAGAGGCTGTAACAAGAGATGAAGAATGGCATTTTATAATCATTACAGGGTCTATCCATCAAGAAGAGCTAACAATTATACATGACTATGTGCCGAATACAGGAGCCCCCAAATATATAAAACAATTACTCACAAACATAAGCAACCTTATTGATAAGAATGTGGTAATTGCAGGGGACTTTAACACTCCATTTACAGAAATGGATAGCTCATCTAGAGACACAGTCAATAAAGAAACAAGGGCCCTGAATGAGACATTGGATCAGATGGACTTGACAGATATGTTTAGAACTCTGCATCCCAAAGCAACAGAATATACTTTCTTCTCGAGTGCACATGGAACATTCTCCAAGATAGATCACATACTGGGTCACAAAACAGCCCTTCATAAGTATTCAAGAATTGAGATCATACCATGCATACTTTCAGACCACAATGCTATGAACCTTGAAATAAACCACAGGAAAAAGTCTGGAAAACCTCCAGAAGCATGAAGGTTAAAGAACACCCTGCTAAAGAATGAGTGGGTCAACCAGGCAATTAGAGAAGAAATTTAAAAATATATGGAAACAAACGAAAATGAAAATACAACAATCCAAACACTTTGGGACGCAGCGAAGGCAGTCCTGAGAGGAAAATACATTGCAATCCAGGCCTATCTCAAGAAACAAGAAAAATCCCAAATACAAAATCTAACAGCACACCTAAAGGAACTAGAAGCAGAACAGCAAAGGCAGCCTAAACCCAGCAGAAGAAGAGAAATAATAAAGATCAGAGCAGAAATAAACAATATAGAATCTAAAAAAACTGGAGAGCAGATCAATGAAACCAAGAGTTGGTACTTGTAAAAATAAACAAAATTGATAAACCTCTAGCCAGGCTTCTCAAAAAGAAAAGGGAGATAACCCAAATAGGTAAAATCATGAATGAAAATGAAATGATTACAACCAATCCCTCAGAGATACAAGCAATTATCAGGGAATACTATGAAAAACTATATGCCAACGAACTGGACAACCTGGAAGAAATGGACAAATTCCTAAGCACCCACACACTTCCAAAACTCAATCAGGAGGAGATAGAAATCTTGAACAGACCCATAACCAGCGAGGAAATTGAATCAGTTATCAAAAATCTCCCAACAAATAAGAGTCTAGGACCAGATGGCTTCCCAGGGGAGTTCTACCAGACGTTTAAAGCAGAGATAATACCTATCCTTCTCAAGCTATTCCAAAAAATAGAAAGGGAAGGACAACTTCCAGGTTCCTTCTATGAAGCCAGTATTACTTTGATTCCTAAACCAGACAGAGACCCAGTAAAAAAAGAGAACTTTAGGCCAATATCCCTGATGAATATGGATGCAAAAATTCTCAATAAGATACTAACAATCGAATTCAACAGCATATAAAAAGAATTATTCACCGTGATCAAGTGGGATTCATTCCTGGGATGCAGGGCTGGTTCAACATTTGCAAATCAATCAGTGTGATACATCACATTAATAAAAGAAAAGATAAGAACCATGTGATTCTGTCAATCTATGCAGAAAAAGCATTTGACAAAATTCAGCAATGTTTCTTAATAAAAACCCTCGAGAAAGTCGGGGTAGAAGGAACATACTTAAACATCATAAAAGCCGTTTATGAAAAGCCCACAGCTAGCATCATCCTCAATGGGAAAAAACTGAGAGCTTTCCCCCTGAGATCAGGACCATGACAGGGATGTCCACTCTCACTGCTGTTGTTTAACATAGTGTTGGAAGTTCTAGCATCAGCAATCAGACAACAAAAGGAAATCAAAGGCATCAACATTGGCAAAGATGAAGTTAAGCTTTCACTTTTTGCAGATGACATGATATTATGCATGGAAAATCCGATAGACTACACCAAAGTCTGCTAGATCTGATACATGAGCTCAGCAAAGTCGCAGGATACAAAAATCAATGTACAGAAATCAGCTGCATTCTTATACACTAACAATGAAGCAACAGAAAGACAAATAAAGAAACTGATCCCATTCACAATTGCACCAAGAAGCATAAAATACCTAGGGATAAATCTAACCAAAGATGTAAAAGATCTGTATGCTGAAAACTATAGAAAGCTTATGAAGGAAATTGAAGAAGATATAAAGAAATAGAAAAACATTCCGTGCTCATGGATTGGAAGAATAAATATTGTTAAAATGTCAATACTACCCAAAGCTATCTACACATTCAATGCAATCCCAATCAAAATTGCACCAGCATTCTTCTTGAAGCTAGAACAAGCAATCCTAAAATTCATATGGAACCACAAAATGCCCTGAATAGCCAAAGTAATTTTGAAGAAGAAGACCAAAGCAGGAGGCATCACAATCCCAGACGTTAGCCTCTACTACAAAGCAGTAATCATCAAGACAGCATGGTATAGGCAAAAAAACAGACACATAGACCAATGGAATAGAATAGAAACCCCAGAACTAGACCCAAAAATGTATGGCCAACTACTCTTTGACAAAGCAGGAAAGAACACCCAATGGAAAAAAGACAATCTCTTTAACAAATGGTGCTGGGAGAACTGGACAGCAACATGCAGAAGGATGAAACTAGACCATTTTCTTACACCATTCACAAAAACAAACTCAAAATGGATAAAGGACCTGAATGTGAGACAGGAAACCATCAAAACCCTAGAGGAGAAAGCAGAAAAAGACCTCTCTGACCTCAGCCGTAGCAATTTCTTACTCGACACATCCCCAAAGGCAAGGGAATTAAAAGCAAAAATGAACTACTGGGAACTCATGAATATAAAAAGCTTCTGCACTGCAAAGGAAACAATCAACAAAACTAAATGGCAACTGATGGAATGGGAAAAGATATTTGCAAATGACATATCGGACAAAGGGCTAGCATCCAAAATCTATAAAGAGCTCACCAAACTCCACACCCTAAAAACAAATAATCCAGTGAAGAAATGGGCAGAAAACATAAATAGACACATCTCTAAGGAAGACATCCGGATGGCCAACAGTCACATGAAGATGCTCAACGTCGCTCCTCATCAGGGAAATGCAAATCAAAACCACACTCAGATATCACCTCACGCCAGTCAGAGTGGCCAAAATGAACAAATCAGGAGACTATCAATGCTGGAGAGGATACGGAGAAACGGGAACCCTCTTGCACTGTTGGTGGGAATGCAAATTGGTGCAACCACTCTGGAAAATAGTGTGGAGGTTCCTCAAAAAATTAAACATAGACCTACCCTATGACCCAGCAGTAGAACTGCTAGGAATTGACCCAAGGGATACAGGACTACTGATGCATAGGGGCACTTGTACCCCAATGTTTATAGCAGCACTCTCAACAATAGCCAAATTATGGAAAGAGCCTAAATGTCCATCAACTGATGAATGGATAAAGAAATTGTGGTTTATTTACACAATGGAGTACTATGTGGCAATGAGAAAGATTGAAATATGGCCCTTTGTAACAACATGGATGGAACTGGAGAGTGTGATGCTAAGTGAAATAAGCCATACAGAGAAAGACAGATACCATATGTTTTCACTCTTAGGTGGCTCCTGAGAAACTTAACAGAAACCCATGGGGGAGGTGAAGGAAAAAAAAAGAGGTTAGAGTGGAGAGAGCCAAAGCATAAGAAACTGTTAGAAACTGAGAACAAACTGAGGGTTGATAGGGGGTGGGAGGGAGGGGAGAGTGGGTGATGGGTATTGAGGAGGGCACCTTTTGGGATGAGCACTGTGTGTTGTATGGAAACCAATTTGACAATAAATTTCATATATTGATAAAAATAAAAATAAAAGTCTAGTTGAGTCTTTGTCCACTTTTTACTCAGTTTTTTTTCTGTTGAGTTGTAAGAATTCCTTATGTATTTTGGATATTGACCCTCATCAGATTATGGTTTGCAAATATTTTCACCCATTCTGCATGATGCCTTTTTGCTAGCTTTATTTTCCTGTGCTGTGCAGAAGCTTTTTGTTTTTCTATGCAACCCCACTTGTCTCTTTCCAAAGTTTTTAAGTCTTTATCTCATTCAGTTAGTGTATTCTTAAGTATGCTATTCTTGCTGACACTACTGTAATTTATTTTTTAATTTCTTAATTTCTTTGTCAGGCTCTTCATTGTTAATACATAGAAATTCCAGTGACTATCGTATGTTTGTTTAGTATTCTGTGCTAAACTGATTTTATTTTTTACTCTTAATAGTATTTTTATGGAGTCTTTAGTGTTGTGCACATTTAAGATTATATTATCTGCAAAGAGGTAATTTTACTTCATTATTCCTAATTTGGATGCCTTTTCTTTCCTTTTCTGGCCTGATTGCTTTAGGAGGGTTTCTAGTACTATGGTGAAGAGAAGGGATGAGAGAGGGCATCATTACCTTGCTCCTAATCTTAGAGGAAACCTTTCAGTTTTCACTCTTAAATGTGATGTTAGTAGTGGGCTCTTCATATGTGTCCTTTATTATGTTGAAGTAAATTTCTTCTATACCTACTTTGTCGAGGATTTTTATCATGAGAATCTGTTTAATATTGTCAAAAATTTTCTGCATTTCTTAAGATAATTATGTGATTTTTATGTTTCATTCAATTGATGTGGCTCATCACAGTAATTGATTTGTATGTGCTGAAACTTCCTTGTATCCCAGAGATAAATCCCACATGGCGTATGACCCCTTTAATGTGCTCTTGTGTTCAGTTTGCTAGTATCTTGTTGAGAATTTTGCAACCATATTTGTCATAGATAGTAACCTGCAGGTTTCTTTTTTTGTAGTGTCTTTGTCTGGCTTTGGTATCAGGTTAATATTGGCCTCATAAACTGAATTTGGAAGTATTCCCTCTTTTTTTCCAATTTTTTGGGCAAAATAGGTGAGATGATTATAAAATACAAACTTAAATTATGAGATAAGCAAGTCATGGGGATGAAAAGAACGGTATAGCAAATGCAGTCAAATCTATTGCAATAACTTTGGTGACAGATGGTAAGGACACCTGTTGAGGTAAGCATTTGTAATATGTGCGATTGTGAATCATTATGTTATACACCTGGATCTAACAGAATGTTGTATATCAAATATACTTTGATTAAAAACAAAAATCTAAAAATCCCTTATTCGTTTAAGGACAATTTTTGGTATAAGGACTGTTGTTCAACATGATTTCTTAATAGAAAGGATTTATTTTTAAAAAGACATCAACCTGACCTCACAAATTAAAATATCAGTTATCTCATTGTCTCTCATATAGTCAACATTGTCCAAACAATCTTATGACCTCTATGTAACAAAGAAAAACACACAAGTGACAGAATAAACTAACTCAAACATCTATAAGCATAATGTGGGTAAAATTTTACCCAAAAATGTTTGAATATGTAATAGGGTATTGTGTACAATTATTTTAACTTTTTTTTAATGTTTATTTTTGAGAGAGAACAGCACAAGCAGAGGAGGGTCAGAGAGAGAGGGGGACAGAGGATCTGAAGTGAGCTCCATGCTGACAGCAGAGAGCCCAGTGCAGGGCTTGAGCTCACCAACTGTGAGATCTTGACCTGAACCAAAGTCGGACACTCAATTGACGAAGCCACCCAGGTGCCCCATATTGTGTACAACTTTTATGAGCAAGACGAAGTCAGATTGGAATCTCTACTACAATAGTCATTTCCACAATGACAGTTGAACTTTATTCAGTTACTTCAATAATTTAATTTTTATCTTGTTACTCTAATAGAATTCAAATTTTCCATTGTATTATTTTTATTATTTATTTATTTATTTATTTATTTATTTTTAATGTTTATTTAATTTTGAGACAGAGAGAGAGAGAGAAGGAGTGGGGGAGGGACAGAGATAGGGGGAGATACAGAATCCAAAGCAGGCTCCAGGCACAGAGCCCGATGCAAGGCTCAAACTCGAACCCGCAAACTGAGAGATCATGATCTGACCTGAAGTCGGCCATTTAGCCAACTGAGCCACCCAGATGCCCCTAAATTTTCCATTTTAAAAGCTATAGTTTAAATTTTACCTCACATCTCAGAAAATAACATTGTATTTTTCCAACAGAAGACTATCTTTAATACTCCCTGGAGATTAAAACAAATTTCATTTTATAGTCAATATATTTAAAGGAACATATAAAATACTCTCACTAGATAAACACTTCCAGGTCTACTTCATTTTAGATAGTTCTAGGAAGATAAGAAAGGACGTGGATATTTTATATTCAGAATATTTTTTAAAAAATGCTAACTCATCCTTGGCCTAAAGATCTATTTTTATTTCTAATAAAAAGGCATCCAATGCTTCAAAATCTCCACAATGCTTGCTCTATGGAATTCTTGCAAAGAGACTCAAATTTTTGTCTTGCTACATATTCTACCTTCATATATTCTGATTTTGTCAGATACTTTCAGGAAACTGGTATATTTGCCCATTGCCATACATCCAAGGGAATTGGTTCTGTGTCCAAAAGGGACATACATTAAGGGATACAGCTGTATATTATATGCAACTATAAAACCAGAAGTGATGCCAAAAAATACCAGGCATAAAACTGTGTCTCAAATTATTATTTCAGATACTGTTAATCATGAATACTGTTTCAGACTCCAGGACATACACTAATCCATTCACGCTTCTTCAAGTAATTACGGTTATAATCATAATACCAGAGGGGCGCCTGGGTGGCGCAGTCGGTTAAGCGTCCGACTTCAGCCAGGTCACGATCTCGTCGTCCGTGAGTTCGATCCCCGCGTCAGGCTCTGGGCTGATGGCTCGGAGCCTGGAGCCTGTTTCCGATTCTGTGTCTCCCTCTCTCTCTGCCCCTCCCCCGTTCATGCTCTGTCTCTCTCTGTCCCAAAAATAAATAAACGTTGAAAAAAAAAATTAAAAAAAAAAAATACCAGAAAATCTTGTGTCACTACAGAGCTTATGCAGAGGCACGTTGAAATATGTCTAGAACTAGATGACTTTGAGGAGACTGCATCATCCCAAAACTCTACAGGTGAAAGAAAACGTTGCCTGATGTAGACCAGCAGCAATCAAAATATTTCCCTTTTATTTCAGTTGGCCTCTTTGTTGACCACTCTCCTTTCAGTAAAATGGTGTGTACCAAATGTTTGTGCCTCCCCCCACAAAATTTGTATGTTGAGGCTCTGAATTCCTATGTGATGGGATTAGAAGGTGGGGCTTTGGAAAGTTATTAGGTTTAGGTAAGATCACAAGTAGGGAGCTTCCATGTTAGGATTAGTGACTCTTGTAAGATGAGAACATACCAGAGCTTTCCCTCTCCACAATGTGAAGATATAACCAGAAGGTGGCCCTCCTGCAAGTTGGAAAGAGATCCGTCACCAAAGAATCAAATCAACTGGCACCTTGGGTAGGACTTTCCAGGTTCCAGAATAATGATCAATAAATATCTATAGCTGAAGTCACCCCTTCTACATAATATGTTGTAGCAGCCCGAGCTAAGAAAAAACACTTTCTATTTTCTAACTTGCTGTTAGGTTTCTAGTCACTACTTTTGACTAAAGTCTATTTTGTCTGATATAAGTAAATCTACCTTTTCTTTCTTATGGTCTGCACTTATATAAAGTCTCTTCTTCTGTCTTCTTACTTTGAACCTATGTGTCTCTTTAAAATAAAATCAATGTCTTGTAGGCTGCATATAGTTAGGTCTTCCTCCTCCTCATCCTTCTTACTCTCCTCCCTGTCCTCCTCCTTCCCCCTTCTACTCCCCTTCCTCCCTTCTCATCCCCATTCCTCCTCTTTCTCCAACCAGCCAAATTGTGCCTTTTAATTACTGAATTCAGTCCATTTAGATGTAGGATTATTGATACGTAAAGATTTACTAAATAGCCATTTTAGTTGTTGCTTTTTGTCTGTTTTCTATTTCAATTGTTTCTTTTCCCTTCTGTTTCTTCCTATATTTGTAAATTAATGGTGTACCATGCTGGCATCCCCCTGGCCCTTTTTTAAATATATTTTTTTAATTTACTCATTTATTTTGAGATAGAGAGAAAGCAGGAGCAAGGAGGGGCAAAGAGAGAGGGAGAGAGAGAATCTGAAGCAGGCTCTGCTCTGTCAGCACAGAGCCCCATGCAGGGCTCAAACTCACAAACCACAAGACCATGACCTGAGTTGAAATCAAGAGTCAGATAGATACTTAACCAACTGCGCCACCCTGGTGCCCCATCCTCCCACCCTACTTTTGTAATGTTCCATGAATCTACTCTAGGTTTTGCTTTGAGGTTACCATGAGGCTTACAAAAAAATAACATATAAAAAACAGTATATTTTATGCTGATAGCAAGTTACCTTCATTTGCCTATAAAGACACCACAATTTTATTCCTCCCTTTTGATATTTTTGATGTCACCATTTATCCTTTTTTGAGAGAGAGAGTCGGGGGGGTGGCGCAGAGGGTAGGGGCAGAGAAAGAGAATCTTAAGTGAGCTTCATACTCAGTGCAGAGCCCCACACAGGGCTCAATCTCACAACCATGAGATCATGAGCTGAGAGCTGAACCAAGATCACGACCTGAGCTGAAATCAAGAGTCAGGCACTTAACCAACTGAGCCACCCAGGTGCCCCTACCATTTTTTATGCTGTGTATTCATTACAAATTATAGCAGCTATTCTTATTTTTAAAACTTGTTTCTCTTATTTGTTATACTATTGTTAAGTGGTTAATACACCGTCCTATTTATATAATTGGAGTTTTCTAAAGCTTCTTATATATGTTTCAGCTTTACCATTGTGTTACATACTTTTGTATGCTTTCATCTCACTGATTAGAGTTTCTTTCACTTCAGTTTAGAGAACTCTCTTTGAAATACTACTTGCAAGGTAGATCTAGTGATGATGAACTCCCCTAGCTTTTGTTTGTCTGGAAAAGTCTTTATTTCTCTCACAAATCTGAAGAAAAACTATGTTTGACATAGTATTCCTGACTGGCAATTTCTATCATTTAATACTTTGAATATGACATTCTACTTTCTCCTGGCTTGTAGGGTTTCTGCTGAGAAATCCACTGATAGCT
Organism: Felis catus; assembly: GCF_018350175.1. NCBI lineage: Eukaryota > Metazoa > Chordata > Mammalia > Carnivora > Felidae > Felis > Felis catus. The sequence goes on along the minus strand of NC_058371.1, from coordinate 53,315,695 downwards.
TAATAGGGTTCCTTTCTTAGTTGCACCGCTTTTTCCCTGGCTACCTTAGAACTTTTTAACTTTGATTTTGATAGCTTCATTATAATGTGTCTTTGAAAATGTCTTTTGTCACTGAGGTAATAGAGTGATCTATTAGCTTCCTGAACTTTGGTTCCAAGTGTCCCCAGGCATGGGAAGATTTTAGCTACTATTATTTTAACTAAAATTTCTACCCCTTCTCCCTCTGTTCTCCCTCTGGAACCACAAAAGTTTGGAGGTTTGCCCTTTTGATTGAGTCTCACAAGTAATGTAAGCTTTCTTTGCTCATTTCTATTTTGTTCTCTTTGTTCTCTTGCTACTGTGCTATTTCAAAATTCTTACCTGTTAAGTCATTTATTCTCTCTTCCATCTGCTCTACTCTACTACAGATGCTCTGTATTGTATTCTTCATCCAATCATTGAATTCTTCAGTTCAAGATTATTTTTGGTTCTTTTTCATGGTTTCTCTTTTTTTTTCTAGAGAACTCATTTATTCATTTATCTCTTTCTTAATCTCATTGATTAGGCTTTCTGATTTTTTTTTGTAGTTTATAGTTTCTTCAATACAGCTCTTTTCAGTTCTTTATGAGCTATATCGCTGTATACCATGTCTTTAGGATCAGTTGTTAGAGAATAATTGATATCTTTTGTAATGGTATATTTCCTTTATTTATGAACTTCCTTGATCTCACTGCCATAGCAGGAGCACACACAAGGCAGATGCTGCACAGTGGGGCGAAGTGGGAGCTTAGCAGAGTTTTGTGGGTGCCTACAGGCTGATGATATCCTCCGGCAGGCTATTCCCAGTAGCTTGTGGGGCAGACTTCATGCTGAAGTCCTAAGTTTACAGCAGAAACTGTGTTCCTTTCATGACCTTTGAAATTATTGTCTGTTTTTTTTTCTTTTCTTTGCCCTCAGTCATGGAGGTAACTTCTCAGAAATCAGTGTCTTCTAGAAAGAGACAGGTTCCTTCAGTTTCAACCCCCACAACTAGATTAACCTGAAGATCACCCACTGCTTTCAAACTCCTCCTAGGGGAAGTCACATCTCTCCACTATCGGTGTGAGAAACATCTGTGCCGCCACTAACAGAGGGCTTAGTTCCATGCAGTGTCACCTGGGGAGGCAGGAAGCTCCAGTAGAGTTCCTTTCTGTCCACTGCTTCCAAACTCATTTCTATTCTATTCTATTCCAATGGCATGTTGAAATCTCCACTATGGCAGGATGTACTTCTATCCTTTTTATGTCACCTGTGTGTTTCCTTGCAGGACAGCACTTTCCAGGTTTTTTTCCTTGACCAAAGCAAGTGGAAGTGGGGCAGGTTTGCTAACTCCCTTGGATCCATTCTTACTAAGGTCTTGTTTATTTATTTTCTGATGCACAGATAGGAAGAAGTTCTCTTGGATCCCTCCCAGGTGCTACGGCATTCTTGTTTATGTATGGATATCTAATTCATTGCTTAAAAAAAGAGGGAGAGATAAATGAGGAACATCTTATGCCACCATGATGCTGACTTTACCACCCACACTATATTTAATTAATCTCTCTTCTCTTAAATTTTGTTTTGCCATTTTTTGCCAACAATATTCCCTAATAGATGAAGCATATTTATTTATAGATATGAAATATCTCTAAGTTATTCATTAATCTAACAAAGTTATAGATGATTACTGATATTTGAATCCTTGTAAAATGATTTAAATAGGGTCAAACTTCTTTCTGGAACCTGAAATAATTCAAGTATTCCATAATATGTTTCAGTGTTAAGAAAATAATCTTGGACCTGGGCAATAGTATGAACAAAACTACTGAAGATAAAGTGTCTCTGCTGTGTTCAGGGAGCACATAGGATAGGCTAAAAAAATACAGTCATATTTACTCATAGTGAAGGGTAATTAGAGATAAAGCTTGATGCAGATGATTCTTCCAGAGTGGGAGAACTTTTGTCCAGTTGCCACGGTCTTCAGAATTGAGAAAGTCTTGTTGCTAAGCAGTTAAATCTAGAACACAATCAAATGAGAGATGAAAGGGAGCGGATTGTTAGTTCTCTTTTTATGTAAGGTTTTAGATCAAAGCCTTTGTGCATAAAGAGAGGTAGTACAAACCATGATAGGGCTCTAGCTAGCAAAGATAATTGGAACCATTAATTCTACTGCTGGTAAGTCTTTCAAGAATTTAGCTGCAGAGGAGAGAAACATTAGTCTTAATGCATACATGCATACACACATGCAAATATACACACACCATAATTCTTTGCCATTTTTTATTCTTAAGGACGGATCTGTTACCTGGATTATGTCTTATTCTGGTCTATTTTACTTGGTTGAGTAAACAAAATTGTGTTTTTAGTGGGTTGTTGCTCATACTTTGGAAAAATAAAGCTGTAAGAGTGAGAAGGGAGGTGGTAATTAGGGTAGATAGATTGATGAGCTTGATGACGCTCGCAGGAGAGAAAAAAAGAACTTATAAAAGATGATGTATGACCATCTACTTAGAAGTTTCTGTTTCATTATGGCATTATACCACATTATGAATGAAAATGTTATATTCTCTTAGGAAATGTGTCTCTTGAATCATTGCATAAAATAATGTTATGAGGATAAATGCCGTCTGGCTCACATACTCTTGGAATTAGAAATAAATTCTGACTAATTTTTATTGATTAGTTTCACTCTCAGCAGCACTCTGTTATTCTTAATTATTTTCCATCACAACAATTGATACTCCATTATAATTACAAAATATATATCAAGAGACTCAAAAGTCAAATCAGTATATTAAGATTTTACTCACAATTTAGAGGTATTGTCCTCAAAGGTTTAATTTAGGAATTTTACTTTCCTTTTTGTGGTTTCTTGGCATTTTGTGAAATATTCCTCCCCATTAGTCCTAGAGAAATACCAAACTACCCTAGGAATTCAGATCTTATTAATGATGAAGATAGTATTTAGCCTGAAATAAATTTCCTGGCTGCTATCTGCAAGAAGAAAGCAAAGACTAAGAAAAATATCAAATCCTGTATTAGACATGTAAGAAATGTTGAATTCTGGATTTTACTGCTTAAACTACCATAACTGGAACTCAATAATAACTACTTGTGAAAACAAAGACAAGGGATTTTCAGGTGAAGGTGAAGATACTCTGTGATTTCTTTTCCCAGGAGTTTTGAGATGTTTCTATGGGCGTAGCAAAATCAGGGAAAAAGGATTAACCTAGTTGGAGCTGAAGAGTTGAGACCACAGTGGTTGTATTAATGGAGTCTAGAGCCAGGCTATAGATATATGAGGTAAAATTAAGGGAACGTAAAAAGTGGGGGAGAATGAAAAAAAAAGTGATTTTTCTGCATAAATTTGAGAATCAAGTTTTGAATAAGAATAAAAGTTGTGGTTAACTATTTGACATGTAAGAGTCAGGACAATGGAGGGTTATAATAAGGGTTAGGATTAGGGTTATGGTTAGGGTTACAGTTAGAGTTTGATAATAAGATACAGATGATACTAAGAAATAATATTTAGCTATAAGCCAATGGCTAAATATTGTTGAAAATAAGTAGCAAAGCTAAAATAAACTAGGTATTATATAGGTTGCCCATATGCTCACTAAACCCCAGATGTGGGTAAAATTATTGGTGAATAACACATTAATAAATCAGACACCCAATTGCTTGAGGTTTGTGTAGCATTGATTTGGGTGTTGGTGTTTGAGTAAGAAAAAAAGCTAAATAGTGGTCCAGTGAGATGGCTACCGGTTTAGTGGTTTGTAAGTGGCTTTGGTAATCAGTGCAAATTTGGCTCTGTCATCTGCTCTGTATGCCATACAGGAATACTGAGAATGTAAATCTTCCTCTATGCCTTGCTTTGAATTGTTGATTGGTACCTTTAGTAAAATGAAGTAGGAATAAGGAGATTTCCATGAAGAAGTGAAAGTCAAGAGATTTTTGCTTTTCATGAAAGGAAGATTCCATACATGACACAATGATTCTACAAAAAAGAGGTCAAGGGAACATAGCTTCAAGATTTTTTTTAATGATTAAGCAAAAATAGGTACAGGGACTAGCAGAGGTGAGGTCCTTAATCATGCATCTTTTTTAAACAATTTTTTAATGTTTATTTATTTTTGAGAGAGAGAGAGGCAGAGTGCAGGTGAGGGAGGAGTAGAAAAAAAGGGAGACACAGAATCCAAAACAGGCTCCAGGCTCTGAGTTGTCAGCACATAGCCCAACGTTGGGCTCAAACTCAAGAACCGTGAGATCATGACCTGAACAAAAGTCGGACACTTAACTGACTGAGTCACCCAGGTGCCCTTTATTTTTATATTATCTACTATGGGAGGTGGTTTGATCAGTTTATATTAGATCCCTCATGGCCGACTTCACTTTCCTGGTTTTTCAACTAGACTGAGAGTTCTTGGTGTCATTACTTTAAGCATTCCTATTACTTTAACGATTTCATAAAGACAGTGGATATTCTCATTGGGTAATAAAAATAAGCAATGCATATACAAAATATTGAAATTTTACAAATTTCTAATGTGCAGTTTTGTCCCAAACACTGCTTCCAAATTTGAGACCATTAATATCTCCAGACCATTACTATCTCAACATATATGTACATGTGTATTTCCTGAGTGTGTCGCACCATTATTTATTTTGTTTCTACTTTTCATGCAAAATATGCATATATATTTTTATTTATGAAATAAATATATTTTACTGTCAAACCCAAGACATGGTTACCTTGAAATCTTATAAACTCAGAATTTGATGCCAATATTGATGCCTTGATTCTTGCAGTTTCACAAGCTTAGATGAAAAAGGGAATGCAGGAAGGAGCTAGGATAATCAATAATTTCTTTCATGGAAGCATATTTACAGACCATGAGAAAAAATAATAAAATACATGAGTAATTTTTATATCTCTCCTGAGTAATGTGACTAAATAATTTATCATTTGAAAGTGAAAGGAAGACCTATATCATGATATCCATATCCACCCCATATGTGTAAATTGAGACTGCTACATTAAAATATGATAGGTGTTCACATTTCCATTAATACTCTTTTATTTTATATATTTATTGTGAAAATGCTGATACATATTCATATACTTACAGAGCAATATAACAAATCCATATGTGTCCTTTATCTAGATTCTTGGAGTCAACCTATAGCCAATCACCATTGCTTTGTACACGTAGTCTCATTCTACGTGTACATGATGGTAATAAATCATCCTACCATGATTTATTGAATGCAATGCAATATACTGAGTCATGAGGCAAACGCTGACCCACTTTACCCCATACCCTTCCTTTCATCCTTCACCTTGACTTGCTCATATGTTCCACTCCTATATCTGCCCTTCTTTGTATTTTTTTCTTTTAGTGCTGCTGCTCTGATGGTGTGACTCCTAGAAGACAGATCTTTAAATATCAGCACTTTATTTATCAGCATACTTCCAGCTCAGAGGGAGGAGACAGAATAGTGATGCTTCCTGATCCGCTCTGTTTTGGTCTCACCAATGGCTGAATATGGTGTCTCCATAATAGCTGCGGGTGAGGTCATGGTACATGTGTTTCTGAGGTCATGGTACATAAGACTGTTTCTGCTCCTTTTTGGATGGTCCCATGTTGAACACTCCTATTGCCATGGCCCCCCAGAAGTGGTGATTCCTTTGAGGGTAACAAACCCTAGCAATGTCAAGAAGCCTCCAGGCTGGATCTCTTACCAACTGCATTTTGGAGGCCAGCGACATGTTTTCCATATGAAGGTAAAGAAGCTTTTGCTGTCCAAAAATTTCCCAGTGTTCACCTACACAGACCAGGGGGCTCTTCTTGAAGACCAGCCATTTATCCAGAAAGACTGTTATTATCGTGGCTATGTGGAAGGGGATCCGGATTCCTTGGTGTCTCTGAGTACCTGTTTTGGGGGCTTACAAGGAATAATGCAGACAAATCACATTGTTTATGAAATTTTACCCAAAAAGCTTTCTACCACATTTGAACACCTGGTATATAAGATGTACGGTGAGGAGAAACAATTCCCACCCATGAGGTGTGGCTTAACAGATGAAAAAATAGCACGGCAAGTGAAGTCACAAGAGGGCAATAATTCTGTTTTGCTGCAACGTGGGTATGAAAGTCTGGGGACCCACAAGAGATTTGTTGAAATGGCAGTGGTGGTGGACTACAATCGATATGCTTATCGCAGATACAATGTCACAACTGTGGAGCTGGAAGTAATTACTACTATGAATAACGTAAATACCTTCTATCAACCACTAAATATCGATGTGAGTTTGGTTGGAATGGAGGTCTGGAATGGAGGAAACCCTGTTGACATAAAGAACATGGACACACTCCTGGATTTATTTTGCGCCTGGAAGAAAGAAAGCTTTAATGCCCGTGTCCCCCATGACATTGCGCATGTTTTTGTAAAAAAAGGATATGGTGCTCTTGGCATATCTTATGTTGGATCAATATGTAACTACAATACTAATTGTGCAGTGGATGCTTTCACAAGTGACAATTTGGGTGTTTTTGCATTTGTTGTGTCACATGAGCTCGGTCATTCTCTGGGTATGTGGCATGATGAGAAAACATGTAAATGTGCAGACGATGTGTGCATAATGTATGCAACACAGTCTCAGGCAACTAAATTCAGCAACTGCAGTTATGCTAGATATTGGCACACCTCCGCGGGATCAAGATGTATCTTGCGTCCGCGAACGCCAAAGAGAATCTTCCGGTATACACGCTGTGGGAACAGTGTGGTTGAAGATGGAGAAGACTGTGACTGCGGCTCCTTAAGTCTGTGTTCAAAAGATCCATGTTGTCAGTTAGACTGTACTCTGAGTCCTGGGGCTACCTGTGCTTCTGGGCTTTGTTGCAAAGACTGCAAGATCATGCCATCAGGTGACGTGTGTAGAGAACGGGAAAATGAATGTGACCTTCCCGAGTGGTGCGACGGGACATCCTATCAGTGTCCAGAAGACGTGTACATGCAAGATGGAGCCGAATGCACAAGTGGTGGCTACTGCTATGAAAAGAGGTGCAATACTCGTGATGAACAGTGTAGCCAACTTTTTGGCCCAAATGCCAAGAGTGCGAGTCAGATTTGCTACAGTACAGTGAACATCCGAGGTGACCGTTTTGGCAACTGTGGTCTCAAGAATCATCAATTTATAAAATGTAATAACTCAGATACCCTGTGTGGGAGGGTTCAGTGTAAGAATGTGGCAGAAATTCCCACTCTGAGAGACCATTCTACTCTGCATTGGCTTCACATCAATGATAGCATCTGCTGGGGTACTGACTTCCATTTGGGGATGCCCTTGCCTGATCTTGGTGAAATAAAAGATGGTACAGAGTGCGGTGAAGAACATATCTGTGTCCAAAGGAAATGCATCCCTTTGGCATATTTGAAAACTGATTGCTCACCTGAGACCTGCAATATGAACGGAGTCTGTAACAATAGACACCACTGTCATTGCAGCTATGAGTGGGACCCTCCTGACTGCCGGATAAAAGGCACTGGAGGTAGTGTAGACAGTGGCCCACCCCCAAGAAGAAAAGAGACCAATCGGTCACAGGAGAAACAGCAAAAGAAGACTAGCCCACTCTTATTCTGGTTGATACCTTCTCTGGTTTTATTCTGTTCTTTGTTAATTTTGTCTTTTATGAGAAGGGGAAAAAGCATTAAGAAAGAAGATCAAAATGTTACAACCGCACCCAGTAAACAGCAGAATGATCCACATCAACCTAATCAAGGAGAAGTGAAAGATCCACCTGCAAGCAGAAACCAAAAAGCTATGATTTCTAGAAAGAAACCCAATCCCAAATGAAATTCCCCGTTTGTTAAGTTTTAGTTCCCTGGCAGGAGAAATGTTACAGCTTGTATCACAGGTCACTGACAGAAACTTCCTGAGACTTTTTATCATTTGGGATCATAAAGGTTAGCCATCGAACAATAAGCAAAATATACTAATTACCGGCACATTTTTACTTTCCATTATTTTAGGCAATTATATCAGTTAATGTTTTATGGAACTATTCTGTGGTTGCAGAGCAAAGGCACTGTCCACAGATAGGGTGTGTGTGTCTTCTGCTTTCTCACACAGGGAATAGGAAACTGCAAATCACATTTCTCCTTTGTGAGTCCTCTCTTATTAGCTACTACCAGTAGGGTAAACTAAAGGGAGACTGGACATGGGAAATGTCCTGAATGTTGTTCATGTCATGGTTGCCTCATTAACTCTCACCCTGGCAAGGGCAGTGCCTTTCAATCTTTATATCACTGCATATGGATATAAATATAGATGTAGACATAGGTAGAAAGATATCATATGTATTATATATACACATATGCATATATCTCAAATATATATACATTTCCTTCCTTGAGTTAATCCCCAGAACCAACAGTACTGTCAACCTCAGAGAAACTGGCACAGCTATCGAGTGTCTTACCCTTGGAGTTCTAGATCTCAGGTCTTTGAGGCCTGCACCAAATCCCAGAGGTTCAGCACCAGTTTGGCCAACCCTCTCCTCAGAGGTCGGAGTCCTAGAGCCATGGGACGTACTCCAAACGTGTGGGTTCCAATAATGGCACCTCGTCCCTTTGATCTCCAGTCTCAGGTTCAAGAGCTGCACTTCCTGTTAGTAAAGCATGGCTGCCTCAGAGGTGGGCTCTTCTTGCAACTGAATTCTGACTGATAGAGTATTACCTTGCATAACAGAGAACATGGGAAGGAGTCTGACATCAGAAGGTTTTGAATTTTCACACCACTGTCTTTACTATCTTGGAGACATGGTTTATACTTAGAATTACTTCAAAATCTCAAAAGAGAAGAAAATGATACTTACCATTCAACCCCTTGGTAACTTCACTTGTAAAATAAGATAAAGAAGATATTTACAATTCCAAGTAGGATATATAAGTCTTAGCAGACCCTGTTTCCTCTGCAAAGAAAAAAAAAAACCTAGAAAATCTAATTTATCTTAAGAACCATATTTGAAGGACATCAGAGAGCTGAGGAAGCAATATGGGATAGATGAACTAACATTTCAGGCAGGATGAAACAATTCTGAAAAGCACTGAATCTTGCCAGCCATTTTGTCCTCTGATCATTTGCTGATGCCAGATGTGAATTGAACCTTGGGCTTGGCCCAGGTGGAGCACCTCTGCTGAGGGAAAGAGAAATTCCCAATGTCTTACTTACTACACGGGTTAGATAGACTGTAAACATTAGGCATCAAGGGCCTCTAATTCACAATCAGATTTCCCCCAAGTCACAATGCTTGAGAGCTTCATGGGATGCTGGTGAGCTCCTCTGAAATTTCTCGAAGGCATAGATCCCCAAAATCATGTTGTATTTTGAGCACAAGCCATATTTTGAACTAACGTTCCCCTTTGAAATGTCATAAAGGTGTCAATTCCCAAAATCGTGTTATATTTGAACACAAGCCAGCACACGCACTGTGTCCCCATAATACACTTACCTGATTTTTGGTGTTGCATGTGGCAAGATGCTGGAGAGCTGGGTGGTGAACCTCTCGGTGATAGAGCACAACCACTGATAAGTTTTCAGAGTTGCGAAAATAGAATCACAGAATTGAAAGTCCAGCAGGCCCATGCCTGACCAACATAAGGAAAGGAGAATTCCCCAAGATGTACTAAAAACCACTCACCTCTGACCTGGCACAACCCATGATTAGAGATAGTGATAAGCTCTTCAGCCGATCTTTCTAACAGAGGAGAGAAAACTCTGAAGGAGTCACCTGGAGTTGCGATGGTTGTTTCATACACAATTCCTGCATACAATAAAACATTACTGTACATGCTAAGAATCAAAATTCATAATTTATTACTAAAAGAAGAATAAAAGGGAGGGAAAAAAAAGAGAAACTGTAAGTATGATCCAGATAGTGGAGCAAGAATACATGAAAAAAAACAAAACAAAACAAAAAAACAACAACCTGTGATTAATACATTGAAAATAGGGAAAAAAAACCTACAAAATGCAAAAACAAATGTAGAATATCCTCAGTAATTTGGAATCTATACAAAAATTTCAAATGGATATTGCAGAAATAAAAAGTATCATATAATAAAATAAAAAGATCATTCAGTAGATGGTTTGAACAGTAGTTTGGGCATATCAGATGACAGAATTACTCATCTGGAAAAGGTCAGTGGAAGAATCCCCACACTGCTCTACACAGAAAAATAAAAGCGAAATACAAGAGCTTAAGAACTGGATTTGATTTAAGGAATTTTATAACTTTTTAGAGATTGTGTAATTTTAGGTAGGGAAGAATGAGAAAAAAACTCAAGTTTTAGTAAATGCTTTTGGGCCTCTGTATGTGTACTACTATAAATATTGCTTATCCTAATACTGTGGGCATGAGTTTGATAGGAAATTTAATTGTGCCTTCTTTATCTGCATGAATTTGCAAGTACTTCATTATTAAACATAAAAATGTAGATTTAGCTCTAAGATGGTTTTAAGTAGTCAAAAATTTTCAAACATTTAGGATTTTTCCTTCCTTCCTTCCTTTCTTTCTATTTTAGAGATAGAGAAAGAAAAAGCACAGGGGAGAGGAGCAGAGAGAAAGAGAGAGACTCTTAAGCACGCTCCATGCTGAATATGGAGCCCGATACGGGGCTTACTCCCATGACTCTGGGATCATGACCTAGGCAAAATCCAGAGTTGGATGCTCAACCAACTACATCACACAGGCGCCCCAGTTTTTTTTTCTTAATTAAAGCTCATCTCTAAAATTTTGAAAAGGACTTCACATTGCTATTTTATTTTCTGCTTTATTCTCACATCATAATTATATATTTTACTTTACTTTATTTTATTTTGTTTTATTTCATTTTAATTATTTTTATTCCAGTATGGTTAACATACAGTGTCACATTAGTTTCAGGAGCATAATATAGTGATTTGACTTTCATACATCACCAGGTGCTCATCATGACAGGTACACTCCTTAATCCCCATCACCCATTCACCCATTCACCCATCCTCCCACCCATCTCTTGTCTCCCCATCAGTTCGTACTCAATAGTTAAAAGTCTACATAACTATACATTTTTTTTAACTTCTTTAACTCAATTGCTATGAATCATCACATGAAAGGAATCACTGGATTGTAGTTTTTTAAAAAAATAGCCAGAAATTTTCCTATAGTACTTATACCATTTTCAAGGGGTGCCTGGGTGGCTCAGTCGGATAAGCATCCAACTTCAGCTCGGGTCATGATTGATCTCACAGTTGGTGGGTTCCAGCCAGCATGAGGCTCTGTGTTGACCGTGCACAGCCTGAAGCCTGCTTCAGATCCTGCTCACGCTCTGACTCTCAAAAATAAATAAAAATGTTAAAAAAAATGTTTTTAAATCAGCCTATCATCCCCAACCACATACGCACACAGCCTGATAGAATTTTGATTAGGCTTGCATTGAATCTGTACATCAATTTGGGAAGAATGATTATTTTAGAAATATTGAGTTTTGTATCCATGAACATGATATATATCCTCATTTATCTAGTTCTTTTTAAAGATGTTTCAGTAATGCCTTATTATTCCCAAGAGAGAGGTATTGCATATATATGGTTAAATACCTATGGTGTTTTCATATTGTGCATATGATTGTGCATGAAATTTATTTTCTAACTCTTGTTTGTATAGAAATATAATTCACTTTGTAAATTTACATAATTCCTTACCACTGACTATACGTTTTACATTGACTCTAAGTGTGTGCATTTTAAAGAGCCTTTGGGATTTCCTATGAATACAACCAGGTTATCTATTAATAATGTTTGACCTTTTGCCTTGAATATACAATATGAGCTTGGAGCTTCTTTGTAATGCCAGAACATGAAGAAGTTCCTAAAAAAACAACATGCTGGAATGTCAAAAGGACACGGGAACTAACTGAAAGTCCTCTCAGATATCAAACCTGAACACAGTGTACATTTTCAACATATTGTAAAATAAATATCAGTCCATGCTGATATGAATAGATGACTGAAGAGATCAGTAAAAGGGGGAGAAGATACCACTTTCCCACATAGAAGAATTCCAAATACTGTATGTCAACACTCTGCTCTCAACTCCCAGCGCTTAACTGGGGCTACCGATAGTGACTACTTTCCAAACCAGTATGGAAATGGAGGCAGGGGATGACCTGAAAAAAGACTACCTTTGCCACAAGATGAATGCTAACATCACATGGATAGGTCATGTTGATAACATGAACCCTTGATATGATGAACCAAAAAAGTTACTTTATCTGTGTTACCTCCCTCTCTAAAACCTATAATTTCTGTTTCACCATCAAAAAGAGATCCCTAAATTAAAGGGCCTTTTACAAAACAGCTGAGCAAATCTTTTGAAAAATGTCAAGGCCATTATTAGGAAATAAGGAAAGTCTAAGAAAGTCCCAGCCAAGAGGAGCCTAAGGAGATACGGCAACTAAAAACAATATGGTATCCTGGATGGAATCCTGGAACAACAACAACAAAAACAAAAACAAAAACAAAAAACATTGGATACAAATGAAAGAAATTTATAGCAAGAATGGATATTAATTAATAATAATGTGTAGGGGCGCCTGGGTGGCGCAGTCGGTTAAGCGTCCGACTTCAGCCAGGTCACGATCTCGCGGTCCGTGAGTTCGAGCTCCGCGTCAGGCTCTGGGCTGATAGCTCAGAGCCTGGAGCCTGTTTCCGATTCTGTGTCTCCCTCTCTCTTTGCCCCTCCCCCGTTCATACTCTGTCTCTCTCTGTCCCAAAAATAAATAAACGTTGAAAAACAAACAAAAATAATAATAATAATAATGTGTAAATGTGTTCTCACTAGTTATGACAAAGGTACAGTAACAATGTAAGATTTAACAGTAGTAGAAACTGGGTATAGGATTTGATTTACCAAAACTGAAGTATTTATGGAACAGTTTTGTACATCTGAAACTAATTTTAAAACAAAAAAGCTACCTAAATTCATATAAATAAATATATAAACAAAGTTTACCTGATTAAGCTAGCATAACCATAGGGAGTCAAAACACTAGTTTATATTTTATAATTTTGTGCTCATGACTGCCTTGGGGAGAAAATAACCATTAGCCTTTATTTACCTTGTAGTACTGTAAAACCTTGGATTACTGTGTAGGTTAAGAAATTACTTTTCCGTTTAAGTTTCTTTTTTCATACTATCCTTATATAATTGTTTTATTCTGTTATGCTTCTTTTGTAAAATGAGGTATATGATGTCATGTATTATAAATTAACTTGAAGTATTTGTGTTGAATTTGGATTTTTTTAAATCCTTGAATATTTACAGACAGACATGTCTGTAAACCTTACTGGGGCTGCTGGTTTTGGTGTGGGTAGATTTTACACTAATAATGCAACTCCTTTAAATATTACAGTTTGTTCAGGGTTAAAATTTATTTCTGTGTTTGTCACATTTTCAAAAAAAAATCCACTCAGCTTTTTAAATTGACTCAGGTTAAGTATCCATATTATTTTCAACATTGTATTCATCTCCCTTGGATTTATTGTCTTCCCTTAATTTTTTTGCTCTACAGTTTTTCATCTTTGCTTTTCTTTTTCCTTAATCACTATCTCCAAAATCTCCCACACACGGATGTGAGTTATTCTGTTCTGACCTCACTTCCGAGGCAACCACTGACTCTAAAATTACCTTTGCTTGTCATTTAATATTATGAATCCAATTATATGTAGCCATTTACTTTCTTTTCAAATAATTTTTTTAAATAAATAATGTTTTTGAGGTTCATATTATAAAATGTATTAGTAGATCATTTTTTTTTGTTTTTGTTTCTTTTGGTTTTCTGTTTTACTGGTGAATCGTATTCCATTGTATGTATGTACCAAATTTTGGTTATCCATTCACTGGTTCATAAACAATACATTGCTCCCAGGTTTTGGCTAGTGTGTATAATTCTCCCAAGAATTTCAAGTTGAGTACATGTCTTTGTATCGATATGTTTTTATTTTTCTTAGTCCATATGGTAAGTTTATGTGTAACTTAAAAAAATTTTTCTAATATTTATTTTGAGAGAGAAAGAGAGACAGATCATGAGCAGGGGAGAGGCAGAGAGAGAGGCAGAAACAGAATCCAAAGCAGGCTCCAGGCTCTGAGCTGTCAGTCAGCACAGACCCCAGGGCTGAAACTCACCAGCCATAAGATCATGACCTACGCTGAAGTCTGAAGCTCAACCAACTGATCTACCCAGGCACACCTTATGTGTAACTTTTAAGAAAACTACAACACTAATTTCCCAAAGTGTCTGTAACATTTTACATTCCCACACATAATGTGTGGGAGTTTCAATTTCTTCACAATTTTACCCACACTAAGTATTTAATTTTTTATTACAGCATTTCTTGTTAATTTAGTGGTATTTCTTTGTGGTTTTCATTTGTATTCTCCTAATGAATAACAATGCTGAGAATCTTTCCAATTTCCTGTAAGCCATTCATATGCCTGCTTTAGTACATTGTCTGTAGAAATGTTGTTTCTGTTTTTTTTTGTTGTTGTTGTTGTTGGATTTTTGTCCTCTCATTATAAGTCTTAAGAATTCTTCATACACTTTTAATACAAGTCTTTTACAGATGTATGATTAGCAATTGTTGTCTTCCAGTCTGTAGGCCTTTTCTGTTCAATGGTTTCTTTCAAAGCACATAGGTTTTCATTTTGATGATCCCTAATTTTTTTTTCTTCTATGAGTCATGCTTCTGCCTTCATCTTAAACTATTTGCCAAAACAAAGGTCACACAGATTTTCTTCCTGTTTTCTCTTAAAAGCTAAAGTAGACTTTTTTTCTTACGTGTCTACAATCTCATTTTGAGTTAATTATCAGAAGGTATGAGATAAGGTTTTACGTTCTTTTTTTTCCCCCCATACATGGCTAGCCAGTTGTATAAACAAAAATTGTAGAAAAGGCACATCTATGCCCCCTTGAATTAGCTGGATGTATTTTTGGAAAAGTAATTGGACATTTGTAAGGATTAATGAATTTATCTTCAATTTGTCCCAGTTAGTCTACATCCATCTTTTATCTTTATTCATTTGACTAAAGTTTTATTCATTTGGCTAAAGTTTGCCATTTTTCTTAATCTTTTTAAATTACCAACTTCTAATATCATTGATTTTGTCTATTTTTTCTGTCTTTTATTTTGTTGATTTATGCTTTCATCCTTATCATCTCCTTTCTTCAGCTTGGTTTATGTTAGCTTCTTCTTCTTTTGCTTTGTTTGTAATAGAGGTTATTGACATAAGCTGTTTTCCACTACTCACTGATTTAGGTGCATCCATAATCCTTACATGTTTGGGGTCTTTTATTCAATTTTGCTCAGTTCAAAATCTTTTCTGATGCCCCTTTTTGATATGTTTTTGAACCATGGGGTTGCTTAGAAGTGTGTGGTTTGTTTCCAAATATTGTGATGATCATCTACCATAAATAGGTTACACAATTAAATATATGAATGATTTGGTTTGGATAGGATATCATTATTAAGTTCTTTTTTACATGTTTTTGTAAAAGGCTATATTCCTAACATATATTTGAGTAATTCCCTTTTTATTTGAAAATTTATGTAACTTTATAATCATTCAATATATGACAGGGGATACTTGGTACTTTCTATTGCATTTTTATATATTAGACTGTCATCATGAAGCATTCTTAGAACTTATTAATACAAATTAGCTATTGAAAAAACTAAAACATGAAGGAAAGCAAAGCTAATAAAATAAATGTTAATGACAGGTTAAAGGTATCTTTTTCAAAATATGATATCTGAAATGACTAATATAGACAAATTATATTTCTTGTAAGTCATATCACTCCTATATTTTGTGAACTGTGAATCCAGGAGAGAGGTATGAAATGGTACAACCTGATATTTTCTTTGAGTTAGATGAGCCAAATATCTGACTTCTTAAACCATGGGCTGTTTTATCAAGATAGGACAAAAAAAATGCCACTCCTGACCAGAAATAACTCATATTCTGTGTTGTTAGGAGGTGAGAAAAGAGGAAGGCATACATATAAAAGAAAAAAGGTAGAACACTATTTACGGTATGTAAATGGAGGGAGATATGGTACACAGTTACTATATAAAGGTGAAACATAATTTTATTTTCCTTGATGTCTACTTGAAGAAAGACTTATGCTTGTCTATGGGGGAAATCAACATGAAAGTCATCATCAGTTTATTGAACATGTCAACAAGCAAATATTCTACTTTATGCAAATATACTTCAGTATTTTTAATTTATTAGTAGAAATATATAAGTACAACCCAAATAAAGCTAAATGGAGAAATAAACCAATAGTATGAGCTGCATAAAATCTCAAAACTTGATATGAACTATATATTGTCCTGTTCATAATTACAATCACTTAAAGAACTCAGAAGAATTTATGGTCCATATATTCTATGAAGAAAGCAAAGATTTATTGCATATATCAAGTGTACAGGTTCAAAATTTAAAGGCCAGAATGCATTCACCATAAGCCTTTACTTCTTCATACTTTTGGATCCGTCCATACACAATGTTTTTGGAAAACACCCAAGAATTTAGCTTTGTCACATACGTTGATTATTCTACTATCAACATTATTTTTCATTCACTTCTCTCCATTTTAAACACTCTGCAGTAGACATTACATGGTTCTGCCTAACAGAACTTCATAAAAGGCTTTACTGTATGGCACTTCCTGTTAGAAACATTAGGTTCTTACCTCTTTTGGTCGGGACAACGAAAACATACTCAGTTCAGGTCCTAAAACACATCACCATCTAGCCTCATGATGTACAGCGAAGAACTTTAAGTCACTGCTGTCACCCAGAAGCTTCCCCCACCTAATCTGCATTGATATTTAATGAGTATTCTCTCCTTCCACTTAGGCACACACCTTCCCTTCAGGATGAAGTTCTCTGCGGCCACATTGACTGTTGCTTCCACAACATCTGCACATATTGCATTTAGTCATCTCTTTCATCTTGTTAATAGAATTTTACTTCTGCTTTTTATTGAATGTTGTTCAGAAATATTTGCTCTAAACCTCTAAAGAGATATTTTATTTATTGTGGCATATAGTCCCCAACTAGGAAAATGTGCCCACAGATAAATCCCTCCAAATCCATATTCTGAAAAATGAGAGTGAAGTGGGTATATGAAATGAGGTAGGACTGTAGAATCAGTCCATTTACAATACCATGTCTTTGTGCACAGCATACTCAGTGTTTTCCATGTAGTGGTTGTGGTCAGCAGTAATGACGAAAGCAAATGGTCATTGGTGCTAACCACTGTAATGAGCATGAGTTTTACATCCCATAAAATCTCTGTGAAGTGGATGAAAACATTGCTGTATACTCATCTTAGGTAATTAGCTCAGGAAACCTGGAGCCAAATTACATGTTTTATCACATTATCAACTTTCCATAAAACGTACATTGAGCTGAATGAATTCCTTAGTTGACTTCTGTATAAAAGTTCTCTAACAAATTAAAAAAAAACTGCTAAAATTTATTTTCCCGTATCCATGGAAAATCAGGAATGCCAAAAATGGATGACTGATCTATCTTTCCTTGTTGGGTAAATATGTTTCTCATTTCTTCTCTCACACACGTGCGCCCTCCCTCCCCCAACACACACGCAATGTTTAAGCCGTTTACACTTTAGATCGATTACAAGGACTTTAAGTTTAGTAATTATTTTTGTACAAATACAAAAATTAATTGCACTTTCAGAACAGGGAAAGCCATCTTTCTCAAATCTTCTAAACAAATCATCAGAAAGTCCTTTCTTCACAATTTTATTTCACTTGTGCTGTGACTATCCTTAAAAGATACATTACTAATGAATGTTTATTGAGTATCCACTCTATAGTGAACATAAGGCTAAGCAATATTTTAATACAGGTAATGGTCTATTTTTTCACAGCTTCCCGTTTGTTATCTGGGTATAAATATTCCACCCCTTAGTTAACAACTGGCAGTAAAAGATGGTGACCCAGCCCTGAGTGCGGCTCTCCCTTGAGCTTGCCCACGCTCACAGCTTGAGAATGTACCCTCATTTTAATAACTTTCCTACTTGCGCCGCACTACCATTGTGTCTGGCGTGTCCTTGAATTCTTTCTCGTGACAAGACCAAGAGCCTCCATCAGCATCCCAGAGACGGGTTGGACAGAAGCCTCAGGACCCCAGGATCTCCCCAGTCTACCCAGCAATGATCATATCTGCCAAATCTTTTCGTTATGCAAAATAGCGCAGGCACAGGTTTGGGGATTAGAACATAGACATCTCTCAGGGTGCATTTTTCTGTCTATCGAGACAACTAAGTTTCCCGAGGTACCCAGGGTTTCATGATTCGAGCATATCAGATGTGTTTGAGTGACAACATAGAGAACACAGGTGAGCGTAATAGGATACAAGATGTGTGGGGAATAAATAGGGAGCCGGATTTTGCAGGACCTGACGGCACACCTCTATGAGTTTGGCTAGTTAGTGGTCATTCTCCGTGAGATGACATCTTGGTAATAAGCGTATTGTAATGAAGTTGGCTTGGATTTTAACACGTCCGTTATGGTTGTTATTATGAAAGTAGAGGAAGAGGATAAAAAGAAAAGTTTAATTAGTAAATAATTGAAATAACCTAAATAATGGACACCATGAATTAAAATTGAGAAGAGAGGAAGACGGTATTAAAAAGCAAAATTTAATGAAGTAAATTTGAAGATCTAAACTCGTTTTGTTACGTAATTCAGAAATCACACAGAATCCCGTCCAGCAAGTAGAGGGACGCTCTGAGAAGCTGTACAAAATGAAACATTTTTGTAGGAAGGATCCTGGGACGAGAAAGTTATTAGCAAAAGTAAAGGATTATTCCTGCTGGAATAATAACAAGGTGGATTTCCCTTAGAGGGAAAAGCAGGGGTCTTAGCAGGCAGATTATCTCACGTTCTTTGAGGGAAGGGGAGGGCCATGTGGCAGATTACTTGTTTGGCACTCATCAGAAATTTCTGACTGACCAGTGAAGACCACATTTCTGGAGGACGTTGAAACTGCAATTAGATTAGGTATTAAGATCCGTTTTGGGGATTTGATCTAAGTGATGCTATCCTGGGTCTAGGGTTTGGTTTGTTTTTGTTTTTGTTTTTGTTTTATTAAGGGGAAGATTGTGTGTGTGTGTGTGTGTGTGTGTGTGTGTGTGTTCAGTGGTGGAGGCTGAGGTACTACAGTTTGGATCAAGAGCTCAACTGAGGGGTGCCTAGGTGGCTCAGTTGGTTAAGAGGCCGACCTCGGCTCAGGTCATGATCTCGCGGTCCATGAGTTCGAGCCCTGCGTCGGGCTCTGTGCTGACAGCTCAGAGCCTGGAGCCTGTTTCAGATTCTGTGTCTCCCTCTCTCTGACCCTCTCCCGTTCATGCTCTGTCTCTCTCTGTCTCAAAAATAAATAAACATTAAAAAAAAAGAGCTCAACTGAGACATATTTTTTTCTTTAAGAACAATATTTTGTTTACATATTATTTTCTTTTTTTCTCTATTTTTAAAAAAGTTTTCCACTTATTCTTTTAATTTTTTTTATTTCAGGAGTAGAATTTAGTCATCACTTGCATATAATATCCAGTGTTCATCCTAACAAGTGCCCTCCTTAATGTCCATCACCCATTTAGTCCATATGAGACATCTGTTGGATGTACAAATGGTAGCTTCTATTGTAGATGGGTATAGGAAGCTGGAATTCAGGGTGGGAGTTCTGGAACAAGCTACAAATTATCAACCTATGAATGATAAATGAAGCCATGAAACAGGATGAGATCACCAAGGACACGTGTGCAAACAAAAATGACAAGAGATTCAAACACTGTGCCCAGGCACACTCTGGATTCAGGTGTCTAGGTCAGAACATCCAGACTCTGCTGAACTTGGGGCAACCATATAAAGGCTTTTATAATTGTCAAATACCATCTCTGATTGTTGTGTATATATACCCATTATTTTTATAAGCAACTAAATCATGTGACTTGTTTATTGAAATAGCATATTATATTATTTCAATAAATTATATTTTTTCGTGCCATAGAGGATAACATTTTCACCAACTATTCAAAGTTTATAAAGTAAAAGGCTTTCACCCTATCTTTCACATCATATTTTCAAATTATTAGGCATTTAGTATTTGTGTAGTCTATATTAAAATATGCTTTGTGTAATGCAGTATCACAGTTTTTGTAAAACATTCCACATCTTTTTGGAAATTTCATTTGTTTAGTGTATTGGCTCACATTTTTTATGATTTGTCAAATTTTATGGTTTTATGATTTGTCCATTGTCAGCATTAATAACTAAAATATTTTTTCCATGTAAGAAAAGAAAGTATTAACAGTGTAAAAATATCAATCATTTTAATAAAAATTTTAAAAACATGATTCTATTTTGTCCTAACTTTAAATGGAATTAGAGATGTTCTAGGCTGCTCTGAATTTATATCAGAAAAGGTTGAATATATTGGTAAAGGTTGAATGTACTGTTAATTTTGTTTCTTTGTTTTTCTGCAAATTCAGAGATTCATGATTATTATGTTTAAGAAAATGAAAAAAATATGTATACTTACATTATTGTTTCTTAAACTTGGATATTTATTTTTAATATTTCATTATAGGCCTTCCCCAAATTATCATAACCTGATAGGACAATTCCAAGTCAGCAGGACATTGATGTTCTGAGAGTCTATTATTTTATTCTTCAGTTTGCCTGGAGGCAAACTTATGGCTTCAATATGGCTTACAGCATCACCCAGGAATTATTTTTGACCGATTGAGTCTTTGATATTAATTTTTTATTTCAGTTTTATTCTCTTCTTCTCAAGATCTGACCTCTCTCACTTTTGTACCCACAAGTCCCATGATTATTTCATTTTACTATTATTAGCAAATTTAGAGAATCTCTAGATAAAAAGAGGGTCTTATGATTAGGAAATGTAAGGGACATACTTGGAGCAGAGAATGAAATAAATGGATCTGCAAAGAAAGCCAAAAATGCCATTATTGTACTCTACAAAGATGGCCACAGCAATATATCTCGTGAGTCTTCTGTCAGTGATGTGTCAACACTCCTCCATGGAAACACATGCCCTTGAATATTAGCTGGCTTTAGTAACTGGCTACTAATGAAGACAATCAGGTTGAACTGACCCTGCATAACTTCCTAGTCTACCTGGCTTATCTCCCTGAGCATATGGACCATAAGAGCCCAGTGCTGACAGGTAAAAAGTTCAACATCCATGACACTGTCATCCTGAAAAAAATCATGTGTAGGACCATATAGATGTGATGAAACTTACAGATTCAGACTGATCCAGCCATCGGACTTTTGGGTGTTTTAGTTCAAACACCAGAAATATAATATAGCATGTTCAGATTATTCGCTTCTTACTTTGGAAGCTGTAATCTGGTAAAAGAGAGAAAAGCTACCCTTACCCTCACTGAGATACAGATTTATGAGCAAGGTAAATACTGATATTTTAAGTCACTTAGTCTCAAGAGGTTTTTTTTCTTTTTTTATGTTTTTCAATGTACCAAATAATAGCAAAAAAAGTTTTTAAAGAAAAGAAACAATAATCTAAGGCAATAGTCATCAAACACTGTAAAATTTTGTCCTAATTAAGGGAAAATGCTATGAATGAACATTTTTTAAAACATAAAGTGGTATCAGAATTGTAGCTATATCCTAGGGAACAAAACCAACATTCTATTATTGAAATAGGGGGTATGTGGAGACCTTTGCTTAAAATTGTTTGAAACCAGAAATAACACAAATTTGTCTCAGTAGTAAAATGGATAAATAAAATAGAACATTTGCACAATGGAATTCTGTACAATGACCACAAAGTATAATAATAAGAACAGAATTAACCACACATAGTAACACGAATCTCACAGACACACGAGGAGTAAAAGAAGTCAGAAAAAAGACTAAATATTGTTTGATTCCATTTGTGTGGCATACAGTTAGGTAGAAAATACCTACTGTTAGAAGTATTTAAATTATGATTATCTGGAAGGTAATGGTAGGGAGAATGAGGAAGCCTAGCAAGATGTTGAAAACAGATTATATCTTGATCTGGGTATTGGAGATATCTATCTATCTATCCAAAAAGTTTGTATATTTATACATGGATATATTATAATATATAAATAATATTTAAAAATATAGACTTATACACATATATACTTTATATATTTATATATAGTATATAAATATGCATAATTGTATATATAGCTATTGCTCTGCTCGCATAGACCTAATTTCACTGGGAAAAATAAAAACAATCAAAGAGACTCTCAACACTATCTATTGATATCTTTACCAAATAACTCTATCTTTTCTCCTGTAATTACAGAGGTTTTTATGCTCATAGAGAAAGCCAAATCTCCCAACTTGGCGACAGATTTCATTCCCTATGGTTTATTCACTAACATCACTCCAGCAATTCTTTAACCCTTCTCTTTACCTTGGTCATAAAGTCTGTATTAAAACAAAACAAAACATAAATTACTCAATGATTTGGTTGGTGAGAGATGAAAATATAGTGGAAACAGTAAAAAGTGGAGAAGTTTCAGTCTCAGTTTGTAGGAGCACTGTTAGGTTTTAAGTAATCAATTGAGTTGATGCAATAGAGTAGTGTTGCTTTAGAAAATAAATTACATAATAATGTAATGTGTGCAGTTACTCTTGAAGTTAATGAAAACAGAATGCATGATGTTATACCGCCCTAATGACATATGACCTTTACATCTCCATATACTCAGTTGTAAAAAAGTTCAATACTGTACTAATGCCCATGAAATTTGCCCATGAAAAATTAAGGCCTATTCCAACAAATGCAAGTATTATATAGTAAAATAGGTTTTTATGCTAAAAGATAAATTATGGCCTCCTAGTTTCCTTCATGTTTCCTAATTTTCCAAGTCATGCCTTTGGTTTCTTGTTTTTTAGATTTTGTGAATTCTAGAATGCATAGGATGCTGCCATTCTTACATACTCAAATAATTTAAAGAGATAAAAAAATAATTTATTTTTTAGTCTATAGTAATATTCAACTAATAGTTGAAGTTTCAAGTAATTTACAATTGTATTCAAAGATGTACAAAATAAAATATTGCACGCTTTTTTTAAAATTCAAAGAAAATTCACTTAAGATTATAGAGAATATTTTTCAGAATAATTTCAGTTACATTAATCTACCCAAATTGAGTCATATCTTAATTTCCAGTGAGTTAAAAATCTATATTTTTATTTGTTTGCATTTATTTATTTATTTATTTACTTATTTATTTATTAAACCCAAGTTAGTTAACATATAGTGTAATAATGATTTCAAGAGTAGAATTTAGTGATTCCTCACTTACATACAACACCCAGTGCTCATCCCAATAAGTCCCCTCCTTAATGCCCTTTACCCATTTAGCCCATCCCCCCACCACCCCCCCTCCAGCAGCCCTCAGTTTGTTCTCTTTATTTAATAGTTTCTTATGGTTTGCCTCCCTCTCTGTTTTTATCTTATTTTTCCTTCCCTTCCCCTGTGTTCATCTGCTGTTTCTTAAATTCCACATATGTGTGAAATCATGTTTGTCTTTCTCTGACTGACTGATTTCTCTTAACATTACACCCTCTAATCCCATCTACATTATTGCAAATGGCAAGATTTCACTTTTTTGTTAACCAAGTAATATCCCATTGTATACATACATATATATGTATATGTGTATATACATTACATCTTCTTTACATCAGTAGATGGACATTTGGGCTCTTTCCATAATTTGGTTATTGTTGATCGTGCTGTTGTAAACACTAGGGTGCATGTGTCCCTTCAAATCAGCATTTTTGTATCCTTTGGATAAATAGCTACTGAATTGCTGGGTTGAAGGGTAGTTCTATTTTTAATTTTTTGAGGAAACTCCATACTGTTTTCCAGAGCTATCCTGTTAATCGAGTTCAACAGTTAATTGTAGAGACAGACTAAATATGTACAGATCCTGTCTAAATTCAAATGTGTTGTCTGTCCCTCCAGGTAATTTCTGTCAGTGGAGTCATCATATTTAAAAATATTTTAAATATATTGAAGGTGTAAAATAACTATAAGGAAATAATACCCAAATTATCAAGATTTTGCCACATGTGATTGATGTGCTCCTTTTTTGCCTTGTCTTTCTTTGCTAAAGCATTTAAAGCAAACCACACGTCATTTTACCCCTGAAACTCTAAAAAAAAAAAGATACCATTAAACCATTATCATATTAATCAAACGTGTTTTCTTTGTTTTAGTTAATAATCAAAAATCAATTTTTCTAATGTCATGAAACATTTCTCCATATGTTTATGTAAATGAGGATCCATGTCAGGTTCACACTACATTGCATTTGATTGTATTTCTTTTCCTTTTTTTTTTTTTTTTTTGAGAGAGAGAGAGAGAGAGAGAAAGAGAGGTAGAGAGCAAGTGGGAGAGGGGCAGAGAGAGAGGGAGATAGAGAATCCTAAGCAGGCTCTGAGCCATCACTGCAGAACCTGATACGGGGCTCAATCTCAAGTACTCTGAGACAATGACCTGAACCAAAACCAAGAGTCAGGCACTTAATGTCTGAGCCACCCAGGCACCCCTCAGTTTTGTTTCTTAAGCCTCTTTTATCTTAGATAAGTTCCCCTCAACCTGTTTTCATATTTGTTGTTAATGCCTTTGATTTATTGTGGAAGCCAAATTAGTTGTCTTGAAGAAAACATTTCTTAGATGTGCCTGTTATTTTTTTAAGGTGTACATTAAACTGTTCCTCTATCACGTGTTTTTGTATATAAATGTGATTAGACTCTCAAATTTTGATTATATGCAGATCAGGTCTTTCAGCAAGGAGACGTAATAGATTGGCCTAACTGCTTGGAAAGTATACCAAGACTGGTTGTCCCATCTTTGGGATGTTAAAGTTTAATAGGGTTAGACTGTGGGGCACCTCGGTGGCTCAGTCAGTTGAGCCCAACTCTTGGTTTCAGCTCAGGTCATGATCTCACAGTTCGTGGGTTCAAACTCTACATTGGGCTCCACACTGCTTGCTTGGGATTGTCTCTCTCTCTCTGTCTCTCTCTCTCTCTCTGTCTCCCTCTCTCTCTGCCCCTCCCCAGCTTGTGCTCACTATATATATATATTTTTTAAACGGACTTAGACGGTGACAGCTTCATTTTTGTATTTGTACAGTATTCCAATCATTTTTTCATGTCAGTTTTCCACTGATTCCATGAATCAATTATTAAAATGAAATTTTTTCTGCACTGACATTGACAGCCACGATTATCACAACCTAATATTGAAAAAAAAGAATTCAACATTTTTTCTATTTCTGAACATCATACTTTGAGACAGCAAGATTTAATCATTTCAAGTGAAAATTTACATATGAAATTAAATAATTGTTTACCCAAAAATGTTTATACATTGACCTAAATTATTAATTGTGTAATTCTAAACCTAATCTTCCCACTGCTTTCCAAGTCACACACACACGGTGACTATGAATGCTTCTCTAAAATATAATGATACTACATAAAATGTAATCATTAACTTTTACAGAGGAAACAATACAAAATACAACATAGGTCTTAAGTCGCCAATTTTACAATGATTTTTTTTTTATTTTTTTTTTCAACGTTTATTTATTTTTGGGATAGAGAGAGACAGAGCATGAACGGGGGAGGGGCAGAGAAAGAGGGAGACACAGAATCAGAAACAGGGTCCAGGCTCTGAGCCATCAGCCCAGAGCCTGACGCGGAGCTCGAACTCACGGACCGCGAGATCGTGACCTGGCTGAAGTCAGACGCTTAACCGACTGCGCCACCCAGGCGCCCCTACAATGATTTTTTACTAGGAGAAAGTGTCCCTAGAAAAGGTTCAGAAACCAGTGAAGTCTTATGGAGTCAGAGAATTCACATATAATATATGATTTGACTAGAGAGTTTGTATCATGATACATTAAAAATAAATTCTTTATAATAAATAAAACAAGATATAATAGGTTTATAGCATAAAATTGAACTGAGATCCAGTGATGATGATCCAGGTCTGGATCCAGATCCAGTTCTGCTAATTCTCATTTTATTTTCTATTCTGAAATGGCCTAAAGCATTTTTTTGTGGTATACCCATTTAAATCTGTAAGACATAAAATGAGATGATAACTAGATAAATTATTTTTCATATTACTTTGAAATTCAAATTTTATTCCAATTTATTAAGATATTATGAAAATATAATATATGTAAATTTAATGTGTACAATGTGATTATTTGATACACATATATATACTTAAATGATTACCACAAAAAGGTTAGTATACACCTACATCCCCTGACATAACGTGTGTGTGTGTGTGTGTGTGTGTGGTGATTTAATGTTTAAGATCTACTCTTCTAGAAACTTTCAAGTATATACTATGGTATTGTTAATTATAGTCACCATGCTATCCACTAGGTCCCCAGAACTTATTCATCTTATATCTGGAAGTTTATACCCTTTGACCAACGTGTCCCAATTTCTTCCATCCCCCGTATATTGGCAACTACTATTCTATTCTTTCTATGAGGTTGACTATTTTAGATTTGACATATAATTGATATCTTACAGTATTTGTTTTTTCTCTATTTGACTTATTTCACATAGCATAACACCCTCAAGATATATCCATGTAATAAAATTTGAAATTAGAAATTGTGTTGCCTCCAATTTTGTACCTTCTTCTTAGCATTGCTTTGGCTATCTGGGATCTTTTCTATTTCCATCAATTTTTTAAATTTCTGTTTCTATGGGGGTGCCTGGGTGGCTCAGTCAGTTAAGCATCCAGCTTCGGCTCAGGTCATGATCTGGCGGTTTGTGAGTTCGAGCCCTGCGTTGGGCTCTGTGCTGACAGCTCAGTGCCTGGAGCCTGCTTCTGACTCTACCTCTCTATATCTATTCTCCTCCCCTGTTAACACTCTGTCTCTTGCCCTCAAAAATAAATGAAAACATTTAAAAAAATTAAATTTCTGTTTCTATGAAAAATGTCATTGAAACTTTGATAGGGATTGCATTGAATCTATAGATAGCCTTGGGAAAGTATGGACATTTTAACAATATTAATACTTTGGATCCATGATCATGAAATACCTTTCCATTTTTCTGTGTCTTTTCAATTTCTTTTATCAAAGTCTAATAGCTTACAGTGTATGAGTTTTTCACTTCCTTGTTAAATGTGTCCCTAAGTATCTTATTTTTTTAATGACATCGTTCGTGAGATTTTCGATTATCTTTCAGATAGTTCATTATTAATGCATAGAAATGCAACTGATTTTTGCATGTTGATTTTGATCTTGCAACTTCACTGAATACATTTATTAGTTCTCAGAGTTTCTTTGGTGGATTTTTAGGATTTTTCTAATAAAGGAGTCCATCATCTGAAAACAGAGACAATTTTACTTCTTCCATCTGATTTGAATGCCTCTTATTTATTTTTTACATCTGATTGCTCTGGCTAGGACTTCCACTACTATGTGGAATAGGAGTAACAAAAGTGAGGACTTTTGTCTTGTTCCTAATCTCAGCAGAAAGCTTTCCACCTCTGACTGCTGAGTATGATGTCAGCTGTGGGCATAATGATGTTAGCTGTGGGTTTTTATTATGTTGAATTTATTCCTTCTATACCCAAGTTGTTGCGAGTTTTTGTCATGAAGGGATATTGATTATTGGCAAATACTTTTTCTTCATCTACTTAGATGATCTACTTTATTTTTACATATATTAATCTGGTGTATCACATTTATTGATTTGCATTTCTTGACCCATTCTTGTATCCCCAGGGCGAGAATCATCCTTGTATCCCAAGGATAAATCTCACATGATCGTGGTGTTTGATTCTTTTGGTGTGTTGTTAAATTTGATTTGCTAGTACTTTGTTGAAAATTTTTGCATCTATATTCATCAGGATTATTGATCTATATTTTTCAGTATTTCTACTTTGTTGGCTTTGGTATCATGGTAATTCTGATGTAAAATGAGTTTCGGAGTTTTCCCTTCTCTTTAATTTTTTGGAAGAGTTTGAAAAGAATTGACCTTAATTCTTCTTTAAATGTTTTTGTTGTTGTTGTTGTTGTTGTTGTTGTTATTGTTGTTGTTTATTTATTTATTTTGAGGGAGAGAGAGAGAGAGAGAGAGAGAGAGAGAGAGGCAGAGAGAGAGGGATACAGAGAATCTCAAGCAGGCTCTGCTCCATCAGTGTAGAGCCCAATGTGGGACTCAAACCCATGAGACCATGAGATCATGACCTAAGCTGAAACCAAGTTTTGGGCACTTAACTGACTGAGACATCCAAGTGCCCCTCTTTATTCAATGTTTGGTAGAATTAGGGGCACCTGGGTGGCTCAGTCAGTTAAGCATCTGACTTCGGCTCAGGTCATGATCTTACAGTCCGTGAGTTCGAGCCCTGCATTGGGCTCTGTGCTGACAGCTCAGGGCCTGAAGCCTGCTTGGGATTCTGTGTCTCCCTCTTTCTCTGCCCCTTCCCCACTCGCACTCTGTTTCTGGCTCTTTCAAAAATGAATAAAACGTTTAAAAATTTTTTTTAAATGCTGGTAGAATTCACCAAGGAAACCATGTGGTCCTTGGTTCTTATTTACTGTTTTTTTTTTAAATGTTTATTTATTTTTGAGAGCTGAGCTGTCAGCACAGAGCCCAATGCGGGGCTTGAACTCACGAACTGCGAGATCATGACCTGAGCCCAAGTCAGCCACTTAACCGACTGAACCCACCCAGGCGCCCCTATGGAGGGGGGGGCGGGTAATTGCAGATTCAATCTCCTTGTGATTTGTCTGTCCAGATTCTCTACTTCTTCCTGACTCAGTCTTGGTAGGTTACACGCTTCCAGAAATTTATCCATTTCTTCTAGGTTATCCAACTTGTTGGCATATTATTGTTCATAGTAGCATTTCATTAACTTTTGTATTTCCCTGGTTTCATTTGCATGTGTTCTCTTTCATTGCTGATATTATTTATTTGATTCTTCTTCTTTCTTAGTCTAACTAAAAGTTTCTCAATTTTATTCATCCACTCAAAGAGCCGGATCTTCTTTTGTTGATCTTTTCAATTGCTTTTTTGATCTCCATCTTACTTGTTTCTGCTCTGATCTTCGTTATTTCCTTCCTTTGTCTAATGTTGGATTAGTTTGGTTTTGTTGTTGTTGTTGTTGTTGTTGTTGCTTTTGTTATGATATTTCTTTCTTCTTAGTGTAGGCACTTATCACTAGGAACTTTTTAGAACTGCTTTTGTTTCATCCCATGTTTGGTATGTTACATTTGCAATTTCACCTGTTTCCAATTTTTTTTTTAATTTCCTTTTCAATTTCTTCTTTGCTCCATTGGTTGTTCAAGAGTCTGTTGTGTAATTTCCAAGTATTTCTGAATTTTCCAAGTTTCTTTTGTTACTGATCTCTAGTTTCATTACGTTGTAATCACAAAAGATCCTTGGTTTGATTTCAATCTTCTTAGATTTGCTAAGGCTCCTTGTTTGTGACCTAATGTGATATATCTTGGAGAATGTCCTTGTGAACTTAAGAAAAATGTGTATTCTGCTACTGTTTGGTAGAATGCTCACTCATTGCTGATGGTAATTTAGAAAAAATGGTAGAGACTTTGGAAGACAGTCTGTGATTTATTACAAAACTATCCTATCTCTTTAAAAGATCTAACATCATGTTGGATAGTAGAAATAATTCCTTAATGAACATTTTTATACAAGTGTGGATATATTTTCAAATTTCTTGTATTGATATCTACAGAAAAAG
Source organism: Felis catus (assembly GCF_018350175.1). Lineage (NCBI taxonomy): Eukaryota > Metazoa > Chordata > Mammalia > Carnivora > Felidae > Felis > Felis catus. The sequence continues at coordinate 53,285,772 of NC_058371.1, read as the reverse complement.
TTGCTAGGTCATGTGGAAAATTTATGTGTATAGGTATTATTGAGTTTTGGGAGTTCTTTAAATATTTTGTGTATTATCAAATCAAATATATGATTGGAGGATTTTTTTCCCAGAACTCAGGATTGTATTTTCACTTTCCAAGTCATGTTTTTTGAAGCATAATGTTTTTGAACTTTATCGAAGCCAAATTATAATTTCTTCATCGCTTATGCTTTTGGTGTTGTATCCAAAAAATGTTTGCTTAGCCCAGGGTTATGAATATTTACTACCATATTTTCTTGTAAGCCGTTTAAAATTTTAGGTGTGACATTTAGATCTATGACCCATTCAAGACAACTTTTAGGTATAATGTGAGGTTTAGGTTGAAATGTTTCATTTTGCAAGTGGATATCCAATTGTCTCAGAACTAATCGTTGGAAAGATTTTTTTTTCCCCCACTAAATTGCCTTGGTGCTACTGTTGAAAATCAAATAACCACAAATGGGAGGCTTCGTTTTTTATTTACTTTCAATTCCATTTCATTGATTTATATGTCCATCTTATGCCAGTACCACAATGTCTTGATTAGTGTAACTTTGTAGTAAGCTTTGAGACAGACTCCAGCGTTTAAGCCTTCATCTACCATTATTATCAAGGTCTTTGCCTATTCACAGTACTTTGTATTTTCATACAAATTTTAATAAAAAGTTGGTCAATTTCTGGAAAAAAAGAAAAGAAAGAAAGAAAACCTGCTGAGATGTTGATAGAGATTGCTTTAAATTTATAGATAACTTTGGGGAGAATATCCATCAGACTAAGACTCAGTAGCCTCTCAGTCCATGAACATAGATTGTCTTCTTTTATTTGGACCTCCTTTCATTTCTTTCAGCTTTTTTCAAAGCTTTAAATGCATAAGCTGTGTGCTCCTTTTATAAAATTCACTCTTAAACATTTAATTCTCTTTGATGCTATTGTGAACAGAATGGTCTTAATTTAATTTTTGAATTATTTTTAATAGAGAGAGATATAATTGATTTTTCCACATTTGTCTCAGGTCCCATAAAGTTGCTGGACTGCTTTATTAGGTTCTTGTTCTGTTGTTGTTGCTTTCATGTGTGGATCTCATGATTTTTATATTTGGGATTATTCTATAAGTGAAAAAAGGCAATTTTACTCTTCCTTTACACTCTCAACAAATGCTTTTCTTTTTCTCGTCTAATTATACTGTCAAAATCTCTAATGCAATGTGGAATGCATGGTGAGAATAGATATCCTTGCCTTGTCTTTGGTCTTAAAGGGAAGCATTCAGTCTTTCATCAAGTATGAAGTCAGTTGTAGTTTTATAAATGCTGCTTATCAGACTGAGGAAATTCTCTTTTATCCCAAGTGTATTGAGCATTTATTTTTAAATCACAAATGGGTGTTGAATTTTGTCAAATGATTTTTCTGATTCAATGGAAATGATCATGTATTTTTCCATCCTTTAGTCAATTATTATGGTGCATCACATTAATTCATTTTTGGATGTTAAATCAACCTGACATATATGGGATAAATACTTTTAGTCATAGACAGTGTTTTCATAGTTTAAATTTTTTTGGAAAAATTTTGGTATTGTGTAAAAAAAGTTTAGTATTATCATTTTTCTAAAATTTTCAGAGAATTATAATCCTGGATTTTCTTTGTGGAAGACTTTTAATAATTAATTCCATCTCTTGTATGGGCCTATTCATATTTCCTACATTTTCCTAAGTCAATTTTAGTAATGCGTATCCTTCTACAATTTGTCCGTTTCATCTAGCTTCTCTTATTTGTAGACATAAAGTTTCTCATTCATTAGCTTATCAACTTGGAATTATATTGACATTTTAAAAGAAACAATTTTTATTTTATTGACTTTTTCTGTTTCATATCTTATTGATTCCCCACTATGCATAGTAATTTTTTTCTTCTGTTTGCTTTGGGTATAGTTCACTGTTCTTTTTCTTGTTATTCAGGTGGCAGCTCAGGTTAGTGATTTGAGATCTCTCTTCTTTCCTAATGTAATCAGTTTATTTTAAATATCTTTAATGTTTTATCATCATGCATGTAGATTAGGTCAAGAACTGTGTACAGAAGAGTCCTCTGTTTAAGATTAGAGTTGTATCTTTTAATTCTTACAAAGTTCAAAGGGAATCCGTTGCACGTTAGTGCCTCGTCTTTCCTATTTATGTTACCTCTTTCACTTTTCCTTGTGCTCTGCCCTCCTGGCCCAAATGAGTTCAGGACTTTCAATTCAGCTTTACATGGCTGTGATGATCAGTACAATCAAATAACTGTTATTTGGTTTTTCTTTATTGGAGTTAATACATCTGAATTCAGCTTTTTTTCTCCCTTCTCATACAACCACAAATCTATTTCAAGGATTTATCTCCATACTTCTCCAGTCTGGATGCACAGAAGTGAGAAACTTGTATGTAGAACATTTGCAAGAAAATGAGACAAATTACACTGTAAAATCACCTGCTCCTAGCAAGTTTCTTTTTAGCTTTTGTGATAAAAAAAAAATCTGTCTCTTTGATTACTTAAAACTCCATTTCCCAATATTTCTTCCCCTTTGGTATTCCAGGCTGATAACTTTCAAAGAGAGGAAAAAGTATTAGTATTGTCCAACCTTTAGGAAGAGAAGCATTGCATGGGAAAAACAAACAAACAAACAAAAAGTCTTTATTTTTATAGTTAGCATTACTATTATTTGTTACCTCAAATTCATATAAAAAATGTACGTTAGAATTTGTGTGTATGAAGACTACTTTGTAATCAGTTCAAAATGTCAGATTAATTTTTTCAATTAAATGTTACTGTAGCCTGTTAAGTGCTAGCTGTTTTTCTTGGTACGGAAACACTAAGCTGGAATTCTAATGAAGGAAGAAAGGAGCCACGAATATGTATGATACTATACTTCAGCGAAATAATCATAAAATTATATTTGTTTTTTCTTTTGCCGGGCATCTGAAAATGCTTATGTATCAAAAGTGGTTAAAACAAAATACAAACATTTTTAATTGTTAAGCTTTTCCTAATAGTAAGGGATTTTATTCTTGAACATCAGAGGTAGATCGATGTGCTTGGCTCTCACAAGGATATGTAAGATTTTTATATGCAAAATAGCGATTGCCAGATGTGCTTTATCTATATTAGATGGAAGAGGAATATAAATGAGGTCAAGTACTCAGCGTGCATAGCATGACATTTCAAAATGTTTCTAGTCACACATCTTATTTTCAGTAACATCTTAAATCTGTCAGTTGGTAAAATTAAATGGCATTCCCTAACACATCATTATTTTAGAACCTGGAAAGGGAGAATACTCATTTAGTATCTTCTTTTAAATTAGCAATTTCGAAGAGAGGATTACATCATTGCTTAAAATTCAGGGGTGAAAAATAAAGGAAATTAATTGGCAGGACCCTGAAGTATAACTTTGATGTCATGAGTCTAAATGTTTGCAATAACTATAAACCTATGATGTAAATGCAATATGCTTATACTGACTGGTGCATCCTCCAAAGAAAAATTAAAAGCATATATCTCTAACCAAGGAAAGCACAAAGTTTGTTTTAAATATTGATGCGCTGGTGATAGATGCATGTCAGTCCGGAAGAAATACAGCTATTGCCAGCAATGAAGCAACATAAAAAATAATTCTTATAAAAAGCATCTTAAAACAAAATCATTACAAAACGACTACATCTTTCATCATCTGCCAAGTTTTTGAAATTGTTAAATTATAATAATGCAGGAAAGGACAGCCTCATCAATAATTGAGAAACTTCATAAATTGCATTTAAATGATGTGTGAAGAACAGAAAAAAATAACATCGGACTTTGGAAAATATAAAAAAAGTAAAACTTTTCTATTGCCATCTCTGTAGTACCTATAAGGTGCCAAGAACTATGATACAAGATATATGTAGATTATTTCTAATAATTTAAACATTGCTGAAGATGTGTGTCCTCTTTTTAAGGGTGAAAACTCCTGTTTGTTATCACTTACTGGCAGTTGGAAAAATGAAGGTTTGAACTGAGTTTACCAAACATAAATTTCATGGGAAGAGTTTTTCAGGTCCCAGGTATCACTACCATTTATCTAATTATTTCCTTATTGACCTGAAAAATATTATTCATTTAATAAATGTTTTAATATCTTCTTTGTGCTAGTCATTAATCAAGTTTGTGGCAGAAAACAGTGGATAAACAGACAAAAACCTATGTCATAATGGAGTTTATAGTCTAGTAAGGTACTCATATACACACAAAAATAAGCAACAAAATAGAACATATAAAATGTTAAGTAGTGAAACATGTCACAGAAAAAAATAAGGCAGGGAAAATTAGAATCTGGTTGGGAAGGGTGGTCAATTGTAATTCGATTAGCTAGGGAAAGGCTCGCTAAGACAGTGATTTTGCACAAAATGTGAAAGAAGTAAGAGGATTTATGGGAATTTTATATGGAAAAATAGAACTCTAGCATGAGAAAATATTAAGTAAAAATACTTTGAGATGGTAGTATGTTTGTATTTTTGAATACATGTTAATTTGTATAACTACTTTGCCATAAAACTTCCATCAACTTTTCATCTCATTCATAATAAGGATCAAAAACCTTACATCTGTATTACAGCTGTATTTTTCCTATATCTATCTCCTCTTGCCTACAAGTTGCCTTCTTCCACATTTCTCTGTCACTAGGATCACTTGACCCTCAAGGATCTGTCTCAAGGATCACTTGAACTTCTTTCTGTCTCAAGGATCACTTGAACTTCTCTGTTAAGTGTAAACTATAGATAACAATGGAAAAAAAAAACAGAAAGAACACTTAATAGACAATAAAGCACTCAGAGATGATAGTTGCTTGGACCAGCATGGTAAAGTGTAAGTGACAAATGAAGTGGTTGGATCCTTAATATATTTGGAAAGAATTGGCAACAAAATGTTATGACTGACTGATGGTGGAGGGTAAAACAGATTCAGAAACAAGTGCAGGGTATTTGGCCTATAAAACCAGAAGGAAGGAGTCATCACTTACTGAATTAGAGAAAAAAAGGAATAGAACAAATTTGAGGAAAATATCAGGAGTTTGTTTTTGACTATCTTTACTAAGCACATTAAACACACGATTGGAGGTATTAAATCAGCATATATAAGTCTGGACTTCAGATAAAAGTCTCAGATGGTGGATATAAACTTAAGAGTCTATTTCAATAGGCTTTATTATTATTTAAACATGGGGGGCCAACATTATCAGGTTTGGTCAATAAGGAGGAGAATGCCATTAATACTTTAATGACTCACTGTTGCAAGGTAGTTTGTTTGTTTGTTTGTTTGTTTGTTTGTTTGTTTTAAAGTTAGTTCAACGTTTATTTATTTTTGGGACAGAGACAGAGCATGAACGGGGGAGGGGCAGAGAGAGAGGGAGACACAGAATCGGAAACAGGCTCCAGGCTCTGAGCCATCAGCCCAGAGCCCGACGCGGGGCTCGAACTCCCGGACCGCGAGATCGTGACCTGGCTGAAGTCGGACGCTTAACTGACTGCGCCACCCAGGCGCCCCTGTTGCAAGGTAGTTTTTGATACAAATCTCAAAAGAGAAGGAATACATGTCATGCCATGGGGGATGGACTACATGGGGAAACCCCAGGATCAGTCATGAGGCAGGGGAAAGAGAGGACCCATGGGCAAGAGATTTTATTGTGGTTTCTGTGGGAAGGAACAGGTAAGATGACGTAAGAAAACTTAATACTGACTAATTTGACTAATGTCAACAGACTCTGGGGCATAGGTGCTGTCCCCAGTTGTCTGATGTCTAGTACCAGAGCTATCAGGGCAAGTGTCTAGTGGCCTAGGGTGTGAGAGTCTGAAAAAGGAGGCTGGTGGGATTGTAGACTGTATTTGTTGGTTGGCACCTTGAAAGGGTACCCCTGGGAGACGGATTCTTCTCAAAGAAGAGAGTGATGAGGGAATGCAGGAAACCAAGGCAATGTGACTCAGAACAAGGTGTTTCTAGCATATGTATGCAGGGCAGATGTTATAGCATCAAGTTTACATAAGTTAGAAACATGTCAAATACAGAGTTGTCACTGGTAGGTGGTGTTTAAAGCCATGATTATGAATATCTTTAAAGCACAAATGAAAAGTGAAGTACTTGAAATGATTGCTAACAGATAGAAGTTGGTGCAGTAAGAGAATCCTCAGGGTCACAGCTAATAGCATCCTCAATGAGGAAAAACTGAGAGCTTTCCCCCTAAGGTCAGGAACACAACAGGGATGTTCACTCTCACCACTGTTATGCAACATAGTGTTAGAAGTCCTAGCCTCAGCAATCAGACAATACAAAGAAATAAAAGGTATCCTAATCAGCGAGGAGGAAGTCAAACTTTCACTCTTTTCAGATGACATGATACTCTATGTGGAAAACCCAAAAGACTCCACCAAAAAACTGATAGAATGGATACATGAATTCAGCAAAGTCACCAGATATGACTTCAATGTACAGAAATCGATTGCATTTCTATGCACCAATAATGAAGCAGCAGAAAGAGAAGTCAAGGAATCCATCCCATTTACAATTGCACCAAAAACCGTAAAATACTTAGGAATAAACCTAACCAAAGAGATGAAAAATCTATACGCTGAAAACTATAGAAAGCTTATGAAAGAAATTGAAGAAGGCACAAAGAAATGGAAAAACACTCCATGCTCATGGATTGGAAGAACAAATCTTGTTAAAATGTTGATACTACCCAAAGCAATCTACATATTCAATGCAATCCCCATCAAAATAATACAAGCATTCTTCACCAAGCTAGAACAAGCAATTCTAAAATTTGTATGGAACCACAAAACACCCCGAAAGGCCAAAGTAATGTTGAAAAAAAAAGCCAAAGCTGTGGTGTCACATTTACAGACTTCAAGCTCTATTCAAAGCTGTAATCACCAAGACAGTACGGTACTGGCACAAAAACAGACACATAGATCAACGGAACAGAATAGAGAACCCGGAAATGGACCCACAAATGGATGGCCAACTAATCTTTGACAAAGCAGGAAAGAATATCCAATGGAATAAAGACAGTCTCTTCATCAAGTGGTGCTGGGAAAACTGGACAGCGACATGCAGAAAAATGAACCTGGACCACTTTCTTACACCACACACAAAAAACAAACTCAAAATGGATGAAAGACCTAAATGTGAGACAAGAAGCCATTAAAATCCTCGAGGAGAAAACAACAACCTCTTTGACCTCATTTACTGTAACTTCTTACTTGACATGTCTCCGGAGACAAGGGAAGCAAAAGCAAAAATTAACTATTGGGACCTCATCAAAATAAAAAGTTTCTGCACAGCAAAGGAAACAACAAAACTAAAAGGTACCAATGGAATAGGAGAAGATATTTGCAAATGACACATCAGGTAAGGGTTAGTATCCAAAGTCTATAAAGAATTTATCAAAATCAACACCCCAAAAAAACAATCCAGTGAAGAAATGGGGAAAAGACATAAAGAGACACCTTTCCAAAGAAGACATTCAGATGGCTAACAAGACCCATGAAAAGATGCTTAGCATCCCTCATCATCAGGGAAACACAAATCAGAACCACAATGAGATACCACCTCACCCCCATCAGAATGGCTAACAATAACAACTCAGGTGACAGCAGAGGTTGGAGAGAATGCAGATAAAGGAACCCTTTTTAATTGCTGGTGGAAATTCAAGCTGGTGCATCCACTATGGAAAACAGTATGGAGGCTCCTCAAAAAATTAAAAGTAGAATTACCCTATGACGCAATAATTGCACTACTAGGTATTTATCCAAAAGATACAAAAATGTTGATTCTAAAGGGCACATGCACCCCAATGTTTATAGCAGCGCTATCAACAATAGCCAAACTATGGAAAGAGCCCAAATGTCCATAGATTAATGAATGGATAAAGAAGACATGATATATACATTTAATGGAACACTCCTCGGTGATCAAAAAGAATGAAATCTTGCCATTTGCAGCAACATGGATGGAACTAGAGTGTATCATGCTAAGTGAAATAAGTCAGAGAAAGACAAATATCATGTGATTTCATTCATATGTGGAATTTAAGAAAAAACAGATGAATATAGGGAAAGGGAAGCAAAAATAAGATAAAAATAGAGATGGACACAAACCATTAGAGACCCTTAAAAACAGAGAAGAAACTGAGGGTTACTGGTGGGATGTTGGATGGTGGGGAAGGGCTAAAGGGGTATGGAGCATTAAGGAGGACACTTGTTGGGATGAGCACTGGGTGTTATATGTAACTAATGAATCACTAAATTCTGTTCCTGAAATCATTATTACACTATATGTTAACTAACTTGGATTTAAATTTTTTTTAAAAGTTTAAAAAAAGATATGCAAAAAAAAAAAAAAAGAAAAAGGCTTCTGCGCAAGTGAAGAAAGCAATCAAAGAATTTGTCCCTGAGAAGGCATTTATGTTTAAGAGACAAAGATTTTAAATAAACTATTTTAAATATTTAAAAAACTAAAAGAAGTGGGCACCTGGGTGGCTCATTCAATTAACTCGCCATTTCTTGAATTGGGCTCAGGTCATGATCTCATGGTTCATGAGATCAAGCTCCACATCAGGGTCCACTTATTAAAGATTGAGCATGGAGCCTGCTTAGGACTATCTCTCTCTCTCTCTCTCTCTCTCTCTCTCTCTGTCCTGGCCCCCCACTCGAGTTCTCTCTCTCTCAAAATAAATAAATAAACTTTAAAAAAACTAAAAGAAGTTATGCCTAAAGAACTAAAGAAAAATATGAGAACAATATCTCCCAGAGACTATCAATAAGGAGATAGAAATTATAGTAGAGAACAAAGTAAAATTCTGCAATTGGAAAATACAGCTGAAATAAATATTTTATCATTTAGAAGAAGAACAGTGAAGTTTAATATAGGTCAGTTGAAATTATCTAGTCTAAAGAGCAGAGAGAAAAATAAATTAATAAAAATCAACATCCTCAAAGACCCACGAGGCACCATAGAAATTATCAATATGTACATAATGAGAGTGCAAGAAGGTAAAGAGAGAAAAAAAGGATTAAATGAATATTTGAAAAAAATAACCACTGAAAACTTACCAAATTTGATGAAAACATGAATCTACCCACTCAAGCAGCTCAATAAACTCCAAATAGGATAAATCTAAAGTTATCTATACTTAGACACAATGTAATCAAACCATTGAGAGTCAAAAAGAAAACCTTCAAACGAGCAACAGAGGTGACTCATAATGTACAAGAAATCCTCAATAAAAGTAAGACCTGAATCCTCATCAGAAACCCTGGAGGGCTGGAAGTTTTGTAGGTTGTGAGATGATACAAAGTCCTGAAAGAAAAAGTTTATCAACAAAGTATCCTATATCCAGTAAAAGTATTCTTTAAAATTCAAAGAGAAATGAAATTCCTAAATCAACAAAAAATGAGAGAATTTATCAATTGTATTACCAGTTAAACCCTACTTGGTAATGGTGGTATGCATATGGTAAATTTGTATATGTTGCTGGATTTGGGTTCCTGGTATTTTGTTGAGATGTTTGCTTTTTTTTTTTTTTTTTTTTTACAGGGGATATTGGCTGTACCTTTCTGTTTTGTGTTGACTTTTGTCTGATTTTGGTATCAAAATTAGATACCTCATAGAATAATACTGACCTCATAGAATAAATTAGCAATATTTCATCCCTTTACAGTTTTTGAAAGAGCTTGTTAAAGATTATTATTTATCTTTGAGTGTTAAAGATTAATTAAAATTTGTTTGTTAAAATTTGCTGGTGAAGATATCTAGTCCCTTTTATTGTAGGAATTTTTAAATCATTAATTCAATGATTTTACTGGTTATTGGACTATCTATATTTTTTATTCCTTCTTGAGTTGGCTTTGGCAGTTTATTCTTTCTCAAAGTTTGTCTATTTTTTTCTTGGTTATCTATTATATTGGCATACAATTGTTCACTGTATCCTCCTGTAACCCTTTTTCTTCAAGTTTGGTAGTAATATCCCACCCTCATTTCTTTACGTTCTCTCTCCTTCTGTCTTAAGTCAGTAGCTAAAGGTTTGTCTTTTTTAATCTTTAAAAAGAATTAAATTTGGTTTATTGATTTTCTCTATTACTTGTCTATTTTCTATTTAATGTATGACCATTCTAATCTACATCATCTGATTTTACTGCCTTCTTTGTGTTTGACCTTTTTTTTAATTTTTAAAATTGGGCTATTATTGATTTGAGATCTTCCTTTTTAATATTCAAGTTTATAGCTGTAAATATACCTCTAGGCACAGCTTTCGCTAAAGCTCATATGTTTTGGCATTGCTGGATTTTCATTGTCATTCATCTCAAGGCATTTTCTCCTTTTTTTAGGATTATTTTTAAGTCGATGGTTATTTAGTTTTGTGTTGTTTAATTTTCACATATTTTATAATTTCCTACGTATCTTTGTTACTATTGTTGACAGTATCCTTGAGTCAAAAAGTGTCTGAAGAACTCCTCTGTGTCCTGAGCCAAACTGTATTGTTCGACTCAATAATCCTTGATTTCAAAAGGGAGATTCCTATTTACTCCCCCTTTGTGCAGCCCTTCTTTCAATCGGTTCACCTGAATAATTTTCATTCTTTCTTTAAGTGTCAATTTAAGTCACTTTTTCAATCTGTGAAATATTCCCCCATGGATATACTTTCCTTTCATTCATTAATACCTCTGTCAAAGCACCTATTGCTTTCTATGATCATTACAAATTTTCTTGTCATCATCTCATACCCAGTTAGAGCCCACCTCATACCCAGTGTCTGACAAGTACAATAATATGTACTGAGTAGGTATTTGCTAAAGGATTATGAGCCCTAAATGGCACGGTCCCAACTCCCTGTTGTCCTATTACACACTCACTTTGCTCTAGCTACACTACATTCCATGGCATCTCCATTTACATTGTCATGTTCCTGCCTCAAATCTTTGGCATTTGTTTATTGCCCTTGCCCTGAACTATTCCCTTCACAGCCTTTTGCCCCCATCTCAAATCACAATAGGTCAAACTGGACCTATTACAGGCTCACACTTGTATTTATCACTCATTATTATATGCTTAGAGCTTCAAATATTGTTCAAGAAATAATTTTTGAAAAAACAAGTGAATAGATGAATGAGTGAAAAGTGGATGGGAATAGGGAGACAAAAAGATAGGGGATTTCTTAGGAACATAGTTTAATATGCAATAATACCTTTGAGGTGGGCGCCTGGGTGGCTCAGTCAGTTGAGCATCCAAGTTCAGCTCAGGTCACGATCTCGTGGTTCATGGGCTCAAGCCCCTCGTCGGGCTCTGTGCTGACAGCTCAGAATGTAGAGCCTGCTTCAGATTCTGTCTCTCCTCTCTCTGCCCCTCACCAACTCATGCACTGTCTCACTCTGTCTCTCAAAAATAAATGTAAAAAAAATAAATACCTTTGAGGAATATTAAATAAAAACTTGTGCCTATGTACCAAGCTGTTTTCTAGGCATTTAAAATACAATATTTAATTGAATCTTTTGAAGTCTTTTTGAGACAGATATTATTAAAATTTTAAACAATAATTAATTTAAAAAATTTTAAACAGTATTTATGTGGCAGAGCCAAGGCTCAACCTATTATTTGACTTGAGTGTCTTTTTTTTACAACATATATTCTAAGACTTAGAGTAAAAATAACAAGGTGCCAAATATTAAGGGAGAAATTTAGACCTGATTTAATTTCTTTGAATGATTAGAATTCACCTTGGAATATCAAAAAAATTTTTTTTATTTCAAACTGTCAAGTTTAAAGCTAATTAATTTCTTGTCAAAATCATTTCTCTAAAATATAGCCAGTTAACAAGGAATGTTAGTGAGAAACATTAACACATTAACAGATAAAACAGTATTATTCTGACTCTTTAATATATGCACTGCATTGGTAAAATTATTTTCAAAAATCTGGTTTATAGTAATTATTTGGGTATAAACATACAGATACTTCAGATAGATTATTTTTTCAATCTCTTTTGTTAGCGGTTATTACATTAAAAGATTAAAAATAGGGGTGCCTGGGTGGCTCAGTTGGTTGAGCAACCGACTTGGGCTCAGATCATGATCTCACACTCTGTGAGTTCAAGCCCCATGTTGGGCTCTGGGCTGACACCTCAGAGCCTGGAGCCTGCTTCAGATTCTGTGTCTCCCTCTCTCTCTGCCCCTCTCCTGCTCATGCTCTGTCTCTCTCTGTCTCCCTCAAAAATAAATAAATATTTTAAAAAAATTTTAATATTAAAAATAAATAAATGGCTTGTTCTAAGTTTCTACAAATGGTAAACTTATAAATTGATTTTAGTTGAGGTATCAACATCGTAACAAATATAAATATAAATTATGTATATATACACTTTCTGTTCATTTTAATCACTCTAGAAAGCAATAAAAATATACAAGTTCAAGCAACTATTGTGTAAAATTAAAATTTCCAAATATTTTCTATGTTTTCTGACTGAACTTTTTTGTGTTTGTTCAAGATTGTTTTGTCAATATTTTCTTTCGCCAACCACATCCCACAGTTCATTGTTCTGGGGTAGCAAGCCTTACGCTCCATTTAATGTTCCTTGCTTATATCATTTTTGGGCGTAGACCTCAAAAGTGACCCCATTTCGGAAAATAAACCAGATCTCACTCCATCTCTGAGATTATTTTTGTCAGACCATGTGGCCCTTATCCACAGCAGCCTAAGTGACATTCCAAGTTAGTGAGGACTCTTCTGAGATGCTTCAAATTGTATCCTTTCCAGAATCCTAGTCCACAATCTCTTCTAGAGTGCTAACTATCAACACAGAGAGGAGTCAAAGATCCTCCCTTATGGAATTCTACCCTCTAGAATACAGCTGGCAACAGATGATCAGATATTTGGTAATACTGCTACAGTTTGAGATCTAAAGCAAAAAATCACCAATTATCTTCAGATTTAAATCAGAAGAACTTAGATAAACTCTTGAATCACAATAAAATTTGAAGCAGAAAAATCCTTTACTTCTCAATAACCAGTATCTCAATATGTACCACCAATATATTGTAGGAGAGGTAATTCATGCACCTTTGTTTCTCTACCTTTATTTCAGATACATTATTTTTAGGTAATTAATTAATCTGGATTATGAGGAAGGAAAAAGAGAAACAAGAGTTTTTTGAAAACATATCAAAGGGTTTATTTCCACATATGCAAAGTGCCCTTGAATAGCCAATAATCTATAATGATTGAAAATGCATTTTGCCCATGAAACATATAACTGCTTATATTATTGCTTAATATATCTTACACTTACAACTAGACAATGCCCACTGGTATATTAAAGCTCTATGATTCCAACAGAAAAGAAACTTCTTACATAGGATTTTAGAGTTGCTGGAAATTGTTTGAACACACTTTTTTCCCCCTAAGTAATATTACTTGATACCAATAAAATTTTTCTTTGAAATCTTTCTCTACTGCAGAGTGACTGATGCTTTACTTCCGTGGATATCCCAAATGTATCACTAAGGCAGAATAGTAAGGCATGACCTTCTGCAGGCTAAATAAATAAATAGGTTGAGGTTTTACTTTTGTAACAGTGGCAAGATTAGTTAACTTAATCATTAAGCTAGACTTTACATATTACCATTTAATACACTCCTTCACTGAGCACACATGATTTCAACTTATTATGATTTTACTCTGTTTGATTTTTTAACCCCTATCTTTATAGATAATCAACACCTCAGAAAATGTAAGCTTGGCAAAGGGAATTATTAAGCCTCTTCAGTAGAACATAAACTGGCCCAAGAAGCATTATGATGACCAAGACATGGTAGAATTGACCCATCTTAGGGGCTCCTAGGTGGCTCAGTTGGTTGAGTGTCCAATTTCAGCTTAGGTCATGGGCTCAGGTCATCCTCCCACAGTTCGTGGGTTTAAGCCCCAATCAGGCTCTGTGTGGATAGCTCAGAGCCTGGAGCCTGCTTCAGATTCCGTGTCTCCCTCTCTCTCTGCCCCTCCCCTGTGCTCTCTCCTGAAAATAAATAAACATACTTACCTGGCAGGGGAGATACCATGATCACGGAGGTGGTTTTCCCAGGACAAGGCTTATCCATTGCACTCCGGATGTGCTGACCCCTGCGATTTCCCCAAATGTGGGTAACTCGACTGCATAATTTGTGGTAGTGGGGGACTGAGTTCGTGCTTTCCCCTATTAAAAATAAATAAATAAATAAACAAATAAATAAATAAATAAATAAACAAACGTTAAAAAAAAAACAAAAGGGGTTGACCCATGTGATTTTTTTTTTCTTTTTCTTCTCAATCTATGACAATACTGTTAAAAGCTGAAAGACTTCTATCTAAAAATATTTCAGGAAATCAATTCAATATCATTCAATATCAAAATACAGTGGTTTGCACATAAAAAAGATTTTGGAAATTCTGCTGTTTTATGTTTAACCACCTTAGAAAGCCAATAGGAAGCACTGTCAACAGAAGTTGAGTCCTGTATCACAACTAAAACAAAAATGTCACTGATTCAACTACAACCTTCTATAGGGCAAAAAAACCAAACCCATGAAATGGTAAGGGAAAAGGAGTGGATAAAATCTCCATAAAACTTCTGTCTTGAAATAAATTCTGTTCTTCAGGATTCTCTGTTATATCGATTAGTTTCTTGAATCTTTTGTCAATGCCAACTGCTATCTGTGTCCCATCTTCAAGTACCTCTTGCTTCTCAGCTTGACCCTAATGACTACGTTCTTCACTCTCCTCCATTATTTTCCAAGTTTCCACCTCAGAGGACCCAGTCTACTTTTCTCTTTTTGTTCTATGATGGGGTACACCCCTGATAAACTGCCATTATAATACCCATTCACAGAATTGCAGATTTGGCAAGCTCCAGTCACAGCCCAAAGACGCACATCTAGAGGGCCTTAGATTCAATGGGATGACTGTTTTGTACTCTTGAATTTTTATTTCCAAACCGGGTTAGCATTTTGTTTATCAACTTATTTGATTCACAAATAAATAAATAAATAAATATGTATTAAAACATTTATCTTTGGACTTTTAACTTCAGCTCAAACATGTAGAGAGCTGGATGGATGTCATCCTCCACCCGATGAGAAAAATGCTGGATATGTTCCAAGTTAACAAACTTGCTTCAATTCTTCAGAGAAATGAGGTCATAAGGCAAACAACCAACCTGAAATGGAGGCATAGAGAAGTCGGGGGCCTGTAGTTTAAAACAGAACCCACACACTAGTTTTCATGGGGAATGTGCCACTAGACGCCAGAGAAGCCAGTAGGAAGATGAAATTATAAAATGTAATGCATTGCTGAAGGCTGAGCATGGGCTAGCATGGAAGTGAGAAGTCTATAGACCACTCATATTTGCAGTCTCTGTCCTTTTTCAGGTGTCACCTTTAGGAAACCCACCAAGCTTTCTTGGGGGAGCGTAGGAGAGAACACCCCTGACATGCTGACTTGGGTAAGAAAACAAAAACTGCAGGGATTTGCTAACATCCTTTGCCCCTATTTCCCTTATAAATTAAAATGCTTAACCTGGGGGCTCCTGGGTGGCTTAGTCGGTTAAGTATCCGACTCAGGCTCAGGTCACGATCTCACTGTTCATGGGTTTGGGCCCCGTGTCAGGCTCTGTGCTGACACCTCTCAGCTGGCAGCTCAGAGTTGGAGCCTGCTTTGGATTCTGTGTCTCCCTCTCTCTGCCCCTGCCCTCCCCACCTTTCTCTCTCAAAAATAAGTAAACATAAAAAAAAAAAAAAGAAAAAGGCTTAATCTGTAGAGGGAGAACAAGGAAGCACTATCCTGCAAGCCAATCCAAGAACCTTAGAGAACTCAAATAGGATAAATAACAGAGGTAAACAAACAAAAGCCCACACCTAGAAGCAGCATGTTTGAGCTGCAGAAATGCAAAAGATAAAGAAAAAATCTTGAAGGTATCTGGCAGAGGGCAGTGGTGGTATACTTGCAAAGACAAGAGAATAAAAATTACAGCATTCTTTTCATTGAGGACTCTATAAGCAATAAGGCAATGAAGTGACCTCTTTAAACTGTTAAAAAAGAAGATAAAATCTTATTAACTCAGAATTTCACACTCAGCAAAAATATCCTTCAAAAATGAGAAAAACAAAGTGCTGCTCAAGCAAACAATAATTGAGGGAAATTATTGCCTATAGACTTACTCTATAAGAAACATTAAAGGAAATTCTCTAGCGAGAAGAAATATGGTATAGCAGAAACATGGAATATAATAAAAATCAGAAATGGAATAAATAAAGTAAAACTCTCCTTTTTTAATTTCTTGTTGTTAATTGCTCTAAACAATAAACCATGTCAAGCAATGATAATAACAAAGTATTGGCTGTAAACTGAATGTCTGACAACAATGGTACAAGGGATAGGAGGGAGAAATTGGGAATAAGTAGGATAATATCTTTACACTACAGTTAAAGAAGTATAATAGTATTTGAAGGTGGACTCAGATTATTTAAAAGCTCTATTTTAAACCCTAAGGCAACTACTAAAAAAGTTAAAAGTTATAAATATTATTAAGTCAATTGAGATAAAAGGACATAATGGAAAATTCTCAATTAAAACAAGGAAAAGGATAGAGAAAGAAAAAAAGATATTTAAAAACTACAACAAATGGAAAACAAGCAAGAAGATACACTTCTAATCCAACTATATCAATAACAACTTTTTTTTTAATTTTTTTTTCAACGTTTATTTATTTTTGGGACAGAGAGAGACAGAGCATGAACGGGGGAGGGGCAGAGAGAGAGGGAGACACAGAATCGGAAACAGGCTCCAGGCTCCGAGCCATCAGCCCAGAGCCGGACGCGGGGCTCGAACTCACGGACCGCGAGATCGTGACCTGGCTGAAGTCGGACGCTTAACCGACTGCCCCACCCAGGCGCCCCTATCAATAACAACTTTTAATGTTAATGGTCTAAACAGTTAAGATACAGAAATTGTCAGATCTGATTTTAAAAAGCAATAAACAACCCATTTATATTTACATGAAGCCTCATTTTAAATGTAAATACCTTTATAAATTAAAAGCAATGGCTAAAGAAATATATATCATTCAAACACTAACCAAAAACAGCTGGAATAGCTGTACTTATTGCAGGTAAATTAGACTTCGGAACAGAGAAGATTATCAGGGATAAACATAGACAGATAGTATATAACAATAGAGACACATTTTCAAAGATGATGTAACAGTCCTAAACATGTATTCAGCTAATAGCAGAGTAGTATAAAACATGAGGCATAAAACAGTAAATCATAATGGAAAAATAAACAATTCCACATGACAGGGGCTATGGTGAATACAGAATTTATGCTCCATTTAATGCACCAACATTCAGAGGAAATAATGCTATTGTATTAAGACAGACTGTGACCCAGTATATCCTAATATGCTTAACTCTACACAAATGTGCAACTTTTGAAAAGAAGTGAGTCATTTACAAGGGAACTGGTTCTGGGAGAGGAAAATGAATGATGGGCATTATGAGGAAAGTCGACAAATACACATGCTTTATAGTGATCCTGTGGGAGCAGTTTTCTTTGGGATAGCATTCCTGACTAACCTCCTGCTGGCGGTGGTTTTTATAGTACTAGGGCATGTACCAAGGGCAATGAGTCAAGGCTAAACATCTCTTCCAGTGAAGTCCTCCCTATACCTCTGAAACTCTTACTTTTCTTTCTCTTATCAGCTGCATTTAATATTGGAGGGGAAAGTAATTATGAGAGGTGCCTGTCAGAAGCCACAGGGATCTGTAAGTCAGCCTATCTCCATTGATGTTTTAATTACTGTCGCCTCACAACTCTTAATGTAAAACTAAGCATTGGGATGGGGTAACATGGAGACTTAACTACGCACAGCTGCTTCCTAAGCTACATTCTGTATCTCTGAATTAATAGTGTACATTAAGTCTCTCTGACTTAAAGTGCACAATGGGAAGCACATTTGAAAAATCCGGAGTTACTCAGCTTCTCACAGATTTTCTGAAATACCTCTGTTCTTAGTGAGTTACAGGTGCTTTTCAGCCATGTTCCCAGAGTTTTCTGGAGAATATATGCACATATATGATCACTGAACTCTACAATCGATCTACGTGGACGCATGTACAGCAATTTGGAGCTGAATTTCCGGGTCTGGCATTCTAAGTACTCTTCTGATATAGTGAACCACATTTTATTGTGACGACTCGTTTCTTATACACTTTTGCATTAAAAAAATAATTGGACATTGATTATGAAGAGTTTTTACCATAGTGGTCTCAGAAAATCTGAAATGAGAAAATACAAAACATTTAAGGGATTGTTTTAAATCACGTAGACTGTACATTATTTTCAGGCTAAATTCTGAGACTACTTCCATGGTTGCTACTCAATACATATTTATTGAGTAAATGATCTCATCCTGTCCTCACTCAACAATTTTAGGTATCATATGTTCCAGTTATCTATTGCTGCGTTGAAAATCATCCCAGAACTGAGTCTCTTAAAACAACTATCCGATACATTTTGCTCACAAATCTGCAATTTTGGGCAGGACTTCGTAAGGACAGTTTTTCTATGCTCCATATGGTATGAGCTGCAGTGGACCAAAGATGGAAGTAACTAAAGATTCAGCCACTCACATACCTAGTAGTCGATTCTGTCTGTTAACAGCTTCACTGGGCCTCCGACTAGAGCACTTATACGAGGCCTTTTTGTGCCTTTGCTTGATTTACTCATGACATGATGGATGGTTAAGTTCTAAGAGTAGGCAACCCCAAAGAACAAGAGAGCCAGAAGAAAGACCACTGTCTTTTCTGACGTAGATTCAAATGATGCAGAATCACTTCTGTGGTAATCTGTTCATTCAATATGAATTAATAAAATTTGCATGGGTTCAAGAGGATGAAAATATGGTATCACTCTTTAAAGGGAGGAATCTCAAAGAATTTGTGGGCATGTTTAAAGCCACTCAAATCCTCTGTCTGGCCACATGTTATTTATATTTCTTCCATAAGCAAAATTCATTAATTCCCTTTTAAGACCCCCTAAAAACTTGTCTATTCAGTATCAGATTTCAGCTCGAGTTCTAAGATCTAAATTATGTAAATATGTACTTCAAGTATTTTTCTTGAATATGCTAGTGAGAGTATGGTTCTTCTTTATCTGAAAACCTATTAACTAAAGAGATTTCTCTTCATTCCACACAACAAACATACAGTGATTCAAAATGGAAAAAAATAAAAATAAAAATAAAAGATAGGTGCACAACAATCACTAGTCCATAGTGATTCCGAAATCCATCAGGCATATTGCCAGTTCTTTAATTAAAGTTTAAAAGTACTTTCCAGAAGTTGTTCACCATGGCTCCTGTCTCTCTCTTTCAGGGTCTTGGTTCCCCTTTCTGAGTCATTCTTTTTTTTCCGTAAAACATAGACCATATTTTCAATACTATAGATTTTCCAGCCTGTCTCTGACCTTGGAGGTTTAGGGATCTAATTACCTATTTAAATTGTTTCTCTCAGTACAAGCTGGTATATATTCCTTAAACAAGGAATTGACTTTTTTAATAAATCAATTTATAATCTATTGCATTAGACAAAAGCAATACCCACTAATCTCTTGGGTTTATGAGACAGTGGCCTTATGATTCCTAGAAGCTCTGTTGTTTAATAGTATTCTATTCATTAGTAGTGAGTCAATAGCCAGTTCTAATTCCAGGGACAGGGAACACGACTCCACTTCTGTATGGGTAGAGGAGGGTCAAAGAATTTGCAAACAAATTTAATACCTCAGTGTCATATAAATTTAATTTTGATGTTAAATATTTTTTGCAAATTTAATCCAGTTTGTAAGTACAGAGTATTCTACGTTAACTTGGTGAAGGAGTAAATAAAATATTATTTCTTTTGAGCTAAATTGAGTGAAGTCATTTCTAGATTGTGTGCCCCAGTTTCTTTTCAACTTATGTCATTCACATTTTAAGACACCAGGTGTAATGTAAATGGAATAAGAAAATATGTGTGAAAGAGATACATAGGCAGGAAAGTTTTTCAGAATTAAAGCATAGAATTATCATCATTACCAGGAAGAAACTTTTTTCCTTAATTGGTTGTAATTCCATTGTGAATTGCCATGCTATCCCATAAAAAAAATTGCTTTTCCTTTAAAATGAGAAACGATTATTATTCCTTTTTGGAAATGTATATTTCTTTTTTTTTTTAATTTTTTTTAACGTTTATTTATTTTTGAGACAGAGAGAGGCAGAGCATGAACGGGGGAGGGTCAGAGAGAGAGGGAGACACAGAATCGGAAGCAGGCTCCAGGCTCTGGGCCATCATCAGCCCAGAGCCCGACGCGGGGCTCGAACTCACAGACCGTGAGATCGTGACCTGAGCTGAAGTCGGACGCTTAACCGACTGAGCCACCCAGACGCACCGGAAATGTATATTTCTAAGGTCACAGAAATGAGAAGGTTTGCTCTAACATGAACTTTCTCTTAGTCTTTCTGCATACCAAGTTTCCTAAATCTAAAGTGCAAAATGTAAAAATAAATAAATAAATAAATAAATAAATAAATAAATAAATAAAGTGCAAAATGTAAATGGTATTAGACACCCTCTGCATCTATATCATAATCATTAATTATATGTGAGCTCTTGGTAAAACATTATAAAAATATGAAATCTATATATATAGCTGTAGTTTTCATTAATTCTATTAAATGTATTTAATGATATGTCTATTTCAAAAATAATACATCCGAATTAGTACATGACTGTCAAATTATAAACCCCAAATACAATACTATTGAAATGACTCAACCATTCAAATTCCATAGAATTTACAGGGTCATTGCCCTCATTCTCATGGACAATAGTCTCTAGGGAATAAAATTAAAAGAAGCACTGTGTTTATGTTGCTTTAGCCATATATTTATTTTACACTGAGATGTAAAATATCTAGGCAATAAAAATAAGTATCTCCTTTTTCTTGTTTAACCAAAAAGCACAAAGACAAGTTAGTCAAAATTATGGCTGAGAGGGAGGCCATCTTTATTTATTTTTTAATTTTTAAAGCTAATTGTTTAGCATGCTTAAGCAACTTTAGCTATTTTCCACCTTCCTTCACACTCATTCTACCAATTGCAGTGATCCTTTGCCTCTGATCAATATCCAATAGCATGAAACCTTTCCAGCAATGCTTATTCGAGTGTGTTTCACATTAATGATCTCGGTCTGCTGGAAAACCAATTACACATTTTCCATTTAAGCTCTGCTCTGTAATGGATAATGTTTGCATTAAAGATCTGTCAGCTGTGGTTTGCTGCCAGTCGAGGGGCATACATAACTGAGATGGCTTTAGGAAAAATGGCCCAAGCAAGATGTTATTTTCAAGAAACTCTTGAAATAAAGATAGTGAAATTATTTGTCATTATTTTCTTTACTTAATAAACCATATTTACCTATGCTCTAATGTCTCAAATGACATACCACTTATGCTATTTCAAAAAATGGAAGTTAATAAATATATATCCAATGTCTTTCGTGGGAAAAATCAGGCAAGATTATGAAAAATCAATTCAACCATAGTCTATTAAATGCTTAATATATGCAAGGGACTGTGTTAAAAGCTTAAATTTTATTACTTTATTTATGTGAAAAAGATAGTATTTATAGACTTAGGTAAATATATATAGTTATGTACTTTACATATTTATATATTTATAATATATATTTTTTATTTTTATACATAATATATTACTATATATTAATATTTCATATATTAATGTATACTCTATATTCATAGTAATATACATAGATGCTAATAATAGTTACCTCTATAGGAAAGTAGTTGAAAATCTACAGAGGAAAGGTGACTTATTTGTTTTTCTGAATACACTTGTCATTTTTACCATGTGCTTATTTTGCCTTATTATTTAAACATCTATTTTAAAAATAAAAAATATTCAAACCCAAACCAGTAGACCTATATCAATTTAGCTTATCAGGAGCAACGTACTGCTATCATTATTAAAAAATAGTTAAATGATTTTAGGGTATTAGTGTTTGAATCATTAAAGCACAGAAGTATAGTAACTGTGACTAAACCAACAGAACAGGCCAAAGTATTTAGTGCATCAAGGATCTCAATGTAGAGGACACTCAAAAATCTCAATCTTTCTGGGAAAAGTATTGAATTAGCAAAACTGTTACTGGATAGAAGCACATCTTTGAATATATGAAGAATTAAAAAAAATTGAGTCAGCACAAAATCTTTTAAGTATCCATATTAATTTATGGCATTTCTCCAAGGGTCTCTCAAATTCATTTGACTCTTTCAGATATCACCCAAAACTAAAATTGAGAAAGATGATAATCCATATGTATAATTTTTCTTCCACTCGTACTCCTTACTGTTCCTAAAATTTGGAATGGTGTGAAATGTTGTTAATACAGTATACTTTAGTTAGTCTAAAATTTTCAGAATCTATCTGCATAAAAACAGAATATATTATACTTTTAAATTACCTTTATTTCCAATTATTTCTATCACAATGGTTTATAAATACATTAAGTAATGGTATTTCAGCTGAAAATTATAATCATAAGTTCTGATATTCTAAAACCTCAAACAGTCAGTTTTTTCAAAGTGCCTTACTCTAGACTGGTGCTATCACTCACATTTATCCTATTAAGGTTTCTATAAGAGTGTCTCTGCTTATCAACTGCATCAATTTGAAATAAAAAGATTTGTAAATCAAAATAAAACATTTTAAATACATATCTAAAAAAATTAGACATTAGGAGAACCTGGGTGGCTCAGTTGGTTAAGCATCTGACTTCAGTTCAGGTCATGATCTGATGGTCCGTGAGTTCAAGCCTCGCGTCGAGCTCTGTGCTAACAGCTCACAGCTGGAGCCTGCTTTGGTTTCTGTGTCTCCTCCTCTCTCTGCCCTTCCCATGCTCATGCTCTGTCTCTTGCTGTCTCTCAATAATAAATAAACGTTAAAAAATTTTTTTTAAGTCTAAAAAAATAGACATTAGACCAATTTTTTTTTTCAAAATATTTGCAATTCATTTGGTTGACTGGCCATTAACATTTAGTGAATTTCTTGATCTGAACCAGGCTTCATGCTAACGGCTTTATACAGATTATCTCACTGAGTCCTCACAACAAACAAAATCTGTTTTATAAATGAGATATACAAGGCTTGGAGGGGTGTGGTAATTTTTCTAGGTACCACAGCCCTTCAATAGCAGAACTGGGTTCTATTCCTGGGAGTATGACTTTATGTTCTAAGCTCTTAAAATCTAGTTTATTCTCCTAATTTGAAAAATGTGCACTTAGTTTTTGTTTGTTTGTTTTTGTTTATTTGCTTTTCTGCAACATATTGAGAGTTCAGATGGTTGATTTGAATTGATAAAAATGACCTCTCTATTCACGCATGCTGTACACATACCTGAGTTAAGGTAGGTGGTAAAGGACAAATATATATTAGTTTAACAAACTGAGATTATAATTCATCAGCATTGAAATCATTGCTCAAGTAGATTTTCTCTTTCTTTGGAGAAACTGAAGAATGCATGCAGGAGCCTTTATAATTCTTGCTACATACATATAATATTTAGAATTTCCCCTGAGAACACTGTATGATCTCAGAATAACTCCACGTATCTCCAGTTCAATAAAAGAATTTAAAATATATGCCATTATTCCTTTCATCATAGTTTTTTACTGTAATTTCTCTATTCTTCATAATCATAGTTAATACAAAGGTAAGGCAGATAGCCATAATGTATAAGATTCTCTACAGATTTCTAAACAAATTGTGGGCACCTGGGTGGTTCAGCCAGTTGAGTGTCTGACTTCGCCTCATGTCATGATCCATGGTTCCTGAGTTCAAGCCCCACATCAGGCACGTCACTGTCAGTGTGGAGCCCACTTCAGATCCTCTGTCTCTCTCTCTCTCTCTCTCTCTCTCTCTCTCTCTCTCTCTGCCTCTCTCCCACTCACCTCTCAATCTCAAAACTAAACATTCTTTTTAAAATAAAACAACATTTTTTAAATAAACAAATTGGTGTTCCTTCACATCTCTAATCACATATCTCAAAATCACAATGTCTACCTTATGTTATTATAACTTACCTCTAAAATCTTTCCTCCAGTCATAGTGCACTGCTTCCTCACAATATCATAACATATTTCTAAAGAATAGCTCATCTGTTACCTGAGAAAATAAGTTGAAGAATTGGAACATATCGGAACATTGAACACATTGTCTCAGTCCAAATGCATCTTTAAAAAAAAAGCCCAAGTTCTACAGCTGGGCAATGAAGAACAAACATTATTGTATTATTTTGAAACAAATATTGGAGGTTACTTTTAGAATAAGTTAATGTACTGACCTAACACAAAAAAATCTGGTTTAGAAGTATATCAACATATTTTTAAATAGCTTTCACAAAAGTACCTTGAACTTTTTGTACTTTTATAATTATGTGTATAATTGCTATATCTTTGTAAACTTATGACTTTATTCTGATTGCATACTTGGAAAGCCTGGAAAATATGGTAGATACTGGATCAATTTTAAGACTAAAAACAACACAGAGAATTGTTGTAAGTTCGAAAAGCATTCTATATTTGTTGTGTAAAATGTACTATCATCATGGATATTTAACATGTATAATTTTATAAAGTTATGTTTTAAACACTATACATTTCTGAAAATAAATCTGATTCAACAAACATGTTTTGAGTCCTACCTTGGGATGTGGGCCTGAGACCCACACCTGATTTCAAATAACTCAACATTGAAATCCCAAGTTCTACATGTGTGTTTACTACACTGATAGGCAAAGCTCTCACAAACTGGTTACCTGTCCCCCAAATCAATAATCATTGAAGTGTAATATTTAAAAAGCCAGTTAACTAGCAGGGAGAGATCTGTAATGTCAAGAACACAAGAGAAGGCGTAGAAAATTCAAGTTCTATAAATGATAGTAATTTAAAAGTGTAAAAGTTCAGCGACCATACATAAGAAAAATTCTATGTTTTAGGAGCGCCTGGGTGGTTAAGTGTGGGACTTTTGATTTTGGCTCAGATCATGATCTCACCGTTCGTGATGATCTCACGGTTCGTGAGACTGAACCCCACGTCGGACTCCAAATTCAGCACGGAGCCTGCTTAGGATTCTCTCTCTTCCTCTTTCGGTCTGCCCCTCCCCATTATGTTCTCTCTCTAAATAAATAAGCATTTTCTAAAAATTCTATGTTTTAAAACAAGGAAGCGCTCTGTCTTTTGTTTTTGTCCTTAGTACTCTACCATTTGTTTCTTACATTAATTACCTACTAGCACCAAAATGACCTTCCCAATCTGGTAAATAATGTGAACCCTAAAATTAGACTAAGTCAAATTGTTGACGTCCTTTTCACTCAAACAATTCAACAAAGAAGGCAATAGGAGAAATACATGTGAATGCCCTTCCTTCTGGCAGAAAGTAAAACCCTACGGTCATTGTCTGCTTCTATTAGCTTATCATGTAGTGCAAGGACTATTTTATGCATTTTAACAGATAGAAAAGCAATTTAATTGATATTTTCCAAGGTATACCTTGTATATTTCATTTAAATGTTATGTAATCCTTTTGTCTCAATTTGTATTTTTTTAATGTTTAAGCCACTGCGATTTTTCTAGGGCATTCGAGAAATTTTTGGTATGTACTTTCATAGCTTAAATCATCTTTTAAATCCAAATAATTTGTTTATATAACATAAAGAGCCCCAAATTATAAATGCTAGAAAAGTGACTATAAATATAAGTGAATTGATATATGATTTTAAAAGAATTATTACAAATATCTGCATGACATTAAAAAATAATTTACTACATATAATTAATATGGACCATATAGTCAAAATCTTTCTATGCATAAAAGCAATGATTCATTCCTTGACTACTTAAAAAGTTTAAATACAGATCAACTTAAAAAGGCCAAAATTAAACAGAAATTTGAAAGATAAAGAAAAATTATGTTTAATTCATAAAAAACCTCATAAAAATTGATAAAAGCACAAAGATCCAAAGGAGTAACTACTTTCCTTTCATATTTGATTGTTTTTACCTTGTTTTAGACTTATAAACATACTATTTCTTCTACTGGCTCCTCCTTAAGAACATATTTCAAATCAAAACAATTTAAATACTCTCTTTAAAATACAAGAGCCTCAATACTATTGTTATATCAGTATAATATACACGAATGCTGCTCACGGTGAAAAGAATCTAAAAGAAACCATTTTGCCATAAAATTTATTTTGAAACCCCTACTGAAACAAGAAAATACACTTTTAAAGTAACTATAATGGCAAAGTGTGGATATGCCTGAGAGTCTGTGTTTTTGTCATTTATTAGATTTGTTAAATACTTTCAGTCTCTTCCATGTAGCAGAGAATATATTTAATTATCTGAAGTCAGATTTGTAAAAAGAATGTGGGAGGATTTTTTTTCCCCTCTAAATCTTTAGCCATCTCTGGACAAACGAGAGCAGAGAATAGTGTTTAATAGACTAACAGAATATGAGATAAATACAATGCCTACTTTGAACAAAGTCAAAAATTATTCTTGTTTCACTGTCCCTACTAACTCTACAAAGATAAGGCCATCATTTCATTAAAAGCAGCATATAATAAACATTTACAAAGCTATAATGGTAACATTTTAATAGAACAGTGTTGAACATTAGCATTCCATAAAGGGAAATTTGAAAGAATTAGAAAAAGAGACATAATTGATTTAGAAAAAGCAATTTTATGAAAGCATTTTACAGAAGAAATTCCTAATAGCAGGGTTCTAATATATTAAAATTATAACTGTGAAACTTTTGAATTCTTATATGAGGTTACATCAATTTCGGTGTGTCATAATGAATGTTGAAGAAATGAAAACCAAGTTTAATTAATAACTACAATATGCTCCCTTCATTTTATGTGAAACTAATAACCAAAATATTTTATCTTTTTTTTTCAAAATTCTCCTATGCTCTTAGAATTTAAAGTGCATATTATAGATAATAGAATTATATTTTATCTTATGCATGTAATGAGAGTTCTTAGTTGGCAAAACAAGTGAGTCCCCTCTACTAATTTTTAAGTGAATGGGGTTGATTAAAGAATTTTAGATACTTCTAAGAATCTTTATAAAGACTGGAGAAATAAACCTAAAGTTATGTTTCCAGGAATGGCTCCTAAAACCAGAGCTGGAAATATAATTGTCGGGTTCCAATGTAAAATGAATATGCGGGGCCTCTTGTTTGAAAGGTATAGAAAAAAGTACCACCAAAGATACTGAAATATAAAGCCTTTTCCATTCTTCTCTTGTCTTTCTCAACTTCTTATGTTGTTCTTCATTTAATATGTAATGTTACTCTAAATAATAATTAAAATGCAAAATTTAGCATGAATATGTAATAGACTTTTTAGACAGGTTTTAATTCACAACAAAATTGAGGAAAAGATACAGAGATTTCCCATATA
Organism: Felis catus; assembly: GCF_018350175.1. NCBI lineage: Eukaryota > Metazoa > Chordata > Mammalia > Carnivora > Felidae > Felis > Felis catus. The sequence continues at coordinate 53,258,143 of NC_058371.1, read as the reverse complement.
TCCCCTGTCCCCTACACACGCATAGTCTCTGTAATTGATATTCCTCACAAGAGTGGTACATTAGTGACACCGGATGAATTTACACTGACCCATTATCATCCCAAATCCAGAATTTACATTAGGTTTATTCTTGGTGTTGTACATTTTTCGAGGTTTGGACAAATGTATAATGACACACCGCCACCATTATAGTATCATACAAAAGAGTGTCACTTCCCTAAAAATCCTATTTAGCCCTCCCTTCCCCAAACTCTGAAAAATCACTGTATTTTTTATAGTGTCCATAGTTTTGTGTTTTCCTGAATGTCTTACAGTGTAATTATACATATGTAACCTTTTAAGATTGACTTCTTTGGCTTAGCAATTTGCATTTAAGTTTCCTCCATGTCTTTTCATGATTTGATAGCTTATTTCTTTTTAGTGCTGAATAATAGTCCATTGTCTGGATGTATCACAATTTATTTATTCGTTCAACTACTGAAGTACATCTTGGTTACTTCTAAGTTTGCGCCATTGTGAGTCAAGCTGCCATAAACATCTGGGTGCAGGTTTTTATGTAAATATAAGCTTTCAACTCCTTTGGGTAGATACCAAAAGGTATGATTGCTGGATCATGTGGTAAGAGTATGTTTAGTTTTACAAGAAACCACAAACTGCCTTTTAAAGCGGCTATACCATTTTGCATTTCAACTTTAATGAATGGAAGTTTTTGTTGTTCCACATCTTCACCAGCATTTGGTGTTGTTTGTGTTCCAGAATTTGGCAATTCTAATAGGTTTGTAGTGGTATGTCATTGTTTTAATTTCTATTTCCCTAATGACTTTTGATGTGGAGCATCTTTTTATACTCTTATTGGTCATCTGTTTGTCTTCTTTGGTGAGGCGTCTGTTAACGTTTTTAGCCCAATTTTCAAATGGCTTGTTTCTTTGTAATTATTAGCATTAAGTCTTTATATATTTTGGATAATAGCCTTTTAACAAATAAGTCTTGCAAATATTTTGTTACAGTCTGTGGGCTTGTCTTTTTATTCTCTTAACATGGTCTTGCACAGAACAGAAATCTTTAATTTAAAAAATCCACCATATTTATTTTTGCTTTCATAGATAGTGACTTTGGTATCCAAAAGGTCATCCCCAAACATAAATTCATCTAGATTATCCCCTATGTTAGCCTCTAGCAGTTGGTTTGTTGTGTGTGTTTGTTTGTTTGTTTTACACTTCCATTTTCTATTTATGTCGATGATTTTGAATTAATTTGGTGGAAGGGTGTAATGCCTGTGTCTAGATTCTTTTTTTTTTTTTTTTTTTTTTTTGCATTTGGATATCCGGTTGTTCCAGCACTGTTATTGAAAAAAATATCATCTCTCTAACTTATTTATTTGCCCCATTTGTCAAAGATCAGTTAAGTATATTCATGTGGATCCACTATTGGGCTCTCTCTTCTGTTTTATTGACCTTATTTGTCTAATACCACACTGTCTTGATTCACATAGCTTTATGGTAAATCTTAAAGTTGAGCTGTGTTAGTCCTCCAACTTTATCATTCTGCTTCAATATTGTGTCAGCTATTCTGAGTCTTTTGCCTCTCCACATAAACTTTTGGGTAAGTGTGTCAAAATTCACAAAATAACCTGGTGGGATTTTCTTTGGAATCGTAATTAAATCTAGAAATCAATTTGAGAAGAACTGATATCTTTACAATATTGAGTCTTCATATCCATTAACATGGAATATTTCTTCATTTATTTATTTCTTCTTTAATGTTGGTCAACAGAGTTTTGTAGTTTTTTCAAAAAAATATTGCACCTACTTAATTAAATCTATATGTAAGTATTTCATTTTGGAGGGTGGTCCTATAAATGGTATTATGTTTTAACTGTCAAGTTCCACTTGTTCATTACTGGTATTTAAGAAAGCAGTTGACTTTTGTATATTGACCTATATCCTGCAATTTGTTTTTGTTGACTTTTCCGGATTTTCTACATAGAAATTTCTGTGCATGTTTTCTGCCCATCTTTTAATTGGCTTATTTGTTTTTCAGGTGTTGAGTTGTATAAATTCTTCATATATTTTGGATGCTAACCCATTGTCATTTGCAAATGTCTTCTCTCATTCAACAATTTGTCTTTTAGTTTTGTTCACTATTTGTAGATGACATGATACTATACATAGAAAACCCTAAACATGCTACCAAAAAACTACTAGAATTGATAAATGAATTCAGTAAAGTTGCAGGATACAAAATCAATGTGCAAAAATCTATTGCATTTCTATACACTAATAATGAAGCAGCAGAAAGAGAAATTAAGAAAACAATCCCATTTACAATTGCACTAAAAATAATAAAATACCTAGGAATGAACTTAACCAAAGATATGAAAGACCTGCACTCTGAAAACTATAAAACATTAATGAAATTGATGATGACACAAAGAAATGCAAAAATATTTCATGCTCGTGGATTGGAAAAACAAATATTGTTAAATGCCTATACTACCCAAAGCAATCCACAGATTTAATGTTTTGCATATATTCTCCATCAAGTTGAGGAATTTCGCTTTTATTCCTAGTTTACTGAGGGTTTTAATCATGAGTGAATGTTGGATTTATCAAATGCTTTTCTGTATTTATTAATATATTCATGTGATTTTTCTTCCTTAGCCTGTTGATAAATCACATTTGGTCGTGCTGTGCAATTCTTTGTAAACATTATTACAGTCAATTTGCTAATAGTTTGTTGAGAATTTTTCCATCTATGTTCATTGGAAATATTAGTCGGTAATCTTCTCTTGTAATGTATTCTTCCGGTTTGGGCATTAGGATAATACTTGCCTCATGAAATAAATTAGGAAACATTCCCCTATTTTTATTTTCTAAGGTGGATTATAGAGAATTTGGTATAATTTCTTCCTTAAATATTTAATAGAATTCATCAATGAATTCATCAGTGAATTCGGTTTTGATTTCTTTTTGTTTACTGAGCCAATCTCTTTTTTTTTCTTCCTCTAATGAGATTTTTATTTTTTTTTTGTTTTTTGGGTTTTTTTCAATATATGAAATTTATTGTCAAATTGGTTTCCATACAACACCCAGTGCTCATCCCAAAAGGTGCCCTCCTCAATACCCATCACCCACCCTCCCTTCCCTCCCACCCCCATCAACCCTCAGTTTGTTCTCAGTTTTTAAGAGTCTCTTATGCTTTGGCTCTCTCCCACTCTAACCTCTTTTTTTTTTTCCTTCCCCTCCTCCATGGGTTTCTGTTAAGTTTCTCAGGATCTACATAAGAGTGAAACCATATGGTCTCTGTCTTTCTCTGTATGGCTTATTTCACTTAGCATCACACTCTCCAGTTCCATCCACGTTGCTACAAAGGGCCATATTTCGTTCTTTCTCATTGCCACGTAGTGTTCCATTGTGTATATAAACCACAAATTCTTTATCCATTCATCAGTTGATGGACATTTAGGCTCTTTCCATAATTTGTCTATTGTTGAGAGTGCTGCTATAAACATTGGGGTACAAGTGCCCCTATGCATCAGTACTCCTGTATCCCTTGGGTCAATTCCTAGCAGTGCTATTGCTGGGTCATAGGGTAGGTCTATTTTTAATTTTCTGAGGAACCTCCACACTGCTTTCCAGAGTGGCTGCACCAATTTGCATTCCCACCAACAGTGCAAGAGGGTTCCCGTTTCTCCACATCCTTGCCAGCATCTATAGTCTCCTGATTTGTTCATTTTGGCCACTCTGACTGGCGTGAGGTGATATCTGAGTGTGGTTTTGATTTGTATTTCCCTGATGAGGAGTGACGTTGAGCATCTTTTCATGTGCCTATTGGCCATCCGGATGTCTTCTTTAGAGAAGTGTCTATTCATGTTTTCTGCCCATTTCTTCACTGGGTTATTTGTTTTTCGGGTGTGGAGTTTGGTGAGCTCTTTATAGATTTTGTACTGATCCAATCCTTAATAGGTATAGGGCTATTCATATTATCTATTTCTTCTTGTGTGAGTTTTAACAAATTGTATCTTTCAAGTAATTAGTCCATGTTTCTAGGTTGTTTAATATTTGTGTATAGTGTTGTTCATAATAGTCTTTTATTATCCTTTTAATCTCCATTTGATCTTTATTGATATACCCTATTTATTTCTGATAATAATAATTTATGTACTCTTTTTTTTTTAGTTAACCTGGCTAGAGGCTCATCAATTTTATTGATCTTCCTAAAGAATCAGTTTTTAGCTTCATTTGTTTTCCCTTTTAATTTCCTGTTTTCAATTTCATTGATTTCTGCTCTAATTTTTATTATTTCTTTCTTGTTCTTTTTCTAGTGCCCTAAGATAGAGTCTTAGGTTATTGATTTTAGATATTTATTCGGATCTAATATATACATTCAGTGCTATAAAATTCCCTTTAATCATTGCTTTTTATTCATCCCAGAAAATTTGATAAGTATTTTTTCATTTTTATTTACTTGAAGAAATTATTACTTTTTCCTTGAGATTTCTTCTTTGACCCATGTGCTTTTTGAGTATTATTTAATGTCTATGTATGTGTGTGTGGATTTTCCAGTTATTTTTCTGTTATTGATTTCTAGTTTAATTCTTTTATGACCTAAGAGGAGAAATTGTATGATTTCTATTTTAAATTGTTAAGGCATGTTTTATGGCCCAGAATCTGGTATATCTCAGTGAGTGTTCCTCATGAGCTTGAGAAGCATGTGTATTCTAATGCTATACAAAATAATCTATAGATATCCATTATATCCAGTTGATTCGTGACATTTTTGTGTTCAGTTATGTCCTTACTGATTTTCTGTCTACTGGGTCTGCCCATTCCTGAAAGAGTGTTGATGTAACCCACTGTAACAGTGGATTCACATATTTCTTCTTGCAATGCAATGATGTTTTGCCTCACATATATTGCTGCCCTGTTGTTAGGCACATACACATTAAGGATTGTTGTGTCTGTTTGGAGAATTGACTGTTTCATCATTATGTCATGTCCCTCTGGAGTTTTAATATTTATCTTTATGGTATGCAATGCCAGTGTTAAATGCAAATATAAAAGCACTTCCTGTGCAGAATTACTGAAATTGTACAATCTGTATTTCATAGCCCCTGCATGTAGATATATTTTTTCTTACCAGAACAGTGGAAACCCTGGACAAAACAAACTCAATCTGTTCTTATTTCACTTTTTGACAAAAACACATACTGATATTATCTACTTCTGGCTTACTGATGAGTAGGATAAAGAAGTAAAGGATAAGGAACTATGGGTTTCACTATCCTTTCCTTTCCTTCTATGTTCACTTTAGGTTTAAATAAACGGCCAGCACCCTGAAGTAAATGAGTAAGAAATGACATGGTAGGATTTCTTGATTTCTTACTTCTTAAAATGTCATTACCATTGTTTCATATTTGAAGTTCTGGTTCAAATGGGAAGTGTGGACTCTGAATGCCATCACCAATGTTATTTACTCTGTTGTAAGACTTAACATGCTTGCCTTGTATGTTAATGGGGGCATCCTTGTTTCCACCTTGGAATCAAGGAACAATGACAGAAAAGTACATTTCCTCTCTGCTCAGGTGCATTTTCTATTGTCATAACACTTCCCTCTCAAAACATATGTTCAAAGATATGCTCACAGATAAAATTATTTAAAATTTTAAAATTCCAGGTGTTGGGGCACCTGGGTGACTCTTGTCAGTTAACCATCTGATTATGGATTTTGACTCAAGTCATGATCTCATGAGTTTGAGCCCCACTTGGGATTCTCTCTTTCTTCTCTCTGCCCCTCCTGCACACATGCTCTCTCCCTCTCAAAAATAAATAAATAAACTTAATAAAAAAAATTCCAGGTGGTGACAACAGGTCATCAAATCAGATGTGGAGTCCTTGTATTACAGCATATGTCTCATCCTCATGAAGTCAGCATAAACAAAGGAATAGAACTGACCACGGATGCCTGGGTGGTCAGTTGAGTGACCAACTTTGGCTTAGGTCATGATCTCACAGTTCATGGATTCAAGTTCCACATCAGTCTCTGAGCTGACAGCTCAGAGCCTGGAGCCTGCTTCAGATTCTGCGTCTCCCTCTCTCTCTACCCCTCCCCTACTCATATTCTGTCTCTCTCTCTCTCTCTTTCTCAAAAATAAATAAAGCATTTAAACAATTTTAAAGAATTGACCTGATGAAGGAATTGAAGCTCATGGACATCACCAAATATTAAATATCAGGACCGATTTTACTCCAATGACATTGAATATGATGATGGTTCATCTAGAACATTTCAGTATCATAAAGTTGACCATCCAACCACCCTTGAGCATTTAAAACCAGATGATATTTCTGTCACTGATGACTGCAGAGTAAGTTTGCATGTTACTTGTTTTTTTCTTCTGGATTAAAACCTTACATTTGTATAACTCTAATGCAATCTTTATCACTTAGCTCCATATTAGTTGCAAAGGACACTATGAATAAAAATTATTTGAGAAAGCACGGCTAATAAGATGGTAACTTCCCCAAAAAATAAAGGTTGCATTGATATTTGTGTTGTTTCTAACTTGTTGGCTTCTTTTTTTTTTTCTTTTGGAAGAAATAAAACTTTATTTATAGACCATATGAATTTTTACATAGAAAATCCCGAGGAATCTACAAAACTAGAACTAATAGTAGAATTTAGCTATTTCTCAAGATGTATTTCCTGCTGGTTTACTGATGGGCATTTGATTGTTTTATTTTGTAACAATCAGCAGTCCATCTATATACCAGAAACAAATAATTATGAAGTGAAAAAAAATCCATTTAGAACAAACAAAATGCCCATCAACAGAAGAAAAGATAAATTGTGGTACAGCCATAAAATTTGGTCTATGTGTAGAATTTCTAGGAACATTCACATACAAATCTTTTTGTAGATTAAGTTTTCACTTTTTTAATTAATAACATGAAGATTGCATTGTTGAGTAATACACTGAGTAAACTACTAACATAAGAAATTACCAAACTATTTTTCAAAGTGGCCATATCATTTTGAATTTCCATTAAGATATTTTTGAGTTGGTTGCTCCATATCCTTATAGCAATTAATACTGCCATTTTTAAAAAAATATTTTTAATGTTTATTTGTTTTGGAGAGAGACAGACAGACAGAGCATGAGCGGAGGAGGGGTGGAAAGAGTGGAAGACAGAATCTGAAGCACGTTCCAGGCTCCTGGCTGTCGGCACAGAGCCCGATGCAGGGCTCGAACTCACTAACCATGAGATCATGCCCTGAGCCAAAGTCAGATGCTCAACCCACTGAGCCACCCAAGTGCCCCAATAATGCCATTTTTTTAATGTAAGCCATTTTTGCTGATGCAATACTGGTATTATATTCTCATTCTAAATTGCATTTATACAGGACTAATCACATTGTGCATATTTGTCATTCATATTAAGTAGCCTGGCTCCAGGCCAAAACCCTGTATATGATTTTGCAGGCCAAACCATAGGCAATTGCAAGGCTTTCCTTAAGAAGCCTTAGGCTTCTTGGTGTATACACAATGTATTATAGTTTTCTAGAAGAAGATGCAATCGAGATCTCAGGCATCCCTGGCGAGTTGTGCTCTTCAGATCTATTCTTAGCCCAGGTGCCTCCTTTTGGCTGAGACCTACTTGGATTAGCTTAGTTACTTTTCTCCAATCTGACTCAGCATTTTTCCACTTCTCACCCTTTCCCATTTCAGAAACTGTTACTCCAGCCCCGTGGAAATGAGAGGATTCCCTGCCATCTGCACTGTGTCATTTGACCCTTACTTGGTACCATTCTTTGGGAAAAAATACAACACCTAGAAAACATCTTTTTTTCTTTTACCTTTTGTTGCATTGTCGCAGTAAATACATAACGGCTTGATTATTACTTTCGGTTTGGCTTGTTGCCCTAATTTACCACCCCAACACCTGGCAAGTGGACATGTACATTATTTTGTAAAGTGTCTCCTCAAATTATGTTCCTTTTTTGAGACTGTCTTCTTATTAACAGGCTGTAAATTTTCATCATATATTCTGGATACAGCTCCTCAGTTTGATATATATTTGGCAAATTTTTCTACCAGTATTTTCTTTACTGTGGGTTTTGAAAAGCAAAAGTATGTGTACAAAAACTTATTTATCAAGTCTCTGTTTAGTATTCATGTAAAATACCAGTCATTTCCCAATTGATTTCATCTGTCACATTTATGAAATTCAATACAGCATACATGTGTGGGTTCCTTTCTGAACTTTAAATTTCACTGATCTATGTCTACTCATCTATATTTTGTGAAGCTAATACCACCTTTTTTTTAATTACTATAGATTTGTATTGTCTTGAAATCAGATAATGTAGGATCTCCAGCCTTCTATTTCCTTAATTATTTTGATTTTTCTAGATACTTACATTTCATATAAACTTAAAATTAGTTTGTCAATTGCTACAGATTCCACTTGAGAATCTGATTCTGATTTTATTTATATATTAATTTAGTCAGAATTGGCATAGAAACAATATTGCATACTCTATCCCTAAACATAGGATATCTCTCTCATTTATTTCCTTTTTAACTCATCTCAGTATCCTGTTGCATTTTTAAGTGTACCGATACATACACATATTTATTACGTTAATTCCTACATATTTTATGTTTTAATATTGTGTTATAAATGATAATTGCTATTTTCCAGAAATCCATTTCTAATTCAGTTTTTTATAATGTTTTATTTTATATTTGAGAGAGAGACAGAGAGAGTGCAAGCAGGGAAGGGGCAGAGAGATGCACACAGAATCTGAAACAGGCTCCAGGCTCTGAGCTGTCAGCACAGAGCCCGATGTGTGAGATCATGACCTGAGCCGAAGTCAGACACTCAACCGACTGAGCCACCCAGGCACCCCACTTCGAATTCACTTTTAATACACTTCCAGAAATACACTTCTAAAAAATGGGGGAAGGGCTAGATGTATATGTTCTAGGTTGATCTAGGATTCAAAGTACTTACAAAATTTAACTGCTAGATGACACTACCAAGCAAGTGGAATTTTAGGAGTCATCAATGTTAATGTTGATTCTAAGGACCTCATCATATTTGTGAGCCATAGCCACCTCTGAAACATCCCTTTTGTGACACCATGATTCTTAGTGACCCAACATGGGACACTACTGACTATTATAGTCAGAGGCAATGGCCAAAATGGAAGGTATATGAATTCTGACTTATTTCTGCCTTCCACATCCCAAAGGAAGGCATCAGATTGGCAGAACCCAACTTTATTAAAACTTTAGCAATAATGCAGTCTAGAAAACAGCATTTCCATGTTCTGAAAGTCAGAAATAAATATGTACCAACTTGGGGGCACCTGGGTGGCTCAGTGGATTAACCCTCTGACATTGGCTTAGGCCACAATCTCCCAGTTTGTGGGTTCAAGCCCCTCATCTGTGCCTGTTTATACTCATCCCAAAATTCACCATGACACTAATTTCACTACATCCTAGTAAATAGGTACTATCTTTAAAAATAAGCAAGGTATGTTCTGTTAATTCATGTTATTAATTAATTCATTGTGCTTTTAAAAATATTTTTCCCAGGAACCTGAGTGGCTCAGTCAGTTAAACCTCTGGCTCTTAATTTTGGCTCAGGTCATGATCTCATGGTTTGAGATCAAGTGTCGTGTTGGGCTCTGCTTTGGGCGTGGAGTCTGCTTCAGATTCCCTCTCTCTTCCTCTCCTCCTGCTACTCCCCCACACGTGTGTTTTCTCTCTCAAAAAACAAACAAAAAAATATTTTCCTCATTTGCTGAAATGACTATTTGATTTTTTCATCCATTTAGTTTTTGGATTTATTCATTCTCATATGAATCAGTAATATGTTATTTTTTTCTCTTGCACATATTCTGGCATTTGTTTTTGGGTTTGAGCTTTTGTCACGTTTTAAACCATTTTTTATTTGCTTTTGTCATTAATTTGCTATTCATTACACACATTAAAAAATTTACTACACGCCTACTATTTTCTAGAGTTGGTAGAACAAAACTTTGGAGATACAAGGGTTAACAAAAACAGACCCAGGTGAACATAGAAATTACTCTACCTATAAATTAAGTGACTAACAAATAATTATAGAATGGCAGCCTAGGAAGGTAATATGAATTAAAAATAAATGTGTTGGGGCACCTGGGTGGCTCAGTCAGTTAGGCATCCCACTCCGGCTCAGGTCATGATCTCACAGCTCATGAGTTCAAGCCCCATAATGAGCTCTGTGCTGACAGCTCAGAGCCTGGAGCCTGCTTTGGATTCTGTGTCTCCCTATCTCTGCTCCTACCCTGCTCATGCTCGCTCTCTTTCTCAAAAATAAACATTAATATTTTTTTTTAATTTATTTTTGAGACAGAGAGAAGACAGAGCATGAACAGGGGAGGGGCAGAGAGAGAGGGAGACACAGAATTGGAAGCAGGCTCCAGGCTCTGAGCCATCAGCCCAGAGCCCAACGCGGGGCTCGAACTCATGGACCGTGAGATCCTGACCTGAGCTGAAGTCGGACGCTTAACCGACTGAGCCACCCAGGTGCCCCATTAAAAAAAATTTTTTAATGAATGTATTTATAACAGTGTGTAACAAAGATCTGATGCTAAACTATGAAATTTTTCCTAAACGAATAAGTAAGATACAAGAATAAGTAAGAAATAACCAGTCAAAGCAGGCAGAAAATGAAGTTGTACAAAGACAGTGAAAGATAAGAAAAAGACTTATGCAAGCTGAAACAGGAGAAGTAGGGAAAAAATAACGAGGCAAAACCTTGTAGACCACTGCATAAAATAGCACTCAGATAAACTTTTAAAGCCTTCAAGTACCAGAAGTCTTAAATATTCATAAAGTCTCTCAGTCATTCATTTTGTGTCTTATTCCGTTATTTTACACTTAAACAAATTTCCCACTTCAGGTACATGATTATTAATTATCCCTCTCAACTTTGGGTAAGCAAATATTTACCATAATGTGACAGAAGAATGCTTAAATCACACATGCTTTGTGACACAAACTTAAGAAGAAAAATCATTCCCTATTAATGAGAAAATAACACATGTGGTTGCATATCAGCAAAAAAAAAGCATTAACTGAAGTTATCATTATAGCTTGCCATCCTACTGCTTTTTAAAAGACATTTTTATATATCAGTTAAAGATTTTGCCGTGTATCAAGTTGATCAAAGCAGAAAAACAAAATTTTCCAAAAATCTTCCATAACTTGCATATCTCTCACATAATAACAATCACCAGGTATTCTATACATCATATGTCCTTAAATACACTTTTAATTGAATACTACCAGTTTTACCATATGGCAATTTTTAAAGTTCAACATTTTATCATCTCTTTCGAGGAATATTATAACTGAGTGTTATTGGGCCTCCTTAACTCCAGATTTATAACCTTCAATTTAATTCTTCATAGTGACACTACTTAGCTCTCTCTAAATTACAATTCAGGATTAGCGGGAAGATGGCGGCATAGGAGGGCACTGGGCTCACCGCGTACTGCTGATCACGTAGATTTCACCCACACCTGCCTAGATAGAAACCTGCCATTAAGACTAGCAGAATGGATTCTCCGGAGCCAAACGCAGACGAGGGGCCCACGGAAGAGGGTAGGAACGGCGGAGAGGCGGTGCATGCTACACAGACTGGCGGGAGAGAGATGGGGCAGAGGGGCAGCCTGGCCAAGCAGAGCCCCCGAGTCTGGCTTGCAAAAGCAGACGGGCCAGGCGGAGTGTGTTCTGACAGCAAGCAGTACTTAACAGTTGGAAGGCTCTAAGCGAACAGCTCTGCTCAGAGAGTGGGATGGCTGGAGGACAACGGGAGAGAGAGTTTTTGAGCCCTGGAGGGACGACAGAGCTCAGCTTGGAAGGAACAAAGGGGCTCACCAGCGCCATCTCCCTCGCCAGCGCCATCTCCCTCGCCCATCCCCCAGCCAAATTCCCAAAGGGAACCAGTTCCTGTCAGGGAACTTGCTTGCACCACACACACCCAAGGCTGTGCTTCTGTGGATCCATCCCTCTGGTGGGTCTGACTCCCTCCCGGTGCCACAGGGCCCCTCCCGAAGCGGATCTCCAAAGGAAAAGTGAGCTGAGCCTGCCCCTCCAGCCCCCCACCCGTGCACCTCCCCGATCCACCCCAGCTAATACACCAGATCCCCAGCACCACAAGCCTGGCAATGTGCAAGTAACCCAGATGGGCCACGCCACCCCACAGTGAATCCCGCCCCTAGGAGAGGGGAAGAGAAGGCACACACCAGTCTGCCTGTGGCCCCAGCAGTAGGCTGGGGGCAGAAATCGGTTCTGAGTGAGGCCCCGCCCACCAACGCAAGTTATTCAAGACAGCACAGGGGAAGTGCCCCGCAGTCCCGCACTACTCCAGGGACTATCCAAAATGACCAAACGGAAGAATTCCCTTCAAAACAATCTCCAGGAGAGCGACAGCTAACGAAATGATCAAAAATGATTTAAACAATATAACAGAAAGTGAATTTAGGATAATAGTCATAAAATTAATCACTGGGCTTGAAAACAGTATACAGGACAGCAGAGAATCTATTGCTACAGAGTTCAAGGGACTAAGGAACAGTCACGAGGAGCTGAAAAGCACTTTAAATGAAATGCAAAACAAAATGGAAATGACGACAGCTCGGATTGAGAAGGCAGAGGAGAGAATAGGTGAACTAGAAGATAAAATTATGGAAAAAGAAGAAGCTGAGAAAAAGATAAAAAAAATTCAGGAGTATGAGGGGGAAATTAGAGAACTAAGTGATGCACTAAAGAGAAATAATATATGCATAATTGGTATTCCAGACGAGGAAGAGAGAGGGAAATGTGCTGAAGGTGTATTTGAAGAAACAATAGCTGAGAACTTCCCTGATCTGGGGAAGGAAAAAGACACTGAAATCCAAGAGGCACAGAGAACTCCCTTCAGACGTAACTTGAATCGATCTTCTGCACGACATATCATAGTGAAACTGGCAACATACAAGGATAAAGAGAAAATTCTGAAAGCAGCTAGGGAGAAACATGCTCTAACATATAAAGGGAGACCGATAAGATTCATGACGGATCTCTCTACTGCAACTTGGCGGGCCAGAAAGGAATGGCAGAAATCTTCAATGTGATGAACAGAAAAAAATACGCAGCCGAGCATCCTTTATCCAGCAAGTCTGTCATTTAGAATAGAAGGAGAGATAAAGGTCTTCCCAAACAAACAAAAACTGAAGGAATTCGTCACCACTAAACCAGCCTTACAAGAGATCCTAAGGGGGACCCTGTGAGACAAAGTCCCAGAGACATCACTACAAGCATAAAACATACAGACATCACAATGACTCTAAACCCGTATCTTTCTATAATAACACTGAATGTAAATGGATTAAATGCGCCAACCAAAAGACATAGGGTATCAGAATGGATAAAAAAACACGACCCATCTATTTGCTGTCTACAAGAGACTCATTTTAGACCTGAGGACACCTTTAGATTGAGAGTGAGGGGATGGAGAACTATTTATCATGCTACTGGAAGCCAAAAGAAAGCTGGAGTAGCCATACTTATATCAGACAAACTAGACTTTAAATTAAAGGCTGTAACAAGAGATGAAGAAGGGCATTATATAATAATTACAGGGTCTATCCATCAGGAATAGCTAACAATTATAAATGTCTATGCACCGAATACAGACCCCCAAATATATAAAACAATTACTCATAAACATAAGCAACCTTATTGAGAAGAATGTGGTAATTGCAGGGGACTTTAACACCCCACGTACAGAAATGGATAGATCATCTAGATACACGGTCAATAAAGAAACAAGGGCCCTGAATGATACATTGGATCAGATGGACTTGACAGATATATTTAGAGCTCTGCATCCCAAAGCAACAGAATATACTTTCTTCTCAAGTGCACATGGAACATTCTCCAAGATAGATCACATACTGAGTCACAAAACAGCCCTTCATAAGTAGACAAGAATTGAGATCATACCATACATACTTTCAGACCACAGTGCTATGAAGCTTGAAATCAACCACAGGAAAAAGTCTGGAAAACCTCCAAAAGCATGGAGGTTAAAGAACACCCTACTAAAGAATGAGTGAGTCAACCAGGCAATTAGAGAAGAAATTAAAAAATATATGGAAACAAACAAAATGAAAATACAACAATCCAGACGCTTTGGGATGCAGCGAAGGCAGTCCTGAGAGGAAAATACATTGCAATCCAAGCCTATCTCAAGAAACAAGAAAAATCTCAAATACAAAATCTAGCAGCACACCTAAAGGAAATAGAAGCAGAACAGCAAAGACAGCCTAAACCCAGCAGATGAAGAGAAATAATAAAGATCAGAGCAGAAATAAACAATATAGAATCTAAAAAAGCTGTAGAGCAGATCAATGAAACCAAGAGTTGGTTTTTTGAAAAAAAAAAATTGATAAGCCTGTAGCCAGGCTTCTCAAAAAGAAAAGGGAGATGACCCAAATAGATAAAATCATGAATGAAAATGGAATTATTACAACCAACCCTTCAGAAAAACAAGCAATTATCAGGGAATACTATGAAAAATTATATGCCAACGAACTGGACAACCTGGAAGAAATGGACAAATTCCTAAATACCCACACGCTTCCAAAACTCAATCAGGAGGAAATAGAAAGCTTGAACAAACCCATAACCAGCAAAGAATTGAATAGTTATCAAAAATCTCCCAACAAATAAGAGTCCAGGACCAGACGGCTTCCCAGAGGAGTTCTACCAGATGTTTAAAGCAGAGATAATACCTATCCTTCTCAAGCTATCCCAAAATAGAAAGGGAAGGACAACTTCCAGACTCATTCTATGAAGCCAGTATTACTTTGATTCCTAAACCAGACAGAGACCCAGTCAAAAAAGAGAACTACAGGCCAATATCCCTGATGAATATGGATGCAAAAATTCTCAATAAGATACTAGCAAATCGAATTCAACAGCATAGAAAATGAATTGTTCACCATGTCAAGCGAGATTCATTCCTGGGATGCAGGGCTGGTTCACCATTCACAAATCAATCAATGTGATACATCACATTAATAAAAGAAAAGAACCATGTGATCCTGTCAATCGATGCAGAAAAAGCATTTGAAAAAATCAGCATCCTTTCTTAATAAAAACCCTCGAGAAAGTCGGGATAGAAGGAACATACTTAAACATCATAAAAGCCGTTTATGAAAAGCCCACAGCTAACATCTTCCTCAATGGGGAAAAACTGAGAGCTTTTTCCCTGAGATCAGGAACACGACAGGGATGCCCACTCTCACCGCTGTTGTTTAACATAGTGTTGGAAGTTCTAGCATCAGCAATCAGACAACAAAAGGAAATCAAAGGCATCAAAATTGGCAAAGATGAAGTTAAGCTTTCACTTTTTGTAGATGACATGGTATTATACATGGAAAATCCGATAGACTCCACCAAAAGTCTGCTAGAACTGATACATGAATTTAGCAAAGTCGCAGGATACAAAATCAATGCACAGAAATCAGTTGCATTCTTACACACTAATAATGAAGCAACAGAAAGACAAATAAAGAAACTGATCCCATTCACAATTGCACCAAGAAGCATAAAATACCTAGGGATAAATCTAACCAAAGATGTAAAAGATCTGTATGCTGAAAACTATAGAAAGCTTACGAAGGAAATTGAAGAAGATATAAAGAAATG
This sequence comes from Felis catus, assembly GCF_018350175.1. Taxonomy (NCBI): domain Eukaryota; kingdom Metazoa; phylum Chordata; class Mammalia; order Carnivora; family Felidae; genus Felis; species Felis catus. Next base: position 53,242,389 of record NC_058371.1, on the reverse strand, counting down.
GAAAAACATTCTGTGCTCATGGATTGGAAGAATAAATATTGTTAAAATGTCAATACTACCCAACGCTATCTACACATTCAATGCAATCCCAATCAAAATTGCACCAGCATTCTTCTCGAAGCTAGAGCAAGCAACCCTAAAATTCATATGGAACCAGAAAAGGCCCTGAATAGTCAAAGTAATTTTGAAGAAGAAGTCCAAAGCTGGAGGCATCACAATCCCGGACTTTAACCTCTACTACAAAGCTGTAATCATCAAGACAGCATGGTATTGGCACAAAAACAGACATATAGACCAATGGAATAGAATAGAAACCCCAGAACTAGATGCACAAAAGTATGGCCAACTCATCTTTGACAAAGCAGGAAAGAACATCCAATGGAAAAAAGACAGCCTCTTTAACAAATGGTGCTGGGAGAACTGGACAGCAACATGCAGAAGGTTGAAACTAGACCACTTTCTCACACCATTCACAAAAATAAACTCAAAATGGATAAAGGACCTAAATGTGAGACAGGAAACCATCAAAACCCTAGAGGAGAAAGCAGGAAAAGACCTCTCTGACCTCAGCCGTAGCAATCTCTTACTCGACACATCCCCAAAGGCAAGGGAATTAAAAGCAAAAGTGAATTACTGGGACCTTATGAAGATAAAAAGCTTCTGCACAGCAAAGGAAACAACCAACAAAACTAAAAGGCAACCAACAGAATGGGAAAAGATATTGGCAAATGACATATCGGACAAAGGGCTAGTATCCAAAATCTATAAAGAACTCACCAAACTCCACACCCGAAAAAGAAATAACCCAGTGAAAAAATGGGAAGAAAATATGAATAGACACTTCTCTAAAGAAGACATCTGGATGGCCTACAGGCACATGAAAAGATGCTCAACTTCGCTCTTCATCAGGTAAATACAAATCAAAACCACACTCAGATATCTCCTTACGCCAGTCAGAGTGGCCAAAATGAACAAATCAGGAGACTATAGATGCTGGCAATGATGTGGAGAAACAGGAACCCTCTTGCACTGTTGGTGGGAATGCAAACTGGTGCAGCCGCTCTGGAAAACAGTGTGGAGGTTCCTCAAAAAATTAAACGTAGACCTACCCTATGACCCAGCAGTAGAACTGCTAGGAATTTACCCAAGGGATACAGGAGTACTGATGCATAGGGGCTCTTGTACCCCAATGTTTATAGCAGCACTCTCAACAATAGCCAAATTATGGAAAGAGCCTAAATGTCCATCCACTGATGAATGGATAAAGAAATTGTGGTTTATTTACACAATGGAGTACTACGTGGCAATGAGAAAGAACGAAATATGGCCCTTTGTAGCAACGTGGATGGAACTGGAGAGTGTGATGCTAAGTGAATAAGTTATACAGAGAAAGAGAGAAACCATATGGCTTCACTCTTATGTGGATCCTGAGAAACTTAACAGAAACCCATGGGGAAGGAGAAGGAAAAAAAAAAAAAGAGGTTAGAGTGGGAGAGAGCCAAAGCTTAAGAGACTCTAAAAAACTGAGAACAAACTGAGGGTTGATGGGGGGTGGGGGGTGGGTATTGAAGAGGGCACCTTTTGGAATGAGCACTGGGTGTTGAATCGAAACCAATTTGACAATAAATTTCATAAAAAATAAAAATAAATAAAATAAGTAAAATAAATTACAGTTTGATAATAATATTATCCATTTGTTTTATTCCTTTTATAATCATGCAGTTATTTATTTTTTTAAGTTTTTATTTAAATTCCAGTTAGTTAATATATAGTGTATATTATATGTCCCTTGCAGTAGTAGAATTTTGTGATTCATCACTTACCTACAGCATTCAGTGCTCACATACCAAGTGCCTCTTTTAACCCATCCTCCTGCCCACCCCCCTCAATCAACCCTCAGTATATTCTCTGTAGTTGAGTTTTATGGTTTGCCTGTCTCTTTTTTTCCCCCTTCCCCCTATGTTCATCTGTTTGGTTTCTTAAATTCCACATATGATTGAAATCATATGGTATTTGTCTTTCTCTAACTGACTTATTTTGCTCAGCCTAATACTCTCTAGCTCCGCCCACATCATCACAAATGGCAGTTTCCTTCTTTTTGATGGCTGAGTAATAGTCCATTGTGTACATATAAATATACCACAACTTCTTTATCCACTCATCAGTTGATGGACATTTGGGCTCTTTCCATAACGTGGCCATTGTTGAGAGTGCTGCTGTAAACACTGGGGTGCATGCGCCCCTTTGAGTCAGTAAACAAGTGTTTCTTAAATAGAAGTTATACAGAGACTTCTTGGGAAAATAACATTTAACAGAATAAAATAATTTTAACTCCTTTATGTATGTCCTTACAGAGAACAAAAGCAAAGTAGTTTGATAATAAGTTACAAACCAGCCTGAGAAACCAATAAAATTAAACTAACCGCACTCTTTTAATGTGACAATTGTTGCTTCCTGACTAATGAGCAAATGTGAATTTGGTAGGAGTCATATAATACCAACTGTTTTGATTTTTAAATATTTAATTTATATGATCTCTATGGCAACTCAATAATTTAATCACTTTTCTTTATCACAGTTAACGTGAAAATTCCATCTCCACCACAATTACTTACAAGTTTTAGTCTTCACTTTAAACAAATGTTGAATTTGTGTAATTAAGTCTGCTGTTATTCATAGGCTTACACAGTAAACACGGCACTATTTGCAATTATTAATAGAGGTGAAAATTCAAGTATTGAAATTATGGGGTCACCCTAAAATTTAAGAAGGTCACGTAATTGAAATATAACATATATTTTTATCAATCAAAGAAACAAAACTTTAAAAATATTTTTTGGGACAGGAACATCCTATTTTGTGATTTGTGCACACTTGGTTTTCACTGTATCATCTGGGATCACTTGCTGCCCTAAATGTTTTATGTTTCAGAGAACAACTTATTAAATAAACACTTATTTAATTTCTCAGATGTGGTCAACAGTGTTTGGGCATTAAGATTATAGTAGTGTGTAAGAGATAAAAGTGCCCTTCTCTCACAGTGCTGACAGCACATTGTAGAAAATAGACATCAGACTTTTAAACAACATATTTTTAAAGCCATACAGTTGAAAATGGAGGAAAGCAGAATAACATATTGGTCTAAATGTGTGGTCTTTGGAGACAGGCAGGCTGGGTGCGAACCCCATCTCAACAACACTTAATAGCTATAGTATTTAACGTCCTTAAGAATTTAGCTTTTAAATTTGCCAATGTACAAAATCAAAGTTCCTACATACTAGAATTACTTTGAAGATTTATTACACCAATTATGGAAGATATTTAGCACATACTAAATGCTGGAAGTATTAGTTCTCTTTTAATATTATTCTCAAGAACTATCAAGTGAGTTTGCCACTGATTCTTGGATGCTAGCAAAAGACACACAAGGCCCAGAGCCTGGGATACAGGCCTTTATTAATCTCATTTTTTAGCAGCCCTGGGAGCACAGAAGAGATTCCCTGTGCTATTATCACAGGGCAGCTAAAAGAGGGCCAGAAGACTCCTTCATACATGGTGGGTTTCATAACAGAACTCAAATCTTAGGGGATGCTAAGATAAGTCTGCCTGGCTTGCTCCAGAGGGAGACATTATCGTTATCATACCAGACAGTAAACAAACCTGACCTTTGCTCTAGAAGAAAACACTAGCTCTACCTTGCAAGGCTGTTTGCTATTAAAAAAAAAAATCCTTGAAAACATAGATCATAGCGAAGACAGTCCATGTCCTTAAAATATGTACAGAACGTTTCTCAGCACAATTAATATTTGGTGTATGAAAGAAATGTTCACAGTAGAAAAGGATATATAATGGGGTAGGAGCCTTATTTTATAGAGGAGGCAATGGGAAAAACTAGAAATAAGGCTTGGGTAAAAATCTGCAGAATAAATAAGTTCTTTTCAAATGAATCAAAGGATGTGTGCAGTTGGTGGCGTTTGAAAAGCTTCGTCTGGAGAGTGCAGAGCAAAGAAACAGCTCATATGGGCCCTGAATATAAATCTGTATAGTTAACTCAGGGAATAGAGACAGAAAACAGGTGCCAGGTGCCTAAAGCTGAGTAAAGTAGGAGAAAAGTAGGAAAAACAAGTAGATAGTAATCAGATTGTTGTCCACTAAAGATTTCAAATTTCATGGTAAAAGAAATAAACAGCACTTCTATGTAAACATCAGAAGGAGTTTGTCAATTTCTTAAAAAAAAAAAGTTCCTGCTGGGATTTTTATAGGATTTTAATGAATCAACAAACCATTTTGGAAAGAATTCCCATCTTAACCACAATGAGTTCTGATTCATGAGCATGGAATAAATCTCATATTTGTGAGATTGAGATGGCGTCCCACATAAGGCTCTGCACTGAGAGTAGGAGCCTGTTTGGGATTCTGTCTCTCCCTCTCTTTCTGCCCCTCCCCTGCTTATGCTCTCTCTCTCTCTCTCTCTCTCTCTCTCTCTCTCTCTCTCTCTCTCTGTTTCTCTCTGTTTCTCTCTCCCTCTCAAAATAAATAAACTTAAAAAATAAAAAATAGGGGTGCCTGGGTGGCTCAATTGAGAATCTGACTCTTGATTTTAGCTCAGGTCATGATCTCAAGGTTCATGGGTTTGAGCCCTGCATAGGGCTCTGCACCAACAATACAGAGCCTGCTTAGGATTCTCTTTCTCTCTCCCTCTCTGCTCCTCCCCCACTTGTGCTCTCACTGGCTCTCAAAGTAAATACTTAAAAATTAAATAAACAATTAATTAAAACTTAAAAATAAAGGTAAGTAATTTTAAATCATGAATCGCTTTTTTAAAAGGTTAAAATATACACAGGTGAATTGTTAACAAATAAATCTCAAATTTGCTGAGGCATAAGAATTCTGTTTAAGTCATCAGTCAACTCTTACCTTTCCAATAAGGCTATTCTGATCACCTCCATTTAATATTGCAATGTGTATTTATTCATACAGTAGCCAAATATCAAATGATATTCTTTTAAGTTTGGGCATCTTTCAGGGCCAATCATATAGCAACAGATTAAACTCAAAATCAGATAGTAGAATCCATCTAATTTCTTTTCTATTAAGTGAAACATTAAAAATACCACTTTTCTCATTAATTTTTTCTTTGGAAAATTTAATTGTTCTTCATTAAACATATTAACATGTAATGGGTGTATATTATTTTAAAAAATTAATTCAAAATTTTAATTCCTTGGTATTAATTTTAATACAGTAAATATCACTATGTAGCCCAGAGTTCTAGAGTACCTAAATTGTACAAGGTTTTTCAATGTAACCTAAGAAATCTACCAGTCAGGATTAAATTTTACTGTGACTAATACAGAACTGAAAAATAGTGGCTAAAACAAGATAGAAGTTAAATCTCACTCTCATGGAAAATTAGAGATACAGGCCAATGAGGGTTAGTATAAAGACCCCACAGTAGTTTAAGAAGTTGCTTCCACTTATAATCTCGTTACCAGGAGTTAGTTACATAACCAGCCATAGGTGACTGCACAGAAACTGGAGAATGTGGAGTTTATTCTGGAAAGCCACATATATCCTAGGAGATAGTAGTGGTATAAGAGAGAAGAGTTCAACTTGGCAAGTTAAAGCCCTTGGTCTTCTAATTTGTTATGTGACCTTTGTCCTATTACTTAAACTTCCCGAACCACATTTCCTTTATATGTACAATGAGGCTAACACGAGTACCAACCTCACAGTATTATCAGGATGATAAATAAAACCTACAGAGAGCTTAGAAAATTGTATATCACATTTTATTGAGTATTCAAGTGTGTTATACTTGAATATATGCAAGTTTTGTTCTAATTACATGCAAATATCATGTTTAAAGAGTTTTAAATAGAATGATGTTCTGGGAAACTACAGGATAATTTAGATGACTGAAATTCATGATATTTCTTACATTCCTAACACCTTTTCTTATTAAAAATCTGTTAAAACACAGCCTCATGCATTTAGGAAAAGAGAAAGAAAAAATCTTGGTATGATTTGTCAGAGAAGAAACTTTGTGGAATAAACATATCTAGTACAGATTTTTTTTTGTTTTGCTGTAGACTGTAAGATAGAAAAAAATCTTTGTTAATTCTTATGGAATATTCAAATAGCTTATATTTGCCATTTAAAATAAAACAAACTATATTCAAAAACATTCTAGTCTGATAGGAAGAACAGGGCATCTACAGCCTAGATCTCAGAGTCCTGCCTTTTTAAACTCCTGGCCCATAATCTATGTTTATGCTAAGAGAGGAAGCATGAGGGGGTACAGAGAGAGACACCAGAGTATCACAGGGTGACAAGTGTCCATCTATCAGTAAGTTTTTGTACACGGGCTAACAGGTATATAGAACTACAAAGCTAAACAGAACAAGTTGAATAAGCTACTTTTGTTAAAAATTTCAGTCAAGAAACAACCTTTGGGAATTAGGCAAGCACCATAAACCTCATGATGAACACTTTTTTTCCAGCTTTCTAAGTTATCATTAATAAATAAAAATTGTATATATTTATGGTGTACAGTGAGATGATTTGATACATGTATACTCTATGAAATGATCACCACAGTCAAGTTAACTAACACACCCACCACCTCGCGTGGTTTTCTTTTTGTGTATGTGTTTTATATGGGAAGAATACTTAAGGTCTGCCCTCGGCAAATTTCAAGTATACCAAACAGTATTATTCACTAAAGCTATCAAATCATCATGCTGCACATTAGATCGCCAGAGCTTGTTCATGATATAATGAAAAGTTTGTAGCATTTGACCATCATTTCTCGTTTCCCCTACCCCAGCCCTTGGCAACCACCCCTCTATTCTCCGCTTCTGGGAGTACAATTTTTTTTTAGATTGTACATATAAATGAGATCATACAGTATTTGCCTTTCTGCATCTGGCTTATTTCACCTAACATAATGTCCCCCAGGTTATTCATGTTATTTCAAATGGCAAGATTTCCTTCTTTTTTTTTCTTTTGATGTTTATTTATTTTTGAGAGAGAGAGAGAGAGAGAGAGAGAGAGAGAGAGAGAGAGAGACAAAGACTGAGCAAGAGAGGGGCAGAGAGAGAGAGGGAGACACAGAATCCAAAGCAGGCTTCAGGATCTGAGCTGGCAGCACAGAGCCTGATTCAAGGCTGTAACCCACTAACCATGAGATTATGACCTGAGCCAAAGTCAGATGCTTAACCCACCGAGCCACCCACACTCCCCAAGGGATTTCCTTCTTTTTAATGCTGAATAATATCCCATCGTGTGTGTGTGTGTGTGTCACATTTTCTTTTTCCATTCATCTGTTTCATTATAGTAGGATGTTATGAGTAGGATTTAGAGAAAAAAGAGGGGGAAAAATCATTCCATAAAATAAATACTATCAAAATCCCAAGAAGAGACAAACATGTACAGTTTGTCTCCAAAGAAATTTGAGCTGTGGAATAATTTGAAGTGCTAAAATACACAGATTGGCTTCCAAATTGTAGAAATCTGATGACAAATTAGAGAGTTACATGTGTCAATTATAGGCATCAGAATGCTATTACAATTATATGAGCAAGCATCTTGCATGATGTAAGTCATGTTTTCAGTGTATCATTCTAAAGCAATGTGAAGCAGGAAATGAAAGATGGTGGTGGGGTGGGAACGGGGGAAGCTGTGAAGGCAAAGAATAACAAAGCATGATGTGGAAATGATAAAAAATTAAAGGAATATAAATTTCACAATAACTGCCACTGTCACAAAGCGTCGGAGATTCTATTCCTTAGGAGTAACAGAGTTTCCCCTGTCATTTCAATGTTTTAACAGTATAATGGTGGGAATATGCCCATAGTTTTGAAACCACTTTTGTGGGTGATATTATCTCTTTCTATTTCTTTTTATTTTTTTAAACACAGATGGTCAGCCTATTCCCCTGGACTGATAGATCTAGAAAGGATCAGAAATCTGTGTTAAATCCTCAGATAATGCAGATATTGTTGTTGTTGTTGTTGTTGTTGTTGTTTACCTCAGCCATTTTTGAAATTTGCCCAATTAGATCATCCTGAAGTATCTTTTGACTTTTAAGTCTAATTTCAGTTAAAATAGCATGTCAATCTAAAGATTCATCAATGAAAAAGTAGAAACGTTTTCAATTTGTTTTCAACATTTATTACGTCCTAAGGCATAACTCGTCAGTGTCAAAATATCAAAATGTAGATCTTTGTAACTGAGCTCATGGATATATAAATCAATGATTAATCATGAGTTTAGTTGAAACATCATAATATAAAATCTATTTGCACATATGTCCTAGGGGCATATCAGATCCCCTCTCTGCCAATTGGCCTCTATTTCATTCATAAGAAATTACATAACTTGAAGGTTTTTCTCACACTATTTATTTTTAAAGAACACATTTTGATTTCAGATTTAGCTTTTACTAGGTGACTAATAATATTTATTTCTTCAATTCAGTCTTTTCTATCTATTTATTGATAAAACCACCTAAAACAATATGATCTGTATGGCAGCTTGATCTTGTGAGTTGGTAATTAAATTATAATTAAAGATGGACTTTAGTAAATCTGTAAAGTGTTTTTGTGTGATCAGCCTTGTTAATTTTGTCTGTCCTTAGGTCCAGTTGGAGCCATTTATGATTCATTTTTGTATAAAATGGTTCAACAAACCAAATATACTGGTCATAGAGTCAAGCAATATAATATTCAACAGTAGGCACATAGGTTAAACTACATGTAAATGAAGTACAAGATCACTTTTGAAACTAAAACTTGAACATTTTGAAATGAGAATATCACCGTCTCTGCAGTACACATAAACACCCCTCCTTCACTCTTATGACTGTGTGCAATTAACATTTGTAAATTAGAGCTCAGGGTGCCAGGGGATGAGTTGCCATTCAACAAAAGACCACAAGAGAGGGGCACCTGGGTGGCTCAGTCGGTTGAGCGTCGGACTTCAGCTCAGGTCATGATCTCACAGTCTGTGAGTTTGAGCCCCGCATTGGGCTCTGTGCTGATGGCTCAGAGCCTGGAGCCTGCTTCGGATTCTGTCTCTCTCTCTCTCTCTCTGCCCCTCCCCTGTTCATGCTCTGTCTCTCTCTGTCTCAAAATAAATAAAAACATTAAGAAAAAAAAAATTTTTTTTAATAAAAAAAGAGACCACAAGAGAAATTGAAATAGGTATATCACTCACAGGTCCTGGAGAAAGTGCAAGGCAAGCCTCAAGAAGCCACACACGTAGGTCAAGATGGAGAGCCAGACAGGAACCAGGTGTTCATGCCTATGTTAGTGTCTATGGGTGGAGTGGGTTTGGAATCACCAGGCTAAGACTGGATTCACACCAAACAACAACAACAACGAAAGCAGTGTTTTGGTAAGTTCCAGAAGGGTCTTATCCAATGTGTGAACACGGGGAAAGCCCTGTGATATGGGGGAGACTAGTGATTATGAGGACTGTGGGGAAGTCATATTAGGCAACTACACTTGCTTTTGACTCTGTGGGTATTATCTACGGTAAGCAATTGCATGAGGGACTAGTGTCAGTTTAAATCTCCCTCAGGCCACTGAGCTAAAAATATATAATATAATACAATACAATACAATACAATACAAATCTCCCTTGGGCCGCTGAAACAAAGTGGATCCTGAGGTAGCAATACTATGCAGTAACTCAGCTAAAGTCTTGGCATTCACTATCTACAGTCGTTGGACCTTGATGTTGAGAGAGTTGAGCAGCAATTTCATGAGGTAATTTTAACATCTTGTTCAGGTAGTATTATAAACATTGGCATTCTGTGAGGTAGCCCATCTTCGAACAGGACCCCTCACAGTAAGTATGCTTAGATTGATGCTTGTATCAGTAGAATGAACATAGTAATATTTTCAGTATAATGATGTCACCTATCATTTGCAAATGACTTCACAAAGGACTTTCCAATGCACTGCCTCCCATAATGAACAAAAATGAAGAAACATTTTAAGGGCTCGCTGAAATTTATTTAACCATGTGAGTTAATGAACAATGTGAATTATAAAGCCAAGGAAAAATCCGGAAATCAGAATTTCATCATGTAACAGGGCGAGAAAATCTCAGATAATTATATGGGTCTGCCTTTTTATAAAGGATATATATATCCTTTATATACATGGTTACAAAGAGTGTACTAGAGAGTTATCTTTGAATGTGAAATCTGATACTGGCAGTGGCAAATATGACACGTGAAGTTCTTTTATGCAGATTAAATTATTATAGCTAAAAGAAAATATAAATTTATGGGGCGCCTGGGTGGCTCAGTCAGGTGAGAGGACTACTTCAGCTCAGGTCATGATCTCATGGTCTGTGAGTTGGAGCCCTGTGTCGGGCTCTGTACTGGCAGCTCAGAGCCTGGAGCCTGCTTCGGATTCTGTGTCTCCCTCTCTCTGCCCTTCCCCTGCTTGCTCTCTGTCTCCACCTCAAAAATAATAAACATTAAAAAATTTTTAAAAAAAAGAAAATATAGACATAATTTTTCATTAAATATCAACCAAATTAATTTAATTTTCTTAAAGGTCAATAATGTCGAAGATTACTGACACTAAATACTTTCCATTCTATAATAAAGTTTTCAGTATTGCTTTGATTCATTCCACCTACAAAGACACATCTTCCCTGTCCTAACCTTAGTTTCAAAAAAAACACTTAATTAGACTATAAATGATGCGAAGCAAAGGAAAAGTAGTCAAAGTAAGTCCCTAAGTGTTTAATTAGCATGTTGGATTACTAACTCAAGAAGACACCAAATAACCTATTGAACTCAATTATACAAAGAACTCATTTAAAGAATCACTTCTGTAAGCTACTTCCTAAAGCTTATCCTAATTCCATGTCCACACATTTTGTTGATTCAGGAATAAGTCCTAAATAGCTTCAGATAACAACTATCACAATATTATTATCAGGCATCTAATCCACTATATTGCTAAATAACGCATTAATCAGAATGCATTTATGATATAGAGAGCTTATCATTGTGATTTAATATCCATAAATCTGATATGATTTATGAATAACTTCTAATTTCCTAGAAAGAGCTGGTTTTAAAGGAGCATATTGTTTCATTAAGTTATACTGTATATTAATTGGAAAGAAACAAGTTACAGGACAATTCACTATCAGTGAATATTTAAATGGACATTTTAACAATAATATTTTATTTTTTTAATATAATTTATTGTCAAGTTAGCTAACATACAGTGTATACAATGTGCTCTTGACTTCGGGAGTAGATTCCCATGATTCATCACTTACATACAACACCCAGTGCTCATCCTAAAAGTGCCCTTTTCAATGTCCATCACCCATTTTCCCCTCTCCCCTGCCCTCCCCCATCGACCTTCAGTTTTTTCTTTGTATTTAAGAGTGTCTTCTGGGTTTGCCTCCCTCTCTGTTTGAAACTATTCTTTCCCCTTCCCTTCCCCCATGGTCTTCTGTTAAGTTTCTCAAATTCCGCAATGAGTGAAAACTGTGGTTTCTGTGTTTCTCTGACTAACTTTTTTCACTTATACTCTCCAGCTCCATTCACATTGTTGCAAATGGCAAGATTCCATTCTTTCTCATTGCCAAGTAGTACTCAATGGAAAGAGCTCAAATGTCCATAATATTTTCAAAATACTGTACCAAATATTTTAAAATGCTTACTCTCTTGGAATTTACATTCTAGAAAAATATTTCTTGAAGCAGCTTTATTCTGTCTGATTATTATGAAGTAATTAATGTTTAATTAATTCTTTTTAATCTTTTGATGTATGTTCTCTGTTTACCTAAGTGACATAAAGTAGGCCCTCACTGGGTTAAAGAAAATATACTATACATTCTACAGTAGAAAACATACCAGAGTAGCTATTCTTATCTTACTTTACAGGGTTCTCATTCTTAATTTTAGGTGTCCCTTATTACACGAGTTTCTCTTATGAGATCTAGGTCTTAAATTGTGCCCCAGAAATTTCTCTCCCTTCTAACTAATTCATGCTTGGTAGATGAAGAATAAAAGCATTCTGGCTTCTTCCACTTCTAAGCATTTCCAAACTTCTGGCCAGGAAGGGCAGAGAGACAAGGAGAGAGAGTGAATCCCGAGCAAGGCTCAAACCCAGGAACCACAAAATCATTCGACCTAAGCCGAAACGAAGGTTCGGGCGACAACTGAGTGAGCCACCCAGTAACCCCTATTAGAGGCTTTAATAAGGGATTTTTCATAATGGAGGACAAAATTATCATCTGAGATGAAGAAAAAATCAATATTGATTGGCCCTTGTTGAAAACAGTAAGACTTTGAATGAAAAAAAAATTTAATGGGAATCCTGCATCAGTCATACTTCGATTGGCAAACCCAGTGCCATTGCCTATCACAGAGGAAGCTTTCAGTAAATGTTTGTTGAAAGAATGAATAAAGTTTTATTAGAAGCTTCATTTGCTAAAATTAAGAGTGGTAACTCTGTATTTCTTTTAACTTCTCTATTTTTACTTGTTTTTCTTAGATGCTCTGTTAAGAAGAATCTACCAAAAGGTGATTATGGTCCAGCCCAATTCGTTAAAATGTGACTTTATATTCTTAACAAATGTGATGCATCATTTTTAACTTCACTTCCTTCATAGTTATATGATTGAAATATCTGTGGCAGTCACTTCTTTATTTAGACACAAAGGCACATGCAATGAATCATTGGTAAAATTAATGTGAGTGGAATAAAAGGCAAAGAAAACATCAGGAAAAAGTAGACACCTTTTAAGCAGAGGAAGTGTTCTTCATCCTTCCCTATAAAAACGCAATGTATGAAACAATCTAGTAGAGAAGTGGGAGATCTTAAACCACATCTCCTCACTGTTTAGCTCCTCTCTGCTCTCTCCTAATGGGAAAACTCAGGCAGTTCAGAGCAAAGATTCTTATCCTGAGGTCTGCAAACCCTAAAAAAGAGCTTGTGAAGTCCGTAAGATGGGATAAGAAAAAATTATATTTTTAAAATTAACCTCTAAATGCAAATTACCCTTTTCGTCAATTATGTGTGGACATCAGAGAATATTAACAGTAGGCAACCAAACGGGTCCTTGGCACAAAGTGGATTAGAAACCCCGGTTTTGGGAGAAACCTATGGGCTTCTAACTACTGAAAGCAAAGGCTTTATTTGAAGGGGCTCTGGTCCTGGGCTGACCGCAGCATTTAGTATGACTTCCCACAAGTCATTTAATGTATCTGAAAGGGAAAACTTATGAAAATATCCCCTTAACTTTGTTGTAGTGATTCCTTGATAAGATGTATGTGAAATTAATTTTTAATTATAAAACTATTTAAATGTGTTATATGTTACCCATTCTCTACTAGTGAGTGGTCTTTACAAATGACATTAGTGATTTCGTTTTTACAATTAGACATTTCTAAAAAATGTCATTCTCCTAAGTTATTATTAGGTCAAATTATTACATACTAACCTCCTATAAGGTTAGTATATATAAAGACGCTGAGAACATACTTTTAGAATATCTTTTTTACTTGAGACTTTAAAATCTAGTTTGCCTGCATTTCCAAAATATGTATTTTTATACATCTGAAAAATAAAAATATCAAGAAACATTTCACATGAATATTTGATGTCATGAAACCAACAAACCAAAATTCATGAACTAATATTACTAATATTTAGACTTCATCTATATTTTATTACATTTGAGTGTACAAATAATTCTGTTACCTTTAGACATTAAATACTAAAAACTGCATCAGAGGGGCGCCTGGGTGGCTCAGTCGGTTAAGCGGCCGACTTCTGCTCAGGTTGTGATCTCACGGTCCGTGAGTTCGAGCCCCCCGTCGGGCTCTGTGCTGACAGCTCAGAGCCTGAAGCCTGTTTCGGATTCTGTGTCTCCCTCTCTTTCTGACCCTCCCCCGTTCATGCTATGTCTCTCTCTGTCTCAAAAATAAATAAACGTTAAAAAATTTTTTAAAAAACTGCATAAGAATAAAATCAAAGAAGAAGGAAAATACTTTGAATAGGCAGAGTTACTAGTAGCAAATGTGTTATTTTGCTCTGACAGCAAGGAATGAGAAGGAATTATGACATTATTAAACTAAAAGAAATTACAATGAATAATTATGTTAATCAAATAAGTGTATCAGAGTAGATGACAATAGGATACTATGCATATATCAAAAGAATGTATATATACAAAGGGAAATTTCTATGTTTGAAATAGACATTCAAAAGTGAGACATGTTGGGGCACCTGAGTGGTTCAGTGTGTTAAAGGCTGGACTCGATCTTGGCTCAAGTCATGATCTCGCAGTTCATAAGTTCAAGCCCCACGTTAGTCTCTGCGCTGATGGCAAGGAACTTGCTTGGAATTCTAGCTCTTCTTCTCTATACCTCTCCCCCTCTCCCCCACTTGTGCTCTCTCTCTCTCTTCTCTCAAACAATAAAAAAATAAACAAAAAAATTTTTAAAAGTGAGACATGTTAATCTGGGATAAGATTTTTCAATATGAAAATATAGACAAAGAATTCTTTGTTTTATTTATTTAAATTCAAGTTAGTTAACATACAATGTAGTATTGATTTCAAGAGTAGACCCAGTGATTCATCACTTACATATAACACCCAGTGCTCATCCCAACAAATGTCCTTGGTAATACCCATAACCCATTTAGCCCATCCGCCCCACCGACCTCCCCTCTAGTAACCCTGTTTCTTCTCTGTATTTAAAAGTCTTTTATGGTTTGCCTCCCTCTCTGTTTTTACCTTATTTTTCCTTTCCTTCCCCTATGTTCATCTGTTGTGTTTCTTAAATTCCACATATGAGGGAAATCATATGATATTTGTCTTTCTCTGAATGACTTATTTTACTTAGCACAATACACTCTAGTTCCATTCATGTTGTTGCAAATGGCAAGATTTCATTCTTTTTGATCACCGAGTAGTATTCCATAGTATATGTGTGTGTGTGTGTATATATATATATATATATATATATATATATATATATATATAATACCACGTCTTCTTTATCCATTCATTGTTTGATGGACATTTGGGCTCTTTCCACAATTTGGTTATTGTTGATAGTGCTGCTATAAACAATGAGGCACACGATGTCCTTCAAATCAACATTTTTGTAGCCTTTACATAAATACCTAGTAGTGCAATTGCAGGATCATAGGGTACCTCTATTTTTAATTTTTTGAGGAACCTCCATGCTATTTTCCAGAGTGGCTGCACCAATTTGCATTTCCACCA
Source organism: Felis catus (assembly GCF_018350175.1). Lineage (NCBI taxonomy): Eukaryota > Metazoa > Chordata > Mammalia > Carnivora > Felidae > Felis > Felis catus. The sequence continues at coordinate 53,227,107 of NC_058371.1, read as the reverse complement.
GCAGTACAAAAGTGTTCCCCTTTCTCTGCATCCTTGCCGATATCCGTTGTTTCCTGAGTTGTTAATTTTAGCCATTCTGACAGGTGTGAGGTGGTGTCTCATTGTGGTTTTGATTTTTATTTCTCTGTTAATGAGTGATGTTGAACATCTTTTCATGTGTTTGTTTAGCCATCTGGATGTCTTCTTTGGAAAAGTTTCTGTTTATGTCTTCTGCCCATTTCTTCACTGGATTAATTGTATTTTGGGTGTTGAGTTTGATAAGTTCTTTATAGATTTTGGATACTAACCCTTTATCCAATATGTCATTTGCAAATATCTTTTCCCATTCTGTCGGTTGCCTTTTAGTTTGTTGATTGTTTCCTTTGCTGGGCAGAAAATTTTTATCTTGATGAGTTCCCAGTAGTTCATTTTTGTTTTTGTTTCCCTTGCTTCTGAAGACATGTCTACTAAGAAGCTGCTGAGGCCAAGATCAAAGAGGTTGCTGCCTGTTTTTTTTTTTTCCTGTAGGATTTTGATGGTTTCCTGTCTCACATTTAGGTCTTTCATCCATTGTGAATTTATTTTTGTGTATGATGTAAGAAAGTGGTCCAGTTTCATTCTTCTGCATGTCTCTGTCCAGTTTCCCCAACACCATTTGCTGAAGAGGTTGTTTTTCATTGGATATTCCTTCCTGTTTTGTTGAAGATTTGTTGGCTATATATTTGTGGGTCTGCTTCTGGGTCCCTGGGTCTGAGAGAAGAACTCAACCAGAGGAAGATACTTGGCTTTCCTTTGGTGTGTATGAGCTGTTGCTTCCAAACAGAGGCAGGGCAAGAACGCATGAATCATGAGGACTCCGCTTTTTACTAGCAAAATGAGAATAGGTGTAGTGATGACACTGTGGAGTGGCTTGGATTCAGAGCAAGAGTGTGTGTCTGAATCCCAGACCCACCAATAGGTACAGACCCTGCAGAACCCACTGAACAGAGCAGTGGTTTCCTCTCAAAGCTGTGGAGGGGCAAAGGCAGGGTCACCAGCCAAGACTGCTGTGCCCGGCCAAGGGGTGACAGCAAATAACAGTACCTGGAGGGGGAGCAGAGGTTTAGCAAGATGAAAAATTTGAAGCAAAATAACCTAATTGACCAACAGTCATTAAATATAAGGAAACTGTGGGATGATGAGACATTCACTCCCATAAGCAAGTAAAGGGTGGTCGTGATTCCATAACTGTGATGTGGTCAGGGAGCATAATCTCTCGATCTGAGATCACATTCAGATGAAGACCTGCATATGGATCAGAACCTTAATAGAGATTGAAATAATGGAGACACCTAATGTATAGTTTCTCTTTCTTTCTTTTTTTTTTAAGAGGGAAAGTTAACAGTTGTTGACATCTGAAAGCACTTTGTGGAAGAGTTCGTATTTAAGCTAATAGAAGCTAATTCTAAATTTTTTTTTAATGTTTATTTTTGAAAGAGAAAGAGACAGAGCACAAGCAGGGGAGGGGCAGAGAGAGAGGGAGACACAGAATCCGAAGAAGGCTCCAGGCTCTGAACTGTGAGCTCTGAACTTTTAGGACAGAGCCTAATGTGGGGCTCGAACCCACGAGCCGCAGATCATGACCTGAGCCAAAGTTGGACTCAACCGACTGAGCCACCCAGGCACCCAAAGCTAACTCTAAAAGAGAAAAATGTACAATTTTAGTTATATAAATATATATATACACATATATAAAATTAATTTTTCCAATGCCAATTTCTGATGCTAAAGATATATATATATACACATATATATGCATGTTATATAATATGTGTGTATATACATTTCAGCTATATATGTGGAGTCAGTTCTTCCCAGAAAAAATGTCCAATTTTAGTTATATATATATATATATATATATATATATATATATATATATACACATATATAAAAATAATTTTTCCGATGCCAATTTCTGATGCTATATATATATATATATATATAATATGTGTGTGTGTATACATTTCAGCCATATATGTGGAGTCAGTTCTTCCCAGAAAACAAAAATCACTTGAAAGAAAACCGTGTTGAGGACAGGATGATTTTGAAAAGAAAAAAGTGGCTCTTGCAGAGCCTAGGTATGTTTAATGGTGGCTCCACGGGCAGGAGTACACATGCAATTATGCATGTGTGTGAGTTTCTGTCATTCTAGGAGAGAATGTGTTTGATCCTGAATGCAGCCACTTATGTTTCATCAGTATGTCTGCAGATGGAATTCTAAGTCAGCTGTACTACATTCCTACCGATAGGTGAATTCTTCTAGCATTTTTCCACATGCCTAGACAGGCATACAACACTTTTTTTGCCTATTTTTATCCCAGTTTTGAAATCCTTTTCTCTTGCTTCCAATTCTGTGTCTCCCTCTCTCTGCCCCTTCACCACTCATGCTGTCTCTCTGTCTCTCAAAGATGAATAAACGTTAAAAAAAAAGGGGGGGAGGGCACCTGGGTGGCTCAGTTAAGCGACCGACTTCAGCTCAGGTCATGATCTCGAGGTTTGTGAGTTTGAGCCCGGCGTCAGGCTCTATGCTGACAGCTCAGAGCCTGAAGCCTGCTTCCGATTCTGTGTCTCCCTCTCCCCGCCCCTTCCCCGCTCATGCTCTGTCTCTGCCTCTCAAAGATGAATAAACGTTAAAAAAAAAAAAAATTGAAATCCTTTTCTCTTAAACTTTCCCAAAACTCTAGGTTATTTATTCTCCCTTTTCTTTCTTATCAAAATTTTTTGCCTTTTATCCCTAAGAGAAAATTTGTTGAAACAAGAGGAGTAAATTTGATTAATCAAACTAATTGAATGAATTTAAGCTGGTACAATATCTTCTTGTTATTATGATCATGATTTTGGTCTAGAAGATGTTTTACCAAGTTTTGGCTTGTCCTCTTAGAAAAATCTATGAAACATTTTACAAAAATATTTTTATTCTAAGTGTGGTATGGCATACAATAGATCAATTCAAAGGAACGTGTTCATACAACACTATATATCAAAAAACCCCATTAAATTTTCTTCCACCTAAAATTTCTGGAATATAAATATAAGAAGGATCTTCACTTATAAAGATTTAGGAAATGAAATTTATCATTCCTCCTAACATCTTTAGTGCTGATTAATTTTGATCTGTCCTCATCAGAACAGTCAACCTCAATCTCATTAGAAATGAACATGTCAAAGGCAGTTGGTTTGTTTCAACCTCGATCCCTATGTTTTTACTAAATCTGGCCCGGAGTAACTGCAAGTAACATTGAAGCTAATCAAATGTAAAGACTATCAGAATAAGCAACAAGATAAAAAGCCATTACAAAGAGCCCGCATAGTGTTATTGAGGGGAGAAAGATGAAAATGAACAAGAGGGTGACTTCTAATACTTTAATACAGAATTCATATAGAGTAACATATCTTTTTGGAAGACTTTCTATATATTATACAATACTTGCTATTTAAGTCAGAAACACTGTTATCTAACTCAACGTTTTATATTTTATTTTAATCTTCCCACAACTATATATCTGTACAGAAAAGCTTGAGAACAATACAGACAGAAACAGTTAAGTTACAAGTAACAATCACTTTGCTATAGTAGCTGAGAAATAAGGCTTGTTTGTGGAGGAAAGAAAAAAAAAGGTCAACGAAAGAGAGCAGATCCAAGTATTTAGGATGTCTTAAATCATTGGAAATGGATTTTTCTCAACATGTCTTGTATATCAGAAGTATATTATCAAATTGACACTTATAAAAGAAGCCCCATTGTACATTAGGAAAGAGGAGTGGACTAGAAGGAACAAAATAAAAGATAAATAAAAAGTATCCTCAAAGGGTAAATTTGAAAAGAAATCACCTGATGTTCAATATACAGTCTATATACAGTGTTTCAAAAAGCAACTTAAATGTTAAAAAACTACAAAAAAGAAAATACCCCCCCAAAACCCCACAAAGTGTGATTACAACTCTATTGCCATTTGTTCAACAAGGTGGTAAATAAAGACTGTTATTCAAATATTTGAAGGGCAGAGATATGACGCAGGAGTTCAAAGCACATGGTTGCGAGAAAGAACGTTTGGTTTCAAATCCTGGCTCCAATATGTATTAACTAAGAGACTTGAGAAACATCTTTCGCTCATCCTGGTATTAGATGCATGTTCTTGACCTACCAGGATCTAGTCTCTGCTACCTTTCTGACCCATTTTCCACCAGTCTCTCTAACTCATGCTGTACTTGCTTTTCCTAAAATATTCCCATCAGTCAGGGTCTGTCTTTGCACTTGCCTGGAATGCTCTGCCTCCAGACATTCTCATAGCACGCCCCTTTCTTTTCATTTAGATTTATTCCAGTTTGGGCTCCTTGGACAGGCTTTTCCTGATCATCATATATAACATAGCATACCCCCACCCTTTCACTTTTGTAACTTTATCTCATTTGATTTTATTTGTCCTCTGTAGTATTCATTACTGACATTCTATTACAAATGTATTTACATGTATATATGTGAATATGTGTGCATATATAATTTCCTGTCTTTTGCCTGATTAGAATATAAGCTCCATGAAAAAGACAGCCTTTGATCATTTTGTTCATCAACCAAAGTAATTGACACATCATACATGCTCAATAAATAGTTATTTGTCTCGGGGCGCCTGGGTGGCTCAGTCCATTGAGCATCAGACTTCGGCTCAGGTCATGATCTCACAGCTCATGAATTTGAGCCCCATGTGGGGCTCTGTGCTGACAGCTCAGAGCCTGGAGCCTGCTTCGGAGTCTGTGTCTCCCTCTCTCTCTGCCCCTCCCCTGCTCACGCTCTGTCTCTCTCTCTCTCTCAAAAATAAATAAAGATTTAAAAAAAATTAAAAAAAGAATTATTTGTCTCACGGATGAATACAAGATTTAATGAATAAAGTTGTCATTACATATCTCATAATTTTTGTAGGTAGAGTAGTTGAAACATTGAGAGCACTTAATACATGTTATTATTGCTATTGTATCAAATTTCTCTTTTTCCTGATGTTTAAAATGAAGTAGAGAATAGTTTTTTAAGTAATCAGTTTCTTCATTTTTCTACCCTAGGCATATCTACATGTATTGGTACTGAATCAACACTTGGTCCATGAAAAGAACTGTATCCCTGGTCTTTCTTAATCATCCTTTCCATAAAGTGGGGGAAAAAAAGAGACTGTGTAACGTGCTACCATTCTATAAGAAGATATGATTCTATTTACATTTGCTCTATATGTAGAATTTTATAATAAGACTAAGTTAATTAAATTCATGAATATCACTTGATTTATAATTATCCAGATAATAAATAAGAAAGTCGTTTTTTTATGTGGGGTAAAACACCTGTTGCTTCTTTTCTTTTCTTTTCTTTTTTATAACATCTATTTATTTATTTTGAGAGAGAAAGAGAGAGGGTTGAGAGGGGGAGGAGCAGAGAGAGAAGGAGAGAAAGAATCCCGAGTAGGCCCTGCACTGTCAGCACAGAGCCCAACACAGACTCAGTTTCACAAACCATGAGATCATGGACTGAGCTGAAATCAAGAGTCATACACGTAACCGACTGAGCCACCCAGGAGCCCCAGTTACTTCTTTTCTCATTTGACTTTTATTTTCTTCCTTGTAGGTCAACTTAACCAGAAAGTCATTATGGTATAAAATATATTTTTACATTAAAAATAGTTTAATAAACAAGCAGCTGCTGAGATGTGTAAGATTTACTATATTCAAGATGGAGAGTCCGGGTGCCTGGGTGGCTCAATAGGTTAAAGAGGTTGACTTTGGTACAGGTCATAATCTCCCAGTTTGTGGGTTCAACCCTTGCATCAGGCTCTGTGCTAATAGCTCAGAGCCCGGAGCCTGCTTCGGATTCTGTGCATCTCAATATCTCTCTCCCCCTCCCCTGTTAGTGCATTCTCTCTCTCTCTCTCTAATGTTAATAAATAAACATTTAAAAAAATAATAAATAAATAAATAAATAAATAAATAAATAAATAAAGATGGAGAGTCAAACTCTCCAGAATGCTGTATTAGTTGTTTTTTCCTCAAAAACCGAAGGAAGAATATAAAGTCAAACAAACATGTTTATTTTATATTCACCATGACCTTCTTAAAGTGTTTATTTTATTGTGCTAAGGATACCTAACATGAGATCTGCCCTCCTAAAATTTAACTGTATAATTCGGTATTGTTAACCGAAGGCACATGTTGTATAGCACATCTCTAGAATTTAAAAGCACTTTTCTTTACTATTGTGAGATTTTAAAAGTAATGAAAACATAATAGCTCTATTTATATCTTTGTGTTCTACTCATACATGCGTACATATATACTTATACCAATAACTTATATAAGTTATTGTTAAGTAAGTTGTTATAAGTATTTGTGTATGTGTGTATATGAACTTACAAGTAAGACAGATATTTTAAATGTAATACAAGTATTTTGTGATTGCTTTTTTACATTTATTATGTTTGACACTTGAATCCACTTTGCTGAAAATGTGAGATTACACTATACTATTGGTTTTTTGCTTTTTTAGTTTCAATTTATTTCCTATAGTTATGTTTCATTTTTCTCTCTCTTCTTTTTTCCCTTTTATTGGGAGACCAACTTTTTAAACTTATTTTATTTTTTTCTATTTCTGGTTTATAATTCATAGAGATTTCTTCTATGCCCTCCATAGTTAACTTTCTTCCAAAACATAAAGTAGCCTTGATCATTTGAACCATGTATATCTCTTCTGACTTACATATCATTTAATATAAAATTTTAGATATATCTTTTGGTTTACCCTAAAAATTAGACATTTTTATGTAAACCCCATTGACGTAGTCTTATTGATATGTTCACCACTTTATTAACAATTTGTTCTTGCATCTGAGACCACCCTTCTTGTAGTTATTCTTTACCAGAGATGACACTTTTTTTAATGTTTATTTATTTTTGAGAGAAAAGAGTGAGAGAGAGAGGGAACAGAAGTAGGGAAAGGGCAGAGAAAGAGGGGTCAAGAGGGCTCTGCACTGACAGCAGCAAGCTGGATGTGGGGCTCAAACTCAGGAACCATGCTATCCCAACCTGAGCCAAAGTTGGATGCTCAACAGACTAAGCCCCCTTGACTAAGTCAGCCCCAGAGATGACACTTTTTGAAATTCCTTTGATAGATGTCAGTAAGTAGTTAACTCTGTGTGCGTGTTGGCTTTTCTGAAAATATGTTTATTTTCCCTCCTTTTGAAAAATAGTTTTACTGCATACACAATACTCAGACAATACTGTTCTCCTGTCTTTTGACTTTTCATAGCATAAAATGAGTAAGTGTGCTTTTTTCTTTGTAAGAGAAATAAGAAAGATAATGAATATAGCCACAGGGATGTTTTTAGATTTGGTGTTAATCTAAGGGACTTTCAGACCTACAGGAGTGATTATTTGATAGATGTGAGGGAAAAAAATAAAGCATGAAATAAATCATCTCAGAGAAGGTAAAGTGAGTATTCTATAAAATGATAGAAATGATAGGGTTACCATGCAAAGATGAATGTTAATTTAAGATTAGTGATTAAGGGGCGCCTGGGTGGCTCAGTCGGTTGAGCGTCCAACTTCAGCTCAGGTCACCATCTCGCAGTCCGTGAGTTCGAGCCCCGCGTCGGGCTCTGGGCTGATGGCTCAGAGCCTGGAGCCTGCTTCCGATTCTGTGTCTCCCTCTCTCTCTGCCCCTCCCCCGTTCATGCTGTGTCTCTCTCTGTCTCAAAAATAAATAAACATTAAAAAAATTTAAAAAAAAAAGATTAGTGATTAAAGTTTAAAGTACAGCCAATCAGCAAAATATGATTTTTCAACAGCACTACTCTGACTCTTATTTGTGAAGAAGGTGAAGGTGAATTTTGAGGTTCACCTGCAGCCATTGCAAGGCAAATGCAAGGAAATGGTTTCTATTTGAACCACTGAATATACTCTGGGTAAAAGGAAATTAAAAACACTGATGCAAATGAATGGAGAGAAAATAGTAAGGTCAATAGTTAAAGTGTTAAGGGAATTGAAGAATTATAGCAGAGAGATTGCTAGAGAAAATGATCAAGAAGGTCATGGTGTATGGTTAAAAATGGGATGACAGAAATTTTAGAAGTGATTTTGTATTTCTGATTATGACATCTTGAGGACATCATGGGAGTGGGATGCTGGCATGGAGGGAAGAAAATGCACCACAAAGTGAAGATATCGAAGACTGAGATGGCAAGGCCAAACCTCTCATGAAATGGGTCATCCACGTGAATATTGACGTTAGCCAACATCAATGCCGTTCAGCCTTGTCACTTCCGTGACTTTGAATATATTTGGTAAAAACAATACATTATATGTTACTGAAGCAAACTTTGTATTTTATTTATGCATTAGTCGTGCATTCTAAAACCAAATTCTAGAGCTTAGGTTTGTGTTTTTAAAATAAAGATACACCAACCTAATGTGGTACAAGTTGTTATTAAGTGTATCAAGAAGAGTAAATTCTATTTCCAGCTATGTTACCCTCTAGTAGCATAACCTTGACCAAATCAAATAATATTTCAAGGTCTCAGAAATCTTGCAAGTAAAACACAGACTTGAATTGAATATGATTTAAAATGGTTTCTTGACTCAGAGGAACTTGATTTAATTATTTGGTTTTTGCTTGCTGAAGTACAGTTCATTGGCTTTGCCCTTTAAGTTTATATGATTTTTACTGTAGAGTTCCCCTACCACTGAGTTTTTATGGTTCTATGTATTTCTATTGTATCTGTCACCATGGCATCTGGATATCCAACCAATATAACTATGTAAAATTAGCAGGTATGTGGGAAGAAAAAATGTCAATACCTGTCTTTCTCCTAATGTAGATATTAGCGTGTAATAAAGATTCTACTCCGGAGTTCTTAGAGCTTCCTGCTCACATGATCACAGAGAAAGAAGGGGGAAATGACAATTTTCACTGCTTCTCCAAATATAATATTTCAACATAGTATTTACAGCTGTAAAATAAAAAAAGTATGTAAAAAAACTCCTTATTTCTAATCAAAACTATGATTGGAGCCTTGAAGAACAAATGGTTGTATAGAAAATGTGGAAACTACTACAAATGTACACGGGCAATAATTGTGATAGAAAATTGAAAGCTAAAATAGACCATTTATAAGATTTATACTTTTCATTGTTATTTTGAGGGAATCCACCATCTTTAATGATTATGAACAAGTTAAGATTTGTTTCTAATGTGTAGCTAGGGTAGAGTTAAAAGGGAATAATCAGCAAGAGATGAGGTCAAATACTCTGAGCTGTTATTAGATATGAAAGTAGTGGATACCATGATGCATCTGGAAAGATTAGACTCACAGATATAAATTTGAGGGTCTTAGTATTAAACATAGCGTGTTCAAAGCTGTGGGACTAGACATCACTTGCAAAGGACATTATAGATTGAGAAAAAAAGAGAAGGCCTAGAATAGGTCATGGGTATTCCATTAGGTAGAGGTCCGGAGAGAAGCAGACACCAACAAAGAAGATTGAGAAGCCTCCGCCAAGAGGGTGATGGAGAAACAAGAGAGTGTAGGGTACCAGGAATCAAGGGAAAAACTATTTGAGGGATAATTATGGAAAGCTATTTCTAGTGCTATTATTTGTAAACAATTATTTTGTTTAGCAAGTGATAACTAATTCTATTATGCTGAGTTGCAACATGTAGACTTGTGGAATAGTAGTAGAGGTAGTAAGATGTGACCAGAATATAGAAGCATTCCAATTTGCCAATGGCCAGCTGTGGGAGTGGGAGAATGTCTTCACAGTGTGGGCATGAATAATGAAACTGTAAAACTACCATCATCTATTCCAGGCAGACTGTGAGAACAAAAGTTGTGGGACAGCAGAGTGAGGGGTTATATTTAGACACAAGAAGTTCAATATGAATATTTGACATTCAACTGGTTATTGAGAAGGGAACTAGATAAAAGTATCCGGACTAGGGAACAAAGATCCACACCGGATGCTCCAAGAGATCACAGTGTGAGAGTGCAATAACTAAGTCCTTTGCCCTTTACAAGAACTGAAAAAGATTTGCCAAAGTCACAGGATCTGTACATACATTAATGCATGCACCCACTGCTGGTGAACCATCTGTTCATATTCTTTGACCATTTTGCATTGGCACATTGGCATTTTTCACATTGATTTTAAGGAATTCTATATATACTAGGAGAAACAGCCTTTTCTCTGAAATGTGAGAAGCAGTTGCTTCCCTTTCTCTTCATTCAAGTTTTTTTTGAGCCTTAAGATGCTTTTGGTCATACGGAATAAACATACCAATAATTTATTTTTAAGTTACTTGTGATTGTTGTTTTTTCTTTTTTTTAATTGTTTTAAATATTTATTTACTTTTGAGAGAGAGAGACACAGAGAGAGACAGAGACAGAGTGCAGGTGGGGGAGGGGCAGAAAGAGAGGGAGATACAGAATCTGAAGCAGGCTCCAGGCTCTGCACTGTCAGCACAGAGCCCGACGTGGGGCGCGAACCCATGAACCGTGAGATCAAGACCTGAGACCAAGCTTCATGACCTGAGCTGAAGCTGGATGCTCAACTGACTGAGCCACCCAGGCGCCCCGTGATTGTTGTTTTTTCAATGCTTATAAGGTATAAGGAATTCTCCATTAGAGATTATACACACATCATTCTTTCACATTTCCTGTTTTTATTTTTGTTTACATTTAAATCTTTGTTCTACCCTAAATTTATTTTGTTAAAAAGCATAAAACAGGTTTTCAGGGCTTTTATTTTCCAGATGATTTCTTAGTTGTGCTACTACCAAAGCCGGGATCTCACTGGCAAATACTAGTTTCTGTAGGGGAAAAAATTAAGTAATATAGAATATTTTAATTATATAATTAAGAAAATTAAAGGAATTTGAGGACAACTGCCCTAGAATTTCCTGAATACACACTTTTTAAGGATATACAGAACATATATTTTTTTAAATGATGATATGTAAAGTCATAAAAATAACACAATAAAAGAATAAAAGTTAGAACATAATTTAAGACTCAATACCATTTATTCTAGATCATTGGACTGCATGTATTTCATTTAGAGGAAAATAAGAAATATAACAACCAAAACAAAGAGCTTTAAGAAATACAAATCCTATTTAGAAATTGAGAAACATATTTCTAAATAATACAGAGATGAGAAGAAATTTAATGGAAATTAGAAAACTTTTAGAGCTGACTAATAATTAAGATTTCATATTTGTGATTTCAATTTGTAATTATAGCTGGGATGGAAATTAGAAAAAAAAAGTATGATCTCAGATACTTATATTAGATTTAAAAACATAGTTGCAAGTTAATTTTATAAGAATTAGATTTATTACGAGGGATAGCAACAGGACAGAAAAGATCCAAAGTAAGAAGGAAGGTGTAAAGCAGAAAAAACTAAAACAGGAAAAAGTACATTTAGGAATGATAAACAAAGCAGAGAGAATGTTCTGGAAAACTGGAAAGAGAAAACACTTTACTGAAAAATTTTTTAAAATATATATTAATTAGAATGGTATAAAAAAAGACAAAAAGAGGAAAATTCAAGCTAATTTATGTCAGTACATTAAAAAATCATGATAAAATGTACAAATTCATAAATAAATTTAAAAGAAGTGAAAATCTGAATAATCCTACAGTTATTAAAGAAAATGGATCAGTACAAGTAAAAATATTTTCCTCAAAATAAAACACAGCCATGATGAGTTTAATAATTGTCTTTCCAAATATTATTTTAAAATTTCAACTAGAAAAATGGGATTAAGAATATATGGAAAACATCATAATGTATTGTATTAGGCAGGTGATAACTCATTAGAATCTAACAGAATAACAACAGCAAAACAACAAAATTATAGTCTACTTTAACCGATAAATATAGATACAAATTTTCTATGCAATTCATTAGCAATCAATAAATGTATTAAAAAACAATATAATATGATTATGTTAGTCCATTAAGGCTGTGGTAACAGAGTACAACAGGCTGGGTCTGCCTGTTCTGGAGTCTGCCAGTCCAATATCAGGTGCCAACATGGTCGGGGAGGGCTCTCTTCCAGGTTGTAGACTCTCATTATATCCCCACATGGTGGAATGGGCTAGGCAGTTCCATGGGATTTCTTTTATAGAAGTACTAACCCCATTTATGAGGGCTCCACCCTCATGACCTAATCACCTTCCAAAGGCCTACCTCCAAGTACCATCACCTTTGGGTGATCTCAATATACAAATTCTGGGGGACACAAACATTCCAGATCACAGCAATAACCAAGTTGATTTTGTCACAGGAAAGCAAATTTCATTAATCATTGCATGAATGTGTCAATGCAATTTAACACTTTAAGGAAATAAAGGAAAAGTGTCATTCATTAATATCAATAGTTGTAATAAAGTGGGAAAAATTCAGCATTTATTCATGAAAATTAACAAAACTTCTTGTCAAACTAGATATAAATGGCCCCTTAACTTAATAAAACCTGTCTATAGTGTATGCACAGGAAATATGTACTGAACAATAAACCTTTGTAAGCATGTGTTTAAAAGTAGAACTTATTACTAGATACATCTCCAGAAGCAAGGGAAATAAAAACAAAAATCAACTATTGAGACTTCATCAAGATAAAATCTTCTGCACAGCAAAGAAAACAATCAACAAAACTAAAAGGCAACCTATGAAATGGGAGAAGATATTTGCAAATGACATATCTAGTAAAGGGTTAGTACTCAAAGTCTAAAAAGAACTTATCAAACTCAACACCTAAAATCAAATAATCCAGTGAAGAAATGGGCAAGAGACATGAATAGACACTTTTCCAAAGAAGACATTCAGATGGCTCATAGACTCATAAAAAGATGCTCAACATCACTCATCATCAGGGAAATACAAATCAAAACCACGAGACACCACCTCACACCTGTCAGAATGGCTAAAATTAACAACACAAGAAACAACAGGTGTTGGCGAGGATGCGGAGAAAAGGGAACCCTCTTACACTGTTCATGGGAATGCAAACTGGTGCATACCCTGGAAAACAGTATGGAGGTTCCTCAAAAAGTCAAAAATAGAACTACCATACAACCCAGGAATTGCACTACTAGGTATTTACCCAAAGGATACAAAAATACTGATTTGAAGGGATAAATGCTCCGACGGTTATAGCAGCATTATCAACAATAGCCAAATTATGGCAAGAGCGCAAAATGTCCATCGACTGATGAATGGATAAAAAAGAAACGGGGTGTGTGTGTCTATATACACACACATATATAATGGAATATTACTCAGCCATCTATCAAGAATGAGATCTTGCCATTTGCAACGATGTGGATAGAGTTAGAGAGTAGTAAGTTAAATAAGTCAGTCAGAGAAAGAAAAATACCATATGATTTCACTCATATGTAGAATTTAAAAAACACAACAAGTGAACATAGTGGGGGAAAAGACAGAGGCAAATCAGAAAACACTCTCAACTGTAGAGAACAAACTGAGGATTGCTGGAGGGGAGGTGGAAGAGGGTTAAATGGGTAAATGGGCAAATGGGTTAAATGGGTTAAATGGGTGATGGGGTATTAAGGAGAGCACTTCTGATGAGCACTGGGTATTACATGTAAGTGATGAATCACTAAATTCTACTCCTGGAACCATTATTACTCTATGTTAACTAACTAGATTTTAAATAAAAACTTGAAACAAACAAAACCTAGAACTTGGTTTGGATGCTCATTGTAATAGTTTGTTTCAAACATTTTTCTTTATGGCCCAACCAGTGTAGGAAGGTAAGAAAACTAAATAACATTATAAATATTGAAAAGGATGAAAGAAAGTTAATATTATTTTAGATGATATAATTAATATGTATAGAAAATCAGAAATATTTACAGATAAATTATTAAAAACAATAAAAGTTTAACATTTTGACTAATAAGAAAAGTATTATACATGAAATCAATTCCATGAATGCCAGCAATATAACACTGGAAATTTTAAATTGATATTTTACATTAATAATAGCATAAATATATAAAATACTTGACAATAAATCAAATAAAAAATGAGTCATATAATGAAAAAATGAAGCATTTCATTTTAAGAAAAATGTGAATACTTGTTCTTTAAGTTACTATGAAATCATCTTTACCATAAACTCTTCATATACATGGACAGATCTTAACAGAACTTTTTTTTTTGCTATGTTAAGAACAAAATCAGTAAAATAACCATACAGTGTTTAGGATTTATCTTATATTTTAAAGGTTCAGGAAGATAAAACTCTGAGTTTTCTTCCAATCATTTTTAACATGAAATTAGTCATCAACAGCAGGTATCTGAGGCAAGAATTGTGTCCCGGACTTAGCCCTGCTTGAATTTATCACCATGAGGAATAAAAGGAAACCCCTTTCCATCTCAGAACTTAGGATCCCCCTCTTATTTGATGGGGGAAATGATTACATCCTAATTCAGTTTCACTTATATCATTTCTTAACCCAGGTGTTACCTATGGTCTCTAGATTTTTAGACACAATGTTAGGCTTGGCTGTGGGTATTCAAATCCTTTTTTGAAATATCTGTAAATCTTGGGGTGCCACCCGTGGCTCAGTTGGTTAAGCACCCACCTCTTGGTTTCAGCTCAGGTTATGATCTCATGGTTTCATGGTTCGAGTCCCACATTCAACTCCATGCTGATAGTGCAGAGCCTGCTTGGGATTCTGTGTCTCCTTCTCTCTCTGCCTCTTCCCCACTTGCACTGTCCCTGTCTCTCTCAAAATAAATAAACTTAAAAAAAATTTTTTACATATATCTGTAAATCTTAAGGCAAGAGGTGTATTGGTGAGATTATATTTTCATATTGCTGCTTGCTAAAATTTTCTGTATTCAGTGGCTATTCTTTTATCTGGATCATGTGTCATGCAAAGAGAAGATGTACTCCTTAATAATTCCAGAAAAGGAAAAAAAGAAAATAGAAGGAAAGGAGGGAGACAGGGAGGGAAGAAAGGAGAGAGGGAGAGAAACCATACAACAAATAATCAACCATCAACAAATGCATGAGTGTCTGCATAATAAAGTCCATTTATCATTTGGAGGCCATAGGGAGTCATGACACTGACCATGGCATAGTAGACAATTAAATAGGATATTATATTCCTGTTCCAAAAGTACTTTCACTCATTTGCCACCAAGGGTTTCCCACCTAGTCTGTCACACATCTGCAGCCACCATGGATTCTGTACATCTTGCTGACTCCAAATCATTCCCCTCCTTTTGTCTTTGTTTTTCCTTTTCTTGGTTTGCTTCGGGAATTTCCAAGGTTTTTACCATCTATTATGTTCAACGTTTTAATTATTTTTAGCTCATCACAAGTTTGTCTGGCTAACAGCTTAATGCACACCAAAGGACATTTCAATTAACCAGATCAGCCCTCCTTATAATTATTGGTCACTAATGACATAGTATTTTTTACTATAATTCTAAATAAGAATAATTCATGATGGAATATGGGAGCTTGGAGCATAGCAGTTGCAGCAGCAAGAAAAATCTATAGAAGAGTTAAGTAAAAGAAACAAAACCTAAGAAGAAATGTTTATCTTTGTAACCAGAAAATATATGCTTTTAGGATCCTCAAAAAAGAAGAGGAAAAATTAATGTTCTTTCATTGTAACTTCAAACACATTGAATTCTTAAGATTAATACCGAAGAAGTCACAATTTTTTTAGACATGTTAAATTCTTTTGAAATAAGTGGCAGAGTTGGTGTCACCGTGGGAGGACAACTCTGAATGGATGCATTCCTGAGGAACTTTCATCCTTTTGGTGATTCTTGGGAACCTCCTATTCAAATTACTGGTTACCTATAAGCAAAGAAGTTACTGTGATAAATGTTTAAAACAGCTAAAGGAATATTGCTTTTAATAAATACAAATAGAGAAATTCAGGATACGTCATTTGTTGATCCCATTTCAAGAAATCACTTTTAAACACTGGGTGCTGTATGGAAACCAATTTGACAATAAATTTCATATATTTAAAGAAATCACTTTTAGCATTATGTAGTCAGTTATTACCTGGTATTTCGAAAATTCCCTTAGTGACAGCTTTAAGGAAAATATATGTAATAGCTTTAGTTCTGCCGATATATACCAGAAAATATTAAAATCAGATTTGTCAATGTAGTATGTTTAGATTTTGGTTATAACCACTGAAATCTTGGGATCTGAATCCTTTCCATAACATCTATTTTAGACGTTCCTTGATTTATTAAAGTTAATCTACTTTGGCCATGTCATGACTCGTTTTGTGAACACTATTAAATTTTTGTTTGTTTGTTTGTTTGTTTATGTACCCTTGTACCACCCTCTTCCTATCCCCCCTCCGCCCCAACCACCCCGGCAACTACCCTTTCTTTCAATGAGTTCAAATTTTTTTTTAATTCAACGTGTGATACCTCACAGAATTTGTTTTTCTGTCTGACTTGTTTTACTGAGCACAATGCCCTTCAGATTCATCCATGTTGTTGCAAAAAAAACCAAGATACTCTTCTTTTTTAGGACTGAGTAATTTTCCATTGGATATATATACGATACTTTGTTTATCAATTCATTTGTGGATGGACACAGGCTGGTTCCATATCTTGGCTGTTGTGAATAATTTTGCAATGAACATGGGACTGCAGGTATCTCTTTGAGATTTTAATTCTCTTGGATATACACCCAGAGGTGAGATTGCTGGATTATATGATGGTTCTATTTTTAACTTCTTAAGGAACTGCCATACTGTTTTCCATAGTGGCTTCATTATCAGTGTACAAAGGTTCATCTTTTTCCACATACTCATCAGCATTTGTTATGTCTTATCTTTTTGGTAGAAAACATAAAAAGTTTACGGTGATATTTTATTGTAGTTTTGATTTGCATTTCCCTGATAATTACTGATGTTGAGCATCTTTTCACATACCAGTTGGCTTTGGGAAAATGTCTATTCCGGTCCTTTGCTCGTTTTTCCTCTAATTAGGTTATTTGATTTAATTGCTATTGAGTTAAATGAGTTCTTGTATATTTTGTATATTAATCCATTGTTTGCTGTATGCTTTGCAAACATTTTCTCCCATTCCATACATTGCCTTTGCATTTTGCTCATGTTTTCCTTTGCCGTATAGAAGAGGTTTTTTTAAAATATTGCTATTGATTGGGAGAAAAGGTTCATATTCATGATGATATTTCAGAATAATGGTACATTTAAAAGTTTACACTCAAATAGTGATTATCATAAATATCTCACAAGCATGTGTAATACTTAATAATTATGTACGATGCTTAATACTAAGCCAATATTATCAGAGTAATTAAACAATGTATTAAAGATTTTTAACTCGTTACCAACAAACTTGGAATAGAAGAACATAGACTAAACATGAGAAAAATGGATTATGAAGACAATAACTGAGTAAAAAAATATTTGGTTCTTATGCACTTCAGTAGACAAGTCAAGCACCAAGTGACTTATGCAAAAACTCCTACTTCAGTAAAATGTATTAACTAGTGGTGTATGTATGTTCCAGGGTCTCAGACAGATGAGGAGGCAACCTGTGCCAGCTTCTTAACATCATTGACAGAAAATGGATGTAGTCTTGGCATGCAGCTGGCTGCTGTCATATTTTTTTGATTTCTGTTGTTGAGTTGGGTCAGGCAGCCTGGATTTGGTCATATAAGAGAAACTTAAAAGACCTCTTATTCACCTAATTGTGTGCCTTCACTGAGACCAGGGTAGCTCACAGGTTTCTTGCTCCTCAAAATATGAATCAAGAACATCCCACAGGACAGAAAGGACCCTGTGGTTGCCTGCACTTTGTCTTTCATGACTATCTTATGCTTTACCCTCACTACAGCTTCACCTGAGTATACCCTGTAGGATTTCACAAGTCCTTTAATTTACTTGGCATAGTGCAATTGCAAATAGTAATACCATTGTGTTCATTTTACAAATCGGAAGTATAGATAATTCTCCAGTTTATGGTCAAGAACAACAAAAGAGTGCCCACTATCGCCACTGCAATTGAACATCGTTCTGATAGTTATGGTCAGCCCAATAAAAAAGAAACAGAAACAAATGCAAAGACACAAATATTACAATTCCTCCTGAAACCATGATCGTATATACCAAGAAGATTGAACAGAAGCAACCAGGGAAACTCAAATTGAAGAGAGCTTAAGAAAGTGGCCCGTGTTTGGGGTGTCTGTGATCATGTTCATGCCCTCAGTCCTGGAAGGACTAACAGGATTCAGGAAACCGGTTACACTCACGTTGCAGTTTATTACAAAGAAAGAGATTACAATCAGAAAGGGAAAATGTGCATGGGCCTGAGTCCTGGCGAAACAAGGCACAAGTGTCCTCTCCCAGTGGAGTGACACAGACATGCTTAATTCTCCCGGAGGGAATGTGGGACAGCGTGTGCACATTGTTACAAATCAAGGAAGCTCACCCAAGCCTTGGGGTCCAGGATTTTAATTGCGAGTTCGGACACATTGGCCTCCCACAACTCTGTGTTTCATTGGTATTGCTTTTGAATGAACTAATTTCTCTTACAAAAGCATCAGGTTTTTATAGGTTTGGAAACTTAGAAAACTAGCACAGTTGTTTAGAAAGTTACTCAAATATAGGAAGGAATTATTTTTTATTCATTTAACAAGGTCTTTTTCATGACATACTAACAACGTCATTCATCATTCTAGGCTCAGACTATAGTGTAAACAATACAGACAAATCCACCACTCTTGGAACATATATTATGCCTCTCCAATGGTGAATAAAAAGATCAATGTTAATGTGAATTAAAATCCATTCATGGCTTCTACATATCACCATGTTAATTTTTCTACCTGAACACCTACAACTCTACAGCAATCTCAATAAATCAAATATGTTGAGCATCTTAGGTACGTACAAAGCAATCTCCTGGGTGCTGTGAATATATGTGCAGCTTATAACTGACTTAGATAAAAAATTAATACATGAAAAAATAAAATACATTATTTCCACTATCACAAGATAAGATGTGAAGATAAATACATCATTTATTGAAATCCATTTTTTATTCTGTGCTTGACACCCAATTACCAATAGTGTTGATACTTTAAACAATGCTGTATGTTATGTTTGGTGATCTTTACTTTATACATATGGAGTTGAGACTAGGAGAACTGAAGTATTCTGAGAGGCATAACAATAATTCGTATCAGAGTTTGGAATACCTGTTGTACAAAACCCTTTATATCAGTGCTTTTCAAAATAATTGCAGTGAAGGAGCACAGATCCACTGAGGGCCAAAACTTTTGTGAACTATAATAAAACTAAACTACTAGAAATACAAAAATTTTTTAATTCTGTAAAAATTATTAGATCCTACTTAAAACACGTTAAGTGTTGTATTAAAGGAAGAAAGTTTTACCTCTCTCCTTGGGCCTGACTACACCCGTACAGTTAAGGCACTGTCACCTATGTCATGGCATCCAACCATCATTAGGGGCACTTGGCTGGCCCGGTTTGTGGAACATGTGACTCTTGATCCTGGGGTCATAGGTTCATGCTCGACATTGGTCATAGATATTACTTAAAAATTTTAAATTAAATAAAAAGTTTATCTTTCAAATTATTAAACAAATTTCCAAGACTTATTTCAATTGCTGCACTTTTCTAACCAAAAATTGCCAGCAAGTGGTTTGCAATGCTGCCCGGGTCTTCCAGTCTAAGTAGGTGGACCACTTTCCACTCCGACATGTTCTGGACAACCAAGAATGCTGACTTCACACCTCAGTGGAATTTCTGATAGATATTTTGTATACAGGAAAAACCTCTTATGTATTATGAAATAAGATTTGAAGGCACAGATGTTCATGGTTGGGTAGCAGTGGTAAATAAACATGTTCAATTAAAATAAAAGCTACATTAGGTGGTGCCTGGGTGGCGCAGTCAGTTAAGCGTCCGACTTCAGCTCAGGTCATATTCTCACGGTTTGTGGGTTCGAGCCCCGCATCGGGCTCTGTGCTGACAGCCCTAGGCTCCAATATTGTGAAAATACTTCTGTTTAAGAATCTGAGTTTGATTTTGTAGCAAATCAGGAACGATTGTATGTATTTAGCTCTCAAGAGGTTTCCTTTTAAGGTGAATACATGATGCCATACTGGTTTACGTTTGAGATATATATATATATATATATATATATATATATATGAAGAACATTGCATAGGTCAACAAGAATTTATTCATATGGTATTGTATTTATTGGTACCTTACTAGAAAGGAAATGTAGAACTTTTTTTTAGAAAGCAAATATGGTAGTTATGTACTTAGAACTTAGCTAATAATGTTAATTGGTTTATTTATAACCAATTCCAAAAATAGCATATTATGTAAAGAGAAGCATGAATGTTGAGATAATTAAGCATGAAATTTGGAAATACAGTGATTTAATTATTGATTACTTCATTATTGATATATAGATAAAGTTTTTATATGTTCATTTTGTGTTGATAAATAAACCAGTTCCATGATTCACAATCTAAAGTTGATCAGCCATTGTCCAGCTGAAGAAATAACTGTATATATAACCATTTTCCTGCATTGCTTTAAAATATCAGAGATGAGAATGTATGTTGTTCATTTCTAGTCTCTAATACAATTTTTTTTTAATGTCTATTTTTGATAGACAGACAGAGAGAGACAGAGCAAAGGAGGAAGGGCAGAGAGAGGGAGACACAGAATCCGAAGCAGGCTCCAGGCTCTGAGCTGTCAGTACAGAGCCTGAGGCGGGGCTGGAACGCACCAACTGCGAGATCATGACCTGAGCTGAAGTTGGACACCCAATAGACTGAGCCACTCAAGTGCACCTCTACTACAATTTTTTAAATCATATTGTTTGTACTTATATAAGAATTTTGGAGAAATGAACCCTCTACCCAGAGAAAAATAAGCAGTATTTATCCGTGTGAGATTCTGTACAGATCATAAAAGATATGGAGACCCTTGAAGCTAATCTTCAACTCCACAGAGATCCAAAGTATAAGAACTTTACTTGAAGTCTTGTCTGCCTGCATACATCCTCCCCTTAGAAGGTTCCTTACTGAGAGCCTTTAGTTAATATTACTCCCAAAATTCTCTAATGCGTCTTACCATTTAAGCTAAGTATATATGCGTGGTTTTTTCCTGTTTCTGTATTCCCATTGTCAGGAGTCACTAAAAAAGACATCTCTTTTAATTTGCTTACCATCACTCTTTACAGTAAATCAAACTAAATGAAGAGTTAGTATTAAGAACACAAAAGGAATAATTGCTCAAAACTCATATTTTCGCTGGTGAAATCTCTTTGTTTATTAATTCGTCAAATAAGATCCCCTTTCCTTTTTGCTAATCATCGAATAAGATTTATTGAAAAACACAAGAGTTTATTCACTTCTTTAAAATATATTTACTGGGTGCTTTCTATCTACCAGTGACTGATCTGGTCATAAAATAGACAAAATATCATGTTCTCATGAAGCTTATATTAATTGTGCCTTATTCAACCACAGACTTAAGGAAAAGGTGTTTTTATGTAGGATATTAGAAAGTGATAAATTATTTATGAAAAGCGGGAGCAAGAAAGTGAGATAAGACTTCCTACGGATGGGAGCAGTTGTAATTTCAAGCCATTATCTGACGCAGAGCGCATTGAGAGAGTGATAGGAAAAGGGCCTGGCAAGTATGAATGTCCTGTGGTGAGGGTTAGAAATTGAAGAACATTCAGTGTGACCAACAGGGAGGAATGAAGGAGAGCGTAGTAGGAGATAAACTCAGAGAGGAAAAGAGGGTGAGGAGGATGGGGACTACAAAAAAGACTTTCTAGTGCTCGCTTCGGCAGCACATATACTAAAAAAGACTTTCTTTCACTTTTACTTTTGGGTAAAAACAGAAGCAACTGCATGATTTTCAGTAGAAGAACAGAGAATTTACCTTTTGAAAGGTACATCCTATAGTGTCTAAGGTAAGAAGTATGGCGACCAATATGGAGGCCGTTACACCAATGAAAATGAAAGATGATAATGATTGAATGCAAGGTGACATTAGTGAAAAATAGACAGATATTGCATATATCTTGAAGGCAGAACTAACATATATCCTGATTTCCTTGGTGTGGAATATGAGAGAAAAAGAATGGATAAAGTATGACTTCAAGATTTTACCTAAGCATCTTGAAGGTTAAAGTTCCCATCAAACTGGACTGGATAAAGTTGTGGATTGAGTAGAATTTAGGGAAAGTCAGGAGTTGAATTTTGGAGTTCAGGAATAAAGTCTGTATAGAGACATAAACTTAAGTATCACCAGGATGTAAAGAAAACGTAAAGCCATAGACTAAATGATATCACAAATACTGTAAGTATAGGTGGAGGGGTAAGTTCATAAGCACGTAGTTATTTTCTTCCCACATTGGAGTCATATGAATGACTCTTCCTTTGTGTTTTTTGATTTGTTGCTACTTATGAGTGAAATATCTTATTTTTATCTGTGTCATTCTGAAAACTATATTAACTCTAAAAAGTGAACATGTATTCCCCATTACAGTTGTATATACATTCAGATAGCCATTGTCAAAAGATAAAAATTAATAAACAAACAAAAAGCAGAATCAGACCTATAAATGCAGAAAACAAACTAATGGTTGCCAGAGGGGAGGGGGGTGGGTGGGCAAAATGGGTCAAGGGGAGTGGGAGATTCATGCTTCCAGTTATAGAATGAGTAAGTCATGAGAATAAAAGGCACAGCATGAGTAGTATACTCAATGATATTGTAATAGCAATATATTGGGACAGATGGTAACCACACTTGTGGTGAGCATAGCATAATGTATAAACATGTCAAATCACTTTATTGTACTCCTAAAACTAATGTGTCATTGTGTGTCAATGATACTCAAAAACAAAAAACCAAAAACAAAACCAAAAAACTATACACTCTTAAGTGAAACAATGCGTTTTAAAATATATTTTAGTCCAAAATTTTCACTGTTTCTTTAAAAATTGAAATTATTTGATTCTATCTCATGTCTTATGAATACAGCAATGCTTTGATCTAAAAATAAAATGCTAATCTATAAGAGTTTCATTTTCTTGAAGAGCTAAGTTTTTTTTAAGTAAATGAGATTTTATACTTCAGTCACACAGCTGTGATACTATATATCTTTCTCTAGCTCAGTGTTGCATTATCTAATCTTGATTCCAGGATTAGCCAGGTTTTCAAAATGATAGGAATATGCAAAAACAAAGAATATTTATTAGAGTGGCAAAAATCATGAGAGTAGAGGTTTCTTTTTGCCATATGTGCTACCCTGTCATGGACAAGATTCCCTGGTACATAGTAGCCACTCAAAAATATTTGTTGAAAGAACGAAAATTAAAATTACCATCTATCTCAGCTGCATCTCACTCTCTGCTAAAACCACAATTTGAAAATCTGTCATTACATTCATCAAAATGGTAGCAGAAACCACATTTCATTTCAGCATGTTAACTGATGATCTATAATTCTCTTTTAACATTAGTAAGAAATCTTAGCCAATGCCTTGTCAAAATATCCTGCGTGTTAGTCACAACGAGAATAGTAATGAGACTGACAGGAAAATGCCAACAGTCACCTTAGGGATGGATATTCTTAAAAGTTTATTTATTTTTGAGAGTGCAAGTGGGGAAGGGGCAGAGAGAAAGGGAGAGAGAGAGAGAGAGATCACGACATGAGCCGAAACGAAGAGTAAGACACTTAAACTACTGAGCCTCCCAGGAGCCCCTGAATATTCTTTTAATTGTGAACAAAACACATAGAAAGAAATCTCAGAAGTCAAAGCAAGAAGCTCTCAGATGCAAGTATAGGATTTCTGGATCCTCCAATCCAGCACTAACTTTCACCATTTTTTCTAGACAAAATTAGCATAAAAAATCTGGAGTTTAACTAAACTTTATACTTAACATATAGGAGAAATAACATATCAATAAAAGGATAATGGTCATTATGAAACACTGAGAAAACATAGCTCATGAAGAGAATGATAAAAACATTCATCTAGCACCATCCCATAAAGAGGTACTTGAATTATTTGCTGGATTCCATCTACTTGTACACATGGTCTTTGCTGAGTGTAGATAGTTGTAATAAGCACTTGAAATCCTCCAACTGATTTCTTTTGGCTTAACTACCATTTTTTAAATTTTTTACTCACAAAGAAAATGTCTATTCTAATTTTGCTTCCCTTGTACTTTCCTAGAGTTAGAAAGATAACATTCAATGCAAATTATATTCAAATACACTTGACATTTAAATTTACCGTTGACAGTAAGGTGTCATATTTTGTCCTTGAAGTTTTGGAATAGTTACTTAGTTTCCTAGAGACCAAACAGCACAGATTGTTCTGAAAAGCCTGAGTTTCTAGAGAAGTCATTCTATTCTAGAAATTTACTAGGAAGTTACCATGGATGGTCCATTTTCAGGTACTTTTCTCACCCTACTCTAAAATCTAAAATCCAGGGGCGCCTGGGTGGCGCAGTCGGTTAAGCGTCCGACTTCAGTCAGGTCACAATCTCGCGGTCTGTGAGTTCGAGCCCTGCGTCAGGCTCTGGGCTGATGGCTCAGAGCCTGGAGCCTGCTTCCGATTCTGTGTCTCCTTCTCTCTCTGCCCCTCCCCCGTTCATGCTCTGTCTCTCTCTGTCTCAAAAATAAATGTTAAAAAAAAAAAAAATTTTTAATCTAAAATCCATCGAAACTATGGGGAAATTACAGGCTAAAACCACCAAGCCTTTAGTTATGGAAAACTGAATATGCATCATTATCTAATTATTTTCAACATCAAGTTATTCTAGGAGCTACTGATATTAAACTGATTCCACTGAGTAACAAATGAGTTCCTATACTAGAATCACCTGTGATCTCAAGTGAGCTGGGTGATTTTGATAATAATACATGGAGCAAAAGTCATAGAGAGGGGAGAACAAGGACACCAAGAAGAGAGAGCACATGCGATAAATTATAAACCATGTGTGTTATGAGTATAACAAGAAATTTAATTTTCTACTATTAGCAACGGAGACTGAAGAAAAATTTTATAACACGGGTGGGGAAAATAGAAGATGAAGGATGGAAAGGAGGCAATTATCAGTCACGGTGATAATAAAGCAATAAGAAACATAAATCGCTTTTCAACATTTATTAAAACAATTTAATCTGAAAAATCAGTAAGGAGATGCAAAGAAAAAGTAGAAAACAATAATGGAGAAAAACTCAAAAATACATGAAAAAAACCTGTTGGGATGAGCACTGGATGTTGTATGGAAACCAATTTGACAATAAATTTCGTATTAAAAAATACATGAAGAAAATAGATAACAAAGACACAAATTACTCATAAAATAAGAGATGATTCTTTGAAAAGAAGTTAAGAATTATAGAAAATTTTATTAAAATAAAAGATAGTATAGACAAAAATAGACCATAGATCAATAGAACAGAATAGAAAACCCAAAAATAAACCCACAACTATTTGGTCAACTAATCTTCAACAATGCAGGAAAGAATATCCAATAGGAAAAAGACAGTCTATTCAACACATGGTGTTGGGAAAACTGGACAGCACCATGCAAAAGAATGAAACTGGACCACTTTCTTTACACCACACACAAAAATAAATTCAAAATGGATTAAAGACCTAGTGTGAGACCTAAAACCATAAAAATCCTAGAAGAGTGGACAGGCAGTAATTTCTCTGACATCAGCCATAGCAACTTCTTTCCAGATATGTCTCCTGAGGCAAGGGAAATAAAAGCAAAAATCAACTATTGGGACTACCTTAAAATAAAAAGTTTTTGCACAGGAAAGTGAACAAAAAGCAAAACTAAAAGGCAACCTATGGAATGGAAGAAGATATTTTCAAATGACATAGCTGATAAAGAGTTAGTGCCCAAAATATATGAAGAATTTATACAAATCAACACCCAAAAAACACAAATAATCCAATTTAAAAATGGGCAGAAGAAATGAAGAGACATTTCTCTAAAGAAAACATCCAAATGGCCAACAGACACATAAAAAGATGTTAAACATTATTCTTCATCAAGGAAATGCAAATCAAAACTACAATGAGATATCACCTCACACCTGTCAGAATGGCTAAAATCAACAACACAAGAAACAAGTGTTGGCAAGGATGTAAAGAAAAGGGAACTCTCATACACTGTTGGTGGGAATGCAAACTGGTACAGCCACTGTGGAAACCAGTATGGAGTTTCCTCAAAAAGTTAAAAATAGAAGTACCTTATGATCCAGCAATCACTCTCCTGGGTATTTACTCAAAAATTACAAAAACACTAATTCAAAGTGATATATGCACCCCTATGTTTATAGCAGCATTATTTACAATAGCCAAATTATGGAAGCAGCCCATGTGTCTATTGATAAATGAATTGGATAAAGAAGATGTGGAATATATATAATGGAATATCATCCAGCCATAAAAAAAAAATGAAATCTTGCCATTTGCCATGACATGGATGAATATAATATCATGCTAAGTGAAATAAGTCAGCTAGAGAAGGGAAAATGACATATGATTTCACTCATATGTGGAATTAACAAATGAAACAAATGAGCAGAGAAAATAAAAAGAGAGAGAGACAGAGGGAGACTAACCTGGAAACACATGCTTATATTAAGAACAAACTGATGGTGACCAGAGGGGAGGTGAGTAGGGGGATGACTATTAACTATACTAGAACTAAAATAAGATTAAAAATAAAATAAAAGATAGCACAAAGGAACTGTTAAGAGGACATACCTATAGATTAAGTAAAAAACGGTAAGACAATATTATGGCCAATATTTGGATTTAATTTAAAATTTAGCCAAATGGAAGATCCCAAGGTAAGTATAAATACCAAAATCAACTATAGAATGTATAGAAAAGCAATGACCATTAAATAATATACAAATACTTTTCAAAAATTTGAGACTGTTAATTATAGTCTCCTCCATGCTTATAATACCTCAAACTACAGGTGTTTTTTTTGCAAATGAGTTTTGGCACATTTTAAAGAAAATATAAATCTTAACTTATATAAAGTTCTTAAGAAAGGAAAAATGAAGGCATTTTACCAACTCATCTTAAGATCAGTACAAATTTTGGGGTGCCTGGGTGGCTCAGTCGATTGAGCATCCGACTTGGGCTCAGATCATGATTCACAGTTCGTGAGTTTGAGCCCAGCGTCGGGCTCTGTGCTGACAGCTCAGAGCCTAGAGCCTGCTTCTGATTCTGTGTCTCCCTCCCTCACTATCCCTCCCCCACTCTCCCACTCTCTTTCAAAAATAAATAAACATTAAAAAAATTCTAAGAAAAAAATCAGTATAAATTTTAATATGCAAAAATGCAAATATAATAAAATCAATGAATTATATAGCAATTTCAAGGATGAACAAATGGGGGATAAATTAAAGTAGTAACAAATGCTTCCAACTGTCTGTAGTAATTATATACCAAAGCCAAATTTGCATTTATCCAAAGAATGCAAGAAAAGTTTAAAATTAGAAAAAAGAACTTATCAATGTAATTCATTTAATTAACATATTAAGGGAGAAAAAAAAAAACATGATCCACTCAATAGACAAAGGCAATCAAATTAATAATAGTTTACTCATGACAAAAACCCTTGTAAAATGGAAAACTGATGGAAATTGCTTTCACCTGATAAAAGGCTTCTACCAAAATCTTGTACAAATAAAGTTTACATTTTAGAAAATAAATGGCATCATGCCATTCAAATGAGAATTAAGAAAGGATGCACATTACTGATATTCTTAACATAAGAACAGAGGTTCTAAGTAGAGATATTAGACAAGAAATAAAAATGAGAAGTGCAAGGATGGAAAGGAAAGACAAAAACTGTTAGTACTTGGCTAGATTAAAAAAAATGCAAGAGTAGCTTTAGAAAATAAGACTAGTAAAAATTTATACTGAGATTCCTAGTCAAAATCCAGTAGAAGTTCTTTGTAACCATTAATAATTAAAAATTGAAACACCACCCACAGAAAAGAAAAATTAACCTACAGAGGCTCCTGGGTGGCTCAGTGGATTCAGCGTCTGACACTTGATTTCCACTCAGGTTGTGATCCCAAGATCATGGGATCTAGCCCTGCATCAGGCTCACTCTTAGTGTGGATAGCACAAAGCCTTTTTGTTTCCGTTTAGTTTACTTGAGATTCTCTCTCTCCCTCTCTCTCTCTCTCTGTCCTCCTCTGCTTGTGCTCTCTCAGTCTCAAAATAAATAAACATTAAAAAAAAAGAAAGAAACGTAGAAAGTGCTTTTTTTTTATTAATCTAGTAACATATCACCAAGGCCTTTATAGAAGATTAAATAACCTTATTTGATGACATTAATGAAATCTCAATAAATAAGGAGTCATATCATGTTCATAGATGTAAAACTTCATTATCTTAAAGATAGCAATTAACACCAAATGAATGTGTAAATACAGTAAAGCAAAACAAACTGATCTTAAAATTATTTGGAATTTACAAAGCTCAGTCAATAAATAGGATTTTTAAAATGAGAGGTGTTTCTCCACCCATTTATCAAAATATATTGGGAGGTTTCGCAAATATTTATTTCCAATTAATTTTAATTTC
The DNA here is from genome assembly GCF_018350175.1 of Felis catus. NCBI lineage: Eukaryota > Metazoa > Chordata > Mammalia > Carnivora > Felidae > Felis > Felis catus. The sequence continues at coordinate 53,198,373 of NC_058371.1, read as the reverse complement.
ACTGAAGGAAATAATATGAGAGCTGATGTTGTTAAATTCTATGATGAACCAATTACAGATTTAGAAGTAATTTGGAGTGGAATGTAAAAGCAATTAAATTGATCTTCATAGATTAAGGTAAAATATTCCATTTTTTTATCCAAATGGCCATACCAACAAAAATATTAGCCTCCAGTATTGGGTCCATGAGCTGTGGATACACAGATAGAAATGCAGAATAATCACTATAGGTTAATTAGAAACCATCGAAACATCCTCTTGGGACGCAGGTTTTTCCTCACTATTGTGTAAGAAATGACATCACTGTCCTGAACCAACCTTGATTTAATAAGCAAGAAAAACAAATTAATAGGGTAAGACTTTTCTTGCTCCTTTTCCCTTCATTAGCTCCATAGCATCCCAACACTTCAATGTTGTTCACCCATATAATCTAAAATCACCACATACCTCAACACTTCTTTCAAATTACCTGCCTTTTTACTGCACTATTTCACTTAAGGTGAAGACCCTGAAGCTCTCAAGTAGCAAATATAATGTTTTGCTGCATCCTTTGAATACACATTGGTCATGTACGTAGTTTAAGTAACCTAGGAAGAAATGATCTCAATGAAATTGTTTCTGAAACAATAAACTAATTCAATCATTTGCTAGCGTTGTAAGTTTCACTGCTTTTGTGTAGCAGACTTTATCATTTCTGAAATGAATTGCTTTTCATTCTAATCAATGTTTAAATACGACTTTTTAACATGAGAAAGATATTCATGCTTTTAACCACTGGATCACCTTTTACTACATGTTTGTTGCGGATGAGTGACAGCAATCAAAGCCCAATAAAAATAGTAAAAAAAAAACCGAAAACACTATTTTTTAGATAACTACCATGACCCATTTACTTTTTTCCTGAAATAATGTGGTTTAAAACTTATTTTCTATTCCTTACTAAAGTTAAAGGGTTTTGTTTTGTTTTGTTTTGTTTTGTTTTGTTTTGTTTTGTTTTGTTTCTGTTTCATTAAAGACGGAATGTTTTCCAAACTATTCTGTCACAGATTCATTAATCTGGTAAGTAATGAAAACTTTGTTTCTCACATTGTTGTTTTTGAATCTGTCAAGAAAACCAAGTGAAGATTAATTTAAGAATTTCTTATACAGGGGCACTTAGGTGGCTCAGTTGGTTAAGTGTCCAACTCTCAGTTTGCACTCAGGTCATGATCTCATGGTTCATGAGTTCAAGCCCGAGTCGGGGCTCTGTTAGCCCAGAACTTGCTTGGATTCTCTCTCCCTCTCTCTTCACCTTCCCTGCTTGCTCACTGTCTCTCAAAATAAATAAATAAACATTTAAAAAAAAAGAATTTCTTATACCGGTGGCAGGAAAATTTTTTAATGTTCTTTTTTTTATTACAAGTCACAGAGAAGGAAACATATATCTATCATCTAATGGCCACCAGTGTGGAAGAACCCCATTTTTAAATAAAATTTCTCCTCAACTATGAACAATTCCTCCACAGTTGATCAACAGTTTGTGGTATGATCCATTTCATTATTCTAGCTTCCAGTAAGCCAATTAATTTGAAGTAATTATCTTTTAAGATATATCTTTTATCTTTTAAGATATTTAAAGTTCAGGTTTTTTTTTTATTTTGTCTTAGTATTTAAGCTTTACACATTTAGTGAGCTTTTTTTCTATTGTATTCAATTAAATCATTAATTTACAATTTATAAATGGGTTCTAGGGGAAATACAAAAACATCTAGCCTTTTGAAAATTCCAATCCTATTCAAGCAGACACAGCACACTAATTTTGAAGGAAATAATGAGATATTTTATTCTTGCTCCACATTAATTGACATGACAGGTCACATTGTTACCAAACCCTGAAATCATATTCATATGTCCAATATGCAGTAAGCCAATCTCTGAGTCACTGGGTTTGAAGCTGAGAAAGTTTTATTGTCAGAAGCCTGGGGAGCATTCCCAACTCTGCCTTCCCCTTCTGAGCTTAGAAACAGTTTATATATGATTAGCACAGTCCATGGGGGTTAGAGAAGAAACTAGATAAGACTCAAAGTCTCTGGAGGGCATCTAGAACCTTCTCAAGGTGATCTTGAAATATCTCGAGGTTATGCACGGTCTTGGGCATTCTGGCGCCATCCATCGTCCTGGTTCTTTATGTGCTAAACCTCACATCTGACACTGGTTCTGCAAGACAAACGTGATCAACCGGCATCCCACTCCTGGACCCTGAAATTAACTTCAGGGACAAGAACACAGGAACAAAGTAAAAAATTCTTGCCACATGGTGAAGAAACGTGCCCTCATGCAGCGCGTGAAGTTACTATGGAGGGGAAAGCCTAGTAAACATTTAAGCAAATAAGGAACATGTACCCGGGTTCCAAATCACAGGCTCCTTTATTTGGACAGTTGCAATTAATCCAGAAAATAGTTCTTTATTTCCCCTTACAGGTTGAGATTTGCCACCTCATTTTCAGAGCCCTCCCACAAACCTTAGGTTCCAGAAATTTTGAAAAAGATTTTTCAATATATCTTATGCACGACCTAGAAACACCTTGTTAAGAAGACATGGTGGTTGGGGCGCCTGGGTGGCGCAGTCGGTTAAGCGACCGACTTCAGCCAGGTCATGATCTCGCGGTCCGTGAGTTCGAGCCCCGCGTCAGGCTCTGGGCTGATGGCTCAGGGCCTGGAGCCTGTTTCCGATTCTGTGTCTCCCTCTCTCTCTGCCCCTCCCCCATTCATGCTCTGTCCCTCTCTGTCCCAAAAATAAATAAACGTTGAAAAAAAAATTAAAAAAAAAAAAGAAGACATGGTGGCTAATGACTACTTCAACTCACATACTCAAATTTCTACCAGAAACCAGCTGAGACTTGGCCCTCGCATCTGCCCTTCAAGTTTCTGTTTAAAGTAATAAGAAAGCCAGGAAGTAATGTCCCATTTGGCCACAACACTTAAGTAATTCTGAAACATACTTGGTGGATGTTTTATAATCATGAAAGCCAATTTATATATTTATTGGTTATTATCAGGAGTGACAGACTGCAAGATCTGTAATAACTATTGATTTTTTTTTCACTGAAGTAGAATTGACATACAATATTATATTAATTGGGTTACCGGGTCACTTGGTTCTTGTCTCAGATGCACCGAAAAATTGGGGACCCAAGACCAGAGTGCAGAGGAGAGTTTATTGACTAGATAAGTATAGTACACTTTCCGAAGCAGATCTCCAAAGGAAAAGCGAGCTGAGCCTGCCCTCCCTGCCCCCGTGCACATTGCCTACCCACCCCAGCTAATACGCCAGATATCCAGCACCACAAGCCTGGCAGTGTGCAAGTAGCCCAGACAGGCCACGCCACCCCACAGTGAATCCCGCCCCTAGGAGAGGGGAAGAGAAGGCACACACCAGTCTGACTGTGGCCCCAGCGGTGGGCTGGGGGCAGACATCAGGTCTGACTGCGCCCGCCCACCAACGCAGGTTATTCAAGACAGCACAGGGGAAGTGCCCTGCAGTCCCGCACCACTCCAGGGACTATCCAAAATGACCAAATGGAAGAATTCCCCTCAGAAAAACGTCCAGGAAATGACAACAGCTAACGAACTGATCAAAAATGATTTAAACAATATGACAGGAAGAGAATTTAGAATAATAGTCATAAAATTAATCGCTGGGCTTGAAAACAGTATAAAGGACAGCAGAGAATCTATTGCTCCAGATCAAGGGACTAAGGAACAGCCAGGAGGAGCTAAAAATGCTATCAATGAGCTGCAAAATAAGATGGAAACCACCACGGCTCAGATTCAAGAGGCAGAGGAGAGAATACGTGAACTAGAAGATAAAATTATGGAAAAAGAAGAAGCTGAGAAAAAGAGAGATAAAAAAATTCAGGAGTATGAGGGGTAAATTAGAAAACTAAGTCATGCACTAAAGAGAAATAATATATGCATAATTGGAATTCCAGAGGAGGAAGAGAGAGGGAAAGGTGCTGAAGGGGTACTTGAAGAAATAATAGCTGAGAACTTCCCTGATCTGGGGAAGGAAAAAGGAATTGAAATCCAAGAGGCACAGAGAACTCCCTTTAGACGTAACTTGAATTGATCTTCTGCACCACATATCATAGTGAAACTGACAAAATACAAGGATAAAGAGAAAATTCTGAAAGCAGCTAGAGATAAACGTGCTCTAACATATAAAGGGAGACCTATAAGACTCGTGACCAATCTCTCTACTGAAACTTGGCAGGCCAGAAAGGAATGGCAGGAGATTTTCAATGTGATGAACAGAAAAAATATGCAGCTGAGAATCCTTTATCCAGCAAGTCTGTCATTTAGAACAGAAGGAGAGATAAAGGTCTTCCCAAACAAAAACTGAAGGAATTTGTCACCACTAAACCAGCCCTACAAGAGATCCTAAGGGGGATCCTGTGAGACAAAGTACCAGAGACATCGCTACAAGCATGAAACCTAGAGACATCACAATGACTCTAAACCCATTTCTTTCTATAGTAACACTGAAAGTAAATGGACTAAATGCACCAACCAAAAGACATAGGGTATCAGAATGGATAAAAAACACAACCCATCTATTTGCTGTCTACAAGAGACCCATTTTAGACCTGAGGACACCTTCAGATTGAGAGTGAGGGGATGGAGAACTATTTATCATGCCACTGGAAGTCAAAAGAAAGCTGGAGTAGCCATACTTATATCAGACAAACTAGACTTTAAATTAAAGCCTGTAACAAGAGATGAAGAAGGGTATTATATAATAATCATAGGGTTTAACCATCAGGAAGAGCTAACAATTATAAATGTCTATGCACCGAATACAGACACCCCCAAATATATAAAACAATTACTCACAAACATAAGCAACCTTATTGATAAGAATGTGGTAATTGCAGGGGACTTTAACACTCCACTTACAGAAATGGATAGATCATCTAGACACACGGTCAATAAAGAAACAAGGGCCCTGAATGAGACATTGGATCAGATGGACTTGACAGATATATTTAGAACTCTGCATCCCAAAGCAACAGAATATACTTTCTTCTCGAGTGCACATGGAACATTCTCCAAGATAGATCACATACTGAGTCACAAAACAGCCCTTCATAAGTAGACAAGAATTGAGATCATACCATACATACTTTCAGACCACAGTGCTATGAAGCTTGAAATCAACCACAGGAAAAAGTCTGGAAAACCTCCAAAAGCATGGAGGTTAAAGAACACCCTACTAAAGAATGAGTGAGTCAACCAGGCAATTAGAGAAGAAATTAAAAAATATATGGAAACAAACAAAATGAAAATACAACAATCCAGATGCTTTGGGATGCAGCGAAGGCAGTCCTGAGAGGAAAATACATTGCAATCCAGGCCTATCTCAAGAAACAAGAAAAATCCCAAATACAAAATCTAGCAGCACACCTAAAGGAAATAGAAGCAGAACAACAAAGACAGCCTAAACCCAGCAGATGAAGAGAAATAATAAAGATCAGAGCAGAAATAAACAATATAGAATCTAAAAAAACTGTAGAGCAGATCAACGAAACCAAGAGTTGGTTTTTTGAAAAACAAAACAAAACAAAACAAAATTGATAAGCCTGTAGCCAGGCTTCTCAAAAAGAAAAGGGAGATGACCCAAATAGGTAAAATCATGAATGAAAATGGAATTATTGCAACCGAACCTTCAGAAATACAGGCAATTATCAGGGAATACTATGAAAAATTATATGCCAACAAACTGGACAACCTGGAAGAAATGGAAAAATTCCTAAACACCCACACTCTTCCAAAACTCAATCAGGAGGAAATAGAAAGCTTGAACAGACCCATAACCAGTGAAGAAATTGAATCGGTTATCAGAAATCTCCCAACAAATAAGAGTCCAGGACCAGATGGCTTCCCAGGGGAGTTCTACCAGATGTTTAAAGCAGAGAAAATACCTATCTTTCTCAAGCTATTCCAAAAAATAGAGAGGGAAGGAAAACTTCCAGACTAATTCTATGAAGCCAGTATTACTTTGATTCCTAAACCAGACAGAGACCCAGTAAAAAAGGAGAAGTACAGGCCAATATCCCTGATGAATATGGATGCAAAAATTCTCAATAAGATACTAACAAATCGAATTCAACAGCATATAAAAAGAATTATTCACCGTGATCAAGTGGGATTCATTCTTGGGATGCAGGGCTGGTTAAACATTCACAAATCAATCAACGTGATACATCACATTAATAAAAGAAAAGATAAGAACAATATCCTGTCAATCGATGCAGAAAAAACATTTGACAAAATTCAGCATCATTTCTTAATAAAAATCCTCGAGAAAGTTGGGATAGAAGTAACATACTTAAAGATCATAAAAGCCATTTATGAAAAGCCCACAGCTAACATCATCCTCAATGAGAAAAAACTGAGAGCTTTTTCCCTGAGATCAGGAACACGACAGGGATGTCCACTCTCACTGCTGTTGTTTAACACATGTTGGAAGTTCTAGCATCACCAATCAGACAACAAAAGGAAATGAAAGGCATCAAAATTGGCAAAGATGAAGTTAAGCTTTCACTTTTTGCAGATGACATGATATTATACATGGAAAATCCGATAGACTCCACCAAAAGTCTGCTAGAACTGATACATGAATTTAGTAAAGTCGCAGGATACAAAATCAATGTACAGAAATCAGTTGCATTCTTATACATTAATAATGAAGCAACAGAAAGACAAATAAAGAAACTGATCCCATTCACAATTGCACCAAGAAGCATAAAATACCTAGGGATAAATCTAACCAAAGATGTAAAAGATCTGTATGCTGAAAACTATAGAAAGCTTATGAAGGAAATTGAAGAAGATATAAAGAAATGGAAAAATATTCCATGCTCATGGATTGGAAGAATAAATATTGTTAAAATGTCAATACCACCCAAAGCTATCTACACATTCAATGCAATCCCAATCAAAATTGCACCAGCATTCTTCTCGAAACTAGAGCAAGCAACCCTAAAATTCATACGGAACCAGAAAAGGCCCCAAATAGCCAAAGTAATTTTGAAGAAGAAGACCAAAGCAGGAGGCATCACAATCCCAGACTTTAGCCTCTACTACAAAGCTGTCATCATCAAGACAGCATGGTATTGGCACAAAAACAGACACATAGACCAATGGAATAGAATAGAAACCCCAGAACTAGATGCACAAACGTATGGCCAACTCATCTTTGACAAAACAGGAAAGAACATCCAATGGAAAAAAGACAGCCTCTTTAACAAATGGTGCTGGGAGAACTGGACAGCAACATGCAGAAGGTTGAAACTAGACCACTTTCTCACACCATTCACAAAAATAAACTCAAAATGGATAAAGGACCTGAATGTGAGATAGGAAACCATCAAAACCCTAGAGGAGAAAGCAGGAAAAGACCTCTCTGACCTCAGCCGTAGCAATTTCTTACTTGACACATCCCCAAAGGCAAGGGAATTAAAAGCAAAAGTGAATTACTGGGACCTTATGAAGATAAAAAGCTTCTGCACAGCAAAGGAAACAACCAACAAAACAAAAGGCAACCAACGGAATGGGAAAAGATACTTGCAAATGACATATCGGACAAAGTGCTAGTATCCAAAATCTATAAAGAGCTCACCAAACTCCACAGCCGAAAAACAAATAACCCAGTGAAGAAATGGGCAGAAAACATGAATAGACACTTCTCCAAAGAAGACATCCGGATGACTAAAAAGCAAATGAAAAGATGCTCAACGTCACTCCTCATCAGGGAAATACAAATCAAAACCACACTGAGATATCACCTCACGCCAGTTAGAGTGGCCAAAATGAACAAATCAGGAGACTATAGATGCTGGAGAGGATGTGGAGAAATGGGAACCCTCTTGCACTGTTGGTGGGAATGCAAATTGGTGCAGCCACTCTGGAAAACAGTGTGGAGGTTCCTCAGAAAATTAAAAATAGATCTACCCTATGACCCAGCAATAGCACTGCTAGGAATTTACTCAAGGGATACAGGAGTACTGATGAGTAGGGGCACTTGTACCCCAATATTTATAGCAGCACTCTTAACAATAGCCAAATTGTGGAAAAAGCCTAAATGTCCATCAACTGATGAATGGATAAAGAAATTGTGGTTTATATACACAATGGAGTACTACGTGGCAATGAGAAAGAATGAAATATGGCCTTTTGTAGCAACGTGGATGGAACTGGAGAGTGTGATGCTAAGTGAAATAAGCCATACAGAGAAAGACAGATACCATATGTTTTCACTCTTATGTGGATCCTGAGAAACTTAACAGAAACCCATGGGGGTGGGGAAGGAAAATAGGAAAAAAAGGATGTTAGAGTGGGAGAGAGCCAAAGCATAAGAGACTCTTAAAAACTGAGAACAAACCGAGGGTTGATGGGGGTTGGGAGGGAGGGGAGGGTGGGTGATGGGTATTGAGGAGGGCACCATTTGGGATGAGCACTGGGTGTTGTATGGAAACCAATTTGACAATAAACTTCATATATTGAAAAAATAAAAATAAATAAATAAATAAAAATAAAATGTCTATCTACGTCCCTTTAAGCCGGCTTTCTGCATATGTAAACTTGGCTTTAATTGACATTTTTGATTGACAGCTGGTGGTTGTATACCATGTCAGCCTCTGTGAATGCGCCTGCCCTAAGCCGTACATTACATCCTTATGTCTTATGTGTTTTATAACTGGAAGATTGCACCTCTTCATCCCCTGCACCTATCTCACCCATCAGCCACCCTTTGTCCCTCTGGCAACAGTTTGGTCTATGTATTTTTCAAATAATCTCATATTTACTGTCTAATTGGATACTTCCAATAACAAGTAAGTCTGTTATGGTAAGTCTGAATGACAGGCTTAAATTAAAAAAAAAACCAAAAACAAAAACTTCAAAGACATTTGCTCTAAGTAAAAACATCTATAGGTAGATGTAGGACTAGAAATGAGATAAAAATAAGAAGTTTAGTTTAGTTTAGTTTAGTTTAGTTTAGTTTAGTTTAGTTTAGTTTTATAAATATTGCTGCTTAAACTTTTACTCCACCACAAGCCATATACCCCTTGGGCCTAAAGTATATATGTATGATGCAATTAATATAACTCTTGCCAGATTACTTTTTAATTTTTAATTACCAATATGATTAGTTATATTGACATGATTTAAGACTAAAATAAAGTTAGTGTAAGTAATTATTATGTTGCCTATTTTTAATGCTAGTGTCTAGCTATTGTAAAATATATTTCAACTACCATCTAATTTTACAATTCTATTCCACACTTGATTATCTGTACTGCCTATTCCTGCCATATTTCGCCAAATAAGAAATTTCTATACACATTCAGTAGATTCTATTATCTCCTTCATGACTAAAATGCTCAGGTAGTAAGTCTCCCTTTTTTTCTGGCAGATTTTCTTTAATATAAAAGTGTTTATAACAGAAGTTCATCCCTGAAGTCTATTTGGATTTTAAACTCTTGCTTCCTAAATCATGTGAATTTATTTATGAATAACAGAAAAGCTTTATTGTTTTTGAAATACTTTTTCTAAATCCATATTCTATGAAGAAATCAAACATCAAAAGATATGCTTCAACATTGAAAGTAGAGGAGAAAATAAAGGAGCTAACTTACAATAATAATTTACACTAAATACCTGTAGAGCTTTAGAAACCTACGGGTGTTCTTTGGAAAAAAAATTGTAGATCTTTCAAAATGTTTACTGCATCTTCCATAGCCCATTGTAATTTCATTTTATATATTTGTGTGTGTGTGTGTGTGTGTTTACTGGTATAGAATTTTACTTTTATTTAAATGATTATCTTTTTAAAGAAGAGAAAAAAATGATTATTCTTTTAATTACATTATAATTAGCCATCCAAATTATCTCAATTCTAAACTCCTGAAAGAAATGTAATCATAAACCGCAAAATCTATCATAAAAATTAAAGGTATAATTAATTTGTGGATTATGCAGCACGAACAATAAGAAGCCACAAGTACACCTTTTGTATTCTGAGTACAAAATATAGAAACATACAGTGCATATGTCTTCTGGAAATCTTAAAGCTCTCACACAAAGGGATTTCAATTTAATTGAAATGACATTTGCATATGTGTATCATAATTTGAATAAATGCTTTTTGAAAACTGCAGCAAGATGAAACATGTCTGCACCTTTCTATATAATCACATTATTATTTTCTCAAATTATTAGTTAAATATATAGTCAAAATTTATCATCTCATCTAAGAAGCATATTTTTGTAAATTTTTTTTTAATGTTTATTCATTTTTGAGAGAGAGACAGAGAGACAGAGACAGAGCAGGATTGGGGTAAGGGCACAAAGAGAAAGAGTGACCCCGGATCTGAAGCAGGCTCCCTGCTCTGAGCTGTCAACGCAGAGCCCGACCTGGGGCTTGAACTCACAAATCACGAGATCATCACTTGAGCTGAAGTTGGATGCCCAACCGACTGACACACCCAGGTGCCCCTAAGAAGCATATTTTTAATAATAGAAAGTATCCTTCACTATTCTTCTGTGCCTACTTTACATAAATCAGTAAACGAAAAACAACAACAACAAAAAAGAATTTGCAAAATTTTTAAATAACACTTAATTTAATTATTTATGACATAATTACTTAATTACTTAATTATTTAATTATTTCCATTTAATTATTAATTAATTTAATTATAAATTAATTATTTATTTCTTTCTGTTTAATTATTATGCCATAATACTCAATTTCTAATATTTAAGAACATAGCCTTAATATCATCTCTTAAAAAAATGATTGAGACCAGTAGTTTGGTGTTTACTGTTTAATCTGTTCACTGTGGGTCACGAAACAGAAATTTAATGGCAATATTTCCTTAGCTTTTAAGTGATTAAATCTTGAATTTATTGTATTCAAATAAAAATAATCAATTAATGTTGGCAGTTACCAAGTAGTTTGACTCAAAATAATAATAGTAGTAATAGTAATAATGTGTTTTTAAAATCATTGTTACCACTGTATAACCTTGACAAAGTTATTTTGCATTCCCGGGTTTCATTTTTATTATCTACAAATGAAGGTCACATGTTAGATAATTACTCCATCTTTTTCATTTCTATTGTTCTGTAATGTTTTGTTATGCTACTTTCAGGCCAAAGAAATGAATAATATATTTTACATGAAAATTATGTATAAAATGCATAGTAACTGCTTTTTAAGAAGCTCATATTAAAATGATTTAAATTTTTTTTCAATGGTAAAAATATTTCCCATATTTATTCTCCTGGTCAGCCGAGTTCACATGTACCAATGTCCTGTCCTTCCCTAGTTTGCAGATTGCGCTTAATCTACCTCTCAATCTCCCCCACATTAAAGATCACCTCCGTTTTTCTTCTCTTCTTCCATTTTATAATCATTTCAGTGGAAAGTCTCATGCAATGGAAAGACCTTATTCCAAGGTCTTCTAAAAGATTATATCCTCAAGACTATGTGACTTATTAACGTGTTTCCTAAAAAAAAAAAAAAAAAAAAGAAGAAGAAGAAGAAGAAAAGAAGAAGCTTCTTCTCCAGGAGAAACATTGGTCATCAATAATTAGAATAATTCTTCCTTTATGATTTTACATATGAAGTTTTAGAAGCTTAATATAAGATATGATCATTTTTATTTTTGCTTTCCACATATATCCAGCATATCTTCTATGCATATGGGGGCAAAACATAAGTAACAACTTATTTCCACTTTCCAGTGCATCCCATCTACACATCTGCAAACCTAATATCCTCTAAAGAGGTTCGTGATTCAATAAGCACAGAAATATTTATAACATTTTATACTTTGACAAAAAAATGTAATTTTGGATAATTGCTTTGCATTGTGTCAGTAATACATTCAGTAAAATGTTCAGGTTCCTGCTCCTGCTGAGGTTTGCTATGACTTACAGCCAGTCAGTAAACAAAACAAAACAAACACACAGCCGATGAAGGATTGAGGCAGTCATATATAATCAGTTCCCATCAGCTGTTAACCTCAGTTAACCCAGTCCAGGTCACCTGAATTCACCTGAGAGGGTGGTGGCTAAGAATGGCAACATTAGAGGTTCTGACTTGAATTCAAACAACCTGAAGTTTGAATCTAACTGAAAGATTATGGATGTCAGCCATACCTCCCATCTTGGTCTTAGTTCCATTACCTGGAAAAGAATGGATTTGGTATTTCAATAATTTCCAGTTGTTTCATGATTTTCTGATTTGTTGTATAGGGTATAAAGGGCAGTTTGTTAAAAAGAGTGGTATGATTACTTTGCCTTAAGGAGAGGAGAGGTAAGATTTACAGCAGGTATCTGATTATATTGAGAATTCACAAATGTTAGTAAAGACAAGAGATTACAGTTGCTTATTAGAAGTTTTTTTTCAATTTCTTTTAGTGTTTTCTTGAACTTTACCCCATTTAGTGGGATAATATACAAATCTCAATAAGATGATTTTGACTTCTAAACAGGTCAGTTTGTGAAAATTCCAGGCAAAAGACCTTTGATTCATGTATGCCAACTTTTGGAAACAAAAATCCATAGACGTGCTCTTCTTTCAGTGTAAGTGTGGGGTGTGGAAGGAGATTAAAAGTATGTGAATGTTGGGCGCCTGGGTAGCTCAGTTGGTTAAACGTCCGACTTCGGCTCAGGTCATGATCTCACGGTCCATGAGTTCGAGCCCCGCATCGGGCTCTGTGCTGACAGCTCAGAGCCCAGAGCCTGTTTCAGATTCTGTGTCTCCCTCTCTCTGACCCTCCCCTGTTCATGCTCTGTCTCTCCCTGTCTCAAAAATAAATAAAAAACGTTAAAAATAAATAAATAAATAAATAAATAAATAAATAAATAAATAATATGTGAATGTTAGGGGCACCTGGGTGGCTCAGTTAAGCATCAACTTTGGCTCAGGTCATGATCTCATGGCTCCTGAATTCCAGCCCCATATCAGGCTCTTCGCTGTCAGTGCAGAGCCTGCTTGGGATCCTGTGTCCCCCTCTCTCTCTGCCCCTCCACTGCTCACTATCTCTCAAAAATAAATAAACATTATAAAAAGAGAGCATATTTTAAAAAATAAAAATAAATAAAATATAAGTATGTGAATGTTAGCATAGACTACAGCTGTGGCAACTGGTTTATTGAACATTTTTCAATTTGCCCTGTTTCAGTAAACCTAAACTTCATGCCAGAGATCAACCAGAAGACAAACTGTAGTCCAAGAAAAGTCACCACTCCACGTTCATACAAAAGGAGAGTCGCTGGTCTTGGAGAGTGTACTACCCTCAGCATGAGGTCTGGGAAACATAGGGACAAACATACTACTTCTATTTTTGTTCCCTTTTTTATCCAAATAAGAGCATTTGATGATCACATAGGAGTACTTTATCCAGGTTGCCTACCCAGGTTACTTTGGAGGTAAACTTTGGAGGTAGATTTGGAAGTAAATGAGCTTTGTCTATTTCTGAAAGGTTAGGCCTTCAAGTGAGCCATGTTTCAAGACCACAATGAAAATGTAGTGATTTTAAGATCTCTGACCCAAAGCAAGTGACCACGGTGAAAAATGATATTACTGGGGATACCAAGATGAATTAAATAGTAGTCCTTTAGAGTAGAATTTTATGTTGGAAAGGCCAATGCTGGACAGACTTTTGATGCCACCTGTTTGACCATCAAGAGTTTGCCCCTACACAGACTTTGATGAAATAGCTTGTCATGCAGATACTTACAAATCTAGCAGTTGTCTGATCATAAGAATTACCTAAGGAACATGTTAACAATACATGCTAAAACCAGAAATAATAGATCAGATTCCAGACATGGTCCAGTGAATGTGGTGTTTTAAGAACTAGACCAAATAACTCTTACACATTTTGATATTCTTAGGCATTTTGAAACACAATGTTATTCATTTTTTTTTCCTCTATCACAATTGCTACAACCATTCACTGAATCCAGACCGAACTCTGGACCTGTTGAATCAAAATCCCTAATTGTGGAGACTGTTAAAAAAAATTCCCCAGGTGATTTTGATATGTAGTCATGATTGAGAACCACTGATTAAATTATAGTTATGCATGTGTTTTTTCAATTTTAAAATGCATACAGTGTATTATGCTAAGCGCAATAGGTCAAAGACAAATTCCATATGATTTCACTCATATGTGGAATTTAAGAAACAAAATAGATGAAGGGATTAAAAAGAGAGAAAGAGAAGGAAACAAACCATAAAAGACTCTTAACGATGGAGACCAAACTGAGGGTTGATTGAGGGAGTTGGGTGGGACGTGGGCTAGATGGGTGATGGGTACTAAGGAGGGCATTTGTGATGAGCGCTGGGTGTTGTATGTAAGTGATGAATCATTGAATCTACTCCTGAAAACTAATGTTACACTGTACATTAACTAACCAGAATTTAAATAAAAATTAAAACAAAATAAAATAAAATGCTATCAGATCACCTGGAGACCTTGTCAAAAACCAGTTTCTGAGTCAGTTCTGGGAGGGGCCAGAGATTCTGCATTTCCAACCAGCTTGTAAGTGAAGTAGATGTTGTTTGTCCAAAGACCATTAAGAAACAATGGCCCAGAACAGTTGATGAAAATGGAACAGTGGTTAATTCTGCTACCTGCCCAGAATGGATAAATAAAATAACGAATTCCAACTTTAATATGTAGAACGGTCATTTTTTCTATATACAAACCAAATAATTCTGTCTCTATCTGCCACCAATCAGTGTTATGTTCCTTTTAGATTCAAATTTTAAGTTTTGACCATAGTGATCAGCAATGACAAACACACAAGTCATAAAACCAACTGATTGCCATAAAATGTTTTTTTTATTTGTACATACACAGCCTCAAAATTTTTCTTTTCTTTCTAAAACTCCTTGTCATAACTTTCTAATTCATTGATAGACAGTGGGTGCCCATTTTCCTGGGTCTAAGTCACTTTTTTTTTCTTTGCTTGATTTGGTCTTCTACATCGCTTCTTCAAATGCTTTCTTACTAAATGTACTAGTTTCCTGTAATCTCTTGTCCTTTGGCTTCCATCCCAAAGCAGTGGTGCC
This sequence comes from Felis catus, assembly GCF_018350175.1. Taxonomy (NCBI): domain Eukaryota; kingdom Metazoa; phylum Chordata; class Mammalia; order Carnivora; family Felidae; genus Felis; species Felis catus. The sequence continues at coordinate 53,183,240 of NC_058371.1, read as the reverse complement.
TCCTGGCTTATAGCATCCCTTAGTTTAGGAAAGTGAAATACTTTCAATATGTCACTGCAAGTGACAGTTCCATAATCAGCTAAGCATGGAAACTTGCTCTTTCTTTATCTTCCCTGGGATGATAATCTTTTGGTTGTTGTTGAAATTGCCTTCCCTCTGCGATCAACATAGAAGGGTTTGGTCTACCTTCATGTCAGTAAAAAATGTTCTCTATGAAATTTTTATTCATTGCCATTTTTAACTAAGTGGTTACTGTAGCAACGCTAGAGTTATCCACAGCACATACCATGTAATCAGTATAAATAAGAACATTAAATGGGTGTTTATATTTCAGATTAAGTATGATCTACATCTAAAGATCCTGATTTCATAGAAATAATTTGCAAAGGCTTCTTTCAAGATGATTTCCACATCACAAGCTCTGGATGATTCAGCTAAGAAAAAAGAGGCTACGAGCTCATAGCAATTTTTAGTTCCTTGCATAGAAATTTAACAGAATTTAAGGTATTGCATTTTTTATGGAAAAACACTTTTCACCCATGTTTCTCAAATGTTCTAAACATTAATATTAATTTAACTTTTAGAATAGATAATTGATATATGTTCATCATGGCTTCAACAGGTTTTAATTAGAATGCAAATGAAGGAAAAATACCAGATGTGCAACACTTTTTGAAAATGGTTTTAATTTTTAATTTGATTAATTTTTAAATGTTCAAACAAGCCAATTAAGTGATGACAACCTTAACATGACACTTTGTGTACTAAATAAACTAAAGCAAAATGGATCCACTCCCTGGGAAATAAAAAATAGAAAATGATTCTGTAGTGAGAATTGATGGACAGGAATGTCTGATCAACTCTTTTCTCATTTTTATGTTCCTGCTTCATCTGTCTGGCAACACCTAGGTGGCATTCTATCAATGAAGAGAATTCATGCAATTTAGATGAGATAAAATAATAGGAATATAAGAAAATCTTTTTTATTTAAATAGAATTTATTTTATTTCCTTTTATCTATCTAAGTTTGTTTCACCTTTAAGGACTAAGTATAATTCTTTTATGAACATATTTTGGAATTCAGTGCAAATTGTTTATAGCTGCATATTAAGGAAATGCAGTAAACTTAAGCTTTTACTCTGAAAATTCACCTTACAATCCCCTCTCTTGAAGCTTTTATTCAATAAATATCTTATAGTCTGCCAACAGAATAGCCAGAGTATTATTAATCAAGTATTCATTTAAATTATTATTTATATTTTGGGGGGCGCCTGGGTGGCTCAGCTGGTTAAGCAACTGACTTCGGCTCAGGTCATGATTTCACGGTTCATGGGTTCGAGCCCACGTCAGGCTCTGTGCTGACAGCTCAGAGCCTGGAGCCTGCTTCTCTCCCTGCTTCTCTCCTAGTTCCTCCCCTGCTCATTCTCTGTCTCTCTCTCTGTCTCTCAAAAATAAATGTTAAAAAAATTAAATTATTATTTATATTCTTAGACTATAATGCCTCTACTAAAATATAATTTGATATTGTTTGATGGTTCAAAGGCACCTCAAAACCTTGTATATCATTGTTATCACCATGGGCATCAATTATTATTATGCTACAATGTAGGGTAGTGTTGTGAGTTCTGGATGATAGAATACTAGAGACAAGCTTTGTATTGTACTTTTGAGTGGAAAATCCAGCAGGGCATCTTAATCTATAAAACTTCTAGGAGAAAGACACACTCACCTCCACTTTGAAGTTTTACTCTCTCAGCCTTAAGAGAAGGTCATAGGTAAGGGTAAGGCACATAGAATCAGTATGTAAAATACTGATTCATTAATGTAAGATTCATTAATGTATAGCTTGAAGACTTTTACAGGTGTCTACAAAAGGACTATCAGTAACAAAATATCTCCTCTTGGGAATGAAAGTTCCATTTTCTAGAACTTTCTTTGGCTTTTTTTTCCTAATTTTTTAAATGTTTATTTATTTTTTAGAGAGAGAGTAAAACAGAGCCTGAGGGCAGGAGGCAGAGAGGGAGGGAGACACAGAATCTGAAGCAGGCTCCAGGCTCTGAGCTATCAGCACAAAGCCTGATGCAGGCCTCGAACTCACAAACCGCGAGATCATGACCTAAGCCAAAGTCAGACACTTAACCGACTGAGCCACCCAGGAATGCCCCTCTCTTTAGCTTCACCAAAATGAAATGAAACAAAATACACACACACACACACACACACACACACACACACCCCACAGAGAAATATTTAAGCCACTATTATAATAACATGAATTTTATTATCAGAAAATAATCGGTCATTTCAAAGTTTTGGGGCAAAAAATAGGACCTGCAACAAGAAGACTTTAATTAAGATAGAGAAGAGAGAGAATTCCAGCCACTTTCAAGTAGTAAGATAACTGGTAAAGCACACAAAATGAGGAATCTTATTTTGGGATGGCACTAAATGAGAGAATATATTAAGGAGTGGAATCGTTACATTTTGCCAGTTTAATTTTTTTAAGTAATAAATTTCTTTCACTTTGGCATAGCAGAGCATCTCAGATAGGAAGCAGGCCTAAAGGTAGGCCTTCTGATGATTTGGTCCTGACTGTAGTCTATATTCTCCAATAATCTTATAATGAGCTATTGGTCTTAGTCAACTCGAGCTGCTACACCAAAATACCTCATACTGTTTGCCTTATAAGCAATAAAAATTTATTCCTTACAGTTCTGGGGGCTGAAAGTCTAAGATCAGGATGCCAGTATAGCCAAGTTCTGGTGAGGGCCTTCTTCCAGATTGCAGACTGCTGAATTTTGTGTCCTTAAGTGGTAAAGGAAGCAAGCTTTCTCCAACTGTTATAGAGCCTTAATCCCATTCATGAGAGCTCCACCTCCGTGACCTCTTCTAAATCTCAATTGCTTACAAAAGACTCCATCTTCTGGAAAGATGACAGACTACAAAGCACCAGGATTCTGTCGTCCCACTTACATGATAATTGCCCTGGTATAATCTTTCCAATAAAACTATTTTCGAATTCTGGAATCTGTTGAGGCTTGTGACTTCCAGGGGAGGTCTCAGACAATGAAGTGTGGTTAACGGTGTCCACTTTAACCTCTCAGAACAGTAGCAGTTCCAATTCACCACCTCCCAGCTCCGTGGCGGGCCGGCGGCTCCTCATGCATTCCAGGGACAACTTGCATTCAGCTTGAGGGAGCCAAGTTGGACCAAACTCCTTGTTCTCCAAATAGTGAGGATCTGTATGCTGATTGCTAACTATTCCTCCCGATGACAGGTACACACAAAGAGATGGGTAGCCATTCTGCTTGCATCTCCCCCTAGTTTTGCAAGTCCCTACCCTTCCAGCTGAAGTGACAGCCAGAGGATTGAAAGAAACAGTGTTCTTTCTCCAGCCTACAACAATAAAAACAAACAAATCAAGAATGAACAGAGCAACGAAACACAACCAACCCTGGGAAAGAGGACAATCTGATTTCCATTCACCACGTTATTAGACACAAATGCCCAGTTCGTAGCAAAACTCACAAGGCATACACAGAGAAATAGGTAAGTCTGGCCTATCAAAGGAAAAAAATAAATCAACAGAATCTGCCCCTGAAAAAGATCTGATGCCAGATTTATGCAACAAAAATTTTAAAACAACTGTCTTTTTTTTTAAGATTCTTCTTAAGTTTACTTATTTATTTTGAGAAAGAAAGGCCATGAGCAGGGGAGGGGTAGAGCGAGAGGGAGAGAGAGAATCCTAAGCAGGTTCCACATTGTCAGTGCAGAGCCCAACGCGGGGCTCGATCTCACAAACTGTGAGAGCCTGACCTGAGCCGAAACCAAGAGTTAAACACTTAACCGACTAAGCCACCCAGGTGCTCCATAAAACTGTCTTAAAGACACTCAAAGAACTAAAGAGGTAGAAAAAGTCAGGAAAACAATGTATGAACAAAATGAAAATAGTATCAAGACTGAGGAAGCTAAAATGACACAAAAGCAACAACAAAAATCCTACAGCCAAAAAATTGCCAGGCTGAAATTAAAAATTCACTAGAGGGATTCAAAGGCAGATTTGAGCAGCAGAAGAAGGAATCCGCAAACCTGAAGATAAAACTATATCAAAGCTGAGAAACAGAAAGAAAAAGAGCAAAGAAAAGTAGAACCTAAAGGTAAGTAAGTAAGTAGAGTTACCTGCAGATTTCTCATCAAAAACTTTGGAAACGATAGTGGGCCAATATCAACATATTTAAAGTGCTAAAAGAGGGAAAACTCAATCAAATATTATTCATACATTACACAGACTTTTCTATTTTACATATCTTAGGTCCACTCTAGCCTTCTCCCATTGCACATGGAACACACTAGCACGTATCCATCTCTTTGGGCCCAACCAGTGGTGAACAGTGGCGGCGGAGTGGAGAGAGAAGACAGAGGAAGTCCAGGTTTTTATTCTACTATCTCCTTCTTCTGTGATACCCAAGGATGGGAAGATCTTTCTGCATAGTTCTCTTTCCACAGTAACTGTCTCCAGTCCTTGCCCCTTCAGAATGGAGTCCCAGGGTAATGTACTAGCCCTCAGAGTTAGTTTTCTACACGTTTGTAAATAATCCTTTCATTAACCCAAACGACCCAGTTAAAGCATGCTATCTATTTCCAGCCAGGACACCAACAGACAAATTCATTTTTATGAAGGTATAGTCAAGTTATTAAAATTTATTTATACACAATTTAATTGGCTTTAAAACATTTCATGGGATTTGTAACATAGTTTTCTCTCATATTTCTCCTTTGAGACATTTAAGTAGTTTCTAGTTTTTTAAATCATAAATAATTCAATGATCAACTTATTTGTGCCTTAAGCTTGTACTTAGACTAGTTTCCTTTGATTTAATTCTCCCCTTAAAACTGCCAGGTAAAAGAATATGAATAATTTAAGATACTTGGCTCATATTGCCAAGTTGCTTTTCCAAATGTTATAGTAATTTATATTTCAAAAAAAAACAGTATTAAAACACTGGTTTTACCAGTATTGACAGTTTAAAGCATTATTTGTAATAGTGACTAATTTTATATAACTATCACTCTAATTATACTGTATAGTATAATAAAAGTATAGCATTATATCACCTTGTATCATTTACAAATGATTTGTCTCCTCATGCAAGTAAACAATTAAGCTTACTAAAGGATATGTAAATAACAAACACCTTCTTAATGGAAAGGACATGAGCTGATTAAGTTCACAACTTGGATAAATCATGTAAGGGTAAGATACGTATTGGGGAAGCAGCCATCCTCCAACTTGTTGCTGCTCCTGGGCTGACCCAATTAATGCCCTAGGTCTGGAACATTCCCTTATACAGAAGATGAGTGCTGAGCTATTGCTCAGCTCCATGCATAGAAATTACCACTAGCAATGTGGAGGTCTCTTCCGACATAGATTAGAGGGGTTTCAAATGGGCAGTCCGAATGAACAACTACTGATATTTAAAGCATTTGTGAAGATGGGAATTGAGAGAAAATGTAGATAACTTTCAAGTAATTTATAAAGTGACTTGGTATTAAAGAAAACTGCACCTCACAACTCAGTGGGTTAAGCGTCCAACTCTTGATTTCGGCTCAGGTCACAATCTCATGGTTTGTGAGATCAAGCCCCACATTGAGCTCTGTGCTGACAGCACAGAGCCTGCTTGGGATTCTCTCTCTCCCTCTCTCTCTCTCTCTCTCTCAAAATAAATAAATAAACTTAAAAAAAAACACTATGGATTCAAGAAAGAAAGATTTCAAAATGAGAGATATTACTGCTTACTTGAAGGCTACTGCCAATGATCCAATAAGGAGGAAAAATACTGATGATGCAAGAGGGAAAGAGACAATCCTAGGAGTGCAGCCTTTGAGTAGATTTGTGATTAAATCAAGTGGCTTCTGCAGCACAGGCAGTTCCTCTATGGCAACAGAAAAGAAGGCATAAAGGGAATATGGATCCAAGTAGGTAGGCATATTGGTGAGAGAATAGAAACTCTCTTCTGTTCACTTACATATCCTTAGTGATTAAATTTAACAAACAGAACAAGCAAGGAGGGAAAACAGAGAGAGAGAGAGAGAGAGACAACCAAGAAACAGACTCTTAACTATAGAGAACAGACTGATGGTACTAGAGGGGAAGGTGGGGGGAGCGGGTGAAATAGGTGACAGGGATTAAAGAGGACACTCATGATGAGCACTGAATAAGGTATAGAATTGTTGAATTACTCCATTGTGCACCTGAAACTAATAGAACACTGTATGTTAACTATCCTGGAATTACAATTAAATACTTAATTTAAAAAAAAGCGGGTTCCTCAGCTAAGTATATGGAGGTGGGAGGTCCAAGGAATTTATGGACATATTCCTCAAGAACATAATCAGACACAACAGAACAGAGATAACAATGAAGAAAGCAAAGACACACAAGAAGCCAACACCAGGAAGAACGCATCCAGTGAGAAAGGGAATGAAAAGTCTCGGGGGTTCTCACAAGATAACAAGGATGATGTACCTGGAATATAAACATTTGAGAAGTTTGCGATGGTTTTCATTTCAAATGTTTGGGCTGTTGGAAGTGTTAAATTTGTCTAAGTATAAATTTGATATTTGAAACTTACATTGAGAGACAAAATCCCTTTATTTTTGTGTAAAGGTAACTAAACATTATTGCTAATTGTACTTGTTCAGTATTAACAGCTATATTATACTTTAAATGTGGGGAAATCCAGTTAGAAAATGTTAAACTACTTATCCAGACATTATGGTTTTCGTATATTTTCTTTTTTATTGTGAGAGGATCCCCATCATTTTGTTAATTAACACGTTAGCATATGTTCAATTGTTATCTGTATGTTAAGGTGGAAATGACCAAAAAAAATGTTAATTAAAAAACCCCTGATATTTATATCAACCTTTCCTCTTTTCCAAATACCATGAGTTTTGTGTATAGTTTAAATCTAGGTTTTACCAGACTATCTTTTCCCTGTTTATAGGTTTTGGAGAAATAGAGTGTTTTTATGGGGTTTTATGTCAGACAAATGTTATCTCAAATAAAAAATATTTACCATTGGGGCACCTGGGTGGCTCAGTCAGTTAAGCATCCGACTTTGGCTTAGGTCATGATCTCACATTTCATGAGTTGAAGCCCCAATCGGGCTCTGTGCTGACAGCTCAGAGCCTGGAGCCTGCTTCGGATGCTCTGTATCCCTCTCTGTCTCCTCCCCCGCTTGCACTCTGTCTCTCTCTCGCAAAAATAAACATTAAAAAAATTTTTTAATAAAAAAATACTTACAATAATATTAAAAAACAAAATAGAGAGATTTATTTTATGTTGTTTCTTTCCTAATGTACTATGAAATTATATTTATTGCTTGTCTTTCACAGGTTGATAAATCAAATAGATCAAAATGTTTGAACATTCAAATGTAGAAATGATCTGATGAAGTCTGGAATGATTCACTAATTTGACGCTTAAATACAAGTCACAGTTAAATAGAATAACCAAATATTGTAATTTTCTTCAATCCAGCAAAATACATGATAAAATAATGTGAACATGCAATGCTTTAAAAAAAATTTCTTCCACAGGGTGCCTGGGTGGCTCGGTCGGTTAAGCGTCCGCCCCTTAATTTGAACTCAGGTCATGATCTCAGTTTCATGAGTTTGAGCTCCATATCAGGCTCTGTGCTGACAACATGGAGCCTGCTTGGAATTCCTTCTGTCTCTCTCCTTCTCTCTCTGCCCTTCCCCAACTCGCACTCTCTCTGTCTCTCTCAAAATAAATAAATAAACTTATGAAAAAATAAATAATAAATAAATTTCTTTCTCCTTAGATTTGGCAAAAAAACCAATTCTTTAATTTTTAAAACTCCCAATAATTGGTATTCTGGCTAGTTGTTTTGAAAAGCCTCACTGGCGGAGTGTATCTACTTAATTTTCTGTGCCTTAGTTTGTTTCCCTGCTTGTTTCCCTATATTTTCAAAATATAAATATATATGTAAAATATTCAGCAGCATCCTACACCTATGAGATCTATAAGAATGCCTGTATCTCAGTCCATCTTTTAAATCAAAGAATTCACCCTGGAGCAAAACTCTTTGAATACAATAAATGTTATACGGTGTTCAGAATGTTCTGACTTTAAACTACTTTATAGAATGCCAGCCTCACAGAAGCCTTGTAATGAATATAAAAACAACTTTAGCTAAAATATATAACATATTTGATATCTGAAACCAACCTTACCTCGTGGATAGAAAGACTGAATAGTATTCCGAGCACAATCTCAAAGTATTTCCAGTAGATATGAATGGACTATCCGTGCTGCAGAAGAACCCTGTGGGTGGGGCAAGTCCTCACAACAAATACTCTTATTAGGGTCAGAAGAACAAGACTGAGGAAGACCCTTGAATTCAACCAATGGCAAAAATGTGCATTTTAGTTCTATGTTAATACAGGACCTTTCCTGACTCATTAATCTAAATTAGACCTTCTACGGCACCTGGGTGGCTCAGTTGGTTGAGTGGCCGACTTCGGCTCAGGTCATGATCTAGCAGTCCATGGGTTCCAACCCCGTATGGGGCTCTGTGCTGACAGCTCAGAGCCTGGAGCCTGCTTTGGATTCTGTGTCTCCCTCTCTCTCTGCCCCTGCCCCGCTCTCACTTTGTCTCACTCTGTCTCTCAAAAATGAATAAATGTAGTATATATATATATATATATATATATATATATATATATATATATTTAAGATGGCCGACAGGACTGACATGGGCATCCCAGTCCCTGCCTGAAGACTCCCCTTCCAGGTTTTTCTTCCCACCCCGCTTGCTTGCAGCCAATGCGAAAGTTAACAGACTATAAATTGTGCCTGCTGCTTATGCTCAGGACTCAGATCTCTGGAGAATGATCTCCTCTGAGCCCACCAGTGTAAAATAAACCTCCTGCCTTCTAAGATCTCCGAGTGCCGCTTGGTTCTTTTGCCGGGTGATCCAGACCAGTTTCCATAACAAATATACAAAATATTTTAACACCATTTGCAACCCACGAAGTAAGTCACCACCATTCAATAAGAACATCTTGTCCATTCTAAATGTGTCTTTAATACCTGTGCCTCAATGCAGGAAGCAGTATACAACAATCTCTTTTCTGAGGAGTAAAGTGTTTCATCGATATATAAAGGTAATCAACTGGTGATTTCACTTTCAATAAATTTTAGATGATCCTGGGTAATAACCATCCAACTGGTATCTGCATATAGTTTTGCCGGCTTTAAACACTTCTCCACACTGTACCCAGTCTTATACAAAATACAAAGTTTGCTCTTACTAGCCCTTCTCTTTGCTCTTATGATCATGAACAACTACTTACATGAGCTAAAACGTCTCACGAGGTATTTCTCCTAACTCCCTCACCAACTTCATCGTGCACTACTATCCTGTGACTCTCTGACCTCCACGTGTGTGAGACTACACCAGGACACCGACTGTTACTGCACTGTTGTAAATGCTGTTCTCCGCACACTGAAAAGCTCCCCAAACCCACCCACTGCCACCACCTTTTCTCACTCCTTTGGCACTGCTGGCAAGATAGGCAAGAACTATCCGTGATGTGCAGTTTATAAGGCAGGTGGACAAAATCGACACTATCTGCGACTGTCTCCGGTATCAAAATGTCCTGAGACCATTACGTAGCAATTGGTGGACTGGAGCTATAAGCCCTATAGAAACATCACCCACCCCATACTTGCCAAGGCAGGGGCCAATCAGTGCTCCCCATTCCTTTCTCAGAATGGGATGGGCATACACACATATGTGTTGCTCTTACTCATGTACATACATATATGTGTGTGTGTATATATATATACATACATATGCATGTATATGTATATAAAATATATATATATAATAATTACTTTAAAAGTAACTAAAATTACTTGAAAATCAGAAACTGTTGATGCTTAACTTCAATAAGTACAAATATACAAATGCTGCATTAAATAACCTATCTGCCAACATTACACCTAGGTAACATGTACGTTATTAATGAACAAGCTTTTGTTGGTTTGTTTCTGTTTTTGTTTTTTTCACATTTTTTAAATTTCTTCTTTAGTTTACATCCAAGTTAGTTAGCACATAGTGCAATAATGATTTCAGGAGTGGACTCCAGTGATTCATCCCCTATGTGTAACACACAGTGCTCATCCCAACAAGTGTCCTTCTTAATGCCCCTTACCCATTTACCTCATCCTCCCACCCATAACCCTTCCAGCAACCCTCAGTTTGTTCTCTGTATTTAAGTGTCTCTTATGTTTTGTCCCCCTCCTTGTTTTTATATTATTTTTGCTTCCCTTCCCTTCTCTTCATCTGTTTTGTATCTTAAATTCCTCATAGGAGCGAAGTCATATGATATTTGTCTTTCTCTGACTGACTTATTTCACTTAGCATAATACCCTCTAGTTCCATCCACGTAGTTGCAAATGGCAAGATTTCATTCTTTTTGATCACTGAGCAATATTCAATTGTGTGTGTATGTGTGTGTATATATATATATATATATATATACATATCTTTTTTTTAATATGAAATTTATTGTCAAATTGGTTTCCATACAACACCCAGTGCTCATCCCAAAAGGTGCCCTCCTCAATGCCCACCACCCACTTTCCCCTCCCTTCCACCCCCATCAACCCTCAGTTTATTCTCAGTTTTTAAGAGTCTCTTATGGTTTGCCTCCCTCCCTCTCTAACCTCTTCTTTTCCTTCCCCTCCCCCATAGTCTTCTGTTAAGCTTCTCAGGATCCACATAAGAGTGAAACATATGGTATCTGTCTTTCTCTGTATGACTTATTCACTTAGCATCACACTCTCTAGTTCCATCCACATTGCTACAAAAGGCCATATTTCATTCTTTCTCATTGCCACATAGTATTCCATTGTGTATATAAACCACAATTTCTTTATCCATTCATTAGTTGATGGACATTTAGGAAACTAGACCACTTTCTTACACCATTCACAAAAATAAACTCAAAATGGATAAAGGGCCTGAATGTGAGACAGGAAGCCATCAAAACCCTAGAGGAAAAAGTAGGAAAAAAACCTCTCTGACCTCAGCCACAGCAATTTCTTAATGACACATCCCAAAAGGCAAGGGTATTAAAAGCAAAAATGAACTATTGGGACCTCATGAAGATAAAAAGCTTCTGCACTGCAAAGGAAACAATCAACAAAACTAAAAGGCAACCAACGGAATGGGAAAAGATATTTGCAAGTGACATATCAGACCAAGGGTTAGTATCCAAAATCTATAAAGAACTCACCAAACCCCACACCCAAAAAACAAATAATCCAGTGAAGAAAAGGGCAGAAAACATGAATAGACACTTCTCTAAAGAAGACTTCCGGATGGCCAACAGGCACATGAAAAGATGCTCAACGTCGCTCCTCATCAGGGAAATACAAATCAAAACCACACTGAGATATCACCTCACGCCAGTCAGAGTGGCCAAAATGAACAAATCAGGAGACTATAGATGCTGGAGAGGATGTGGAGAAACGGGAACCCTCTTGCACTGTTGGTGGGAATGCAAATTGGTGCAGCCACTCTGGAAAACAGTGTGGAGGTTCCTCAAAAAATTAAAAATAGATCTACCCTATGACCCAGCAGTAGCACTGCTAGGAATTTACCCAAGGGATACAGGAGTACTGATGTACAGGGGCACTTGTACCCCAGTGTTTATAGCAGCACTTTCAACAATAGCCAAATTAGGGAAGGAGCCTATACCATATCTTCTTTATCTATTCATCTGTCAATGTAGATTTGGGCTCTTTCCATACTTTGGCTATTGTCAATAGCGCTGCTGTAAACGTTGGGGTGCATATGCCCCTTTAAACAAGCTTTTATTATAGCAATTCAATACTGTTTTCCAGGTGGTAAAAAAAAAAAGTAAAAACGGACTTTTTAAAAAAATTTCAATTCCATTTTTTTTATATTTATTTATTTTTCAGAGAGAAAGCCAGACCACGAGCAGGAGAGGGACAGAGAGAGGAGGAGACACAATCTGAAGTAGGCTCCAGGCTCTGAGCTGTCAGCACAGAGCCCAATGCCGGGCTTGAACTCATAAACAGTGAGATCATGACCTGAGCTGAAGTCAGATGCTTAACCAACTGAGCCACCCAAGCCCCCAAAGCTATTGGCATTTAGGTAAAGATATCCTCCTTCTCTAAAAAACAAACAAACAAACATAAAAACAAAAAACAAAAAAAAAAAAAAACAAAAAAAACCCCAAAACAACATTCAACATTTTAATAGTGCAAAGCTATATCATTTTAATGATTGCATTCCTCAATAAATCGAAGAGAGCTGAAAGAACAAATTCAAATGCACTATCTTATTAGTGCATTTGTGCTCTTTCTCTCAAAAATAAATAAGTGAACATTAAAAATAATCTAATTATGTCATCCATTCCTTAAAGACTTCCAATGATTCTATTCTCTTCTGAAAAAAATTAAATTTCTTTGTGCGGCAGCTTTGGGAGAGAATACTGCATCAGTATAAAGCCTGCAGTGACCCATGAATTTGAAAGTACTATCTCAGTAAAGAATAAATAACATACTGAATATATTTAAATGCCAGTGCATTTTACCTTCTTAGGCTGCTTGCAGAGCATTTTTAAATATAATTATCGACTTCCGATCCAGTTTGTTGCTGGATCCTTACTATGCATTACTTAAACTCATTTGTATTTTGTAATTGATTTCTTTTTTTCTCTTGGCCTCAACAGGCCTGGTATCTGCTACAATCTAGCCCCCTTAACAGTTTTGGCCATGCTGGTTGAACAGTTTTTATAAATTACTAACAATCTGGATTCAAGATGCAGTATTGATAATGTTACACTACTGTAATGGAAGTATTGTTACTATACCTGAGTTGATTTGGAAACACATATTTAACCAAAATCACGAATTGTATACGAATCAAAAAAAATCAAGTCATCAAAACACATGCAAATTAATTTTGTTGAAAAAATATCAAGTGGAAAAAACAGGAAGTAAATGGATCAAGGTCCAAGGCAAACTCAAATAAAGTGGATCCTCTAAAGGTGAAATGCATGGAGATTTTCACAGATAATATAGAAGCACAGAAGTAAACATACATGGAAATAAGTAAACAGAATTCGGTAGCATTTCAAGAATCAGTAGAAAAATAAGGCGAACTCTGTGATGTCGGAAGCTATGCTGCACTTCCATTCAAATTTTAGTATTTTGCTAAACAATAAAAGTTATTTCTATCCTGACAATATTCTAATAGGAAGGAAAGGAAATGACAGACTTAGGATTTAAAAACAACCACATGAGGGGTGCCTGGGTGGCTCAGTTGGTTGAGTGTCCGACTTCAGCCCAGGTCACGGTCTCACGGTTCCTGAGTTGAGCCCCGCGTCAGGCTCTGGGCTGATGGCTCAGAGCCTGGAGCCTGCTTCTGATTCTGTGTCTCCCTCTCTCTCTGCCCCTCCCCTATTCATGCTCTGTCTCTCTCTGTCTCAAAAATAAATAAACATTAAAAAAATTAAAAAAAAAAAAAACAACCACATGAAATAAAGTGGCTCCATTTCAAAAGAAAATTGTTGATTGTCAGTGCACTCTCTTCAGAGACTAGTTTCCATCTTTAGTCACAAAGGTTTCTTCCGCGTGGCAGAGATTAATTCTTCTATGATAGTCCATGAAAAACTAGTCTAGGATGAAAAACTGTAAGTATACTCAAATCATGCATTTTCATCAAAACGGTTCATTATAAATAGTTTCCAATAAATTATTTAATTTGGGATTATTTCAACTCTCAGTGATTCCTGCTCCTGCAAACTTGAGGAATCTGTTCATTATGAGACGTTATCCATGAGCAGAGAATACTACATGAGGGTACGTTTTCCAGAAATTCGGTTTTCAGAACTTGTAAGTCAATAAAATGAATTCCAAGTTTCTCTTGATACTAGAAATAATAATCTAAGCGTAGAGTCCCATGGTATGCTTGTAAGTTTAAATTAGATTCTTTCCCAGGGCCAACCCTTAAAAAATAATTACACTCTCTAGCACTTTGTTTTCTTTTTTTGACAAAATCAGTCGTCAAGGGCATTGGCATCCACTGAAGATTTTGTTTACAAATAGCTTGTGGTGTTTAAGTACCTCTGCAGCACAAATACAAAACAAGCTTAACACACTCTTATTGTAACACCACAAATAGTTCTCCATCTTTTAGTCTCTGGCCTCTCTCCAATCCATCCAGAAGAGCTGAATTTCAACACAAGAATTCATAGTTTAATCAAAATAATTGGGTTTCTGTCACAAATGGGTAATTCCACCAAGTAAAGAGCGCACAAAGCAAAAGATACTACTGAATGCAACATATCACCAAAGGTCACAATTAGGAAGAAATAATTGTGCTTTATAAATGGAATATGCATGTTTCTCATAAACTCAGACTTTAAAGTGCTCTGGTTTGTGACAATGAAGAGAGGACCCCAGATCAAATGTTACTGTTGCGTATCGAGAATTTCTCATTATCAAGTGTCAAAAATTTCTGTTCTCATTTGCAACTATCCAGAAAATGTAAATTTTTAGGCAACTTAAAAAGTATTTATAAAACCCAGAGATATGGAAAATCTTTTACCGCATCATGTTGGTTTATTTAATGTTTATTTATTTTGAGAAAGAGAGACAGAAAGTACAAGTGGGGAGAGGCAGAGAGAGAGAGGGAGAGAGAGAGAATACCAAGTAAGCCCCATGCTATCAGCCCAGACCTGACACGGGGCTTGAACCCAGGAACCGTGAGTTCGTGACCTGAGCCAAAATCAAGAGTTAGCTGCTTAACCTACTGAGCCACCCAGATGCCCCACAGCATACAATTTTGAATAAGGCACGGCTTGCATAATAAAACAATATTGTTTATCCCACTTGATAATTTCCTATCTTTATATATTTCCTAATTTTGTAAAAGGTAAAAAGATGAAGCATAGTTCTAAAAGCACCTCTGCCCCACTAGTGTGATAGACCCAAGGTAGATTTTCCCTCCTAATCAAATCAATGTAAGTATTTTAATTTAATCAATGGGTTTTATTTTTCCATATAACTCCTTTCCCACCTTATAACTTCTGCCTAAGTTTTTTTTTAATAACCTACTTTTTAAAGTTTATATATTTATTTTGTGATGGGGGGTACAGAAAGAGAGGGAGAGAGAGAATCCCAAGCAGGCTCCACACTCAGCACAGAGCCCAATGTGAGGCTAGAACTCATGAACCATGAGATCATGACCTGAGCCAAAATCAATAGTCAGACGCTTAACCAACCGAGCCACCCAGGCACCCCGTCATTTTGTGTTCTTACATCCATTTGTGTCCCTCTAGAACTGACTATTCAATAAATATATGAGTGATTAAACTAGCTGAGCATAAATTTCCCACTTCTGCATGCTGTGTGGTGTTCTAGATATAGTTAAGAAACTATTCACCCAAAGATTCTTCTAATTTGGAGATATGCTCCAAATTTTGGGGAGTTTACACTCTTTGCCACCCTGGTTAAAACATAGTTCTGACTTTCTGAAAGTACACAAAATATTTCGGGAATAAATGACATTTACTTGTAGCTGTTTCATGCTGCAAGAATCGTTGTAGTTATTTCTTCTCTCATAGTTCAAAACCCTATCAACAGCTGGCTGAAAAAATCAATTATATCTTGATTCCAATTTTTCATCTTGGTGTTTATTTATGGATTACATTTCAAATGAATATGCTTATAATAAAAAAATGCCAATGTCTAGGTTTATTCTTTTGGCTGATAGCTAATCAAATAAAATAAAGTCAATATTCACATATATTCATCAGTAAGGAAGAAAAAACAATTAGAAAGCAGCCCCAGAGGAGAAGGCATGATCCTACATACATTGGCATGAGTTCTGCATTACCTAGCTGTTTAATGTCTAGCAAGAACTACCCTAGCTCATTTCTAAACAAAGTCGGGATGGGCTACATCCTCTCAAAAAAGCCACTTCTGGTCTAAAATTCTATGTATTTTAAGTCAGAAAATTAAAGAGCATAAACCTAATTTGAACACTCTGGAAACGTGCCTATAAAGTGAGCCTGAACACCCCATCCACTGCGGATGATCCACTTTATATACACAGAGTGGAAGGAAAATGTCCCAGTAACTTCTCAGGCATGGTCATGCATTGTTTATTTACATATAGATCAAAGGTTTCAT
This sequence comes from Felis catus, assembly GCF_018350175.1. Taxonomy (NCBI): domain Eukaryota; kingdom Metazoa; phylum Chordata; class Mammalia; order Carnivora; family Felidae; genus Felis; species Felis catus. Next base: position 53,166,979 of record NC_058371.1, on the reverse strand, counting down.
GCAGCACTTTGAAGAAATGGAAAGAGGCAAGATTTCTAGTGATGGAATTCTGTAAGAACCTTCCATAAATCTTTTCTGACTAAACAGGTGATGTTATACATAAAAAGAAATTCATGCTTTCAGGGTGGAGTGTGTGTTTAGCAATGCCTAGACAGGTAACTGAGGTATCTGGGCCTGCAAGTATACATATTTAACTTACATGTCCTACTGCTGACTTTTCAACCTCAGAGAAAAGATGTGAGCTCTCAACGTGCTTTAAAATTGCCCCTGCATTCCAGGGGCACCTGGGTGGCTCAGTCGCTTAAGCATCCGACTTTGGCTCAGGTCATGATCTCATGGTTCGTGAGTTCAAGCCTGTGTTGGGCTCTGTGCTGACAGCTCAGAGCCTGCAGCCTGTTTCGGATTCTGGGTCTCCCTGTCTCTCTCTGCCCCTCCCCCCTCACACTCTGTCTCTCTCTCTCTCTCTCTCAAAAATAAATAAAACATTTTAAAAAATTAAAATTGTAGCATTCTGAGACAGAGACCTCATTCTCCTACACTCTGATCTTGCTCCAAGATTTTAGAAGGTCCACCCCAAAACGGTTCTGAGCTTCCATGATGAGTGACTGTCCACAGCATTCTTCCCCTGCTGTGTAAAGTCTTCAGAGTGACCTCTCAGCCAGTCTTCACTTCCCAACCTTCTCCTTGGGGAATTGCGTGGTGACCATATAACTAATTCTGGCCAGTGAACCAGGAATGGAAGTTGTCTGGTGCGCTGGTATGGTGCTGAAATGGTTATGAAGGTAGTCAGAGGATGGTTTTCCATCCCCTTTCCACTTGCCAGCTGAAAACAAAGGGCTCGAATGTGCTGGGAGATGGCAAAATGACAAGAGAGAAAGAAGGTGGCTTCCTGAATCACCAGGTGGAAGACAGGCCTGACACATCCCAGCAGACGGCCAAGTAGTTTTGGGGGTGGGGGCGGGGAATTCATTCCTATTGTGTTAAGTCATGAAGATGGAGATTTTTATAGCATTTAGATTTTCTTGATTCAAATACTATAGGCAAGAACACTTGAGGATAGACTTCATATTTAGGTAAACTATTAAAAGAAATCCCAACTGATGTTTATTTTCATTTTGTAAATAACTTATTCTGTAGAGACCTTTCTTCTATCTAATATTAATTAAAGAATTAAAAAATACCATCCCCTTCTGGCTCCTGGGTAGCTCAGTCAGTTAAGCGTCTGACTTCGGCTCAGGTCATGGTCTCACAGTTCATGAGTTCAAGCCCCGCGTAGGGCTCTATGCTGACAGCTCAGGGCCTGGAGCCTGCTTCACATTCTGTCTCTCTCCTTCTGCCTCTCCCCTGCTCGTGCTGTTTCTCTCTCAGAAATAAACATTAAAAAATAAAAAAAAAATTAAAAAAATCATTAAAAAATACCATCCCTTTACCTCATCTTGATATATATTTACTATCATACCTATGTTTGTCTGCATTGCTTAATTTGTTGTTCAGTGGTAAGCCATGACGCTTTGAGCAAGGGTAAAAATAACGTGGAAAAACGTATGCTCCGTCACTATGAAGTCTGCCCTTGAGGCAGTCAGTGAGTTCTCTCTCTTTACAGTTTAATTTCTTCCCCGATTCATAGAGTGCAGTGGGAGGTATTCCCAGTGGAGTTTCTGTTGCTGGATCAATTCTGCAGCATCTCCAGGGAAATTTCTGGTGAGGAGTGGGAAAATCAGTGCTTCTCAAAATGTGGACTTATTTTAACTTATTATCACATCTTAAAACAAGATACAAGTATTATACAGAAAAGCATTACAGGAAATGTGTCTTTTTTTTTTTTAATTTTGGCATATACAGTTAGGAAACTTCCAGGGACATTTTCCAAATCATTATTTGGACAACAACAACAACAACAAACCTGTTTTGAAGTGGTTTTCTTCGGTTACATCTCTGTTATAGTTCCAACCAGCATAATGATATATAGCTATGTTTTTCACCCTTTTACAATGCTAGCATTACGCAGATGCTGTTTTCAGATGGAAAGCACAACCATCCATTATCATTAACATTTCATCCAAATGCACAAAGATGTAAATTGTGGGATGCCCTTTTACAAAATTGAAACCTTTTCTTTTCTCTTTCAGTTTTAGGTTATATGACGTTCCAACCTTAGTGGCTTCAAAACAATAATAACTATAATTGTTGGTATTTCCTTGTAAACCTGGGAAGAATCAGACGAAATTTCAAAAATGTGGATAAATCATTCTCTGTAACAGTACTTTAACAATTGGTTGGTATACGTGCTTAATCACTTCACTTTTCAAGATTGGGATGTCCAAGTAGAACACAGAATTCAAAAGCATAAATTCAGTTGTGAATAAAAACAGTTCTTCCTGTTTGGAAATTGCCAAATAAAACAATCCTAAACTTCTATGCACTTTTAAATTCACTTACACTGAATGGGTCAACTTTCTTACCATTTTTATTATTATGTGCAATTGCTGTGCTGCATTAAAAAGCATAGAATCCTCCTGCAAATAAGCTGTAATATTTAAATACTGTATTAGAAGAAGTACATATACAAATTATACAATAAGCCTTTGGATTTACTATATTTACTGAATACATTTACTGTAAATTCTACTCCCTCGGCGCAAAATGTGCTTCATTTTCTACTAACTTATCAATGTCAATTTTTTTTTACCAAAATGTACCAGATTTTGTACCATCTGATTTTATATATGAATCAATATTGAGGACTACCTACTTTCTTTTATGATGGTGTTTAAGTTCCCATAATTTAGATCCACTGGCGAACTCGATTCCACATCTTGTGACTGGTCTGGGAAAGGCTAAGGGAGGTGTAACTTTATTTTTTTTTTTAACGTTTATTTATTTTTGAGACAGAGAAAGACAGAGCATGAACGGGGGAGGGTCAGAGAGAGAGGGAGACAGAATCTGAAACAGGCTCCAGGCTCTGAGCAGTCAGCACAGAGCCCGACGTGGGGCTCGAAGTCACGGACCGCGAGATCGTGACCTGAGCCGAAGTCGGACGCTTAACCGACTGAGCCACCCAGGCGTCCCTAAGGGAGGTGTAACTTTAAATTGGCTCTGTATTTTCAGCTCAGCCAGCCTCTTACCCTGTAAATTGGCTTCTTTATTGTTCTGTGTGAACAAACCACCACTTCTTAGAACCAGATCTTACAAGAAAATATCAATTTTGTCCCTTCTGTATGACTTCTGTCTTGTATGGCCAAGGACCCCATCTGACCGGGCTTAGAATCCTACCATTGAAACTCTGGTTTCTATATGTGGGACTTTGCTACATGATACCACAATTTCTCATTCACCACCAACTACGGGGATCTCAGACATGATCTCCCTTAGCGATAGGTGGCTGAAGTTCAGCAACCCGTTTGAGAACATGAGAAGAGGTGCAGAGAATTGCAGACAGCTCGGCCCTGACCCTCCTGATCCGATGAATGAACACAATTGTCTAGCCCCAAGTATCTCCTGATATGTGAGAATAAACCCTGATGTGTTAAGTCCCCATCCTGCTGTGTCTGCTGCTGATAACCAGCCGCTGCTATTAACAAATACAGTCCTAGAACATCTTGCTTTCCTCTGAAAACTGACATTTCATCCTTTTTGATAATCAGAGCAAAGCACTTAACCTCTTGCTCCGGCTGCCAGAAGTCTTAGTATCGGGTTTTGCACTTAATCACAGCAATTGTGGTGATGACCTTTATCGCTGATTTCCTGTTCTCTAAAACACTCTGAACCGTTTGTATCCTCCTGTTTCCATTCTTATTCTGTGTTTCTGAAAATTCTCTACAAACTTATTTGAAAATAGAAAAGACCTACGGATTTATTTTTAAATGGATTTATTTGCAGTTCGTTACTGTAAGAATTATATAAAATCCCCCAAACATGGAACTTGATTTTTTTTCTGGTTAATCTTCTTGTTGTTCTGAATGGCAGATTCTATTCATAATTTAACTAAAGAAATATATGAAGCATGTATGCTTTACCAGGACCTGCACTGATTTCTGGAAGAGGGACGTAAACAAGACATTATGGACCTAATGCCCGTACAGTTTTCAAGATCAAGTACAACTTATAAATAATTTGGTCGGTGACTTTATTTTTATCAGCTAGAACAATTAAGTGAATAATTAAACTGAGATCTAAGACAAGGTTATTTTAAGTTGACTCTGACTATCAAATACTTGAAAAATAAAAATGAAAGCTTTTTCTTTCTTGTCGTCAAAGACATCAGAAGACAGAACATTCACTTTTATCATGATTTTTTCTTTTATCTTCATTTCACTTTTGTCTCATCAACGCTAATGATTTTGGTATAGTGTCAGTGAACTCACATCTTTATTAATATTCAATGCTATGTTATTCCAAAGATAAAAATTGGGAACTGTACTTACTGAAAGCATTTTAAGAGAACTATCCGAACTGGTGACCTACACAGGTACAGCATTCCCTATGTACCTTGTTATTTGAAATGTACCCATGAAGTCAGGAGAATACACCTAAAAAGGATAATTTGTTCTCCAGAGTAATCAAATGCTATATTGGAAAATAGGGCAGTAAATATAAACTGAATGTACAAAAAAAATGTAGATGTTATTAGAAGAAAAAAAAACACAGGTGTTCATCCAGAATCGAAATAGCAGATAATACAAAGAGCCAGAAATTGTATCTTAGCACTGTGTAATGATGACATTGATAAGAACGTTATCAGTATAACGCAGAATCCCCAAATTTCTTGGGATTTACAGAAGACTAAATTAAGTTGAGCTCTTCAACAAAGAAGAAGTTCCAAAAGTCTACTTTCTGAAAGTTGGTAATTCATGTGGCCAGGTGGCTCAGACCGAGCAGAGTATTCCTTGCCAGTGGATTGTGTAGAATACACTGCCAGTCAGTCTCTTGTCTTTTGTCAACCATGTCACAAATACTTTCCAGTAAACCAGAACATGAGTTCTAGAAGCTTTCTTTTTAAGTTTTATCTATTTATTTATTTTGAGAGAGAGAGAGAGTGAGGGAGTGCATGAGCAGGGGAAGGGCAGAGAGAGAGAATCTCGAACTGGCTACCTACGCACCTTCAGCGCAGAGCCTGATGCAGGGATCAAACTCATGAACCGTGAGATCACGAGCTGAGCAGAAACCAAGATTTGGATGCTTAACCGACTGAGCCACCCAGGCACCCCTCATCTATTTTTTAAAAGGTCACAGTAACTATAACAATATTTCCCCAAACATGCCCAAGAAGATCATTATTTTCTTTTTAATATTAGGCTTTTTTTTTTATTATAGTGAACACAGTTATTTCTAAATAGAAGAAGGAAATTACTTGTATGAGCACTCGCCTCTTCTCAAGAGATTAGGCAAACATCCACCACAGCTTCATAGAAAACAGCACATTATTTGGCCTTTTGGCCACCTTTGCATCTTGCTCCATAGAAAGAACATCTGCTCAGTTGTTTCTATGTTGCTGAGGAATGTGCTTACACTAAATCTGTAGATGAGCAAAGCCTCTTCTGCACTGTCTCAACTGGGGACAAGCCAGCAGCTCTCAGTGCTTTGACGCATGAATAGGCAATTGCAGTGCTTACTGAAACTGGGGGCAGGGGAATGACCTCACTCCTGGAAAAGAATATGCAAAACCTCCCGTTTAATGTAGTGTGATGAAAAGAGCATGAGGCCTCGGAGATGACTGAGCTTCTTTTTTAGGGCCCGGAAAATTGTCACAGAAAATTGTGCATCATCAAATAGGGTGTCTCACCTAGATAACAAAACTGATAGAAAAGTGAGATGTGATAAAGAGATAAGGAAAGATCTTTACGATGCAAACTACTCCATAAATACTGTGTCCCACAAGGATCTCATAGAAACTTATCCTTTACACAAGGTTTTAGATAATGGCTTAAAAAATCCACACTTTCCAAATAAATTTTTCTTCCTCCACTCTACTTTCTCCTAGATAAACCAAATTGAATTGCTTTAAAGACATAGACACATTCATCATCTGACCCTTTTCTCTCTGCATTTCACAAATTCTTCCTTGTCTTTTCACCTGCCACTAATATATTCCAGATACTACAATGACCTAAGACTTGCCCAGTTAGTCAGCACATAAGAGTTGCTGACCTTAATTCAGTTCCGGTATTCCATAATAATTATAATCATTCTTTTTTGTCAGTGTAAGAATTCTTTAAAGTGTAAGAACATTCAGCTCCCAATTACTCACTGCCCTTTTATGTCTAAATAAATAGTTGTCAACTAGGTTTTCTTTCTTAGTGACAGTTAAAGTTTTATAAGACATATGGTCTCATTAGACTGAGATACTTAAAGACATCTATCTTTTTCCTAACTAATTGGCAGCTCAGCATTTTTTTTTATGAAACATCATAATAGATACAGCTAGAGATTCAGCATGGAAACTTCCTGCCTGAATTAACACCTGAATTAATAAGTTTTCATATTGGAATTCTGAAGAATGGAGTTCTTGGGGGATTATATTCAGCAAAACATAGGAAAATAAACAACTGTTACCAACATTGCTCCATTTAAATATGCTCACTAATTGTCTCTTATTTTTTCATTTAAAGAGTTTATATCTTTATACTGAGTTTCTTTTTTTTTTTTTAACTTTTTTTTTCCCAACGTTTATTTATTTTTGGGACAGAGAGAGACAGAGCATGAATGGGGGAAGGGCAGAGAGAGAGGGAGACACAGAATCGGAAACAGGCTCCAGGCTCCGAGCCATCAGCCCAGAGCCCGACGCGGGGCTCGAACTCACGGACCGCGAGATCGTGACCTGGCTGAAGTCGGACGCTTAACTGACTGCGCCACCCAGGCGCCCCTTGAGTTTCAATTAAAGAGTTTATATCCCAAAGTCTCAGAGACTCAATAAAAAGGGTAGACAAAATATTATAGAAAGACATCCAAGGTGCAATTGCATCATTTTGACCTTAGAAGAAACCTGCCTTGGGCTTTTCAGGGAATTAAGACTCCTGCTTCCTCTCTCGGGGTTTTCATTCATAGGCAGACTAACAGCCTCCCTAAGGAGTTCCTTCACTACTTTAATTACTTCTGTCATGCCTTTCCCATTCAGGGGTCATGCTCTCTCCTCCGGACTTATATCTGTGAATGCTACAAGGTCTCACCTGTAGAATCCAAATATCCTGGAAGAATTTCTCTAATAGGTATCCTGTTGGGATAGGAGGTAAGAAAAAGAAAAGAGTTGGTATATTAGAAATGATCTCCTTCACAGGAGATTAAGTTCAGATTAAATTATATCTGGACTTAAGGAACATGAAGATTTCAGTCCATTCAAACAGAACCTTTCACTGTCCCATTTTTAGTATGCTAATAACTGACCAAATTATCTTTATGGAAAACAAAGAAGATTTGCACTTTGATAAAACAAATTTGTTGTGTTTGTGGAATTTCCAGATAGTTAATCATGCTTAGATTTGGCTATGGTCTTTTAAATATTGTATGCACAATAACATGAAGTGAGCAGAAAGCAGCTAATCCAGCCAGCCAATTAACTCTACCCAGATGCTCCACTTTTGCACTGAAAATTACTTTGAACTAGGACAGAAATATCAAACCAGGGAACAATATTTTGTGGAAGATGATATGTGGAATAAAATTCACTTTGGATTCCTTAACCTAAACCATTTTTATGTAATGCAATATTTATATTAGCACAATATTCAATCAAACAAAAGACTGTCTTGCCTAAACTATCTGTTGTTTTGCCCCGAAATGTGAATATATGTAAAATTGTCTGAGCTTCCAAAACATTATTTCTCTTTGTTCTTTCAGGTTATAAAACACACGTTATATGCTTCCCAAACATTGTTTTCTCTGTCCAACAAATTACAGATGTATCCTATCACTTGTGCATGCTCGAACATTCCTACTTCCTAGTATGATCAGTATCTTCCCATCAAACTAACGTGTGCCTTCCATCTCATTTGAAGTACATTTTCACTTTATAATTCCAATCTTCATATTATTTTATATTAATAAACACACTGGAAAAAGAAAAGATATTTTCAGATGACTTATAGTCAAGAAAACACACCCCTCTTACCTAGTGGAAAGTACAAACACACCCAACTGCCAGTCTATGTCATATCTCCACTATGTGTCTTGCAATTATAACAGATTATTCGGGGCGCCTGGGTGGCTCAGTTGGTTAAGCGTCCAATTTCAGCTCAGGGCATGATCTCATGGTCCATGGGTTCCATGGGTTCGAGCCCCGTGTCTAGCTCTGTGCTGACAGCTCAGAGCCTGGAGCCTGTTTCAGATTCTGTGTCTCCCTCTCTCTGCCTCTCCCCCGCTTGTGCTCTGTCTCTCTCTCAAAAATAAATAAATATTTTTAAAACATTAAAAATAACAGAGAATATTCAATAAATAGTTTTTGAATGAAAGAATAAAGGAAAAAATTGTTAATAAATATTACAAATGTAACTATTTTACATTAACAATTGTCTTAAATCATGATTAATGAAATAAGAAAATATTCATATTTAAACATTAATTAAACAAAGCAACCTAAACCTAGGGACCCAAAACTTCAAGTTGGGACAAAGATACAAAAACAAATCCAACCAAATAATTATTGTTTGTCTTTTTTCCTCTTACAAATATGCACACACACACACACCCCCTCACACACACACATCAAAGATACCAAGCAAGGTAAAAAAAAAAAAAAAAAAAAAAAGAGAGAGAGAGACTAAGATCAATTAAGAAATATCATAGCTTTAAAGATTACTTTAACTGAGGATAGGATTAAAGTGATTTGTATTTTCTTCTCTTTATAGTTGTTTTGTGAGTTGCATAGAGTAGGCATTGATTGAAAGAGATAAGAGGCAACATTTCAGGTGGTGGAAATGTTCTATTTTAACTTTAGTTGTGGTTACAATAAAGTATAAATTTTCATAACTCAAACTATACATTTTAAAATGGGTGCTCTTTATATAAATTATACATCAATGCAAGTGATATGTTAAGAGGACAATCTAACAAAAAAGAATTGAGCAGAAACTTCAAAAAATGAATATATCCAATAATTACACGAATAATGCTTAATATTAATCATGAGAAAGCAGAGAATTAAACCCACAATGACATATTACCATACACCCATACAAATGTGTAACAGTCTGACAACATTAAATGTTGGTGAATAGAAGAATTGGAACTTTTGTATATTGCTAATAGAGCTAAAAAAATTTCAAACACCTTGGAAAACAGTTTGGCAGTTTCTTATTATATCAGAATACAGGTACCCTGTGATTGAACAATTTCACTCCTACATATTTTCAAAAAATATATAAAAATGGGTCCACAAAAAAAAAAGATGGCCAAAATAATACTTATAGATCCAAATGTTCAAAGTGTCCATGAATCTGAAGAATGAATAGAAAATTGTGATATACTCACAAAATGGAACGTTTTTCGCCAACAATAATCGTGCTGTACATAACAAGATGGGTGAATCTCAAAACATTTTAAAAGAACAGGTAAAACTAATCTGTAGTGATAGAAATTTAACAGTGGCTGCCTCTGGGTGGTGGCAATGGACTGGAATAGACATTAGGAATTTTCTGGAGTGATGGAAATATTTATCTTGGTTGGGATGGTAGTTCTTCAGATGTAGATATTTGTTGCAACATCAAATCTTGCACTTAAGATCTGTGCATTCATATCATGTAACAGAAATTTTAACTCAATAGGAAAATGTGCACATTCTGCATAAAAAAATATTTTTTGAAAACTCTGGATGAATAAAAGATATAACAAATGGGCAGAGATACCATTTCCTTGTTAAAGAAGATCAAGGTTCATAAAGGTAGCAATTAGCTGTAAATAAAGTTTACACAATACAACAGGGTAGCCTTACTGGATATTTCAAAGTATATTTCTTTAATAATTAAAACCATCTGATACCAACCACATGAATCAAAAGTCAGATTCATGGATCAGAAGGCACAACACATATTTAAGAATGGAGGATAATAATAATATTACCATTTAAAATGAATAAAGGAAAAGGACTTTTCAGTCCTTTGATTGCAAATAGTGTTGCAATCACCAACTAGCCAGCTGGAAAAATAAATTTCGATTTACATCGCAACTTATACCAGAATAAATCCCAGTTGGTTTACAGATTTAATGTCACACAAAAAACATAAAAGCACTAGAATAAATCAGACAATTATTATATAACCTCAAATTAAGGGAAACTTCTAAAAATGACATAAAACATAGAAGTTATAATAGAAAATAATGCTCAATTTAAGTATAAAAATATATTCCGTTTATATATAACTTTAAAATAAAAGAAAAATGGCAAATGAGAACAGGTGGAGTAAAGGGAGAGTTATTTACAAAACATATGGTTCACCCAAAAAAATGAATACAAAAAGCTTTTATACATATTTTTATACGTAAAAAATACTCCATAATAAGATAAACTTAAAACCAAATTGATACATCATTTTTCACTTAGATTGAATATCTTGATTTTGAATGCACACCAGTAGAAGTATTGGTAAAAGGGATTCTCATACATGAATAGGAAAGATATAAACTGGTACACCTCTATCAAAGACAATATAGCAACATTTATCAAAATTGTGGAGATAATCAACTTGTGACATGGCAATATCACTTCTAGGAATTATCTTAAAGATAGACTCACATTCATGTAAAGTTGTATATATGCAAGTTATACTTGGTTCCTGGTGCAATATTCCTCCAAAGTTATTTTTCTTTGTTTTGCACTCAATTTTATCTAAGATGTATGGAAGGGAAGCCAGCTCAGAAGAGACACCTCTAACCTGCCCCCCTCTTCTTCAGCCTGTTTTGGAACAAAGTAAAAAAAGATTCTGTTCACTAGCCTCAGTAGGAGAATTAAGCCCACCTGGTATTCACCCAACTTGGAAGTAAAGAATACGTATTTTTAAAATATACATCTATTTAATATTTATCTATTATCTATTTAATGTTTAACATTATCCATTATCTATTTAATATTGATTAATATTGCCATCTTATAGATATAGTACTTTAGAATTACTATATGGTTTTAATAATATAAGTCTATATGCCTCAAAATAAACCTGTGAAACAATACTATATATAGCATAGATAAGTAAACTGGGGGACAGAAAGTAGAAATGAATTTTCTAAAGACGCAGAACTAAGTAAACAACTTTGGAATTAAAGTATGTCTTTTGGTTCAAAGTCAGGAGATACCTCTCCACAAAGTTCATGACAATGATCCCCGATACATTTCACCTGTAATCTTGATCAACTATATATTGATTATTTACTTAGAAGCACTGACAATAATGTGTACATGATAATGGATGCTATAATACATATATAAATATATATTGTGAATATATTATTGTATACATGCTAAATACGGTCATAGAGCTTCCATAGTTATTGAGAGCCTAATGAGGAAATGGCTTTCTTCCTAAAATTTGAAGAAATTCCGGGGTGCCTGAGTGGCTCAGTGCCTTTCTGCTTCAAAGGTGGTTTTTCCTAGTTTCTGCCCCCTTCCAACTTGAAACTCTTTCTGATGGTCATCATAATTATGATAGATAATTGCTTTAAAACCCCTTAATTAATATAAATAACAGCATATTTTTTAAATCTTGGGGAATTTGGTGGGAAAATACACATCTTTATGAAAGTCACTGTAACAAGGAAAACAGTTCTCCAGGCTTCTTTTATATTTCTTATAATACTTGTTTTATGAAAGTCAAGCATGCTTTTCCAAAAGTATTTAGCTTTTGATATTAAATTAATTATGTAATTATTTAAAATGATTTCCTAGGGGTCCTGGGTGGCTCAGTCAGTTAAGCGTACAACTTCAGCCCAGGTCATGATCTCTCAGTTTGTGAGTTTGAGCCCCGTGTCGGGCTCTGTGCTGACAGCTCAGAGCCTGGAGCCTGCTTCTGTGTCTCCCTCTCTCTCTGCCCCTCCCCTGCTCATGCTCTGTCTCTGTCTCAAAAATAAATAAAAACATTAAAAAAATTTTTTTGAGGAAGTTCCTCAAAGCTATTTTTTCATAGAACTCTCAATAACTATGGAAGATCAATTAGCATCTTTAGGTCACTAATCAAGTAAGCATAGGCTAGAATTTGCCAAATCTTAGAGTAGGGCCTAACTTTATTAAAACAAATAAATGAACAAACAAAACCACCAATCTCAGAGTTTTCTAATTTTCAGTTAAATCTAAATGGAATGATCTGATCAAAAATAGTACTGCTGATCTTCTCTTTTCTCTGCCTTCAAAGACATTTGGTAGACAAATCATTCAAATAGACAAATCCCATGATAAAGCAACTTTACCATTAGCCATGTTATTCATCTATTTCTATTTCAAATAAAGAAACACACTTATGTGTTGCCAAGAATAATAGCCTGATCTTAAGCAGAAAAAGTAACGGATGGTTGTTGTTTAAACTTTTCCAATAATTATTTATCACAAAAGCTGCTATACCAGGGACTTTATAAACATTAAATTTCATCAGACTTCTTGGTTACCACATACAAACAACTAAATCCATTTTATGTAAAACAAAGGCCAATCCGAAATGTGTTTCCCTCCTCGAGCCTACCATAATACTGTCGAGGACTCTCAAAGAGAGGTGATAAAATAGTTTGACTTCTGGTATATTCTATATCCATATTATCTAAGCGGCACATGGAATGTGGAAAACAGGTAGGGAAGATGTCATGACTGAAAACAGAAGCAATCACAGGGGCTTAGTGCGCAAGTGCTTATTACAGAGAAAGTGTTCTTGTTTGTTTTTGCATTTTCTTAAAGGTCAATGTGACTGACGACTTTGATTTTTTTTTTAAGTCTGGAATAAATGCTTCTAGTTCCCATATTAGGGTGCATTTCGTAGTAACATATTGGCATTCATAAATCTTATGTTTTAAAATGTTCTTGCTGCCCTCTTTTCTAAGGGTATAAGACTGCAGAGGGTCATTGCAATTGAGAAGGCAGGCAGATTAAGGCAACAAAATAATAAAAGGCCTCAATATTTTGTTATAAATTTTCAGTCTCAGAATCTCTTGAAGTACTGTTCTTCCTTTTGTTGTCAACAATAGCCATTTTATTTCCCACACTTTTCTAGGAACTCCTGACAGATAAGTAAACCAAAAAAGGTTTAAAAAATATTCCGCACTTCAATGACTATTTTTCAATTCCAAGGTATAAAATGCAATTCTAGCTTGAGAATCATAAATTTAATAACTTGAGGGTATTCTAAAATGCACACACGGGAAAAAAATTAAAAGTGTGCATTGCCTCCTGAAAGCCAAGCAGGGCCTCTTAACGATCCGGCTAGATAAGGCCAAGGGTTCAATTTCCAAAAACCAAGTTAGTTATACTAAGGCTTATGGGAAACCTCTTAATCTTCACAATGATCAACTTTGTTGATAAATGGGGATTTAGTGAAAGTGTCTAAATTGGTACAAATCCTTCCCACACTTAAAAACATAGCCAATGGTAAATAATATTCATGGCAGTGGGCCAGTGACACTGTTTTTGTTTGAGAACCCTATAAATACATGCTATTTTGCAAACATATCCTTTCTATTGAGGGAGAGTATTGAATGTCTATTTGCTGAAGTTAAAGCAATCTGAAATCCAATTTGTCTGCTATGGATCTGCTCTAGGAGCTTGTATGCAAACATCCTTAGGCTAGAATAAAGATTTATTTCAGTGTGCATCCAGCTAACTCATTTTCTTTCTCCTGGCAAATTCCAGTTTTACATTGATTTTCTGAGAATAACTGGGATGCAAAAATTAGTGTTTATTTGGGCAGTGAATCGACTATCCGTCTGAAAATAAATGGCCTACTTTTTCTTGTTAAAATGCTCACAAATCTATACAATAAAGTGTTCATAGGTCTGTGGGTAGGTGGCAAATCCCCTATGAAATCAGTTTAAAAATGTGACTTTTCTCAGAATGAGTCCTGAAGTTATAAAAGTTCAAAAGAGCTATACCTTTGAATGTTATTTCCAAACCAGGAACGAAAAAAAGGCTATTAAAGGCTTCGGTTTTGTTTTGTCTTCCGTTAGAAATGGACCATCTCTATTTTTAAAAAAAAATCAAACTGAGGAGCACCTGAGTGGCTCAGTTGGTTAAGCATCTGACTTGGGCTCAGGTCATGATCTCATAGTTCATGAGTTTGAGCCCCACGTCAGGCTCTGTGCTAACAGCTCAGAGCCTGGAGCCTGCTTCAGATTCTATGTCTCCCTCTCTCTCTTTCTGCTCCACCCCTGCTTGCTCTCTCTCTCTCTCTCTCTCTGTCTCTCAAAAATGAATAAATGTTAAAAAAATTTTTTTTAAATCAACAATCAATCAAACTGAGACATTGAAGCTTTATTTAATGATAGACTTGAGGATTTTTATTTAGTGTTTGCTTGTTGGAGTGTTCAGTGTGGACAGTTGAATCCTGCTGGCAGAAGAGAAAGTCAATGTCACTGGAAGAAAGCTGGAAGACTAAAAAAACCTAAAATCGGGGTGATTGCAGCACAAGAAGCTTCCAGGAGAAACAAAGGAAAGCAAGAAGGAAAGAAAGAAAAATAGCAAGGCAAAATCACTGAGAATGATCTCAACTAAACCTCTATGTTTCTGTTCTATGAGAATTTTCTATCAGAAGTATGTAAGAAAGGAATCCAAATGGCCTTCGTGGTGACCAAGAGACAACACCGAAGATATTAAGCAGCATACCAGGCAAAGTTGAGGGGTTTTACTACAATGTGATTTTTACCCACTGGCTGTGACAATCTTGGACAAGTTGCTAAAACTCTCGGTGCCCTAATTTACAAAATGGGTATAAAACAAGCCTTCCGGAGGATGCTGCTAGCACTATTAGTAGGACCAAAGTAGAAAGCACAAAAAAGAGCCAGTGTTACCCGCTTTTACTAATGCCATCAGTAAGTAAGCTCCTCTCCTCTCTTTTCCCTCTTCTTTGGTGAGAAGTTTCTTCTGTTCCCTTCGGTTTCTATTTGTCAATGTATACCTCTCAGACATGTGGTGATCTCATGGTTGACAATATTCGCTTTCTCTCCATTTCAGCCACCCGTGCTTTTATTTATTTTTTGTTTTTTTGTTTTGTTTTGTTCTTTTAGCCACCCGTGCTTTTAGAACAGACCGTTTCTCTGAACCTGTGGCCATATACAGGTTGGCCTCAGAATCCCCCAGATGTGTGCTTTAAGTGGGACGTGCCCACCCCAAAATGCTGCATCGAAATTTCTATGCGTGAGACTTAGAAACATGCTTTCATAACAAATCCTCAAACTGGCTTCATGGTGGTTTGGAAACACATCTGACTCTCTGGTCTATCCTTTGACCTGGCTGACCTAATCTGCCTAATCGCCTCTGAAATAACTTCACTCTGAAGTAACTCCACAAGGTAAGACTTTTTGACCTTGTGTCAGAAATTCTAGCACATAGACTGCTCTTCGCCCTTTTTATAACTTTCATGTGAGGAATCTGGCTCCGGGCCAGAATAACTCTGTGTGATTTTTTTTTTTTTTTCAGACCTGAACGCAGGCAATTACAAAGACTTTCCCTGACAGGCCGCCTCGGGGAAACCTTCCTCCCGCACACGACTTGTGCCCGGCCAGTGTACTGCAGGTGTTGGAGGGAGTTGCAGTCAAGGACTTAGTCCCCCTGGCCGGCCTTGTTCTTCTGCATGTCCACGTTCTTCTTTAACTGGAGGCCCTTTA
Organism: Felis catus; assembly: GCF_018350175.1. Taxonomy (NCBI): domain Eukaryota; kingdom Metazoa; phylum Chordata; class Mammalia; order Carnivora; family Felidae; genus Felis; species Felis catus. The sequence goes on along the minus strand of NC_058371.1, from coordinate 53,151,196 downwards.
GTTGGGGCCTTCCACAGAGCTTTCCTTAGGTATCTCTGCAAAGATGTCCTATAGCAGAAGCTGGGGGGAACGTGAAGACACAGGTCTCTATTCTGGCTTGGTTCTCAGTACTTTTCCACTACTAGCTCTTTGCCCCTCTCCCTCCTCTTGGCCCCCCCAGGTCAACAAAACTACTGAAAGCTTTTGTCTAAGGCTCCATCAGCAATGAATGATACGACCCATGCTTTTGTGCTGACCTACCTGCCCCTAGAGCAGAGACCCTCAACCATGGGGAAAATGGAATAGGGTGGGGGTTAGTGCTTTTTCTGGGGTAGCCTGTTGCTTCCACAATCACAATAAGTGATTAAAGGCTTGACTGTTAACTTTCATTTTTTGGCTTGTTGTTTTTAACTGGCTACTCTGCCACCTGGCAGTTTAGTTCTTTCTCCAGCTCCACTGAGCTCCTGACATGGCCATGTTCCAACTCTCTTACAGCTTACCCGAAATCTGTTACAGTAAAACCTGGAACGCTAGCAACTTGCCCTGTGAGTGTTCCACTGGATGAGCAAACATTTCTAATAAATTTTAACTTGATAAATGAGTGATGTCTTGCAATACAAATAGTATGTGACACTGAATGTCACATGATCCTAACTGAGCCAATGGTTCTCTCTCTCTCTCTCTCTCTCTCTCTCTGGGATTGTGGATGATTGACTCCCATGCTTCCATGCTCAGTCTCAGGCCGCAGTGTTTGGCAGAAATCAGTGATTTTTCAGCACACTGGATGGTGCCCCCAACTGGCACTAGTGTATTTTTTGTCACTTCAAAGCACCTGGGGACAGTCCTTTGCTTTTCCATACAAGAGTAAGCTCAGGAATGCTTTGCTTCATTCTAGGTCAGGCTGCCTGCAGATATAGACCCTTTCCTCTGCTGCCTTATTGCCAGTTACATTAAACACAGTGTGATGATAAGAGCTTATTAATACTGTAGTCAACATCCAAGCGAGCATATACAATGGCCCCCATGCAGAAAAAAGAATCCACTAAGCCAATAGACAGCAGTGATTCCATTAGTGATGGTGAAAGTCGTCCCACACAATAACCCTCCTCTCTCTTGTCTTCCTCACACCAGCCATGACGATTTTCAAAGGTCAGTGCAGATTAATTTGTTTATTTTTCTTTATATTTAGTATTTTCTTTATTACTTTGTATTATATTACAGTATTGTAATCATTTTTATATGAATATTTTTGGGTTGTGGAATGAATCATCTGAGTTTCCATTACTTCTTATGGGGAAATGCACGTTGATATACAAGCAATTCCAGAACAAATTATGCCCACAAAACAAGATTTTACTGGGGAGCCTGGGTGGCTCAGTCGGTTGAGCGTCCGACTTCAGCTCAGGTCACGATCTCGGGGTCCGTGAGTTCGAGCCCCACGTCGGGCTCTGGGCTGACGGCTCAGAGCCTGGAGCCTGCTTCCGATTCTGTGTCTCCCTCTCTCTCTGCCCCTCCCCCGTTCATGCTCTGTCTCTCTCTGTCTCAAAAATAAATAAACATTAAAAAAAAAAAATTAAAAAAAAAACAAACAAGATTTTACTGTATTTGGTACTATGGAAAAACAAAACTTAACAAAAAAAAGTCATCGTGGTGGAACCCAACTGTTTTCACTCCCTGAGCCCACACTAGGGTGCGGGGAGCAGGGGGGCTGGCAGTTGCAGGGAAACCACGTCACCATTCCTCCTTTGAAACTGTAATTTGATCATCGCCATCGCCAACCTCCCCCCCCACCTCCCCACCCCCGGCCCTCAGCAACACCAGCAATCTTATGACTCCTTCCTGAGTCCTGCCATTTCAGCCACAGGTCACCTGACTTATATTTTCAACCATATTCAACTTCTGACCTGTTTCCCCTGTGGGTTCCAAGAGATTCTTTGATTCATAGCTCATAAGGAAAATAGGAACCTAAGGACAAGAACTTCCTCAAATTCCGGCCACTGATTTTAAAACCCATCTTTCCCCCCCCCCCTCTTTTGTTTACAATGAAATCTCGCTGCTATTTTCAACATCTACTATCTTTATCTGTGCTCTACTCATCATTTCTCACTTTCTCAAGGACTTTATTTCATTGATTTCTCTCTTTCTTTCCTGTATTGACAAACCTCTTGCACTCTGCTGGCTGCTTCACATTAACCTTTAAAATCCTCAAACTTGTCCCACTTTATAAGAATATAAAACAAGAAGCCCGGCATCGCCCCCTAGCTTGTCACTTCCTTCAACTATTTGGAAATTCTATGGCTCCACTTTTTCACTATTTATTTAGTACTTGAAATGTGGCTGGTGCTACTGAGGAAGTGATTCTTAAAATATTATTTAACTTTGGTTAATTTCAGTTTCAATAGAAATAGAAATAAATGGCTAGTGGCTGTCATATTGGGCAAGCAAACCCAGAAACTTAAATGTCAAGCACCGAAACTTAAATGTCAAAGCTTCTCATGGCAACATAACTAGCGACGATGATAATATCTCAATATAAACAAAAGTTAAATTTTAAGATCTTAGCTGTGATTTGATATAAGAAAATGCATGTCTACATTTTACAATCTTCCATTTCCATCAGACTGAGCTTCTCTATGAGTAGTAATAACTGCTCCAGCTAAATTAACCCATAGAGACGTTTAAATGTCTTTATTTTTAATTTAAATAAAATATTATCATTAGATATGGTGTTAATATAAATAATTATAGGTTATAGAACATTTTAATTATTGGAGAAAGTACTAATGGACATCATTTGCTTACATTTTTCTTTTCTCAGTAATAATGCCATTTGGGCATTTTTAGAGTGATGAACAAGTATATGACAAATGAAGTCCTTTTTGTTATATATCAAACTTGTATATATATTTTTGTGGGCACAATAGACTTTGTATTTGCACTCAGTTTTACCAAGTCCACCATTGGTTTAATATTGGTTATAAGTGATAAATAGAAAAATTATTCTTAATATATATTAAAGCTGTTAAAACTTCATAGCCAGTATGAGTTCCAATGAAGCATTTTAGAATACATTTTCCAATTGGAATATATCTCTGTTTATTCACTCAAAAATCTATAGTTCTTTTCAAAATGATCACTGAGTTCTATAACTACATTTTTCTCACCATGACTGTGTATATGTGGGGGGTGGGGGAGTCGAGCTTGGCATATCATGGAACAGGGTAATCTATGAAAATTGTCGTGAAAGCAAGTGAAGTTTAAATTTGTGTTTCTTTAAAATATTTTTCTCTTTACTTTGTGTAGACAAGGGCAAGAATGCAAAGCAGTGACAATTTATGTAAGTATCCATTGAGTATCAAATAACAATTAATGCCCCATCTTCATTTTAGGCATACCACAAGTAGGTATCTTTCCAATTAGGTATACACATAAAAACAGCTGAAATTTGAAACACGCAAGCAGGGATTTTAGAAACCTTTTCATGAAGTTTCTGTCCGCACCCATTAGTATATTGAGGTACAATATACTATACTTTACACAGGTCATACAAAGTAACCCACACAATTTAGTATATATAGTATTTTAAAGGCAGCGACTGAGGGCAGCTTGGAGCAGTGACTGGGAGTCAAATTGCCTGGGCTGGAATCTGGGCTCCCACACTTCCGAGTCATGTCCACTTGGGCAAGTTACCTAAGCTCTCCATGCATTCCTCATCTATAAAATATGGAAAATTATCAAAGAGTCCTTATGAAGATGTGTTCATGTTTACAAAAACTTTGCAGACATTCTCGTGGATGCCAGGAATATTAGCTGCTGAAGGCTCTCTCTCCATGAGAATCACCTTTAGCAGAGACAAACAGGCTGCCCAAAGTTATGCCCCTGCCTGCCTCATGGGAAACCCACATCAAAGGTGGTCATTGTGGTGGTACAAAAGCTCAGCCCCCCCATCTCCGAAGGGCCATCTCAGTGGCAGAGCTCCTCATGGGCTGTGCGGAGGCCTTATGAAAACTACATCACCGATAAACTCCTCCTTCTTCCCGCTCCAACTTTTCTTCTTTTATAGGTATTGTTTCTGAGATCCTTCCCACATAAATGCCCCCCAAGCCAATGTCTGCCTCAGAGTCTGTTTCCTTACACCCAATATACTACAACTGTTGCCAAGAGTGGTCTTACGAAATACACTGTATAATGTGGTTGTGGAGCTGAATCCCCACCGATGACAATGAGGTGGCAAAGAAGAACAATCATCTATATTAGGGGCAGTGCTGACAGCCCCGGCATACTGCAGCATGCAATTGTTACCTGTCACCACTAGTGAACTGTCATGGGCCTATAATGGAAAGGAATGCGTTGATGGCGCAATCCCTCGAGCATTTTGGATTTTCAGGGGACTAGCAATCATAAGGAGCCTGGAAAGTGACTGCTGGTGGGCAGGGCATTACTGCTGCATCGTAGAAACATTGTGAAAAGCTGAGAGTGGTTAATCACCAATCTAAGCAAGGGGTGAAAGTCAGAGGGCCTCACTGAGGCATGTAAAAAATTCTCATCTCCAGCAGCCAGAAGGCAAGAGAAACTGAGGATAAAGCCCATGACATAATTAGAAAGGTAAAGAACTCCAGAGAATGTTAAGTTTTCATACCCAAAAGTCCATACTCCAAGGACCTGTTGGGGAAAGAATGAGTCTGTGATATTTAAGATGGAAATTTCTGGGTTGGATTGGTGCCTTTGACACCTTTGAAATCTCAGATCACTCTGAAACATCTGAGCCAGAACAAGTGGCCCACCCCTGCCTGATAAGGTTTTTCCCTCTTCTCTTGCTTGAAGATACCACAGAAGGCCTTGCCTTGTACAATAAATGTGATCCCCCTCAAGACTTTGCCACCTCCCTTCCTGGCCACCAGGCTATTAGGTATGTGCCAAATACAACATAAACCGACACAGAAAGTGCTAGACCTGATCAAGGGAGAGACAGAGTGTACCCCAATGGGCATACAGTACCTAGCCAACATTTATGGCAGGGACTGTGAGAGTCTGCATGGAATGGGATCCTAAAAGAGACAGATGAAGCAGGGAGGGCAAAGAAGTTGGATAAGGGAGAGTTTACTGATATGTTACCACTCTTCTATACCACAAGATTTCACACTCTGACAAGCATACAGGGAGATGGTATAAACCCAGGGCTAGGGTGGCATTCTTAAAAAACTACAAATATCTATAGTTTATGATAAAAGAAATAGAAATGGAAGAATTGCCTTAGTCAAAGGTAAGAAAAAAGGTAGAAAATTTCAGAAAAGCAATCATGCTGTGCTAGATACACCACACCATCCCAGAAGTCTGTGTCCTGGTCAGGGCCAGAGGGGCACAGAGAATACTCAGCTTATTAAAATGATGAAAATTGCACCAGTGGGCGAAGGCTCATCATCTTTGGAAGGTCTATAGAGACTGTTTCTGTAGAGAAGAGCTAAAGAACTGGACTCCTTAATAAAATGGGGATCATAAGAACCTGAAATAAGCAAGATGGTGCAATTATTTAATGAGCATAAAGTTTAGAATGGCAGCCAGGTGGAATAACCCTTAAGAGGCCCAGAGACAATACAGAAGGACAGCCATTAAGAGTATTGCTCAATCTCTACATTTAAAATAAATCAAGGATCGGGAGGCTGAGGGCAGCTACCCCAATTAGTAGTGACTACCTTCTCAATTTCCAGATCTGAGCCAGTTTGTCAGACTTGGAACACAGTAATTTAAAGAGAGACTGAGGCAACAGGAGAACAAATATACTTCAACAAATGCTTATGGTCATGATTTCCTCAGTCTTTCCCCCCAAGGAACTAAGAGCCACTTAGGGAAAGAAGATTACCTAGACATTTCAAGGATTGAAATGTTGTATTCAAGATCTGAGTTGACAATGATATCATGCCTTCTAAAGTGTCATCGGTCCTTCTCTCAACTGGATGATAGGGGCCTATCAGGGCCAGATAACTAATAAAACCCAGATATGGCTTGAAGTAGGCCCATGGGCCCAATCTATGGTCATTTCTCCATATAATCCATATATTTCTCCATATAATCGGAATGAACATGGTTGGAAATTGATACAACCATCATATTTCTTCTTTGGCCTGTGAAATAAGAATGATCATAGTGGGGAAGGCCCAGCTGAAGTTTGTCCCACACCTCCCTATCCAAATATATGTACACGTGTAAAATACACACACACACACACACACACACACACACACACTCCCAGGGATAATGGCCAGGATTAATGTCACGCTTGAAGATGTAAAAGATATAATAAGGATGTATCTTATTTCCCCTCCACAAAATAAAGGTAAGGAAGAATCTGAAAAATAACACTGGACTATCTAAACTCAAATAAGTAGTAATTATAATTTCAGTTTCAGTGCCAGATATTTAATCCTTGCTAGCACTACATAGCATGACCTCAATGTGATCATTGATCTTCAAAACTGTATTATTGTCCAAACTCTCTCAGAAAGGGTGCCCAGAAGCAATTTTCATTCAAATGGAAAAGAATAAAACAAATACGTATTTATGCTCTTATACCAGGGGCACACTAACCCTCCCATCATCTACTATAACATAGCCCTGGACCTGGACTAATACAAAAAGACCTAGATAACTTAGCCATTCGACAGAACATCAGAATGGTCCACTATATGGATAGAATTGTATTAAAAGGACTTGGTAAGTCAGAAGTATACTGGAGGCCTTGTAAAACAGATAAGCTCCACAGGATGGGAGACAAATCCTATGAAAATTTCAGTGATATTTGTAGGGATTCAGTGATCTGCAGTATACCATGACATTCTCTCCAAACTAAAGGACAAATTACCACATTTTTCATCTTTCACCACTCAGAACAAAGATCAATAGCCAGAGGCTAGAGGCCATCCAGGTTCTCAAAGGAACCTCTACCAAGTGGCATGGAAAATGTCTCGCTTTGGGCAGGGATCAGAAAAAGAAAGGGCTGTGGAGTGGGTTCAGGCTAAGTGCAAGCATACTGCCACCTGATCCATATGACGACATTTATGGTACAAGTATCACAGATGGAAAAAGACTATATGTGTAGTTTATGGTTGGCCCCAGAAAAAGAGTCACAACACAGACCATCTGCAACAGAGAAATATACAGCCATAGAAAAACAGCTCCCAGCTCTGTTTGGAGAGACGGAGCACCTGAGTTTGCAGCCAGAACTAGCCAACATGTTTGATGATCTATCAGACACAACAAGTCATAAAGTTGGGTGGTCCTAGCAGTAATCCATTGAAAGCTGCGAGTGAGGCATCCAGTGCTAAGCATAAACAGGGCCAGAACATGTAAATTATCTGCACGAACAGGTGTCCTAGACCCCCAAGCCATCAACTACTGTTACACTGGTGTCTGTCTTTGCCCTGGATTAAGGGATAAAAATCCCTTATACCTAGAGAGATGGTGTGATGGAACAGCTTTCGAAAGGCATAACTCACATGCCAACTTGGAAATAATAGAAAAATGAGCACAGAACAATACTCATGAAGCTACAGTGTACAGTCAGAAGCAACAATCATTATATGGCACCACGTTCACGATGCATACAGCACGTGGGGCTAGGGAGCAAGAGTAAGCATGGCTGTATCTACCATCTGTCTTGGCGATTGCTTGAGGAATTTGTCAAACTTGCATCTCCAGGTGCTGGGGGTCTAGAGATACAGGATCCCAGAAGAGGAAACACTCCCACCAGTAGATATAGTAAGTCCCAGATGTGCAAAATCTTTAAAAGTTGCAAACAAGAATGTATATTGGTTTTATTAATATTACAAATATATAGGGGCACCTGGGTGGCTCAGTCGGTTAGGCGTCCGACTTCAGCTCAGGTCACGATCTCGCGGTCCGTGAGTTCGAGCCCCGCGTCAGGCTCTGGGCTGATGGCTCAGAGCCTGGAGCCTGCTTCCGATTCTGTGTCTCCCTCTCTCTCTGACCCTCCCCCGTTCATGCTCTGTCTCTCTCTGTCTCAAAAATAAATAAACGTTAAAAAAAATATATAGTAACTATGAGCACAAAATCATGCGAGGATAGGAAAAGTATGAGAGGCACCTGGGTGGCTCAGTCAATCCAGTGTCGGACTTCAGGTCAGGTCATGATCTCGTAGTTCGTGGGTTCGAGTCCGTGTTGGGCTCTGTGCTGACAGTTTAGAGCCTGGAGCCTGCTTCAGATTCTGTGTCTCCCTCTCTCTCTGTCCCTTCCCCACCCATGCTCTCTCGCTCTCTCTCTCTCTCTCTCTCTCTCAGAAATAAATATGTTTAAAAATTTAATAAAATAAAGTATGATCAGAAGATAGACATAGTCTCAATACAGCTGCAATATTATAACTGTAATTCTTATTCTTTTAAAATATACCTAAAGAAGACTGGCATATTTTTAATATGTCGATGAAGCTATTATACCCAGTCTCTAAAACCAATGATATCATAGATGAGCAATTGACTGCTACACTACACCCTGGTAGGGGGGCTCGGGGAGACAGTCACATCTTGATGTGACAGATGCCACATGGGGTTGTGTTGTGTGGCGACTCTATGTTTATTTCTGCATATTTAGAATATTTCATTATTAGATAAACATACAAACAAACCAAGTTTCATACAAGCAATTCACATATAATCACCCAGGTAGTCAAAGGAATAGGTCTTCCACTCAGGCCTGAGTGAATCCATGGCTTGCAACCACGGGATAGATTCAAATACTAGAAATATTTTAATTAATGTCAGCTCATATGGGGAACAATCATGTCACTTTAATTTTGATCACAACTTTATTCAGTAGGGATCATTTTTTCCTCCTTCTCAATTAAAAACCTGGAAGGCCCGTGACCAGCCTTCTGGTCGCTAAGATAATTTTAAAAGTGTGCTTATTACTTTTAGTCATTGAAAGTAATTTATTTCAGTAATTAGAATGCCTGCAGTAATTAGAATGCCATTAAACACTCTGAACTTGACTTAGCTTGAGCTTCCTCCCAGCTACAGTGTTAGGTTGTGCAAGGAGTGGGGGGGATATGCAATGGGATAAAGCTGGCTCATGAGTGGCCAAGCGGCTTTGGGCTTTTGATTTCTGAGATGGTAAAAGTAAATTCTTTCTCTTGGACGCTCATATGTTTTTTGAAGATAGAGGCTCCCTCTTGGACTCCTCTCTTCTGCAGTTCTCTGACCCAGGCATGTGACAGAGGTTGTACATCCATTTGTGAACTCCATCTTCCTTCTGCTGAGATCTCCCCTCAAGCAGCCTTCACGGACAGAACCAACTGGATCCCATGCAGGCTTTCTCCCCTGCACGGTGTAGAGGGGCCCATCCAAGGGCCCGAGCAACTCTTGCTCCAGTGAACCTAACAAGAGTTTGCAAATCCCAACAGAACTCTTCTGGCTCCAATACTGAAGAAGTTAATCTCATCCTTTTGGATGAGGGTTTGGCTTCCCAAGAAGAATGAAAACTTCAGTCCCCATTGCACTCTGTCTTAATCAGATGTGGATTAGTCTTTAGTCTTCACAGGCAAGAAACACATTTCAAAGTTTACCCAACAGTCCCCTTGAAGCCCCTCACCTGGCTTTGAGCCACAGTGTAGTCCTCTCCCCATTCCCCAATTTCTGGGGAATGGAGTGGAGAGATTCAGAGTACTGTAAGGATTCTCTTCAAATGAATCTCCCTACCAATCTTTTTTATTCTATCCTTAATTCCATCCATATAACATACATACATGAAGATGTATAACATGATGATTTGTTATTTGCATATATTGTGAAAGCCTGGCTAAATCACCATACACGGTTACATTTTTTCCCCCTTAGGATAAAAACTTATCTGGCTAGTGGTTACCAGGAGGGAAACAGCTCCTTGGAATCATTTCCTTTTTAAATCTATATATGGAATGGGAGCTGGTAAATTATATTCTTTCTCAGTGAAGAGAAATGAAAAGGCTAGTCTCTTCTTTTTTGTTGGTGTTTTATCAATCCCTTAGAGACTACTGAAACTACAGGAAAAATAAGGTTGTAGAGTTATTGTAAGATGCTTAGAAGGACATTTACAAATTGTTCAGAAAAAAAAAATGTAGCAAGCCCTTCAAACTAAGTCCTGCCCTTCAAAATTCTGAAATGTTTCGGGGCGCCTGGGTGGCGCAGTCGGTTAAGCGTCCGACTTCAGCCAGGTCACGATCTCGCGGTCCAGGAGTTTGAGCCCCGCGTCAGGCTCTGGGCTGATGGCTCAGAGCCTGGAGCCTGTTTCCGATTCTCTGTCTCCCTCTCTCTCTGCCCCTCCCCCGTTCATGCTCTGTCTCTCTCTGTCCCAAAAATAAATAAATGTTGAAAAAAAAATTTTTTAAAAAAATCTGAAATGTTTATAAAAGTAAATATCACCAGAGTCATCTAAATTGTACTGAAGCACAATGGAAAAGAAAAAATATATATATTTATTAAAATACCTTAACATGAGATGTTTCCTTTTAAAAATATTGAAAACTAACTGCCCCAAAGCTTACCAACACATTTTTAAAATAAACACAACGCATGCGTTGGGTTAAAAACTAAATTGTTGAAACTAAAAAAAAAGTTGTTTTACCCCTGTCTCCATCTCTCTTTTTTTCAAAAATGTTTATTTATTTATTTTTCAGGGGCGGAGAATGGGGGGAAGGCACAGAGAGAGAGAGAGAGAGAATCCAAAGCAAGCTCTGTGCTGTCAGCGCAAAGCTGGATATGGGGCCCAAACTCACAAATATGAGATCATGGCTTGAGCTGAAATCAAAAGTCGAGGGTCAAGAGTCTGCTGCCTAACAGACTGAGCCACACAGGCACCCCTGTTCCAGTCTTTTTACAAGGATCTAATTTCTCTAAAGAAATCTTTATCTTTCCACTAAAAATGCATTCATATAAATGATATGTACAACTAGATACATTTTTTTTGTGTCTTGTTTTTTTGAGGAGGGTCATTTGCTTTTTACTGAGATATAACTGACATAAAATATTATGTAAGCTTCAGGTGTATAATGATTTGTTATTTGCATATATTGTGAAAGCCTGGCTAAACCAGCATACATAGTTACAAACTTTTTTTCCCTTGGAATGAGAACTTTTAAGATCTACCTTGGAAACTTTCATATACACATTACAGTATTATTAACTATAGTTACCATGCTGTAACATTTACATCCCATGACATTATTTTTTTACAACTGGAAGTTTTACACTTGGAGATTTTCTTCATAAAAAAAATTTTTTTTTTTAACGTTTATTTATTTTTGAGACAGAGCATGAACCGGGGAGGGTCAGAGAGAGCAGGAGACACAGGATCGGAAGCAGGTTCCAGGCTCTGAGCAGTCAGCACAGAGCCCGACGCGGGGCTCAAACTCACGGACCACGAGATCGTGACCTGAGCCGAAGTCAGACGCTTAACCGACGGAGCCACCCAGGCGCCCTAACACTTGGAGATTTTCCAACACCAGCATATATTGAGCTCCTCACTGTATTAAATAGCTGCATTCCAGGGACATAAAACATTTTATTTCACTAACCCTGTGTTGATAATTATGTAAGTCATTTTCATTCTTTTGCTGTTACTGAATTGCAAAAAGCATCCTTGGAAATGTATCATAGAAGACTCGAGAGAGTATCCATGTGATAAATTTCTAGCTGAATCCCAGAGCCAATGAGGATATGCATTTAATGAATGTTGTCTAACTGCCCTCCAACATGTTTTCATCAATTAGTACTTCTACAGTGGCTAATAGTAAAAGTTTCCCAAATTCTCACAAACAAAAATGTTATCAAATTTGTAAAGTTTGGTCCTTCTGCAGAGAAAAATAATATATATTTAATCATCCTTTCCTGTATTTTTTACCAACATAGATCTCTTTTACTGTACACTGAGAATCCACCTCCTTTGTTTCTTTTTCTAATGGTTGTTTTTCTTTAAAAAAAAAAACTGTAAGTCTCTTCTATAAACTGCTAAAATTAGCGGCCCAGGACTTTTTTGTTTTTTTACATATTTGCCTGCCACTTTATCCCAACCAAAAAATATGACTCTTAAAGATGTCTTTCTCCATACACACAAAAAATGATTCCTAAAATGAAGTTCTTTTTTCATTTTTTTTAATGTTTTAATTTATTTTTGAGAGAGAGAGACAGAGTATGAGCAGGGGAGGGGTATAGAGAGAGGGAGACACAGAATCCAAAGAAGGCTCCAGGCTCTGAGCTGTCCGCAGAGTTGGATGCGGGGCTCAAACTTGTGAACCACGAGATTATGACCTGAGCCGAAGTCAGACGCTTAACCAACTGAGCCACCCAGGCATCCCCTAAAATGAAGTTCTTGAATCCTAAGGCCAAATGTCCCAATTCTGATTTCCAAAATACATATCTGAATAATCCAGAACAAATTTTTAAAAAGTAAATATTATGATACTTATTGGGCAGAAGAAGTAGGTAACCGGGAAAAAAAAAAAAAAAGACAGGTTATTTTAACAAACATATAACTTGAAGTTGTCGTCTGTTTTGGTCATTGATTTATACGTATTGTCCACTGCCTGATTATTCTTTTCAATGAAAATTATATAGATTAAAGACTACAAAAAAGGTGCCATTTGTTCCACTCCCTACTGTTTGGAGAAAGGGAATGTGGGACCCCAGTTTTTCTCATGTGTGTTCACAAGCATCTGTTAGTTGCTCTGTGGAAGCATTTACTCTTTCTTAATATGTTACAAGTAATAGTTGGAATTGTGGGTCAATAGTTTTGACCACAGTTGTTATCCCATCCCATAAGGTGAAGAGGGTGGTCTTCTTAGGGAATCGAATATTTTCTATGATGTAAGTTTAAACCTTCAGTTTAAAAAGCCAATTGTGCAATGAGAGAACTGTCTTTCTTCAAAGGTGAACTCAACTTATCATACATGTTCTACTTGTGTTGTAGTAAAATACCAACTTGCATTTGACAATAATGTTGCCCCTTCTGGATTAATATGTGGTCATTCAACTCTTGCCATTCCCTTCCCCTAAAGTGATATAAATTCTTAGGAGCTTCGCGTATGCTTTGGCAGCAAAAGAAGCATGTCTGTTCCATGTCACTTTCTCTCTTCTCACAGACCACCAATGTAGAGTGGCTGACCCAGCCAACAATACAGCTTCTGCCTACTTCTGGTCGTTATCGCTCCCTGACATCTGCTATAATTGGATGAGAGGGGAGTGAAGGTATCTGCTGTGGTTTCCCATGGTCTCCTATGGCAAGGGCCACATATTCATCATCTTTCTCATTCTGATCACAGACTTCTTTCTGCCAGTCTGTTAGCCTCTCAGTGTTTCTACAGAGGCTGAGTAATACACACCTCTGTTTCTTACCACATACCCTAAAGAAAACTGTGAATCAGCCCATCTGACTACATACTTACCCTCACTAATTGCTAACTTACCAATTAGTCCCACACTGGATACAGGGCTTACCAGAGAGCTTTTAGCTCTGGGACTCCCCCAAATTATTATAATTTCTACTGTTTTTAATGGTTTCCACTAGAAAGGTGCAGAGAAGTGGGAAGAGTAGGGCTGCTTCCTATTCAAGAAACCAGCATTTACATTTCAACATGGCCCTCCAGTCCTCCGTATCTTCCCACAAACTTTGTCTATTTACATCTTTTGGAGCAGAAATAACTTCTCTCAACACAAAGCAGACTTCCCTATTCTGTGGTTGGTAGTTTAAACTTAAAGGGTCTGGCTCTTGTTCTTTATCTATAAAGTGACTTCAAAAACTCTTTTCTCTCTTAAGCTATCATTGTAAGCTTTCAAGAGCTTATTTTGGAATATAAAGGAAAATTTTTCTTCTCTTTCTTCATATATCTGCCTTCCTCTTTAGGACAAAATTAAGGAGATTATTGTTGATGCCAGAATGATAGGGAGGAAGGCAAGGAGTACAGAGATTTAAAGGGGGGGGTCTTAGGGATGATCAAGTAGCCTCCTTTTTTTAATGTTTATTTATTTTTGAGAGAGAGAGCATGAGCAGGGGAGGGACAGAGAAAGGGGGGAGACAGAGTATCCAAAGTGGGCTCCACACTGACAGCAGGGAGCCTGATGCAGGGCTCGAACTCACAAACTGTGAAATCATGAACTGAGCCGAAGTTGGATGCTCAACCTACTGAGTCATCCAGGTGCCCCTCAAGTAGTCTTTTAATATCCCAACTATCTTACACCAGTAAAAAGTGATAGGATAGTCAAGTTAGATCAAGCAATCAGAAGAGAAAAAAAAAGGCTAAATCTGAAAGGAATTAAATGTATCCCCTTTTCTTTCTTTGTAGAAATGGTTATTCTGTAATGAATAATTTCCATGTTGCCAAATGGAATCTACCATGGCTTTGCATAGTTCACCATTCCTTCCTTCTAAGATATTTCCTTCACTTAGCCTCCTGGACTGCTTCTCTGTCTCCTCTAATTCTTTATCTTATAAAATTGAGGAATTTTACCCTCAATTTAATTTGTGGAGCTTTTCCTCTTTGTTATGAACCTCAGTGATCTTATTTGTTTTCATGAATTTAAATAATAGCAACATGCAAATCATCAATTGTTGATTTCTAATTTGGAGAATTGGGGATTTCCTCATTTTACATGTATATGTATATGTATATGTATATGTATATGTATATGTATATGTATGTGTGTATATAATGTCATATATGTGACATCTTACATTTAAGACCTCTAAAAATAAACTCACTGCTCCTAAACTATGTTCACCAGACAATCTCCTCGTCCCTGTAACTCAATTCTTCCTATTATACTTCACACCAAAGTTTTTTCTCTCACACCCTTTATCCAACCCAGTAATAAATTCTGCCAGATCTACTTCCAAAATATATTCAGAATTCGGTTACTTCTCACCACCCTCACCAATACCACCTCTGCCTCAGCCACTGTTATTTTACCTATACTAATGTAAGTGCTTCCTAATAGAAATTTCCAATTTTCATTTTCATCTTATCTCCCCTCTGGTCCATGCTGCACATTATTTCAAGGAGGAGTCTCTTGAAAAGAGGAACATTTCACTTTGTCCTCAAGGCACTCTAGAAGCTTCCTGTTTCCTTCAAGTGAAAAAAAAATCATCAACTTTTTTACAGACATGAAATAGGCCACATAAAATGAAGGGCCTGGTTACCTCTCACCTCATCTCTAACACGCGTCCACTTATTAACCTCCAACCACACAAGATTCCTTGCTATTCTTTGAGCATGATATTGACTTAGGCTTTTGCATTTACCATTCTCACTGCCTTCAGCAATCTTCCTGTGGGTTTCCTAGATAGCAGAGCCTGTAAAAAAATTTTAGTGCCGATCTTTTATTGGATATTGCAGTCTCAAGAAAATGGGAGTATGGGGAAAAGGTAGGTAGGTTAAGGAAGAATGAAATGCAAATACAACGCATCTGACTGAGTTGGCCAGATACATGGGAAAATACAGCTGCTTGCTAATCTGTGCAGGAAGTCTCCAGAGAGGTCGTATGGATGTGTTGCTTCTCAGAGTCTGTCAGAGGAAAGAATAAGAAGAGTTTAGTTGCTAGTTCCTTCCGGTCTGTACCACTTAACATTCTCTCCGTATGGATTCAACTCCCTACACTTCCTAAGTTCATCAGTAGCACTGAGCACAAAAACGTGGCTGAGTGTTCTGGGTGAGCACCTGCACTGAATCTGGTGAAGACTAGTCCTTATACACACAGATTCACTAACCCCCTCTTCTAAGAACATGATGCCTTCAATTCTCCCACCTAAAAAGGAAGTCTAAGTCCAATAAAGATGAGACCAATTATAACATCCCAAAGACCTAAAACTATAATTCTTGGAACGACACTTATTCCCAGAGTCATTATTGGTCTTTGTCAAACTTCTTCAACTTCCCATTCCACACGTCTCTCAGTTTGAGACAGAAATTTGAATGATGTAATTGTCTTGCCTGGAAAGTCTTCCTGAATCTGAGGGGTCAGAACTTTTCTTTGCCTTGTCCTTAACAGACCATAGTGGCTGTAATTACCTGTCACTGTTATCACTGACCATGAATACCTCAGAAAATACCTGAGACTTCAGACATATACCTCCATGCCCCATTGTGTAATCAGTCTCAGCTCCTAGAGGTGTAATTATGTGAAACTAATTAGTCTTAAGATCCAATGCCTATAATTTACAAAAGTTCCTTCAAAAACCCTGTACCTAACTTCTAATTAATTAATTTTCATTTTTGCTTTTGTAAAGAAGTCCCCCCACCACATTTTATAGTCTTCAGGCTTCACCAAATCTGGATAAGCCAGGGTCAGTTACTTCTCAGAGTGCAATAATGCCTCTTTTTTCCAGTTGATTCACTCACGTAAGACACCTAAATAGGTGGGGGTTGGTCGTTTTCAGTGCTGTGGTTCAGTTGGTTGAGCCTCCGGCTCTTGGTTTCGGCTCAGATCATGATCTCATGGTGGGTTTGAGCCCCATGTCAGGCTCTGCGCTGACAATGTGGAACCTGCTTGGGATTCTCTCTGGTTCCCTCCCTTTCTTCCTCTCTGTCTCTCTCAAAATAAATAAATAAACTTAACAAAAATGTCTAAACAGGTGGTAGCAGCTGCTTCCAGCTCACTGTAATACATAGAATGTCTTCTGGCAGACGTGTTACTCCCAGAGAAAAATGACTTCCGACTTGACAAAGCTTAAAGTTGCAAAATCACCAAACACAATTACACAATTTCTCACTAAGAGTGGCCTAACAGGAGCCAATTCTACTTCCAGACTTCGGTTCCTGGATCCATGTCTGCTAGTTCTTGAGAACACAGCACTATAGATGGACCATTGGTTCAGTGCTGGGATTGCTTCTTGGAGGATATATCCTGAGCCAAAGACAAGTTAGATAATCATTTAACAGGCTGGGCCACTGTTTTATTAGGTGAACTGCTTTTAGGATAGGGCACGCGGTAAGTCCCATGAATCCTACATTTAAAAGCACATTATTGTATCTCCCATGCCATAAAACTGGTCACTTTGTCTCAGGCAATACTGAAATGAATGTCAGGTCAAGAGAAAAGTCCTTCTGTATGTTTTCAGTTAGTGCTACACGCAGAAACTTCATGACCCAGACTCTGCCATAAAGGATGATGGTGATCAATGATTCTCTCTCCAACAAAGCTCAAAACCTCATCTCTGTGGCTTCATAAGCATGTGGTTGGTGCCAAGCAATCTCTCTAGAGGGTCATTAAATGCATGGAGCAGAAAACTATGGCAGAGAAAATCTGGAAGAGTGCATAAACATGACTTGCCCCCTCAGGCCTTCACCCACTCCTTCATCCAAAACAGCATCTAGCACACGCTAACATAGTAGATATTGACATGTTTATTTTGAATGTCTATATTCCCGCTCTAAAATATGCATTTCATGAAGGCACGTATTTTGTCTGTTTAATTCTCTATACCTAAAACAATTTTGGCACATATTTAGCTACTATGCTTAGCTACTTACATTATTATGTAAATAAATGCACTTGAAGAATGGATTTTAGAGCAACTGAGTTCTTCACAAATAATCATGTATCATTTAGAAAAGGCAGAGCTGATTAGGAAGGACCCCTATGGAGCCCAATAACCACCCATGACAGTCAGCAAAGTTTGCAGCAGACTTTCATTTTTTAACTTTCTATTTTGACTTGGAAAGTTTTTTTTTTATAAGAAACACATTCAACATTAATGTCACTAAAATTTCATAAAATAAGAAATGTTTTAACACCAAAGCAGAGGCAAAGCTGTAAATTCAGAACAAGTTATTTTAGCTTAATACATTTAGCTGGATGACAATTCACTATATGACTGTCCTTACTTTCTCCTATTTTGGCACCAACTCATGTGCTAACTCTTCAAGATTGGCACCTGACCCCTGCCATTGTTCAGAAACAGCCAGGTTGGATGACTCTCCTATAAAACCGCATAGGATCCTGAATCACAGCACTTACCCCACTGTGTTATGATTGCCTGTTCACTTATGCAGCAGATTTGAATTAATTCAGAATCACAGAGTCATAAGACGTTTTATTGTCTTTATTTTTTCTAAATGATAAAAACTTAGCTTAAGCCTCAGAAAAGTGACTTGTCAGTAACCCTCTTCCAAACTGGCTTTGGCGGTTTTCCTACTTTTAGGGCTGTAAAATGAATCTGAACATCTGAATTTTCCTTTCAGAAAATTTGGCCACATGACCTGTAGTCTTTCATTTAAAATGGTTATTGCCGGGGCACCTGGGTGGCTCGGTGGGCTGAGTGTCCAACTCTGCATATTGGCTCAGGCCATGATCTCCTGGTTCATGGGATGGAGCCCCATGTCGGGCTCTGCGTCTGATTGAAATTCTCTCTCTCTCCCTCTCCCTCTGCCCCTCCCCTGCTCTCATGAGTGCACTCTCTTTTTCTCTCTCTCTTTCAAAAAAATAAATAAAATTTTAAAAATAATAAAATAAAATAAAATAAAATAAAATAAAATAAAATAAAATAAAAAGGTTATTGCTAGAGTACTTATTGGTCATCATCCTGTGCCAATCTCTCACCCCCATATTCAGTTATGTGTGTATATCTATGCTAACCAGAGCAGTGCCCTTTCCAGAGCTCCCAAGACAGGATATCTACTTGTTTCACAGATATACACCATCAAGCGCCATCTTAGATTTGTGCAGTTGTGAGGTATATCTTCCCGCCACTGGTGGAAGTCTATCACTGATTTCACTATCTCTATTTTGCATCTGCCACTTCTGCTACTCCTAACTCCTTCATCCCATCATCAACAACTCAGAGTCATCACCTGAATGTTTAGCTCACATGATTTAAAGTTTTGTTCGGTCTCCACTGCAGGAAATGGAATTAAAAATTTCCTACACTCAAAATTGGGTTCCACTACTCTCCGAATGATGGGAAAATTGAAAAAATAATTCACACAATTTCATTCTTCTTTGAGTGTCCTACAATAGTGACAAAAGCCAGAAATGATTCTTTGGTTAAATTATTTTTCCACATTTGTCAATCTCCTATACTATAAGCTCTTTGGTGCAGGGAGTTTTGCCCTTGATTGTATTCCAAGGGCCTGTCTGTACCAGAAACTGGAATATAGGACATGTTTAAAAAATATTTGTTCAATGAATGAATGAATTTTTGAAGACAAGTGTTGGCTGGCTATTAAGAAAATGCCAGTTTACAACATCATGGTTTTCCCATAGAAAATTCTGGATAGAAGATAAGAACCATGTCTGTTCAGCAGTTGTATTCTTCAATATAAATTAATAAAATGGAATTAAATATTTATGTATATGTTTCTGGAAGAATGACCCATCTGAGCCCATTCTTGGGGCAAAGTTTGGCACTTACACATTGCCAAATTAACTTTCTAAAACATAAAAAATGAAGAGACAAATGATACCCATTTGTCATGTGCCACATGCTTTTTATTTTGGGAATTTTATAACTTCTGTTTTATGTGTGTTATATTTTCTTTTCTGTCAGTTAAGCTTATGAATATATTCTATAAGTGTTTGTAGAGTTCTAGGCTTATAATAGAGTTATACAGTTATTATGGCTAAAACAGGCTAACTATATACCCCAAAATTCAATTTACAGTTTCAGTAGTGTGGAGTTGTCACTAAGAAATGGCTATCCAGTCAGAAAGTATATGTCCCAGATCTCCTTACCATTAGACCAAACTCCAACAAGTGAAGTGTCTGTGAAGGTGATAACTGACTCTCCTAAGCCTGGCCACGAAAACTGCAACACAGACCCTCTATTCTGATACTATCTTAGTCCGTTTGGACTGCTGTAACAAAATACCATAGATGGGGCGGCTTAAACAACAAATATTCATTTCTCAAAGTCCTGGAGTCTGAGAAGTCCAAGATCAAGGAGTGCCAGATTCAGGATCTGGTAAGAACCCTTTTTCCTGGTTTGCAGAAGACCACCTTTTTGTTGTGCCTTCATGTGTCTGGGGGTGTGGAGAGATAATGCAAACTCTCTGGTCTATTCTGATAAGGACACTGATCCCGTTATGAGGCCTCTATCCTCATAACCTCATCTAAACCTAATTACCTCCCAAAGGCCCAAACTCCCATCACCATTACAACAGGGGTTAGGGCTTCAACATATGAATTGGCAGAGAGGTAGCAATCATTCAGTTCCTAACAGTTACTTTTGCAACTGGCTGCAGTGGACACAGCCCCTAAAACCATTTGGAAGAAGGCAGAGCCCCTATGAGTGTGGTACATGAATGACTGCACAGAAAAAGACTGCCCCACTGACCTGCTCATCCACCAACTTACCTGTATAAGCAATACATTCTATTACACTCAAGCATCAAGCATGTCTTAGTTGTATTTGTTGTGCCATTAGCCGACACGACTATTGCATGAAGGTGGAAGGATTAAATCCGTTCGCTATGGTAGAGAGCCCCAGATTTCTCATATACCTCATAGAAGGAAACTATCTTCATTATAAATCAACATTTAGGACCAGCATGGGAAAAAATCAAATTTTATTCATCTTTACATAATTCTCTCCCACCTCACAAGTCTTGTCTCAACAATTTGTACAGAAAACAACTCCAGTGTTTGTTAAGTAACCCTAAGACTACCAGTGCTTATGTGATAGTAACAGTCAGCATGAAATAATCAAAAAAGTCTTATAATCAGATCTCTTAACTTTGAACTTGGAGCATGAATTGTATAAGCAAAGTCAATGCTGTGCTGTTCATTAACTCAGGAAGAACAGTAATTCTGAGACGTTTCCCTGAGGTGTACCCAGCAGAGAAACTTTTAACAAACTACGTGTAAGCATTTTACCACCATCACACATGGAGGGCCATTATGTGAGAAGCACTAAGAAATTCATTAAGTCTTCACTTCAGGGATATCTTTCAGAATGGAGTTTATGCTATACCACAGCATATATTTTATGAGGACCCTTGGGAAAAATTCCTTTCAGTAAAAGAACCAGAAATAGTGGTACTTCTGGGGGAAAAAATGGTTTTCTTTTCTTTTATGGACAATTAAGTATTGTGTAACTGATCTTGTTCGTCTCCTTTTTCATAAGAAAGCTTAGAGTCAATTATCAATTCACCTCTAGCAGGCATAGCTACTCTGCATGTTTCATCTTTTTGTTTCATAGTACATTATGGCTTTATCTTATTTTTTAGCAAAAAAAAAAAAAGGAAGGAGAAGAAGAAAGATTAATTCTTTTACTTGATTTCCCCACTTCCTTTGTTAATTTTGGATGCCATAGTATCTGTTTTGCATACTCTCTCAGCACACAATCCAATTTAAAAATGCATATTTGTCTTCTCTCTCATAGACAACCATAATTCATAAGCTAGGTACATTAATTAAATACTCCAGATAAATAAAATTAATTGATGATGTAGTCATTTTACCATTCTTTGGCACCAGGGAATACACAAATGATAAAATAAATGAATTCAACGCTGGTAAGAACCTTGACGTGTTACTACTAGCCCAAAATCAAAACAGAGGGAGGAAGCCTTAGAAGACTCTTAAATACGGAGAATAAACTGAGGGTTGCTGCAGGGGTGTTGGGTGGGGGGATGGGCTAAATGAGTGATGGGCACCCATTAAATTAAGGAGGGCACTTGTTGGGACGAGCACTGGGTGTTATATGTAAGTGATGCATCACTAAATTCTACTCCTGAAACCATTATTACACTACATGTTAACTAACTTGGATTTAAGTAAAATATTTTTAAAAAGAAAAAAAATCGAAACAGAAAATGCTACCTACCAGTATTCCATTCACAAAGTTCATCTAGCCATTAGGTCATTCATTTCTTCAATTGCTTTCTCTAAATGAATTAACTGAGCTCAGAAAACTGAATAGATGAAGATACATTCTGGGTATATCTCTTAGGCGTCAAAGACCATAATAAAACAAAGCAGGCTTAGCCTAAGCAATTCAGAAGCCAGAGGCAAGCTCTTAAAGGTGAATTTCTATCCATGTCAGAAAGAATCAGGTTTTTCTGTTAAGCTCTATGACAAGATTGGAGGGAGGTGGGAGGTTGAAGGGAGGCAGTGAGACAAGCTTACACTTCCCCCAAAGATTGTTCAGTTCCAATGAAAATTACACGATGCATAGGCAAGAATGTAACCTCAGTCTGCACTATCTCTGTGCCACTAAGGCCTTTGAACACAGTAAAGGCTGGAGACGGAACATACTAAAAACACAAGAAGTTAAAGAAATGTGCTTAAATGTGTAACCATTGGGGCGCCTGGGTGGCGCAGTCGGTTGAGCGTCCGACTTCAGCCAGGTCACGATCTCGCGGTCCGTGAGTTCGAGCCCCGCATCGGGCTCTGGGCTGATGGCTCGGAGCCTGGAGCCTGTTTCCGATTCTGTGTCTCCCTCTCTCTCTGCCCCTCCCCCGTTCATGCTCTGTCTCTCTCTGTCCCAAAAAATAAACGTTGAAAAAAAAATTTATTAAATGTGTAACCATTAAATTCTTCTACACACATTGGTTGCAACAGCCCATATTTTGAATGCTGCATTTTTCCAACAATGTATACAAAAGTTTGGGGAATTAATATTTATATAAATATCCTCTTCTATGGAGGACCAGAGAGCAAAGAATAAGCAGGCATATCTTTCCATGATTAATTTTCCTTGTGTCCTCTCTTTTATTTCCATTTATTATTTATTTATTTACTTACTTACTTATTTAAATTCAAGCATACAGTGTAGTATTGGTTTCCAGAGTATAACCCAATGATTCATCATTTACATATAACACTCAGTGCTCATCCCAACAAGTACCCTCCTTAATGACTATCACCCATTTAGCCCTCTCCCCTCTTGCAACCCTCACTTTGTCCTCTGTCTTTAAGAATTTCTTATAGTGGGGCACCTGGGTGGCTCAGTCTATTAAGCATCCGATTTCAAGCTCTTGATTTCAGTTCAGGTCATGATTTCATGGTTCATGAGTTCAAGCCCCGCAGTGGGTTTCTCACTGACAGCATGGAGCCTGCTTGGGATTCTCTCTCTCCTTCTCTCTTCCCCTCTCCCACTTGCTCTTTCTTAAAATAAACATTTTAAAAAGAGTCTCTTGTGGTTTGCTCCCTCCCTGTTTTTATTCTATTCCTTCCCTTCCCCTATGTTCATCTGTTGTATTTCTTAAATTCCACATATGAGTGAAATCATATGATATTTGTCTTTCTCTGACTGACTTATTTCATTTAGCATAATACACTCTAGTATCATCCATTTTGTTACAAATGGCAAGATTTCATTCTTTTTGATCACCAAGTAATATTCCATTGTATATATTTACCGCATCTTCTTTATCCATTCATCAATGGACACTTGGGCTCTTTCCATAATGTGGCTACGTTGATTGCACTGCAGTAAACATTGGGGTGCATATACCCGCTTTGAATCAGCATTTTTGTATCCTTTGGATAAATATCCAGTAGTGCAATTACTGGGTCACAGGGTAATTCTATTTTCGATTTTTCGAGGAACCTCCATACTATTTTTCAGAGTGGCTGCACCAGTGTGCATTCCCACCAGCAATGCCAAAGGGTTCCCCTTTCTCCACATCCTCACCAACATCTGTTGTGGCCTGAGTTGTTCATTTTAGCCATTCTGACAAGTATGTGGTGGTATCTCACTGTGGTTTTGATTTGTATTTCTCTGATGATGAGTTTTATCTCTATTGCTGCTACCACCACCAACTTTAGGGCGACCTTTTTGACTAAATGTAGGTTAATAACACTTTTAGCTGATTTATCTATGGAAGAGTAGGAATTCTCAAAAGGATTCTTACTCTTAACTGAGGGAACATGATACAAAATGTAATAAAGCAGAATTTCAGACAGACAGAAAAACAACCACTTCGGAAGCCCAGAAACATAATGATTGAGAGGATCTATTTATTTCTATTCCAAGACAAAGTCTGAGCAAAAACCAAAAACTGATAGGCAAACAAAAGTTTACAAGTTCATTCTCCTCCTTAAAATCTCCCCCAAGGGGGGCGCCTGGGTGGCTCAGTCGGTTAAGCGGCCGACTTCGGCTCAGGTCATGATCTCGCGCTCTGTGAGTTCGAGCCCCGCGTCGGGCTCTGTGCTGACAGCTCAGAGCCTGGAGCCTGTTTCAATTCTGTGTCTCCCTCTCTCTGACCCTCCCCCGTTCATGCTCTGTCTCTCTCTGTGTCAAAAATAAATACACGTTAAAAAAAAAAATTAAAAAAAAAAAAAATCTCCCCCAAGGGTTTCACTTGTTACAGTAAGACTCCTTCATAGGTTTTCATAAGCTGGCTCCAATGCACATCTCCGGCCTTCCCCAAATGTGCTATGGTTGGCTGTCCCTTTTCCTTGTCTTATCGGCTGTTCCTTCTCTCTGAAGAAATTCCTACATCTTCCCTCCACCAGAGAACTGTCAAGTAGGAGCAAATAGTGCCTCACCTGAGATGCTTCCCTTGACGTTCCATGGCAGAGGTAACTGCTTTTTTATGTCACCACTTTTTTTGTTTTAAATATAAAACTGTTTATTGACCACTGTTTAGGTCACCACTTTTTAGATAGGATTGCCTTATTTATTGGTCCTCTTATTATAATGCATTTTCCCCAGTGGTTGCTTTGAAGACTGTCTGCCCTTCCAAGCCATAAGCTCCCTCTACTATATATGTAATATGTAGTAAGTTAATCAGGAATTAACAAACCAGCTGATCCATAGTATCATGCTCAGATGAATTAATTAAATCGAAACATACGATACTTCAAATCACAATACGGTTTTTTAATCTTACTAATATTATCTTGCTCATCACAGTCATGTAGTACTGAGTTGGTCATATTTCAATGAGAATTTTTATTAATTCTATGTCTCAAATCCCATACATAATTCCTAAGAAATACCAGCATAGACAGTTGTTTGTCTTGTCACTCAAGGAAAAAATTTTTTAATCTTAAATATCCAATGAAAGGCCATAATACATGAGTACCTCTAAGTAGTATGCTTTATATGAAAGCAAAGGAGCAATCCTCTCTTGTTTTTATTGGACGCTACCAGAAAAAAGCAAAAAGAGTAATAATAAGGCAAATGCTGATTTTGGCTTCATTTTATCTATTCTGACTCCATTAAGATGAAAAAAAAGCTAAAGAAATTGACATCTAGCAGTAGTTGCAATTATTATTTATTTTTTAAATGTTTATTCATTTTTGAGAGAGACTGAGCATGAGTGGGGGAGGGACAGAGAGAGAAGGAGACACAGAATCCGAAGCAGGCTCCCGGCTCTCAGCTATCAGCACAGAGCCTGATGTGGGGCTTAAACACACAAACCGTGAGATCATCACCTGAGCTGAAGTCAGATGCTTAACTGACTGAGCCAGCCAGGCACCCCTAGCAGTAGTTAAAATTAAAGACAATGTCATAGACAACGGGAGAAGATATCTGCAAATGACATTTTAGTATCCAAAATCTATAAAGAACCTATCAAACTCAACACCCCCAAAACAAATAATCCAGTGAAGAAATGGGCAAAAGACATGAATAGACACTTCTCCAAAGAAGTTATCCAGATGGCTAACAGACACATGAAAAAATGCTCCACATCACTCATCATCAGGGAAATACAAATCAAAACCACACCGAGATACCACCTCACACCTGTCAGAATGGCTAACATTAACAACTCAGGCAACAACAGATGTTGGCGAGGATGCAGAGAAAGAGGATCTCTTTTGCACTGCTGGTGGGAATGCAAGCTAGTGCAGCCACTCTGGAAAACAGTATGGAGGTTCCTCCAAAAATTGAAAATAGAACTACCCTACAACCCAGCAATTGCACTACTAGGTATTTATCCAAGGGATACAGGTGTGCTGTTTCAAAGGGGCTCATACACCCCAATGTTTACAGCAGCACTATCGACAATAGCCAAAGTATGGAAAGAGCCCAAATGTCCCTCAACAGATGAATGGATAAAGAAGATGTGGTATATATATTCAATGGAGTATTACTCAGCAATCAAAAAGAATGAAATCTTGCCATTTGCAACTACATGGATGGAAGTGGAGGATATTGAGCTAAGCGAAATAAGTCAGTCAGAGAAAGACAAATATCATATGAGTTCACTCATATGAGGAATTTAAGATACAAAACAGATGAACATAAGGGAAGGGAAGCAAAAATAATATAAAAACAGGGGGAGGACATAAAAGACTCTTACACATAGAGAACAAACAGAGGGTTGCTGGGAGTGTTGTGGGAGGGGGTATGGCCTAAATGAGTTAGGGGCATTAAGGAATCTACTCTTGAAATCATTGTTGCACCATATGCTAACTTGGATATAAATTAAACAATAAAATAAAAGACAATGTCATAGACAGAAATAAGTTTAAAATGCACTTATTGTGTCTGGCCAGGGTTTGGGCAGAGGGGTTATGAAAAATTATGTAAAATATCATGTTAAACTGAAAATCATTTTAGATAACAATTACTCTTTTTTGGATGAAATCATAAGATGAACTCAAATATTTTGTTCCTCTGTAAACCAAATTTCTCCCCACATACTATTTATTCCATTACTTTCTAAACAGCCTCATCTCAATTTGAGGAATATGATTTTTATTTTAAAAATAAAAATGCCATGAGAGAAAGCATTTCATAAGCTGTAAACAAAAGATTAATAAGAAACACTTGTAAAGCATTTTTTACTTTAACAAATATGCAATATTTGAATACTGTCCCTATGCTAGTTCTCTTTTTAACATAGTCCAAAGATATGACTTCTTTTTACAGTTTATTTATTATGAGAGAGAGAGAGAGAGAGGCAGAGGGAAAGAGAGAAAGAATTCCAAGCAGGCTCTATGCTGTTAGCACAGAATCCAATGCAGGGCTTGATCCCACGACCCTGAGATCATGACCTGAGTCTACTGCCCCACCTGGGTGCCCCAAGGATATCATTTTTGAGGTAAGGTCATGTTGCATTTTTATATTTTAGGTCAGTAGACCACCCCCAACCAATTTTCCCAAGCTGAGACTCAGCCAAATA
The DNA here is from genome assembly GCF_018350175.1 of Felis catus. Classification (NCBI taxonomy): domain Eukaryota; kingdom Metazoa; phylum Chordata; class Mammalia; order Carnivora; family Felidae; genus Felis; species Felis catus. The sequence continues at coordinate 53,124,162 of NC_058371.1, read as the reverse complement.
CATGCTTAGATTTTCTTTTGCATTAAGGTTTCAAACTGATGGCCTCAGGGCCGCCTGGGTGGCGCAGTCGGTTAAGCGTCCGACTTCAGCCAGGTCACGATCTCGCGGTCCGTGAGTTCGAGCCCCGCGTCAGGCTCTGGGCTGATGGCTCAGAGCCTGGAGCCTGTTTCCGATTCTGTGTCTCCCTCTCTCTCTGCCCCTCCCCCGTTCATGCTCTGTCTCTCTCTGTCCCAAAAATAAATAAACGTTGAAAAAAAAATTAAAAAAAAAAACTGATGGCCTCAGATAATTTTTTGGCTGGGATTAAATGTTATAGTTGTCCTTAGTTAACACTAATAAAGGTGGGGAGGAGGGTAAAACGCAAATATAAATATATTACATAAACATAATATAAATACATTTGTAAGAATTTTCCCATCTTTAGCAGCATTGATTCTAGCATTACTGAGCAGTATAATTGTTTGTTGTGCTACAAAACCACATGCAGTTTTCTGACAGCTTCAGAAAATCTGACATCAGTGGAATCATCATTGATGACTTTAGTTTCCATATAAATACTACAAAAATTTAGGTAAACCAAAAACATTTAGTAGTCCCACCTTAATACATCACACATTATTGATCTGGTAAAACTTTTAGACGAGAGAATTAGTTTGTGTGCTCATCAACTATATGTCCATGCTAGCTAGTTTAGTTAAGAGATAAATTCACCATAAGATAAATATCTGATCATATATTTAAGTCATCATGATGACTGTATTGTAGTAAATACCTAACCAGTTACTTTCTCCTGCTTTAGATTATAATTTTGACATTTGATAGCATTGCCCGCTAGTTGTTATTGGTTTCTGATATGTGCATTCTGGACAAAACATTTTGTTCAGAATGACTACATTTGGACCAAGAAACCTGACAAATGTCTTGATCCACAACTTTCTAAATGCCCAATAAATCAAATCCACATTCAAATTTTGATACGAAAAAGTTGCCCCCTCTTTACTCTAAAGCTTAAAAAAATAAATAACAAGAAAAACAATTAAGATGAGGAATGATTCTTTTTTTCTCATTTCAGTAGCCTCACACTTATACTCCACTTGCATTTATTTAATAAATATTTATTGAGTGTCTATTATGTGCCAAGCACTGGACTAGACATCAGGGATGAAGTGCCAAACTAAGAGCAAATATCCCTGTCCTGCTGAAGTTGCCATCTGATTAGAAACAGGTATTAAATCACCAGTTTTTCAAATCAAATATACAATTTTAAATGATGGATACATTAGAAGAAAAGAAATAAATTAAAATAAAGAAGTATGCTTTTAATTTGGGTCTCACAGAAAGCTTCACACATACATTAAATTCCTGCTCATGTTTAAGGTCTCTATGGACACCTGCATAGCACATAGGTACACATATTTGTGTGTGTACAGAAATGTGTATCATATTTACAAATATGTACAGGTACTTTAACAGAAGTATGAGTTAGGCACCAGAAGTGGGAGAGAAGAGGGAAGAAAGAAAGATACAGAATATGGAAAGGGCCTGAGGTCAGAAAGAACTGACAGAAGGTCAGTGTGGCTGCAGCATAGAGAGAGAGCAGGAGCTAAACCCAGGATGGAAGAAAGGGCCAGATTATGCAGAGTTTTATGGACTATATTAGAGATTTGTAACTAATTTAATGGGAAGGTTTTTAAGGATCTCAAACAAAATAGTGGAGTGGCAGTTTCTCATTGGCTATAATGTATACAATTGTTAGGATGGGTATGAGAGGTAATTACAAAAGTGGGGAAACTAAGCAGAAAGCAGGACAGACAAAAACCACTGGAGCTTGGCCAGGGGAGAGGTGGGAGGTGAAAGAAAAGTTTCTGGAAAGAGCAAGTGGATGGGCAGACACCTGAGGAAGCACAGTGGAGGAAGAAAAGATGGGCAAGGGCACAATGAGAAGTTCAACGCACCCCTGTTCATTAATTTGAGATGCTATAAGCCATCTAGTGAAGAAGTAAAGGAGGGAATTAAATATCTAAATCTAAAGCTCAAAGAGAAGCTTGAAATTTACATGCAGGTTTCTCTGGCATAAAGATGAGATCTAAAGTCGGGAGAATGGATAAAATTACTTAAATTGAGAGTACCGATTGAGGAGAGAGGACTTACCATCAAGAATAAAGGAACTTGGGGCGCCTGGGTGACACAGTCAGTTAAGCGTCCGACTTCAGCCAGGTCACGATCTCGCGGTCCGTGAGTTCGAGCCCCGCGTCAGGCTCTGGGCTGATGGCTCAGAGCCTGGAGCCTGTTTCCGATTCTGTGTCTCCCTCTCTCTCTGCCCCTCCCCCGTTCATGCTCTGTCTCTCTCTGTCCCAAAAATAAATAAACGTTGAAAAAAAAATTAAAAAAATAAAAATAAAAATAAAAATAAAAGAATAAAGGAACTTAACATAGGGAATAAGGGTCCTTGATTTTTTGTGTGTGTATAAAATTTCCCCAGGATAGCTAATAAAATGCAGTCTCAATCCCACCTCACAGAAAGTTCTGGAATGGACTTTCCATTCCAGTAATTAGCATTTGAAAATTTTTCCTTGTAATTCTGAGGGCATTGTTTCATTTCAAGAATGGAACATCTGCATTATTTTCAACTTGAGAAAAAAACCAGGAGACAAAAAAAGGATGCTGTGCAGTTCTATGTGGAATTCCTTATATTCAAAAAATGAAAAACTAAAGGTCAGCGTGCCCAAAGCATGGAGAAAAAAGACAAAAAAATGAGACTGGAGAAACAAACAAGGACCAAATCATGTTGGGTCTTATAGACTATAATAAGAATTGGGGACTTTTTACTTAGGGTCATGGGGAAACATAAAAGGCTTTACACTTAATTAACATCACCAGATATATGTTTTAGAAAATAACTGGTTGCAGAGTAGAGATTTGTTTTCATGACAAAGAATGAATATGAAGGGTCCAGTTAATAGTTGCAAATGTCTTAGATATTAGAATAGGATGGTGATGCTGTAAATGGAAAGCATATAGATTTGAAGAAAAACATAGCAAGAAAAATGGTCAGGATTTGATGATGTATATGATACAGAAAGGGGTAAAAGTTAGGGAAATGTCAGGGTAAGCTTCACAAAGCTAGTTTTTGGCTTATCCAAGTGTATGGAAGATGGGCACCATCATGGCCATAGGAAATGCTGGAGGAGAAACTGGCAGGTAGAGGGGAGGCAAGTAGAGATGGGAGGCTCATGACTGTCGCTTCCAGCATGGTGAGCTTGAATGAAACACTAGAATGAAAATGTTCAATGGCCCCCACAGTGGGGACTCATCAGTGTATAAATGCATAGATAGTAGCTGAAACCATGAGTGTGTAAATCATCTAAGAATGGTATGATAGGAATTGTTTTCTGGGAAAGAAAGATTTTCATACTGTGCCACAGTGAAGAAGAGCACCGCCTCACTGATAAATGTCTATTACATTAGACTTATTTGTTTAGAAAATTAGAAAGAATTACAAAGGACCGTATTAGAAATCCTCAATTATAAATAATATATATCACAATGATTTGAATTCACACTAGGAATTTATCAGAATATCTCAGAGCCAGCTACTTAACGACAACAACAACAGCATAAGTAACCTGAACTGACATGGGGAAAAGTACAGTGAAAAGGTCTTTGTTACTTTTCATCTATTTTAATGTCTATGTATTTGGTGTGTAGAACTTTATAAATCAAGTCAATATTGACCTCACAGATCACTAAAAAGTGTTTTGAGTATATATTACATTTTATTACAATTTGTCAACCCAAGCCTGTGTGTCAGTCTATGTCCCCAACTTGAATATAAATCTATTTGTACCAACAGCCAGATTATTTGGTTATTTGAATCTTTAGGAATACTCATTGTATTCCTGATTGTATAGTTCGGTAATATTTTTGTTTTAGTTTCTAGACAAAAACTATCATTTTTAGCGTGCTAAATGGAAAATGATGTGGATTCCTCTTTTGACTTAATTTTATAAATTCAAGGAACCAGCAGCCAGGTTATCTCCTACTGTTAAAGAAAGAAGCTGATGTGAGGTTGAGCAGTGGGAACCTTCTGAATAATAAAACAAAGACTTTAACTTGAAAAATCAGAAATAATTATCTCCATTACAAAAGGGAGAAACATTTTATTGATAGAAGTACATTTAATTTAAGTACATTTAATACATGATGGGCACCATGAATAATTACCAAAGAATTATACTCTTTAAGAAAAAATGGAAATCCCTTTCTTTACCTTGAGTAAGGAACAAAAGAAAGTTAATCTGTGTGTGTGTGCTATAAAAAGAACAAAAAGTGTACTCTTTTTACAGCACACACACAAACTCAAACATACACACCATTTTAGGCTATGCACTTCCAATTTGTGTTTAGTACATACTGAGCCAATAAATATATTGCTCAAGACACAAAGACAATAATGAAATTATGGGATTTTTCAGTATCTTAGGATAGCTTACTCAACTCAATTTATTTTTTGGAGCCTGTAAAGAGAAAGGTAAAAATGTATAAGTCAGAATATAGAACTGTCTACCTCACAGGAATTCTAAGAACACATGGCCATGGAAGAAGGAAAATAACAATCAAAAGAAAACAAAGTTGGAAGGAAAAAGGTAAGGTGGATAGAAAGAAAGAATGGATGAAGTCTTGGAAGAGAAAGGGAAGAAAGAAGGAAGAAAAGGGGGAAGGCTGGAGAGAGAGAAGGAGCAAGAAAAGAAGATGGAGAGATGGAGCTAAAGAGGGAGGAAAAGAAAGGAATGATAAAAGAGAGAGAGAAAAGAAGGGTAAAGGAGGGGGAAGCCTTTCTTCAAAAGATTTTGTTAAAGGTTTCGTGTGTCTAGATCTAGTATTTCAATTTTGTCTAGTACTATGTGTTTGCATCTTCACTGTATGAATCGTGTACCTTTTTAGATGCAAATACAATTTGGGGGCAAAGAAAAATGCCAGGCATTCTGCAGAATTCCTCACACTTGGAAATGACACTCAAGTACCAGTTAGCATTCTGTTGGGCATCAGAAGTTCCCAAGGGTTCATTATTATGTTATCATTCCTTTTGATCTCACATCTCTGGAGAACAAAAGTAGCTTAAGAAATTGTGGACAAGTCTAGAACAAGCTAAGGAAATGCCTTGTAATCCCGGATAGTTTTACAGACTAATGTATGTCCCAAGACGTTTGTTTCCTGGAGTGAACACTTGAGTGTGGTGCAAGGCAGCCTACAGAATTAATCTTCAAGTGCTTTATTTCTCAAATAACCTCTTTATTAGAACAGTATCTATCCATTTTTGAATATTCACCCTGATACTCCCATCTACTGCAACAGCCATTCCATCTATCATTAAGGATGTGTGTGTGGCATGTTATTGTTGATACTGTGGTACATGATTATGTCTCCTGGTGCATCCAATCCTTCTGCTAAGGAATTTAGACCCTAAGTTACAAGTAACGTTGCAAATAGAATTTATGTATCATCATGTATTTTATAAATCACATTTATAAATAATATCCACTTAAGAAAGGCATTAGAGTTACTGAGACTCATGATGAAATTTTAAAATAAATATACGTTTAGTCATGAATTATAAAACACAAAATGAAACCAGAGCAAATGAAATTTTACCTAATAACTAAACGTTCTTTCTTCATGCTGAACCCCCATTTCTCTGAGGTCGGAAAACACATTTTACATGTTTAGCCCAAACCACTGATTTCTTGAAAAATTTAAGATTTGTGCCCTAGTCACAGTACGATTTTGCAGTTCTAAATCAGGCATACTCACCACCCTACTCCACCATTTCTTTTTTTTTTTTTTAATTTTTTTTTCAACGTTTATTTATTTTTGGGACAGAGAGAGACAGAGCATGAACGGGGGAGGGGCAGAGAGAGAGAGGGAGACACAGAATCGGAAACAGGCTCCAGGCTCTGAGCCATCAGCCCAGAGCCCAACGCGGGGCTCGAATTTACGGACCGCGAGATCGTGACCTGGCTGAAGTCGGACGCTTAACCGACTGCGCCACCCAGGCGCCCCAACCATTTCTTTATCCCAAGATACACTTATGTGCTTAGAAGTACTTAAAATAGAAGATTAGTCACCGTTTACCCATAAATGCTGGCAAGCCTTGGTTAGTCACCTAGATGCACCCATACATGCCGGCAAGCACTTGATGTCTCTGTGGTATAGCTCCATCACCTGGACCGTGACCACTCTCCATTTCAGCGAATGACAGCTGAGTTCTTTCAGACTTCCCTGGCATATTTCACCCTCCTTCAAGTGGAAGCTCACCCCTTCCTCTCCTTATTTCACTTCATATTCACTCAAATCACTGACAACATTTCACTCTTCCAAAGAATCATTTATGGCTGGTAGCCAATTAATACCTCCAAGAGCTTTTGTTGTGCGCAACAGGAATGTCTGAGCCATGGAGAACCAGTGGATTCTTCCCCCCCTACCATCTCCACTATGGTTCTGCCAATTCAGCAGCTCTACTCCTCCCATAATGTTCCCACCCTTCATAGTGAACTTGCATCTCCCACTAGTATGGGTGCTCTGCAAACTCCAGCAAAGGAGTGTAACTCACTTCTTTTTCTTCCTGGTAATTCACTATCCCCACTCCCCCAATCACTCTTTCCCATTTCAACATTGGAGACCTAAGTGAGGGTATTCAGAAGAGGCAAACATACCAGAAACTATCGTGATGTCTGAGTCCCCTACTGCTGGTTAAAGAGACGGAACACAGTAATCAGGGGAGACCTGACCTCTGTGAAGAAAAACGAAATAGGAAAATCCAGCCATACTTGTTGGGATGAGCACTGGGTGTCATATGTAAGTGATGAACCACTGAATTCTACTCCTGAGACCAATATTGCACTCTATGTTAACCAACTAGAACCTAATTTTTTTTAAAAGGAAAAATCCAGCCCTGTAGTATAAGTGAAATGGTCCTTTTTATGTTTCCTCCACATTAGTTCTCCCCTAGAGCTATAAAGTGGTATCTAACTTCTGGGACTAGTTGAGAATGGCCAAGCACAGTAGCTTCCCTTCACATTCTTCTAAGAAACCCGAGGATAACATTAACTTTACAGCACACAATTTCCTTGTGAGCAATAGCCAAGAGTGCAGAGTTTCATTGTCAGAGCCTGTATGAACCCATGGGAGAATCCATAACGTGTGAAAAGATCCATAACGTGTTGCCTACAAATTGACAGCGACTGAAGTTACAGATCATAAAGATAAAGGAGAGCAACCCGATTTTTTTTTTCTTTCAGGTAAGTGCAGGGAAAAAAAAAAAAAGCTAAACTAAAGAACATCTGCCACGTTCTCTTCTTAAAGATAAGGAAAAGTTCCAGGGAGATGAAGCGATACACCCAACGACACGGCACTGAATTGAGTCCAAGTTGACACTGGAATAGTGAAGAGCCTCTTAGATTCTCAAGTTAACACTTTTCTACTATATCACACTTCTCCACTGAAGAAGGGGACACTGAAACCTAGTAATTTTTGAGACATTATCATTAAGGAATTGCAGAACAGATCAGTCATCTGCCATCACCATTAGTACCGTGTTAAATATGGGTTGAGAAAAAATATCTGATGGAAGTGGTTGTTAATTACCTACCAGTTGCTAGCTGCCGGGTTAGGCTTTTGGAGGTAGGATGGGTGGGGAGAACACTAAAAAGTCATTAAATGAATAGCTTTTACTTTATTTGGGGGAAGAGAAATTGACAGCCAGAAAATAATAATTTCAGAAATTTCTGTAGTTCCCTCCACTGAAATTCAGAGAGGACTGAAACTGTCATGATTGGAAGTGTCTTGGAAGACGTCATGAGCAAATGAATATCCCTGTAGTCCGGAAGACTAGTAGGATTCAGAGAGGCAGTGCTATGTATGGAAACAAGGCTTCATGAGTACAGAATGACACAGGCACAGCCTCTCTTATTAAGCCTGTTAAACCCTGACACGTGTGGATTTTTCCATGAATGTTAGTGGCATTGCATACGAAAGCTTTTTAAATGTCATAGTTCTTATCTCAAAACTGAAACAAACAAACAAAAACCGAAAGAGTGCAGAGAACATTTTTGGACTGGACAGTATGAGAACCGGCTAGACTATTGCCTCGGAGAAGGAATCTTTTATGCAAAGGCACTGACAAGCTCTAGACAGTGACCCTGGGTATGAATATCAACTTTAGAAACGATAACTAGAGGACAGTCCCCTTCTATTCCCTAGGTCCATTTAAGCAAATGACAGAGGAATTCTTTTGTGTACTAAGAGAAAGGGCATTTTAGTGGCTTCAGAAATACGTGCGGAATAAATTCTATCTCAGAATGACTGCAGAAATTGCTCAAAGCAAAGGAAAAATAAAAGTCGACTGGCTGGCTGTCCTGGCTTACCTTTTGAAAGCAAAAGAACCTTGCAAGGCCTATTGTCTTGTGCGCATGCGCTGTCTCGTTCTCTTCCCCCGGTTCCCCCCCCAACCCCCCCGCAAAGCTCAGCTTCTCCTTTGTTCCTACTTACCCTTTCATTCTTTATTCTTTTGTCATAAATGTATTACTATTGTGTAATAAGGAAAATTACATATTTAGAATGGTGCTACCATCAAGATAAATGCATATAAATGCCAAAAGAGAAAACAAAAGGGGAGAGTTCAATACAGCAGCAATAGCAGAGGCATCTTCAGAGATAAATGTGAATGCAAATTATAATTCACCTACATTCTATTTGTGTGACTTGAACCTAGTTAATTAATTTCTTTGAGTTTTCTGTTTAACATCTGTAAAATAAAAATTATAAACCTCTCACAAAGGATGGTTACAAGGGGCCTAATGCATTTCTGGGCTAGTACAGTAATAAACTAAATTTAATTTTCATACTTACCTCCTCTCTAGAAATCAATAAAAATGTCATATTTTCTTTTCTCTAGCATAAGAAGGTTAGATACTTGTGAAAGTTTGTTATGTATTAGATGCAAGTGAAGTGTTGCATTTTTTAACTAGTCAAAAGAGAATATTTTCTCATGGATGAAGCATAGTTAAATAATTTCATTGTGTATTAACTCATGAAAAACTAACTCAGATCAGACTATTTTCAACTATTGTGAAATGTGCACATAGGCATTTGAACGAATCCTACACATCTCAGATTTTAGGGGAAATATGTGAATATTTAAGAAAGTTGAATTTAATTTTCCAAACATGCTTTGCCCAAAATACTACTAAATTCAAAAACAATGTCTGTTATGTCATATGACTTCACTCTGAGTAAAAATAAAATGCAAGGTAAAATCATCAATATCAATCAAAAAATTTTAATCATGCGAACAATTAACACTTTGGAATAGTGAGTCCCCAATACTATCTTTCATATGATAATTTTCGTCCACTTTTAGAAAACTTAGATATGGAATTTCATCACTAATAAAGAATATAAAGCATCAATATCTCTAGAGTTTGCAGTTACTATTATACTTTATATTCAGGATGATGGTCAGAACAGAAAGAACTGGGAAAGAAAATTAAGCAGAAAAGAAAGTCTGAAAAGGAAAAGAGGCAAACGTTTATATATGCCTATTCACTATATCCAGGCAACCAAAAATAAATAAATAAAGCAATGGTAATATTTTCAAATTGAACTATATCTTAAAGGAAACAAAGGGATTTACATTAAAATAGGAAACATTGCTGCTGGAAGTTTGCCATTCTCCATCTGGAATTAGATATCCACGAATTGAATAAATGAAATTCTCTGATGAAATTAAATCAACCACATTTCTTGTGCTTCCTTAAACAAATTCTACCACATATCCAGAAATCTCATTACGCCAACCCTGGTTATACTTTGTTTCAAGCTCCAAGGTATTACATATCTTTCTAAAGTATTAAAAACTGAATCTACAACCTAAAGTCAGCATGAGAATAAAGACCAAATAACTGTGAATAAAATAGAATATTTCAGAATAATATCATTTTTCAAAAGTCTTTACTTTATTGTACCTGTGTATGCCCTAAAGTTAATGTACACAGAAGTAACCTGTAATGTGAAAAGTAATGTAATGATATTAACCATCACTTACCCTGTGTCTTGTTTCTCTTTTTTATACTCCTTTTTCTTTCTCTCTCTCCCTTTTCTTATTCATTCAGCACTTAGTGAATACCCACTCACCTCCAAGCAGAGGACAGGTGAGAAGGCTATGCATTTTCCCCGTAGACATTTATTTTGCTACTGTACACATTTTCTGTTAATGCAGGAACTCTTTTGGACTTGTTTCCAAAGACAGTTTATGAGCCTTACAAGGAAATGACATTGAAAGATTGAGTTTGATCGGGGCGCCTGGGTGGCGCAGTCGGTTAAGCGTCCGACTTCAGCCAGGTCACGATCTCGCGGTCCGTGGTCCGTGAGTTCGAGCCCCGCGTCAGGCTCTGGGCTGATGGCTCAGAGCCTGGAGCCTGTTTCCGATTCTGTGTTTCCCTCTCTCTCTGCCCCACTCCCGTTCATGCTCTGTCTCTCTCTGTCCCAAAAAAAATAAATAAACGTTGAAAAAAAAAATTAAAAAAAAAAAAAGAAAGATTGAGTTTGATCAAAACCTTATACTCTAACTTGATTCTATGCAGTTTTGGGATATTTCAAAAATTAATGTTTATTTATTTTTTAGAAAGAGAGAGCAAGAACAAGTGGGGGAGGGGCCGAAAGGGGTGGGGGAGAGAATCTTAGGCAGGCTCCACGCTCCGTGCAGAGTCCCACGTGAGGTTCGATTTCAGGACCCTGGGATCATGACCTGAACCAAAATCAAGAGTCAGACACTTAACCTACTAAGCCATCCAGGTGCCCCATTACATTTTGAAAATTAAGATGCATCACTAAAGAACAGGGATTTTCCAATTTAGTCATTCTTAAAGGTAATGTACATTCAATTCTGAATACAGAATGTGAAATATTTGTGAAATTAGAAGTCTAAATGTATTGTTCAAATAACTGATATCGTTCACTAAATAATTATATCTCCATGAATTCTATCTTACTTCTTTGATAAACTATCTTACTCAAAATGAAGGAAAATATTAGCAAAGCAAGTGGCCACAGAACTCCTCACTTTCCCTTTGCTCTTCTTAACTTCTCCACCCTTCTTTCTCAATCGGTTGCTGCCATATGTGTTTCCTTGTTCCCAGACTATTATCTTTTCCACCCTGAAAACAGGGCAGTCAAGATTACGTGGAGACAGAAGGGGAAGGTAAAAGGAGAACAAAGCTTCAGAGCTACTGTTTTTCCAGTTTTCCACTCCTGGGTCATTTCTCCAGATATCTCAAAATATCCATCCCACGGACTTTTTTCTGTTATTCCAACTCAAAGTCATCACCTCAGTCTCACAAGCCAATGGAGCTTAATCTGTGAAGATTCTGAGTCTTGGTTCTCTCAATCTGCTATGACTCTATTTGACCAATGCCTTCTCTTCCTGAAGCATTGATTGCTTTATTCGTCGCCAACACCTTAAACGGACTAGAAGGGTTGGGGACTACATTTTTTGTGATCATTTACTGTTGTCATTGTATTTTTTTTTAATGCGGGTAAATATTTTTGACATACAAACTGCTTTTAATAGTTACTCCTTCAAAAATTTCATTGAAATGACAAGGGCTTTTATAAAAATAAAATTCAGTCCAAGCCAACGTTGGAAGACCTGGAAAACTGCCATGTGGTTACAATACTACAAGATTAGAAACAACTGGAGATGAGAGGGAAGTGGTTCAAGGGGAGTCAACTGGGCAAATGGAGAGGGCTGTGATCGACCACACGCACCTGCCCAAAACCACACCCCTAGCAGATGACTGGCTCTGTTTATGATACAATCAGGAGACTCTCTTGAGTGGGGTTTCTGCAGTAGAAGACTAGTAAGCTGAACTTCATGGAAAGAAAGATGGCCAAGAGGCCAGAAAACTTTTGACAACAATAAGAAAAAGGGGCACCTTGGTGCCTCAGTCATTTAAGCGTCCAAATCTTGATTTTAGCACAGTTCATGACCTCACAGTTTCGTGAATTTTAGCCCCACATTGGGCTCTGTAATGACAGTGTGACACATGCTTGGGATTCTCCCTTTCTCCCTCTCTCTCTGCCCCTCTGCTGCTCATGCTCACTCTGCCTGTCTCAAAATAAATAAAGATTTTAAAAATGACAAGATACCTGCCCACGCTAAAGGAAAGTCTTACCTTTTCTCCACACCAACATCTCAACTCAGCAAGAAGACTTATGCTGAATAAAAGTACAGAGGCAAAGGATACAAACGACAACTTTAGCAAAAAACATGCCAGTAAAAATGAGGGTTATTTCAACAATAGGGGCATGATATTGCTACCACTACTATTTTCTTTAAATTTCCATATAGAATTTGTTAGTACTGTACATGGTGTTAGCATATTATAGGCATGGATTTATGTAATTGTCACATCATAGGTATTATGATCTCCATTTTATACATAAGGAAAGTGAGGTTTCTTACAGCAATTTCTTACAGCAAATATATGAGAGGGCCATAGTTTTGTCTGACTTCAGCGTATTTATTTTTAATGACTAAATCTAGCTTCAAGTTTACAATTTGAACAAGAATATAAAAATTTCCATTTATTGAATTGGCATGTATTTAAATGATAATGTCAATATTAGCTAGGCTGGTGAGTATGTAATTTCATGAAACACTTCAGCAGATAATTTGTCAATGACTTGATGCAAACTAAATGTGCATCAAAAGAGGAGTGGCCAAATAAACTATTAGTTGTTACATACAATGAAATACTAAGCAGTCTTTAAAAATTTGAGGCAGATCTCTACCTACTGAAATAAAAATGTATCCAGATACTGTAGGCTGAATGCTTGTGTCCCTCAAAATTTCGTATGTTGAGATCATATATCCCAATGTGATGGAATTAGGAAGTGGGGCTTTGGGCAGGTGATTAGGTCATGGGGTCCAAGTCCACATGAATGGAATTACTGCCTTTATAAAACAGATGCCAGGGGCGCCTGGGTGGCTTGGTCAGTTAAGCGTCTGACTTCGGCTCAGGTCATGATCTCACGGTCCGTGAGTTCGAGCCCCGCGTCGGGCTCTGTGCTGACAGCTCAGAGCCTGAAGCCTGTCTGTGTCTTTCAGAGTCTGTGTCTCCCTCTCTCTCTGCTCCCCCTGTTCATACTCTGTCTCTCTCTGTCTCAAAAATAAATAAACGTTAAAAAAAAAACAGACGCCAAAGGTTTCCTTTGCCCCTTCCACTATGTGGTGACACAGCGCTCTTTGAACCAGGAAGCAGGCTTTTTACAGTTACCAAATCAGCGGGCACCTTTATTTCGCACTTCCCAGACTCCAGGACTGTGAGAAAGAAATGTCTGTTTTTTAAGCCACCCAGTCTTTCGCATGTTTGTTATAGCAGCCAGACAGACTAAGACACCAGGATATAATGCGAAGTAAAAAAAGCGTGTTATATTATATGTATGTAGTAAGATCATATTTTTAAAGATGATAGGTATAAGTGTATCACATATGTGCCCTTGTATTTATTTGCACATCAAACTGTTAACAGTGTTATTCTACAGAGATGGCCTTAAAGAATATTAAATAAAAAATATTTAATAAAAATATTAAATAAAAAAGTATCTTGTATCTATGTTTCTTTTTGCTAATGAAATTATTTTCTTTTGTAACAACAGCAATTTTACAAATTTTTTATTATCTATTCTCTTTGTAACATAAGAGAGAAAAAAATTAAAATGGATTTTACCCAAACATAGCAAGTCATAATTTCTATATTCAAGAGAAAAATCTGTCTGTTGTAAAACTACAAACTGTATAAATAATACTGCTGATGTTTGATATATAAACAGCAATTTGTTTTCACATTTTATCATTTGCATATGTGTTTATATTATCTGGGATTTTCCGAATAATATGATGAAAATAACCTAAAATTTGGTCACGTTAATATTGTTCTCACTTCTTAGAAAAATATTATTTTTGCTTGCTTTGAAAGTGATACGAAGAGAGTGATTTTAATAGCAATTACCCAAAAAGATAAGTACTAGCATTTTTTTTTATTTTTTAGACAGAGAGTGTGTAAGCAGGGGACAGGGGCAGAGGGAAAGAGAGAGAGAGAGAGGAGCATCAGCAGGTTCCATACTCAGCAAAGGCCCAGATACAGGGCTCCATCCCATGGCCCCAAGATCATGAGCTGAGTCAAAAATCAAGAGTTGGACGCTCAACTGCCTGAGCCACCCAGATGCCCTTAACTACTAGCATTCTATAGCCATTCATTTCTCTGACTTTCTAGAACATATTATCATTGCAATTGTTTATATGAGATTACAGATTTGAAATGTGGCAAATACTTGACCCAACTGCAATCAAAGAAACTATATCATATATATGAATGTGTTACATGTAGCAAAACCTTCACTGGTATTACCACCGTAGGGTATTGTATTAGTCTGCTTGTGCTGCCTAACAAAATACCACAGTACAGATGGCCTAAGCAACAGAAATTTATTTTCTCACAGTCCTGGAGACTGAAGTCTCAAGATTAAGATGCCACAAAACTGGGTTTTGGTGAGGGCTTTCTCCTTGGCTTGCAGAGGGCCACCTTCTCTATGTGTCCTCACGTGGCCTTTCCTCCAGATTCATTTTGTCTTCATATGAGGACACTAATCCTATCAGATTAGAGCCTAATTAGACCCTAATGACTTCATTTTGCTTTAATTACCTAACTAAAGGCTCGACCTTCAAATACAATGACTTTGGGTGTTAGGGTTTCTACATATGAATTTGTTGAATTCCACAACAGGCACAAAGTCTTTCTTCTCTATTTAGACATCTAAACTACCTCAGATATATAATTAATTAACTATACAAGTTCTACTTGTTACATTTTTGTTGTTAGTGGCAGAGGGCAGAAAGGGTGAACGAAATGCTAATATATAATTGCGAATGCCTATCCTATTTTGCAGAAAATATTTTTGGTGGTGCTACATACGACTTTTAGAATTGTATTTACTATTTTTATTTTAGTATGCAATATGTGTGTGTGCTTATTAAATAATTAATTATAACATCAGGAATCAGAAAATAAGTATTATCAGAAAGTCCCCAGTTCTTGTTGATCTAAGACTACAAATAAAGGCACTTCCACAGTAATATCTAAAACTCAACAGTTTCTAGACCCTCCATACACGTTTATAAGTAAATGAGTTGCTTGCTAAATCTATTTAAAAAAAAAAAAAAGTTCCACTAGCTAGCAAGAATTTCTCATGTGCCATCTAAGTCAATGCCTGAACCTGAACTTCATAAACCGCTGACTAATGACTCTCTCCAGTAACTCTTATTCAGGGCCCTGCAATCTGATCTCAGGGGTTGTACTCCCCCATCCTGAGGCCGCCAGACTTGATAGTATGTGAATCTTGATTTCTTTAGGGTTTGATTTTTGTGCAGGCTGTCTTGGTCTGCTTGGGCTGCCATAAAATATATATATATATACCATAGGGGCACCCGGGTGGCTCAGTCAATTAAGCCTCTGACTTTGGCTCAGGTCATGATCTCACAGTTCGTGAGTTTGAGCCCCATGTCAGGCTTTCTGCTGTCAGTGCAGACCCTATATATACCATAGGGGCACCCGGGTGGCTCAGTCAATTAAGCCTCTGACTTTGGCTCAGGTCATGATCTCACAGTTCGTGAGTTTGAGCCCCATGTCAGGCTTTCTGCTGTCAGTGCAGATCCTATTTGGGGTCCTCTGTTTCCTTCATTCTGCCTCTCTCTCTCTCTCTTTCTCTTAAAAATAAATAAACATTTAAAAATATACATATATATTTAAATTTAAAAGAATACCATAAACCAAGTGGTTTAACAGCAGAAATTTATTTTCTTGCAGTTCTGGAGGCTGGTAAGTCCAAGATCAAGGTGCTGGCCGATTCAGTTCCTGGTGAGAGCTCTCTTCCCGACTTGCAGATAGCCACCTCCTAGCTGTTGTATGGTACTAAGGATTTGAGGGAGGGTGCTCTGGTGTCTCTTCCCCTTCTTATAAGGGCACCAGTCCTAGTAGATTAGGGCCCCACCCTATGACCTTATTTAACCCTATGACGTACAATCTCTATCTCCAAATACAGTCACATTGAGGGTTAAGGTTTCAACATGTGAAGTTGAGGGGGACACTCACACAGACTCCATTTGGAAGTGGCAATTTGAAGTGACTTTGGAATTTGAAGTGGCAAATAAAAATGACTTTACAGAAACATAATCAGAAAGTTCAGTCTCATGACCATGACTGTGCTTCAGTTTTGACTGTGCCTTCTTTCTTCCAATTCAAAATGGGAAAAAGATCAAAAACATTTCAAGATACAGTATACTTAAAATATCCATTTTAGAGCCAATGGAATTCAATGATTTTTCTCCTTTTGTCACTTTCCCAAATAAATTTAAACTCTAGAATCCCAAGAAATCATTGTTTTGAGGCATTTCTTAGAGTTTTCTGACATTTTTCATGCTGTTAGTGATGTAATACATATAATCAATTTTCATACAAAAATGACTCTAAATATTTGTCCAGAGGATTGAATTTCAAACTCAATATATAATTTTTACCATTTTTAACTTGTTCTAAAAATAATGGGCTGTTTTACCAAATTTAACCAGTTTTCTCTTATTTTATTTTTTAATTCGCTTGCTTGATTGTTTAACCACTGTGTGTGTATACACATCAAAGCCAGAGGAAACCAAACAGGGTAGAATAAAAACCATTTTACATGTTCTAGAAGTTTCCCAGTTGTCCTAAAGGATTTGAGTATAAGAGAGGAAAAATAGTATTTATATTGCTTGGAAACAGCTACAGTAGCAAATTTAAGCAAAATACGTCATTCTCTGTCTCTTTATGCAAGGGCAAAGAAAAATGTTTTAAAAAACATATCTTGTAGAGAAGATTCTCTTCTTTTCTCCTCATTATTTTACCAGGAGACCTCATTTTCTTGTGGTGACTAGGAAAGTGTGACCATGTAGTTATCTACCACTGCTCATTATATTTTAGGCTAATGGGAACAAGGCTAATTTCAGCCTGGCTGCTGGGTGATTGTAAATGTGCTTATTATCTGCGTCTTCTCTGAATTTGTAGGAATACGCGATGTTTCATCTCTTGTTTTGTTTATCTGCAGGAAAAAATATTTTTTGTTTGCTTGTTTGTTTGTCCTTTTTCTAGCTCCTTTAGGTGTAAGATTAGGTGGTTTATTTGAGATTTCTCTTGCTTCTTGAGATAGGAAAAAATATTTTTTATGCTTCCTGTTTATGTAAATTCTAACAGAAGGAGAATGACAGATCTTCCTACAAAAACCTGGTTGCATCAAAGATTAATGTAGTCTCCAAATTAATAAATTCGTAAAACTTTAATAATGCCCTAAGTAAAGTACATTAGTATTTTCTTTATCTCCAGAATTAAGAAGGCATGCACTTGATTCATAACAAATATGCTTTTATTTTTCATGTTATGTGCCTAGGAACTTACCTGTATAATGATCATTTAAAATACTATTTTCCTCAGCTTTTTGAATTATAATAATCTTTTAGAACTCATATCACTTCTTACAGATTGAAATAGAAACAACTTAGTGCCGTTGATATTTAAAGTACTCCCCTTGGGATCTTTCTTACTGAAGCAGTAGGGAAGACAATAGTCCCTACTGATTATCATTTGTTTTAAAGCAAGAGTATAAATCAAAATTCTTGACCAGAGCCATGCCTTTCTAGACATCCTGTGACTTTTAGACTCAAGAATAACAATCCTGCAATCTGTTGTGGTCTTTGTCACATCTCCAGCACAGAGCACAGTGCCTGGTATACAAAATTAAATTGAATTAATTAATTAATTAATTAATGGCCTCATATTTTTTCTCCTCTGAATTCACTCAATGATGACTAATGCTAAAACAAACAAACAAACAAAAAAACACCAGGAAAACTTTAAGCAGGACAGAAACAATGTAGTGGTCACCAAAAGCTAAAGAATTTAGATTGAATGAGGCAAGTTAAGATAAGCCCTAATGAAGATAAATCCTCAGAACTCAGTGAACAAACATAAAGAGATATGCAAACTTTAAAAGAAAATACGTTTTTCAATCACTGAGCTTTTAAATAAAAATGCATTTCCAGAAGCAATTACCATTTTAGCCTCATAGTGAAGCAGTATTTCTAAAATTTTACACAAAGTTTTTTTGTTTGTTTGTTTGTTTGTTTTTGCTTTCTACTTGCCTTTTTGCCCAAAGACATTTTCCCTTACTGAAAACTCACTTACAATATAGTGTTCATTCAGGAAAATGGTCTTCGTACTTATTCTTATACTTTACAGGGACTGTGAATTCTGTTTTATCAGGTCTGTTTTAATCTATTTGGACAATATACACTTGGTTGTATGGGAATAGATGAAGGAGGCCATGCTGCATGAAAACCATCTCGTGTGGAAGCAGTCTTCTCTACAAACAAAAAAGCCATTTCACTGCCTTGGCTCGAGACTCATTCATTTGTCATCTACACTCATTTTTGGTTTATTGCTTTGTTTCTCCATTCATTCGTCACCCAGTCACTTGTTTTATGTCTCAAAGTCTCGGTCCATTTATATGAGTGAGTTGAAGGCCCATAAATCTGAAGAATTTTGCACCTGAGTGACTTCTCCATCTCTTGGCTGAGGAGGTTGAAATATTACAGTCCTTCAAGACTTCAACTTTATATTTATAATGGGAAGTCGTTATACACATTAGTAGCTACAAAAGTGATGTTTATCGTTGGCCCAAATTTATACGAGCATCCATTTTTATCTAGTCTTTTGTAAGATTTCAAGAATCCCAAGTCCCAAGTTTTCTAATAACAATGTAATTTGGTTGGTTTATTTTATATCTACCCGTTCTATTTTTTTCCCCCTCTGTTTCCATTTTAAGAACAGAAAGACAAGGCAACACCTCAAAACGCCTATTCCATTCTGGTGATGGAGAAGGAGGACCCAGAGAAGGAAGAAGACCCAACACCCCTCAAACAACAACATAATACAGGAATGTCAAGACAGAACGGAAGTGGCTACTCAATATCTCTCCATTCACAATGGGGCACAGCTTTTTTGCTTACGTGCTGTTGGGCTGTCTCAAAGCCTTCTCTGAGGGCTCAGTGGTGAAACAGGATGAGTTGCGTGGGTTCTGACTGATGGTAATAATTAAGACAGCTCACGCTTGATGGAGGGACCACCCATCGACTGACACTCTCTGAAAAAGTCAGCTTCTGGCCAACAGAAGCAAACCACAGGGTCAGGACACCAGCCGTGGCACCAGTCCCCTCATTAGCTGCCACAAGACAGTCTCCTTGCCGTTCCTGACCCCAGGAGCAGCGAGGTAGTGACAGGCTGGCAGAAGCCACTGCTGGAGTCAATAAGCAGGGAGACAGTTTCAAAGAAACAACCTGAACAAATGCTGCTTTTAAAAATGGACACTTCTACTGAGGGTTGATGGGGGGTGGGAGGGCGGGGAGGGTGGGTGATGGGTATTGAGGAGGGCATCTTTTGGGATGAGCACTGGGTGTTGTATGGAAACCAATTTGACAATAAATTTCATATATTAAAAAAAATGGACACTTCTGACAGAATGCCATTTTCTTACAAGTTTGAGTGTGAGTGAAATAAAGGTAATTTTTAACTTTCTGCAAACACTGACCTGTTGCTTTTGCCATGCCTGGGCTTATGGGAGCCTCCAGAAACCTGCTTTTTATGTATTTTTTTTCAACATTTATTTATTTTTGGGACAGAGAGAGACAGAGCATGAATGGGGGAGGGGCAGAGAGAGAGGGAGACACAGAATCAGAAACAGGCTCCAGGCTCTGAGCCATCAGCCCAGAGCCTGACGCGGGGCTCGAACTCACGGACCACGAGATCGTGACCTGGCTGAAGTCGGACGCTTAACCGACTGCGCCACCCAGGCGCCCCTTATGTATTTTTTTAATGCAAGGAAGCTGTAGTTTCTTTACATACTTGAGGCTATGTATCTGGACAATAAAAAGTGTATGTAGAACCTAATTTGTCCATTAATTCTCATATCTGTATAGAAAAAAGGCAATGTTCGATAAATTTGCAAGCTCACCAAAAAAATCTCATGCTATAGGAAAACTGAAATTAAAACAAAAAAAGATTCTTCGATCACTTTCTTGACAGTATCTAGGCCCTCAAATGGCCAAGAACGGATGTCATCAGAGACCAAAAAAATCAATGAAAGAGACACCAGCGTTTAGATGCACTATTTTCATTTACTTGCCGTGTTAACAATGATGGATACTTCTCTATGATTCAGTCATGGTTCAACTAGAGAAGCAGAACCCTGGAATAAGCATACAGTAAGGGTTTTATCACAAGCAGTTGGCTTATACAGTGGCGTGAACCTTCTAAACCAATCCAAAATCAGTAAGGTAGGTGTTCAGGAAACAAAGATCACGAGCAAACTGGAACTCCATGAACACCAGCTGAGGCTTGAAGTCCAAAGGCAACCAGGAAGGGAAGAACACAAACATGGAACTCAAATTCAAACCTCAGCGCATGAGATCCGTGAAGGTTCTGGGCTGCTCACAAAAGCTTACCTAATTGGAAAGGGCCAACCCAGGAGAGTCTTCTCTTTGATTAACTTAAAATCAACTGATTAGGGACTTTAATCATCTCTACAAAATCTCCTCACAAGAGCACCTAGAGTCGTGTTTGATTGAATAATTTGGAACTGTCAGCCATCCTACCTAAATGGATCATGAAAAAGCTATCACTTCAGGAGGCTCCCGGGTGGCTCAGTCCGTTAGGCGACCAACTTCGGCGTAGGTCATGATCTTACAGTTGTGAGTTTGAGCCCCGCGTCAGGCTCTGTGCTGACAGCTCCAAGCCTGGAGCCCATTTCGGATTCTGTGTCTCCCTCTCTCTCTGCCTCTCCCCCGCTCACACTCTGTCTCTCTTTCCTTCAAAGTAAATTAAAAAAAAAAAAAAAGCTATCACTTCAGGAATAGTTGAACTCTTTTCAAAAAGATATTAACCCTCAATTTCTTGGAAGTCCATCTGATTGTAAAGTCTAAGATCATTTTTCATTTCAACCATAAGAGGCAGTTAAAACACTCCCCACTGATTCCTGTCTGGAGGCTAAACTGGGCCTAGTGAGCTGAGCTGTTAGGCACCAGAGCACATTCAGATGTAGACTGAGGACAAATAAGCTTGAAAGTTTCAAATTATTTCTGGTTTAGCTTGCTATCTAATAATCAACAGATCATGGGGAATGGCTATTTAAAAAAACAAAAAAAAGTCCAGAGGCACCTGGGTGGCTCAAACATCCGACTTCGACTCAGGTCATGATCTCGCGGTTCATGAGTTTGAACCCCGCATCAGGCTCTGTGCTGACAGCTCAGAGCCTGGAGCCTGCTTCAGGTTCTGTGTCTCCCTCTCTCTGTGCTCCTCACCTGCTCTCTCTCCATCTCTCTCTCTCTCTGTCTCTCTCTCTCTCTCTCAGAAATAAATAAACATTAAAAAATTTTTTTTTAATTAAAAAAAAAGTCCAAGTTTCGGCCTAAGGATTTTTGCCTGCTAAGAAACTCAGAACACAAATGAACACAATCCTTTGGCTGGCAAGCCCTTCCCATAGACCCACTACAGATGGTAATTGCAAGATAGTTCCATGCAGCCTGGAAGCCAGACTATAATTTCACACACAGATCATTATGAACATCGTGTGATAATCTAATCAGGATTTTTATACAAGAATTGAGCTCCGTTCATGATTCTTTATTCCTGTTTTGTTTTGTTTTAAAACAGGAAAGTGTTTTCCATCTTTTTCTCCTTTTTTTCTCTCTCTCTCTCAATCATCTCTTCCTTTCCTTTCTTTTCAGAATTTTACAAACTGAAGTCAAGGTTTGCGAGAACTCTTTCTTCTCTTTTCTCTTTGTAGGAAGGAAGGAGGAAGGAGGAATCCCAAGGCTTGGAGCTAGGGAAATGAATTTAAGTAAAAATTAAAACAAAATGTCAGAAAGTAGGAGGGAACTACAAGGGCAGAGGAGAGACATTAACTACACTGTTTTCTTCTATTTCTTTTTCTTAACCTTATGAACTAAATATAAATTGAAGATTTTGAGGCAAAAAAATCTGCAAGAAAAGAAACACTAGTCTGTCCAACGAATAAGGAATGATTTTTTTAAGTTTATTTATTTTGAGGGAGAGAGAGAGAGCAGGAGAGGGGCAGAAAGAGAGAGAGAGAGAGAGGAAGAGAGATCCCAAACAGATTCCATGCTGTCAGTGCAGAGCCCAATGTGGGGCTTAATCTCACCAATGGTGATATCATGACCTGAGTGGAAACCAAGAGTCAGATGCTTAACTGACAGCCACCTAGACTGCCTGAGGAATGATTTGTAAAACACAGAAAACAGAACTAGTACATCTCAGATTCTTCTTTTCTTTACATTTTATCAAGATCCTTTTTTTTTTTAGAAAAATTGTAGAAAGTTAGTGACTACCACAGCAAACGGCAAGCAGTGGCACCTATTTTCCTGACAGCCTTGCTCTGTGTGGCACCAAAATGCACTCACTGCTCTGCATCTCCGCATACACTTGCCAGAAAAAAAATCATCCAGGTTTTAGGCCACAGTTTGCTTTTCTCCATTTTCTTTAATAATTCAGGATTTTTACAGAAGCTTTTAGGATCCATAGAATATAGTTCAAGTACATGAGCCTGAATGATGTCAGGGGGCAGGGTGGAGGGCAGGTGCGGGGTGGGGGTAGGCAACTATAGTGGAGGGTTGTTAAACAATCTACAAGAGGCAAGATGACTTGGTCAATTTTGTGCATTAATTATTGATAGATGAACTTGCTCTTTGCATCCATGTTAACCAATAAGTCTTTGTTTTAAATGTGACCTTGGGTGTTTCAAATGGGTATACTGCTATAATATAAAAGTTGATCCCAGTGATGTCTGTATCATGTGGATTGATGTCAGGAATAATAAACCAAAGTGAAAAAATGAATATCAATCTGGACATAGAAGTTTTTCATTCCCATCGGCAGGTTTCATCAAGCTCCTTCATCAGTTTCCTGCTGATTGCTATCTTAGATCTAGGGATCAATTTATATTTTCTTTTGCCCTTCTTATTTAGTCTACATTTTAAACAAGCAAAATTTCAGCCATAGTTCATTTGCTTTGATGAGTCCCAGGACCCTATGCTGAAACATAACTTTTAAAACCTAAAGATAGTGACACAGCAGAACTGTTTTCAGTCAGCGGTTTATGCCTATTTTACACCACAGCTTTAGATGTTATCCTACAGCTTCTATTGGCTAAAAGAACAGTAGGATGGAAAAAGTTACGGAACTAATGTCTCATGTATGTTTTATGTTTCAAAAGAAATTGGGGCTCAATGGTCTTGACCTTTGAACTGAATTCAAATAAAATTATGCTGCATCGCTTTCAACTACTATGAACAAAGAATTGTTTGTATCTTCAACTACTGTACTTCAAATACAATTGATGATGTTAAACTCCCTTGCTTTTTGGTTCCTCATTGTGACCTTTAGTGA
Source organism: Felis catus (assembly GCF_018350175.1). Classification (NCBI taxonomy): domain Eukaryota; kingdom Metazoa; phylum Chordata; class Mammalia; order Carnivora; family Felidae; genus Felis; species Felis catus. The sequence continues at coordinate 53,100,559 of NC_058371.1, read as the reverse complement.
CGAGGACAACATCTTGATCATAAAGGATTACACAACATAAAGCAGCTAAAGTCTACATGTTTACAAACTATTGCAACTTCTGGGAAGATGGAGTGTATGCACTTTTGTCCATTTTTATTGCTAATTACAGCTAAAAACCCTGGACATTGGATACAATACAACCTCAAGAAGATTCTGAAAGGTAGAGAGAAGGCAGATCAGCTAGGAAAGGAGAGCCTAGCAAAACAGAAAACGTTTCGATAATAATCACTCTCTCATCCAAAAACACAGAAAAAAGTCATGGCCAGAGAAGACTCAATGACTGACACCACTGCCGGGTTCTAACAAAGAGATCCTAACTCCCCTTTCCCATCTTTACCATCACTTAAGTGTTATCAGATAAGGCCAAGTAAGGAGCTGGCACTTTCATCTCTATTGGGAGGGCAACAAGAATCCCAACTTCAGTGTCAGTGGAGACCATTTGGAGGCCTAGATTTCCGCTTCAGCCCAACAGCAACAAAGTGCTTCTCCCTTTTTCTACTGTGGTGTCAGAGGACGTTTAGTGTAGAGCAAGGACTTCAACTATTGCCCAATGGTAACAAAATCGCAAGCCCCCCAAGGTGTAAATTAAGGTCAAGAAGAGTGTAGTAAAAAGGCACTGCTATCCCTCCCAGCCAGGGAGGTAGCAGTGGAAGCCTAGTGGTGAGCCAGAACTTCTATCCTCACCCACAAATAATGAGAACCCCCTCCCTTTGGTTGTCAAGGGGAGCCAAGTAGAGAATCTGCACTTCTACTGACATCTGGTAGAACGAGGCAGCACCCTACCCTGGCTCCATCAGAGCGACTTCAAAGAGAGCACACTAAGAAAAGATTTTGGTAAGATCCAGAGACACATAACATAATATATAAAATATCCACATTTAAATTGAAAATCACTTGTTATACCAAAGCTAGGAGGATCTCACATTGAATGAAAAACATACGGAAGATAGATGTCAGCCCTGAGGGGTCAGATTGTTAGAAATATCTGACCATCAATTTAAAGCAGCCATCATTAAAGTGATACAATGAGCTATTATCATCATGCTTGAAACAAAGTAAAAAATACAGATTCTCAGCAAAACAAAAATAGGAAAAGTTGGCAAAAAAAAAAAAAAATAGAAGGCATAAAAAAGAACCAAATGCAACTTTTAGGACTTAAAAACACAAAGCCTAACAGGAGGAAAATTCTCAGTGACAGGCTCAACAACAGAATGGACAGAAGAAAAAAAAATCAGTGAACTTGACAATGAAACCATAAAAATTGCTCAATCTAAATAACAGAGATTAAATTAGATTTTTAAAAAATCGACAGAGCCTCACAGATGGATTGGGCTTTAAAAATGATCAAATATTAATGTCATCAGAATCTTAGAAGGAAAGGGGAAAAGATAGTTAAAATGGGGTTAAAAATATATTTCGAGGGTGCCTGGGTGGCTCAGTCAGTTAAGCATCCAACTTCAGCTCAGGTCATGATCTCACAGTTCGTGGGCTTGAACCCCACATTGGGCTCTGTGCTGACAGCTCAGAGCTTGGAGCCTGCTTTGGATTCTGTGTCTCCCTCTCTCTCTCTCTGCCCTTCCGCCACTTGTGCTCTGTCTCTCTCTCCTCTCTGTCTCAAAAATAAGGAAACATTAAATTATTTATTTATTTATTTATTCATTCATTTAGTTTAGGAATTAATGGCAGAAAATTTTCCAAATTCTACAAAGATGAAAACCTACAAATCCAAAAGGTTGACTGAACCCTTAACAATAAACCCAAAGAAATTCATACCAAGTACAGCATAGTCAAACTTCTGAAACCTAAAAACAAAGAAAAACTATTAAAAGCACTGAACAGAAAAATACCTTGTTGGTAAGGGAAGAATAAGTCATACGGCAGCAGTTTCTCATGTAAAACTATTTCAACAAGAAGGAAGTAACAGGATATTTTTAAGTGCTGAAAGAAGAAAACTGGCAACACAGAATTCTATATCTATGAAAATATCACTCAGTGATGAAAAAGAAATCAAAATATTTTCCTGTTCAATGAAGGAAAACCAAGATAATTTGCTCCCAGTACAACTACCTTGAAACAACTGACTAAAGGAATTTCTCTAAACAGAGAAGGAATAATAAGAAGATGGAAAGAAGAAAGAAAGAAAGAAAGAAAGAAAGAAAGAAAGAAAGAAAGAAGAAAAAGAAAGGAAGAAAGGAAAAAGACAAAAAGAAAAAGAAAAACTCTAGGAACACCAGGAAGGAATAACATGGTAAAATAAATAAATAAATAAATAAATAAATAAATAAATAACATGGTAAGAAAAAGAAAAACTTGGATAAAGTCAATATATTTTCTTTTTCCTCTTCAGTTTTCAAAATTACGTTTGATGATAGAAGAAAACTTATAACACTGTCTGATGCAGTTCTAAATGTGAATACAGGAGATATTTTAGGCAATGAGTTAGAAGTGAGAGAAGGTACCTACCTAGTAAATGAGTTCAACAAGGGTATAGGATATAGGATCAACATACAAAAAATCAACCATATTTCTATACTAGCAATGAACACACAATCATAGTGAAAATACAATACCATTAGCCATCACTCAAAAAAAAAAAGTAAATAAATTGCATTAAATCTAGCAAAACACGCACAGGGTTTATTTGATGAAAACTACAAAATGCTAAAGAAAGAAATCAATGATGATTTAAGTACTTGAACAGGTACCACGTTCATGGACTGGAAAATACAACATAGTAAAGATATGCATTCTCTCCAAACTGATATACCGGTTTAACAAAATTACTATCAAAATCCTATCAAGATATTTTTGCAGATACAGAAAAAATAATTCTGAGATTTATTTAAAAAAAAGAAAGAAAAGAAACTAGAATAGTTAAAACACTTTTGGGGAAAAAAAGAATAACATGAAAAGAATCATTTTTTCCCAATTTCAAGATATTGTATAACTATAGCACAGGCCTCTGTGATATTGGTAAGGGGTAGATATACAGATAGATTGTCTAGAGAAGTTGGAACTAGATCCACATAACTTCACCCAGACGATTTTTGAAAAAGTTACAAAGGGAATTGAATGAGGGAAAAAATAGCTTTCTCAACAAATAATACTGGGGCAAGTAGACAGCTGTAAACAAAAACAAAAAAATCTCAAACTAAGTATAACAATTTATACAAAAAATGAACTCATAGCAGATCACAGGCTTAAATATAAAACTACAAACTATATAGAGGAAAAAAGAGGAGAAAATCTTCAGGATCTAAGGCTAGGAAAAGAATTCATTAACTTAAATACCAAAAAAAAAAAAAAATCCTTAAAAGGAAAATGTGGTTAATCGGAGTTCAACAAAACTATACAATTTTGCTCTGCAAAAGACTCTGTTAAGAAGATGAAAGGCAAGCTTTAAACTGAAGAAATTATGTGCAAACCACACATCTGACAAAGAACTAGTATCTAGAGAAAAATAAATTCTCAAATAACAGTAAGAATAGAAACAATCCAAGTAGAAACAGGCAAAATTCCCCAAAGATATTTCACTGAAAAGGATGCACAGATAACAACTAAGCATATGCCAAAAGTTCAACATAATTAGTCGTGAAGCAATTGCCTCCTAAGACAACATTGGGATATCACTACACATCGCCAGACTCACTAAAGTAAAAAATAGTGACAACACAAAATGCTGGTGAGGATACCGAGAAACTGGATCATTCATACATTGCTGGTGGGAATATAAAATGTTACAGCCATTCTGGAAAAGTTTCTCAGTTTCTTTCCAAATTGAACATGCAACTACTATACAGGCAGGGAACTGCACTCCTGGGCATTTACCTCCCCAATTTAAAACTTATGTTCATAAGAAATCTATAGATGAATGTTTATAGCAGCTTTTTATATTAGCCAGAAACCAGAAACAACTCAGATACACTTGAACGGGTGAACGGTTAAACTGTGATATAAACTATGATATATTCGTGAACCATGAATACGACTTAGCAATAAAAAAAAAAAAGAAAAAAGAAGAACTATTGATACACACAGAAAACAGGATGGCTCTCTAGAGAGTTATGCGGAGTGGAAAAAGCATAAAATCCTGAAAGGTTGTGTACTTACTGTTTGATTCCGTTCACGTAACATTCTTGAAATGTCAAAATTAAAGATATGTAGAACAGATTAATGGTTGCCAAGACTTAAAAAGCAGATACAATAGGAGGGATATGAGTGTGGGTAAAAAAGTGCAATTTAAGAAATGCTAGCGATGATGGAAATGTTGTGTATCTTGACAATAGAAACTTCAATATCCCAACTGTGATACTGTACTATACATTTGCAAGATATTACCATTGGGGAACCTGGCTAAGGGGCTCAAGGCATCTCTCGGTGTTATTTTTTTACAATTGTATGTCAATCTCAAAATAAGAGGTTTAATTTTTAAAAATCTACTTGGGAGAATACGTAAAACTTTAACTTTGACCACACACTGCAAAGAGTTCTTTGTGGGGACAAATCATAACACAAAGTATAAACAATATATTACCTATTTTTTGTACATTTTATCGATCACTATGTCTTTGTGTACATCTCATTTATCCCCATGATTGCCATATAAAATGACGGAGGAGGGTCATTTACGCCCATTTTAAATTTAAGGAAATTGGCCCAGATTGAGAGAAATTGCCCAAACTGAAAAAGCTACGAAATAACTAAGTTCATGGGATAGGAAAAATCTTAAAATCTCTAACCAAGAGTACACTTGAAAGTATCAGTGGTTCCATGGAAATGTCTCAGGACCATCACTGTGGACAAGCAGAGCATCAGTAAGAAATACTCTTGGAACTCAGCTCCATTTGCAAGAGAGCAATGCTTAAAAACAAACCTAGGGGCGCCTGGGTGGCTCAGTCAGTTAAGCGCCAAACTTAGGCTCAGGTCATGATCTCACCATTTGTGAGTTCGAGCCCTGCATCGGGCTTGCTGCTGTCAGTGCAGAGACTGCTCTGGATCCTCTGTCCCACTCTCTCTCTCTGCCCCTCCCCTGCTCACACGCTTTCTCTCTCTCTCTCTTTCTTAAAAAAATAAACATTTTTTAAAAACTACATTACATAATAGGCTTTGTGTAATGGTTGAATAAAAGACTTCCTGCTGAAAATGTACTACGCTACCGTGTACTAATGTAAAGCAGCTGTTTTCTGAGATTCCTATGCTGCAAAGTTTTATTCCAGCAAAAGTAATAGTCACGTCAAGAACCCTGCTTTCTTGTCACCAGTTTGCCTTCCAAACACATGCCACAATGAAGATCTCTGAATTACACCTGGTAGCCAGGGTGATTACTGAGGAAGTCTTCTCACTGATTTTAACCATCGTTGAAAGATTTAAATTTCAAAAGAAAGAATAAATAGCATTGCCAAGGAGTTGCTCTGTAGCTTATGGAACTATACACTTTAAATACTGGCATCAAGTCAGACATTTGGGGATCGAATGGACATCACGTATGTCCCGGTCATCATGTACATTTGCCTTTTGCTGAACTTCAACCTTTATAACAAGGAGAGGCTTCCAACATGCACATACAGACAGATTTATAGCAAGCCAACAAAGAGTTCTGTCCTACCAGCATATTTGCATTCAGGCTCCAGAGTATATGAAGTTCACAGTATATAAAGCATATTAAGTTCAACAAGACCAATTTCTTTCCAAGGTGATTCAAAAATGTTTAGTAATAGGGGCACCTGGAGGGCTCAGTTGGTTGGGCATCCAGCTTCAGCTCAGGTCATGAGCTCAGGGTTCGAGCCCCGCCTCAGGCTCTATGCTGACAGCTCAAAGCCAGGAGCCTGCTTCGGATTCCGTGTCTCCCTCTCTCTGCCCCTCCCCAGCTCATGCTCTGTCTCTCTATCTCTCAAAAATAAATAAAAACATTTTTTAAAAATGTTTAGTGGTAATTATAACTAATATTTCTTAGGCACTTCCTTTGTGCCAGTGTTCCAAGCACTTTAAATGTACTAAGGTATTTAGTCCTTACCATAATCCTACGTGGGAGGTACTATTAACATTTATTTATTTTATTTTATTTTATTTTATTTTATTTTATTTTATTTTATTTTTTGCCATTGAGGAAACTGAAGCTTTTGGGAGCCAGTTTTCAAACCCAGGCAATCTAATACCAGAGTCTGCGATCTCAACCACTAGACTAAGGCAAGAGAATGCCTTTCAAAATTCATTAGATTTCATTAGAATGAAGTTCAAAACTGTCACAACAATTAAAAATCACCTGTTATTATGTAACCTTATTTACACAAAAGCTAATGAAGCACAGAGTTGTCAGACGACACAGGGCACATACTGTAATTTTTGTAATAGTGCATATCAAGATCAGTGGATGAAAAACATGAGGAGATTTGGCTCATAGTAAACGGACAATTTGTTTAAAGAAAAATCAACAATCACAATGTTACACTAGAAAGAAACTTATGAAGCTCCAAGTGACTCCCATGCTATTTTCACAGTAGGTTTTGCTTCAGTAAAGAATGTTTGCCATTGTTCACTTGTGATGAGCCCTGCATGTTATATGAAAGTGATGAATCACTAAATTCTACTCCCGAAACCAATACTACACTATATGTTAACTAATTTGAATTCAAATAAAAATCTTGGAGGAAAAAAGAAGAATGTTTGCCATTGTTGTTAGTTCTCTGCCTAAACAGATTCCTTCCATAAACACTTTTATGGGAAATAAAAACAACTAATTGATTAATGATCATAATTAAAATTAATGGTAACAACTAGTCTCTATTGAATACTTATTAGTGCCAGTATTCATTGAATCTATTCCCTAATTTTAACCTAATGAGAATTTTAGACAGTATATACCATTATTCTCTATTCCATTTTGTGGATGAACTTTTCCAAAGTTTTTAGAGTAAATAATTTCCCCAAGATGAGAAATCTAATAAGCAGAAGAACGTAAATTCTGTGATCTAAACCATGGTACTTCTCATTCAGAGGGCTATTTCTTAGGTATCACCTTTTACCCTCCCCACAAAACTCTTCAAAATACATTGTTATGAACAGGCCACCAAATACAACCTTATACAAACAAGTCCACTTTATACAAATACTATTTTTGTACAAGGCATTGATCTAGGCGGTTGTGTTTAATTTTTTTTTTAAAAAAAGAGGGGCCCCTGGGTGGCTCAGTCCATTAAACACCCTACTCTTGATTTCAGCTCAGGTCGTGATCTCACGGTTTATGGGATGGAGCCCCACCACTGAAAGAGCCAGCCTGCTTGGGATTCTCTCTCCTCTCTGCCCCTCCCCCACTCATGTGCTTGCACTCTCTCACTCTCTCTCTAAAAATAAATAAGTAAACTTTTTAAAAACTAGTGAGAACATAATTAAAAACAAAAGGCAACCAGTAACATATTTTTCTTTAAATATACATTTAATCCAGTGAGGGACATAAATAACCACAGAAGACCATTAGTCCTTGCCGTTTGCAGCTTTTGACTCTTTATACAGAGTTCCAAAAGTTCATGATGTGTAACCATGTTTTGGCTCTATTCTAACAGACTGGGTTCTCTTCGACATTAATTTGTACGTATGAACTACTCAGATAGTGAGTAAACCTAAGTGTCCTTCTAGCACACGCATCTCTTAAAAAAAAAAAAGTCCAAAGAAAATCAGCTGCTAGGGTTGTGATTAAAGGGCACAAAAAGTACAGAGGTCTAAAAAAGCTCCCCCACCTCCACCCTTTACCAGGAAATAGACGTTTGAAATAAAGTACTAAATGGTAAATTGATTGAGAATATGGATATCTCCAGGGGCGGCTGGGTGGCTCAGTGGGTTAAGTGTTTGACTTCAGCTCAGGTCAGGATTTTGTGGCTCATGAGTTCAAGCCCCATGTCAGGTTCTGTGCTGACAGCTCAGAGACTGCAGCCTGCTTCAGAGTCTGTGTCTCCCTCTCTCTGCCCCTTCCCCCACACGTGCTATCTCTCTTTCTCTCAAAAAATTAAATAAACATTAAAATAGTGGGGTTTTTTTAAATCTTAAAAAAAAAAGAATATGGATATCTCCCATTATCTTATGTGGAAACAAGAAGAAAGAAAATTTGTATAGTATCTTCAATCACTACAGCTGCAAAAGAAAAAATTGTAAGCTAAATTGTGTTTACACATTTCATGACTTTTAAAGCCCTAGGATGTACTTTTCCTGAATGTCAAATGTCATTTACAGAAAAAGGTTTTTTTGTTTTGTTTTTAAGTGATACAATGTGCTAAAGGATCATACAAGATAAAAGAAATACTTCTGACTCAGGAGATATCTGGAAAAACCACAGAAGGGAAGCACAATTTGAGCTGACCTTTAAAGATAAAAGAATTTTGACAGAACCAGAAGTTTCTGTTGTTTATTTGTTTTCTGGGAGTACAATCCCAGAGTGTTAATAAAGACACTATTCTTCAGAGGTTAAAATAATGGAAAATAAGAGTAAGTAAGTAAATGGAAATCACATCAGTCCATGTCATAAAGAGCAAAAAATAAATAAATAAATAAATAAATAAATAAACTAATTTAATAAATTCTAACAAGGAGATAGCAGTAAGCTGGCTATAGAACAACAGAGTTCCCCACAGATCCCTAACAAATAAAAATAAGTTCAGTGAACTAGAGAATGTCACCAAGATTAAAGACACCTTTTGTGCTATTGGTAGATAGCTCTCCCTAAAAGAAAACACACACACACACACGCACACACACACACGCACACGCACACATATCATGAAAGAAAAAACTATTCAATTATTTTAGAGATGAATGAAAATAAAATACCTAGTATATACATCTTTCTCTGCCTTACATTAAAACCAAACTAATTGTGACTTTGATAATAAATGAAACAAATATACCCCAGAGAAAATTATTTTTTATTTTAGGTAAGCAACTGAGTATTCGTTTCACCGTGCTAAGTGTAGATGTGGTTAGCGGTAGAAGGAAAGTTTCTAGTGAGCAAGTAGCTTTGAAATCAATGGCAAAATGAGCTACCATCAATCCTGTGTAAAACAGAGGCTGTCCACATACACTGCCTCCCTTTACTGTCAATCCACCACATGCTGTTCTCGTGAGAGCTCCTGAGAATAAAATCTGGAGCTGTTTAAGAATGGGTTCAGTCAGGGGCGCCTGGGTGGCTCAGTCAGTTAAATGTCAGACTTCGGCTCGGGTCATGATCTCACTGTTTGTGGGTTCGGGCCCCGCATCGGGCTCTGTGCTGTTAACAGCTCAGAGCCTGGAGCCTGCTTCAAATTCTGTGTCTCCCTGTCTCTCTGCCCCTCCCCTGCTCACACTCTGTCTGTGTGTCTCTCTCTCTGTCTCAAAAATACATAAATGTTCATGGGTATTGAGGAGGGCACCTTTTGGGATGAGCACTGGGTGTTGTATGGAAACCAATGTGACAATAAATTTCATATATTTAAATAAATAAATAAATAAATAAATAAATAAATATTAAAAAAAAAAAAAAGAATGGGTTCAGTCAGAGCAGGAAGAAAGAAAAAGGCTATTAATGCAGAGGCAACTTGGCAGAGCTGACCCCAGAGGATCCTTGCTGGAGACGACTCTTCCTCTCCCATAGGCTTCAAACTCCAATGCAGTCCCCAGCGGATGCTGAAGAAGAAAATTGACAAGTCCTTCCTGTAGCTACAACCCAACACAGGCCCCAGTTTCCTTGTCAGAGCCAAATGTGAGTATTTGGTTTAAGAAAATACAACACACATTTCCATGACTACTGTGCTAATTTATTTCTTGTGGTTGTTCTTGTGAAGTTTCTGAACCTTTCACTACAAAGACCAGATCTATTTTTGACATTTAGATCTTCCAACGCTGAAAATGAATAGCTAATCTAAGTAAACAATTTTCTCTTCCTTTCTTTCCATTGGCATTTTACTTTTGCAATCACCAAGTTGAACAATCAAACTACTTTTAGTCAGCCCTATAGCCAAATTCCTCCAACCCCCCCAAGGACTTCACCATATTCATACTGATTCTTGAGCTGGTTGTAAACCACTTCATTCAAAAGAGTTTCTCACAGCAGAGCTTTTGGAGATTTCTTACCTATTTCACAGACTTCCTTCTTCCTGTTAACATCAACATTTGGGAAAGAAAGGGAGTGTCTGGCTAGGGGGATAGCAATGCACAGCCTGACCTTATTTCCCTCTAAGAACCAGGCCGTGCTGGTCAGTCTGGCTCAAGCTCTATGGCTCTGTCCTTTGTCATTACTCACAATGACCCTTTTGGTTTTCTTCCTCACGAGCTGGTTTTCCTGTCCCACAGTATGGCTTTCTTAAGGGCCTCATCTATCCAAGGGCAAACCCCAATTGTGGAACAGGGTGAAGCCCCTCAGAGCTCCTTAAACTCTTCCAAATTTGGACATGTGTCGGGCCTCTATATTTGCATGTTCGAACTTTCCGTGACTGCCAAACATTCTTTCGGGACATGATCTGACAGATAGGAAGCTCATCCACCATTGCAATCTGCTGTTCTCTAAGAGGCTGCTTATTAAATCCTTAGACTGACACAGACCAGTAAATATACCCAGCCAAATCTGTAAAGGCTAGAATATTCCCAGTGAACTCTTCTGAAAATGGCAAATTCGAGGTCAGAAACTGCATACAAAGTATTCCCAGTTTCTCAAAATGATTGACTCTAATAATTATCCCTTCTAATTCAGCAGCATTGAGTTTTGCAATTACCAATTATTCTGACCCAAGCCTGACCCTTCTAGTACTCAACATTATAAAAATAACACCTCTGCAGGAGGTACATCTTAGTCTAAAAATGAGGTGGCAATCAAGAGAAAACTAGGAGATCAAAGGCCAACAGGGGTTCACACAACTCAATTAGGTCCATAAGTTGTGGAAGCAGATCAGAGCAGTCTGCAGGCATCCAAGAAAATGCAGCATATAAAGAGCTTTGTTAGTTTTATACTCCCATACTGTGTTCCAAAAGTTTATACCTCTATTATACTAATGCGCTACTCTGGTATTCTCCTATCTCTAGCCAAAGGCTATTTTTCTATTTTTCTAATAGAAAATCTTTTTCCAATTCCTTGTGCTTAGCTCTCCCACTATTGTTTAGACTGATTTTAATTTCTGGGTCAACCTATCTATATTTTTCTTCCTTTGATCTGAATTTGTTCAAAATCTACTCTTACACACCAGGCATTGAGGAAATCATAACAAAAATACAGACAGTGTGACTGCCCGCAATTGGCAACCGACAGAATGGGAGAAGATATTTGCAAATGACCTATCAGATAAAGGGTTAGTATCCGAAATCTATAAAGAACCTATCAAATTCAACACCCCCAAAACAAGTAATCCCGTGAAGAAATGAGCAAAAGACATGAATAGACACTTCTCCAAAGAAGTTATCCAGATGGCTAACAGACACATGAAAAAATGCTCCACATCCCTCATCATCAGGGAAATACAAATCAAAACCACACTGAGATACCACCTCACACCTGTCAGAATGGCTAACATGAACAACTCAGGCAACAACAGATGTTGGCGAAGTAGCAGAGAAAGAGGGTCTCTTTTGCATTGTTGGTGGCAAGGCAAGGTGGTGCAGCCACTCTGGAAAACAGTATGGAAGTTCCTCAAAAAATTAAAAATAGAACTACCCTAGGACCCAGCAATTTCTCTAGTAGGTATTTATCCAAAGGATACGGGTGTGCCTTTTCAAAAGGGCACATGCACCCCAATGTTTATAGCAGTGCTATCAACAATAACCAAAGTATGGAAAGAGTCCAAATGTCCATCGATGGATGAATGGATAAAGAAGATGTGGTATATATATTCAATGGAGTATTAATCGGCAATCAAAAAGAATGAAATCTTGCCATTTACAACCATGTGGATGGAACTAGAGGGTATAATGCTAAGCGAAATTAGAGAAAGACAAATATCATACGACTTCATTCATATGAGAACTTTAAGGTACAAAACGTATGAACATAAGGGAAGGGAAGCAAAAATAACATAAAAGCAGGGGAGGGGACAAAACATAAAGACTCTTAACTCTAGAGAACAAACAGAGGGTTATGGGAGGAGTTGTGGGAGGGGGTATGGGCTAAATGCGCAAGGGGCATTAAAGAATCTACTCTTTAAATCATTGTCACACTATATGCTAACTTGGATATAAATTTAAAAATTAATTAATGGATTAAAATATATTATATCTACCACCTAACAAAGAATACTGGTAAGTCACAGACAGTTGTTAATAATTGCTGTGATGAAGGACACAGTGACATAGAGCATGGCCACATATCGAATGACATATGTAGCACTTAACCTGGACTGCTTGCATCAGCAACTCCTGTGAAAAGGACTGGTTTATGCTTTCTATGTCCTTGGAACCTACTGTGACTTCTCCCTCTCACAAGTAGTTTAAATTGAGGACTTGAGCATCAGAGTGTATGTGTAGCTATTATTATACTGATGGAAAACAAGACTCGCCTTCTGCCTTTAACAATTCCACCATTGCTAGGGACAATATTTTTACTGCTTATGTGGTGTGATAGTCCATTGTGTGTGTCAACTTGACTGAGCCACAGGGTGCCCAGGCATTTGGCCAAACATTATTCTAAGTGTGTATGTGAGGGAACCATGCCTAATACACGTGGTTCTGTTGAGACAGAATGGTGTGCTCTTTTCTGCCTCCAAGGTAGTCTCTACCTTTTGAAGAATATAAAATATTTTTATGATCATTATTTATATTCCCTAACCCCTACTTCCCACTGACCAGTATTGGAATGATTGTATTAATGAAAATATACCCACTATGCTACTTGGTTGCTTTTTTGCTTGAGGCAAACAGAATTCTGGACCCCAAATGAAAGCAATTAGATGGGTCTTTGTTTTGGTCATGCAGCATCTGTCATATTTATTTTCAACCGCATGGCATAAGCCAAAATACCCTTTTGTTTTAGGCAGCCTAGATCAGAAAGATAATCAGCAGCAAGATCAGAAAACTAAATACTGTTGTGACATGATGACAATTCTATGAGACAGAATTGTACTCCATATGTAAATATTTAATAATAAACATACTTGATCCATCGCTGCTGGAAAAAAAGAATTTGATCTGGAAAACAATATTTGATCACTTTTAGAAGACGCAGTTATATTTGTAACACTCAGTTTTTTCATTGTTAAACTTTTTCCCAGTTTTATTGAGAAATAATTGATCTGTATTGCAGCATAAGTGTAAGGCATACAGCATTATGGTTTGATTGACATATATTGTGAAATAAATTATTACCACAATAAGTTCAGCTAACATCCATCTTCTCGTATGGATATATTAAAAAGGAAAGGCAATTTTTTCTCCTTGTGATGAGAATTCTCAGAATTTCCTCTCTTAACAGCTTTCCTATGTATCATAGAGCAGTGGTGGCCCTAGTCTTCATGTTTTACATTACATCCTGAGTCTTTATTTATCTTATAACTGGAAGTTTATACGTTTTGACCAACTTCCTCCAATTTGTTTTTAACCTTTAAAAGATTTCAGCTGCATTTATTTGTTTTGTTTCCAGGTAAATACTAATACTAGCCTTTTCTATTCATAGAAATTTACAAAACAAAAAATAATAAAATAAAATGGGAAGAAATAAAATAAAATAATAAAATAAAGTAAAATAAAATAAAATAAAATAAAATAGTATCCCTTGAAGGCACACTATTCCTTGAAGTCAGGCAGAACACTAACTTTTATGATTTCCTGTCTTCATAACACAATTCCTAGAGGTGAAATGAATTCTGCAAACCAAGAGAAAATTTGCATCTATAATATCTTCCTTTTACCTAAGAAAGCTTTGCCAATATTTATCCTTACAGTGGAGATTTTTCCTAAGAAAAGTTTCAAATGGAACTTTGATGGTATCATTTTGACCAGATAGCGGTCCACTCATATCAAATTTCATTAAGTACAATCTTTTGATTATTCCACATCCTAAATCATTGCCTACATCTATGCTTTTGCACCTCTACTAAATGAAATACATCCAGTGCTAAAGGAGTACACACTGGGAAAAGCAAATAGGAACATGCACATGTTCATTCTAATTTAATTTTTTAAATTTTTTATGCCTACGTAATTCCATAATTCCTTAATTCATGAGTCCTGACTTCACTTGTGGCTTTAGTATGAAAACTAAAGATTCATCTTATGAAGGAAAGTCATCACAAAAAATGCTTACTAACTTTCAAAATAAATTTATACTTTCAAGTGTAAATTCTGTTGAATTTTCATGCTAAATATTCACTGAACTGGAGCAAATATCTGCATACTACACTGAGAGAGCAGTGCAAAAATAGCAAGATATTTTTCTCCTTCTTTCTGAGAACTTTCAATATTTTTGCATTCCACAATGCGCTTTTCACATATACATGCAAATGTTGCTAATAACCTTATAAAACTAAAACCCAAAAGTAAAGAAGCAAGCACGTATTATTTTAATAGTATTTTTAGAGCTACCCTCTGGAACCAACACATCAAATTCAGAATGCATCCCCACCTTGAAAAAGAATAAGTGAAAATAAATAAAATTCATGAAATAAAAGTGTAAATGGACTTTCAGCTATTCAGTCAAATGTCTGTTTATAGGGTGATATTCAGTGATCCAGAAAAGCCTGGCTAGGAGCTAATCCCCTGTGCTGTACCCACTCTCCTCACGCTTTCTAGAAACAGCTCAATAGGTTAAAATTATTTGCCTGTTGGAGATGCAAAGACTGTGTAAAGTGGCAAAGCAGACTCTTGCTTTCAAGAATGACAAATCAGAACAACTGCTTCTAGAACGTTGGAAGACTCCATCGCCTCAGGAACCAGCTCTCTCTTCTTAGCACTAATTTAGAGGGATTTCCTTGCAAGAGGAGGTAGTTTAGTGTGTGCTTTAAGAAAACCTGCTATCGGGGCGCCTGGGTGTCTTAGTAGGTTAAGCATCCAACTTTGGCTCGGGTCATGATCTCACGGTCCATGAGTTCGAGTCCCCCGCCGGGCTCTGTGCTGACAGCTTGGAGCCTGGAGCCTGCTTCAGATTCTGTGTCTCCCTCTCTCTGCCCTATTCCACTCATACTCTGCCTCTCCCCCTCTCAAAAATAAATAAACATTAAAAAAATTTAAAAAAAAAGAAAACCTGTATTAATAATATACATAAGCACTTTATGACAATCTCTATTCTTATCCCGCCAAGAGTACCAAACTAGCTTCCCCATTTCTGCAACTATCCATTGGCAAAACTGTGTTCATTTTAACCATTTGTTAAAAATGTCACCAGCTTTTCATTTTCCCTTTCAGTCTGTCTTTTGTACTCATTTTCCAGATATCTAATAAGCTAATAATAATATTTGTCTAATATTTGGGAGGATTAAAGAGTATTTTGAGATTCCATGCTCTCTGATGTTACAACAGTTACAAATACCACTAATTGAGTTTCTCATCTTGGAGCTGAGTAGTATCAAATACTGGGTAATGCAAAGAGAGACTTGTAGTTTATGTTCAGTCTTAACATTTGACACTCATTTTGCAAAAATCTTGTTTCTTGCCCATACTACAAGACCTTGTTTCCTTGAATTTGAACTTCTGTTGGAGCTATTTCTGACAAGGTGGCCAATTTAGGTAAGTAAAATTATCCCTGTATAAATAGCAGGTGCAGTGAGAGAGAAGGATAGATGATAGTACCAGTCATCACTCACAGGGTTGGGATCCCTGAAGGTGAAAACAAATATATAACACAGAAAGAGAAATGGATATTAGCGTATCATTCTACAAAATTATTTCTACCTTCAAAAAGAAAGAAAGGAAAGGGAGGAAAAAAGGAAGGGAGGGAGGAAGGGAAGAGAGAGACAAAAAAAAAGAAATGAAATGAAAAAAGAAGAGAAAAGAAAAGAAAAGAAAAGAAAAGAAAAGAAAAGAAAAGAAAAAAAGAAAAGAAAAGAAAAAACTCTTTGAAGATAAACATGGCATAGGGATAGATCTTACATCTTTTTCTATACAGCATCGATATGGAAATTTTTACAAAGAAATTTTCTAATACATATCTACTTCAACATAATGATTGAGAAAAAATAAGGCAAGCAGATTTTGTGAGAATCAAAAATTAACCTGAACCCTACAATAGAATGCTTGAATCCTATCCTTAATAATTGATAACAACTACCCAAGGTCTTCAGCATCTATTAAATGAATTTCAAAACTCTAATTAGACTCAAAGCAATTCTTCAAATAAATGGCATTACTTCAACATTTGATCATAAAAATGGTTAATGGAGTGTCTGAAAGTCATGTGGATGGTAGTGAAAAGTAAAACCTAACTTGATCATAGAAAAAACTGAGGATATTCTCTTACAAAATACCAACGTGAATATCTGGGGTACATATTAATGAACAGGGATTTCTTAAACCATACCATCCCTGAGCTACACACCAAGGGAATGTTTAACGAGGTTAGATTAGAAATTAACATGGTTGGGAGGGAGGGGAGAGTACCGGGAGGAAACACTTAAGCTGAGTTCTGAATGACAAAAAGGAGCCAGTCATGCCAAATTCTAGAGAAGAATATTTCAAGCACCAAAGAACTCTCTGGAATTGGGTAAAGTCCCATGTTTCAGTGAGGGCTTGGGTTACACAGGTGTATGCATTTGTCAGAATGCAAGGATATTTCTGATTTTTTCCTGTTGGTTTGACAAATGAATGAGTGAATGATGATTCATTCATTGTCTGTCTTTCCCACTGGAGTCTAAACTCCATGAGAACAGAGACCTCAACTGGCTTCCTCACCACTGTATCTCCAGCAGCTGGCACAGAGATGATAACACTCAGTAAATACTTACTGAATGAATAAAACTCAATTCAAGGTATTACGCGTTAACATCTTATATAAAAGCCTCTAATCCAATCTTCAGATTATAAAAATCTGTTTACTCAAATGGAAAAAAAAAATGTTTTTCCCCCTTATCGAGTCTTGACACTATAAAGAAGCAGTATGATCCAATACTTAGCTAGAAGGGAGAAAAAGCAAATCTTGTGTTATAGGTTGAACATTTGTGTCCCTCCAAAATTCATATGTTGAAATTCTATCCCCAAGAATGATGGTATTAGGAGGTGGGGATTAGGATTAGATGAGGTCATGAGGGTAGAGCCTTCGTGAATGGGATCAGTGCCCTTGTAACAGTTGAGAGACTTTGCTTCTCCTCTCTAGTCTCTTTCATATGAGGATACAAGAAGTCCCAGGTCTGCAACCCAGGTCTAGCATGGCATTGATGCTTCTAATAGAAGAATCTGTTTTTAGCTTAGACTTCAATCACAACTACCATTTTGCTAAGGAAAAGATGTGCTTCCCTCCCACTTACTGTTTTTCAGACAGTACAGGCAGGTCCATGGGATATATAGTGTTGCAGAAAAGGAAAAGTGAAATCGAAGCCTTTCTCAAAGTGGATAAACAACAAGCAATGTTCAGAGTGTATGTGAAGGAGAAAATCTCCGAAAGGGAATTTATTGCTACTCTGCTTTGAATTTCCAACTTGATTTCTTAATTTCCTAGTGGAATATTGGCGTAGAAATTTAGCCTTTGTTGAGAGAGAAAGAGGTTTTCTAAATTCCAAAGAGAGTTTCTTTTACAAGGACAAAACTTAGAGACAAAGCGGAGCACACAATGTCTCTTGTGATGACACAAGAGAGACCCCTGACTCACAAGAAGTAGGGCAGGCTTCCAGCAGTGGTCTGGGGAGCGGTCAAGGGCTTTGCTCAGGAGGAATGAGGATGGGAAACCACAGGGGAGCTGGTTTCCTATTTCCATTTGATACTCTGGGATTTTTTCCTGTCATTGGATCAGCAGGAATAGTTTTACCAATACAAAATATACGCTTTAGAGAAATTAAGGAAATTAAAATTTTGCCCCATCTGAGGTAAACTCTGAGCCTGTTTCTTTGATATTGATGACCTCTTATAGTTTATCTCCAGTGGATTGTTAGGCTTACAAACTCTATCTTTTCTCCAACTTCATCTAACCTTGTCCTCTTATATCCACTGCTTTGGGACAGGGCACAAAGCATTTTGGGTTAGTACTTTGCTCCAAAGTAAAGTTTGTATCAGTTTCCCAAGCGCTGCTATGAATATGTGCCACAGTCGAGGTGTCTAAAACAACAGAAATTTATTGTTCATGGTTCTAGAGGCTAGAAGCGGAAATCAGGGGGCCAGCAGCACCATGCTCCCTCTAAAGAGAAGAATCCTCTCTTGCTCCCTCCTACCTTCTGGCAGTTTGCCAATAATCACTGGGGTTCTTTGGTTTGTAGTTGCAACACTATAATCTCTGTCTCTCATTACATGGTGCTCTCACCTCAGGTGTCTCTGTCTCTACATGACATTTTCCTATTATAGAAACATCAGTCATATGGACATAAGACCCTGATGACCTCCCTTTAACTTCTTATACGTGTAAAGACTGTATTTCCAAATAAGGTCACACTCACCCACACAGGGCCATTAGGGCTTCAATAAATTTTTTTGGTGGACACAATATGACCCATAAGAGGTGAAAAGGAAGAAAACAGTTCACATACCTCCTAGAGGTGTCTCTAAAGACTGCAGTAATGGTAGTAACACTTCCTCCTCCATTTGTGACGGACGAGAAATTGGTATGTAGCTTTGTACAGAGCAGAGCAGCTTCCTGAGAAGAGTTGCTAATTTCTCCAGAAATACCTAGCTTTTCTATGGGTCAGAGTAGACAGGTGGATAGATACAGTAACACCAGCCCTGGTGAGTTATCACTTGTATCTACAATCAAATACCCATCCCTTTTCTATCTACAGTTCCTACAATACTCATTCTAAATAAACCTTTTATATTAACTAGTGTAAGGTTTACAAAAAAGAGACCACTGTTTGTGTGGCATTGAGGAGTATTTCCCCACCCATGCCTGAATTTAGAGACAGCCTCCAACGCAGTTCCCTAGAGACCCCTACCTCCTGGTATTTATGTTCATTCTTGAGTAGTCTGGTCCATGTTGTACCAGAGTTGGTCTATGTCACCAAGAACACACACCAAAAGTGGCACTATGTCACTTTTATGTTTAGTTTATAAAAGACCTTGGCTTCCACCATGGGCTTCTCCTCTATTTTGGAGGTCTCACTCTGGAGAAAGAGAACTACCATACTGTGAGCAGCCATATGGAGAGGCCCAGGTGGTGAGAAGCTAATTTTCAACCAACAAGCCTGCCAACAACTATAAGCCTCAGTTAAGCCTTGAGATCAGTATGGCTCTGGCCAACAGCTTGATAACAACCTCTTGAGAGACCCTGCACCAGAACTGGTCAGTAAATCAAGCCCCGCATCAGGCTTTCTGCTGTCAGTGTGGAGCCCACTTCAGATCCTCAGTCCCCCTCTCTCTTTGCCCCTCCCCTGCTCACTCCTACTCAAAAATAAATAAACCTAAGAAAAAAAACTTATGAATAATCCCATTGATTATTATTTTTGTTCTGATATAGTTGTGATTCACCAATTAGGAGAATTAGCTATAACTCAAATTTTTGGTGAAAAATTTATGAGCTAGCGTTAACTGGTTTAGTTAGGAACCTAAATTTATGTAGGTATAAACATAAAATAGTTATATTTTTATAGTAGTGTCATAAATTTCATTCTTTCAAACCAAGTCTTCCTACTTGATTGGAATCTCAATTCAATTTACACCCAAGTTAGTTAACATATAGTGTAATAATGATTTCAGGAATAGAATTTAGTGATTCATCACTTACATATATCCAGTGCTCATCCCAACAAGGGTCCTCCTTCATGCCCTTGCCCGTATAGCCCATCTCCCAATCCAAAACCCCTCTAGCAAACTTCAGTTTGTTCTCTATATGTAAGAGTCTCTTAATGTTTATCTCCCTCCCTGTTTTTATATTACTTTTACTTCCCTTCCTCTATGGTCATCTGTTTTGTATTTCAAGTTCTACACAAAAGTGAAGTCATATGATATTTGTCTTTCTCTGACTGACTTATTTCTCTTGGCACAATACGCTCTAGTTCCATCCACATGGTTGCAAATGGCAAGATTTCATTCTTTTTGATAACTGAGTAATATTCCATTGTATATATGTACCACATCTTCTTTATCCATTCATCAGCCCATGGACATTTAGGCTCTTACCATAGTTTGACTATTGTCGATAGCACTGCTATAAACGTTGGGGTGCAAGTGCCCCTTCGAATCAGCACTCCTGTATCCTTCAGATAAATACCTAGTAGTGTGAGTGCTGGGTCGCGGGGTAGTTCTAATTTTAATTTTTTTGAGGAACTTCCATGCCGTTTTCCAGAGTGGCTGCACCAGTTTGCATTCCCACACATAGTGCAAACAAGATCCTCTCTCTCTGCATCTTCACCAACATCTGTTGTTGCCTAAGTTGTTCATGTTAGCCATTCTGACAGGTGTGAGGTGGTATCTCATTGTGGTTTTGATTTGTATTTCCCTGATGATGAGTGGTGTGGAGCATTTTTTCATGTGTCTGTTAGCCATCTGGATGTCTTCTTTGGAAAAGTGTCTATTCATGCAACCGACTTGATTTCGACTCAGGTGATGGGATTGAGCTCTGCGTTGAGCCCCACGTCAGGCTCCTTGCTGGGTGTGGAGCCTGCTTGAGATTCTCTCTCTCCCTCTGCCCCTCCCCTGCTTGCACATGTATGTGCACTTCCTTTCTCTCAAATAAATAAATAAATAAATTTTTAATCATCTTTAATTCCTCTAGGGAGTCAAGAACATGAAAGGGAATAGTGATCCTAATGTCCATTCTACCATTCCTTAGCCATGCCATCTCCCTCTAGTATTCATATCTTTTCTGATAGCACCAAAGCAGTTGAGGTAAACCAGTAATGAAACAAAAATCCACCCTGGAAACAAAACTCTACTTCCCTCTTAATGTGTCACCCCACACTTGATAAAACATCTTTCTTAGGGCTCTTAACACTCTATACACTCCAAGGGCATGAGGGAAGCCACACTTTACAAATATTGTACTTGTCCAAAATCTGATTTCTTTCCCTTCCCACATCTTCTGGAATCCTGATGAGACATAGCAGGAGTGGATGTGTCAGTTTAACTAACTGACTTAACTTTTGCAGGTGCCAGCAAGGCTAAGATACTAACTAGTATCTTCCAACAACCCTTGCACAAAGTTAAAAAGACAACTGTTGGTGGGTTGTCTGAACCTGAAATATATGATCCTTGGTGTCTTTCTTAATTAAACATGTGAATAACCAGTTCTTGTGTTATGCACACAACACCATGCAGTTTCATGGTAAAATCCCAAACTGACCCAGACCCAAATGTAAGGCCCTCTTGATTCAATCTGATGGCTCACTCCTACAACATAGTCACCTCTCACTGTCTTCTCTACATATTTAGAGAAAGTCCATCTGACAATATATTTTTGAAATCCCACGTGACATGATACAATGTACAAATGTCCCTTCAACAAGCTGCTTCACCTGGAAGTTCCTTCAGAAAGTTTCTTGAGATGATCATGCTGATAATCTCACACAGTATAATCTATACTGTTTGGCTAAAACATTCATTCTTAGATATTACGCCCCTAGCAATTCATAGCTCAAATCAAAATCATCTCTCCCATATCCTTCCAGGAGAAAGACTGCACCCACGTAGTACCATCCTACTCCTCTAATCATTTGAAGTCAAAGCAAGTGTGACCTAGCCCAGTCAAGCATGTACATGCACATGGCCATGCACATGACCCAAACTAGCTCCCAAATATTCAATAAGTAGTGTAAAACCAGGAAAAAAGTGATATTAAATAACCAGGCATATTGAAAGAATCTAATCATTCTTCATTTTTTCCCCTCGAGTTTCCAGTGTTCATGTACAGTTCACCTGAAGTAGACAGCAGGGAGTTCTCCATATTTAAAATACAACCTTTGCAGGGCACCTGGGTGGCTCAGTCAGTGAAGCGTCTGACTTTGGCTCAGGTCATGATCTCAAGGTTCATGGGTTCAAGCTCCACATCGGGCTCTGTGCTGATGGCTCACAGCCTGGAGCCTGCTTCAGATTCTGTCTCCATCTCTCTCTGCCCCTTCCCCACTCATGCTCTGTCTCTCTCTCTAAAAAAAATAATAATAATAATAATAATAATAATAAAATAAAATAAATCCTTTGCTTCTTCTTCCAGCCATGGTTTACCTCATTCTTACCCTTTGCAAATAGTTCTGCTTCTTATTCTTAACCTCTGAATCACTCTCCCAGAGTATCAGTCACAGTTGATCTTCCACAGAGAAGATGGAGAGAAGATAAAAGCCTTCAGATTCCACACATTGTTGGGAAGGAAGGACCTTCAGAAGTTGTTGGAAAACCTGATCAGGCCTTGGGTGTAGAAAACTACAAGAAAATTTCTTGCTAACGTGCCTACTCTTATAGTCCAACTTCAGTTCGTTATTATGTGAAGACTATCTATTTCATCCATCTTCTACTGGACTGTCCTCCTAACTTTTATCCTCGTTGTTTTTCCAGGGTAAACTAAAACCCCAGAGGAGTGGGGAGGCGAATGTCCCACCTAAGGAAAGGTATGAGTGGAGAGAAATATTCTACAAAACAGACAAACCTAGCATTTTCATCACAATTAAGAAAAGCAGATGCCTTCTGGTGCCTATTTCAATTCTACCTCAACTATAATGTCTTTCTGATGTTTTATTAAACTACAATGTGAAAAGAAATTGCAACTTTCGAAGTAGTCTTTTTTAAAAAATATAGTTGTGCTGAATGCAAAAGAAATTAATGAGATTTGTCTTATGCTTGACTGCCAGGTTGATTTTTCAGTATACATATTGGTTTTCTAGCTGTAATACCTATTATTTGCTTGAAAAGCTTATCTATTTAAGGGCAAAGTATATAGAAATAATACGCTAATAAGAAAAAATTTTACCAATGAATGCAATATTCAACTATATAAAAATAAATTAAGTAATACTTTTAAAGTATATCTGGCAAGGAACAGTCCTCTTGGGAGAGTGAAATGAGAACAAGAAAAAAGGAGGTACTAATGGGAAAAAAAACAAAATCTGAAAGTGAACCAGTGACAGCTATCTCGGGGAAAAGAAAATGCAGTCTGTCTACCTGACAGCAATCAGTTCTTTGAACACATGCCAACAAGGTCTCCAAAAGTACTCTTTGCCAGCAATATTCAAGTTGGGTGCACTTGCCTAAGGAAACAGGATGCCTCCTCTGTCCCAGGTATCTGCTGTTGCCCGAGGAGTTGTAAGGAGAAAAAGGAGAGAAGATAGGAAAGAACAAATGCCTTTAAAAAGGAATATACTTTGTTAATAACCATTCCTCAGTCCAGTGGTATAGACAAGAATAAGACTTAGGACAAATAGGGACAGAATACAGCTCCTGATAGCACATGCCTAAGGTAACAAAGTCAACAATCAAAAGAAATATAAAATGATGAACTGGATGGTGCTGCTTGGAAAAGCTGAATAATTGAACTAAAAGAGACCCTTCTGATTTAACCATCCTAGGGATGTAAGACTCAATCCCTGAAGAATTTTTTGAAAGTCTCAGAGATTAACATCAATTATCTGCAGCAGATTTTTGAGGTTTCAAATAGCAGCATTTTAGAAGTAAAAGTTCTTCCCTATTACATATATTTGATGGAAAATCTATAAATTATTTTCTTAACTATAATTATAATGCATATAGGTATGTACACACATATGTCTTGTTTTAGAAAAAAGTCAAGGAAAATTGTATGTGACTGTGTTAATAACATCAGAAAAATACCAACTCTTGAAGGAAATTCAACTGAAATTAGATTTTTTACTGTATATCTCTAAAAGACAAAAGTCTTGAAGAACAAATTATGGTAAAAATAACGGTGAAAATATTACTCTCCTGAATTTATTATTTCCTTTAGTAAACTAACTTAGTATAAATAAATAGACTTAACTATCTTAGTTATAGTAAGTGAGGTTGCAAAGTTCAACCATACACAAATATTTTTGAGCAAAAAAAAAAGGTACAATGCAAGGTCTCAGGACAAATCACTGTCCCTCCAACTTGGATGCTTTATAAACCATAACAGAATGCATACTTGCTTGATTTATGTATCTTAATTCATCATATGATTGTATGTGATATTTCCCATGCACTAAGAATGGTACTAGATATAGAAATTCAAAGAAAAATAAGGCATTTTTCTTGCCTTTAAGAAACACACAATCAAAAGAAGTCAAGCCAAAAACAGACTTTGCTGTGCATTCTAATATATGTGGTAATGGTGATGAAGAAGAAGAAGATGATGATGATGATGATGATAATGATGATGATAAAAGACAATTACAAGCTGATTCATTTTTTTAATTCAGTCCTGGCTAGAAAAGTATGACCTAAATGAGAAGCAATCAACCTCAAAAGTTTGTAAGAAACACTGAAAAACAGGACTGTCTAGGAGCAGGTGCTCTATTACCTTTTGTTAGAAAGATAAAGAAACATTGAAAAGTTTATGGAACAGTTAATACAACATATAAGTTAAAACCATACTTCTTCTATTTTTTATCCTAAATTTATGTTTCTGTATGTGTTTGTAATGAGAACAAAGAGCTTTTCTTTTAACAAAATAATAGTACAAATATTTCCAAATTGTGTGGGCTAGTAAGTTTGATATAATTATGCAATTATATAACTAATAACATTTTGTTAATAAATTATATATCTAGGAGAAAATGTATGCTGTTAGGACAAAAGATATAAACAAATTTATCTTGGGGAAACCTGGATATGTGGTCCACATAATGAGAGGTGTGAGGGAAGAAGCATCAGGGGAGGTTCCCAACCTTGGCACCTAAATGGTTGGCACCTAAGCTGAGTCTACTCCTTATAATACATCCCAACCAGGCTTTCTCACAGTTCCTAAAATTCCATTTTTCACTCTTTAGAGGGAGTTTTTGATGATTCCTATAGCCTGAGAATTATTTGAGAAATGCATCATACCTCCCTTAAATATACTAAACATCATCACCTTGGCTCAAATTTAAGGCAGATTGATTACATGATCAAATGGCAAAAGCCAGAAAGATAAGATAGGTAAATATTATAGTCAAGGATTACAGGGACCATTTGGTATATCAAAGATGGCAGTGACATAATCAGAGTTTTCCACGACCAGCCCCTCCTGAAAATATTCTTGCCCATTGTTGTCATTAAGGACACTCTCACAATTACTACATTCTGTAATCATTTTCTTTAATGGAAATATATTGCCATATGACAACCAAAGATGGAGGAACACAGTGGGCAACTCTGAAGAAAGAAAAGGTAAGGGGAGGATATACACCTCTTTGGGAAAACGCCCATTGCAAGGGAGAAGAGCATGATACTAAGTACATGAGGAGTTGGTCACACTGACTTGTAACCAGTGAAATGTAAATCAAAACAACACTGAGATTCTAGTCCTAACATTCTAGTCCTATTAGTTTGGAAAAAATTAGAAAACAGAAGAATAGCATGCATTAAAGGGATACAGGGAAAAGTGACCCACTACACAGTAAAATTGAGAAGCTGTAAACCCCTTGATGTGGTAATTCCACTCTCGATCCTCAAGAAATTCTCACACAGTCATGAGTGAGCAATGTAATACGTTATCTGCAGCAGTCTTGTGGGGTGAAAACTATGAAGGTCATCATGAGGAAAATGGATAATAAAATATAGTAGATATACATCATGAAAAACTATGAAGCAATTAGAATGACTGAATAGATGTAAATGGATCTATCTTATAAACAAAGTTGAGTTTTATTTAAAAAAAAAAACAGAATGAAGTATATAACATGATACCATTCACATGAAATAGAAAGACCCCAAAAATACTATTTTTTTTTCGAAACTATGTATTCAAGGGGTACCTGCGTGGCTCCATCAGTTAAGCGTCCAACTTGACATCGGCTCAGGTCACGATCTCCTGGTTCGTGAGATCGAGCCTCGCATGGGGCTCTACACTGACAGCATGGAGCCTGCTTGGGATTTTCTCTCTCCCTGTCTCTCTGCTCCTCCCCTACTTATGCATGTGCTCTCAAAATAAATAAATAAACATTAAAAAATACCTATTCAGGGGTGCCTGGGTGGCTCAGTCGGTTAAGCCTCCGACTTCGGCTCAGGTCACAATCTTATGGCTTGTGAATTCGAGCCCTGTGTTGGGCTCTGTGCTGACAGCTCAGAGCCTGGAGCCTGCTTCAGATTCTATTCCTCCCTCTCTCTCTGCCCCTCACCCACTCAAACAAATAAACATTAAAAAATTCTTTTAATACATATTCAATATTTCATTCATTCATGCCTTCTTTCATTTAATATTTATTAAATTTCTATTGTGCATGCTAGTTGCTGGGAATATGCTGATAAACAAAAAACAGACACAAATCTATATCTTCTGGTAAATTCAAATCTAGTGGGCTGTTGAAAGCTGAATTGTGTCTTCCCAAAATTCTTATGTTGAAATCCTAATCCCCAGTACTTCATCGTATGGCTGTATTTGGGGATAGATTCTTTAAAGATATGATTAAATTACAATGAAGTCATTATCATTGGCCCTAAAGTATTATGACTGGTATCTCTATAAGAAGAAATTTGAACACAAAAAGGAGACACCAGAGGTGTGCATCCCCACAGAGGGACAACAATATGAGGAGGCAGCAAGAGGACAGGCAAAGGCAACAAAAAAAAGACTAGGTGGTATCTCAAACATTTTCATAATTTTTTAAATTAGTGTTTGAAACATTTTTAGTAATTTTTTTGTGTTTCCTCCAATATATACCACATAGAGAAATAGAGAATAGAGAATTTTATTCCCAACAAAGGCAGGACTTGCATTAATAAACTCTCACAGAAATAACAGAATTCCAGAATACTTATATACTAAAATAAAATAGCTAGAGACATTAGATAAACAAAATCAGGCCGAAGATGGAGGGAATTTGACACCTTAATCAGGGATCTACACTAGATAAGACTAGCATTTACCTAAGATCATTCCTCAGTCCATTCATAGGACACGCTGTAGTCTTAGTGGCTCAAGGAAACAGAATGGATTTTAAAGGGAGTCAGATAGCTAGAAAGTAAGGGGTCAAGAAAAAATATTAGAAATGGAATCCTTAAAATCTATGCATAAAATTGGCCCAAAGCCATGACTGACCTCTTAACTGTATCTGCACAGAGAAGACTATAAGACTATAGGTTCTAAGAAAAAATAGCCAGAAACCTGGAAGAAGTGAACAGATTTCAGATGCTGCCAAAGCAAGAGACAAACGTTGAAGTCTGAGTTCAACTATGCTAAACTCCTATTACAATAAAAACTATACTCTTCAAGAGAAGAAAACAGAACTTAGAATTTCTGTAATGTATAAACCCCAATGTCCATTATACAATAAAAAATTACTAGACAGCCAAAGAAACAGAAAAATGAGAGGATGAAAAATAGACAATAGATCACAAGATGGCTCATATAATGGAGTTAGCAGACAAGAATGTTAAAATAGCTCTAGGACTTAAAATAAATCCTATTCAATGAACAAATGGGGAATCTCAGCAGACATATGGAAACAGTATAAAAGAATACAACTTGAATTCTAGTACTAAAGCAGAACAATACATGACTTAAAAAAATGTTCTGGATTTCTTTTCACTTATTCTTTTTTTTATTGAAGTATAGCTGACACACAATGTTACATTAGCTTCTGATGTACAGCATAGTGATTCAACTTCTTTATACATTATACTAGGCTCACCACAAGTGTAGTTACCATCTGTCAGCATACAACACAATTACAATACCACTGACTACATTCCCTAGGCTGTACCTTCCATCCCCATGACTGATTCACTCCATAAATGGAAGCCTGTATTTCCCATTCCCCTTCACCCATTTTATCTATCCCTTCACCTCCTTCCATCTGGCAACCATCAGTTTGTTCTCTGTATTTATGGTTCTGTTTCTGCTTTTTGTATGTGTGTGCTTGTTTGTTTATTCATCTGTGTTATTTTTTTCAAATACACATATAAGTGAAATCATATGATATTTGTTTTTCTCTGACTTATTTCTCTCAGCATAATACCTTCTAGGCCCATTTATATTGTCACAAATGGCAAGATTTCACTCTTTTTTATGGATGAGTAAGATTCCATTGTGTATATATATATATATATATATATATATATATATGTGTGTGTGTATATATATGTGTGTATATATATGTATATATATATGTATATATATGTGTGTGTGTGTATGTATATGTGTATATATATGTGTATATATGTATGTATATGTGTATATATATGTGTATATATATGTGTATATATGTGTGTATATATATATATATATATATATATAC
Source organism: Felis catus (assembly GCF_018350175.1). Taxonomy (NCBI): domain Eukaryota; kingdom Metazoa; phylum Chordata; class Mammalia; order Carnivora; family Felidae; genus Felis; species Felis catus. Next base: position 53,072,111 of record NC_058371.1, on the reverse strand, counting down.
CACATCTTCTTTATCCAGTCATCTGTCCATGGACACTTTGGTTGCTTCCATGCCTTGCTCCATGTAAATAGAACTGGATAGACTCAGTAGCAAAGTGCAGATGGTTAAAGAAAATGCCAGCAAACCTGATAATAGGTCAATAGAGACTATCTAATCTAAAGACAGAGAAATAAAAAAGACTACAAGGAAGCAGTCTAGCTTACAAATACTTGGATTGCCAGAGAGATAGAGACAGAAGAAAATATTTGGAGAAATAATAGATGAGAATTTCACCAAATGGTTGCAAACATACATGTACAATTACAATAAGCTCTGCAAAACCCAAGCAATATAAACACAAAGAAAGCTATACCTCGGCACACCACAGTTAAACTACTGAAAATCAAAACTTAAGGGAAAACTTGAAAGCAGCCAGAGGAAAAAATAATAATAAATTACATCAAATGCAATAGAGGTCCAAAGACAACCAAACAATATCTTTAAAGTGTTATACTCTCTCCTGCTTTCCTCCTCTTTGCAAATTCTATTTATTATATTTTGTTCCCATTTTGCATACCATTTTCTCCCTTCTAGTCCATGTGAATTCATTCTTCAAATCTTAGCTCACACACTTCTTTTCATAAATCCTTTCTGACTTTATAGTGTTAAAATGACCTTCCTTTTTACTAATTTAGCATGCATTCAAGTCTCAATTATAACCCTAAACTCAATCCAGTGTTGTTGCTGTTTTTTGGTTGTTTTTTTTTTATATTTTCCTTCCCACTAGTTTTTGAGCTTCTTAATGGCAGGTGCTGCCACTTTTATTTTTCCTGCTTTCCTAGTACCTTGCCTGACAGTAGTAGCTGCTTAACAAACTGACTCAGCCATCCACCTTTAGTGCAAGATGCTACAAATTAATAGGTGACCAATATATGTGCCCGCTCCATCCATTTACAATCTAATGGGGAAGAAGATATTGAAGAAGTCAAACAAAATTAAAGATAATATCACGAACTGTGACAAGTGAAAGAAATAAACTGTGATACAAAGGAAGAGAAGAGGAACAGGAAGAAGAAAAAATCAGTAACTAATTTAGAGTTGGAGTCGCGAAAATAATATCTTAATTGCTACCTGGAAATCGATGTTTTTAATTATTGAGAACCATTTGTTTTGCATCATTACTCAAATTTATGCCCTTCAATTGAGTTTTAAAGGACATCCAGACATTTGACAGAGGAACATACTGCTTCAATTTTTTAAATTTTTCTTGAGATCCTATTATAACAATGAATTATTAATAAAACCAAGATTTATTTGCTATTTTAAAAAGTCAGTGCAGTGACAGTGGTGATCTTTATAATTAAAATAATGAGGAAACTAGTTTTTACATTTTGATGAATATGCTTCAACAATTCAAATTGGGTCTATAAGACACAAAATTTGTCACCAAATGAAAAATGTTAATGATTTGAATTGAGCACAATAACAATCTAATCTTTTTGTATATTGCTATGGTCTGAATGTTTATTCGCCCTAAAATTTTTATGTTGTAACTTGAACCTCCAAACATGATGATATTAAGAGGTGAGACCTTTGAAAGATGATTTAACCATAAAGGCAGAGCCCACATTAGTGAGATAAGTGCCTTTCTATAAAAGGCTCACTTGTCCCTTCTACCGTGTGAAGACATGAAGGTGCCTGCTGTAAACCATGAAGAAAGCCCTCATCCAACCAGGCTGGTACCTTGATCTTGAACTTCCCAGTCCAGAACTGTGAGAAATAAATTTCTGTTGTTGATAAGCTAGCTATTCTGTGGTATTATGTTAGCCTGGAAGGACTAAAACATATATTAGTGGTATAAATGTTAAATACAAGACAAGAGGAAGAGAAGTAGTAAAAATAAAACAAATACTTCAGGGCAATAAATGTTAATAGCGAAGAAGTTTTGAAAGAAAACTAACTGAGCACCCTACTTACGAAAGGCACTAAGTTGAAAAATGAAGGCACTTAGCAAATTAAAAGATTACATGAACAATAAATAAAACAAAACATTATATTCAGTCAATAGAGCAAATCTGGGTTTGTCACCATGTTTATAAATAGATAACATTGAGAATAGAGGTGGGAAGAAACTGAAATCATAAACAAGGAGGAATAAATGTGAGAATAATCTAATTTAGCACTTCTAGTTCTGGTATCATCAGGAATTACAAAACATTGAACGCTACACTTGAAATTACCCAAACACAGTGAATAAGATGTGTGTGTGTGTGTGTGTGTGTGTGTGTGTGTGTGTTAAGAACACTGGACATGAAAACAAAACAAATGAACATATGGGGATGGGGGTGGGAAAGAGAGAGGGAAATAAACCATGAGAGACTCTAAAAGATATAGAACAAACTGAGGGTTGATGAAGGGAGGTGGAAGGGAGATGGGCTAGATGGCTGATGGGTATTGAGGAGGGCACTTGTTTTGATGAGCACTTTGTGTTGTAAGTGATGAATCACTGAATTCGATTCCTGAAACCAATGTTACACTAAAATTTAAATAAAAATTTGAAAGTCAATGAATTAACTAACTCCCCTCCCCCCCAAAATAAAGAACACTTAACATGAAATTTACCCTCTTTACAAAACTTTAAGAGTACAGTACTTGTTAACTGTAAGCACTATGTAGTACAGCAGACCTCTAGAACTTTTTCATCTTGCATATTGAAACTACTTTCTACCCATTAAAGGCTAGTTAAGAGGTTAAATCCCACGTTAGGTGTTTTTTAAAAACGAAGGCAAGAGGACACTTTGGGAGGTGATGGATATGTTTGCTACCTTGATCGTGGCTTCATGAGCAAATGCTTACTTCCAAATTCATCAAAGTGTATACAATTAAATTTTTGTGTATCAATTACACCCCCATAAGGCTGTTTTAAAATAACAACAGAGATATTTAAAGATTCTACTTGAATGAATCAATACACCAGCAGGAAACTAAGGAATACTTAGAGCTAGGAATTAATGAATACTTAGAGCAGAAATTGAAGGCAAGTGAAAATATACTTACTAATTCAATAAATACAGTTATAAGTTATAAATGCTCCACAGTTTTTAATGAGAATCACATGAAATAAAATTTATCAGAATTTTTGCGTTTTTAGGGTACAAACATAACAGTGATTAAGCCACAGCTATTCCTGTGTGTGACAATTCATGTTTTATTCGCACCAATGTATTGGATGGCATCTTAGCAAATCTGACACATTGGCCCTGACAACTCTGATGGCGTTAAATGACATTCAATGTCGTGCTAACACAGCAAAACAGCCTTAGGAAACAAATTTCCAGATGACAAAACACACACATGTTCATCAATAATGCAGTGTATTCAGAATAAAAGTAATCTGAATCCACAATCATATAGCTCAGTAAAACATAGAAATTTCAAGATATGCAATTTGTGCAAAAAAAGGACACACCCGAAGGTCAGTAGCAGCTTCATTTGGTGACTGCATTAACTTGATATGCACTGTGGTCTTTCATTATGGTTTGTTACAATGAACCATAATTCTATTCAGTTCTGTTATTGAAAGACAGCTTATTTTCCTCAAAATCAACACTACACGCCCAATAATTTTTACAGAAAATCATGTAGAACAGACAATTGACATAATTAATGCTTCTCAAACTGATATCTTTTTAATCCAATAATCAAAATGTTTTGAAAGTCTAGCTAGCCTACTGCAAGACTAAAGGCTACATAACATCATTTTTTCTAAACTATTTTCAATAAGAAACTTCTTATTCAAATGTGATGAATTCTCAGACCAAAATATCTTGACACTCCTTAAAGGTCATGAAGATTCCAGAGAGCATGAGAAATTTACGTTTACTTGGAATGTATATAAATCAAATAATAACAAACTAGGTCAACATCTTGTCAAAGAGTCAAGAAAGAGTATTCAGTTGACATACATTTACTCACACATCACCACATGAAATACTACCGTGGCCAACACTGATCTGATGGTTATTATACATAACTGTTTTAATAGAAAGTATTTGCAGCTATTTTAATATGTTTTTTGCCATACCAATATATGACTTTATTCAGCACAAGCACAAGCATGGGATGCCTATAACCTACTAAAGAATAATTTTGTCTTTTGTCAAATCGAAAAGTGAAAACTAAAAACTACAACATCCTTTGAATGGATTAATATGTACAAAAAATATGTGCCTTCAGAGAAATAAACAAGCGATATCTACAAGATTTTAAGTTGTTGGATAATTTAATATTTCCTATATATACATATATATATGCAATACACATGTTTTCTTTCCAATTTCATCTTTGAAATATTTTATTTTTATTTTATTTTTTTAACGTTTATTTATTTTTGAGACAGAGAGAGACAGAGCATGAACGGGGGAGGGGCAGAGAGAGAGGGAGACACAGAATCGGAAACAGGCTCCAGGCCCTGAGCCATCAGCCCAGAGCCTGACGCGGGGGGTCGAACTCGCGGACCGCGAGATCGTGACCTCAGCTGAAGTCCGACGCTTAACGACTGAGCCACCCAGGCACCCCATGTTTGAAATATTTTAAACACACATGCACTTTCACTGTTTTAAGAAACTAAGATCTATCCATTATAAAGCTGATTAAGCCATCCAACATTTTAAGAACTTTAACAGGTATATGTGAAAACTCAGAGGAGAAATCCAAATATACAAAGGATGCAGAGTTGTATTAAACAAGTTACTCAAATATACTATTTTCATTGCATTAAAAAACATGTTGGCGGGGCACCTGAGTGGCTCAATCAGTTGAGCGTCCAACTTCAGCTCAGGTCATGATCTCATGGCTCATGAGTTTAAGCCCTGCATCAGGCTCTGTGCTGACAGCTCAGAGCCTGGAGCCTGCTTCAGATTCTGTGTCTCCCTCTCTGTCTGATCCCTCCCCCACTAATTCTCTCTCTCTCTCTCTCTCTCTCTCTCTCTCTCTCTCAAAAATAAATAAAACATTAAAAAAAATTTTTTAAAACATGTTGGAAAGTCTTAATAAAACAAGTGGTAATTATAAGCTGATGACAACATGTATGAATATCTTCTTATTTTGCTATCTTTAAACTAACTCATCAAAGGGCAAAAAAAAACCCTCAGATATAATTTAATGGAATATGAAACAAAAGTAATAAATGTGAGCAATGGAACAATTACTGATTATTCTGATTTAGGGAGGTACATAAAACATTTTTTTATTTCATTCATCAAGAAATATATTTAAAGGAAAAGAAATCAACAGTCTCCTGGATTTTTAGAATATTATTATTATATTTATATGAACATATTTTTATTTTTAGAAGTTGTGAAGAGCACTCACAAAGGTGGTAGAGCAGTATGGAGACCCTGAGCCTATCTTGTCCCAGAAAGACAGCTAGATCTGCACCAAGCGATTTTGCACACCTAGGAAACTGATCTGAGGATTAGCACAGTAATCTGCATAACTTGAGCACAGAACTTGGCAGGTACATGGTGTTGAGAGGTGAACAGGGGGAGAGAAAAGCCACAGGTGGTGGGGAGCCATTTTCATGGAAAGAGGACAGAGAAAGAGAAAAGGGATAGTGAGGCACATCGGGATTATGCAAGAAAAGCACTCACACCAAAAGCCCCTGGAGAGAAAGAGAGAGAAAGGGTGAAAATACTCACAGAGGACCGAACAAAAAACCTGTTCCCCAAAACTACTGATGGGGAGAAAGGAGAGGGTTTTAGTACCACCAGCATTCTATAAACAGTGGAGTGCAGAGTTTTGAGTTTGAAGTTTTGGAGCTGGTGCCTGGGTTGCCCTGGTGAGGAAGTACGGAGAATCCCCAGGAGAAGACAGAACAGTCTGGGGGTCTGTGTGCCACACGGGGAGAAACGGTTACCCTACTTGAAGTGCATTTGGTATAGGCCATATGGCCTCCCCACAGGCAAAGATCCCAGCAGAGAACAGTCATGTTTGCTGGTATTGGGACAAAGAAGCCAGAGCACGGTGAAACCTGGTACTGGCTGTATGTTGTGATTTGCCATAATCTCTGAACCTCTGCCAACACGTGATTGCATGAACATTTTCTGAGATAAGCCAGCACTGGCTATTGCTCAGTGAGACCCTCCCCCAGAGATTCATCACAGGTCCAAGCCACAGGGGTCTCTGAAGTGTGGAGTTTTGAAACACAACCCCATCTGGAGGGGGAGTGGAGGGAGGTGCCACCTGGCAGGCGGATAGCTTAGACAAAACAGGGTAGAGGCAGGGAGTGGACGGAGGCCTGAAACAAAGGAAGGGTGCTTGGTGGGGGGGTCAGTGAGAGCATGAAGTTCTAGAGAGAGACTACCAACTAGGGAGAGACCAGGGAGAGACTAGGAGACTAGTCTAGAGACAAGGGAGACTAGGGAGCTGGATGAAGACAGAGACTAGGGAGCTGGGTGAAGCCATTTTCACCTCTCACACATACACACACACACACACACACACACACACACACACACCACACACACACACACACACACACACACACACCGTCACACTAGTGGATCCACCCCAGTAAGCTAACCAGTGCCACCTAGTGGAGAAAGGAGCCATTACACCAGGCCCTGCCCAGCTGCACCCTCCAAGAACATCCCCCAGAAGACCAGCACAAGTTCCCCACCCCACCCCCCACCTGCTTAGGGTACAGACTAGTTTCAGTTCTAAGGGAAGTGGATGTAACTTCATTCAGGTTTCATTCTGTTTGCTGTTTCATTTATTTGTTCGATTTCTTTGCTGTTGTTGCTTTTTTTTTCTTTTTTCTTTTTTCTTTTTTCCTTTTTTCTTTCTTTTCTTTCTCTTTCTTGGATACAGAAAGAGAAAAATTATTTTTATTTTTATTTTTTTACTTTAAATTTCTTATTCCATTTCATTTTCTTTATTTTACTGTTTTGTTATAGAATTTTTTTAATTTTTAATTTTTTTCCTTATTTTTTTCTTTCTTTTCCCTTTTTTCTCTATTCTATCAAGCTTCTCTCCACAAGCAGACCAAAATACAGCTAGGCTCTAGCTTCCTTTATTTGATTTCTTGCTTTGTTTTCAACTTATTAATTTTTATTTTTTATTTTATTATTTTTTACTTCCTCCAAAATGACAAAATGAAGGAATTTACCAAAAGAAAGAACAGGAAGAAATAGTGGCCAGGGACTTAATCAACACAGATATAAGTAAGATATCTGAACTAGAATTTAAAACTGATTATAAGAATACTGGCTGGGGTTGAAAAAAGCATAGAAGACACTAGAGAATCCCTTTATACAGAGATAAAAGAAATAAAATCTAGTCATGCCAAAATAAAAAATGCTATAACTGAGATGCAATCTCAAATATATGTCAGGACAGCAAGGATCGACGAGCAGAGCAGCAAATCAGTAATATAGAAGATAAAATTGTGGAGAATAATGAAGCAGGATAAAAGAGGGAAACAAAGATAAAAGATCACAAAACAAGACTTAGAGAACTCAGTGACTTATTCAGAAGGAATAACATGCGAAGCATAGGAGTCCCAGAAGATAAAGAGAGAGAAAAGGGGGCAGAAGGTTTATGCAAGGAAATTATAGTGGAAAATTTTCCTAATCTAGGAAATGAAACAGACATCAAAATACCAGAAGTACAGAAAAGTCCCATTAGAATCAACAAAAACTGACCATCACCAAGGCATACCAGAATCAATTTATAAAATACACAGACAAGGAAAGAATTATGAAAGCAGCAAGGGAAAAAAGTCCTTAACCTACAAAGGAAGACAGATCAGGTTCAAAGCAGAACTATCCACAGAAACTCACCAGGCCAGAAAGGAGTGGCAGAATATATTCAACACTCTGAATAGGAAAAAGATGCAGCCATGAATTATTTATCCAGCAAGGCTGTCATTCACAATAGGAGAGATAAAGAGTGTCCCAGACAAACAGAACTAAAGGAGTTTGTGACCACTAAACCAGCCCTGAAAGAAATTTTAAGGGGGACTCTATGAATGGAGAAAAAACAAAACAAAACAAAAAAGACCAAAAGCAACAAAGACTTAGAAAGGACCAGAAAACATCACTGGAAACATCACCACACTACAGGAAACACAATGGCAGTAAATTCATATCTTTCAGTACTCACTCTAAATGTCAATGGACTAAACACTCCAATAAAAAAACATTGGGTATCAGAATGGATAAGAAAACAAAACTCATCAATATGCTACTTACAAGAGGCCCTTTTTAAACCTAAAGACACCTGGAGATTGAATGTAAGGGGATGGAGAACCATCTATCATGCTAATGGTTGTTAAAAGAAAGCTGGAGTAGCCATACTTAGATCAGACAAACTAGATTTTAAAATAAGACTGTAACAAGAGATGAAGAAGGGTGTTGTATCATAATTAAGGGGTCTATCCACCAAGAAGATCTAGCAATTGTAAATATCTATGCCCCCAACGTGGAAGCACACAAATATACAAATAAATTAATCACAAATATAAATGCATTAATAATAATACCATAATAGTTGGGGACTTAAAGAAAATCAACAAGGAAACAAAGGCTTTGAATGATATACTGGACTGGATAGACTTAACAGATATATTCAAAACATTTCATCCTAAAGCAGCAGAATACATATTCTTCCCGAGTGCACATGGAACATTCTCCAGACTTTATACTGGGTCACAAATCGGACCTCAACAAGTACAAAAAGATCAAGGTCATACCGTGCATATTTTCAGACCATAATGCCATGAGACTCAAAATCAACGACAAGAAAAAATTTGGAAAGATCATGAGTACTTGGTGATTACAGAACATCCTAGTGAAGAATGAATAGGTTAACCAGAAAATTATAGAGGAAATTAAAGAGTATGTAAAAGCCAATGAAAATAAAAATATGACTGTCCCAAATCTCTGGGATGCAACAAAGGCAGTCATAAGAGGGAAGTATATAGCAATCCAAGCCTTCCTGAAGAAGGAAGAAAAGTCTCAAATACACAACTTAACTTATACCCAAAAAGACTTGGAAAAAGAACAATAAAATATAGCCCAAAACCAACAGAAGAAGGAAAATAATAAACACTAGAGCAAAAATCATTGATATCAAAATAAAAAAAATCAGTAGAACAGATCAATGAAACCAGGAGCTGGTTCTTTGAAGTAATTAGCAAAATTGATACATCCCTAGCCAGAGTGATCAAAAAGAAAAAGGAAAGGACCCAAATGAATAAAATCACAAGTGAAAGAGAAGAGATCACAAACAACACTGCAGAAGTACAAATAACAGTAAGAGAATAGTATAAGCCAACAAGCTGGGCAATCTGGAAGAAATGGACAAATTCTTAGAAACATATAGACTACCAAAACTGAAATGGCAGTAAATATAAAATTTGAACAGACCCATAACCAGTAAAATTGAATCAGTAATCAAAAATTTCCCAACAAAGAGGACTCCAGGGCCAGATGGATGGCTTTCCAAGGCAATTCTACCAAATATTTAAGGAAGAGTTAATACCTACTACTTTGAAGCTGTTCCAAAAAATAGAAATGGAAGGAAAACTTCCAAACTTATTCTACATTGCCAACATTACCTTGATTCCAAAAACAGACAAAAACCCCACTAAAAAAAGAGAACTACAGACCTATTCTCTGATGAACATGGATGCAACAATTCTCAACAAGATCCTGGGAAACTGGATCCAGTAAGACATTAAAAGAATTAATCATCTCTATCAAGTGGGATTTATTCCTGGGATGCAGGGCGTGTTCAATATGAAAAATCAATCAATGTGATACATCACATCAGTAAAAGAAAGAGTAAGAATCACATGATCCTCTCAATAAATGCAGAAAAAGCATTTGACAAAAAAACAGCATCCTTTCTTGAATAAAAACACTGAAGAAAGTAGGGATAGAAGGAACATACCTCAAGATCATAAAGGCCATATATGAAAGACTCGCAGCTGTCAGCATCTTCAATGAGGACAAACTGAGAGCTTTCCTCCTAAGATCAGGAACACAACAGGGATGTCCGCTCTATCACCACTGTTATTCAACATAGTGTTGGAAGTCCTAGCCTTGGCAATCAGACCACACAAAGAAATAAAAGGCATCCAAATTGGCAAGGAGGAAGTCAAACTTTCACTCTTTGCAGATGACATGATACCAAACATGGAAAACCCAAAAGACTCCAAGAAAAAACTGCCAGAACAGATGCATGAATTCAGGAAAGTTGCAGGATATAAAATCAATGTACAAAAATTGGTTGCATTTCTATACACCAATAATGAAGCCACAGAAAGAGAAATCAAGGAATCTAAACCATTGCACCAAAAACCATAACATACCTAGGAATAAAGCTAACCAAAGAGGTGAAAGATCTATACACTGATAATTATAGAAAGCTTATGAAATAAAACTGAAGACACAAAGAAATGGAAAAACATTCCATGCTCATGAATTGGAAGAACAAATATTGTTTAAGAGTCTACACTACCAAAAGCAATCTACATATTCAATGCAATACCCATCAAAATAATAACAGAATTCTTCACTGAGCTAGAACAATTTTAAAATTTGTGTGGAAACACAAATGGCCCCATATGCCAAAGTAATGTTGAAAAAGAAAACCAAAACTGGAGGCATCACAATTCCAGACATCAAGCTCTATTACAAAGCCGTAATCATCAAGACAGTACATAGTGGTACAAAAACAGACACATAAATCAATGGAACAGAATAGAGAACCCAGAAAGGGACCCAAAAATGTATGGCCAACTAAATTTAAAGAAGAAAAGAATACACAATGGAAAAAAAGACAGTTTCTTCAGGAAATAGTGTTGGGAAAACAGGACAGGGATATGCAAGACAATGAACCTGGACCACTTTCTTGTACCATACATAAAAATAAACTCAAAATGGATGAAAAACCTAAATGTGAGACAGAAAACCATCAGAATCCTAGAGGAGAAAACAGGAAACAATTTCTTTGACCTCTGCCACAGCAACTTCTTACTTAACACATCTCCAGACGCAAGGGAAACAAAAGCAAAAATGAAAATGAACTATTGGGACCACATCAAGATAAAAAGCTTCTGCACAGGAAACAATCAACAAAACTAAAAGGCAACTGACAGATTGGGAGAAAATATTTGCAAATGACATATCAGATAAAGAATTTATCAAACCAACACCCGAAAAAGAAATAATCCAGTGAAGAAATGGGCAAAAGACATGAATAGACAATTTTCCAAAGAAGATATCCAGATGGCTAATAGGCACATGAAAAGATGCTCAACATCACTCATCATCAGGGAAATACAAATCAAAACCACACTGAGATACCACCTCACACCTGTCAGAATGGCTAACATGAACAACTCAGGCAACAACAGATGTCGGCAAGCATGCGGAGAAATAGGATCTCTTTTGCACTGCTGGTGGGAATGCAAACTGGGGCAACCACTCTGGAAAACAGTATGGAGGTTCCACAAAAAATTAAAAATAGAACTACCCTACAAGCCAGCAATTGCACTACCAGGTATTTATCCAAAGGATACAGGAGTGCTGATTCAAAGGGGCACACGCAACCCAATGTTTATAGCAGCACTATCGACAATAGCCAAAGTATGGAAAGAGTCCATATGTCCATCAATCACCATACGCATAGTGGAATACTACCCAGCAATCAAAAAGAATGAAATTTTGCCATTTGCAACAACATGGATGGAATTAGAGTGTATTATGCTAAATAAAATAAGTCAGAGGAAGATAAATATCATATGATTTCATGCATACGTGGAATGTAAGAAACAAAACAAATGAACATAAGAAAACAGAAGCAAAATAAGGTAAAAACAGAGAGGGAGACAAACCATAAGAGACTCTTCAATACAGAGAACAAACTGAGGGTTGCCAGAGGGGTGTTGGGTGGGAGGATGGGCTAAATGGGTGAGGGGCATTCAGGAGGGCACTTGTTGGGATGAGCACTGGGTGTTATACATAAGTGATAAACCACTAAATTTAAATTCTATTCCTGAAAAAAAAAAAAAGAAAAATTGTGAAGAGTAAATCATGGCTTAAAAAGCACAAAAACTTATAGTATGTTGTGAGAAAGACATATTGCATCCTGCATTTTCTAAAGATGGCTACAACTGTAATCTCCTGTCATGTGCTCTTCTCCAGTGTGACCTTTTCACTCCTATCATCTTGCGGAGTCTTCTTCCCTTCCTTGTGAACATAGGAGGGCCATAGTGACTTTTTTTTTTAATTTAGTATATGACTCACAATGTTACATGAGACTCAGGTGTACAACATGGTGCTCCAACAACTCTATACAATGTGCTATGCTCACCACAAGTGTAGCCACCATCTGTCACCATACAAGACTATGACAATATCATTGACTGTATTCTCTGTGCTGTACCTTTCATCCCTGTGACCAATTCATTCCATAACTGGGAACCTGTACCTCCCACTCCCCTTCAGCCATTTTGTCCATTCCCCCACCCCCTCCTCAAGTTTGTTCTCTGTATTTATAGCTCTGGGTCTCCTTTCTGTTGATTTGTTTAACTTACTTGTTTTTCACATTCCACGTATAAATGAAATCATGCAGTATTTGGTATTTGTCTGACTTATTTCACTCATACCCTCTAGGTCCATCCATGTTGTCACAAATGGCAAAAATCTCGTCCTGTTTATAGCTGAGTAATTTCTTGGATAATCCAGTTAATGAAAAGGAATGACACTTGTTTGGAAAACAATAACATTGTGACCAACTGGTTAATGAATGTGTTCAATTCAGAGTATCTAAGATTCCACATCACAAGAAAATCACAAAGGCACGGAAATCTTATACCTCATATACATTAAAAAAAAGTTGAAATCTGTTTTCCCAAATTTTACAACTATTAACAAAATGTTCAAGATTACTTTATTTAATTACACATTTATATTAAATATAAATGTTTATAATTTAATGAGTATTATTTTTCAGAATTATATGGTGTTTGAGACATCTATATGCTTTTCAAAATTCATAATTTGCTTTGATTTCATTCTTATTTGAATGAAAAGTTCACTTTTGAACATAAATTTGTGTTCATATTATTTCTTATTCCTAAAGATGGTCATAATACCCCACTCTCAACAGTGGATAGATCATCCAGACAGAGAATCAATAAGGAAACAGAAGATTTGAACAAAACTGTAGACCAAATTGTCCTAACATTCAATCCACCAAACATTCAATCCAACAGCAGAATACACATTGTTCTGAAGGACAAACAGAACATTTTCTAGGATAGATCATATGTTAGGTGACAAAACAAATCTCAACAAATTCAAGAGGATTATACACAAAAATAAATTCCAGGATCATAATTTGAAAAGGAAGGCTGGAGGCGCCTGGTGGCTCAGTCGGTTGAACGTCCAACTTCGGCTCAGGTCATGATCTCGCAGTCCGTGAGTTCAAGCCCTGCATCAGGCTCTGTGCTGACAGCTCAGAGCCTGGAGTGTGCTTCAGATTCTGTGTCTCCCTCTCTCTGTTCCTCCCCCACTTGTGCTTTGTCTCTGTCTCTCAAAAATGAGTAAATGTTAAAACAAAATTTTTTAAAGGAAAGATGAATATAATTTTAGAAGGAAATTAGGAGATTATGACATCAAGGCAAAGAAACAAATATAAAACATAGTACCAACTACAAATGGAAGTATTAATACATTCTAATGCACTGAAATTCTGTTCCTGAGGAGATATCATAAAGACAATGAGGAAATAAGCCACATATTGAGACAAGATATTTGCAAAATACTCAGTAAAGTGGGCAAAACATGGCATTTTTTATTTTTACAAATAAAGAACCACAGGTTTTCACAACAAAACATTACAAGTTGGGGAAAAATCAAGTCTTGAGATTCAGAACAATAGGAAATCTCATTCCCAACTGGTACAAGTGTACATTTGAAGCTCTTTGGAGAACAATATGGCATTACCTAATACTGAACATATATTTACCCTCTAGCTCTCTAAGTCCCATGCACCTGGTTCCAGCCATGCTTGCACAGAGGTATTTCTTAGCTGACTTTGGTGATAACACTTTTATTAATTTCAGTCACACAGCAGTTCAGACCACAGACCCTCATTGTCCGTTTTTAGTTGAGTTGAGTAGAGGCAAGGTATGATTGCTGTTACCATCTTGATTTTTTTTAACTTTACTGATTACACTTGGGGCACTTAAAAGCCTCAGACTTATTTCTGAGTTCACAATTTGGGAGTTTAAATAAAGGAAAATCAGCACTAATTAATAGTAAAAACATAAAAAGAGCATAGAATTTATAAGGAGGCCAGATGATGCACATTCTAAAACCAGAAGGAAGCAGAAAACTGTTTTACTGATGTGGGCCAATGTCAGTAAAATGTGTTACAGCTTTGAATTCATTGAAACAGGTGGATTCTCTCTTGCATGGCATAATTTTTAGCTTCTTTAGATTTGATCAGCTCATACACAGCTTTTTATGTTTTTAAGTGTATCAATTTAGGCTGGGGGAAAAACCAAATAACTAAATAATTTGTATTTTTTAGTAGGTACTTTAAAACTAGAAGTGAGCAACTCTTCAGTCTCAGCACTTCGTCTCAAAAATATTGATTCTTCTTAGTCTTCTCTTATTTCAGATATTGAAATCCAATTTTTAAAAGAAGTGAATAATGGGAAAAGAGAGAAAACATGGAATATCTGACCACCTTAACATTCAACAGTTCCAAGTTCAGAATAACCTAATGTCTATTCCAATTTCAGTGTTCAGTATCTCCAGAGTCTTTCTTTTCTCCTACTCTTTCACTCTCTTTTGGTTTGTTGTCTTCAAGAGTACAAAGTCAAAAAAATAAAAGCTATAATTCATTTTTTTCCCTTTCCTCACCCTTCACATCCAGTTTCTTTTTTTTTTTTTTTAGTTTAGTTTATTTATTTTTTGAGACAGAGAGAGAGGGAGAGAGAGAATCCTAAGCAGGCTCCACACTGTCAGCAAGGAGCCCTATATGGGGCTGGAACTCACGAACAGTGAGAACATAACCTGAGCCAATCAAGAGTCAGACGCTTAATCAGAGCCACCCAGGAGCCCCCACATCCAATTTCTCACAAGACACCATCTAAATATAGCTCAAGGTTGTCTTTTTAAGTTCCGACATTGACAAACCATTTGCCTGAACTATGGAAACAGTGTATTAATTTGCCTGCCTAAATCTGGCTTTGTTCCCATAAAATTCATGAAAAACACTGCCACCCAACTGATCTTTTCAAATGCAAAAAAAAAAAATAGTGTTATTCTCATGATTAAAATGTCTGTTGGCTTCTCATAATCCACAGCAAAATGTGTGAGTTCTTAATCATCACATTCGTCACCTGGTCCCTGCTTGTACATTCAGCCTGTTTCAAGCCACTCTCTGGCTCAAAATATACACATCAGTTTTCCATAAATTGTCCTCCCTTCTTCTCCCAATCACCATCCCTCACATTCTCCAAAAGAGGCTCAGATACTTCTCTGCTAGGAAAAGGTATTATTTTTCTGCCCAGCCCATCTCTCTAAACTGTCTCCACACCCCCTTCTTGTGTCATCACACATTTCTGTCACTGTCTATCTTTTGCAGGTGGCATCAGTTACAAGTTGAGAAGAGCTGTCATCAGATATTGTTAAATATTACCAACGTTTCTCACTAAGCATTCCCAAATGCGTACTGGGTCACGTGTCATATGTTGCCTCAGGAAAGAAATACTAGAGCAGAGAAAAGGCTCATGAGTTCCAAAACTCTGATCTGGACCCTTAAAGGGACTCCATAGATAGAAAAATAACCTCTTGAATCAGAGCAAGCATTATGGTCAATAGAATGATAATAGTAAGGAAAAAGAATAAGAGAACCCAATGCAACTACACCTAAAGCTGTCAAACCCAATGAGAAAGGTAAAAAAGAATATACAAGTAACTTTGTGTAATCTGATTGCAAATGGGATCTGTGTTCCACCCTCCCCACCAACCAGCTACCCGACAACCAAGTAGAATTGTAGGAGATGTTAAGACTCCCAAACAAAAACAGGAAAACACTGAAGAGGTGCCTTTGCAATATGCACAAACCACTAATGGATGTCCAAAGGAGAGAAGGTCAGCAAATGTCAGCAAGGACTAAAATTGACTAAGGTCAGACATCAATGGTTTAGAATCAAAGGCAAGCCCGGGATAAAGGGGAAAAAACTCTGAACTGATATGAAGTAGGGGATTGAAATATGAAACAGAGTGTAGAAACTAAAGTTGTGTTTCCTGTGAACGCAACCTTGTGGACAGAAATTTATACCTACTAAGGGCCAGATTTGGGGGTGGGAAAATTGCAAGACCTGAATTATATAGATGCTTTTGTTAATGCCACGTGCTCCTCTAAGGTTAGCACTGAGAAGGCCCTCTGGAATGCTTCATGCCCCATACTGTAGAACACACAGTGGCTGATTACTTGTGCTAATTTTATTCTCGTATAATCTTCACTTTCCATATTTCCACCAAGAGATTTAACTGATTCATTTTAATTCCTGTTAATCTGATAAGTGGATAATGGTAAATTAATTGTGATTTTGACTGTATTTTTAAATTAAAAAATGAAATTGAAGCTTTTAAAGGTATTTTTGCCCATTTTTTATTTTACCCAACTTTGTAAAATGCCTTATTATATAATTTGGCCATTGTTTCCATCAGCTTATTTTTTCCCAATGATACATAAGGATGTTATATATCAAAATTTTTTGGTTTCTTATATGTGACAAGTACTTTTTCCCAAAGTGGCTTCATTTTTCTTTTTCCTTACTTTGACATTGACATTATGCAGGCTTATTATTTTTTATTTTTGTCATAATAAAGATTAAATTTTCACAGGTCGAATTCAGGAATCATTTCATTTCGGATTTCTTGGTTTTATAGCATAATCAAAAAATGTTCTCCCATTAAAAATATTAATGCATGTACTTTTCTCAGACTTACATGATTTTAATTTTTAAATTACATGTTAAATGTATTGTGATATAAGGAATAAGTATAGAGCCAGCTTCCTTCTCTTTCCTATTATTTTGCTGTCATGATACATTTTACTGTGTTTGCTGTTCTCTACTCTGTGTTAGTCCCTCCCTCCTCACCCTCCGTGGCTACTCATTTATTTTTACTCTTCAGGCAAACTTTAGAATAATTTTGTGAAGTTTCACTCACCACTCTGAAAAGTCTTGGTATTTTTACTGGATTTACATCTCGCCTACAGATCCTTTTAAGGAAAATCCATATAGTTAAAATATGGAGTCTTCAAGAATGAGGCAATTTCTTTAATTTATTCAAATCTTCTTTTAAGTGCCTTAGTTTATTTCAAAAATTGTATTTACATTTGGTTCCCACATATTTCTTGTCAATTTATCATTAGGCATGTTATTGTTCATACTCTTAATGCAAATATGATATTTTCTTCTTAATATTTTCTTATTAGCTTTGTACTGGTAATGCTTTGATTTGAGATATTATTGATATAACCTGCTATATATATTTTTTTAATGTTTATTTATTTTCGAGAGGCAGAAAGACAGAGCATGAGCAGGGGAGGGGCAGAGAGAGAGGGAGACACAGAATCTGAAGCAGGCTCCAAGCTCTGGGCTGTCAGCACGAACTGACACAGGGCTCGAACTCATGAACCACAAAATCATGACTTGAGCTGAAGTCGACCGCTTAACTGACTGAGCCACCCAGGTGCCCCTAACCTGCTATATTAATTAGGCATCTTTCCATGCTTTTCCATTTTCACTGAATTCTCTTGCAATTCGAAATGTTCTGTCATATAAATTACTGGTGATTATATTTTTCCTCTGAGTTTCCATTATTTATGTCACTCATTCTCTTTTCTAAGTGTGTTTATTAACTGATATTTCAGGGACAGTATTAGGTACTTTTTGAGATAAAAGAAAAAGTCAGAAGCAGCTTCATTTCCAGTTGTTTATCTGTAGCATGAGAGAGGAATGCTAAACTGAGATTTCTGTTCCTGTTTTCTCTGGGTCATCAGTATCTCTACCAGTTCTTAATTTTCTTATATCTTTGTCTTTGCTTTCTCCATTCTCTGACATCTCTGGATGTTCTGAAATATAGAGACTTTTTACCAGGCCACTCCCACTTTCTTCCTTTCTAGAGAAAAATAAGCATGATAAACCCTGAAATTCCCTGACCGAGTTAAGTGTTCTTCACCCAAAATGGTGGACTAGGGCTTACGTTTTTCATTTGTCCCTGCTCTGCCCACTTACTGCCACTCTGTATGCCTATCCTGAACTCTTCCTTCTAAATTTGTTATTGTAGGAGTTTTCAGAAATGTGTCCACTTGCTTTGTGCCACTATATTGTTTCAGAAGAAACTGGGGAGGAATCACTCAATAATTCATGGAAAACTCTGTCTTTGGATGACAATTTTCAAAATTTATAGAATGAACTTGTACTCTTTCTTTCATTTGTGTTCTACTGCTTCTATTTATTTTGGTTTACCTTATCGAATTTTAGGAAGGAAGTTTATTGATCTGTTTTATGTAACTGTATTTCCCCAGAGAATGAGGTTTTCATTGAGGAAAGATAGCCAGCTCCAAGAGAAAGACTGTTGACCAGGAGACTAGTCAAAAGGTTATTGCCATAAACCTAATGAGAGATTATGGAGCAGACAGGGAGGAGCTGCATGAGGGCTCATCCAGATTGAATACATACAAAATAAATGCATATCTGGTTCAGATACTATATACTAAATACATTGTTATATATTATACAACATGCCACCAAAAACTATTTTTGATTTTACGCAAAAACCCTGTGAAATAGTTAATAGCATCTATAATTCTAAATTAGTGCCCCTAATCCTCCAAAAATTTAAATAATTAATTCATGTCCTCATATAACTTCCTAGATTTTATAGCAGCTTAAGCCCAGGCCTCCAAATAATGGGAAATATATTATTTGAACCTTAAGACTGGTACATTTTCTCCAATTAATTGTTTTGGCAGTCATCATTTTTAAGGGCTGAAAATGAACATTTCATTGTATCACATTTTCTTTTGTTCCTATTAGTACTCCATGGACTTAGAGGAAGTCAAGAAATACTCAATAATTTTGAAACTATGTCATCGAGAGATGGTTTCCTAGCAACTGACAATGCCTAAAACTTCTTCCCTTTGTTTCAAACATGTTTACAGCCTATGAATATTTTCTCTGATATCTTTGCATCCTCTACACTTATCTTTTCAAAAAAATTTTATTTTAGAAACTCAATTATTAATCAACGTCTAAAATCTTGGATTTAAGGTCATCAAATCTGTATATAGCCTCATAGGAGATAATATATAAAATGAACTAAAAATTCACATATGAGAAGAAAATATTTGTGCCTGAGGTTGAACTACGTGTGTAAAAAATCTTGAAGCTGCTATTAGAATGAGTAACACAAGACAACTCCAACTGATGCTCCCTTTGATTCATAACATGAAATAGACACACAGTAGCAGGGACCCTTCAGCCACCAGACAGAGAGAGAATAATGAAAAGTGTACACTTGAGATTTCTAAGAAACAGAGCTGACGACTAGGGGAATAGCTGAGCCAAACTAGAAATGGATGATAGCATACTACCTGAACACACTGGGGCCAGGAGCCCAGATCTGAGAATCATACAGACCTAGTTTCCAATCAAGGCTCTGCCAGTTAATGAACTGTGTGTCTTGTGGCAGCTTATACAACCATTCTGGGCTTCAATTTTCTTACCTGTAAAATGATCCCTGGTTGTTCGTTTAGGCTGCTAAGCATCGAAATCTTCTAAGCTTCATAAAATCCCCCACCATATGAATCTGGATGGAACAGAGTCCTCCCGTCACTGTAGAAGCTTAAAATGTCAGCTACTACTCGAATTTGATGAGGCACGTGCTCTGGTCTAAAGATCTCGGATAATTGTCTCTGAGAGTAGAGGCAGTTACAACCAAGTCCCATTCCTCAGGCAGCAGTGCCTAGAGCACCAGCCACACAGGTTGCGATAGCTATTGAGACGGCCGTTTTCCCGCTGGACCAGTTATCTGCTATTATCATAGGAATTACGGATGCTTAAGTTTTATTCCTACATATATATCCTCCAAGACTGGATTGCTAGCCATCTGGGGAATTCTGTTAGCTTCCCATCATCACTTCAAGTCATTTATTTTTTGCTTAAGTCAAACAAAATCTACTTAGGAGGTTTAGACCTAATAATTCAAAATTTTCTCTTATATAACACCATTACAAGTACTGAATAAGATAATACAGGTTATATAATTAACACAGGAACAGGAAAACAGCATGTGCTCAGTATATATTAATGTTGTCATCAATTAATATGGTATTATTCCTTGGCTGCTTAATTATTTTCCAGGAGATAAAAATGTCACTCATATATTGGACTATTTTGATACCCATTCTTCCAAAGTTTTATAGCAATAGAGAAAAGCCAAAGAGTAAGAAAATAAAAAGGATCAAGGTGACGTAACAAGAAAATATAACTCATAACATCAGACCATAATAGAAATAGCAGCTATTTATGTTACCCAAGTGTTTCAAAACTTTCCAAATAAACAGTACAGTGATAAAATTTTGCAGCTAATTCTTACACTAGCCAGACAATATTTTTATGATTAGTAAGTAAATCTTGAGATGAATCCTTAAAATACCAGTGTTCTGTGTGATTTGGGTAACTAAATTAACCACTGAGACTTCAGATACTTTAAAATAAAGGGATTAGCGGGGGGGGGGGGGCGCCTGGGTGGCTCAGTCGGTTGAGTGTCCGACTTCGGCTCAGGTCATGATCTCACGATCCGTGAGTTCGAGCCCCCCGTCGGGCTCTGTGCTGACAGCTCAGAGCCTAGAGCCAGTTTCAGATTCTGTGTCTCCCTCTCTCTCTGTTCCTCCCTTGTTCATGCTCTGTCTCTCTCTGTCTCAAAAATAAATAAACATTAAAAAAAATCTTAAAAAAATAAATAAAAATAAAATAAAGGGATTAGACTAGGAAATATCTACCCCCTCTTATGTCCAAAAATCATATTTTTAAATATAATTGCTATCAAGTAGCATTTTGGATTACCATCATGAATTTTTTATGTATTCTCAGTGAACAAAATGATAAATGAGTTAAAATAATCAGGAAGGACATAAAATAGAGACAGAAAGTCGCAGCAACTCCTAAACTCCTCTCTACTTAGAAAAGAAATTTTGCTTGATTAGAAACTCAGGAAAATGTGAAAGAAGTTTATTCAATGAAAATGCACATCTTGAATCCTAGAATGTGTTATTCCCAACACCTGGCAGTCATAAACCCTGAACCCCCACAGTTTTTGAGTTTGACAGTGTGTGTGTGTGTGTGTGTGTGTGTGTGTGTGTGTGTGTGCGTTCTATTGACCTATAATATTATATCAGTTTCAGGTGTACAACATAGTGATTCAACATTTATAAATGAAATGATCACCACAATAAGCCTAGTTACCATCTGTCACCGTACAAATTTATTACAATATTATTGACAATATTCCCTATGCTGTATACTACATCCCATGAATTTTTTTTAATAACTGAAAAATGGTACCTCTTAATCCCCATCACCTATTTCACCTGTATTTCTGCCTCCTCCACCCCATCTAGAAACTGCCAGTTTGATATCTGTATTTGTGAGTCTATTTCTGCTTTTTGCTCATTTGCTTTGTTTTTTAGATTAAAGTGAAATCATATGGCATTTGCCTTTCTGTATCTACTGTGTTCATATTGCTGTAGAATCATTTAATGGTCCTCCACTTCCTGTAATCCTTCTATGAATCTTATTCCCGATTACTCTCAAACTCTAAGGGATATATTTTTAGAGTTCTTCCTATGCTGGGACATGTATGGCTAAGAAATCCATCTCAGTTCTCCTAAATTCCTTCTACAGTAGCTACTAAACAGCCTCATAGATTCAAAAGCAAACTCTTCTATTCTTATTCGTATATTTTCTTTACTGTTGCTTCTCTTCCAGGATTCCGAAAGCATTTCTGAGCATCTCTGACCTTAACAAATGAGTGTGAAGAAAATAAATGGCTATACAAAAGTATAGATTTTTAAACGTCTTAACGAAGTTGTAG
This sequence comes from Felis catus, assembly GCF_018350175.1. NCBI lineage: Eukaryota > Metazoa > Chordata > Mammalia > Carnivora > Felidae > Felis > Felis catus. Next base: position 53,049,936 of record NC_058371.1, on the reverse strand, counting down.
AAAAAAGTGCCTAACGCTCTAATTTCTTATCATTTTCATTCTGGCATTGTTAGAACACTCTCGGATTTGACTTCTGATGTCAATCTGCAAACTGTGTATAAAACCACAGCCCAAAGCAACAGAACTCAGACCATGGCATTCCTGGCGGATTTGAAGTCAGAGCTCATTAGTAGCCCCAGGCCATTGGTGCTTTGAGGCCCCCTGGGTGTAGTAACAGGCCTTGCCCACCATCAAGTTGCTACAGGTTGCTAAAAAGAATCTACTACTCTTGGCGAGAAGTTTGACTTAACTTGCTTTGTCATCTAGACTTTCTTCAAATAAACTGCCAGCAGAGACCTCACATTCAACGTTATTAGCCCATGCCGATCTTTTCTTTCTTTGACATTTCCTCCTAAGAAATGTGCTCCTGAATTTTTTTTATATTGCCTGTTTTACTCCAGTATTTACTTTATTTTTCCTGTATGCGGGAAGGTCAAAATCGGAAAAGATATTGTACTTCATATTCTGAGCATTGCCTTTTATTGTTTGCGCCTTTTTACTTCCTTTCTATTTGACTCTCACATTTTTCCTTCCGCCCATCACTACCTCAACCACTTGGGTTTAATCACGTTTCCTTTCCCTCGAAGTCTCATATTCTTTTGAGAGGAAACTTAGCTCATTTTCTTTATTACAAATCTGCCTTAAAAAAATACTCACAATCTCACTCCTTCCCGAAGGCAGCCTTTTCAGAGCTCATTTTACTTGACTAGTATTTTTGGAGTGGCAGCTGAGGGCCACTACAAGGCTGCTACAAGGGAGCCATAAAATGTCACGAGAAAGAGTGAGTGTTCTAGTACAGATGGCTTCTGAGTGCGTGTCAGGAATTTTGCAGCAGACTGTATTATTTTATATCTTCGTAACCTACAAATAAGTTTGAACTAAATGAGCACTCTTGAAGAGAAAATATGTTTAAATACATAAAGGCCACTCGCTGCGTGTCGGCACTAAATGTAAAAGGACAAAATGGTGTATCTGACCCAACGCTTCCGTCCTGTCCTCCCGGCTTCATCATAGAACAACTTGCGGAGTCTGGTCGTTGTTTTTAGAGGTTACACAAACTTACAGTTTTGATGCTTTCGTGACTCCTGTGTCACGGCCAAATACATGACATTACACGTGAGGAATTTAAGTGAAAGATGAGGTCTGTTATGGTTTGTTTGCAATTTTTTTCTCCTCTGCTTCTCTCCAGTTTTGTCAGTCTAAATAAATCTGGCTTCTAGCTGAAGCCACACTCACTTGGATGCAGCTTCAGATTTGGGACAGTCACCAGTTTGTTTCTTCTGAAAACTCAGGCCGGGCATTTGAATTCTATTCTTAGATCAGTTACCTTTTCTTTCTTAGGGAACAAAAAGCAACTTTCATGAAACATAACATTATTTTGGCCATTAACTTTGTATTATTCTGGAGGGACCATTTTCTTGTTTCTGTCAAGTAAGTGTTTTCTGAGGAAAGGACACTGAAATCTTGGTTAAAAACAAACCTGAGGGTTGCCTGGGTGGCTCAGTCAGTTGAGCATCTGACTTTGGCCTAGGTCATGATCTCCCCATTCCTGAGTTTGAGCCCCACGTGGGGGTCTGTGCTGACAGCTCCGAGCCTGGACCTTGTTTCAGATTCTGTCTCTCTCTCTCTCTCTCTCTCTCTCTCTCTCTCTGCCCTTCCCCCATTCATGTTGTGTCTCTCTCCCTCAAAAATAAAAATAAATATTTTTTAAAAATTGTCTTAAATAAACCTGAAATTTAGAGGTGATTGAACAGCCACAGACAATGAGAGATTTAGAGTCTGTTCACTTTTCAAGTGGGGAATGAAACTCTGATCTGCAGAATCCATCATTTACATTATTGGAGGATTGGAAAGGACTAGGGAGCAAAGGTCTCACTTAGGAGGGAAAGCAGACAGCATGTAGCCTATAGGAATTAGCAGATTCATAATTTCAGGTTCCTTTTCTGCAGTTACAGGTCCCTGTACTTACTGCTTTAAGTAATAATGTCTCATATCCAGAAAACCTTATGCTCACCTTCAGGGTAATACAAATAAATGTAGATGTTAAAAACTCATAAGATCTGTGAAAAATTATCTTTTAATTTATGACTCAGATTGAGCCAAACACCCTAAGTTTCAGTTGATTTTTAAGAAGAGCAAATATGATAAAAATATTCAGAATAGGAAGATTCACATACAAAGATCAACATCCTCTTTGTGCTGTTGAAACATGCCTCAAGGTTAAAAACCACAAAACGGAATTTAAGAATTTCATCTTCCATTTTCCAGTTCTATAGGAAAGTAAAGAAAAAAAAACCTTGGTGATAATCATTAGTAGGAGTCCACAAATTAAAGTATTACCTTACAGCTTTAGAATGGCCAGAATCCCAAACACTGACAGCACATAAACACTAGTAAGGATATGAAGCAACAAATGCTCATTCATTGCTTGATGGAAATGTGAAATGGTATAGACACTTTGGAAGACAGACAGTTTCCTACAAAATTAAATGTACCAGTTGCCATTCAATTCAGTAACTGCACTCCTTGGTATTTCCCAAAGAGGTTAAAAAACATTTGTCTATGCAAAAAAAAACTGCACATAGTTGTTCATAGTAGCTTTGTTCATAATTGGCAACACTTGGGAGCAACCAAAATGTCCTGCAGTAGCTAAGTGGATGAATAAACTGTGGTGCGTCCAGACAACAGAATATTATGCAGTGCTGAAAAGAAATGAGCCAGCTAGCCATGAAAAGACACGGGAAACTTAAATGCATATTACTAAGTAAAAGAAGCCAAACTGAAAATCTATATGATGTATGATTCCAATGAATCCAATGAAAAGTTATGAAGACAGTAAAGGGATAAGCTCTTGTTAGCGGCTGGGGGAGGGAGGAAGGGATCAATCAGCAAAGTACAGAGAATTTTTAGGGCAGTGAAACTATTCTAATGACTATAATGATAGGTACAACACCAAGAGGGAACTGTAGTATAAACTGTGGACCTTGGGTGATGATGATACGTCAGTGTAGATTCATCAATTATAATAAATGTACCACTCTGATGGGGAATGTTGATGGTGGGGGGAGCTTGTGATGTGGGGGGGGGGGGCAGGGAGTGCAAAGGAAATCTTTGTACCTTCCATTCAGTTTTGTTGTGAACCAAAGACTACCCTAAAATATAAAGCCCACCTAAATTTTTTTAAGTTTATTTATTTATTGTGAAAGAGACCAAGTGGAGAAGGGGCAGAGAGGAAGAGAGAGAATCCTAAGCAGACTTGGCATTGTCTGTGCAGACTCCAACACGGGGCTCAAACTCATGAACTGTGAGACCATGACCTGAGCTGAAATCAAGGGTCAGTCACTTAACCGACTGAGCCACCCAAGTGCTCCACAAAGTCTACTTTAAAAAAATCTGAGCGGCGCCTGGGTGGCTCAGTCAGTTGAGCATCCAACTTTGGCTCAGGTCATGATCTCACGGTCTGTGAGTTCAAGCCCCACATAGGGCTCTGTGTTGACAGAGCTTGGAGCCTGCTTTGGATTCTGTGTCTCTGTCTCTCTCTGCCCCTCCCCTGCTTGCACTCTGCCAAAAATAAATAAACATTAAAAACAATTTTTTTTAATCTGAAATCTTTCTCAATTCATTTATTCAGCAAGGAAGCCTTTTATAGAGTACCTACTCTATGACAGATACAACAGCCTCTGTCTTTGATGAATTGCTACTATAAAGCAGGGGGGTGGGGGGGGACAGTAAACCAGATGGATTATGGTAGCTATTATTATAGAAAAGAAATCTAAGCTATTCTACAGAAGACAGTCTCCAAAATTCATAACCACAAAGATCGAAAGTTTTGTGGTCTAATCCAGAGACATCCTTTCTCTGTTTCTGCAGCAGTTCTCTGAAGCTATCCCCCTCCATAAAAGGAAAAGTATTATAATATCACATCTGATGGTTAACTGTAGAGTGGGAACATGTCGGTTGACAGTACAGTTTTATACTCATATCTTGTTTGTAGAGTTTCAACCCATAACAGAAGTGAAACTGGAACGTGGGGATATAAAATTCTATGTCTGTATTCCATATTAAAAACCCTAAAATGTGACACCCTTGCAAAATGGAAATTGTAATCACATCAGTAATTTGCTTACAACCTGACTTGGAGTTAACACTCATAATCTATGGGCAATTAATTTTCCTGCCTTTATTCTTTGGATACAAAATCTATAAATATATTTGTAAAATATCAAAGTTTTGTTGATACTGGATATTGTAATGTTAGTCAATAATTTACAATGTAAAAGGAAACAATGATAAGAACTTGACCTAATTTTAAAAAAAAAAGAAAAGAAAAAATATCTTAAAGCTAAACCAAGGAAAAAAAGGAAGGAAATAAAGCTACTGAGAGCTAGAGGTAGGGGGTAGAATTAGAACTCAGTGTAACAAGAAAAATGCAATACTTCTATAAATCTAGTAAAAATGTTCTACTGAAAGATACAAAAGTAGTTTTGAATAAGAAATTCTTGAGGTGCCTGGATGGCTAAGTCACTTAAGCCTCCAACTTTTTATTTTGGCTCAGGTCATGATCTCATGGATCGTGAGACTGAGCCCCAAGTCAGGCTCCATGCCGACAGCATGGACCCTGTTTGGGATTCTCTCTCTCTCTCTCTCTTCTCTCTCTCTTTGCCCTTCCCCTTTTTTGCTCTCTCTCTCTTTCTCTCTCAAAAGAAATAAACTTCAAAAAAAGAAATTCTTAAATAACACTGTGTACCAGACCATAATCTATGTAAATATTATATTATTTAATCCTGACTACTGCCCAAGGAGTTACTTTCATTCCACCTTTTATAGATGAACAAAACTAAGGCACAGAGAAGCTAAGTAGCTTAGATTCTGTTCCTAACTGGGGCACAGATCACGAAGACAGGAAGCGATAAAACCAGGATTTGAACTTGAGCAGTCTGTCTCCCGGCTCCTGCTCTGGGCTCAACATTATGCCACATAACCCATGTTTCTGCATTAATAAATATAAAGTAATTTCAAACAAGTACCCAAGTCATATTTTTGGACTTGAAAAACTAAGTGTAAATTATATTTTAAGAATCTTCAACAATGTTTTGATTCAGAAGAATAATAGAGATTGATTTTACCACCAGTTATTATGGAACATATAATTAGTAATACTATTCTACAATTAGACTACGTAAATCATTGTAACATAACATAAAATCACAAAATAAACCTTATTAGAAGGAAATACGTGCAATGATAAGATTTAAATCAGTGGTAAGAGGATTAGTTAGCAAATGGACAAACAGATATTAGAAAATATTCCTATGTATATAATGAATTACAGAAAGATTTAATAGTTAATCTGTTTAAATGAGACAACTGTAAAATATATACATGGATACTTATCTGATCTTGAGTTGGGTATTGTCTATATATAAGAAATGAGAAATGGATAAATTAATAGATTTAAATATAAAAAGTTATGTCAATATGGCAGAAATCACAAAAATAATTTAAAAATAACCTGAAAATTGAACTATATTTAAAATATATACAAAAAAGAAAACATTTGGTAAGAGTATTCTACCAAATAAGTTAAATAAAATAATAAAAATCTGATTGTAAAACATAAAAGGCAATTCTAACAGTTACTCCCTAAAAAAGGGAACATAAATGATTATTAAGTATGCAGTAAAATAATGAAACTTGTTATCAACGACACAAAATAAAGCAACACTAAAGCACTATTCACATGTTATCAAATTGTCAAATTTTAAAAACTTGAAAATAGTTCCTTGAATCAGTTACTCTTGTGCACTGTTGATGGTCATATAAATTGGTACAACCTTCAGTGAATGTTAATTTTATGGAAATAAATGAATGTATTAAAGCATTCATGAGCACTTTTGAAAGATCTTGTGCTAAGAATTTTTTTTTATTTGGTGTAGGGTGTAGAAGTGGTGTCATGATTTCTAAGCTTCCATCCTATATTCGGTGTTTTTCTACCTATCTATCTATCATCTATCTATCTATCATCTATTATTGATCTATTATCTACACACAGACACACACAATATTCAAGATAATACACATATAGAAAGTAAAATGCATAAAGGAAAACTGTAGCCATCCAAGGGCTTGCTTCAAAAGGAGAGAGTAAGAGAGATTCTGCCTCTAGCAAGCATGAGTGCATAGTGCATAATTTATTGTACATTTCCTTCCAATTTTACATAATAGCTTGCATTGTTCAGGCACCAGTGTTATCTACACCAATTTGATTGCTTTTTTATGGCAGAGAATTACAGTGCTGCAAAGTCCATTATTTTTTATATAACATTTAAAAACAATTCATTTTAGGGTTTTGGAACCAAAGGAAATGAAAACTATCTCTTGCAGATGGGTGATCCCAATGACTTCTATATATAAAGGAAAATGAAGCCTGAATACTTTGCTTACTCAATTGACTTTAACAACTACTGTATATCACTGGCTATGCTTTCAGATGCTCACCAGAAAATCTTACTAAAACCTGAATGCTTGAAGAAGTTGAGAAGAAAATCATAGAGCCAAACTAGGAAAGGGTAGCATAAGAAATGTCAAAATGGCAAATCTTCCCCTAAATCAGAACTTTTTTTTACATGATATTTACATCAAGCTCACATCTGATTGATAAATTGTACCAGTGGATAGAAAATAAAAGAAGGAAAGCAAAGAAAGGCCAGTGTAGAAATGTTTGCATTGCTAGATGACCCCACATTTCAATGCAAAAGAAAACAACATCCAGAGTATTTTCTCTAGATGCTGTGAGCTCCTAAGCTAATTTGTAGCAGAGATTTGTGATTTTAAGGTCTTTGGGAAGAAGGAAGGATGTGTCTAAGGGATGTTATTTGCTCCTGTTTTTCATGACTGGGCCTTCTCCTTTCTGTCTTGATCCATTTTGGCTGGTTAGTGAAGGATGGAGTGGCTTTTGTTATTTCAGTCTGTTTGGGTTAATCCACTTAATTAGACTTATAAAGGATTTATTATTAAATCTATGATTCAAGAAATCATTAATCTGAGTAGGTACTTATTGCTCTTCAAATGATATATTTTGGGTAATAGTTTTGGAATGCTAAATATATTTTTAAATGTAATAGGGAGACAAATATGTAAAAATTAATATTTTATTATTTTTTAATGTTTATTTGTTTTTGAGAGGGGGAGAGAGAGAATCCCAAGCAGACTCCACACTGTCAGGGAAGAGCCAAACAACCGTGAGCTCACGACCTGAGTTGAAATCAAGAATTGGACATTTAACCAACTGAGCCACCCAGGCACCCCAAAATTAATATTTTAGATTAGAATGAGAACAAGTAGAATCATTCGTCATTTCTCGGAGAAGCAAGGTTATATCTTATACTTTTTTCCATTTACAGAAATTGCTCAGAGATACACAGCATATTTAACATGATTGATAGATTTCACTGTCTGTCCAGTGTCTAGAAACTGAAAACATCTCTTCTAGCTTTAGACAACAAAGCAACATTTGTCTCAGTCAATTCTCCTGAAGTGAAATAGAAATGGTTTTATGAAAATGTTTTTCCCCTTTTGGTCTGTGAATGGTTTGATATTCAGGTTTGAAGTTACTTTTAAGTACTTACATTCCTTAAATTCTATAAATCTATTTTCCTAGCAATGTCACTTTCTCAACTTCGTGCAGGGTGGCCCAAATAAAAGCATAAGATGAAGCAGTGGTTTCCAGGCTCATCAAAACCAAAAGAAATAGCCTACCTATATTCATTCCCCAGGGCTGATAACAAGGTATCACAAATTGGGTCTTAAACCAATAAATAAACAGAAAATTATTCTCTCCCGTTCTGGAGGTTCTACAATTGAAATCAAAGAAGTCACTTATTGCTAGGGTGGCCAGTGATGCAGACAGCAAAGAACTGCACAAATGAGAGCAACAAGCAGGACAGAGTTATTCACTCTCCAAGGGAGGAGAGGGGCCAGATATCAAGAGAGATGTCAGCACCGAGTTTCTGTCAGGCTGGGCCTTTTAAGGGGTTTTGAAGGATGTGAGAGGGTTGCAGATGTGCCCATGGTAGAGGGATAAGGACCTGGGTAGGGGGTCGACTCTTGGCCAGGTACAGCAGTACGTGGAAGGTTTTTCAAGGAGCTCTGTCCAGGGCTCGTCCAGGATGTGGGTTGTCATCCAAGCCAGAGAAAGATATGTTTTGTAGTTGTGGTCTACCTTCCAAGAATGGAAGGCACTGTGACCTAGAAAAATAAAGAGTTAGGGCCAAGTTCAGACACCTGTGAGTTTTTACTGAAAGCTTGGCTGGGGTATGGGGGTATTTTGAATAGATTCCTTTCACAGATCATGCTCCGTCTGAAGCCTTGGGAGAAGGATCCTTCCTTGCCTCTTCCAACTTGTTGTGGCCCACCTTCACTTGGTTATCTTCTCTCTGTGTTGTGACTTTGTAAATTAACATTTGTTAAGCAGAGACTGGGGCATTGAATGGCTAGCCATGGTTCAACAAAAGACCAAAAGATGGAGAGACAAAATGAAATAACGAAGTTTATCAATCACAGATCCTGGAAGAAGTATACAACATGCCTTGGGGGGTCACTTTGGGAAGTCAAGGCGAATGCAGACAGACAGTCAGGACCTGGGGCACATGCCTTTATTAGGGCCTATGGGTAAAGTGCTTTGGGTTCCCCAGCTAAGGCCAGGTTGGCCAATTCAAATCTGGCACGTTGGTATTCAAAGGTATTCAATTCAAAGGGTGGCGCATTGGTAAGCTTCTAGGGGGTCTTATGAAAGGGATACAGAAGGGGAAGGCCCTGAGAAGTAGGGGAGACTATTGTTTACATGGGCTGCTGGGGAAGTCTTACCAGTAACTTAAATTTGCTTGTGACTCTTCTCTGAGCTTGCAGAAGCTGGAGTCAGTTTGACGTTCCTGTAGGCCATTTAGCCATTCAAAATGGGTGCCAAGACAGCAATACCATGGAGTACTTTGGCCAAATTCTCTACACTCTGCCTTCACATAGTCTTTCTGTAAGGACTTTAATAAAGATTAATAGCACCAGAGTAAAGTTTCTCAGTGTACCTCCCTTATAGTTCTGAACCTTGTAAATTAATATGATTTAATATCAGATATGTTAAGTAAATTTAGTATCCATATTTGTCTTGGGTTTCCTGGAAATATGTAGTTGTCTGAGTTTTTCTGAAAACTGAGCCACCCAAGTGCCCCTATCTTTTGAAGATTGGAAGCCAGATACTGACTTCTCCTCTGCAGCTATGAAAGTCCTAGATAGCATCTTCTTCCAATAGAAGGCTGTTTAGTCTACATTGAAAATTTGTTGTTTAGCATAGCCAACTTCATTAATTATCTTAATTAGATCTTCTGGATAACTTGCTGTAGCTTCTATATCAGCACTTGCTGCTTCATCTTGTACTTTTTTATTATGGAGATGGTTTCTTTCCTTAAACCTCAAGGACCAACCTTCTGCAGCTACCTTACCTCTCCCAATCTTCATAGAATTGAAGAAAGTTAGGGCCTTGCTCTGGATGATTCTTTGGCTTAGGAGTATATTATGGCTTGTTTGATCCTCTCTCCAGACCACTCATACTTTCTCCATATCAGAATAAGGTGTTTCATTTTCTTATCATTTGTGTATTCACTGGAGTAGCAATTAACATTTCCTTCAAGAACTTTTCCTTTGTTGGGGCGCCTGGGTGGCTCAGTTGGTTAAGCATCCGACTTCGGCTTGGGTCATGATCTCACAGTTCATGGGTTCGAGCCTGCATCGGGCTCTGTACTGACAGCTCAGAGCCTGGAGCCTGCTTCAGATTCTGTGTCTCCCTCTCTCTCTGTCCCTCCCCTGCTTGCACTCTGTCTCTCTCTCTTTCTCAAAAAATAAATAAACATTAAAAAACAAAAAAAAACTTTTCCTTTGCATTCACAACTTGGCTAACTGGTGCAAAAGGCTCAGCTTTTGGCATACCTGGGCTTTTGACATGCCTCCCTCACTAAGGTTAATCATTTCTAATTTCTGATCCAAAGTGAGAGGTGTGTGACTCTTCTTTTCACTTGAACACTCAGAGGCCATTGTAGGGCTATTAATTGACTTGTTGTGTCTCAGGGACTAGGAAGCCCAAGGAGAGGGAGAGAGAGAGAAAAAAAAATGGCAAGTGGAGCAGTCAAAACACACACAACCCTTACTAAGTTTGTTGTCTTATATAGGTGCAGTTCATAGCGCCCCAAAACAATTACAATAGTAACGTCAAAAATCAGTGATCACAGGGGTGCCTGGCTGGCTCAGTTGGTTAAGCATCCAACTCTTGATTTCGGCTCAGGTCATGATCTCATGGCTCATGAGTTCAAGCCCCACATCAGGCTCCACACTGACAGTGCAGAGCCTGCTTGGAATTCTCTCTCTCCCTCTCTCTCTGTCCCTCCCCTGCTCATTTGCACTCTGTCTGTCTCTCTCTCTCAAAATAAATAAATAAAATAAAATAAAACTCTCCTGGGAGAATCAGTACCCAGGTTTGATACAATACATTATTTAAAATGTCTAATTTTGAACAAAGAACTATAAGTCATGAAAAGAAACAGGAAATGTGTCCATTATACAGGGGGAAAAAAAACAACAAAAACCGCCTGTGACAGGGCCCAGAAGTCAAACTTAACAAAAACTTCAAAGCAGCCATTATAAATGTGTTCAGAGAACTGAAGGAGTGCTTAAAGAAATAAAGGTTAGGGGCGCCTGGGTGGCGCAGTCGGTTAAGCGTCCGACTTCAGCCAGGTCACGATCTCGCAGTCCGGGAGTTCGAGCCCCGCGTGGGGCTCTGGGCTGATGGCTCAGAGCCTGGAGCCTGTTTCCGATTCTGTTTCTGATTCTGTGTCTCCCTCTCTCTCTGCCCCTCCCCCGTTCATGCTCTGTCTCTCTCTGTCCCAAAAATAAAATAAAACGTTGAAAAAAAAATTAAAAAAAAAAAAAGAAATAAAGGTTAAAAAAATTAATCAAAAAAATAATAAATAAATAGAAGAAATAAAAGAAGATATGATGACAATATCTAATCCACTAGAGAATATCAATAAAGAGATGGAAATTATAAAAAGAATCCAATAGATGTTCTGGAGTTGGAAAGTATAATAACTAAAAAAAAAATCAGTAAACTTGAAGATAGATTGATAGGGATTATGTAATCTGAAAAGCAGAAAGAAAAAATATTAAAAAAAAAAGAAGACTTCAGTATAAAAACCAACAAGTGTACCAATATATGCACAATAGTAGTGTGGGAAGAGAGAAAGAGAGAAGATAAAAGATTCAGATAAATAAAGACTAAAAAGTTCCAAAATTTTATGAAAAACATGAATCTACATATCCAAGAAGCAGAATCTTAAAAAATAAATGGGAAGACAGCACGTCAAACACATCATAATAAAAATGCCAAAAACCAAAATCAAGGAGAAAATTTTGAAAATGATAAGGAAAAAAATTAAGCAACTGAGTAAATAATGCTTTGACTGAATTTTTATGGCTTAGAGATACTTATACATCGTAACAGTGATTGACACAACTGTTGCCTATGTTTTGCATCCTTTAGATACTTTTAATTTTTCAAAGTGCCCCCAAAATTCTAGCATTCAAAGCCAAATCTAAGAGCAAAAAGAATAACAACCACCGGGATCCAAGAACAGACAGGTGGACTGAGTGAAATTCAGTATTAATGTTTTTTTATTTGATCCTGGTTAATAACTTCTATGTAGAAATCTTTAAAAATCATTTAACTTTGGGGTGCCTGAAAGACTTAGTCCATTAAGTGTCCAACTTCGGCCCAGGTCATGATCTCAAAGTTCGTGAGTTCAAGCCCCATGTCAGGTTCTGTGTTGACAGCTCAGAACCTAGAGCTCTCTCTGCCCCTCTCCTGCTCGCACTTCTCTCTCTCTCTCTCTCTCAAAGATTAATAAACATTTTTTAAAAAATTTTTTAATCATTTAACTTGGCTTTATTCATGAACTGATAAACTCCTTCATAAGTAATATGTAGCTACCATTCCACTTGCAGTACAATGCAAATCTATCAAAAATTTTAAATATGCAAAATAATGTAAACAAGAAAAAAAAACTTGTACAACTGTTGAATCACTGTACAGTACACCTGAAACCAACATAACACTAGAATTTAAGTTATATTAAATTTGGGGTAGGGGCGCTTGGGTGGCTCAGTCGGTTGGGCATCTAACTTTGGCTCAGGTCATGATCTCGCAGTCCGTGAGTTCAAGCCCTGCATCAGGCTCTGTGCTGACAGCTCAGAGCCTGGAGCCTGTTTCAGATTCTGTGTCTCCCTCTCTCTCTGACCTTCCCGCATTCATGCTCTGTCTCTCTCTGTCTCAAAAATTAATAAACGTTATTTTTTTTAATTTGGGGTGCCTGGGTGGCTCAATCAGTTGAGCACCAGACTCTTGATTTTGGCTCACTTCATGATCTCATGGTGGTGGGATCAAGCCCACACCAGGCTCCAATCTCAATCTCTCTCAAAAAAAAAATTATCAACTAATTGATTAATTAATTAAACTAAGTTAAAATCTTGTAAACAATGTTTTAAAGTGATCCAAGAAAATAATATTTTTTTGTTTTGCTTATATTACCTCTAACAGTATTTATTAGGAAAAAAAAATATCATCTAAGGAAAGAAGGTAGAATTTGCTATTTGAAGATCAGATTTTAAGTTCTCACTGACTTTTACCAGCAATATATATTTGCTCACTTGAATCAAACTCTGTAAGTCTTCATAAAAATATTTTCTTGATACTCAAGGAAACAAGTCACAGTAAAATGTACTGTGAGATATGAAGCATTTATAGACTACTTTTATGCAGGTTGTGTTATGGCTCTTCTACTTTTCTAAACCATAAATTCTGTGAAGATAGATGTTATCAGCTCTGTACAACACCTAATCTATGAGACTCACTGATATATACTTGACAAGAACTGATACTTCTGTTGTAAACTGAAAGCACTGGAAAGTAGTGTGTGTTTGAAATACAAATGCTGTTCTCAAAGTTGTGCTTTCTTGAACTATAATTAAAGATGTAATTTCTTATTTAACATATATGACAAGAAAATGAAATGTTCAAAGCAATGAGTAATGAATCATACAACACCAACACGCAAAAACTGAAAGGTACTTAGTCTGGTGAAAAAAAATTGTTTTACAAATTATATTTCTGTCTCAGATTACTGATTTTGCCTAACTCCACTTTCTTCCTATCTCATGCAGAAGTACATATTCTTAATAAAAACACTAATATCTGTAATCTTGTATTTTGTTATCCCATTCATATAAAAAGATACATATGTATAATACATTAAAATAACATCTTCTGGGGCACCTGACTGGCTCAGTCAGTAGAGCATCTGACTCTTGATCGCAGGGTTGTGAGTTTGACCCCCATGTTAGGTGTAGAGATTACTTTTTTAAAAAAGAGTAAAATGACATCTTCTTTTATAAGGGAGTATATTATTGGGGTGCCTGGGTGGCTTAGTCGGTTAAGCAGCCGACTTCGGTTCAGGTCATGATCTCACAGTCCGTGAGTTCGAGCCCTGCGTCGGGCTCTGTGCTGACAGCTCAGAGCCTGGAGTCGGCTTCGGATTCTGTGTCTCCCTCTCTCTCTCTGCCCCTCCCCCATTCATGCTCTTTCTCTCTCTGCCTCAAAAATAAATAAAACCATTTAAAAAGAAAAAAATAAGGGAGTATATTATCTTATTATTTTCAATGGAGTTATCTTTTACTGTAAAATTAAATGGGAACAAATGAGCTAGAGTGCCTTTTAAATTTCTTTGCCTCCTTTCTCCATTTCCTTTTATTTACCCAACTTTCCCCAACTCTACCACTCAGTTCTTAAGGAAAATCATTAATATTGTGATGGCAAGAGGTTTTGTTTTTAAGAACTATGTTCAACAAGAGTTAAAGCAAAATAAATCCATCAAAATTAACAAATTAGCCAAATAATTGCCATCTTTATAAGTATTCCCTTCAATTCTGTAAGCAACAATGATCTTTGATAGATCAGGATTGATTCTAATTCTGTTGTTCATTATCTATGCGGCCACCAATTATTTTTTATTAACTTAGTAGGCTATGATGATATGTCAGGCACTCCACCAACTGCCTTGAATATTTTATCTCATTTTTATACTATTTTACTGAAAAGAAAATGGAGACTCAGAGAACTCATTTGCCCAGTATGGTAGAATGAGTAAGAAGTCTGACACTAGATAAGATTGTTGGTCTTTAATAACCGGGCAACCACTAGTCAGGTATAGGAAGTTGAATAACTTATTAAACATTTCTTGCTCAATATCACCCTCTTTACAATAAGGGCAATAAAGATACCTATCTCATTAAATTATCATGCTTATTAAGTGAGATGAGTTTATGTGAACACATTTAGCAGAGTATTTGTCACATAATAAGCAAACCTTAATAGTTAGACACAGGACCTCCCCCAAAATGTATCACTCATATAAATTTCTAAAGTTACAAACCATCTCTAATAGAGATATCCCTCTCTCACCTATTATTAATTTACATTGTACTTGTTCAGAAGGAAAAGTAAATTTGACTATGGTTAGAGTGATGATTTCTATTCTAAATTATAGAATCTACTAATCCTTTTTCTAGGCACTAATAATTTGATCTTCAAAAGCATTGCCTATACAGTCCTGAAAGAGAGAATTCTAATTATTGTTTTATAGAACTAAGAGAACGTTTTGAAATATTTGTTTCATTAAGATTTTCCCCTTCAGTGGGGTGCCTGGGTGGCTCAATCGGTTGAACGTCCAACTTCGGTTCAGGTCATGATCTCACTGTTCGTGGGTTCGAGCCCCATGTCAGGCTCTGTGACGACAGCTCGGAGCCTGGAGCCTGCTTCGGATTCTGTGTCTCCCTCTCTCTCTGACTCTCCCCCACTCAAGCTCTGTCTCTGTCTCTCTCTCTCTCTCTCTCAAGAATAAATAAACATTAAAAAAATGAAAAGATTTTCTTCTTCAGTAATAGAGAAATTCATGAAGCCTAGAAGATAAAAACAGAGTGCTTGACCAGAAACCAAAAATTAAACTCCAATTCATACAATTCTAATGTAGTAAATAATAATACAATAAACACATCATTTTTATGATATTTCCAAGAAATATTCTAATTGCATTGCCTTAAATTAGCTCATTTAATCTGAACAATAACCTATGAGATGGATATTATTATTATTTCCAGTTAACAAGTGAAAAAACTGAGCATAAAAATATTAAGTAACTTCTTCAGGGTCACACATCTAATGAGTGTCAGAGCTCCACAGATAGAGCACCCCTGGGGAAGTTATTTACCCCATATCTGCCTCTGTTGTCAACTGTGAATAGAGAGGTTGAAGATAATACAGAAGGTTGGATTTTAAATCACCACTTACATGAGTCACATCTCTTATCCAGTGTCATTTTGTATTGATAAATCAATGGATAGTGGTGGCTGTGAAAGTTAGGCAAATGTGGAAACTTCTGGCATTATCAAACTAGCTGTCTGGGTCTTTTCTTGATGTATTAGAATATACATCTATCTAGAATATACTCTTGATATATTAGAATATACTCTAGAATATACTCCAGATTTAATATATGAGGTCTCTAAGTAAACCAAAGAGGGCCTCATATGTACAATGAAAGCTCTTTTAATCATGAAATATCTCTATTTTATAATCCTATAACTACACAGTTCACACTGACATTTTCCAGTGAATCAGGACTCATCAATCCACAGACTCCTGGTTTGTTTGCTGTGAACAATCCAAACAAACATCTACACCCTGCTGAAAACATTCTACAAATAAGAGCTGTCCTTTATCTTTCCATCAATAAATAGCATCAGGAAGCATGTTTACAAGGTGATTTGATCAGGTCATTTTCCCCCTAGAGCCCTAGGTTACTGGAACCAAGTACAGATCATCTGCTAAACCTTTTTTCCTCATGCTGAACTAGATTATGTCCAAAATATCTTTCAAGTCTATTATTGTGCTATTTCAAAGTCAGTTGTGTTATAAACAAGCCCCTCTCACTTAACATATTAAATTTCTCATTAACACTCAAAATAATTTAGTAGGTTAAGGAAATATTAAGTATGGCAAAATCTTATTGCTGGAATTTAATCCTTCAGTATGGAATTTAAAATGTTAAATATTTTTAACATCATGAGATTTTTTTTGCAATAGAATTACTCAATACTGTCAGCAGAAAAAAATATAATAATTCAACAAGCAATTTTTAAACTTTATAAGTGCTTGGTTTTTTTTTCTTCACTTGCCTTTTGTTGAGTAACTAGAGATTCAGTGATAGCTGTCAAGACTCATCATTCATCATATTATTACAGTTGTAGCACATTATCTCTGAAAACCAAGACCAAGATTTACCTGTATCTTTTAAGCTGCACTAAAGTTTTGAGGAAAAATATTGGTAATGAGCATTAATTGGTGACAAGCATAAAAAAGTCTACCCAACTCAAATGGAAATATGCCGTGTAATATTTAAAATATTAAATAAGTAGAAATAAAGAAATAGCTAAAATAATATAAATAAAACTAGAAGTGAGAAAATGAGAAAATACTAACATATAGAATGTCAAATACATCCTAGTATTGGTACGTATGGGTGTATACACATCTTATTGATTACATACTCATACAGATACATTAATATACAAACATATTAGAGGCATGTTTCCCCAATTATTATTTATTTTGTAATATACAAGTTTTCTAATCATAAATGTGGATTTTCCTTTGGGATTTATTTTATTCATAGTTCTAATTTCCCTTCTCATCTAGTTGTCAGAAAAATATTGACTTATTGTATTACAGTGTCAGAGGTTTTATTTTTATACTTAAGTCATGAATCCATCTTGATAAAAAAAAAGATAATGAGAACAAATTCAAGAGCAGTTAAAAATAGAAAACTCATTTACAACTCTACTATTTTCTGAAACAATATAAATTTTCTAGTTAGCTTATAAAGGACTGTAAAGCATAAAATAGGCAAGGATTAAGGGAGCTACTTAAAATTTTCAGGGGCACCTGGGTGGCTCAGTTGGTTAAGCATCCGCCTTTAACTCAGGTCATGATCTCAGAGTTCATGGGTTCAAGCCCCATGTCAGGCTCTGTGCTGACAGCTCAGAGCCTGGAGCCTGCTTTGGATTCTGTGTGTGCATGTCTCTCTCTGCCCCTCCCCTGTTCATGCTCTCTCTCTCTCTCTCTCTCTCTCTCTCTCTGTCTCTCTTTCTCCTTCAAAAATAAACATTTAAAAATAATAATAAAAATAAAATTTTCAAAAAACAAATTCTAAAAATACTATAAAACTCATGGCCTGCAAAGAATATAAGAACCTAGGCACTTGTGGCTGTGTAAACTGCTACAAACATTCAGAACAGCAAGTTGGCAATAGAAATCAGGAGCCATAAAAATCTTCCTCATCAATAACTCTATTTCCAAGAAGAATGCTGCTAAATACTGCTGCTAAAATTTCAGGGGCGCCTGGGTGGCGCAGTCGGTTAAGCGTCTGACTTCAGCCAGGTCACGATCTCGCGGTCCGTGAGTTCGAGCCCCGCGTCAGGCTCTGGGCTGATGGCTCGGAGCCTGGAGCCCGTTTCCGATTCTGTGTCTCCCTCTCTCTCTGCCCCTCCCCCATTCATGCTCTCTCTGTCCCAAAAATAAATTTAAAAACGTTGAAAAAAAAATGTAAAAAAAAAAAAAATTTTTCAAATTTAAATTGACTTACGAATCAAAATATTAATTCTGCCACTAATTAAAATAGTGAGACACTGGAAGAAAATTAAAGTGTGAAAATAGCCTAGTAAATTGAGATATGTATGTAAAGAAAACAATTATAAATATTTCAAAATTTTACTAAAAACATTAATTCCATGGATGTGCTCAAGATTGAAAAATCTATGACACAAAATTGTACATGCAGTATAATCCTTTTCTATAAAAAGTATAAAGTTTCTAATTTACACTTCATACACACATGCACACACAGAAAAATGAACAGAAGAAAATGCATTAGAATGAAAACAGTGATCATCCTTGGGAGAAGAAATTCATGTATGATTTTTATGTAACTTCTTACACTTTTCTGTGTTATCCATTCTAACTTCTTTGTTATGAGTTGAGTTTTTGTTATAACAACCAAATCTGTATCTTAATTAATCCATTTTTGAGGTTGTGAATCTGTCTTTAATAAAATGCAAAAGGATCCCTTTTAAGGGCAATTTATGAAAATACTGAAGGATAATTATTCAGATTTCTGGATCTTAAAAGTGTGACTTTGGAGGGTTCTGCTTGTTTTTCCAAATGAAACTAAGTTTGCCACAAAAACTCTGATGCCTGAGTGGCATCCTGTCATAATTTAGAATTTGCCTTGCTGGCTTTACTCAGGCCAAAAATATCTCATAGACAGAAATACCAAAAAGCCCTGTGTTCCTTTTTTTTTTAATATTTATTTATTTTTGAGAGAGACAGAGTGTGAGCAGGGGAGGAGCAGAGAGAGAGGGAGACGAAGAATCTGAAGCAGGCTTCAGGCTCTGAAATGTCAGCACAGAGCCCAATGCAGGGCTGGAACTCATGAACCATGAGATCATGACCTAAACCAAAGTCAAATGCTTAACCAACTGAGCCACCCAGGCACCCCCAAAGCCCTGGTGCCCCTTGATTGTGCCATGTAGCATTTTCCCAACATACTAGCTATGATCTCCAAGTATCTCCAGTTTAACTTAATAACTCATAGATCTGGTAAGTATGCAAATATGGATTCCATTTTTCTCAACTCTCAAAGAACATTCTCATATCTTTTTATATTTGTTCTATCAATACATAGTTGTAAAATCTTCTATTTATAAGTTTAGTGCTATGTCTTTCTATTTCGTTTGGGGGGATATAATTCTTGATGGTATTCTTATCTGTAAATTTTAATTCCCATTTATGTTTTTGTAAAGTCTGTGTCTTTCTAGTGATGGTAAGAGGGAGCATGATAGGCTACTGGGGAAAGGTGAACCAGCCTGAGCGGAGCACTGAGTGCCCCGCTCCTGCATGTCACCAGATTTCAGGGAAATCTCAATCTGTGTCTCCAACTATAGTGCAGATGCTTACTGCTTCTCTCTGGGGCAATAGAGAGTATTGTACAAAAATAATTTTGTTTACAGGCAAATACTTGGTCAGTATCAGTATTGCAGAGCAAGAGAGTTTATTTCATGCTATCCCATGAAATTAACTAACAACCCTTAGTTAATAGTCCAGATTCCTGTATCACTCCAGTGCCCCCCACATCCAAGCTTGAAACACCCTCAGAGCCACTGTCCTGAGTATCTCTCCGGGGTGGATTTTGGATTATCTTTTTCAAACTCATCCCAATTGCCTTTCTGCTTTAAAGGTGGTTTTTCCTAGTTTCTGCCCCCTTCCAACTTAAAACTCTTTCTGATGGTCATCGTAATTATGATAGATAATTGCTTTAAAACCCCTTAATTAATATAAATAATAGCATATTTTTTAAATCTTGGGGAATTTGGTGGGAAAATACATATCTTTATGAAAGTCACTGTAACAAGGAAAATAGTTCTCTAGGCTTCTTTTGTATTTCTTATAATACTTGTTTTATAAAAGTCAAGCATGCTTTTGCAAAAGTATTTTGCTTTTGATATTAAATTATGTAATTATTTAAAATGATTTCCTAGGGGCTCCTGGGCGGCTCAGTCAGTTAAGCGTACAACTTCAGCTCAGGTCATGATCTCTCAGTTTGTGAGTTCGAGCCCCGAGCCGGGATCTGTGCTGACAGCTCGGAGCCTGGAGCCTGCTTCAGATTCTGTCTCCCTCTCTCTCTGCCCCTCCCCCATTCATGCTCTGTCTCTGTCTCTCTCAAAAGTAAATAAACATTTTTTTAAATTTGTAAATGGTTTCCTAATAGTTAATTGATTCTCATGACATTTTCATTTATTGAATTATATTATTTTTTTGATATATACCTGTTATATACATTTTTCCAAGTTTTCAATATCTCCTATTGTATTATCTAATATTTCAAGGAAAATTTTTAAAATACAGGAGTCAAAATAGTTATGCTGGTATTTTTTCTACCTAATTTACATGAGATAAATTCTGATATTATTATTAGCTTTTTACCAATATATTCTTATACTTCAACCAAATCTTAATTTGTAATTTTTTCTGCTCTATTATTGGAGACCCAAAAATCATGTGACAAGCTGTGACTTTTAAATCTTTATTGTAAAATGTGTGATTTATCACTATTATAAGATACGATTTTTCTCTTAATGTTTTTTTAACTAAATTTATCCTGCTTCTCATATTAATGTTGGGACCTTTGCATTTTGTTTTTGTCTTTTGTTTGAGTTTTCCTATTACACTTCTATCATGTCTTTTATTTCTCACGTTTTTAGGAAGATGGAGAACATATCCACTTCATATTGACATAATTTTTATTTTTATATTATGTTTGGCAAATCTTGGCGTTTCCATTTTTTTACCAGTGATTTTAGCTTTTATATCTAGCTTAGTAAGTGTTATATGTCTTAATTCTTTTGTATAGTTTATGCACAGGAATGTATCTTGTTTTTTTTTAATTTTGCCATATGGCCTACTTTCCTTTGGTGTTTCTCTTTTTTCTCTGTTTTCAAAGTAGGGACCCTTGTTTTGACTTAAAATATTTTTTTATATACAAGTCTTTTAAAATCCTAGTAGAACCCATTTTTGTTTCACTATATAAAGACTGGAATAGTATATACTGACTTTCCTGGATGTGAGATGAAGTCCAAGTCTTGCCACTGTTAAACCACCAGATTTTTGTGTGGCTTCATTAAAAGGAAAAGGAAAATAAAAGTAGGAATACCTATTCATTCAAATGTAGTTTTTTTAAATGTCCAGGAGAGGTTGAGGAGAATGATACGTGTTACATCACACCAGAATATTTCTATAATTGCTCTACAAGAAACTTTTTATCCCATAATTATATTCACTATGCCAATTGTGACTTTTCTCCTTTTTCTCTCTCTCAAGTAAAATATCTCACCTTGTTTTTTTGTCTTCTCTCAAGTCTTCCTCCTTCAACCTTCCTTCCCTCTCTTCCCTCTCACTTCTTCTTTCCCTTATATCTTCCTCTATTCAAATACGCTTCTACACCCTCCCCAATGACCATAGAGCTGCTGTTAGTTGGTCTTTCTCAATTATTTACAAGAAGCATTCCTTCTCTCCTTTTCTGGAATTTTCACTCATTATCACAGTTAACAAATCAAATCATTTTAAGGGATTACTCTCCCCTGAAGAATTAGCAGGTGCATACACAGTTGACCTTTGAACAACACAGGGTTGAATTGCTCAGGTCTACTTACCCATAGATTTTTTTACAGTCCAGTGCTATAAATTTGTTTTCTCTTTCTTATGATTTCCCTGATAACATTTTATTTTCTCCAACTTGCTTTATTATAAGAATACAGTTTATAACATACAAACGGTTTGACTTTATGTCTTTGATAAGGTTTCTAGTCAACAATAGTCTATCAGCAATTAAGTTGTGGAGGAATCAAATTTTATGTGAGGGTTTTTTACTGAGTCAGGGTTGGTGTCCTTAATGCCCTCATTGTTCAAGGGTCAACTGTTCCTGCTTATCATTATCCACCTATAACCTTCTTCTACTAGGAAAATAAGTGACAATCACATACGAAGAAAGAAGCGCTATCTATTTTGTGGCTTCTCTACCATCTTAAAGTTCATGGTCAAATCCTCTCCCCTATTCTCTTTCCCTATAGAGTTAGGCTTAACTCAACTCTGAAGGCTTTAGGATGTTTTTGTCCACCTTAGCTTAACTGTCATCATGAAAACCTAGGAACTAGATTTGTAACTATCTTGGAAATATAAACATCCCTCTTACATCTCAAAGGAAATCATGCTGGTGACCCAGTAACCCCTGTTGTCATTTCTCTTCTTCTGTCAGCATCTTGCCACACTACCACTGCCCATTCTCCTATTTCTTAGGGAAAAATAATATTGGATATTTGTCCTACAAATTTAATCTCTCCCTCTAGGGTCTCTGTATCAAACAACATGGAAAAGTACTCCACATTTATGTAAGGTCTTTTTTCCCCCACATGGATATAGTCCACCATAAGATGTCCCTTGTCCCTTCTTGCTATACTTGAAAAAAACACGTTAGTCATTTCTTTCTCCTTAAGTCCCAGGTATAAACTCATCCATGTGATCATACTAGACAAATTAAGAGAAACAGTCCTAAACTGTGTTGAACAAGTACTGAGGAGCCCCAATTGGAATTGGAGATCCATCTACCACGACTTCCCTTCTTTCCAAATGCATGCCTCCCAAAAAATCTTGCTTACTTTTCCCTGGTCAGATTTTCCAAAATTTGATCAAGTATGGAGACAACATAGGTAGTATGCAATAGCTCTTACTTCCTCTCAGGAACTTCTGAATCCTTCTTCCTCCAACTTCACCACAACCAAGTAACACCATTCAGTTAACTATTTACTCTGCTTTTAGAATAATCTTCCAATTCATAAATCTGATCCTGTTTCTCTTCTGCACAAGAAGTATTACACAATAAAATTCAAACTCTTCAAGATCACACTCATGGTTCTCAGACATCTGGGCTCCACCTACCTCCAGATCTTAACTTTTACTGTTCTTTCTCATTGCTTTTGTACTGCATTCAAACCAGACTGCTTGCAAATCCGTTAGCGGGCCTGGGTTTTCATGCTTTTTTTTTTTTTTAAGCTTTTTACTTGAAATGCTATCAACACTTGCAAAGCTACTCATTGAGTCTATAATTTAAAATCTTATCAATCTCAAGTCTCATGTTCATCATGGGCCTACATTATTCCCTATTAGAGATAATCCCTCCTGACTTTTTAATCCCACTAGAAAACAATAATCCACTCTCCCTTTTTATTGTAGTTACAGGTATATAGTTAACTGCTACATTGCAGTCCGATGAATGCTGCCTTACTAAAGGCATATTCACACTCTTCATGTCTTATGTTATATTCATGTTCTCCTACAATGCCCCTGGACTTGGCAACATCACTGGTCATAAAATGGGACTTACGCAGATGTGATACAAACAGAGATTTTTTGTGTTTGAACATTAGCCCTTATCTTCTTGGAACATTTCCTCTTAGAATATAAGAAGCTGTTAAACTAAAAGAATTTCTAGACTATTCTTCTTAAAGAGGGCTCATGTAGAGAAGTATTGGAAGATTATATGCCAGATGTAGAAAGGGACCACTTAAAGAAAAATGAAGTGCTCTAACTTATGGTCATCACCAAGACCCAAACACATGCGATACAGCCTCTTCAACCTTTTAGCCCAGCCCATTCACCAGTTTCCTACCACCCAGAGCAAAACAATGATCTGCTCAACTCACAAAATCATGCAAAATAAGCCATTGTTTTAAGTCACTAAGATTTCAGGTGGATTGTTATGCATTCGAGAGATACCTGAAACAGTATGTTTTTCTTTTCCACTGGATTGAAAATGCTTTAAATGGATTCGACGTGGTTTTACTTTGTTGAACAATACTGAGCATAGTTCTTTATAAACTATGTATATTAAATAAATATCTAATTTAATATGTAATAATGTTAAACTCATTATAAATCTAGGTTAGCATGAGAGATTTTTAATCCCTATTTTAAAATAATAGGAATATCAGTTAACTTTTTTTTAATGTTTTATTTATTTTTGACACAGAGAGTCAGAGCATGAGCTGGGGAGGGGCAGAGAGAGGGAGACACAGAATCCGAAGCAGGCTCCAGGCTCTGAGCTGTCAGCACAGAGCCCAATGCAGGGCTCGAACTCACAGACCACAAGATCATGACCTGAGCCGAAGTCGAACGCTCAACCGACTGAGCCACCCAGGAGCCCCAGTTAACATTTGTATAGTAATTTAATATGGTTCAAAAATGGATGAAAAGTAGACCAACTCTAGAACTAGTAAACAATTATAGTAATGTTGCATAATACAAGATTAATATACTAAAGTTAATTGCTTTCCTATATGCCAGCAATGAGCCATTGGAATTTGAAATTAAAAACACAACAAAGAAGACTTTTAAAAAAAGAAGAGATATTCCACATTCATGGAGAGGAAGACTCATTATTGTTAAGATGTCAGTTCTCCTCAACTTGATCTATAGGTGCAACAAAATCCCAGTAAGTTGTTTTGTGAATATCAACAAACTGATTTTAAGTTTATATGGAATGGCAAAGGACCCAGAATAGCCAATGCAATATTTAAGAATAACAAAGTCTGAGAATTCATACTATCTGATTTCAAGATTTACTCTAAGGCTACAGATTCTTACATGTGTTTGTGTGGATTGATAGCTCAGTTCCTTTCATCACCAAACAATATTACCTTGTATAGATATATCACATTAACCAATTCACATATCAAAGGATATTTTATTTAATTCCAGATTTTGGCAATTATGGATAAAGCTGGGTTTTACAGGTTTTGTGTGGACATAAGTTTTAAACTCATGAAAGGAGCATAGAATAATGTTTGATCAAAAAGCTGTGCACCCTGTGGCCCAGTCAAGCTGATACATAAAATTACTGTATTATGAATTTTTATTACTTATATAATAAAAAGGAAAAATGTATATAATACAAAAATATTTTTCAAATGGACTTTCAATATTTCACCTCTATAAAAGCCATTTGCACAATAATAGCTCCTGATATTTTTCTGGGTGTTTCTGTGAGAGTGTTTTTAGACAAAATTAACATGTGAATCAATAGACTAAGTAAAGCAGGTTGTCCTCCCTACTGTGGGTGGGCCTCATCCAATCAGTTGAAGGCCTAAATAGAACAAAAAGGATGACTCTCTTCCCCAAGTGCCTGACTTCTTTTGAACTGGAACATTAGTTTTCTTTTTGCCTTCAAACTTAAATTGAACCATTGGCTCTTCTTGGTTCTCAGGACTTCCAACTCCAACTAGAATTAAACCTTTAGTTCTGCTAGGTCTCCAGCTTGCCAACAACTCACACTACATATACTTGCTCTCTTCCATAATTATGTGAGCCAATTCCTTATGATAAATCTCTTTATACACACACACACACACACACACACACACACACATTCTATTGACTCTGTTTTTCTGGAGAACCCTATTCATATAGTTAAGTACAAATTAAATCTTGTTGATCAGATGACAAAATTACTTCCTAGTTTTTGCAAAGTCCACTTGCACTGAGGTTCCTCTTTTATTCATTAGGACTGATTTGTGTTTATTCTTTTCCCAAGAAGCCTGACTTCCTTTTCACATATACTTTGATAATAAGATTAGCCTGGGGTGCCTGGGTAGCTCAGTCGGTTGAGCGTCCAACTTCGGCTCAGGTCATGATCTCACAGTTCATGAGTGCGAGCGCGTCACTCTCTGTGCTGACAGCTCAGAGCCTGGAGCCTGCTTAGGATTCTGTGTCTACCTCTCTGTGCCCCTTCCCCACTCATGCTCTGTCTCTGTCTCTCAAAGATGAATAATCGTTAAAAAAAATTCAAAACAAAATAGATTAACCTTACAATTATTTGTGTAACCTTAAAGAATCTGTTTCCTATAGCACAAGGGACCTACAGCTACATCTTTGTTACTGCCCTAAATATTACAAAATTATCCACAAATTATCTACATTTTTATAGTGTTAACTATAGTTATTTCTGTAAAATTTTTCCTTAAAATATTCCAGACTTACTGTCTTTTAAGTCATAAGCAGTTTTCAGAATTTATATTACTTTCATTTTCATGAGAATTAAAAATAGATGTCAAGTAAGTATGTCTTGCTTGTTTCCTTTCTAAAGAGATCTTTTCCAAATTATCTTCTTATCCTATTCCTATCTCCTTTATTCTGTGGACTCCTTTGATAAATCTGTTAGGTTTTCTTTCTTTCTTTCTTTCTTTCTTTCTTTCTTTCTTTCTTTCTTTCTCATGCACATCTAATACCAATTCTGGTTTGCCTTTTTTTTTAATCTGAAAAATAATGGCTGGAGTTTGGGATCCCCTACAATTAACAATAACCTTCTTTTTAATGACCTAATTCTGAATTTCCTGTTCAGTTTTTCACTAGTTAGAGAAAAATGGGAGATTTCTGACAAGTATATTGTCTAAAATATTTTTGCTGAAATTATGGAGTCAGGATGAAATTTCCATGTGCTTTTCTATCTAGCAAGGCTTCTGGTTTAGACAGATCTGACATATGCTTTACAACTTGCTTTAAGCTTTTTCCCTTACTGTTTAAACTCTGAGTTGGTAAAATGTATTTACTATTAATGAGGGTTTACTATTAGCTTATGAAATGTGGAAAAATAATGTGCAGATTGCTTGAAAAAAAAAAGTATTATAGATTTACATTTACTCATTGTTTTGCCTTAGATTCCAAGAAGCTCAGTGATAAGTAAATTGCTCTACTACATTATTATTTTTTTAAAAAAACTAACTTTGTCAAATGCTTTTTCTGCATCAATTGTGAAAATCAGATGGTTCTTATCCTTTCTTTTATTAATGTGGTGTATCACGCAGATTGATTTGTGAATATTGAACCAACCCTGCAGCCCAGGAGTAAATCCCACTTGATCGTGGTAATTCTTTTAATGTACTGTTGAATTCGATTTGCTAGTATCTTGTTGAGAATTTTTGCATCCAGGTTCATCAGGAATATTACCCTGTAATTCTCCTTTTTAGTGGGGTCTTTGTCTGATTTTGGAATCAAGGTAACACTGGCTTCAAAGAATGAGTTTGGAAGCTTTCCTTCCAATTTTATTTTATTTTTTTGTAACACTTTGAGAAGAATAGGTATTAACTCTTCTTTAATGACTAGTAGAATTAAATCCTGCCATTTACAACAATGCAGATGGAACTCGAGTGTATTATGCTAAGTGAAATAAGTCAGTCGGAGAAAGACAAATATATGATTTCATTCATATGTGGAATTTAAGAAACAAAACAGATGAAAATAGGGGAAAGGAAGGAAAAATAAGACACAGAGAGGGAGGTAAACCATAAGGGACTCTTAAATACAGAGAACAAATTGAGGGTTGCTGGAGGGGCAGTGGGTGGGTGGATGGGCTACATGGGTGATGGGCATTAAGGAAGGTACTTGTTGGGATGAGCACAGGGTGTTATATGTGAATGATAAATCACTGGGTTCTGCTTCTGAAACCAATACTACACTGTATGTTAGCTTACTTGAATTTAAATAAATAAATTTTTTAAAATAGTAAAATTAAAAAGTTAAAAAAAAAGAGTAGCTTATCCTTAGCTCTTTTCTAATTGCATTTCTGGGCCATTATATCCTAATTAGAATTTGATACATACATATGAACATTATCAGCCTCCATAACTTTTGTTCAATTTGGTGGTATATTTAATTAATAAAACAGAAGTATTTATAAAGGAAACATGAGTATATTCTTTACAGGTAAATACGAAATAAAATTCACATTGAGATCGTTTTCCTTACATACAACAAAAAAATAAGAAACATACTGTAAAATAGTGCCTGCTATGATTCCAAGAATTTCTGAAACATTATACTGGTATGAACAATAAGCAAAGCCTTCCAAACACCCTCAGCCCCTAAAAAATGCATCATCATATAAACTTTGATCAAGAACTTAACATCCAAGAGCATTTTCTTCAAGTATGATAAAAGAGGACTTCCCTCTATTATTAAATGACTCTTTATCCTTCATAAATTCAGTTTGATTTTTATAGAATAAGTATACTTAGAATTATTTTTTAAAGTGATAATATTATACAAGTGCGTTATCATATAGGAGCTTTTATGCCTACTAGAGAAATAAATGGCTATCTCTTACTTTAACTGACATGAGGCTGTTAGGCCAACCAACTCTACATGTAGATACAGGAAATTCAAATTTTGCCTCTGATGGGTTTAGCTGACCTTACTACATGCCTTTTTCTCAGACAGGATTATAGCAACACGTTTAAAAAATATAAAGGTTATTTTTAAATTCATTTTCTTTGTTACATTTTTAGAATTCAAAGTCATGGAGCTATTCTTGACTTCATATTCCCACATCTCTTTTCACTTCTAGAGACAGAAGTTATCATAGGGAAATATTCTTTGACAGCTAAAACCCAGGCTTAATATTCTATTTCCTGTGAAGAGAGATTGGATTATATAAATGTGACATGTGTCAAATGGCAATTTCAAACATTAAAAGTATAATCTTACCTGGAGGCTACCACCTCTGAATTTAAAGAAGAATTTTTTTAATTATTTAATAATATTAAACATCATATTTTGATCGCCAGTCATTCTACATTTTATACCAAAGTCCATGTTGTGAATGTTTGATATCAGCTGTAAATACATGAATGCTGTGGTTTCAGCATGTGGCCAAACTCCAAGTCACATTTTGTCTTTTTGGGGTTTGGGCATTCACAGCATGTTGTTTTCAACAGAATTAGAACTCCAAGTCTGTGCTCGACATAGTGCCAAATCTGTAAACGAACTATTCCAACACATAAAATGCAGTAATGACCCTAACAGTGATGACTTTGACATAGCCCAAATGAAGACAGCTAGAGCTGTGTGCCCTTTAAAAGCAGTCAAAACTGTTCAACATCAAGAAGAAGAAAAAAAAAAAAACAGAAGTTGTCACAATGCAAATGTTTACTCAATTTAAGTATACTCTACTATAACCAAATATACAAATAACTGATCTGAGTTGACTAATGTTTTGTGTATATAGAAGGGTAGGCATTTTTCAAGAAACACAATGAATTGACAGTGATAACTTACTGCAGAACATCAAAATAGGTGAGATAAAGGAAATAAATAATTTTCAACCAGTTTCCTTAGCAACTAACCAATTGACATAAAAAAGAAAAGGATTTGTTCTGTCTGCTTTGAACTATAAGCTGCTACATAATTTGCTTATTATAGACTTTATAGAGGGATATCTGATATATAGGCTTTTTTCCATTACCTCAATGTCCAAAAGTCCTGGGATTTTATCAACTTATATTTAAAAACAATGTGTTCTATCCACTATTTCGACTGAGACTATAAGAAACATAAACAAAACCAGAGAATTTCACTGGATTTTTACTATTAGACTGAAATACCTGATTTACCTTTATTGTTTGGAATTGCATGAACATGACAAAAGTCATGGTGAAAATATCTGGATTTGCATGTCTATGAGAAATGTGATGGGAAGACAATTTTGCAATAGTGGTAAAAAGAGAGGACCTTGGCCACACCGTGATGAGCCAGAATCTGTAAGTGCCAAGTGAGAAGTGTCTCCATGCTACATGCGGATGGACAATGGACACTCAGAAGGATATTCAACCCCAAAGCAGCAGCCAACAACACATATCTCTGGGAAATGTCACACAGAAAATGACATAAAATCCTGGGATGCAAGTGGATGCAGAGAACATGCATACAGAATAACGGACAAAAAAAGAATTAAATTATCGGTGGCTTTTGAGTCTCAACAAAACATGGAATTCAGAGAAATACCTTCATTTGGATTTGGATTTGCTGTTTTGCTTTTCATTGTTACAAGTTTTTCATTAGCATACTCTCTTTATGAATACAGCAAAATATACATGATTTCATTTTTAAATCACAGTGCATTTAGGTGTCTATTAATAGTTTATAAGAAAATTATTTTTTGTTCAACTACATGATTTACACTTTAATTTTACTGTGTACATAATCTGACACACAATGAAGGTTAAAAGTGCTTCCCCAAACCACACTTTTAATCAAAGCCTAGAATCCTCAGGGGCAATTGTTAAAAATGAAGGTTTCTAGAGCTCTCTAAAGGACTGATTAAATAAGTTCCTTGGAAACCACTGTTTGACATCACCAACTGTAAACTCTCTAGCATCACACTGTAGAGAACATACCGACGCACTTACTATCGGTGTGCATACATGGTCTGGAGTTATATTTTTCATTTGCTACTTGACATAGGCCTTTCTGTATCCTCATTTAATGCTTGATTCTCTTTTTAAATCTTGGGAACAGAAAAAGAGTTTTTTTCTTAAGTTTTTTATGTTAATTCCAGTTAGTTAACATAGTGTCATATTACTTTATATTAGTTTCACTTATAGTGATTCAATACTTCCATAAGAAAGAAACTTTAATGATTGTTTTCTGTAAGTCAAAATCAATCCCGAGGAAATGGATGAAGCATACTCATAGGACAGGTGCGGTTTCCGAAGTGTAATCCTTTATTAAGGTAAAAGAAATCCTTCAGGATATAAAAATAAAAGGGATTAGTTTACCCTGAATTATTGGATAAATGTTTAAAACTTTTGCCTTGATCTTAAGGATATGGAATTGATGATCACACATATACTCCATCTTTTCCAGGATTCCATCATTATGGAAGAACCTGGTGGCCTCCTTAACATTTTGAAGATTAAATATATCCCAGTCATTAATAGCTCTATTAATATCTACGTGTCTGGGACATTCAAAAATTTATCTATGCCAGTTTTCAAAAACACCTGTGTTTCTATAACCATCCTTGAATACTAAGTCTATAAATGTATTACATCCTATACAAAGAACTGCCATGCTCAAATTTTCAGTGTTTCATTGGTTCAGGTTTTCCTTTAGCCACACCTTTTGTAATTCCTTGATTGTGCCATGTTCTTGACCTTTTTAGACAGAGGAATTCCCATAAATGTGATATCTCTATGACAGCCTTTAAACAAACCCCACCTCATTGAAAAATATAGTTATTCTACTCTTAACTGTTCTTAATTTGGCCACAGGTCCTTTGGATACCAGTACTTTAATTAAATATTGTTATTTTGTTAACTAGACAGCAGTTTAATGGAAAAAGTATTACCCCTAGAATGCAACACTGCCATTTCAAGCAATTACCTAGTTCTACGTCTCCTTCATCTATAAAATGGGGTGATGTGACCTCTTGCCTACCTTGACAGTTTTAAGGGGAAAAATGGGAAAATAAATATAAAATTGCTTTTAAAAGATTATTTTGAATGGTGCTCATAAATATAAATACCAGTTAGTCTGAATTTGAAGTTAACACATAACTTGCCCCCTACTAAACCACTGACCAACAACTATGTACTTGCTTTTCATGAAAAGCATATCCATGCCTATGGGAAAAGCACTAGAAATTGGTTAAAATCTAGCCCTGCTCCTCAGTGATAGGCCAGTTCACTTCATTTCTTTTAATTTCGGCTTTATTATCAAAGCGTAGGAATTATGATGGAAATAGTGCTGCGAGACTCGGAAACTATATTCAGAGACTGAACTGATGAAAAATTCAAAAATAACAGATGAAGTCAGAAATGACCAGTCTTAAGGAAGAATAAAATATGTAAGGTAAGAAAGTGTAAACTGAGAAATGCAAAAATAAGTTGCCTTTTCACACATCTAAATGCACGCACATCTTCATCCCTTCTAGGTTCCATGTAGGAAGTTAGTCAAGAGAGAATGGTCATTCGAGCAGAGGGCTCAAGGATGAGAGGAAACCTGCCATAGAAAGACAAGGGGAAGGAGCATTCCTGAAATAGAGGAAACGGCCAGTGTAAAAGCTATGGGTAGGAAGTAAGCTTGCCTCAAGGTAGGTGGAGGCCGGCACACTTAGGGTCTTGCAATAGGAGGCCACTGGGGCAGTAAGCAGGAGAGTGACACAGTTTAAAACTCAAAAGATTACTCAAGCTGTTCGGTGACAATGAACAATACAGAGACAGGTGACAGAGAGGAAGCCCAATTAGGAGCCACCTGTGATAATTCAGGCCAACAATAATGGTGGCTGGGCCAGGGTGGTAGCTTGGAGGAAGTAGGAAGCAGCTGGTTGTAAGATACATTTTGAAGTTGAGCTAATATGACTTACTGATGGATTGGTTCATACTCAGATGCCCAGTGGACACTATGGGCATCAGCGAAAGGCTTTGGGACCAAATACCCACAGTGCCCCTTGTTAGCTGGCAGCGTGATTTGACCAGGGTTCATTTTCCTTATTTGTAGGATAAACATGAAATAATAGCACCTATCTCAAAGGTTTGTCACAAGACAAAATGAAATAATCCATAAAGGCTTTCAGCCTAATAAAGGTTAGCTATTATTATCACCATTATTCTAATTATTACCATTTTCCACCGGTGATTGTATTAAGCCTTAGGATTGCTCTCTCGGCTACTGACCTTCTTGTCCTCCATCCTCTTCAGATTGCTCTGTCTCAAACATAAATTTCGTGGCTCTGTCCTGCTGAGAATCTTCAGTGGTTCCTCATTCAGATAAAATTAACTCTTGGGAATAGTATATTTGGTCTTTGGTAACCTGACTCCTTTCTTACCTCTGTCACCTCTTCAACCCACCTCTCACTTTGTCTTTTGGTTTTAAGGAGATATTTATAGCTCCTTAAGGAGGTAACAGGTCTTATTTCTTTCCTGCCTGTGCCTTTTCTTATGCTTTTCTCTCTGCCTGAAATGACCTTTTCTGGTGTCTTTCTCTGAACTTTTTAGAGTTTAACTTGAGTGTAGCTTCCTGACGTTACAATGTGGTACAGAGTCCTCTCTTAAGAGGCCCCATGACATCTGATCTAGATTATAAATTCTAAACAAGAAAAACTGCTATGATATCAAGCTTGGTCCAGTGTGAAGCACATAATGTATGCTCAATAAATGTTCAGAGATTTGTACTTCTAAAAAAATCTTAAAACATAAAATGTGTTCCTCTTTTGACATTCTTTTGATCAGAGGAAGACCTTCTGATATGGCACCCATGATTGCTGGGATTCTCAGCATTCATAAAAGAATGTTAACTCTACTCACACATCGTATATGACATATGCTTGTGAATTCAGCTGGCATTAGCTGCATGAAGTTAGTTTTCAGAGACTAGCCCACTGGACCAGATAATATTGTATATACTCCTCTATCAGTCTAGATCAATCGAGAAATGTGAATTCAAACTATTTCATTTTTACCCCATCCAAATTATTTTTACTTAAAAGGAGCTCCAGTGTCATGACATCAACATGTACTGGGGATTATTAAAACAGTCTTTGAAACACTTAAGAATATTGACCCAAAAGTTGTGGGAAACACTTTTACATAATTATTACTTTAGGTTGAATGGCAAGAGAAATCCCTACATTATCATATTTCATACTTCATCTTGTGAAATTGCTCACATTAATTTTCTTACATGGTCATTTGCTTATTAATCAGAATGCCTTAGTCTCATGCATTGCTAGTTATCTTAGAACCAAATCTGTACCACTCTCATAGTAAGTATAGAGATTATAATAGTGTGGTGTTTTTTGGTTTTGGTTTTCTTGCCTAATTCTTAATCTATTGTCCCCACCCTATTCTACTTTCTCCTTTTGTCTTACCTCAAATTATGAATCCTGGTATTAATCAGTAACACTAGTTATAATAAAGAGTAACAAATATGCTGTGGAATCTCTCATATGCATAGAAACTTATCTCATATTGACATGCACAGTCTAGGAAAGGTGACTCCAGCAGACTGAGCCTACCTCCAGGTGGTCATTCCAGAACCCAGCTAACTGAGCCTTTGCCATCTCCAATATGTGGCTTTCAATGTAAACAGATGCCATTGTTACCCCCATTCAATAGGAAGAGAAAAAGAACGCAGAGGTATAGACATAGAACTTTCTTATGGCCAGGCCTGAAAGGGATTCCCACCACTTCCGTTCACAGTCTCTGGCTAGAACTCAGGGAAATGGCCTCACCTACCTGCTTTGGGAGCTTGGATATACAGTCTAATTATGAGCCCAAAGAAGAACCCAATGTCAATTTGTTAAACAGCTAGCAGTATCTTCTACAAACATATTGGCAAGTCCCAAACCCTTACTAGACAGGCAGAATAAGATTAAATAGAAGCACCCATATGGAAGAATGTTTTTAAAGCATTCATAATAGAAGCAGAATATTAGGTTAAAAACTCAAGTTAAATGATGTAGGATAGAAAAGTCATTAATCTCCCTAAACTTCAAAATTTGTTACACTTAAAGGAAATTAAACACTTAAGAAAATAAATATTGAATGTTATTTATTTAGATTTTTTAAATTTTATTTTAAAGAGAGTGGGCAAGTGGAAGAAAGGGGAAAAGGGAGAGAGAGAGAGAAAGGGAGTGAGAGAAAGAGAGAGAGAGAGAGAGAGAGAGAGTCTCAGGTAGGCTCCATGCTGAGAATGGAGCTCGATCCCACAACCCTGGGATCATGACCTAAGTCAAAATCAAAAATTGGGACACTCAACCAAATGAGTCACCCAGGCACCCCAAATGTTATTTGTTTAGATTAAGAAAATGTTTCTTCATTTTGGAAACAAAAACATTACCAAAACTGAATTTAATTTAGTGTACGGTGTGAACATTTTTTCTAGAATATATTTTTCTCAGATTAAGACTGGCTATTGATTTGTGCATACAGAATTTCACTGGAGGATGAACATAATATTTTCCTAGTAATGCCATTGTGTTATACTGTCATACTCATCTTAGACAACGAGTCAAATGAAGAACAAACCACTTTTTACATAAGATAGGGATATCTTATGCACCTAAATTATATGATGTACTTAGAGTAATCAAAATCATGAAGACAAAAAGTATAATGGTGGTTTCCAGGATGGAGAAAGAGGAGACTGGGTATGGTTTCAGCTTCGTTTCAACTTCACAAGATGAAAAGAATTAGGGAATGGATGGTAGTGATGGTTGCACAACAATGTGAATATATTTCACATCACTGAACTGTACGTTTAAAAATGGTTAAGACTGTAAATTTTATGTTACGTGTATTTTAACTCCATTTAGAATAAGAAGAGGAAGGGGCGCCTGGGTGGCTCAGTCGGTTAAGGTTCCGACTTGGGCTCAGGTCATGATCTCATGGTCTGTGAGTTCCAGCCCTGCATCCGGCTCTGTGCTGACAGCTTGGAGCCTGGAGCCTGCTTCGGATTCTGTGTCTCCTCTCTCTGCCTCTCCCATGCTCATGCTCTGTCTCTCTCTGTGTCTCAATAACAAATACACATTAAAAAAAAGTTTTAAAAAGGAGAAGGAGGAGGAGGAGAAGAAGGAGAAGAAACCTAAAGAATAACACATGAAGTAGTGGTTAATTTGGTATTTAAAATATGGGCAAAACCCCTATATAAACATCAGCAAAGTGAGCCATGAACTATATTGAAAGCCTAAGGTATTGAGACCAAGAAAGGTTTTGTGCTAGAAATGCAAGAAGACTGCAATTTATTAAGAAAACTACTAAGGAGGGCCCCTGGGTGGCTCAGTCAGTTAAGCGTCCAACTCTTGGTCATGATCTCACGATTCATGAGATTGAGCCCCTTGCCTGGCTCCACGCTGATACAGCAGAGCCTACTTGGGATTCTCTCTCTCCCTCTCTGCCTCTCCTTACTCTCTAAATAAATAAATAAACAAACAAACAAACTTTAAAAAAAAGAAAAAGAACTAACGAACAAATATCAACA
Organism: Felis catus; assembly: GCF_018350175.1. NCBI lineage: Eukaryota > Metazoa > Chordata > Mammalia > Carnivora > Felidae > Felis > Felis catus. Next base: position 53,014,328 of record NC_058371.1, on the reverse strand, counting down.
GATTAAAGGAGAGAAGCCTCTGATCATCTTAATAGATACTGAAATTGCAATTGATAGAATGCAACCTATGCTCCTTTAACAAAATCCAATCAGATAGAGATACGAGGAAACCTCTCTAAGTTGCTGAAAGCATATTTGGCATAAGCCAACTGGGGCAGGAGCCACTGGAGCCCCTGGCATTATCACTGTCAAGGTGTTTCTTACTCAGGGCTTGATCCCTGTGAGCTAACATCAATCTTTTCTGTAGGCTCAGCTTAGTCATTGGTTCTGTTTCTTAAACAGACGAAACAATGGCTGCAGAAGGTGTAGAAGGCTTCGGTCTGGTAGTTTCTAGAATCAAACACAACGCCATTTTAAAGTTCTGATAGGAATCACATATAATTTCAAAGTCACTGCTTTGTCTGTGACACTGTTTAGGTATTTATTGCAACTAATTTTGCACTAAGTGCAAAGGCTATATTTTTTCCTTCTTTCCCAATAATTCTTTAACTGACCCCCTTAGTTAGAAAAGGAGGTGCATTTTTCCTGTTCAGTGTACAATTTTCCCCCATATATTTACGAAACGCAGAAGCATGGACAGGGTGTGTGCTCAGAAAACAAGCCATGGTCTGCGGGCAAGGGAGAAACCAAACACGTGAGCTAGACCACCACCTTCTGTGAAACAAAAGAAAGGCTTCCATTTGCCAACATGGTGAGTTGCAAGAGCCAGAGAAGACCTAAAAGCTTAAGAATTCTGCCAAAAGAACACAGGAAGAGCGGTGTAGGTGTGCCGATATGAAAAAAGGAAGCCTCAGTCAATAACAACACCATCAAGCAGAATACCCTGTCCAAAGGTAACTAACAAAGACTTAAATAGGCGTCCGCTACTTCAAATGTAAAGACAGTCATACCAAACTACAAGAAACATGAAAAATAAAGGAAACATGTCATCACAAAAAGAAAATAATAATTTTCCAAGACTGAGGTTGTCTTCCCAGCTGTGCTGGTCATAGTTAGAGAATTCTTGTTTCTCTCCAGCAGCATTCAGAGTACTGACTGAGGCATAACCTCCACGTATGAGGAGAAGAGGGCAAAAAAAGAAAAAAGGAAGCAAATAAAAATTTCAAAGGGCATTAAAGGGGCACAGCCCCTGCTGACTGCTTCAGGACTTCAACAGGAAGTCTGTACATGACACCCTGGGAGTAAGTCACTCGAGGATCACCCCCCACAAGAGGCACCCCCAATACCTGAGTGCTAAACCCAAACCTTCCCCCAACTCAGGCTTGCTCCCAGGTGCTGCAGTGAGCAGGTCTGGTAACTAGAATGCTCTCAGAAAAACAGACCAGGGTCTGTTTCCCAGCAAGGGAAAACTCTACAGTAAACTGGTGCTTTAGTGCCACCCTCTGGAAAACAAAAAGAAGTTTCCCAGCAGCCAACCTGGTAAATTGTAAGAACGCGAGGATACATAAAGAATTTAGAATTCTGTTACAAGAGGGAGACAGGAGTGAAGCAGGTCTACCCACGCAAATCCTAAACAACCCCAGGAAAGCAACAACAAGGAACGGTGCCACATCTGAATAAGACTAATCGAGGAAGTATGCCATCACCAGAAGGAAAATAATAATTCCCAACAACTGAGTTCAAATCCATGGAACATTGTGATCTAGGTGATAAAGAATTCAAAATAGCTGTTTTGAGAAAACACTAACTCAGAAAGATATCTGCACCCTCATGTTCACAGCAGCATTATTTACAATAGGCATAGACATGGAAACAACCCAGGTGTCCATCAACTGATGAATGGATAAAGAAATTGTGGTACAAATAGACACAAGCGAATATTATTTAGCCATTATAAAACACACACACACACACACACACACACACACACACACACACAAGGAAATCCTGCCATTTGCTACAACATGGATGAACTTTGAGGGCATTATGCTAGGTAAAATAGAGAAAGGCAAATACTGTATGATCTCACTTATATGTGGAATCTAAAACAAACAAGCAAGGAAAAAACACACCAAACTCAGAAAAAGATATGATCTGTGGCTACTAGAAGCAGGAAACTAGGAAGACAGGGAAAGGAGGAAGCTTGTCCAAAGATACAAACTTCCAGTTACAAGATAAATAATTACTAGGGATGTAATGTACAACAGTTAACACTGCTGTATAATATACAGGAAAGTTAAGAGAGAAAACCCTAAGAGTTCTCATCAAAAGGGAAAAAGAATTTTTCTTTATTTCTCTTTTTATTGTGTCTATATGAGATGATGGATACTAACTAAACTTATCGTAATAATTTCGCAATATATGTAAGCAAAACTATTACATGGTATGCCTTAAACTTATACAATGATGTGTGTACATTATACTTCAATAAAACTGGAAAAATCAAACAAAAAAATAGCTGTTTTGGAAAAAAAACTTAATGAGCTACAGGAAAACTCAGCTCAATGATATAAGGAAAAAAATACATGACCAAAATGGGCTCATTACCAAAGATATAGAAACTGTAAAAAGAACCCAACAAATTCTGGAGCTGAAGAATTCAGTGAATGAGGACAGGTTTCAAGATGGTGGAAAATCCTGAGCTCATCTCCTCTCACAGACCCAACAAATCCACAACTACATATGGAATAATTCCCTCTGAAGGGAACTAAGAAACTGAATCAATAGAGCCTCTCAAACAAAGGACAGCAACCACCTAGAGAGGTGAAAGGGGCTCCTTAAGCCTCTGCATAGGAGAGAAAAAAAAACCCAAAACACATGGATTTGAAAAATAACAGGGAATATATCCAGGAAATATATCCAGGAAAACTACAAAACTATAAACTATAAAACTGAAAGGAAAGGAAACCCCACTCTTAAAGGACTCAGGCAGACTCTCTCAACCTAGAAACCAGCATTAAAACACCATATTGACCATAGACCCATAGGTGATGGAGACCCCCTGACTAATCTTGGAGCACCTGCTGAAGTGGGAGGAGGTGACCGGGACTCCCTTGGGGACTGAGACACTGGTAGCAGCCATTTTTGCTGTATTTCTCTGCTCTGCTGATCCTGGAGCTAGCAGGCAACATTTTGAAATCCTTCCTTTAGACTAACCAGGTGGCCTGCCCCATTGGAAGCTGTGCACAACCACGCACCTTGGCTGGAACTATTGTTGACAAGACAATTTCACACCCAGCATATCCACAGCAGTCACAACCAGGTTTCCTAACCGGCCAGGTTGGGGTCCCACCCCCCCACACACACACACCAGCACAGCCTCAACAGTCATGGACAGACCATGCAGCCAGCCAGGCTAGTCCCACAAGTCAGTGCACCCCCAGCAGTCATGGCCCCAGCACAACAGCAGGGCTTCATAAGAAATACTAAAGGGACCTCTTTAAGTGGAAATGAAAGGGCCACTGCTAGAATTAAGAAAATATGAGAGGGAAAAAATCTCCCAACAAAGGCAAACATACAATAAAAGTAGTGGATCAATCACTTATAAAATTAGTGTGAAGGTTAAAAAACAAAAATAGTAAAATCAACATAACTGCAATAATTAGCTAAGGGATACACAAAATAAAAAGACTTAAAATTTGCCAAAAACATAAAACATGGGGGGATAAAATTGTAGAGCTTTTAGAATGCATTCAAACTTAAATGACCACCAATCTAAAATAGACTGCTATATACACAGGCTGTTATACACAAGCCTCCTGTTAACCACAAACAGAAAAACCTATGATAGATACACAAAAAATAAAGAGAATAGAAGCCAAACATTACACTAAAGAAACTTATCAAATCATAAGGGAAGAGAACAAGAGAAGAAGAAAAGAACAGAGAACTACAAAAACTATCAACGAAATGGTGTACGTACCTGTCATGACGTTAACACCTTAAATGTAAATGAACTAAATGCTTCAATTAAATAAATAAATAAATAAATAAATAAATAAATAAATAAATAAATAAGGTGACTGAATGGATTAAAAAAAAAGACCCAATTGGGGCGCCTGGGTGGCTCAGTCAGTTAAGCATCCGACTTCGGCTCAAGTCATGATCTCACAGTTGGTTAGAAGACATCCAAGTTTGGCAAAGCTAATAAATTATTACCTGTACCCCATTATCTCAATGTGAAATGTTCTCCAAGATACTTTATAATGAAATTATCAAATATCAACAATAAAGAACAAATCCTAAAGGCATTCAGAGGAAAAAAAAAAAGTGTGTAAGTTACAAAGGAACCACTATTAGTCTATCAGTGAATATCCTGTCAGAAATCCTACAGGCCAGAAGAGTGTAATGATATGCTCAAAATGTTAGAAGACAGTAATTGCCATCCAAGGATAGTCTATGGCAAATTTTGCCTCAGATATGAAGGAGAAATAAAGACATCCCCAAACAAAAGGTGAAGGAGCTGATCGCCACTAGACTCGCTTTATAAGAAAAAATAAAATGAGTTCTTAAAGCTGAAATAAAAAGATGTTAATCAGCAACATGAAAACATATGAAAGTATATAACACAACTGGCAAAAGTGAAAAATATATTGTCAAATTTAGAAAAGTTTAATTCTATAAAAGGGTAGTGTGTTAACCATTTAACTCTGATATAAAGATTAAAGGAAAAAAGAATATTAAAAAATGACTATAGTTATTTTAATTTGTTAACAAACACACAACATAAAAAGAGGTAAACTGTGACATCAAAAATATAAAAGGGGAAACTATATAAAAGGGAGGAGTAAAAGAGTAAAGCTTTTGTAGACTATTGAAGATAAGTTGCTACCATCATAAAATGGACAGTTTTATCTATGAAATGGTTTATGTAAGTCTTATGACAACCATAAGGCAAAAATCTAGAGTAGATTCACAGAATATTTAAAAAAAGAGGAGGAACAGAGCATACCACATGTAAAATCACCAATTTACAAAGGTTGGCAGAAACAGAAGGAAAAAGAAACAATACAAATACAAAACAGCAAGAAAGCAATCAACAAGAATACATTAGTAAATCTTTATGTATCAATAATTATCCCATGTAAGTGGATTGAATTCACAATCAAAAGGCACAGAGTGGCTGAATGACTTAAAAAAAGGGGGTGGGGGGAGTGCCTGGGTGGCTCAGTCAGTTAAGCGTCCGGCTTCAGCTCAGGTCATGATCTCATGGTTCATGAGTTCAAGCCCCGCGTCAGTCACTGGGCTGTCAGCTCAGAGCCTGGAGCCTGCTTCGGATTCTGTGTCTCCCTCTGTCTGCCCCACCGCTGCTTGCACTCTGTCTCTTGCATTGTCTCAAAAATAAATAAACATTTAAAAAAAATTTAAAAAAAAACAAGATCCAAGTATATGCTGCCTACAAGACATTCACTTTGATTTTAAGGACACAGGCTGAAAGCATAGGGATGGAAAAAGGCATTCCATGCAAGTAGAAACCAAAAAAAATAAAATAAAATATGTGTAACCAAAGTTTGACAAAATACACTTAAATCAAATGGTAAGAGACAAAGATCATTACATAATGATAAAGAGGTCAACTCATCAAGAAGATATAATAATCAAAAATATATATATACACCCCAGCATCAGAGTATGTAAATATATTAAGCAAATGTTAACAGACCTGAAGGGAGAAAGACACAATAATACAACAATTGTAGGAGACCTCGGTACCCCACTTTCAGCAGTATATAGAAAACCCAGAGAGAAAATCTACAAGGAAATATTGGACTTGAACCATACTTTAGACCAAATGAACCTAACAGACATTAATAAAACATTCTATCCAGCAGCAACACAATACACATTCTTCTCAAATATACATGGAACATTCTCTAGAACAGATCATATGATAGGATGCAAAATAATGGTCTTAACAAAGTTAAGAAGAATGATATCATGCCAAGTATTTTTCTGACGATAATGGTATGAAACTAGAAATCAAAACACAAGGAAAGCTGTAAAATCTACAACTATGTGGAAACTAAACAACATACTTCTAAACAACCAATGGGTCAAAGAAGAGACCAAAAGAGAAATCAAAAAAATATTTTGAAACAAATGAAATGGAAACACAAATATACCAAAATTTATGAGATGCTGCAGTTCCTAGAGAGAAGTTTATGGTAATAAATAAATATATTAAGAAATTAGAAAGATTTCAAATAAACAACTTTACACCTGAAGGAACTAGAAAAAGAATACACTAGCAGACTGGATATAGAAAAAATGTACCTCAACATAATAAAGGTTATATATGACAAATCCACAGCACACAACATACCAAATGAAAAATGAAAGCTTTTCCTCTAAGATCAAAAACAAGACAAGGATGCTCGCTCTCACCACTCTTATTCAACATAGTACTGGAAGTCCTAAGTAAAGCAATTAGGCAAGACAAAGAAATAAAAAGCGTCCAAATAAGAAAAAAAAAAAAAAAACCTGAGTAAAATTGTCATTGCAAATGATACAATTTTGTATGTAGAAAAACCTAAAGACTTAACCAAAAAACTATTGGAACTAATCAAGAATTTAATAAAGTTACAGGATATAAAATCTATATGCAGAAATCAGTTGCATTCCTATATATCGAAAAACATGAAACATATGAAAAGGAAACAGAGAAAACTATCCAATTTACAACATGGTCAAAAACAATAAAATATCTAGGAATAAGTTTAACCAAGGAAGTGAAAGATCAATAAAACAAAAGCTACAAGACTATGCTGAAGAAATCAAAGAAGACATAAATAAAAAGATATCCGCATCATGGATTGGAATAATTAAAATTGTCAAAATGTCAATACTACCCAAAGCCATCTATAGATTCAGTACAATCCCTATGAAAATTTCAATGGCACTTTCACAAAAATAGAAAAAACAATCCTAAAATGTTGTGGAACCACAAAAGACCCTGAATAGCCAAAACAATCATGAAAAAGCAAAATAAAGCTGGAGGCATCACACTTCCTGGTTTCAAACTATAATACAAAGCTGTAATAATTAAAACAGTAGAGTACTGACATAAAAATAGACACACACAGCAGTGGAACAGAATAGAGAGCCCAGGAATAAATCCCTGCGGATATGGTCAATTAATACAAAAAGGAGGCAAGAGCACCCAAAGAGGAAAGGATAGTGTCTTTGACAAATGGTGTTGGGAAAACTCAATACACACATGCAAAAAGATGAAATTAAACCCCTCTCTTATGCCACTCACAAACATTACTTCAAAAAGGATTAAAGACTTAAATATATAAGACCTGATACTATAAAACTCCTAGAAGAAAACACAGAGAAGCCCCTCAACGTTGGTCTTGACGATGACTTTCTGGATAGGACACCAAAAACACAAACAACAATAGCAAAACCAACAAGTCAGACTGCCTCAAACTTAAAAGCTTTGCACGGCAAAAGAAACAGTCAACAAAATGAAAACGCAACCTATAGATAGAATGGGAGAAAATATTTGAGAGCCAAATATCAAGTAAGGGGTTAATACCCAAAATATATAAAGAACACATGTAACCAAAAAACACAAAAACAAACAATCCAACGAAAAGCAGGGCAGATGAACTAAGTAGATATTTTTTCTAGAGAAATCCAAATGACAATCAGGTACTTGAAAAGATGTTCAACATCACTAATCATCAGGGAAATGCAAATAAAAATGGCAACCACATAACACGTCACACCTGTTAGAACAGCTATCATCAAGAGGACCAAAGGTACAACATGTTGCTGAGAATGTGGAGCAAAGGGAACACTTGCACTCTATTGGTGGGAACGTTAATTGGTTCAACCACTATGGAAAACAGTACAGAGGTTCTTTAAAAAATTAAAAATAGATCTCTCACATGATCCGGCAATTCCACTTCTAAAGAAATGAGAACAGGATATCGACGAAATGTACGCAGTCCCGTGATTATTGAAACATTATTCACAATACCCAAGATATGGGAACAACCTAAGTGTCCATCAGTGGATGAGCGAATAAAGATGTAATAAAAATGGGATAATTTTGTATATTAAATTAATTGATTTTCTAATGTTGGCCCATCCTGTCATTCCCAGATAAGTTATTCTTTTACTTTGAAGTCAAATTCAATTTGAAAATAGCTTATGTAGCATTTGTATCTACGTTGATAGGTTGGTATTTTTATCTTTTGCTGTCTGTAGTAAGTAGTATCTAAGGTAATCCTCAACTATCTCTTCCAGTAGGTTCACGCTCACATGCAAACCTGTCCCCTTGAGGGTGAGCTGGACTTAATTACTCAGATATAACGAATAGAGTCTATTACCTGAGATGGGATGCCATTTTCAAAGTTAGATAAAAAAGACTATGGCTCTTATTTTGAGTATGCCCTCTCACTCTTTCACAGATGACTTGCTCTTGAGCAAGGCAGTTATCGTGTCATGATACAGTTCTGTGAAGAGGCCTATGTGGCAAAGGACTGAGGCCTGCCAATGACCACATGAGTGGGTTTAGAAAGAAAACTCCCACAGCCTTCAGATAAAAATACAGCCTCAGCTGACAGTTTTGTCTGCAACCTCACAAGAGACCTTGAGCCAAAGTCACCCAGCTAAGCCACACCCAGATTCTTGATCCACAGAAGCCATAAGGTAATAAATGTTTGTTGTTTTAAGCCACTACATTTTGGGGTATTCTGTTATGCAATAATATGTAACTAATACATCGTCCTTGTGACATTTCTATAATGTGGTTATTCTATTTCATAAAATGCGTTGAGTAGCTATCTTATTCTATTATCTGAATTATTCTCATAAAATGGAAATTATCTATTACTTGAAAGCTGTGAATAAATTCTAGCTTGGATGTGAAAAGATAGAACTTTGACTACTTGCAACTTTATCTTATTGGCCAACTTTATTGATCTATACTTCCCTAAAGGTTTCCATTTCATTCAGATATTCAGGAAGTTTGTAGTATTGTGTTATAATATTTAAACTCTTCTCTACCTGTTATTTTAATGGAAAAGAAATAAAGCAAAATAGTAATGATCTTTCAAGTGGTAGAATAATGCATTACATTTATCATCATCTCAATTTAATGGGTTTTCTAATTTTAAAATAAAAAATACTATTTAGAAATCAGAATAAAAAATAAAATGTAACAGAGAGTATACAAGTATCTATGTGTGTATATGTGAATATATATTTGTTTATATACAGAGAAAAAGTTATTAATAACACAAGTATATTCAGTAGAAAAACAAGAGGGGCGCCTGGGTGGCTCAGTCGGTTAAGCGTCCGACTTCGGACCGGGTCACGATCTCCCGGTCCGTGAGTTCGAGCCCCGCGTCCGGCTCTGGGCTGATGGCTCGGAGCCTGGAGCCTGCTTCAGATTCTGTGTCTCCCTCTCTCTCTGCCCCTCCCCCATTCATGCTCTGTCTCTCTCTGTCTCAAAAATAAATAAATGTTAAGAAAAAAAAATTAAAAAAAAAAAGAAAAACAAGAGAAGATGTCAGAAACCTGTAAGGTAAGAAGTGAATGGAAAGAATTGGAAACAGAGCATATACTACTATTTTCCTGAGATGAAGGCGGGGACATTAGGGTCTTACATAAAAAGTAAACTAAAGAAAAGAAAGGTTGGGGCTCCTGGGTGGCTCTGTTGGTTAAGCATCTGACTTCAGCTCAGGTCATGATTTCACGGTTTGTGAGTTCAAGCCCCACATCGGGCTCTGTGCTGACAGCTCAGAACCTGGAGCCTGCTTCGGATTTTGTGTCTCCTTCTCTCTCTGCCCCTCCCCCACTTGTGCTCTCTCTCTGTCTCTCAAAAATAAATAAATGTAAAAAAATAAATAAAATAATTTTTAAAAAAGAAAGTTAATTTTATGTTTTGTTTTTAAAGTACAGGAACTTGAGGATGTTTATAGACTGCAAATAAGGAAATATTTGATTAAGAAAGATTGCAGCAACAAGAAGGAAAAGAAATCATTGATGCAGCAAGGACTCTAAAGCTTTCAACACTACTGAGTACAGGGAAGGAAGATAGACAATTAACACTTGATTATAAATTATTTATTGAGTATCTAGCGCCTTTCTTGAGAGCTGTATCCAATAAAACACAGTAATTCCTAGGTCTAACTTTACTATTTCATGGTAAATTAACTCCTTTATCCTTCTGCTGTGACAATGTGTACTTGGATAGCTTGATAGCTATCTGGTTTTCTTCTCCGTGTTCTTTTAAGGAAAGGAGTTTAACAAAGTGCCTTATTTTTTCTTTCTGATGCCCTAAGCAATTTGGTGATAAGCTACCTTTCAACATTCACCTGGTGCCCACCAACCCACCCCCTGAATGCAGTGAACCTTACTCCTACCCTTCCTTTGATGTCCCTGATTGCCAGCCCATGGATCACATAATGTTCTTGGGCTTCCTGGGCAGCCTTCCAAGCCCACCTCCTGGCTCCAGATCTACCTGGATGGGAAACAAATATTTATAGAAAATGTCAAAGCATCACTGAAAATTCTGCCCTCAGTGTTCCACAAGGAAACTTGAAGACTTGTGCTCATGAATTTGATTGTTTTGCAACACAAACTATACTTCCAAAGCTTTTCCTCATAATCAAGAAGACAAGAATTCCAAGACACATGAGAAAAATCAGTAACTTCTGAATTGATGATCAGAGATGCTAAATATTCCAGGTCAGACAGGTTTAAGTAAATGGTGCAGTCATCAATAACCAGGACATATCCCAATGACCCTCCAATCCCTCTGTGGAGTTTTTAGGATACTGGGAGGCATTTATTCCCAGGTACTATTTTCCCAGTAACGTCAGGGGGAAAAACATGAACCCAAACTTAGGGAAAGTCATCCCCAGAGCTCTCAGCCCACGTGGCCCTACTAAGGCTAAGGCTTTTGAGGTTTACCTCTTTCAGGACCTCCGGTAACAGCACTACATGCTTCCAACAATCCTGTATCCTGAGTTAGCTCAAGATGTCATTTTCAAAGTCTCAATAGTCAGGGAAGACCCTCTCAAATAATGTAATTATATGTTCCATTCAATGAAACCCTGAAGTAGAACCAGCACCTAAAGGAAGCACAGCAGAAAGGAGCTGGAGTAAGACCATCTAAGAAATATAAAGATCAAATAAGATCATGAATGTGAATGCACTTTGCAGTTGCTAAAATTGATATTTTTACTATGTCTTCTTTAAGCATTCCCTAGCAGCTCCCAAACTACTCTGGTGTTCCCTTATGTTCATTTCCTTCGTGTCTATGAGGTAATTTGTGCCACTTTGCCAGACATATGTTCATATTGCATTGCCATTGATCTTTCTATATTACTTGCTGTCCTAAGTGCATCAAAGGTGTGCTCTTCCTCTTTGATTCCTCTCACATTACATATAACTGTGATGTGTAAACAATTTGTATTCACTAGGACTTTAGATGTAAACATTAGTTGATTTAATTCGGTCGGGGGGACAGAGAGGCAATCAAGCAGAAGCTTTTCTATGTCTCAGTAGTCTGTATATGGTTTCAAATGTAATTGCATTGTCAAAGTCTGCTAATACAGACTCAAAAAATATTAATAAATAGACATGCTGTTATACTAGTGTCTCTTCCCGTTGTTGGGAAATAAACTGAATACTTTAACTCTGTAAATGCCTTAACCTTTACAGTTCTGTCAGGAACCATAAGACAATGATTTTTCACAGACTATCTCTTCTGCCTTCACCATAGCTGCTCCTTCTCTGTAAGTGCTTTGCATCCTATGATCTTCATCTACACCCTGTCAACATTTGACAAATGTACTTTGAATGACCGATAGTCCTGTCCGTTGCATGCCGTATTGATATGAAGGCTCATTGGAACACAGAAATGTTCCTGCTACTAAAAGGTTCAATAAGCATACAGCAACTCATCTCTTGAGTACTAAATACACAAAGAAGTTCTCTTCATCCCAGCTACTGATTCTCTCTAACTGGCTTATTCAACATGAGGCTCTTGCATTCCATCCTTGGAGTCCTTGCCTTGCTGTCCATAGTTGCTCAAGGTAAGACGCAAGCCTTTCATTACAAAGACATGAAAATATAAATGAAGGAGAATACAAAATCTCCCAAGAGTTAGACAGGTGCAGATTGTACCACACAACGTGAGAGAGGAGTGCATTGGCCCTCACAGGAATGGAGGGTTGGATGGATGCAAAGGGCAGATTCATAAGGTCGTTCCTTTCAGTGATTTCACTTATTTGTGAACTCTAACTTGAGGACTATCGTTTGATCCAAAGATGGTGAGACGATGTTCACAGAACAGAGGAAATTGGGGGAATCAAAACAGTGGAAAGTGAGTAGTCACTAGAATGGCCAAGAGTGAAGGGGAGGCTGCCCCATCATACTCTGTGGGTTGCAGAACTCTGATCACAGATGAAGGGAAAGGCCTCAGTGGAAATTGCTTTGTGTATGATGGGAATTAAGATCCCATCTTAACAATTATCCAAATTACCACTTATACAGGGGATATTTATTGAATAATCAATCTAACCTTCCCAAGTTAATTTTTAAATCCACTAATACTACATAATAAAAATATATTAATTATTGGATTTACATCTGGGATTTACATTATTATCTATTGACTTATCTATCTTTTCTGAGGCACACACTGCCTTAGAGCACATTTTAATAGCTAACAATTCAAGATTTCCCTCATTGTTCTTGTTTATTATGTATTTTCCATGAGATACAACACACTCTTTTAAAGTCTACAATTTCAGTGGTTTTCTGTGTATTCATAAAGTTGTACAACCATCACCACTAATTCTAGAACATTTCACCACCCCAAAAAGGAACTCCACGTTCACTAGCAGCCATTCCCCATCCTCCCCTCTCCTCAGACCCTGGAAGCTGCTAATCTATTTTCTGTCTCTATTAGTTTACCTGGTTTAATGTAGTCATACAATATGTGACCCTTAGAGTCCTTTTCTTTCCCTTAGCACGTTTTTCAGAGTTCATCCAAGTTGTAGCATGCATCAATGCCTTATTTGTTTCAAGTGATGAATGGAAGTCTATTGCATGGATCCACTACCTTTTATTCATCTATTCATCAGTTACTGGACATTAGGGTTGCGTCTGTTTGGAGCTATGATGAATGATGCTGCTGTGCACACTTACATCCAAATTTTTGTGTGGATATATTTTCACATCTCTAGGGTATACAACTTGAGACAGAATTACTGTGCTATACAATAACTATGTTTAACTTTCAGAGAAGTTATCAAACAATTTTCCACAGCTGCATGCTTCATTTTACAATCCCACCAGCTATGCATAAAAAGCCAATTTCTCCACGTCTTCACCAACATTTGCTATTGTCCATTTTTTTTATTATCATTATCTTAGTTGCTGTAGCAATATCTCATTGTAGTTTTAATTTGCATTTAATTTGCAATTTAATGATGTTTATCATCCTTTTTTTATGAAATTTATTGTCAAATTGGTTTCCATACAACACCCAGTGCTCATCCCAAAAGGTACCCTCCTCAATGCCCATCACCCACTTTCCCCTCCCTCCCACCCACCATCAACCCTCAGTTTATTCTGTTTTATCTTTTCATGTTTTATTGGCCATTTATATATCTTCTCTGTAAAAGCTTCTATTCAAATCCTTTACTCATTTTTTAATTAGGTTGTCTTTTATTGTTGCGTTGCCAGTTCTTTATATATTCTGGACACTAAACGTTTATCACATATAGGTTTGCAACTCTTCTCTCCCATTCTGTGGGATTTTTTAAAATATTTTACTGGAAATGCTTGCTGTGCCAGTGGGTTTCCAGGTTCCATCTACAAACAACTCAAATTCAATTGGCTTAAACAATAAAGAAAATATATTATTACATACAAGAAATCTGAAGGTCAGACAATTCTGAAATTGGCTAATGCAGCAGGTCATCGATACCATCATGTGTTTGAAGAGTGTCAGATTTATCCTTGACTAGCTTTTCCCATGGCCTCAAAATAGCTGCCACTGTTCTAGAGATCATATCCAGACCCACCACGTTACACTAGAGTAAAAGGAAAGCATTTCTTCTCATACCAACAAGGAACACTTTCTCTCAAGTTCCCCAGAAATGGCTTACATACCCACCCCCAAACTAATTGCTGGCAGAGAAATAGAGAACACTATCATTGGCTTACACTTAATACAGATTTATGCCTAGGATATCTAGAAAAATGGTAGACAACCAAACATTAGGACTCTGGCCACAAGAACATATATTAAGATTATGGCACCTAAGCACATATATCGATACACTATTGTTTAGTTTTGTCACCTTGCTTTAAAATTGATATAAATGAAAGTATGTATGTACATTTTGTATCTGGCTTACTTTACTCCATATGACATGTATGAAATTCAACTATGTTGCTGTATATGACACATTCCTATATAGTGTTCAGAGTAATATGCCACAATTTATTCATTTTACCATTGATGAACATTTAGATTGTTTCCAGGATTTGACTGCTATAAATACTATCACTGCTATGAATTCTTGATAAATGATTCTTTGTTATCCCATAGGCCCCATTTTATTTTAGTTTTTAAACAGAAGCCCCACAATGAGCATGGGACTATGCATACAATTAACATTAGTTGCCTAAGAACTTCATTTTTTTAATATGAAATTTATTGTCAAATTGGTTTCCAGACAACACCCAGTGCTCATCCCTACAGGTGCCTTCCTCAATGCCCATCACCCACTTTCCCCTCCCTCCCACCCCCCATCAACCCTCAGTTTATTCTCAGGTTTTAAGAGTCTCTTATGGTTTGTCTCCTTCCCTCTCTGTAACTTTTCTTTTCCCCTTCCCCTCCCCCATGATCTTCTGTTAAGTTTCTCAGGATCCACATAAGAGTGTACAACCAATCCCTCAGAAATACAAGCAATTAGCAGGGAATAGTATAAAAAATTATATGCCAACAAACTGGACAACCTGGAAGAAATGGACAGATTCCTAAGCACCCACACAGTTCCAAAACTCAAACAGGAAGAAATAGAAAATTTGAACAGACCCATAACTAGTGAAGAATTTGAATCAGTCATCAAAAATCTCCCAACAAATAAGAGTCCAGGGCCAGATGGCTTCCCTGGGGAATTCTGCCAGGCATTGAAAGCAGAGATAACACCTATCCTTCTCAAGCTGTTCCAAAAAATAGGAAGGGAAGGAAAACCTCCAGACTCATCCTATGAAGCCAGCATTACGCTGATCCCTAAATGATTCTTGTTGTATATGTGAACACCTATTTATCAGGTATATAACTAGGAATCAAAGTTTTGTCATAGAACATGTATATCTTCAACTTTAGCAAATAATGCCAAAGAGTTTCCCAAGTAGTTGAGCGAATTCACACTATGTTCAGCAGCAAAGAACAGCGCTGATTGCTCCACATCCCCAGTAAGTTTATATGATCAAGGTGTTAAGTTATAACCATTCAAGTATATGCATGGTAGTAACAGAGTGTACTTTATATTTAAATTTCTATATTAGTAATAAGATTGAAGACAGTTTCATTTGGTTTTTGGCCATTTTAATATCAATTCTCAAAGTACCTTTCAAGTATTTTGTTCATTATTCATTGAGCTATTTGATATTTTCTCAGTGATCTGTAGGGTTGCACTATAAATTCTGGATGCAAATGTTTTATTATGTGCTTTGTAAATATCTTCTGCTCTATGGCTTGCCTTTTTACCCCCTTTATGATGTTATTGTATAAAAAGGGATTTTCAATATTAATGTAAGTCCAATTCATCAGACTTCATTTTACCTTGGGCTTTTTGTGTTCCTTTTTCACCTAAAGGCCATAAAGATATTCTCTGAATATCCTCTTCAAAATGCTTTTCTTTATCTTCCAAAAGTTTTATTATTCGCCTGTCAAATTTAGATCGTAAATCTCCACCTCGTATTGATTTTCATGAAATTGGGGTCAAATTTGTTCTTAAATTTGTTTTTACTATATATGTAGCTAATTGACCCAAAAACTTTTCTGGAGAAAACTTTTTTCTCAATGACTTACAGTGCCCTTTTGTCATAAATCTAGTATATATTCTAGGCTACCTACTCTGTTCCATTTGTCTTCCTTGGTACAAATAATATACTATTCTAATTAATGACAATATATAATGTCTTCATATATGGTAGAGAAAGATATCTACATTTTTTTCAAGGAGTGTCTTGAATATTCTTGCCCCTTTGAATGTCCACATAAATTTAAGAATAAGGTATTCAAGTACACATACATATTCAGTGAGAATTTTCATGAAGATTGCAGTGAATCTAGAGGTCAATTTCGGGAAGGCGGACATCTTTGCAAAATTAAATCTTTCGGCAGCTTTGTAATATTTTGAAATCAGGAAGTGGAATGCCTCCAGCTTTGTTTTTGTCTCCCAAAGTTTCTTTGGCTATGCAAAGTCTTTTGTGGTTCCATATGAGCTTATAAAGGAATACTATAAAAAATTATATGCCAACAAATTAGACAACCTAGAAGAAATTGATAAATTCCTAACAATCTTTAATAAAGTAGCAGAAAGACAAATAAAAAAATCAACCTCATTTACAATTCCACAAAAAAGTATAAAATACCTAGGAATAAACTTAAACCAAGGAGGTGAAAGATCTGTACTCTGAAAACTATAAAACACTGATGAAACAAATTGAAGATGATATAAACAAATGGAAAGATAGACTATGCTCATGGATTGGGAGAATTAATATTGTTAAAATTTCCATATTACCTAAAACAATCCACAGATTCGGTGCAATCCTTATCAAAATATCAACAGCATTTTTCACAGAACTAGAAAAACTAGTTCTAAAACTTCTACAGAACCACCAAAAATCCCAAATATCCAAAACAATCTTGAGAAAGAAAACTATAAAGTTTGAGATATCACAGTGCCAGATTTCAAGATATATTACAAAGCTGCAGTAATCAAAACAGTATGGCACTGGTACAAAAATAGACACATAGATCAAGAGAACATAATAGAGAGCTCAGAAAGAAACCCACAGTTACATTGTCAATTAATTTATGACAAAAGAGGCATGGATACACAACAGAGAAAAGACAGTCTCTTAAATAAATGCTGCTGGGGAAACTGGACAACTACACACAAAAGAATGAAATTACCACTGTCTAACACCATACACAAAAATAAACGCAAAATAGATTAAGGACCTAAATGTGAGACCTGAAACCATAAAAATCCTAGAAGAGAACACAGGCAGCAATTTCTTTGACACCAGCCATAGCAACATTTTTCTAGATGTGTCTCCTAAAGCAAGGGAAGCAAAAGTAAAAACAAACTATTGGGATTATATCAAAATAAAAAGGGTTTGCACACTGAGGGAAATCATCAACAAAATAAAAAGGCAACCTACTGGGGGCACCTGAGTGGCTCAGTCAGTTGAGCATCTGACTTTAGCTCAAGTCATGATCTTATGGCTCATGAGTTCAAGCCCCACATTAGGCTTGCTGCAGTCAGCACAGAGCCTACTTTGGATCCTCTCTCCCCTAATCGCTAACCCCCCCCACTTGTGCTCTCTCAAAAATGAATAAACATTTTAAAAAAGGCAACCTACTGAAAAGGAGAAGATATTTGCAAATGATGTATCTGATAAGGGGGTAATATGCAAAATATATAAAGAACTTACACAACTCAATGCCACAAAACCCACAAATAATCTAGTTAAAAATTAGACCAGAATAGACATTTTTCCAAAGAAGACACACAAATGGCCAGCAGACACATGAAAAAGATGCTCAAGAGCATGAATCATCAGGGAAATGAAAATCAAAACCACAATGAGATATCACCTTATACCTGTCAGAAAGCCTAAACTAAAAAGATAAGAAATAACAAGTGTTGGCAAGGATAGGGAGAAAAAGAAACCCTCATAACACTGTTGTTGGAAATGTAAATTGGTACAGCCACTTTGAAAAACAATATGTTTTAATTCTATTTAAAAATAGATTGCTTATATGATCTAGTAATTTCACTACTGGGTATTTACCCAAGGAAAATGAAAACCCTAATTTGAAAAGATATATGAACCTTATGTTTATTGCAACATTAGTTATAATAGCCAAAATATGGAAGCAACCTAAGGGCCCATCAACAGATGAATGGACAAAGAAGATATGAGATATATATAAATACACACAAACACACACACACACGAAATTTTCACAGCTATTAAAAAAAAAAAAGACGAGATCTTGCTATTTGTAACAACATGGATGGACTTATAGATTATTATGCCAAGTGAAATAAGTCAGACTGAGGAAGACAAATACCTTATGATTTCTTTCATATGTAGAATCTAAAAAAATAAAACAAATGAGTAAACAAAAAGTAGAATCAGTTCTGTAAATACAGAGAACAAACTGATGGTTTCCAGAGAGAAGGGGAGTGGTAGTGGGGAGGGGTGATGGACAAAATGGGTGAAGGGAAGTGGGAGATACAGGTTTCCAGTTATGGAAAGAGTAAGTCACGTTAATAAAAGTCACAGCATAGATAATATAGTCAAAGATATTGTAACAGCATTGTACGGTGACAAATGGTAGCTACACCTGTGGCAAGCATAGCACAATGTATAGAGATGTTGCATCACTGTTCGTACACCTGGAACAAATGTAAACTATCCTTAAAATGATTTTTTTAAAAAGAAAACAGAAATACTTCAAGTAAACAAGCTCACTCTATATCCAAGAACTAAAAAGAAAAACAAACTAAGGCCAAAGTCAGCTGAAAGAAGGAAATAAAAAAGACTAAAGTGGAAAGAAATAAAATAAACACCAGAAAAAAAATAGAAAATATCAGTGAAATGAGGAGTTGTTTTTCTGAAAATATAAAATGTGCAAATCTTTAGCCAGACTACCTAAGGAGGAAAAAAGGGGTTTCAAATAAATAAAATAAAAAATGAAAGAGCAAACATTGGAACTGATACCACAGAAATCATTGGATCATAATTGTATCATTGATCATTCACTATGAATGATTATATGCCAAAAAGTTGGATAACCTAGAAAAAATGGATAAATTTCTAGAAATATACAACCGACAAAAACTGAATCAGGAAGAAATAGAAAACCTGAACAGACCAATAATAAATGAAAAATTGAATGAGTGATCAAAAACCTTCCACACAAAGAACCCTAGGAACAAATGGTTCCATTGGTGAGTTATACCAAATATTTAAAGAAAACTTAACATCAATTCTTCTCAACTGTCCAAAAAATTGAAGAGGAGGGAACACTCCCAAGCTCATTTCATCTGGCCAGATTTACCCTGACACCAAAGCCAGGTAAAAACACTACAAAAAAGTAATAAAACCACAGTCTAACATTCCTGATGAATATAGATGCAAAAACTCTCTAAAAAATATTAGCAAACTAAATTCAACAACACATTAAAAGTATGCTACACCATGATCAAGTGGGATTTATTCCTAAAATGCAAATATGGTTCGACATATCCAAATCAATACATATAATACACTAAATTAATACAATGAAAGACAAAAATCATATGATATTCTCAATAAATGCAGAAAAATCATCCGACAAAGTACATCTATTAATGATAAAAACCCTCAACTAATTCTGTATAGAAGGACCATAATATGGACCACATATGACAAACCCAGAGCTAATATCATACTCAACTATAAAAGGTTGAAAGCTTTTCCTCTAAGATCAGGAATAAGACAAGAGTTTCCATGTCACCATTCTTATTCAACATAGTTCTAAAAATCCTAACTAAAATAATTAGGCAAGACTAAGAAATGAAATGCATCCAAATTGAAATGGTTAAGTAAAATTGTCATTATTTGCAGGTGATATAACCATATAGCAAATCCTTACTCAGCCAAAACCTTTTGGAATTAATCAACAAATTCAGTAAAGATTCAAGATATAAAATTAACATACAGGGGTGCCCGGGTGGCTCAGTTGTTTGAGTGTCCAACTCTTGATTTTGGCACAGATCATGATCCCAGGGTTGTGGGATTGAGCCTCACATTGAGCTCCATGCTCAGCATGGAGCCTGCTTGAGATTCTTTCTCTCTCTCCCTCTGCCCCTCTCCCCCACTCTCTCTCTCTAAAATTAAAAAAAGAAAAATCAAAATACACAAAACAGTTGCTTTTCTATACACAACAACTAAATATCAGCAGAAGAAATAAAGAAAATTATCTCATTCACAACATCTCTAAAAAATGTAGGTTTAGTTCAAAATGGTGGCAAAGGAAGATCCTGAATTTACTCCATCTCAAAGATACAACAAATACACAACCATATATGGAATAATTTCCTCTGAAAAAGACTAGGAAACTGGTTGAACAGAGCATCCACAACAAAGGACAAAAAGGACAGCATTGAGATGGGTAGGAAAGGCAGGACATCATCTGGCCAAGTAAGCCCCACCCTGGGTGTGGTGATCCACAATTGGGAGATCTCAAAAATATGGAATCTTTTCCTGAGAAGTAGGGGATGTGTGCTCCACATCAGGGACTACAACCCTTAGATTTTTCACAAGCCCCCTAAATACTAGGCTTTGAAAAACCAATGTGAAATATGTCCAGGAAAACCATTGAACTCTAGGGAATATGAACCCATTCTTAAAGGGTTTATGGCAGACTTGCTCACCCTGGGAGCCAAGGCAAAAATAACAACGTGAAAAGACCCTAGACCATATGTGAAGAAAATCTACTTATTAATTTTAAATTGCCTGCCGGAACTTTCCCAGGGATGGAGACACTAGTGGATGCCATATTTGTGACCTCATTCTAACTTGCTAAGGTTGGCACTGGCATGTGACATTTTGAAACTCTCCTTCTAACTTTCGGGAGACAGTGTGCATAACCAGCTGAGAACCCTACCAATCCTTGTAATACAAATGTGCCTCATAGCTGGGTCAGGCAATGGTTCAGCCCACCTCCATGTCCCAACACAGCCATGTGTCACAGTCAGGCTGACACCAGCCCTACCCAATCCCACAGTGCAACTATGGGTCGCAGCCCCACCCACCCTTCTACCACATACACACTCCACAACAGCAGACAGGTGTGTGCAGCCCACATAGGAGAAAACCTTTGAGCACGCCAACTCTAATAGTCAGAGGACATTGCATTCCTGGGCTCCAAGTGACATCTCCTAAAAAAGGCTGCTCTGTCAGGACTGGGAAAGGTACTTAATCTGACCAATAAATAGAAACAAACAGAGCCAGGGAAAATGAGGAGACAGAGAAATACATTCCAAATGATAGAACAAGATAAAACATCAAAAAAAAAGCATTAATAAAACAGAAATAAGACACCTACCTGGTAAAGAATTCAAAGTAATGATAATAATGATGCGTGATGGACTCAGGAGAAGAATGGATAAACACAATGGATTCTCAACAAAGAGATAAAAAATATAACAAAGTTCCAAACAGAAGTCATAGAGATGAAGAATACAATAACTAAACTAAAAAATATAGTGGGGGTTCAACAACAGACTGGGTGAAGCTGAAAATCATATCAGAGAGCTAGAAGACAAGCAATAGAACTCATCCAGACAGAGCAGCAAAAAGAAAAAATAATAATAATAATAATAACAATAACAATAATAATAAAGATAACTTAAGGGACCTTTGGGACATCAAATGTAATAACTTTTGCATTACAAAGAACCAAATAGGAAAAAGAAAGGGCCAGAAAACTTATTTGAAGAAAGAATGGCCGCAAACTTCCGTAATCTGAGGAACAAAACAAATATACAGATTCCCAGGAAGTTACACATATGATGAACCCAAAGAGACCCAAACCAAGACACATTATAATTAAAATGATAAAAGTTAAAGATAGAAAGAAAGAATCTTAAAAGTAGCAACAACTTATTACATACAGAGGAAACCTCATAAGGCTATAAGCAGACTTTTCAGCAGAAACTTTGTAAGCCAGAAAAGAGAGTGGCACAACATATTAAAAGTGCTGGAGGAAAAAAGTTCCAGCCAAGAATTCTCCACATGGAAAGATTATAATTCAGAACTGGAAGAGAGATAAAGAATTTCAAATACAAGCAAAAACTAAAGGAGTCCATCACCACTAAATCAGACTTATAAGAAATGTTGAAAGGTCTTCTTTAAGTGGAAAGAAAAAGGCTGTGATGAGAAGAAAATTACGAATGGAAAAAAAATTCCCTGGTAAAAGCAAATATATACTAAAGTCAGTAAACCAACCATTTATAAAGCCAGTATGAATATTAAAAGACAAAACTAGTAATCAATAATCAATTATCTACAATAATTACCTAAGGGACACCCAAAATAAAAGATGTCAAATGTAACATCATATACACAAAATATAGAATGGGGAGTAAAAATGTAGTTCTTTTAGAATATATTTGAACTTAAGTAACCATCCACTTTAAATAGACTTCTATATACATAAGATGCTTTGTATGAACCTCGTGGTAATCACAAACCAAAAACCTATAATAGATCCAAAAAAATAAAGGAAATCAAGTATACCACTAAAAAAGTCATCAATTCACAAAGAAAAAGAGCAGGAGAAAAAGAAAGGAACAGAGAACTACAAAACAACCAGAATGCAATTAATAAAATGACAGTAAATACATTTAAGTATAATAATTACTTAAAATGTAAATGGATTAAATGCTCCAATCAAAAGACATAAGAGGTTTACATTGATTTAAAAAAAAAAAAAAAGATTCATCTCCATGCTGCCTAGAAGAGACTCCCTCCAGGCTGAAAGACACATACAGACTAACAGGAAACGATGAAAAAACTTTCTATAGCAGACTTCCCTGGTCCAGCCAGTGAACAGAATTTTCATTCCAACATTTGAGCATATTTAAAGCTAATTATTGGAAAATTGATTTTCCTTACTATAAATATTTGCCAGAATCTGCCATTACAGAAAGAATTTAAACAGTTTATTAACCTTCAGCAAACCATCATCTTTAAGATGTATGCTTGGAATTTACTCCTCTTAGTTCTTTCATTTCTACCCCCTTTCCAGGACAGTAAGAATTTTTTTATTCACTGTATACTCCAGTTTCTATAAACATGACAAGCATATAAGCTCTATGCTCTCATTATTTGTGAAACAGGTGAATCATTATCATATACTTGCTAAAATCCTAAACTTCTAATTCTTTTACATATAGTAGATAGAAATACATTAAAATATATTCTATAAATTCATTGCAACAGCTCATATAAATTTCAGCAATCAGTCCACTGTAAAAGTGCATATGTAAATTATATTTCTTGGGTTTCTGAAGAGTTCTTTAAAAACAATATTAGACTTGGGGCTCCTGGGTGACTCAGTTGGTTAAGTGTCCGACTTCAGCTCAGGTCATGATTGCACGGTTTGTGGGATGGAGCCCCACATCATGTTCCTGCACTAACAGCTCAAGAGCCTACTTGTGGGTTTCCCTATCCCTCTCTCTCTGCTGCTTCCCTGCTCATGCTCGCTCTCTGTCTATCTCTTTCTCTCTCAAAATAAATAAATAAATAATTTTTTTTACTAAAATAAAACTGTTTGGGACTTCTGGTTTCTGGTTTAGCATGTAAGGAGCTTAGAACCATAACTGCCATTTTCACAGAAAGAGAAAAGCGGAATGAACTGAAAGCCAACAACCCTTTCTTTCGTCTCTCAGAGAACTGAAGTCACAGAGCAAACCACAGCCCCCATAATTAGAGAGAGAGAAAAGCGGATACAGAGAATTAAAACTTACCAGAACAGAAGCCCATGTGCTTTATCCATGAGAACAAGTACCAGGGTAATTGACAAATTTCAGGAAACTCAATATAAATTCGAGAGTTAAAACCTAGAAATTAAGAAAAAAAGTCTTAGGGGTGCTTTCACACTACTGTGAATTTTACTTCCTGGAGTGCTAACAGGTTTTTACAATGATTATTAGGAAGAAAATCCTTTCATAGTTCCAGCAGAAAGAGATGAGAGTAGTCATTTTGAAATATACCCAGATCAATCTGTTCTTAACAAAGTCTGCCCTCAAAAGAAACTATATCACCAGAACCTAACCAACTGAGGTTTTACCAGGGCCAGAGTGACCAGGTGAAAGTGAAATACCCAACTCTAGCCTGATCTAGGTTTCCACATGGGGGAAGGAAAATGCCCAACTCCAGTCTCCTCTAGACTCTTGTCTCACCTAAGGGTGGGAGAGGGGAGTACTGAGAAACAATTTGTGAACGTCATAGCCCTTCAAGGGGCACAGTATCACTAAAAACTGATATCTATCATAGGACCATAAAATGATTTCTCTGCCCCCACACCAAAATATTACAAAAGGGGAATACACCTGGAAGAACTGCGTGTCTCAGACCTTACTCAAGAAGTCATCTTGAGGTAAATCCAAAGGCATTTGGGAATATAAAAGCAAAGAAATCAGAGGAAATTTTCACTTCTAATAGCTACTGTTAAAGTGAAAAGTAAAAACAACTTAACCCCTAGCAAGAGAAACAGAAAATCTCACACTAAAGATTTATTTATCTCAATTCCTTTAGCCCATTATATCATACTCAGCTTTCAATACAAATTTACAAGATATACTAAAAGACCAAAACACAGTTTAGAGAGACAGGACAAACATCCAAACCAGACACAGATATGTCAGAGATGCTGGAATTATCAAACTGGGGATTTGAAACAACTATGATTAATACACTAAGGTCCCTAATGCAAAAATGGACAGCAAGCAAAGGCCAATGGATAATGTAAGCAGAGAGACAGAAACTCTAAGAAGGAATCAAATACAATGCTAGAAATCAAAACACTGTGACAAAAATAAAGAATATCTTTGATGGGTGTATTAGTTTGCTAGGGCTATATAACAAACTATCACAGATTGGTGACTTAAACAAAAATGTATTTTCTCATACTTCTGGAAGCTAAAAGTTCAAAAGCAAGGTGTCAGCACATCTGGTATCTCCTGAAGCCATTTTCCTTAGCTTGTAGATGACCACCTGTTCATTGTGTCCTCATATAGACCTTCCTCTGTCAAGGCACATCCCTGGGGTTTCTTCCTCTTCTTATAAGGACACCAGTCATACTGGATTAGGGCTCCACCATAATAGTCTCATTAATTTCATCTATTTTAAAAACTTGTGTCCAAATATTGTTACGTTCTGAAGCTCTAGGGGTTGGGATATGAAAATATAGATTTTGGGAGAATACAATTTGGGTGATAACAATGGGCTCATCGACAAGTGGGACACATCCAAAGAAAGAGTTAGTGAGCTTAAAAAATGTCAATAGATTGGGGCACCTGGGTGGCTCAGTCATTTAAGCGTCTAACTTCCACTCAGGTCATGATCTCACAGTTCATGAGTTCGAGCCCTGCATCGGGCTCTGTGCTGACAGCTCAGAGTCTGGAGCCTGCTTTGGATTCTGTGTCTCCCTCTCTCTCTCTGCCCTACCCCCCCTTCTCTCTCTCAAAAATAAATAAACAGTAAAAAAAAAAATCTAAGGGGTGGCTGGGTGGCTCAGTCAGTTAAGCATCTGACTTCAGTTCAGGTCATGATCTCGCAGTCCATGAATTTGAGCCCCGCATCAGGCTCTGTGCTGACAGCTCAAAGCCTGGAGCCTACATTGGATTCTGTGTCTCCCTCTCTCTATCCCTCCCCACTCACACTCTGTCTCAAAAATAAATAAACATTAAAAATAATAATAATAATAATAATAATAATAAATAAAAATAAATTTTTTAAATATGTCAACAGAAATTTCCAAAACTGAAAGGCTTAAACAGAATGAAAGTGAACAGACTATCCAGTAACTGTGTAACATTACAAAAGTTGTAAAATATGTCTAATGGGAATACCAGGAAAAGAAGAAAGAGAGAAAGATAAAGAAGATATCATTGAAGCAATAATGACTGGTAATTTCCCAAAACTAATGATAGACACAATACATTCTAATAAACTCAGAGAATATCAAGGATAAATGGCCCCCAAAGACATAAACCTAGCAATATTATATTCAACCTGAAGAAAAATAAAGACAAAATCTTGAAAAGAGCAATAGAAAGAAAAAATCCAGCCTATAGATGAGCTAAGATAAGAATTACAACAGTCCTCCTCAGACACCATACAAGAAAAAGGAAGTGAAGTGAAACATGTGAAGTGTTGAAAGAAAAAATACTCCACCAATCTAGAATTATTCTTTCCAGAAAAATTATTCTTCAAAACTAAAAGAGAAATCATTTCCTTCTTTTCTTACAAGGACTTTAATTTTCTTTCATTGCGAACAGTTTTTTGTTTTGCATTTCTTTACACAAAACCCAATCACATCTCTGAGAACGATGTATTAAGAAACATAGCTGGGAAATATTTTCGGTTTGTTTTTGTTTTATCTTCTATAAGGATGACACACTGGACCGGATGGACTTAAAGATATATTCAGAACATTTCATCCTAAAGCAGCAGAATATACATTCTTCTCCAGTGCTCATGGAACGCTCTCCAGAATAGGTTCCATAGTAGGACACAAGTCAACCTTCAAAAAATACAAAAAGATGGAAATCATACTGTGCACATTTTCAGACCACAATGTTATGAAACTCGAAATCAGCCATAAACAATTTGGAAAGATAACAAATACTTGGAGACTAAATAACATCCTACTAATGAATGAACGGGCTAACAAGAAGTTAAAGAGGAAACTAAAAAGTACATGGAAGCCAATGAAAATTATAACACCACAGCCCCAAACCTCTGGGACGCAGCTAAGGTGGTCATAGAGGGAAGTATATACCAATCCAGGACTTCCTAAAGAAGGAAGAAAGGTCTCTGATACACAATCTAACCTTACACCTTAAAGAGCTGGAAAAAAAAACTGCAAATAAAACCCAATCCCAGCAGAAGACAGGAAACTATAAAGATTAGAGCAGAAATCAATGCTATTGAAACCAAAAACAAAAAACAAAAACAAAAAAAAAAAAAACAACAGTAGAACAGATCAATGAAACCAGAAGCTGGTTCTTTGAAAGAATTAACAAAATTAATAAACTCCTAGACAGTTGATCAAAAAGAAAAAGGAAACTACCCAAATACATAAAATTAAGAATGAAAGAGGAGAGATCACAACCAACCCAGCACAAATGCAAATAAGAGAATATTGTAAGCAATTATATGCCAATAAAATGGGCAATCTGGAAGAAATGGACAAATTCCTGGAAACATATAAACTACCAAAACTGAAATAGGAAGAAATAGAAAATTTGAATAGACCCATATCCAGTAAAAAAAATGGAAATAGTAATAAGAAATCTCCCCCAAAAACAAGAGTCTAGGGCCAGATGGCTTTCCAGGGGAATTCTACCGAACATTTAAAGAAGAGTTAACACCTAATCTTTTGACTCTGTTCCAAAAAATAGAAATGGAAAGAAAACTTCCAAACTCATTATGAAGCCAGTACTACCTTGATTCCAAAATGAGACACAGACCCCACTAAAAAGGAGAACTACAGACCAATTTTCCTGATGAACATGGATGCAATAATCCTCAAGACACTAGCCAACCAGATCCAACAATACATTAAAAGAATTATTCACCACGACCAAGTGGGATTTATACCTGGGATGCAGGGCTGGTTCCATATCCGTGAAACAATCAATGTGATACATCACATCAATAAAAGAAAGGACAGGAACCATATGATCCTCTCAAAAGCTGAAGAGGAAGTATTTGACAAAATACAGCATCCTTTCTTGATAAAAACCCTCAAGAAAGTAGGGATAGAAGGATCATACCTCAAATCATAAAAGCCATATATGAAAGATCCATTGCTAATATCATCTTCAATGGGGAAACACTGAGAACTTTCCTCCTAAGGTCAGGAACAAGACAGGGATGTCCACTCTCACCACTGTTATTCAACATAGTATTGGAAATCTTAGCTTCAGCAATCAGACAACACAAAGGAATAAAAGGCATCCAAATCGGCCAGAAGGAAGTCAAACTTTCACTCTTTGCAGATAACACGATACTCGACATGAAAAAAATTCCACCAAAATACTGCTAGAACTGATCCACGAATTCAGAAAGTCACAAGATATAAAACCAATGCACAAAAATGGTTGCATTCCCATACACCAATAATGAAGCAGCAGAAGGAGAAAGCAAGGAATCGACCCCATTTACAATTGCACCAAAAACCATAAAATATCTAGGAATAAACCTAACCAAAGAGATGAAAAATCTATATACTGAAACTATAGAAAGCGTATGAAAGAAATTGAAGGTGACACAAAGAAATGGAAAAACATTCCATGCTCCTGGATTGGAAGAACAAATATCGTTAAAATGTCGATACTACCCAAAGCAATCTGAATATTCAATGCGATCCCTGTCAAAACAACACCAGCATTCTTCACAGAGCTAGAAAAATCCTAAAATTGGGATGGAACCATAAAAGACCCCAAATAGTCAAAGCAATCCTGAAAAAGAAAACCAAAGCTGGACACATCACAATCCCAGACGACAATACATATTACAAAGCTCTAATCATCAAGAAAGTATGGTATTGGCACAAAAACAGATACTCAGATCAGTGGAACAGAATAGAGAACCCAGAAATGGACCCACAAACATGTGGCCAACTAATCTTTGACAAAGCAGGAAAGACTATCCAATGGAATAAAGACAGTCTCTTCAGCAATGGTGCTGGGAAAATTGGACAGCGACATGCAGAATAATAAACCTGGACCACTTTCTTACACCATACACAAAAATAAACTCAAAATGGATGAAATACTTAAACATAAGACAGGAAGTCATCAAAATCCTAGAGAAGAGGGGCAGCTGGGTGGCTCAGTTGGTTAAGCACCAACTTTGGCTCAGGTCATGATCATACATTTTGTGAGTTCAAGCCCCCATGACAGCTCAAAGCCTGGAACCTGCTTTGGATCCTGTGTCACCCTCTGTCTCTGCTCCTCCCCCACTCATTCTCTCTCTCTCTCTCTCTCTCTCTCTCTCTTTCAGAAATAAAATAAACATTAAAAAAATTTTTTTTTAATCCTAGAGGCAAAAGCAGGCAAAAACCTCTTTTACCTCAGTCACAGCAACTTTTTACTCAACATGTCTCCAGAGGCAAGGGAAACAAAAGCAAAAATGAATTATTGGGACGTTATCAAAATAAAATCTTCTTCACAGCAAAGGAAACAATCAGCAAAACTAAAAGGCAACTGACAGAATGGGAGAAGATATTTGCAAATGACACAGCAGATGGGTTAGTATCCAAAATCTATAAAGAACTTATCTAACTCAACACCAAAAAAATAATCTGGTGAAGAAATGGGCAAAAGACATGAATAGACACTTTTCCAAAGAAGACATCTAGATGGCAAACAAATACATGAAAAAATGCTCAACATCACCCATAATCAGGAAAATACAAATTAAAACCACAATGAGATACCACCTTACTCCAATCAGAATGGCTAAAATGAAAAACTCAAGCAACAACAGATGTTGGTGAAGATGCAGAGAAAGAGGATCTCTTTTGCACTGCTGGTGGGAGTCACTCTGGAAAACGGTATGGAGGTTCCTCAAAAAATTAAAAATAGAACTACCCTATGACCCAGCAATTGCACTACTAGGTATTTATCCAAGGGATACAGGTGTGATGTTTTGAAGGGGCACATACACCACAATGTTTATAGCAGCACTATCGACAATAGCCAAAGTATGGAAAGAGCCCAATTGTTCATTGACAGATGAATGGGTAAAGAATATGTAGTATATACGTACTATGGAGTATTACTTGGCAATTGGAAAGAATGAAATCTTGCCATTTGCTACTATATGGATGGAACTAGAGGGTATTATCCTAAGCAAAATTAGCCAGAGAAAGACAAATATCATATGACTTCACTCCTATGAGGAGTGTTTTAAGATACAAAACATGAACGTAAGGGAAGGGAAGCAAAAATAACACAAAAACAGGGAGGGAAGGGCACGTGGGTGGCTCAGTCGGTTCAGTGTCCAACTTCGGCTCAGGTCATGGTCTCACAGTTCGTGAGTTAGAGCCCCACGTCGGGCTCTGTGCTGACAGGTCAGAGCCTGGAGCCTGTTTTGGATTCTGTGTCTCCCTCTCTCTCTGCCCCTCTCCCACTCATTTTGTCTCTCTCTCTCAAAAATAAATAGAAACATTAAAAAAAAACAGGGAGGGAGACAAAACATAAGAGACTCTTAAATACAGAGAACAAACAGAAGGTTGTTGGAGGGGTTGTGAGAGGGAAGATGGACGAAATGGGCGAGGGACATTAAGGAATCTACTCTTGAAATCATTGTTGCACTATATGCTAACTTGGATGTGAGTTTGAAAATTAAAAAAAAAAAACTAAAAAAAATAATAATAAAATTTTTAAAAATTAAATTAAAAAAATAAAAGTAAAGAAATGATCTCTATAAAACTTAGATTTCTTGGAGGGCAAAAGATAGAAGGAAATGCCTATGTGACACAGAAAGAGAGAGAGAAGTGGGGGTAAGAACTGGAAACCGAAGTGAGAAATTATGATTTACAGGAATTTGTGTAATCTTAGAAACTTCCTCAGTAAAGGAGACATGGCTTTGAGCCTAAATATACTGGACAGTTAGAACCAAGATTCAACTTCCTTATTGTCAGTTGATGATTTCTTTTTATTTCACCAAGAAAGTAAAAGCACCAAGAGATAACTTCTGCATTTTCCCACCACCATATGTCTTCCCCTAATTTTACCTTCCTCTGCCTTCTCTTCATTTTCTGATTTAAAGTTAGCCCTCCGCGAGGTGTCATGGTTGCCTCCAGAGACTAGTAGGAGTTTGCACCTGTGGTGGAGAGAGTCCCAAGCCCACATCCAGGAGGCTGCGTCTTGGGAGGAGATGACTTCTCCGATTCCTCGGTGATGGCTGCATCCGGGAGTGGTATGGCTCAGAAAACCTGGGAATGGGCCAACAACGTGCAGGAAGCATGTTGTTCATGATATCGATGAAATCTAGAAATACAAGAAACAGCAGCAAGAAATTCTGACGGTGAAGCCCTGGACTAACGATCGCCATTGCTTTAAGTACTGCAAAATCTCAGCATTGGCCCTACTGAAAATGGTGATGCCTGCCAGATCAGGAAGCAACTGATCTGAAGTGATGGCCTAATGCTAGGAAAGGTGGATGGTGAAACCATGATCATTATAGACAGTTTTGCTTTGCACTGAAACCCGAGTAAATAAGTGCTCAGGCTGCTGCATATGAGTACATGGCTGCATATATAGAAAATGCCGAACAGGTTGGCCTCCTTGGAAATGCAATTGGCTGGCATCATAGCCAACCTGGCTGTGGCTGCTGGCTTTCTGGGATTGATGTCAGTAATCAAACGCTGAATCAGCAGTTCCAGGAACCATTCCTAGCAGTAGTAATTGACCCAAGAATAGTATCTGCAGAGAAAGTGAATCTTGGAGCCTTTACAACACACCCAAAGGGCTACAAACATGCAAACAATATTACGCCTTACAAGTGTCATATTTCAAATCCTCCTTGGATCGCAAATTGTTTGAGCTTTTGCAGAATAAATACTGTGTGGATATGATGAGTTCCTCTAGCTTTCTTCCGAATGCAAACTACACCACTGGTCAGTTCTTTAATTTGTCTGAAAAATTAGAAACAGTCAGAAGCAAGCCCAGCTGGGATGAGGGAGTTTCATGTTGGGTTTGGAAACACATGACAGAAAGAAGACAAACATGCCAAGGCTAAAGTGACAGGTGTAGTAAAACTACCATAGAAGCTACCCATGGATTGATGTCTCAGGTTATTGAGGATAAACTGTTTCACCGAATTAACATCTCTTAAACAATCACTAAGTAGTACTTTTGACTGAAAGTCAGTGTGAGAAAAATACTCAAGGAACACTTTAAAGCCAGTTACCAAAATTCTGATTTTAACTAGAAGGTGCTCTGAAGTATTCCGATTATAACATCCTGTAATAATACTCTTTAAAATGAAAAATAATGTAACTACATTTCATCCCCACTCACTTGTTAAAGACTTCGCTGCTGAAATGGAACATTGTTTCTTGCATCATGAATCCCCACCACTAAACAAACTACCCATTTTACACAGAAATATGCTGTCATGGTCCTCAGGAAAAACTCTCCTCTTTAGCTCACTGCTCCATTTATCTACCCTATAGAAGAAATCCTCATTTATTGTTATTCACTATCTCTACTTTTCTCTTCTGCATTCTTTTTGTTGTTGTTGTTATTTTTTTCTGAGCAAGTTCTTTACTGATGTTGTTTTAATTTATTGTAAAACACTTCAGACATTAAAATATATAAATAAAAGTATAACTTTTTTTTCTCTTTTCAAAGCCAGGACCTCATTTTTTAAAGACATATGTTCCTCAAAAAACTATCACTGCAGAATGAAGTGCAATCCTGATGAACATGCAATTAAATACTGTGCTGACTGGACCATCTGCTGCAAAAGAAAGAGAATTCAATTTAGGGGAAAAAAGTGGTGAAAAGTCTATCTCCACCTTCTTCAGATTCTGGGAAAAGAAACTAAAAATGTTTAAAACTCTTTTCTATATAAGAATAATCAATATGATGGATAAAGGAAATTCATGATAATTATATGTTTAAATGACAAGGTTCAAGTAAATATGAATTTTATAAAGGCTTACACTCTATTTTCATGTGTGTGCTTTTACATTAATTTCTTTAATTTATATCCACAACCATATTGTTGTTTCACCTATAGTACTATATCCCAGCCCCACAATTTACTGTCTGACCTTGAGCAAGTTCTTTACTCTCTCTATATATCATTTTCCTTATCTACAAAATGAGATAACAATGATACCTACATCATGGTGTTATGGGGATTATATTACTTAGTATGTGTAAAGGTCTTAAGCAGCACCTGACCCCATGTATGTTCTATATGTGTTAACTATAATTTCATGGAGCCAGAGAATGTGACCTGTTCTATAGCTTTTGGAATTTATTAAAAAATTCTTTGTGATCTAAGTTAAAATTAGTATTTGTGAAAAATCCATGTGTTTTTTAAGTAAGGTATATTTTCCATGTATGAGATATACAACCTTATAAAACACAATATATTTATTCAGCACTATTCTACTGCAGTAATCTAGGACTGGGACACTGGTACTGAGGGCTAAGAAGAAAGAAGATATTCAGGATGGATTTCAAAAATAAGATTGACAGAATTTAGTGGCTATATGCTATAATAAGAAGAAAGCATGAAAGATGATACTGTGATTTCAAAGCTGGCAAAAAAAAATGGTTAGCAATACAATTCACTAAACTAGAGAGGCCAGAAGAGAAGATAGGTTGGGAGTGCAGGGAGTGTCAATAAAGAGATGTTTTAGCATAATGGAGTCATGCAAGGGATATGGATATCAGTTCACTGGACATATTTTTAAGAGTCTAATTTTATTTCTTTTTTAATTTATTTTTGAGAGAGACAGAGCATGAGTGGGGGAGGGGCAGAGAGAGAGGGAGACACAGCGAAGCAGGCTCCAAGCTGTCAGCACAGAGCCTGATGCGGGGCTCGAACCCATGAACCATGAGTTCATGACCCGACCCAAAATCGGATGCTTAATGAACTGAGCCGCCCATGCATCCCAACTTTATTCTTTTAATAAATGAGCCTAATTCCTATTATGAACCTCATTCCCCTTCGTCACAGAAACTTAAACTCAGTGTATTCAGAGTTGTTTCTCTAGAATTATTTGGAAGTTTGAGAGGACTTATAGTGGTGAGGCATCCGGGAGAGCATTGATTATGCTAACATTAACTAAGATATCATTATCCCTGCTTGGTCTTGCGTCACTAGCCAATGTACAACTACTAAGGTGCTTCTTGCTCTTACTAAAATTCTTAAAATTCTTTTTGGGGGCTTGGGGGACAGCTGGCTGGCTCAGTCAGTTAAGCATCCGACTTTTGATTTCAGCTCAGGTCACGATCTCAAGGTTTGTGGGATCAAGCCCCTCATCGGGCTCTCTGTCTCTCCCTGTCTCTCTGTCCACCCTCTCTCTCTCTCTCTCTCTCTCTCTCTCTTTCTCTCTCAAAATAAATAAATAAACATTTTTTAAAAAAACCTCTTTGGGAAAGGCTCATTCTTTAGTGCATAGGATAATTCTGCCACTCAAGCATCATTCTAGTTTACCAGAAATTCCAGTGGGAATATCTATCACTCTACCACATCCTATGGTGATCTCAGTCATACAAGGATTCTACTCTTACTCCCTTCCCATGCTGGGGGAACCCGTGTGAGGGAAGACTACCTCACAATGCTGTGAGAATCTCAGACCTATCTACCAAAGAAAACCAGTCAATCAGTGCTATGCTACGCTATGGCCTTGCCACCTCTCTGAGTTCCACTCACCTAAGCAAACACTAGTGTGTGTCCTCTATTACCTGCTCTCATTTCTCTCCCCTCCCACTATATGAATTCCAGAATTGGAGACAGAAACAGTGATGCCCTTCCCCCCAATATCTAAAATATTCATTTTCTTTCATTTTTATTCTATCCTTCCTCTACCTTACTCAAAACTTGGTTTAGGGAAGAAATAAGCTCTTAATTAATCTCATTCTCCAAAATCGATCATAAAATCTGAATCCAAGAGTTCCTTCCAGTGCCCAAGAGAACAAAGTCTTTTGACATGCAGAAACCTGCTCTTCATTTCTCTCTTTTCAAAGGGAAAAGGTACACATTGTTCAGAATTTGGTAATGGTGAATTGTTTTGGACTTTTTAAAACAGGGGGAAGTAAGCAGATAAAATTTTCTTAATATTCTTAAAATCAAAATCTAAAAAATTAGTAAGAAATTTCCCAAACAAAATCCATGTATAGGGTAGCAGCTTCTAAAATGGCTTCCAATGATTCCAGCATCTTGGTATACATGCTCTTATGTAATCCTCTCCTATTGAGTTACTCACCTCTAATGGATGGTATTGAGTTGACTCTTGAATACATGACTTTGAACTGCATGGCTCCACTTACACACACCTTTTTTTTATTTATTTATTTTTGACAGAGAGAGAGAAAGCAGGGGAGGGGCAGAGAGAGGGAGACAGAGGATCCAAAGCTGGCTCAGCAGTGAGCCCAATGTGGGGCTCAAACTCACAAACCAAGAGATCATGACCTGAGCTGAAGTTGGAAGCTCAACTGACTGAGCCAGCCAGGTGCCCAAAACACAGATTTTTTTCAATAAATATATTAGAAAAATTTTGGAGATTTAGGACAATTTGAAAAACTCACAAATGAGACATGTAGCAGAGAATATAAAAAAGAAAAGAAAAAGAAAAAGTCATGTCATGAATGCATAAAATACATGCCAATATAGTCTATTTTATCACTTACTAAACTATAAAATATGCACAAATATATTATATTTGCTTTCATTTAACTATTTTTCCTTCCTTTTTATATTTCTTCCTTCTAGTTGTATCAATTTTAAAATAAAAATAAAGATGAAGCAGACAGACAGACAAACATAAAGAAATAAATCCAGCATAAAGATCATTGTAAAAAAAAAAAGAAAAGGATGAGGTGCTCAGTCGGTTGAGTGTCCAACTCTTAATTTCAGCTCAGGTTGGTCCCAAGGTTGTGGAATTGATCTCCACATCAGGCTCCATGCTCTCTCCCCCTCTCTTTCTGCCCTCCTTTGCTCTCTCCCTCTCAAAAACATAAAAAATTAAAAAAAAAAAAAAAAGGAATTCATCAACCCATCCTCACAGCTATACCAGCAAGTGTAAAATTTGCACTTTTTGCAAAATATCTTTTTTTTAAATGTTGTATTTATTTTTGAGAGAGAGAGAGACAAAATGCAAGCTGGGGAGGGGCAGAGAGAGAGGGAGACACACAGTCTGAAGCAGGTTCCAGGTTCTGCTGACCCATGTGGGGCTCAAACTCATGAACCGTGAGATCATGACTTGCGCCAAAGTCAGACATTTAACTGACTGAGCCACCCAGGTGCCCTTGCAAAATATCTTTTTATGTCCTACTGAAAAATGTAGCTTTTATGTAGGTGCAGAATTGCTATAAGAAAGGCTTACCTGTAGACTCTCATGTGATCAGAGAAAAAAGCAAAATTAACTTAAAGCAAAAGGAAGGTTAAGAATTTAAGGCTGAAAAGTTTAATGCTAATAGAGGATAATTTGATAATAGAAAGAGGTATGGCTTTTAAAATGTCGAGATAACAGGAGAAGCAACTTCAGCTAACCAAAGGGTAGCAAACAAGTTCCCAGATGCCATTAAGAAAATGTATGTATTCTAGCATACAGGTTAAAAAAAAATGGTCAAAAATATACCTATGATATTTTGTTAATGGGTACACAATATAAAAATATGTAAATAGGAGCACCAATAACATAAACTTCAAGGGTAAGAAAATAAATGTATGAACTTTTTTATGCAATCGAAGTTATTATCACAGCTAAAAATAGACTTACAACTATAACATGTACTATGACACCTTCATTATAATCACAAGGCAAAATCCATAATAAATACATAGATAATAAAGAGAAAAAATAATAGAATACTACTATAAAAAAATCAGCTAACAAAGAAAGACAGCAAAAGAGGAAAAGAATTTAAAAACTACCAAAAAAATCATAAAGCAATTGATATGGTGATATCATATCACCAAAAATGGTGATAGTAAGTTCTTACCTCTCAAAAATTACTTCAAATGTAAATGGCTTAAATTTTCCAATTAAAAGACAGAATGCTTCAATGGATAAAGTAGTAAGACCCAGCTCAGCTATATGGGCCCACCAGATACTCAAGCATTAAGAACACTCATCATCAGAAATTGAAGGGAAAGACATTCCATGAAAACAGAAAACAAAAGAGAGCAGAACTAGTTATATTTTTACTAGACAAAATAGACTTTAAGTCAAAAACTGTAATCAGAGACAAAGTCATCATATAATGAAAAAAGGGTAAATTCATCCAGAGGATATAACAATTATAAATATATATGTGCACAATATTGCAGCACATAAATAAACAGACCCGAGGGCAAAAATAAAGAGCAGTATAATAATAGTAGGGGAATCTAATACCCTATTTTCAAAAATGGATAGATCATCCAGACAGAAAATCAATAAGGAAATAATGGACTTGAACTGCACTTTAGCCCAAATGGACCTAACAGACATCTACAGAACATTCTATCCAACAGAAGCAGAATACATATGATTCTCAAAGAAAATTCTCCAGAATAAATAAGTCAGAAAAACAAAACTAGCCTTAAAATGTAAGAACATTAAAATCATAGAAAGCATGTTTCCCAAATGAGATGTTATGACACTAGAAATTAGTGATGGGAAAAAAGTCAAAAAATGGCTAATGTGGGGGAAATTAAACAACACTCTTCTGAAAACACTATGAACCAAAGAAATAAAAAGATAAATAAAAAAATATCCTGAAACCAATGAATGAACAAACCACACACCAAAACTAATGCAATACAACAAAAGAAGTTCTAAGGGGGAAGTTTATAATGATGAACAAGTACATTAAGAAAAAAGATACCTCAAATAAACAACCTAACCTAACACCTCAACTAGAAAAGAAAAACAAACTAAGCCCAAAGTTCGCAGATAGAAGACAATAATGAAGATTAGATTGGAAATAAATTAATTAGACACTAGTAAGACAACAGAAAAAATGAAGGTAAGAATTTTAAAAAAATAAAATAAAATTGACAAACATTTGGCTAAACCAAAAAAAATAAGAGATGACTCAAGTTAATAAAATTATAAAGGAAAGAGTAGACATTAAAACTGATAACCACAGAAATGCAAATTACCTTAAAGACTACTATGAAGAAATGTATACCAATAAATTAGATAACTTAGGAGAAATAAATTCCTAGAAACACACAATGTATCAAGACTGAACCATGAAGTAATAGAATGGCTGATAACCAATAACAAGCAAGGAGATTAAATCAGAAATCTAAAATCTCCCCATAAACAAAAACCCAGGACAAGATGATTCCACTGGTAAATTCTACCAAACATTTAAAGAAGACTTAATAGGTGCCTGGGTGGCTCAGTCAGTTAAGCGTTCGACTTCGGCTCAGGTCATGATCTGGCGGTTCATGAGTTTGAGCCCCGCGTCAGGTTCTGTGCTGACAGCTCAGAGCCTGGAGCCTGCTTCAGATTCTGTGTCTCCCTCTCTCTCTGCCCCTCTCCCACTATGCTCTGTCTTTCTCTCTCTGAAAAATAAACAAACATTAAAAAAAATCCAAAGAAGACTTAGTACCTTAAATAAAAATAAATCTTCTCAAATATTCCCCAAAAAATTGAAAAGGAAGTAACACTTTCAAACTTATTGTAAAGGCCAGCATTACCCTGCCACCAATACCAGTCAAAGAAACCACAAGAAAATTATAGGCAAATACCCCTGATGAACAAGGTGCAAAAATCATCAAGAAAATATTAGTTAACCAAATTCAAGATCACATTACAAGGATCATACCCCATGATCAAGTGGAATTCATCCCCAGAATGCAAGGATGGTTGAACATAGGCAAATCAATAAATGTGATAAATCATATTAACACAATGAAGGATAAAAATTATGTGATCATTTCAATGGAAGTGTTTAACAAATTCAACGTTCTGTTATGATAGAAACTCTCAACGAATAAGGTATAGAAGGAATGTTCCTCAATATAATAAAGGCCATATAAGACAACCACACAGCTAACTTCATACTCAATGGTGAAAAGCTTTTCCTCTAAGATCAGGAAAAGGACAAGGGTGCCCATTCTCACCACTTCTATTTAACATAATACTGGAAGTCCTAGCCATCACAATTAGGCAAGAAAAAGAAATTAAATGTATTCAAATAAGAAAAGAAGTAAAATTGTCTCTGTTTACAGATTATATGAGTTTATGTACAGAA
The DNA here is from genome assembly GCF_018350175.1 of Felis catus. NCBI lineage: Eukaryota > Metazoa > Chordata > Mammalia > Carnivora > Felidae > Felis > Felis catus. The sequence goes on along the minus strand of NC_058371.1, from coordinate 52,975,380 downwards.
AACACTGAAGACTCCACCAAAATAACTTCTAGAACTAATAAGCGAATTTGGTAAAGGATACAAAATTAAAATAGAAAAAATATTTACATTTCTATACACTCACAAAAAAACTACTTGAAAAAATGAATTAAGAAAATAATCCCCTTGGGGTTCCTAGGTGACTGAGTCAGTTAAACATCAAATCTTGATTTCAACTTAGGTCATGATCTCCCAGTTCATGAGTTTGAGCCCCGCATCTGGCTCTGCACTGTCAGTGCAGAGCCTGCTTGGGATTCTCTCTCTCTCCTGCCTCTCCCCTGCTCATGCTGTCTCTCTCTCAAAACAAATAAATAAACTTTAAAAAAGAAAGAAAGAAAACAATCCCCTTTTTAGTAGCATCAAAGGAATTAAATACTTTGGAACATATTTAAATAAGGAAGTAAAAAGATCTTTACACTGAAAATTATAGAATATTGATGAAAAAGTGAAGAAGACAAATAAATGGAAAGAAATCCTGTGTTCATGGACTGGAAGAATTAATATTGTCAAAATGTCCATAATACCCAAAGCAATCTACAGATTCAATGCAATCCCTAGTAAAATTCCAATGGCATTTTTCACAGAAATAGGAAAAATGATCTTAAAACTGCTATGGGAGCACAAAAGACCATGAATGACCAAAGCAATCTTAAGAGAGAACGAAGATGAAGGCATCACTCTCTTGACTTCAAACAGTATAAGGCTTTAGTAATCAAAACACTATGGAATTGGGGCGCCTGGGTGGCTCAGTCGGTTAAGCGTCCAGCTTCAGCTCAGGTTACAATCTTGCGGTCCGTGAGTTCGAGCCCCGCGTCGGGCTCTGTGCTGACTGCTCGGAGCCTGGAGCCTGTTTCGGATTCTGCGTCTCCCTCTCTCTCTGCCCCTCCCCCGTTCATGCTCTGTCTCTCTCTGTCTCAAAAATAAATAAAAACGCTAAAAAAAAAAATTAAAAAAAAAAACACTACGGAACTGGCACAAAAACCGGCACATATCAGTGAACAGAATAAAGAGCTCAGAGCTAATCCCACACATATATAATCAACTAATATTTGACAAGGGTGCTAAGAACACATAATGGGGAAACTACAGTCTATTTAATAAATGGGGTGTTGGGAAAACTGGATATCTACATGGAAAACAGTGAAACTGTATTCTTCTCTTACACCATATACAATAAATTCTAAATATATTAAAGATTTAAATGTAAGACCTGTAAGCATAAGACTCCTGGAAGAAAACATGGGGGGAAAGCTCCTTGACGTTGAGTTCTTGGCAATAATTTTTTGGATATGACACCAAAAGAACAGGCAACAAAAGGAAAAATAAACAAGTGGACTACATCAAACTAAAGAGCTTCTGTACAACAAAGGAAACTATCAACAAAATGAGAAGAATGAGAGAAAATGTTTGTGAATCATATATCTGATAAGAGAGTAATATCCAAATTATATAAGGAGCCCATACAACTCAATAGAAAAATAACAAACTAATTAAAAAGAGGCAAAGGTCTTGAATACAGTTTTCCAAAGGAGACATTCAAATGGTCAATAGGTAGATAAAAAGGGCTTCAACATCACTAATCATCAGGGAAATGCAAAGCAAAACCCAATGAGATATTGCCTCACACCTGCTGGAACGGCTATTATGAAAAAGACAAGAGACAGGAAGTGTTGGCAATGATGTGGGGAAAACGGAACCCTTGAGCACTATTGCTGGGAATGTAAATTGGTACTGCCATTACAGAAAACGGTATAGATTTAATCAAAAAAATAAATCAAAATTTAATCAAAGAATTAAAATTACATGTGATCCAGCAATCCCATTTCTGGGCACATATCCAAAGGAAACTTTATCAATATCTCAAAGAGTTATCTGCACACTCATGTTTAATGCAGCATGATTTACAATAGCCAGGATATGCAAACAACAGAATTCCACCAGTAGCGGGAGCAGAGAGCGGGTCCCAGAGAGCCCTGAACAGCCCCACCACCACCACCCGTCTAGGTACCATCACACCTGGGAGGAGCTGCCACAGCCGGCCCAGTCACCATCACTGCAAACATGAGCAGCAAGGCAGAGTCTCAGCAGCTGCCTGACACCCCCAGCACTGCCCACACCAAGCTGGGCATCACCAGGCAGTGGCACAGGGAGCGGTGACCCCGATGGCCTCACATCCACAGTGTCTTCCAGCAGGGACAGGGTCATCCAACCAAGGTTTTGGGAAGAGTGAAATGGCTCCGTGTAGGAAGACAGATATGGGTTTATCAAGAGGAATGACACCAAGGTAGATGTATTTGCACGCCAGACTGCCATAAAGAATAACCCCAGGAAGCACCTTTGCAATGGAGGCAGGGGATGGAGAGACTGCAGAGTTTAATGTTGTTGAAGGAGAAAAGGGTGCAAAGGCAGCAACTGTGATAGGCCCTCATTGCATCCCAGTGCAAGGCAGTAAATATGCAGCAAACCATAAGCATTATGGATGTTATGCATGTCACAGAGGTCCTCCACCCTACTGCCCCCAGAATTACCCAAATGGTGAGAGTGGGGAAAAGAACCAGGGATCAGACAGCGCTCCCTAAGGCCAGGCGCAACCGTGCCAGCCCTAAGGCAGGTGACGATTTCCACTTTACTTACATGCGGAGACCCTACGGGCGTCAACCAGTCTTCCAACCCTCCTGGGCAGGGAGAGGTGGTAGAGGGAGCTGTCGAGCAGGGTGCAGGAGAGCAAGGTAGACCAGTGAGACAGAATATGTATGGGGGGGGGGGCGGGGGGGGGTTATAGACTATGATTCTGTAGGGGTCCTGCTGACCGAAGGCAACAACGCAGAAGATAAGGGAAATCGCGATGAGACCCAAAGCCAGCGGTCACTTCAATGTTGGTACGCTGCAACTTCGATTACAGAGGCCAAAGCCCAGAAAACCCTAAACCACAAGATGACAAAGAGATAAAAGCAGCCAGTTCACCAGCTGAAAAATCATCTGCTCCCAAGAATGGGCAGGGCAGGGCTGAGTAAATGCCACCTTACCATCTTTACCATCATCCAGGTTAGTCTTCCAACAATAAGAAATGGATAAGGAATTCTAGCAATAAGAAATGAACAAAATATTAGAGTTGAAGACCTTAAGTACTTGTTTTTTGCCCATTGACCAGATAAATAGAACTATCTATGCAGCATGGGGGTTTTATCACTTTTACCTAAAGATGTCTCTTTTTGGTAATGACAAATGTGTTTAAAGGAAAAAAAAATGGTTTTTCTCAATACACTTTTAAAGGTTTTTTAATTGTTTCATATCCTGTCAAGCCGAGATTTTTAAGAACCTCATTTTTAATTTGTATTAAAAGTCTCTAACTTCATTTTTTCAAAAAAAGTCAACAAATGGCAAGCACCTGTTAATAAAGGTCTTCAATAATTGTCAAAACTAAAAAATAATAATAATACAAATTTTTAAAAAACATGGAAACAACCTCAGTGACTGTCAATACTAAGTAGATAAAGAAGATGTGGTATGTTTATGCAATGGACTATTATTCAACCATAAGAAAGCAGGAAACCTTGCCATTTGGGACAACATGGATAAACCTAGAGAATATTGTGCTAAGTGAAAAAAGCCATATATAGACAAATACTGGCTGATCTCACTTAAGGAAATCTCAAAAAAGTGAAACTCAGAACCAGAAGGTAAAGTGGATATTGCCAGAATTTGGAAAGTGGGGGAAATGGGGAGATGTTAGTCAAAGGTAACAAACTTTCAGTTATAAGAATACGTTCTAAGGACCTAATGTGCAATATGGTGACTCTAGTTAATAAAATATTGTATACTTGAAATTTGCTAAGCAAGTAAATCTCATATATTCTCACCAGAAAAAAATTGTAACTATTTTTTAATTGTTTTAATTAAATGTTTAATGTTTATTTTTGAGAGAGAAAGAGACACAGCGTGTGAGCAGGGGAGAGGCAGAGAAGGAGGGAGACACAGAATCCGAAGCAGGCTCCAGGCCCTGAGCTGTCAGCACAGAGCCCAGCAAGGGCTAGAACTCAACAACCTCGAGGTCATGACCTGAGCCTGAAGTCAGAGGATTAACTGCTTAACCGCTTAACCCACTGAGCCAACCAGGCGCCCAAATTGTAACTATTTGAGGGGATAGATATGTTAATTAGTTTGTTTGTGGTAAGCATTTCACAATGTATATGTACTTCAAATCATCACATTTTACTGCTTAAACATTAGCAACTTTCATTTGTTAATTATACCTCACTAAAGCTGTTGAGGAAAAGTCTTGAAGAATGGTTGGGGTAACAGATATGTTCATCATCTTGAATGTGATGATGGTTTCACAAAAGTATATGTGTCAAAGCTTATCAAATTCTACACTTTAATATTTAAATTTTTATGTCATTTATATCTCAATAAAGATTTTTTTTAAGTTTATTCATTTACTTTGAGAGAGAGCAAGCACAAGTGAGGGAGGGGCAGAGAGAGGGGAAAGAGAGAGAGAGAGAGAGAGAGAGAGAATCCCAAGCAGGCTCTACACCATCAGCAGAGACCAGGGCTCATAACCCATGAACTATGAGATCATGACCTGAGCCAAAATCAAGACTTGGAGGCTTAATCGACTGAGCCACCCAGGCACCCCAGTAAAGATTTTTTTCAATAGTGATAGTTCTAAAAAAGACCTTGACAGAATATTATGCAGCTTTTAAAATATCATTTATGAAGAGTTTATAATGAGACAAAAAATACTTATGGTATATATCATGCTACAAAAACAGCATATCTGAGTATATTGTTTAGAACTATACAAAACAAAATATCAAATAATAAACCAGGCATAAATAAAATTTCTTTAAGAAACACACAGCTTGTTTCTGAGAGATGAGGCTCACGTGTTAACTTTTCCTTCCTTGTCATTTTTAGTATTTTATAAATTTTCTAAAATTGGCATTTAATTTTTGTTGTAACATGAAAAACCCAAAAATTCAAGGTTATTTCCTTGAAAAAGAAAAACTATAGTTCTCAGCTCTCCATTAATACTTTTGGGAAATCCAGGTGGGGGAGCAGTGCCTTCGTCAACAGGAGAAGTGGCCACACCAGAAAGAGCTGGCTGTTTTTCCTCACACAAGCTGGCCAACTCCACTGCCTCGGGGAAGATCAGTGTAGCATGTCTACCCAGAGCAGTGTATACCCCAGACCTCTCAGGTTTGTACAGGACGGTGTGTTCAACCTTCCCTTTCTGCACTCTGACAGCCAGTGTCAGACCCTGCCACCTTCATCCTCAGCAGAAGCTCCCGGCCATGAAGCCTCTCGTCATTGTCCTTGTCTTGCTCTCCCGTGTGGACCCAGCTCTGGCAGGTAAAATGGGACTCTTCCTGGGGAACCATTTGTCTAGAAGAGCAACTCCACTAAGCAAACCTACAAATGTCCTCCTACCGTGGACCCTTTTATTTTCAAATTGGAAGCATCAACCGGTTTGATGTTAGCAAGACCTGAGCTTGAATCTGGGCTCTCCAACTTGTTAACTGTGCAGCTTTAGGCAAAAGTCAAAGCTTCTCTGAACCTTAGTTTCTTCATTCACAAAATGGAAACAAAACTAACCTCTGAGTCTTGCCAGGATTAAGTGTGCTGATGTATAGAACAGGCCTATACATAACAGGTACGTGACTCCTGAGAGTTTTCATAATATTTTCATTAGTAATACCCCATCCTGTTTTGCCACTATTGTTTTGTCCCTAATTTAGGAACACATCCAGGCAGAATAGTCCAAAACAGAAAATAGTGATAACACAATTTGTTAGCTTTCTAATTTACTGAAATTTATAATTTGTAGATTCCTTAGATATGTGGAGAAATAGATTTGGAACTACTTGTTCCAAGAGAATTAAGGAGCTTTACGTGCTAAAAGAAATATCTGATCAGGGACACATGAGAGAATGCTGACTGGCCTCAAACTGTAGCTTGACCACATTCATGACTGATTTTTAAAATCTCTCCTGGGGCGCCTGGGTGGCGCAGTCGGTTGGGCGTCCGACTTCAGCCAGGTCACGATCTCGCGGTCCGTGAGTTCGAGCCCCGCGTCAGGCTCTGGGCTGATGGCTCAGAGCCTGGAGCCTGTTTCCGATTCTGTGTCTCCCTCTCTCTCTGCCCCTCCCCCGTTCATGCTCTGTCTCTCTCTCTCTCTCTCTCTCTCTGTCCCAAAAATAAATAAATGTTGAAAAAAAAAAATTTAAAATCTCTCCTGAATATTCTCTTCACTCAGTGCTATTGAATCAGTTCAAGTCCATATGTTATAGGGTCCATTTAATTTCTCATCTGCCCTCAAGTAATCTCTAGGCAGGTGAACCAGATTTTCTGGTCACCTGACTCATTAGGCTGGATTTTTTTTTTTAATTTTTTTTTCAACGTTTTTTATTTATTTTTGGGACAGAGAGAGACAGAGCATGAACGGGGGAGGGGCAGAGAGAGAGGGAGACACAGAATTGGAAACAGGCTCCAGGCTCCGAGCCATCAGCCCAGAGCCTGACGCGGGGCTCGAACTCACGGACCGCGAGATCGTGACCTGGCTGAAGTCCGACGCTTAACCGACTGCGCCACCCAGGCGCCCCTGGCTGGATTTAAGAATCCATACAACCCAGGCCTCTTGAAGCTATTGATGGGACCAATTCCACTAGGGTTTATGGAAATGGATTCATGGCTTCTAGACAACTGAGATAGTCTACAATATTCACTTTAGTGCCTTATACATTCCCAAAGCTGTCATTTCTGTAGGAATTTCTTGTCTTGTTACATAGCCCACTTCACTTCATCTCCCTGGGCTTTCATCTTGCCAGGTAAGTAATCCTGATCCCTTTTTTGCCCTATAGGACAATTACCTTCCAGGACATGATAACTTACACAGGATATGGGCTGACTCAAAATTTCTACAGATGACCAAAATACTTGACATTCTTTTCCTTTTAACACCTTCTTACATATGGAAATAAAGACATATCCATATTTTGATAATTCTACAGAGTAACATGTCCGTAAAATCATAAGCTCAGCTCAAAATGCCCTGGGTACCAATAAGACATTCTAAATCTTCAGAATATATTTTATCCTCCACTGAACTCATCATAGCATTCTGTTTTGCAAATGATTCTGTCTTCTGCGCTCTCATAGATATTTTGTGTTTCTTCTCTCCTGGTCTAGATTGAAAATTCTTTGAGTTTAAGGTCTACATTGCATTCAAATCTTATAAAAACTGGCTTGGGAATGAATACATAATTAAATAATGAGTGAATGACTACATGCATAGGTAACTTGATTGTTTAGAGTATATTAACTTACCAATTTGGGCAAACTTCCAAGCTACTAATTGTCTCAGCTCAGAGTACCATAACAAAATACCACTGATTGTGTGGTTTCAACAAAATGAATTTTCTCACAGTTCTGTAGGCTGGACAGTCCAGATCAACCGCAGGCTGATTCTGTTTCTGATGGGAGTTATCTTCCTGGATTTTAGACAACCAGCCTCTCTCTGTGTTTAAGAGCCCCACCCTTAGAGATGCAATTCACTTTACCTCCTAGAATCCCTCTCTCCAAATAGTCACATTGGGGGTGAGGGTTTCAACATACGAATGGAGAATGAGGGATAAAGTGAACACAATTCAATTCATAGCACTAGTTCATCCTTTTTCAACTACAGAATCAATCATTATGATTAAGACTTGATTAAGTCCCCTTGGAATCCAGTTTGATAGAAATGGAGGCACTAATTCTGTGACTTTTTGGACTAAATAATTATTTTTGTATTCATCTTCTTTCCAGGCTTGAATCCACTGTCATCAGAAATGCACCAGAAATGCTACGGGAATGGTATCTGTAGACTTGAGTGCTCTACAAGTGAAATGTTAGTTGCCTACTGTATGTTTCAGCTGGAGTGCTGTGTCAAAGGAAACCCTGAGCCCTGACACAAGAAGCCAGTGAATGCCAATTAACTTGAAAGTAATTGACATCCTCTCCACCAACTTTCACACAGCCAGGGAATTTAGATTAAACTGTGACACTGTGATGTGCCCACAGTTGTTGGTTTTTAGCATTTTTTACATAAGCCATCAGAATCTTATGATTTTGCATTTGAAAAGCTGAGCTGCAGCCTTGCTCAAGACAGCTAAGCTTCTCATGAAAACAACTTAGGATATGTTTTCTCGCTTCAAAGTGATATCCATGCTCTTCTCAGTGCCTATTTCTCTCTTTACTCTTAGAAAGGACACCTTAATTATTCATAGAAGCTTCAAATTACAGAAACATCCAGTCCCTTCAGTTCCCCCATTTTCTTTCTCTTTGTACCGCCCATCTTAGAGAAACAGATCTGCCCTGGCCCCCTGATGACTTTGTAGGTTTCTCACAAAGACCACATAGGTGAGGCTTAACTGCAGGCTGGCCCAAGTCTTGACTGAGTCTGACCCTGTAGTTCTTCGTGAAACACAAGGGAAAAGGCTTTGTGGTAATGGGAAGCCACGAAGTAGGTTCTCAGCCACAACCATGATTTCAGAGAGTGAAAGCACAGGACTTCCTCCCTCAACCTCCTTAGGGTTTAGTTACAGGCTACCAGACCACTTGGCTATGGTTTGCAGTCAACTCCTCACCAGCAGAGTGGCCCAACACCTCTGCTACCTCTCATCTGGCCGCTCTGGTTGGGGGTCATCCTGTAGCACTAGGAACTAACACCACGCTGATCTTACTTTGCCGTGCATATAAGTAATAAATTGTCTGAATCCATTTGGACCCACTGTTTTCTTTACCAGTCAACCCTATGAAGGTGTCCAGGCAAACCTACAAATTCTATTATGGTGCTGATTATCCCACTGACTACAGTGATGCTGCTGCACGTCTGCCTAACTGCTTAACACCGTCAACCTATACACAAATGCATGAGTGCGGAGTTCTGCACTTGCTGTTCAGGATAAGGGGCGCAGCGGCCGAGGGGGTAGATTCTGGTTGTCTTCTTTAACTTCAGTGCTGAACACAGCATGGTCTCTCTAGTAATTCTGAGAAGATGGAGCTGTAGCTGCAAATAGTCGATTGACGATCTAGTACATGGCCGAGGAAACAACGGCTAAGTCCTGGCTTGAAATCACAGTACTGCCCTTGCAGCCACTCTCTGCAACTGGACAGAGAAGAAAGGAGAATAGTAGATGAGAAAGATGAGGGGTTGTGAGGAGCTCTACCCTCCCAGACGCTGTTCAGTCTTTGAGAAAATCCAGTGTTTGTGACTTTAGGGAGGAAGGCACTAAAAATATGATAGTGTGTCCTCTTCTCAGAAGCCCGAACTCACCTGCAGAGTCAGTAGGGGAGATGGGCCAAATGGAATAGCATTAGAGATGGCCTGGAATGGCAGTCATGGTTATTAAGTATCCAGAGTAAGGAATGCATCCAGACAGGGCCCAGGAAAACTATTGGACTCTGAAGGAGGCAAGGGAATCGTCATCCAAAGAGCACTGGACCTTATCAAAGTGTGACTCCAGACCTCCTAACATCCCAGGTAACTTTAGGTTTGCTTCTCATTTTACTCTTTCACCTCAGATGTACATCCTCTATGCACACAGATAACTGAAATTTGAAAGCAATTCAGTCTGCTATCTGAGGAGCCTCTCTTTCCAAATGGATCAAAGGACACCATTCTTTTTAGGGAGGTGATCGTCAAAGCAACAGAGAAAACATGAGTTATCTCTGCTGGAACAATCAGAAACTCTCTGGAATCTGGTTAAGTCTTGAACAAACAGAAATTCCCACCACTAAGGAAAAAAAAAAAAAAGAAAGAAAGGAAAAGAAAGTTGGATAGGCCAACAGTACGCTGCCTTTACCTGACTGTTCCATAAACCCAAACCTCTACATTCATATACCCTGTCAGGAAATGAACTCTGTTGTTAACAATGGTAGCTGTAAACTGTTTTATTCTTTTGACATAAGGTGTTGAAAGGGCGGGCCTACGCCAGCCGACTCCATCTTGTTCTGGGTCCTTCACCTAGACCACGCCTCCTCCCCTTGAGTAACCTCCCGCTCACCCATTCAAACTTCCTGATCAAAACAGCCCAGAGACCTGCAAAACAGGACTCCGACCCTTCCCCAGCCAATCAGCTGAGGCCACAGCCATTACCTCACCAACTGCCCCTAGACCCCTATAAAACCTTTGTGCTTTTGAAACTAGCACTCTCTCTCCCCGGTATCTCACCACTGCATCGGTGCAGGTAGGGGATTGAGCTCGAGCTAGCTCGAATAAAGGCTCTTTTGCTTTTGCATGGGACTCGGCTCCCTGGTGGTCTTTGGGGATCACAAATTCTGGGCATAACAGTGTGAATATTACACAAGCAATCTGGCTTTTCTGGGATTCTGTAAATATGGAACCTGAAAAGAAATTGGCTAACTATGGTTAGTCTCTGTACATGGACACATCCAAAAGAAACTTAATTCTAAGATCCAAAGCATTTTTTTTAAATAAAGTATTTACCAAATCTCTCAGTAAAGCCACAAAATGTGGAAGGGTATTCTCACAATAGAGAGCAAACTTCCTTTAGGATTATTTTTGGATATCAGTCCCTGACATCCCACTCATCTGGTGGCAAAATTGCAGTCTAAAAATGATACATGGTGTCCATCAATAGATGAATGGATAAAGAAGATGTTGCCGGCATGCACACATGCGCGCGCGCACACACACACACACACACACTAGAATATTAGTCATAAAAAAAGAATGCCATTTGAGACAACATGGATGGACCTAGAGGGTATAGTGCTAAGTGAAATAAGTCAGACAGAGGAAGATAAATACTATATGATTTATTTCACTTATATGCGGAGTCTAAAAAATAAAACAAATGAACAAAACAGATTCTTAAATGCACAGAACACACTGGTTGCCAGAGGGGAGGCAGGTGGGGAGATGGGTGAAATAGAGGAAGGGGACTAAGAGGTACAAACTTCCAGTTATAAAATAAATAAATCACAGAGATGAAAAATACAACATAGGGAATATAATCAATAATATTGTAATAATGTTGCATGGTTGACATCTGGGGACTACACTTATCATGGGGAGCACTGAGTGATGTATAAAATTGTAGAATGTGTTGTACACCCAAAATGAATATAACATTGTACGTCAATTATACTTCAATAATAAATAAGAAAAAATAAAGAATAAAAATGACATCTGGGATGTCTAGAAGTTGTGGTAGAGATTCTGAGAAGACTCAAGAGCAAGAAAAAGCTCTGTCTTTAAGGAAATTCGTTTTTGCTTAGAGCTGACTTAAATAAGTGGCTTTGATGTCTCTCAATTAGCCAAGGAGCTGATGAACTAGAACTGCCTTTAAAGATTCAGAGATCATGGCAACAACCACAGAGATAGATTTTTAACCCAGCCTTCTCCTTTTGCTCCTTTTAGTGGAGACAAGATAGGGTAGAGAAAGAGAATCCATTACCTTCCCTAGTGCTCTGAGTGACTCTCTTCACCAATTGCTTCCTGTGACCATAAGCCAGGGAGATAGAGACATCCTCAATCTCTCTCCTTTTCTTGTATGTCACACAGAAGTGGGACGGCCTCCATAGCTTGAATGTGTCCTAAAATCAGCTAGAATATAAAAATAATCTTGCCTCGTTAAACTAAAATCCCATAAAGAGCACGATGTTGGTTTTCTGATGCTTTGTATTTCAGAACATTTTCATCATTCAGGATTTGCATTTCAAATCCTGTTAGCTTGTTTAAATATTGGAAACCTCCGTTCATTTGTATATTTGATCCAATGTGCAATCCATACCCTTCTGACTCAATAACTGTGAATTATTTGCTTTACTCCATCGAGTTCATTCTCTTTTTGATTTTCCCAAACAGCTTTTTTGAATTCTTTGTAAGGTGAATTGCAGATCTCCTTTTCATTGGACTCAGTTATTGGAGATTATTGTGATCTTTTGTGGTGCCATGTTTCCTTCATTCTTCATGTTCCTTGGAGCTTTGTGCTCCTGATCTCCCATCTCAAGTATCAGTGTCCTCTTCCCATCATTACTAGCTGCATTCAGATGAGAGGTACTTTTTGTTGGTCTTGCTTATATCTGGGGCTTTTTCTGACCTTGTATAGATACACCCGCTCCAAACTGCAGGTACCCTCTTGTAGCAGAATTCTTAAGTTTTTGTCTTCATTCAATTTTCAACACATCAGGATGATTGCTAGAAAACTTATTTTCCCAAATGGACCACTACAGCCCACAATTGTGATTTCTCCCTTGACACACACAGGCTTTGGTTCCCCACCATGTTCACTCCCACCTACTGGAGCTCACTTTTGCCACCACCCTTAGAAACACATACAAGGAACCAGTCACAGTGTGGAAGGGAAAGGGGAAATATGAGTTTGGCACTCAGGGAATTGGGAGAGATTGCAGACCAGATGGATTACCACTAGACATCTTAAAATGGCCAAAATTCAGAACACTGACAACAGCACTGTTGGCAAGGATGTGGACTAACAGGAACTCTAATCATTGCTGGTGGGAATACAAATTGTGCAGCCATTTCAGAAGACTGTTCGAGAGCTTTTTAAAAAACTAAAAATACTCTGAATATGGTCCAGCTATCACACTCATTGGTATTTATCCAAAGAAATGGAAACCTATGTCCACACAAAAATCTGCACACTTGTGTTTAAAGCAGCATTATTGATAATTGCCATCACTTGAAAGAAACCAAAATCCTTCAGTAGATGAATGAATGAATAGATAAACTATAGCACATCCACAATGGAATATTATTCAGCACTAAAAACAAATGAGCCATTAAGCTGTGAAAAGATGTGAAAAAGATTTAAATTCATATTACCAAGTGAAAGAAGCCAATCTTAGGGCTACATACTGTATGATTTCAACTATATGGTATTCTGGAAAAGGCAAAACTATGGAGACAGCAAAAGATCAGTTGTTTACAGGGGTTAAAGGGGAGGAAGAGATGAATAAGTATAGAACAGAGGATTTTTAAGGCATTGAAAATACTCTGTATGGTACCATAATGATGGATACATGTCAGTATACAATTGTCCAAACCTACAGTATGTACAACATCAAGAGTGAAGCTTAGGGGCACCTGGTTGGTTCAACCAGTAAAGCATGCAAATCTTGATCTCAGGACTGTGAGTTCAAGCCCCACATTGTGCATAAAACGTACTTTAAAAAAAAAAAAAAAGAGCGAAGCTTAGTATAAGCTACAAACTTTGGGTAATAATGATGTGTCCATGTGTACATGTGTCCATGTAGATTAATCAGTTGTAACCACATTATTTTTTTAATGTTTATTTATTTTTGAGAGATACAGAGACAGAATGCGAGTGGGTTAGGGGCAGAGACAGAGAGACACAGAATCTAAAGCAGGCTCCAGGCTCTGAGCTGCCAGCACAGAGCCTAACGCGGGGCTCAAACTCACATGCTATTAGATCATGACCTGAGCCAAAATCAGACGCTCAACCGAGTGAGCCACCCAGGCACCCCAAATGTACTACATTATTTAGAGCAGCACTATCAACAATAACCAAAGCATGGAAAGAGCCCAAATGTCCATCAACAGATGAATGGATAAAGAATATGTGATATATATATACAATGGAGTATTACCCAACAATCGAAAAGAATGAAATCTTGCCATTTGCAACTACATGGGGTATTATGCTAAGTGAAATTAGTCAGTAAGAGAAAGACAAATATCATATGACTTCACTCCTATGAGGACTTTACGATAAAGAACAGATGAACATAAGGGAAGGGAAACAAAAATAATATAAAAACAGAGAGGGGGACAAAACATAAGAGACCCTTAAAAATAGAGAACAAACAAAGGGTTACTGGAGGGGTTGTGGGAGGGGGGATGGGCTAAATGGATAAGGGGCATTAAGGAATCTACTCCTGAAATCATTGTTGCACTATATGCTAACCAACTTGGATGTAAATTAAAAAATGAATAAATATTTTTTTAAAAAATGTACCACATTAGTTCAGGATGTTGCTAATGGAGGAAGATAGGACTGAGGACCTGGTGAGGGGAGTGAGTAAATGGGAATCTCTGTACCTTCCACTCAATTTTTCTGGGACCTAAAACTATTCTAAACAATTAAAATCTATTAAAATACAAAAAAATAAATAAATAAAAGAAAGAATGATACTGATTTCTGATATTAGCTGCTGATATATGGTACAACACGGATAAATCTCAAATGCATTATATTAAATTAAAAATCCAGATTTAACTGGCTACATACTGTTTGATTCCATTTTAATGACCTTCTGAAAATGGCAAAACTATAGGGAAAGAAAACAGGTCAGTGATTGCCAGGAACTAAGGGAAACAGGAGAGGTTTTCTACACAAGCATATGAAAGAATATTTGGGCAGGATACAATTACTCTGTATTTTGGTTGTGGTGTGGTTACACAACTGTATCTGTTTGTCAAAACTTAAAGATATATACTGGAAAAAAGGTTATGTTTACTCGATGTGCACTCCTTAATGAAAATGAGTAAAAATGAGGAAAATAAAGTTTGTTTAAAAAAAAAAGGAGTAAGTATATCTTTATTTGCAGATGACACAATTGTTTATGTAGAGAGTCTTAAATGTAAATCAGAAATTTTAGAATTAGTGAGGTTAGCAAAGTTATGATGCAAAGTCATCATAAAATCAATTGTATTTTTATATGCTAGCAGCAAAAGAAAAATGAAAATGAAATTTAAAAGGCCATTCCATTTATAGTAGCATCAAAACTATAAAGCATTGCAGCAATAAAAAAAAGAAGACCTAAATGGAGGAAATACTATATTCATGAATTGTCGTCGATTCTTTCTAAAACGACCTATAGATTTGATACAATCCCAGAAGACATTTTTGTAGAAACCAAAAAACTAACTCTAAATTTGATATAGAAATGCACAGGACATAAAATTTTTAAATGATATTTAAATAGAAAAACCAAATAGCAGAACTATCATTCTATGAATTTAGGATTTATTATAAAGCCATTATTAAGAAAGGCAGCATGGGGGTGACTGGGTGGCTCAGTCGGTTAAGTGTCTGACTTCGGCTCAGGTCATGATCTAGCAGTCCGTGAGTTTGAGCCCCATATTGGGCTCTGTGCTGACAGCTCAGAACCTGGAGCCTGCTTCGGATTCTGCGTCTCCCTCTCTCTCTGCCCTCCCCTCTCCCCTCCTCTCCAACCCCCGCTCACACTCTGTCTCTCTCTCTCTCTCTCAAAAATAAATAAACATTTTAAAAGGCAGCATGATACTGTTCAAGGATTGACTAATGGAACAGAATAGAGAACCCAGAAATTTGATTTTGTACACAGCTGCCAAGGAAATCCAATGGGAAAAGGAAAATCTCTTCAACACGTGCTGCTGAAACAGCTTAATATTCATATTAAAAAAAAGAAACCTTTTCTCAGACCACACTCAAAAATTAATTCCAGATGGATCATAAAAGTAAGCATAAAAGCTAAGATCACAAGAGAACAGAGAATATTTTTATAACTTGAGGTAGGCAAAGGTTTCTTGGGACCCAAAAGAGCAATAACCTGAAAAGGAAAAACATTGATAAATTTGACTTTAACAAAATTCAAAACTACCAAACATCAAAACACACCATTAAAAAAATAAGAAGAAGAAAACTAAAGATTAAGAAGTCAATAATAACAGACCAAAAAAAGTAAAAAATGGACAAAAGTTTTGAACACACACCTAACAAAAGAAATCTAGAAATCGCCAAGAACCACATTAAAAAGTGTTTTTTGGTCATCAGGAAAATGCAAACTACAATGACAGTGAGATACCACTGCACATATACACTGCAATGGCTAAAAATTAAATAGGCTAATGCCACCAATATTAACAAGAATGTGGAGACACAGGGTATATATTACATTATTGGTAGAAGTATAAAATGTACAACTGCTTTGAAAAAAGTTCTTAAGTTTTATTATAAAATTAAATGTACATCTATACAACAGACTATTTGGTAAATTAAAAATGAAATATTGGTTCGTGCTACAACAGGAATGAACCTTGCAAATCTTATATGAAGTGAAAAAAATCAGTCAAAAATCTTTTTATGTGAAATGTCTAATTCAGGCAAATCAAAAGGAGATGAGTGGTTAGCCAGTGCTGAGTGAGGATGTAAAGAAATAGAGAATCTTATGGGTTAAATTGTGTCCCCCAAAATTCATATTTTGAAGTGCTCATTCCAAGTACCTCAGAATTTGACCTTATTTTAAAATGGCATTGTTGTACATGTCAAAATGGCCTTATGTTGTACATAAGGATGGGTCCTAATCCAATAGGACTGATGTCCTTGCAAAAAGGGTAAATTTGCAAAGGATACAAAAATACAGATTTGAAGGGGTACATTCACCCCAGTGTTTATAGCAGCATTATTAACAATAGCCAAACTATGGAGAGAGCCCACATGTCCATCAACTGATGAACGGATAAAGAAGAGAATGGAATGTTACTCGGCCATCAAAAAGAATGACATTTTGCCATTTACAATGATGCTAAGCAAAATAAGTCAGAGAAAGACAAATACCATATGATTTCACTCATATGTGGAATTTAGGAAACAAAACAGATGAACACGTGGCAAGGGAAAAAAGAGAGAGGGAAGCAAACCATAAGAGATTCTTACTGATAAAGAACCAACTGAGGGTTGATGGAGGGAAGGGAGTAGGGAATGGGCTAAGTGGGTGATGGGCACTAAGGAGGGCACTTTTGTGTGATGAGCACTGGGTGTTATATTTAAGTGATGAATCAGTAAATTCTAGTCCTGAAACCAATATTACACTATATGTTAACTAACTAGCATTTAAATAAAAATTTGGAATATAGAAAAATAAATAAATAAATAAATAAATAAATAAATAAAGTTGGGAATTATAAATATAATAATAGTAAAAGGGTAAATTTGGACATAGACCTATGCACACAAGGAAAACACCACATGAAAGGTAGCGATTAGGGTGATGCTTCCTTAAGCTGAGGAATGCCAGCAAACCATGTGAAGTTAGGTGAGAGGCATGAAACACATTCTCTCTCCCAGCCTTCAGAAAGAACCAGTCCTGCTGATATCTTCATCTTAGACTTATAACCTTCAGAACAATAATACAATAAATTTCCATTCTTTAAGCACCTGGTTTTTGGTACTTTGTGAAAACCCTAATATACAAACACAGGAATGACTGCTACAGAGTTTCTTTGGGAAGGGATCAAAACATTGTAACGTTGTTTGGGCAGTGGGTGGTACAAGTCTGTGACTATTCTAAAAACCACAGGAGCTCATACTTTAAAGGGAGGGGTTTTATGAAATTATGGAATGTGAACTGTATATCTATAAAGTTGCCTAAAAGAAAACTAAACATACAACTACCCTGTGTCTGAGAAATTCCACCCATAGGTATTGACCCAAGAGAAATAAAAGCTTCTCTTCACAAAGAGATTTGTACAAGAGTGTTCGTTGCAGCTTTGCTGCAATAGGTAAAAAGTAGAAACAGTTCACACGTGCATCCAGAGGAGAATGGATAAATAATCTGCGGTAAAGTCACACAATAGAATACTACTCAGCAATGGAAAGGAATGGACTACAGATGAGGCAGTATCATAGAAGAACCTAAAATATTACCTATGTGGGGGCGCCTGGGTGGCGCAGTCGGTTAAGCATCCGACTTCAGCCAGGTCACGATCTCGCGGTCCGTGAGTTCGAGCCCCGCGTCAGGCTCTGGGCTGATGGCTCAGAGCCTGGAGCCTGTTTCCAATTCTGTGTCTCCCTCTCTCTCTGCCCCTCCCCCGTTCATGCTCTGTCTCTCTCTGTCCCAAAAATAAAAATAAAAAAACGTTGAAAAAAAATTAAAAAAAAAAATATTACCTATGTGGAAGGAAAACCCTTACACAGTAAGGGTAACAGTAAGTAACCCTTACACACTCTAATGATACATATACATATACATATATATATATACACATATATATATGAAGTTCTAGAATAGGCAAACACAACCCACCACCTATGGTTAATATAAAACTTAACAGAAGTTGCTGCTCAGCAAATAGAAAGCTGGTGGCAAATAACTGGAAAAGGGAATGAGGGAACTTTCTGGAGGGATGCAAATGTTTGATACCTTGATAAGGTTTCAATTACATAGGTGTATGCATTTGTCAAAGCTCTTTAAGTGATACACTTAATACCTGTGTATTTCATTGTATGTAAGTTTTTAATGTAAAAAAAAAACTATTGAACACTAATTAATGATGTCATTCTGAAGTGTTGAGAGAGGAATGTTCTGATGTTTGTAACTTACTTTGAAGTGCATCCATAATTAGATGGATCAGTGGTTAGATTTCTTATATCCACAGAAATAAGTGTTTTGTGTGTAGTTGAAGGCCTGATATTGGCTTTCCTCTACTGGCACAAGTTCAGTTTTATGTGGAGAAAGGGACGTAAAGGGGAAAATTTTTGCAGATGTTCCTGGAAGGAGAGAGGAATGTGGAGTCCGTTAGATGACTCTCAGCCACATAAATATTTGCCTGAGTCCTGTGCAGAGTCTTCAGGAAGTAGCAGTAAGTCCTGTTTTCTAAAGGGACTCTGTGAGACCTGAAGCCATGAGCAGCATTGATCTCATGCTGAAGTGATGGGGGAAAAAAAATACAACGCAGGTGTATTTACCTATCTCAGTATGGACTATAGTATGAGGCTGGCTCAGTGGAGCCTGCAGGGAATGTGGCAGCCCTTTCTTTTGCCCTAAAGAATATGGAGAGACATCAGAGTGAACAGGACAGTACCAACCAGTGGCACCTGCAAGGGGAAGATCCCACCTCCAATCAAATTTCCAATAGCAGACACCAACACCAGAACTCAAACAAGAAAAGCATGGAAGAATTTTTAGGGAGGTCGGTCTCATAAGGCACATCCAAGGTCTCGGAGTAAATGAGTGATTTGAGGCAGACAAGACAAGAAAGCATAACTCAGTACAATTATAACTTCATCACCATTCAGAGGCTTGATGGAACTCGTGTATCACAGATGACTATTAAGTTAGAAAAATTAAGTCTAGCCTATTTTAGTCTACTCTATTTCACAAACATGTATAGAGTCCACGACAGCAAACACTAAAAAAGAAGAAGGAAAAAGGGGAAGAGGAAGAAGAAAGGGACCAAAAAGAAGGAGTAGTAGTAGAGGTGGTAGGAGAAGAGGAACAATAAATAATGAATAATGAAGAAGAAAGAAGAAGGAGAAGTAGAGTGAGAGGAAGAGGGGGAAGGAGAGAGTGAGGGGGAAGGGGAGAGGGAGGGGGAAGGGGAGAGGGAGGGGGAGGGGGAGAGGGAGGGGGAGGAGGAGAGGGAGGGGGAGAGGAGGGGGAGGGGAAGGGAGGGGGAGGGGGAGAGGGAAGGGAGGAGGGAGGGGGAGGGGGAGAGGGAGGGGGAGAGGGAGAGGGAAGGGGGGAGGGAGGAGGAGGGGGAGGGGGAGAGGGAGAGGGAGGGGGGAGGGGGGAGAGAGGAAGAGGGAGAGAGGGAGGAGAGAGAGAGGGGGAGGGGCAAGGATCCTCTTTATTGGTTATAGTAAAGAAGGAACCCCCTATATTACCTACTCTTCCCACCTGAACAGGACACCCTCAGGACGGATGTAGCTGATGACAGTAGTGATGTTAATGACATTGAAACATAACTTGGCTGTGTGTATAATCACCTTTTTTCCTTTTCACAGAAGAGCTTAAAAAGTCTAGTTCAGTCTTAGGATATAATCTGCACAGGATGGGTATTTGACCTATCATAGCAGCCAGTGTTGACTTAAAACCCCATACTTTGACAGTGTCCCCTCCCAGAAGCTTGCCCATCAGGAGCAAATCTATTCCTTCTTTCCCTGTCATATTGGAAGAACTGCTTCTCTTTTGGCTTAATTCCCCCTATAACCTATTCAAGAAACAAGAGGGCTGAATCACTACTAACTTGAATGATTTATCTTGCTTGTGATGATAAAATTTAATAATATTTAAGAATAGAAACATTTTCACAGCCTTGTCATACTAAACAGTACAAAATTTCTCTGTGCATTGTAAACTACAACATTCTCCATATTTAAACGCAAATATTTTCAACGTTATTATTTCCAGTGTCAAATAATGAGTGTTTCTTAGGAGATTCCCAAATAGAAAAAGTCAGACAATTCCATAGAAAAAATGGATGAAACTCTTGAACAGGTATATCACAAATAAGAATATCTAAATGGCCAGTAAGGGGTATCTGGCTGGCTTAGTCAGTAGAAGATATGACTCTTGATCTCAAGGTCGTGAGTTCTGGGCATGGAATCTAATTTTTAAAATGGCCAATAATCACATAATAAGTTGGATAGTTTCATTAGTCATCAGTGAAATGCAAATTAAACCACCACATGACATCACTACATACTCTTCAAAATGAAGGGGGGAAAAGACCAAAGTACTAGTTGTGGAAAGGGTTGGAAAAAAGCAAGAACTCCTGGACACTGCCTGGAGTATTAATTGATATAACCAATTTGGACAACAGTTTAACAGTATCTACTAAAATTGAATATATGCATGGTTCATGGCTAGCAGTTTCACTCCCAAGTATATACCCACAGAAATGCTTGCATATAAGACTCAAAAAACACATACAAGAATGTGCATCACAGAACTATTTATAAGAGGTAAAACCCAGAAACTACATAAATGACCATGTCTGCTAGAATATTCAAATCTTCCCCAATGCAATACTATACAACACTGAGAATACATAAACTATAATTACATCAAACAATATCAATTAAGGTCATAAAGTAATGTAGATTAGAAGCCAAACACAAAAGAGTACCATTTATATAAAGGATTCCATTTATATAAAGTTTAAAAATTGGGCCACCTGGCTGGCTCAGTCTGTTAAGCATCCAACTTTTGATTTCAGCTCAGGTCATGATCTCATGGTTCATGAGATCAAGCCCTGCACCGGGCTCTGTGATGACAGCGTGGAGCTGGCTTGGGATTCTCTCTCTCTCCCTCTCTCTCTCTCTCTGCCCCTCCCCCACTCTCTGTCTCTCTCAAAATAAATAAATAAACTTTTTTTTAAAAAAAAGCAAAAAATAAAGTTCAAAAATAGGTGCCAAAGCTTATGCTATTAGAAGCTGGGCTAGAGATTATTATCCTTTGTGGAACAGGGACGAGTAGTGACTGAGATGTTGTAATATTCTTTTTCCATCTGAGTGCAGGTTACGTGGATGTGTTCAATTTATGAACTTCATTAAGATATTCATTTATGATTCGCAACTTTTCTGATTGCATCATATACTTCAAAAAAAGTTTTTAGGAAATGTTTAATAAGGAATAAATTAACGAAAAGAACAATCCTGAAGACAAGGAATTTAACCAAGAGATTATCTTCATAGGAGAGACACTGAATGCCTCTAAAGGTAGAGAAACAAAGCAGACATTGAAACACAGAAGGACTAAAACCATCATTTTATTAGGATAGCACAATTGAAAAGGATCTGGGTCCCAGAGGAAGTCAGCAGGAGCCTCAGATACTCACAATTATCTTCTAACCCGTACATCTAAAAGCTTTTTGTTAACGCAGCACAGACGTCTAACATCACAAAAAATGTGATAGTCTTCATTTCCTCCACATAATTTCCTGCAAACACCTTTTCCTCCCCAGCATGTAGAAAATGCTGTTCTCACATATGTATTCGCTCCACTTCTAACTGTCAACAGAAACAAGGGTTAATGCACAGTGTTCTGCAGGGTCATGATACCATGGATAAATCAGATTGAAGGCTGTACTTTATAACATTTTAATGGTAAATTGGATAAGATCAAAACATCCCAGTCATGTTATGGCTGAATGCCTGTTTTTCAGTGGCTCTCATTTTCCAGAGACCCTATTATAAGTCATTAGTTCCCATGGGCCCCCCTTACATGAATCACTAATCAACAATATGCAGGTACCAGGGCCCAGCAAATTCTGCTTGGGACTATTTGCCATGGAAAGAACACTAAGACCTCAGAGTAGTCCCAGGAATCCACAGAGGCCCTATACCAGAAGGCATGCGGGGTCTGGGATAGTAACAAGGTAGCTGGAGATTATCAGAGCCTCAGCTTGAAGAAGCAAAGACCACTGACCTAGAATTACAGAAGCCCATGGTTCTAGCTCTACATCCCAATAACATTCTGTATGATTTTTAGCCAAGTACCCTACTATCAGTCTTGGCTTAGTCACAGAGTACATGAAAAGCATCACATGGGATAATGAGTGTGAAAGGCTTTGAAATACCTGAAACACACATCTTATATCCATAAGGTTAGCATACTTTCTAACCTTAACACCTGGGTACCTCTGGAAGCTGAAAACATGGAGGGGGTGGTAGGAAGGCGACTTAAAAGAGTGCAGGTGGCTCTGAGTCACCCTCTGAACTATACACTTTTGTGTGCTAAGCCTTATCAGTCTCACCCAGCTGGTTCATGGAACCATCCCTTGGGCCTTTGCGATAGAAGAATAATCAATGTGGTATGACCAAAGGCCACTGGCAAGCAAACCTGCCTGTCAGGTGCCCGTTAGCCCTGAGGCACCCCTCTTGGGACAAGGGAGCCCAGCAGAAACACGGCTCACACTGTCCAGAGGTCCTTCCATCCAGAACAGCAGCAGTAGTCTCAACACAATCACATCTGGGCCTGTCTTCTGAGTACTGCACACCTGACCTTTAACTGGCACCTTTCGAATATGAAGGTCTGGGGAAGCTTTCTGCAGACCCCAGAAAACTACAAGCAGTTTTTGAGAACCTCCACTTCAGAGACTTAAGTGGACCCTTCTTGGTATTATCAAGTTGCTAGTTTCTGTCCAGAGGATGTGAATTCTCTCAATGATGTTCCAGGGCATCCCATCATGCTGTAAGTTAAAACACTGGAACAACCAGCTCTATTTTCTGATTCTGCTCAGCATCGAGTTTGCCTTGGCTTCTAAATGTGTGAAAAACAGTCTGGGAAACTGACTTAGGAATACAAATTCTAAAAGTCCTAAAGGAACGCCCCCCACCCTCCCGTCCCCAAATCCTATCTGTCTTCTAAATACCAATCTAAATACCAATGTGATGCCAATATCATCAGTCTGACTTTCCCCTCAAACATCACAGACTCCCCAGACCAAAATTCAGGACCATTTTCTTCACTGGAAAGAACCACCTCCTGTTATGTGTCCTCAGTATCTTCTCTCCATTTTCCGGAAAAGCCCAGAATGTCCATCTCTGTTCTCATCCCTTCCTGTTTCATCTTCCTTCCTCCAAGTCCTGCTTTCTTTTCACTCTTGTAGAACCTCATGCCCTCTCTCCCTTCACTGTTCATAGTCGCACAGGAAGGGGATTTCATTTTACCTGGTGGAACACAGGAGAGCAAGACAAGGACCACAAGGACCAAGAGTAAGCTCTTCATTGCTGAACCAATCAACAAAGGGACAACTGGAAGGCAAAGGACAGTCACTCTATATGTAGTTCTCTAGACATGGGGAGCTGCATGGCTAGTGAACCTTTCAGGAACAAGAACATCTCCTTGCTCCACTGAGCAGTCCAATAAACTAAAGGGCTGACTTTGAACATGACATCTCACCATGAAAATCTCCTTCCTTAGTGTCATTTGTATGCTGGCAACTGAATTCACACTGCATCAACAGCCCTATTCTATATTCTCTATATATGATAGAATATAAAGTGAGATATATATATATATAGTGTATATAAAGTTATATATATATATATATATATATATATATATATATATATATATAGTGAGATAGTACATAAACTGGACTGGTGTTTTCAACTTCAAGAAGTGTGTGATGTGATTGAGATTTTAGATCTGTGAAAGACTCCTAAAAGAATTGCAAAGCAAAAATCAATATATACAGGAAGAGTAGAAGACATGAGTTGGGAGCACCCCAAAAAGATGCGATCAAGGGAGCATGAGGGTACTAAGGGACACTCTCCTGAGGATCACTTTCTAACCTGGAGCATTGGCTACAGCCACATCAGCATTCTCTCACTCCGTCTGCCTGTTATCTCCTTTTATCCAACCAATCTGCTTGTCCTCTAACTTTACTCTTTCCACTGTGCCCGCCAGAATCTCAGTTCCTTCTACTTTGCATCTTCTCCCCCAGCACACCCTTCTGCCTCTGGGTCCCTGTGAACTGCTGGGTTCTCCTCGGAGGACACTACTCCATAGTAGCCTTCGGTGATTAGAGGCTGTTCATCTGCTGAGGCCCCACATATCATAGGACAGGTAAGCAGCATTTCATAATCTCCTAACAGCCCCATGCTATTTCCAGAACAATAGCAGGCATGCCCCTGATACCTCCTTCCCCTCACCCCACTTACAACCAATCTTACCAATTGTGCTCCAACATATAGCTCACACCCAACCATTTCACTCCATCTCCACTATCACCACACACTCCAAGGCGTCACCATGATTCATTAAACCAATTAAATCACTTCCTAACTGGTCTCCCATATTTTTTTTTTCACATATTTACTATTCATCCTTCCTGCAGTAACCAAAATAACCTTCATAAGGGTCATTAAATTGGGTCATGCATTTGCTCTGCATAAAACCTTTCCGGTAAGAATTAAGACTAGAATTACCAGGGGCGCCTGGGTGGCGCAGTCGGTTAAGCGTCCGACTTCAGCCAGGTCACGATCTCGCGGTCCGTGAGTTTGAGCCCCGCGTCAGGCTCTGGGCTGATGGCTCGGAGCCTGGAGCCTGTTTCCGATTCTGTGTCTCCCTCTCTCTCTGCCCCTCCCCCGTTCATGCTCTGTCTCTCTCTGTCCCAAAAAAAAAAAAAAAAAAAAAAAAATTGAAAAAAGACTAGAATTACCATATGATCCAGCAAGTCCACTTCTGGGTATATATCCAATGGAAATGAAATCGTTACCCTCAAGAGACAGCTGCACTCCCATGTTCATTAAGATAGATAGATATAGATATAGATATAGATATAGATATAGATATAGATATAGATGATATAAATATAGATATAGATATATTCACAATAGCCTAAACAGAGGAACAAACTAAGTGTCCATCAAAAGACGAATGGATAAGAAAATGTGGCATATACACACCTACAATGGAATAATATATATCACTAAAAAAAAAAAGAAAAGAGGGGCGCCTGGGTGGCTCAGTCAGTTGAGCGGCCAACTTCAGCTCGGGTCATGATCTCATGGTCGGTGAGTTCAAGCCCCGCGTCGGGCTCTGTGCTGACAGCTCGGAGCCTGGAGCCTGTTTCAGATTCTGTGTCTCCCTCTCGCTGACCCTCCCCTGTTCATGCTCTGTCTCTCTCTGTCTCAAAAATAAATAAAACATTAAAAAAAATTTAAAAAAAGAAAAGAAAAAAGAAAATCCCACCATTTGTAACAACATGAATGGATTTTAAAGGTATTATGCTAAATGAAATAAGTCAAGCGAAAAGAGACAAATTCTGTATAATCTCACTTATATATATGGAATTTTAAAAAAACAAACTCACAGAAAAGGAGATCAGATTTGTAGTTGCCAGAGGTATAGGGTGGGAGGTGGAGGAAAAGTGAGTATAGGTGGTCAAAGGTGCAAACTTCCAGTTATAAGGTAAAGAAGTTCTGGACATGTAATGTACATGATAACTATAGCTTTAAGAAAAAGTTCTGTGTATTTGAAACTTGCTAAAAGAGTAGATCTTGGGGTGCCTGGGTGGCTCAGTCAGTTAAGCGTCTGACTTCAGCTCAGGTCATGATCTCACAGTTTATGAGTTCGAGCCCCGCATCGGGCTCTGTGCTGACAGCTCAGAGCCTGGAGCCTGTTTCAGATTCTGTGTCTCCCTCTCTCTCTGACCCTCCCCTGTTCATGCTCTGTCTCTCTCTGTCTCAAAAATAAATAAATGTTAAACAAATAATAAATTTTTTTTAAAGTTTAAAAAAAGAGTACATCTTAGAAGTTCTCATCACAAGGAAAAAAATGTGTACCTATGTCAAGTGATAGATATTAACTAAATTTATTACACTAATCATTCTGAAATACATTTGTATGTCAATATGCTGTGCGTATGGTACCTTAAGCTTATAAAATGTTATATTCAATTCTATCTCAATAAAACTGGGGGAGAAATCTAAGCATTCAGCAGATTAACCAAAGTTGTTCAGGAAGATCAGAGAATTTGATTCAGAGAATGTTAAAGACAATCTTACCGCTCAACCTTCCCAGTCCCTCTTCTGGGACTTCATCAAGATAAAAAGCTTCTGAGAACGACTGAGTGGCTCAGTCAGCTGAGTGTCTGACTTCGGCTCAGGTCATGATCTTGCGGTCCTTGAGTTCGAGCCCCATGTTGGGCTCTGTGCTGACAGCTCAGAGTCTGGAGCCTGTTTCCGATTCTGTGTCTCCTTCTCTTTCTGCTCCTCCCCCGCTTGCTCTCTCTCTCTCTCTCTCCCCCTCTCTCAAAACTAAGTAAACATTTTTTTAAAAGATTAAAAGCCTCTGCACAGTGAAGGAAGCAATCCACAAAACTAATAGGCAGCTTACAGAATGGGAGAAGATATTTGCAAACGGCATACTTGATAAAGCGTGAGTATCCAAAATCTATAGGTTTATCAAACTCAACACCCAAAAGACAAGTAATCCAGTTAAGAAATGAACAGAAAACACTTTTCGAAAGATGACATCCAGATGGCTAACAGACACATGAAAAGATGTTCAGCATCACTCATCGTCAGGGAAATGCAAATCAAAACTATTCTGAGATACCACCTCACACCTGTCAGAATGGCTAAAATTAACAACTCAGGCAACAACAGATGTTGTTGAAGATGTGGAGAAAGGGGAACACTTTTGCACTGTTAGTAGGAATGCAAACTGGCGCCACTCTGGAAAATATTATGGACTCCTCAAAAAGTTAAAAATAGAACTAACCTATGACCCAGCAATTGCCCCACTGTGTATTCACCCAAAGGGTACAAAACTTCAGATTCAAAGGTGTACATGCACCTTGATGTTTGTAGCATTATTATCAACAATAGCCAAACTGCGGAGAGAGTCCCAATGTCTAGTGACTGATGAATGGATAAAGAGGTGGTATACATATATACAATGGAATATTACTTAGCCATCAAAAAGAATGAAATCTTGTCATTTGCAATGACATGCGTGGAGCTTGAAAGTATTACACTAATGAAATAAGTCAATCAGAGAAAGACAAATCCCATATGATTTCACTCATACGTGGAATTTAGGAAACAAAACACATGAAAATATGGGAAGTGGGGGGAGAGAACAGAGGGAAACAAACCACAGGATGCTCTTCGTGATAAAGAACAAACTATGGGTTGATGGAGGGAGGTGGGTGGGAGATGAGCTAGATGGGTGATGGGTACTAAGGAGGGCACTTGTGATGAGCACTGGGTGTTCTATGTAAGTGGGGAATCACTGAATTCTGCTCGTGAAACCAATATTACACTGCATGCTAACTAGAATTTAAATAAAATTTTTAAAAGAAAAAGAATACATATTAGGATACAGAAAGCAACTGTCAAGGTCACACAGCAGGTCACGGGTGAAGTGGATCTAGAACTCAGGACGAGACTCCCCGAGCTGTTATCATTTTTCTAGCTTTACTGAGGTACGATTGACAAATGAACACTAAAGATATTTCAGGCGTGCAATGTGATGTTTTGACACACACATACCTTGTGAAATGACTCCCCTAATCAAGCTAATTAACCTAGCCATCACCTCACATATTTGTCTTTTTTATGGTGACAATACTTAAGATCAGTTCTCCTCGCAAATTTCAAGCATATAATACATTATGACCAGACCTGTTATCTTTTCTATTCTGCCTTTGCTGGGTGTCCTCAAGTTGCCTCCAGTCACACCTATGTCATGATATGATGCGTCTTCACATACACATATGCACCGACCATCTCTGAAGCATGCGGTTCAGTACACTTGCGTGTACTGAAATACTGAGGCAGAGGCAGAGGAAATGGGTGTAGCCAGGGAGATTCTTTAGTCTCAAATTCCACTAATTCCCAAAACTTGAGAGTCCCTTGTGAGTCTCTTAACATCTACAACACATAAGGAAATTTTATAATAATCTCCAAGCCTGATCACAAGCGTTTTTTCTTTTCTTTTCTTTTCTTTTCTTTTTTTTTTTTTTTTATGTTTATTTTTTGAGAGAGCTGGAGCGCAAGCAGGGGGCGGGGCAGAAAGAGAGGGAGACAGAGGATCCGAGGCAGGCTCCAAGCTGTCAGCACAAAGCCTCTTGTGGGGCTTGAACTCACCAGCTGAGAGATCATGACCCGAGACGAAGCCAGCCGCTCAACTGACCGGGCCGCCCAGGTGCCCCTGAGCACAAGCGTTTTATAGGCTTTTTTTCCCCCTAACTACAAAATAAGAGTTACCATCATCCTTCTTTCTCTCCCAAGGGTCTTCTTCCACTCCTCCTTGACAGTGGCATTCTCTCCAGATTCTCTCCTCAGCATTGTCCTTTTATTCACCTTGCAGACGCTCTCATGAGTGATTCTGTCTGAACTCAGAGCTTGCACTCTGGTGGGGATTCCACGACTTCAGTCATCAGGGCTCTACAACTGGACTGCTGGGCACCCACGGAGAAAAATCACACAATAAAGTAGACCAGCGCCCCTGTCAAGTCAGGGAGCGCCCAAAGCTGCCCGACGACTCTTGTGTCTGCCTAGTCGGCACTGTCTCCCAAATGCCAGGGCCAATTTCAGAGCTCCCCCGCTTTCTTCAGACCTTGCCCTTCATCATCTCCACCCTCCCTTCCAACTGGCAACAACGCCTCCTCCATCTCAAAACCCTACGGTCAGATCTACACACTCCAGTCTGAATCCTTCCTTTTCTCCTTCCTGCCTATGACAGCTCCGTCCAGCAAAGGTCTAGGACAACAGTTTCGAACTGGAACGTGCACATCCCGGAGGGTCAAACTTTTTTTTCCGAGTTAATTGAAGCCAGAAACAAGGAGCCGCAAGGCAAGGCGCGCCTGGGGGAGGTGTTGGCGCTGGGCGGGGAGAGAAGCCAGCGAGACTCCTCGGCCCAGGGGCTGCACCTGGAGGCCGAGGGGGCAGCGGGGCCGCCAGGCTTCCCCCCCTTCCTTCCGCTCGACGTGCGGGGCGGCGGGAGAGGCGCGGACCCGCTACCCTCTGGCTTCCCCTGCCCGCAGGGCGAGACAGCCGCACCAGGCGCCCCACGCTGAGCCAAAAGGGCGCCCCACCTCTGCCTCCCCCGAGAGAAGGGGAGCCTCACCTACTCGAACTCGGAGCAGCCTCTCCCTTACCTTCTGCGGGGGTCTCCCACGCTTGCGCCCGCGGAGGAGGCGTCTGGCGCCCCGGGAGGCACCGCGGGGCCCCAAGGGAGAGTGGCGCGCAGAGGCTCTGGGCCGCTTCCCTGCGCCACGGGGAGGACGGGCGGCCAGAGAGCCCCCAGCAGCTCCGTCGCTGGGCCCGGGGGACAGCACCCAGGCTGCTTAGGGGACAAGCGGGTCCCGCGGGTGCGCAGGGCCTCTGCCACGGCCAATGCCTTTGTACAGCAGCAACCTGCGGGATGACACAAAAGCTATCCTGGGGCACATCAGTGCCCAGGGCCAGAAACACGGCCTTCTGCCACCCCAAACCCTGGCCCAGCTCACGTAGCCTTGAGCTAGGCCGACTACCAGCTGCCGTTGTGCTGGGCCCTGACACGGCTGACGAGGGCAAATGTTGCACCATCCTTGGTTCACACCACGGGGGACATAAGGCTGGCAGAGCCCGGGCGCGTGACCCGCTGTTGCGCCACATAGAGAGCATGCGCAGGAGCAGCGGCTTCAATGTCTTCTGCAACCAGGGGCAGGCCAGAGGCCGCGGGCAGGGGAGGGCCTGGCAGAGGAGGACACCAGGGACGACAAGATGGGCAAGTTCATGCCCAAGATCCCGGGTGCTTCAAAAACAGGAAGTGAGTCTCCTGGTCCACCAGACCGGGTCTGGGTGCCCACAGGGCCCTCACGCCAAAGCAGTGGGGAAGCCCACTGAGCACAGTCAGAGCTCCAATCCACTTGAGGCTCGCCTGGTGGCTGCCCTGCCTCTTCCCCCTGTCTTCTCTCGCCTTGGGGCTCCAGGCCCTCACTGAGCAATGCCTTACTCCCCCAACCCATCTCCAATCCCTGTGCCCTCAGCCTCCCCCTTCCTACACATCTGCCATCACCATCTCTTTGGGCTTCGGCTTCCCTTTGGGCCTTCATTCGCCTCCAGGCCCCATCTTTTGTGCCTCAGCCTCCCCCCGCCCCCCCCCAACCCAGTTCTCTCCAGGCCTTGTGTCTCAGGAACTTCTCTCAGGGTTGCCCTCTGCACACAGCCTCCTGGCTATGCCGCTTCTTCACTCTGCTGCCTCTTTGCCCTTTCCTGGCAGGGCCCGTTGTCTCCACCTCCATCTCAGGTGACTTGGTCCTACTTCTTTCCCCTGCTTGAAAACCTCATTTGCCTCCCTCCCTGCTTCCTGCCACCTTTCTTAGTGGCCCATCTTTCCACCTTGGGATGGCAGGGCTGCTTACAGGCCGTTTGTGAGGAAGGAGTGCAGCCAGACCCAAAAAGCTGTCTGTCCCTCCCAGGAAGTACAGTGGGGCTGGGGCAGGGGGAGGGGGGTGCAGAGGGCAGTGGGTGCAAGCACAGAGGACCGCTAGGGGGCTGCCTTGCCAAGAGAACTGAGGTCTACCTGGCCACTCTTCCAGCAAGGCTCTGGCATCACCTGGCAAGGAGTGAGAGTTTTTGTCACACAATAAAACCAGGTCTGGACGGATGATGCTGGGCCCCAGCTTCCTGAAGGGTCTCCTGCACATCCTGACAGTCACGTTCATGGGCGCCATCCCCAGCCATGCCACGGAAAGGGCCTGGATGTGGAGTACTTGTACTTGAACAGGTAAGGGCAGAGGACAGATGTGGTGGGACCTGAGCCCCAGCCCACGGCTCCCCGGGGGCCTGATGCACTTGAAGTGGGAGTGGCCCTCGCCCTGCAGGGGCCCAGCAAACCTCAACTCCACCCTCTTCAGGATGCTTTCTTCTTTGTCACCAACCCACATAACCTGTCCAAATTTCCCCGCTTACCTTTCTTGTGTCTTTTTCACCTCCGGAGAGTAACTTTGATTTGGAGTTACACATTTTGGCATCAAATGTTTCGAAAGTTCCCCACTGTAGATGCTAACATTGTGAAATTAGTGTTTCTGCTATTTCTTTTTAACAGTTTAGGGGATTTTTTTTTTAAGTATAAGAAATCCCAATTGCTCAGACTGAGAAATCGTGTGTGTGTGTGTGTGTGTGTGTGTGTGTGTGTGTGTGTGTGGTGTTGTTGTTGTTGTTTGGGGTTTTTTAAATTTAAACTCTAGTTAGTTAACATATAGTGCAATATTGGGTTTAGGAGTAGAATTCAGTAATTCATCGCATACAACACCCCCGGCTCATCACAACAAGTGCCCTCCTTAGTACCCAACATATTACCCACCTAGCGCATCTCCCACCCACCTCCCAATGTCAACCCGTAGTTTGTTCTCTATCAAGAGTCTCTTGTGGTTTGTTTCCCTCTCTTCTCTTTTTCCACCCCTTTTACATATTTTCATATGTTTTGTTTCCTAAATTCCACATATGAGTGAAATCATACGGTATTTGTCTTTCTCTGATTGACTTATTTCACTAGCATAATACATTCTAGCACCATTCATGTCATTGCAGATGACAAGATTTCATTCTTTTTGATGGCTGCGTAATATTCCAGTGTGTGTGTGTGTGTGTGTGTGTGTGTGTGTGTGTGTGCGCGTGCATGCGTGTGTATACACCACCTCTTGTTTATCCATTCATCAATCAGTGGACATGTGGGCTCTCTCCATAGTTTAGCTATTGTTGATAATGCTGCTATAAACATTGGGGTGCTTGTACCCCCTTCGAATCTGTATTTTTGTAACCTTTGGGTAAATATCCAGTATGGACTGGGAAATGATTTAAGAAACAAGACCACCAAATGAAGGCAGCAGTTCTAACTCCCAGCAGCTGGAGAAGGGTGGGTGGTGGGACTGGGGGACACTTCCGCTCCCCAACAGCTCCTAGTGTGATTACCAAAGACAACGCCCAAGTAGGAGTGACAGCAGGGACTTTTGTCCTGGTAGAAAAGGTCACTGAGGAGTCAGATGACCTGGAGTGTTCCTTGGCTTTGATGTGCTTGCTGACAAGTTTGATTTCGCTCTTAGACCCTCCTGTCTGCATCCTCCACATTCTGCTTAATAACACATCTCCTCAAATGTGATTCTATATATTTTGGTGTTAGCAATAAAATACAATGCACAAAATAAAAAAGAAATAAGGAGGCATGTTTTCTCAACTTCCAAATTTATTCTCCTTCAACATATCTGAAGGGGCGCCTGGGTGGTTCAGTCGGTTGAGCGTCCAACTTTGGCTGAGGTCCTCATCTCACAGTTCGTGGGTTCAAGCCCCGAGTTGGGCTCTATGCTGACAGCTCAGAGCCTGCAGCCTGCTTCAAGTTCTGTGTCTCCCGTTCCCTCTCTGCCCCTCTCCCACTCATGCTCTCTGTCTCTCAAAAATTAATAAGCATTAAAAAATTAAAAAAAAAAAAACAAAAAACATCTGGAGCTGAGGCATCCTGCCAGTTCTTCCCAAATTCCCACTTCATCCTGTTTTACGAATGAAAAGCATACCCAAACGCACATATCCCAAGTCTTGCTCTGATGCAACAACCTAAGATGTAAAATCTCCTTGGCAACAGAATGTCAATTGAAACTTGGTTTGAAGAGTTTCTTTCATTTAAGCCCAAATGTTTTGGGCCCCATTGATATGTTCCTAATTCAAGTATGTGTGTAAGGTGGCAGGACTGATGGCAATTTCCATGTAACTACTCATCCTCCAGCGGCTGAAAGTATGCATTGCTCCTGAGAGAAGTTTCCGTGAAAGTAAAGCATGAGAAGAAACACTGACGGTGCTGATACCGTATTTCATCCGGGTAACAAAGTCATTAACAAAGTCATATCTGGGTTCCATGCTGTATGTTTATATATTTTGCCATTGTAATTCAGAAGTAAGAATCTGTGGCAGAGGCTATGAATTAAATTGTTTGGATAAAAAAAATAAAGTCAGATCTTTTCTGATGGATAGTAAGGCTAATTAAGCTGATTCATTTGATTAGTCAATATGGTGGATATTCTCCATGGAGCAAATGAGCTATAGCTGAAGTTTTGAGTTTTAATGAAATGTATAAATAACATGATAAAATAAAAGCGGTTATCAAAAAATTATATTGGTGAACATATATAGAAGTTAACAGTATTTTAATGTCCCAACTAGTTATGAGAATAAACGGTTAAATGGGATGACTGTAAGTCATCTAGGTAACTTAACACCTTTTTGGTAAACTCAGAAAGTAAGAAAGGAACGACTGTAAAGCTGGGGTAATAAATGCATTCACAAATCAGATGTTTGTAATTCTTTCATAGCAGCAAAACTGGAGAGAGACATAATTACTTGTCAACTGATAGGGCATTTTTAAAACTTGTTGATCACTAATGATTTTTCAGCATATAACTCAGACAATTCAAGGAATTGAGAGACAGTGCTATCACATGACTCCCAGATCCATCTACTCATTTCACAAACAAGTTTTTTAATGAATTTCATCTAAAAAAAACAGGAATGGAACTCACTATAAAATCTAGCAGTAAAGAATATTTACCTATGGGGCGCCTGGGTGGCGCAGTCGGTTAAACGTCCGACTTCGGCCAGGTCACAATCTCGCGGTCCGGGAGTTCGAGCCCCGCGTCAGGCTCTGGGCTGATGGCTCAGAGCCTGGAGCCTGTTTCCGATTCTGTGTCTCCCTCTCTCTCTGCCCCTCCCCCGTTCATGCTCTGTCTTTCTCTGTCCCAAAAATAAAATAAAAAACGTTGGAAAAAAATTAAAAAAAAAAAGAATATTTACCTAAAGATATGTGAACCAATTGAAAAAATTATTTTGTCCATCTCATTGGAAATAAATTTCTAATCAAGTTTTACTTTATAAATTTAATTACTTGTCAAAATTGATTTTTGTATTTATATTGTTTTGTTCAGTTGAATACTAACAATAATGATAATGACCACTTGGCCCAGAAGACATTTCTTTTTTTGTTTGTTTGTTTGTTTATTTATTTTTGAGAGAGAGAGAGCATGAGCAGGGGTGGGGCAGAGAGAGAGGGAGACACAGAATCCAAAGCAGGCTCAGGCTCCAAGCTGTCAGCACATAGCCTGATGCGGGGCTCGAACTCACGAACCACGAGATCATGACCTGAACCAAGTCATATGCTTAACTGATTGAGCCAGCCAGGCACCGCCCCAGAAGACATTTCTAATACTACAGTCAGGCATGAAAAAGATAGAAATTTCTATTTTGTTCCAGAGATAAAATGGGATAGTAAATCCTATCCTTACCTTAGCTCACCCTTCCTTTTCACAGGCTAATTTCAAAAAAAAAAAAAAAAAAAAAAGTATCCATTTGCTCTTTATTTTATCACTCCCACCACCACTTACTGCCATCAGCTCTTCGCATTCAATACCCAAAAGGAAAAATCACAAATGTCCTCTTTTTACTAAGTTCAATAAACATTTTCTCCAACCTCATAGCGGTATTCAGCAGTATTGATCATTCCCCTCTATCCATCTTATCTTGATTTTTAATTACTGAGCCCCCACTCACCTGATTTTTCTCCTGACTCCTTTGCTTCTGTTTGCCCTTTAACTGTTAGAACTCCTCAAAGTTGTCCCCAAAACCTTGATTTTAGTTGCACTCAAGAGGTTTTCCCAGGGTGATGCCAACCACCCTCATCTTTTGCCCAACAATTTCCAAAATTATACCTTATACCCCAGTGTCTGTCCTGATTGTCAGCCAAGCCCATCTGCCCACTGCCTGTTGCGCACAGTAAAGAGTATGGATAATAGGCTATGCTGACTTGCCTCAAAATAATGTGTGTGTCTTAAAGAAAACCACTTTACTTTCCTGTGCTTCAGGTTTTTTGTATTCATTATTCAGAAAGGCTTATCAAAGGATTAAATAAGATGATGTTGGGGGCGCCTGGGTGGCTCAGTCGGTTGGGCGTCCGACTTCAGCCCTGGTCATGATCTCACGGTTTGTGGGTTCGAGACCCGCGTTGGGCTCTGTGCTGACAGCTCAGAGCCTGGAGCCTGCTTTGAATTCTGTGTCTCCCTCTCTCTCTCTCTGCCCCTTCCCTACTCGTACTCTGTCTCTCTCTGTCTCTCAAAAACAAATAAACATTGAAAAAAATTAAATAAGATGATGTTGTTGAGGCACAACTGCTGGGCCCATTGTCAGTGCCTTTAGTGTTAGCTATTATGATAACCATGGTTTGGATGAGATCCAAAACAGAACTAACTTCTCCCTCTTGAGAACTGTTGCTCCCCCTGCTCCCATATCAGTGAATGCACCATCATCCACTCAATTACCCATGCTGGACATTTGAATGCTGTTCCTGACCTTGCCCTTTTCCTCACCCTCCCCCAAATTTAGTCAAATCCCAAGCCTTTCCCATGATATTCCTTAAATGCCTCTGGACGTTGTCCATTTTGGATTTTTTTATTTCCAGTGTACCTTACTCTAGCCCAAGCCACCACCTCTGTTTCCTACATTACTAGAGAAGACTCTAATGAGTTTTCCCGACTCTACTCTTGACCTCCCCAGTGCATTCTCCAGCCACACTATGTCCAAAGCTTTCAGTTGTGTCCTACTGCCTATAGGACACAGCCAAATTCCTTCCTCAGAATGATGAGCAAGAGCCTTACCTGACCTTTCCTCACCTGCTGTCGCCCAAATACTCCATACTTCCTCCCTCCTCTGAGCTTACATACAAAATGCCTCTGTGTGAAAGTGGCTTTCTCCCTTCCTTTACAATCACCACTTTCTTGTCCAAAATTTACCTCAAGATTCAAATTTGAGTGTCAGGTTGGTGATAACCAACTAAAACTCTCTTTCCCCTTCCAAGCTCCATCTCCCACACAGTTAGACAGTGGTCTCCTGTATTCCTGAAGCAGTCATGGAAACCTCAAACAATATACTTACCATATGGTATTTCAGTTTATTCTGTCTCTATCAGCAAGAGGTATGCCAGTCTGTGGCCTGGACACAGGTCTACAGATCTGGGTCCCAGCTGCAGTTGGATTGAAATTTGGGTCCCAGATTTGTGGACCATGAAGTAGCCCTGTGACTCAATTCAAGACGTCTCAGCCATAGTCCAGGACAAATTTTTCCCACCCAGTAGCCCACTCAGTGACCTATCAGGAGCTCTCCCGGGAATCGTGAGGGAACCACACCTATCTGCACATCTGACAACAGTTCCACCATCTGTGGACCTTGAAACTGACCCTTGTACCAGTACCAGCCAACAAACCAAAGTCCTGCAGGAAGATCTGTTCATCCAGTGACCAGACAGAATCCATGCCCATCCAAATGCCAGGTAACAGGCCTGCTAACTATGGATCCCACAATACATCCAATAGCAGCCATGTGAACTGTCTCCAACTCTGCTTAACTTTGACCCTCAAGATAATCCCATCATCCTGAGGATCCCAAATAAGAAAACCTTTATCTACCGAAGACATCTATAAAGACTTGAAGAAATATTTGTTCCTTAAAATGCACAAGTACATTGGGGCACCTGGGTGGCTTGGTCGGTTAAGCGTCCGACTTCGGCTCAGGTCATGATCTCACGGTCCGTGAGTTTGAGCCCCATGTCGGGCTCTGTGCTGACAGCTCAGAGCCTGGAGCCTGTTTCAGATTCTGTGTCTCCCTCTCTCTCTGCCCCTCCCCTGTTCATGCTCTGTCTCTCTCTGCCTCAAAAATAAATAAACATTAAAAAAAATGTTTTTAATAAAAAATAAAAAAATAAAAAAAATAAAATGCACAAGTACAAACGCAAGGCTACATGGATGATAAAGAATCAGGCAAACATGACACCACCAAAGAACAGTGATAACTATAGTAACCAACCCTAGAGAAATGGAGACCTACAAATTACCTGACAAAAAATTCAAAGTAATTATCTTGATGAAGCTCAGTAAGATGCAAAAGAAAACCAGATAAACAACTAAATGAAAACAGGAAAACAATGCATGAACAAAATGAGTAGTTTAATAAAAAAATAGAAAACATAAAGAAACAACCACTGAGTGGTTTTAAGTTGCTCTCCCACAAAGGAGAACAAAATGGAAATAAGGTTGACAGAAAATAAAAACTTTCTAAAAAAAGAAATAGAAACCATAAAAAGAACCAAACAGAACTCCTGGAGCTGAAGAATACAATGCCAGAAATGAAAAATTCAATAGAAAGATTCAACAGGAGACTCAATCATGGAAAAGAAAGAATCCATGAATTTGAACATAGGTCATTTGAAATCAGCCAGTTAGAGGAATAAAAAGAAAAAAATGAAAAACAATGAATAAACATATGGTACATATGAAACACCACTAAGGGAACAATAGGAATTATGAGAATGTCAGAAGAAGAGAAAGAGAAAGGAAGAAAGTTTATTTAAAGAAATAAAGGTTGGGACACCTGGGTGGCTCAGTTGGTTAAGCGTCCAACTTCGGGCTCTGTGCTGACAGCTCGGAGCCTGGAGCCTGCTTCGTATTCTGTGTCTCCCTCTCCCCCACTCATGCTCACTCTCTCTCTCTCTCTAAAATAAATAAATGTTAAAAAAAATTTTTTTTAAGAAATAAAGGCTAAAAATTTCCCAAATCTTGAGAAGGATATGAAAACCCAGCTAGCTGAGGCTTAAAAGTCCCCAACCAAAATCAACCTAAAGAAAATTACCCCAACATATGTAATCAAATTGTCAAAAGTCAAAGACAATTTTTTAAGCACCAAGAGAAAAAAGATTTGTGCCATACAAGGAAATTCCCATAAGGCTATCGCCAGATTCTCAACCTTGCAGGCCAAGAGGGAGTAGAATGACATATTCAAAGGTCAGAAAGAAAAAACAACAGCCAACCAATATTACAACCAGCAAAGCTTTCCTTCAGAAATGAAGGAGGGATAAAAACATTACCAAAGTCTGAAGAAGTTCATCACCACTAGATCTGCCTTTCAAAACATGCAAAAGGGTTATTTTTAAATAAACAAAAGATTACTAAGTAATAGCATGATTAAACAACCCAACTTTACACCTCAAGGAATTAGAAACTAAGCCCAAACTCAGCAAAATGAAGTAAACTATAAATATTAGAATAAAAATAAATAGAAAAACAATAGAAAAGATAACAAACCTAAGAGTTGGTTTTTTGAAAAGATATACAAAATTGACAACCATTACCTAGAATAACCAAGAAAAGAAGGCAAAGAACTCTGGCATAGAATATTCCAAGCCCATGATAACTGTTTTTGATCACAAATTAATATATTGTGATACTTGTTTCGTATTGATCTTATGAGCCTGTTTTATGTGAATCTGATCCTGGGGGATGGATATGCTTTTGGAAACTGGAAAACCAAGAGACAGACCTTGAATAATGGTGAATTCACAGGTATAATGACAGTCCTCGAGTCAGACCACTCTTCTTCAGATAATAACACTACCTCTCCCCTCAACCTCTACACAGCTTAGCTGGTACAACATCACTTTCTTATTAATAACTCTAGAGTGAACACTACCTGTTGAGTGATGCTTCAGTGTAAGGGGTAGGCCAACAGAGGTTTTGTCTAAACATATGACTCTCAAAAATTAAAGCCTTCTAACTTCCTTAACTCTAATCTTTCCCCCTAAATCTGTCCTTCACAAGGGTGCTCAATGGATCTATCCAAAAGACATATCAGACTTTATCATTTCCTTGAACTCCCTTCAATAATACCTCTATAACATATTAAGTCTACATTTGTTAAAATTTCACTCACAGTCTTTTGTAACTTGGCTCTACCTCCCTCTCCATCTTCATCTTCAAACACACCCACATTCTAGCAATACGTAAATAGGTGTTTATATCTGCACACACCATACTCTTCTATACCTTTGTACCCTGATTCTATGAATCTACTGAGTTTCCCTGGAACCCCTTTTTCTGTACTTCCTGTACTTCCTGGTTAATTCCTACTTATCCTTAAAGATTCTACTCCAGGATATCTTCTTCTCCAGGAGATGTTTCTCCCAATTCTCAATTTTGTGCCCCAAGTTTCCATAGCATGTTGTACATGAAAATACTATAGCTTTTACCTCATTATATTAAAATTATAACCTTATGACCCATGTGACTGTGAAGGCAAGAATCTTCCAAACACTGTAAATCCTTGGAATGCCACACAGGGCCTGGCATGAAATGGAGTGCCACAAGTGTTGACCACATTGAACTGAACTGAACTGAACTTCCCCCTTTTTCTACTCTCTGGATACCTCTATTTTCTTTCTTTTTAAAAAAATTGTGATTTATTTAAGAGAGGAAGAGAACAAGAACATGAATGTGTGGGAGGGGGAGAGAGAGAATCCCAAGCAGGTTCTGCACTGTCAGCATAGAGCTCAACATGGGACTCAATCTCACAGTGAAATCATGACCTGAGCTGAAATCATGAGTTTGACGCTTAATGGACTGAGCCACCTAGGCACCCCTGGAGACCTCAATTTTCATACTGGAATAGATGGATATGCTGGATTTCTCCTTTACACTCAATAGTGATGCCGGCCCTTGCATGTTTCCCCAAATTAGATTTGTACCTTGATTTTTACAGATATGAGTTGAGAAAATAAAGGGTGGGCTGAGGATTTGCTCATAGTTATAAGTAAGGCTGAATATTTGTCACATGCCAGATTCTTGACGAGTGTTACAGAATTGCTTTTCTCTACAGTGCCTTCCAGAAGTGGAGACAAGGACAGCCCAATTTGTTACAATTATGCTAAGAAATTTGAGGAGGAGGAAGAGACTTAATTGTTCAAGGGAATAATCATGTTCTGTAGACAATCTGGCAGAAGCTAAGGAAGAATGCAAACTAGCCTTGGGGACTTCTGGGCACTAGTCCCAGTGGCATTAAGGCATCTGATCTTGAAAGCAAGCACTGAGGCCTTTCTTCTCTGTGTGTGGCCAGGGACAAGTTCCAAGCCAACATTTCCTCACAGAATGTCCTAAGACTCCAAGCATAATCAAATTTTGCTAAAGGTAATAAACTGATTCACCTGATTACACAGCCCCTTCCAGGCAGATGTCTCTTGATCACTTGGAACAAACAGATCTCACTTCCCTGTCTGAACTTCTGCAGGTGCAGAGAGTGATTTCTTTATTATTCTCCTGTTGAAGCAGCTGTTATGGGTAACCAGCTGGCTTCTTCCTGCTTGGGTTTTGATTTGGGTTTTGGTCTGAAGTCATCTCTTGGGGCCTGTAGAATCTCAGAGAGACTGAAACTATAATCTTACCCTCACTCTAAACCCTGCCCCAGTATACAATTAGAGAAACATGATGAAAGGGTAATGGGTCTTGGGACCATGGTCTAGAAGAGCCAATATTTAAGTCAAGATTTGCCAGTAATCAAAGGAGTTGTTGTCCTTGGGCCCTTCATTCCTCTGGTCTGAAGTCCCCCGTTGTTAGGGAAAAGGCAACAATATACTCTCACCCTCTAACTTCAGTTGGTTCTCCCATAAGCTCTATAAGGAAGATCCAATTTAATAAAAGCCAACAAGTGACCATTAATGGCATAGTGAGTTGTTTTCAACATGAAATCCTAAAAATGAAATGCCACGGTTGGTTAAAATTCTGTCTGAAAACTAAACTGCTAATTCTAAATGGTTCATGCTACGTTGTGGGATGCTTGGGGATCTGGAACAGGGGCATAAAGTGCCTAATGGGAGGATCAAAACGGTAGCTAGTTGTCAAGTGATATGAAAGTATTTCAACATTTCGTTTGACCTGAAAAACACAACAACTGAACAGAAAATTTCAAGAGAGAAGTTCAACAGGAGACCAGAACAATAAGCAAAGAGAATCAACAAATGTGAGGACAGGTCATTTGAAATTATTCAGTCAGAGAAACAAAAATAAAAATGAATGAAAAATATAGAAAGAAGATTAAAGGAATTAAGGACACCATA
Source organism: Felis catus (assembly GCF_018350175.1). NCBI lineage: Eukaryota > Metazoa > Chordata > Mammalia > Carnivora > Felidae > Felis > Felis catus. The sequence goes on along the minus strand of NC_058371.1, from coordinate 52,934,193 downwards.
AAGTCAAACAATATGCGCATTATTGGGGTCCCAAAAAAACAGAGAAAGAAGGAAGCAGATTGTTTATTTGAAGAAATAATGGCTAAAAACTTCCCAAACCTGAGGAAAAGAAATGAATACCCAAATTAATGAAGCCTAATGGAACCCAACAAGGAAAAATTCAAAGTCCAACCAAAGCATATTATAATCGTGTTGTCAAAAGTCTACAATCAAGAATTTTGAAAACAGCAAGAGAAGACACTGGTCACATACAAAGGAACCCCCATAAGACCAGATTTCTCCACAGAAACTTTGCAAGCCGGAAGAGATAATATATTCAAATTGTTAAGAAGAGGTAGAAAAAGATGATGGCAAAGCAAGAGGATCCTGAGTCCATCTTCTGCCACAGACATACCAAGGCAACAACTACACGTAATGCAATTTACTCTGAAAACAACCTGAAGACTGGTACAATCAAAGACATATTGATAAGACCACATCAGGAAGGGTAGGAAGGGCAGAGATGTCGTTGGGAAGCCAGTCCTCCACACAGTGACCTATAATCAGAAGGGATATCACAGGCATGGGATAAGGGGGGGAATCAAGGCCCACGCCAGGCAGGCCTGACCCTGGGGACCTTCATCAAAAAGACAAGCCCCCATAACATCTGCTTTTGAAAATCAGTGGGGTTTAACTCCAGGAGAGCCTGAGGACTTTAGGAAACCATCTCCATTCTTAGAGAGCCGGCCAGCTATATCACTCAGCCTGATACCTAGCACCAAAACAATATTTTTAAAAGGACCTGGGTATATGTGATGGAGATTTATTGACTAATTGCAGGACATGTGCCAAAAGGGCAGGGATCTGCAGGAGCTTTCTCTGGGAACAGAAGTACCGGTGGATCCATTTTTCTGGCCATCCTTTAGTCTAGCTGCCGGAGCCAGTTCTGACACTTTTCATCTACCTTGCTAGCATCACTTGCCCCACCCAACCCATTCATCCCAGTGGATACCCCTCCAAAGAAGCCCCCAGTGATCCACCTCTGGTATCTCTCCATCGAGACTTCTGCTACAGGGAGGGGGAAGCTAGCCCTACCCACCACCAGATTTGCAGCAGCTGAACTGGGGGCAAGCCCTGTCTACCAATGCACCTGCAGCAGTCATGGCCCAGCCATAATAGAAGGGCACATGCATTCCACACAGGAGACGCACCTGAATCACCTGTCTGGTGACCAGGGGGACTGTGGTACAAGAGTGCACCACAAGACCTCTTCTACATAAGGCCAGTAGTTTCAAGACTGGGAGACGTGGCTGACATGCCTAATACATAGTAATAAACACAGAGAGTCAGTCAAAGTGAGGAGACAGATGAATATGTTCCAAACAAAAGAACAAGACAAAACCACAGAAAAAGAGCTAAACAAAATGGAGGTGAGCAATCTACCTGATAAGGAATTCAAAGTAATGGTCATAAAGGCACTCATGGCACTTGAAAGAAGAGTAGATGAACTAAGTGAGAACTTCAACAAAGAGATAGAAAACATAAAAAGAACCAGTTGTAGCTGAAGAACACAATATAGAAATAAAAACTCCACTAGAGGGAATCAACAGAAAATTAGAGGATATAGAAGAGCAGATCAGCTGGAAGACATAGTAATGAAAAGCAAGCAAGCTGAACAGCAAAAAGAAAAAAGAAATTTTTTTTAATTTTAAAAAAGAATTTTTAAAATGAGCATATGTCAAGCGACCTCTGTGACAAAGGGTACTAACATTTGTATCACAGAGGTCCCAAAAGGAGAAGAAAGAAAGGGGCAGAAAGTGTATTTGAAGAAATAATAGCTGAAAACTTCCCCAACCTGAGGATGGAAACAGGCATCCAGGTCCAAGAAACAGAGAAAGCTCCAAACAAGATGAACTGAAGGAGTTTCACTCCCAAAGTTAGTGGAAGGAAGGAAATAATAAAGATCAGAGCAGAAATAAATGAAATAGAAACAAAACAAACAAAAAGAAAAAACACAATAACAACAATAGAAAAGATGGATGAAACTAAGAGCTGGTTCTTTGAAAAGATATGGGGTGCCTGGGTGGCGCAGTCGGTTAAGCGTCCAACTTCAGCCAGGTCACGATCTCGCGGTCTGTGAGTTGGAGCCCCACGTCGGGCTCTGGGCTGATGGCTCAGAGCCTGGAGCCTGTTTCCGATTCTGTGTCTCCTTCTCTCTCTGCCCCTCCCCCGTTCATGCTCTGTCTCTCTCTGTCTCAAAAAATAAATAAATGTTAAAAAAAAAAATTAAAAAAAAAAAAAAAGAAAAGATAAACAAAATTGATAAAGCTTTAGCCATACTCATCCAGGGAAAAGAGAGAGAGGACTGAATAAATAAAACAAAGGAAGAGAGGGGTGCCTGGGTGGCTCAGCCAGTTAAGTGCTGGACTCTTGATTTTGGCTCAGGTCATGATCTCACAGTTCATGGGGTCGGGCCCTAGTCAGGTTCTACATTGAGAGCACAGAGCCTGTCTGGGATTCTCTCTGCCCCTCCCCTGCTCACTCACACTCTCTTTCTCTCAATAAATAAATAACCAAACTAACAAACATTAAAAAAAAAAAAAAAGAAGCGAAGGAAGAGAAATTTCAACTCAATGAATGAGCACAGATGGTGGGGCACGCCCTTGGCTTTAGCATGGTTGTATCCTCACATGCCCAGCTTCACTAACAAGGTGGGGGAAGAGCACAAAAATACGTTACACTCCATTCCATTCCAAGAAAAATCCCAATTAATCCCTACTCCTCCAGTAGACTCTTTAATATGACCAACAGAATCACCATCACATAAAATCCAATCATCTCTCAAACTGCTGCCTTTGCACTGGTTCCTGGGACAAGTGAGTCCATTCACGAGCCCCTCAAAAGAAGTATCTCAGATCCCATAGCTCCTCAGGATCCCTGGATGTAAGCTACATTGGTTTTCAAAGACAGGCATTTTGAGACCGTGGTCTCTTGGGCGCAGGTCTCAAGGGTTGGGGTGCCCAATGTGTGACACAAACCCCTCTCTCCTCAGGGAGAGGCTTTAGAAGTGAGATCCCTCCAATTATGTGTCACAGAGCCAGGGGTAGGGTTTTGCCAGAGACAGTGGCTCTGCCTCTCCTACCCAATCTAGATGCAGTCGTTTTATCTCTTGTGGAGAAAGCTGTTCAGTTAGTTTTCAGTTCTTTTTCAGCAGGAATTATTCCATATGTAGTTGTAGATTTGGTGTGTCCGTAGGAGGAGATGAATTCAGGATCTTTCTACACCGCCATCTTGGACAATCCCATAATTTGTAAACTTTTGTTTGTTTGTTTGTTTGTTTAGAAAATAAAACTCAATAGTTTTATAATTCACTCAGTGGCAACTGATAATCATCAAATTAGCAATGGTTATCTTCCAATAGTTATCTTACACTAGCTGTATGGTCATTTCTCTAGGATGAGCAGATACTCTGAGTCACAGACATTTCCCATATAAGGTGCATCATATAAATCAGACTTGGTTTGTCACCAGCATTTATAAAACCAGGCCTAGGGAAAGAACTAGGTCTGGGGACACATACCTGGTCTTAATATACTGAGTGTTTAGCCTGCCCTGTTCATTACAAAATCAGAACAGTAAGAATATTCCCAGTACAAATTGTTCTTCATGGACAAGCCAGTAGAAAAAAAATGGGCAAATGACTTAACTAGATACTTATCAAAAGAGGAATAAAATAAAATCAAAGCTAAAAAAAAAAGAGGAACCCTAAATGACCAATAAACATACAAAAAGATACCTCACCTTATTTGTGATCAGGGAAATTATATTAATCTGCCCTGAGGGACCACTAGATCACCATCCAGTTGTCTAAAGTATAAAGGTCTGACAATACCAAGTAGTGCTAAGAATGTGGAGTGACCAAAACCCTTATACACCTGCTGATGGATATAAAAATTAGTAAAAGGCACTTTAGTAAACAATTTGACATTTAGAACAAATTGACGTTATGCACGTCCTATAACTTAGCAATTTCACTCCAAGGTATCTATCCTCCAAGAAGCAAGCCTGTGTGCACAGAATATTAAGTACAAGAATGTCCCACAGCAGGACTCTTTGGTAATCCGTGGAAGCAACTCAAATACTTGTCATCCATCCTAAATATATTAAATAGTCAATAGACAGAAGCAAAAACTAATGCTACACACAGAAATATACAAATATCTTTAAAATATAATAAAGAAAAGAGGAAAACAGTCACAAGTAATACTTTTGTGCCGCCTTTTACAGATAGGTCAAAAAGAGGCAAATTAAACTACCCTGGTTAGTGATCCATACTAAAGAGAAAACCATAAAGCAAAGCAAGAAAGTGATGATTATCTGGGTCAGAGCAGCGGTTGCCTTGTTGGGGAGGTAGTGAGCTATAGTCACTTAAGAGTTCACTGGGACCTTTTGTGGTGCTGGAAAATGTCTGTTTTCTTGATCTAAGAGGTGACCCCATGGTGTTTGCTTTATGTTCAGTCACTAAACTATGTGTATGATTTTATTTTTCTTTGTGTGTATTAAATTTCATCATATATCAATGACTTATTGAGCCATGGAGGAAAATAAGCTTGCACATAGAGAAAAATGAGCATGAAGTCATTGTACCCAGGAACTATCTGACTCATGAACGAGGCAGTCAGGAAAGGGGCTTCCTCCTTCAACAAGTTAATTCATTAAAGTAGCTGAGGGGGTGTAGTCATTGTTGGCAACGGTGGGTTTTTTTCTTGAAGGTAGACATGATCAGGAGAGCACAAAAATTCTAGGAAACTAAAATAAAGAAGAAATTTCCAACAGAGCAACATTAAAGGGGATAGTATGAAGCTGTTCGTGCTTCCCTGGCACCTTTTCCCAACAAGACCTCAGACAGAAGGTGGGAACACTCAGCACAGGTAAGAAAAGCTCCTGTCCAAAGGTTGGGATGGTGACTTAATCAAGACATGCACGAATGGAAAGGAAAGGGTCCATCTCCCACACCTGCTAATCTCCAAATGCGTCTTAGATTTGCTTTTCCAGGATCAGGTATAGGAGGAGGCTCAGAAGTATTTAGAAAATGTTAGGCTTATACTTTCCATATTTCCAAATGCATGATTAATAAACTTAAAATATATGGAGGACAGAGTTCTGAACTGAGAATCAAGAGAGCTGAAAATTTTATGCCAGCACAGCTCGCAGATTGAGTCTTTCCTTTGTACAAGCCCATTCACCCATTCAAGCCTTGTTTCCTCCATCTCTAAAAGAATGGGAAGGTGCCAACTGAGTCTATGCTTTGTCTATGGCAGCAGATGGTCAGGATACGGCCTCCATTGTATGGGCAGGAAGTATATGCCCCATGCAGGGACCTGGGAGTCTTCTATGGAGTCATTCAAGGGAATCCTCAGCCCTGATCTAGTATTGAACTACTTACTTCCAGGCTATTATCACACCTCCTCTCCCCAACTCCCATGCCAACCCACAGTGGTGCTCCCAACAATGCACATTGTTGGAACCCAGAATAAAACTCTCCTGGCTGTTTTTTGCATTCGCTAGGAGATCTCTTGGAGAGAGTGTACAAAAAAGAAAGAAAGACAGCTCTAATGGTGGAATTTAATGAAGGAGGAAGAGAAGGAAGAGAAAGAAGAGGTGCTGGTGGTGATGGAGAAAGAGAAGGAGGAAGAAGAGGAGGGGGAGAGGGAGGAGGAGGAGGAGTGAAGAGCCTAATCTATACGAGGATGAATGTAATGCACTTTGTAATTTGTCATCCTCAGAAAACCCTTTTACAGTGCACTTTTTGAGAAGAGGAAGCTGAAGCTCAGAGATGCTAAATAATTTACCCAAGGGTATGTGACTGCAAAATGGAGCATAACCAATAAAATTATGCTCTACTACCATTTTACAGACTCAGAATCCTACGGTTATGGGACACTTGGGTACAAGCCCGCCTCAAGGCAAGAATATAACCAAAGTAAGCGTCTCCTCAACTTTTGGTCGTCCTCCACCTCTCCAGGGAAGACAGACCTAATGATCTTTCTCTGGAGCTATGCCCCTATAGCTCCAGGGAAGTGGTGTCCTGCTCTACTCTGAATGCTGGGCATCCAACCTTGCACACAGCAGTGATCTGGCTCTTCCTGTAAGAAACCAGAAGAGAGTTCCAACCTACCCACTCCAAAAAGACAACCTTTCCCAGAACCCTTAAAATTTTGAAATACTAGGAAACATTTCAATAGCAGCCATTTGGAAAACAAAGCCCTTGGTGAACTTTCCTGGGTGACACATTCCCTATACCATCTGCCTCAGCCAGGTGAATAAATCTGCTGCCCAAAGAGAAGCATACCCCTTCTCTGTTACGTCTGAGTACCTACCTAACTCTTGGTCAGATCAACAGTTGACACTCTTTATTTCTGGAAACACAGCAAGATCTTGCTCACATCCTTTGTGATCTTAAGTTAAGCCCATGTTCATAACATTGCTTCCCTTGTCTCCTGTGTTCTCAATGGGACTCCCAAGGAAAGGAGAAACAACGTAGAAAGAGAGTAGACATTTTCCCCGCCATTTTTCTATCACTATACATATGAAGTTATAGGATAAATATTTGGGCTTGGGAAGGAGGATGCCTGGTCTCGGATCCTGTTTGGCTTTGACTGAGTTCCTTCTTTTCCCATGATTGGTAAAAGAGGAAGTAGCAACGACAGGACCAGGAACTTTTCTTCCTCTAAGCCTGAAGAAGCCTGTCTCCCCTGAATGCCCTTCCAAGTAGAATGAGGCCAGTGCCCAGCCCCACCCAACTTTGTCCAGCTCTATAAAGGAAGCTTCCAGGCAGCCACCCCCAGAATGTTCCAGCTCTGTGCCCTCATCAGCAATGAGGCACTCTCTCATTGGGTTACTCTTCCTCCTGGTAATCTCACTGCCTTCAGGTAAGATGATGGGTATAGGTCTGATCATGAAAGTGGGGGTCTTCCAAGAACGCAGGTACTTAAAATCCCCTTTGGGCATAAGACCAGCAGGGGGACTCCAATATCAGATGGATCAGCAAGCCAAGGATGGGAATTAAGTTAGTGGTCTTCAGTGTCTGCCCCACTCATCGGTTGCCACATCCTGAAAGCCTACCCAAGCTCGAGAGAGTGAGGCCAACTTCATAACACACATGTCACCGTTCAGCTATCCAAATTCCTATTTCCTTCCAACTTCCTCTGATGAGCCCTGATGAGTGGTGGCCCTCACTGAGAGATGACAGGAGGTGAGAGGACAGAATGTAAAAGGTAAATTGCAAAGTAATAGGCCCCCCACCAGGAAGAGAGGGGCAGGTCTAGGATTTCTCCCAGCCTCAGAAGCCTGATTTTTCTTTTCCATTCTTTTTTTCCTTCAGGGAATGGATTGTTTGGACATGATGGAATACAAATCCGTACTTGCACTGCGCTCAAAGGCAGGTGCTTCTTCGGTTGCAGAGTGGGATGGACGTGGGTTTCATTCTGTCACAACATATTGTCTTGTTGTGTAAAAATGTTGAAAAATAATCCTCCCCAGGTCGATGAGTATTGACCCTCACCTCATGGATCCAATTAAAAGGCTACATGAATAGCTAAAAGGATAAAATCTGCACTCTGTGTGTAAGGATCATTAATGAGCCATGGGTAGCAAATGGGAGGCAGATTCTCACGAACTGACTGGCAAAATTCCAGAAGTATTTTGTAAAGGGGCACTGGGGCAAAATGCATCTCCTATTTTTTTTTCCCACCCTCCCATCTCCAATCATCAATTCCTATTTCCAATTTAAATTCAGTTGATTAACACATGGCTACCGGCCCAAGGATATGATGTATGCTGGGCTCAGTAACAATAGCTTACTATGTGCCAGTCACACTTTTAAGTGGTTTACATCTACTAAATCACTTAATTCTCACAACAAAATCAACTTTTTTCTCCAGTTTTGTAGATGAAGGAATTTTTCAAGGTCACACAACCAGTAAGAGTGAGTTAGTACTGGGTTTGAACCCAGACAGTCTTGAGCCAGTGTCTTTACTGTTAATCTATACCACCTCTCAATTGCTAAGCATAGGAATCTAACTGGAAGTATTAATTGTAGTTTGTAGTGATTGTACGTTGTAATCCAATGAGGAGTCAAGAATCCAAGTAGATCCATGGAACAGCAAGCCCCTCAAAATTCTTCCTGTGGCTTAAAGTTGTAACGTTCCTGGCTGCTACATTGCGTTTGTGGCTCTACTCAGTAGCTCTGATGCATCAAGATCAATGTTGCCCTAAGATTCCACCCACCAACCATCGCTTCACCAACTGCTGGGGTGGAAGCAATGAGCCATACAGACCCACACAAAACTCCCAGCTGTCAGTGGGACAGCCTTGCTCCAGCAGCATCTCTTCACCACCCCTCCAGGGCCCCCTCCCCCAGGGGCAGAGGTCACAGATCTTCGTGGAGATCCTTGTCATTAGCTGCTCAGGAAAAAGAACACCAGCTGAGTCTCGGGGTTTCCCTTCTCCAAGGATGTGCCTGAAGGAACACATCTGAGTCTCCACCCTGGAAAGCTAGGCAGGGCTTCATTCCTTCTGGAAGTCCTGCCTGCTCCGGCTCTCCCATCTTAATCCTCAACATTCCAGCAAAAAAGAAAAACCAGAAATCATCAGTAGTCCTCAGGGCTAGCTTGCCAGGGCATCTATATTTTAGCTAGCCCTTTTTTTTTGTTTTTTGAAGTTTATTCATTTGTTTTGAAAGAAAGAGCACATACAAGCAGGGGAGGGGTGGGGGGGGGGGTGGAGAATCCCAAGCAGGCTCTGCACTGACAGTGCAGAGCCTGATGTGGGACTCAAAACATAAAAGCAGGAAATAAAAAGAGAAATCTGGGTGAAGGGAGAAAGCAAATATTCCTTCATCAGATTTCAGAAGGGTCCACAACCCAAAATAAAGGCTAAAGATCTCTGCCCTTTTCTTGTGGTTCCCCAAATCATGATTATATCAGCCTGGGGTGAGATACGGCTCTAACTTTGACAACGGGATGCAAGAAGAAACACTCATCACTGTCTTTGATGCTCTTCAGTGCAGCTTGGACGAGACTGGAACGTTCAGTTATTCTTGCTGAAAGCCCACATATGAAATAAAGAAGAGGACTGAATTATCACACCTAAAAGCCATTTTGCACTCACCTTGTGGCTCCATGGGTAAAACCCTAGAGATAGTGGCCATCCTCTCTGAGGAAGCCAAAACTGCTCATCTTTGTTCCCCATATCACAGGGCAGCCATGCGGAAAGCCCAGGATTTAGGCTTAGCAATCAGACATCCGTCTCACTACATGGGCGCCATCGGGAAACTTGTTGCTCCTAGTGCAACAGATTGTTTCAGGACCCTACTCCAGCAGAGTGACCCGAGAGGGCCCCTTCATTTATGGCCATCTTCCGAGCCTTTTCTATGAGGCCCAGCTCTAGCGCATTCCCCTTAAGCTTAAAAATGTCCGGAGTGAATGCATGTTACTGGAAATCAAGAAATCTGAAGGACACTGAGAACGTTTACCGATACCTTATCGTACAGTTGTTTTAACATTATCTGTATGGCAAATATGTAACATGCTTGGCAATGTGTCATCTGGCTTAACTATCCTGGCAGGGTGTTAGGTTGGGGTACATAAAAGGAAGGATTTTGCTGCCCCTGGGGAAAGGCATGGAAGACAAGTAGCACTCCTGCCCCCGAATTCCACCCATACACTGTGAAGCCAGCACAGCTGTGGCAGTAGGAATCAAAACAGTATCCACTGACACACGCAAAGGGAAAGCACAATCTCAGGGACAATCAGAACCCCCTCCCGACACCATTGCCTTAGTATAAATTTCTTTCTTCAGAATCAGACTTGGAGGTCTAAAGTTTTGGCTACATTTTCGGTCCAGGTCTGCCGTAACAAATTACCATAAACTGGGTGGCTCAAAACACCAGAAGTTTATTTTCTCACGGGTCTAGAGGCAAGAAAGTTGAAAATCAAGGTATTAGCAGGGCCACGTTCCCTCTGAAGGTTCTAGATAAAAATCGTTTTTTGTCTCTTCCGAGGTCTGGTGGTTATTGGCAATCCTTGGCTCTCTTTGGCTTAGAGCTACATCACTTCTTCTTCCTCATCTGTGAGGGTCTCTGTATCTTGACATAGTGTTCTATAACGACACCAGCCATTGGATTGAAGGCTGACTCTAATCCAGTATGACCTCGTCTCAACTAGTTACATCTACAAAGACCTTATTTCCAAATAAGGTCATATTTTGAAGGTCCAAGTGGACAGAATTTGGAGAGGAACCCTAGACAACCCAGCACAGGCTATAAAAGGGGGGATTTGCATTTTCTTTGGGGTGGGTAGAGTCTCCTCTTTACTCACATCTGTTTAAACACAAAGAGGAGAGCTTAAGTCTAGGAAAGGGTTTGCAAACCAATCAACCTTTTCTGTGAAAACCAACATTTTTCCTCTTACTGAACATTCCCAGACTCCCCCTGGAGAATACACAAAAAAGGAATAGACAGGCCCTAGCCCCAAATGCTCAGAGATTGTTTACAGGGAGAGAAACATAAATAATCACAATACTAGCTGGCAGAGTTTATGGTAATCCATGATGTGACCTGCAGGCTTTCCTATGACACAAGAAGCTTTTATTCCCCAGCCTTTTCCAGGTATAATTGACAATTTAAAAGTGTACATGTTTAAGGTATGCAACTTGATGATTTAATATGCATTATGAAACAATAACTATAATCAAGCTAATACACATCTATCACCTCTCATAGTTATGTGTGTGTGTGTGTGTGTGATGAAAACGCTTAAGATCCACCCTCTTAGGTTCCTCAAAAAATTAAAAATAGACCTACCCTATGACCCAGCAATAGCACTGCTAGGAATTTACCCAAGGGATACAGGAGTACTGATGCATAGGGGCACTTGTACCCCAATGTTTATAGCAGCACTCTCAACAATAGCCAAATTATGGAAAGAGCCTAAATGTCCATCCACTGATGAATGGATAAAGAAATTGTGGTTTATATACACAATGGAGTACTACGTGGCAATGAGAAAGAATGAAATATAGTCCTTTGTAGCAACATGGATGGAACTGGAGAGTGTGATGCTAAGTGAAATAAGCCATACAGAGAAAGACAGGTACCATATGTTTTCACTCTTATGTGGATCCTGAGAAACTTAACAGAAACCCATGGGGGAGGGGTAGTAAAAAAAAAAAGAGGTTAGAGTGGGAGAGAGCCAAAGCATAAGAGACTCTTAAAAACTGAGAACAAACTGAGGGTTGATGGGGGGTGGGAGGGAGGGGAGGGTGGGTGATGGGCATTGAGGAGGGCACCTGTTGGGATGAGCACTGGGTGTTGTATGGAAACCAATTTGACAATAAACTTCATATATTGAAAAAAAAAAAAAAAAGAACCACCCTCTTAGCAAATTTCAGGTGTACAAACCATATTGCTGACACATGAAGCTTTGAAGTCCAAGTGGAGCTCAGCTAGAGGGTATATTGCCAAACTGGTATGCTTCATTGGAAGATTGGAAGCATAGAAAAAATTACTTAAAAATAAAAATAAAAACAGAAGAGACTCATAAATATGGAGAACACACTGAGGGCTACTGGAGTGGCTCTGGGAGGGGGATGGGCTAAATGGGTAAGGGGCACTAAGGAATCTACTCCTGAAATCATTGTTTCACTCTATGCTAACTAATTTGGATGTAAATTTTAAAAAACAAAAAATAAAATTTTAAAAAATAAAAATAAAAATAAACTAGTCCATGCAGAGACAGCTAACCCAGCCGGAATAACGGTAGAAAGTACATCGCCCATTCTGGCCTCCCACTTGGGCGGTCTCTCCATAAGTCACATTTTTTTTTAATTTTTTAACATTTTATTTATTTTTGAGAGACAGAGAGATACAGAGCATGAGCAGGGAAGGGGAAGACAGAGATGGAGACCAAATCTGAAGCAGGCTCCAGGCTCTGAGCTGTCAGCCCAGAGCCCAATGCGGGGCTCAAACCCACGAACCGTGAGCTCATGACCTGAACCGAAGTCAGAGGGTCTCTCTGACCCTCTCCCGCTCATCCTTTCTCTCTCTCTCTCTCAAAATAAATAAACTTCTTTTTTTTAAAGAGTACTCTCATTCTTTTTTTTTAATTTTTTTTTTCAACGTTTATTTATTTTTGGGACAGAGAGAGACAGAGCATGAACGGGGGAGGGGCAGAGAGAGAGGGAGACACAGAATCGGAAACAGGCTCCAGGCTCTGAGCCATCAGCCCAGAGCTTGACGCGGGGCTCGAACTCACGGACCGCGAGATCGTGACCTGGCTGAAGTCGGACGCTTAACCGACTGCGCCACCCAGGCGCCCCAAAACTTTTAAAAATAAATAAATACGCGATAGTTTTATTGATTCAAAAAAAAATCTTCCTTATAAACACTACTCTTGATCATCCTGTGCAATTCTGAGTTATATTTATTTCCTTCAGGGCAAGAACAAAGCATCCCAAAATGCAAAAATCCGTTCATATTTTTTTTTGTATTCACTTATTCATCTAACAAGTAGATAACTCATGGCTACTATGTAAACAGGCACCAAAAGCTGTGGGGGGGGGGGGGATGTAATCTCTGTACTTTTTGAGTCTATAGCATAGTAGAAGTCATAAACCAAAAGTAAATAAACAACCACATCAATAATCACAAACTGGCAACTGCACTGAAGGGAGGGTGGAGGGTTACACTAATATATATGTATATGTGTGTACATGTATACAGACGTGCGTGTATGTACTACACAGCCCCGAAAACCACACCCGGATCAAGATATAGGATATTTCCATCGCCCCCAGAAGATTCCCACATGCCCCTTCTCAATTACCCCATCAGGCCGGAGCACCTAGGTGGCTCAGTTAAGCATCCGGCTCTTGGTTTCAGCTCAGGTCATGATCTCATGGTTCACGGGATAGAGCTGTCAGGCTCCACACTGAGAGGAGCCTGCTTGAGATTCTCTCTCCCTCTCCGTCTGTCCCTCCCCGGCTCCCTCATGCTCGCTCGCTCTCTCGCTCTCTCTCAAAATAAATAAATCCAATTGTTCCCACTGTTCTGTCAGACACTCAAGGCCTTGGCCAGCTCTTCTTTCCCCCTTTGCTCTGTTTTTTGGGGTTTTGTTTTGGTTTGGTTTTGCTTTTTAGGGTTTTTTGGCAGGCACTGCACAAGCCTTCCTTATGGAGTATGACTCTTTTCTGCCACCAGATGGCAGACTCTGTCTGTTTTTGCTTCTCTGCAGCCTTAAAACTGCGCAGTCCGCGGAGATCACCAGCTGACAGCGCCCCCGTGTCTTTTCCAACGTCCAGCTTGACAATCAGTTATTTCATTTCCTATGAGCCCCTCATGGTCGGCGCACTGCCCGGCACAGAGTCCGCATTCAATAAAAAACCAAGTTAAGGCAGAGCCTTGTGCTGTGCTGTGATTTCTCCACGCCCCTGTCCACTCTCCAGACAGCTCTATAATCTGTGTTTACAGAACATGAGAGTTTACAGAAATAAGGCTGTGGCCCTAGCCTCACAGCAAGTGGAAGTCAGAGACCACAAGAAAAAAACCAAGGACCACAGCAGTTAGTGTCCTGAGCCGGGAGTGGAGGAGGGATCCGGAGCCGGGTGTGGCTATCCCGGGAGGATGCTCCAGCTCTGATCCAAGGAAGGCAGCCCCCTGCGTGGGCCAGTGGACAGGCGGGTCTGCTGCTCGAGGCCGCTTATTATCTGAAAATACATACAAACCAATGCCTGTATCTGGAAAGGCCCTCAGAAATCATCTCAACAGATGGGAAAACTGAGGCTCAGAGAGGGGAAGGAACTTGCCCAAAATCACGCTCCTGGATAGGCCAGAAACCGGGATAGGCACCAGGTCTCCATGCTCCACACCACGCGTATTTAGGGAAGAGAGACGGCCAAAATGGTGGGCAACAGTTGAATTTTTTTACACTTTTTTTACCTGGCCCATTTTGCAAAACGCGCATATAGATAACTTGTGTAGGACCAGAAAAAAATGCAAATTAAAAAAAAAATTTAAATGCAATCTGATGATGATTCAAAGGGACTCAGGTCACTGAAAAGCTAAGAGCCTTTGGAAGCTCTCAGGCCTAGCTCTCCCTCACTCGTCAACACTGCACGAAGCAGAACCCGCAGGTGAGAATGTCAGTGGGGAAGGAAGGGAAGGCCAAGTCTCTAAAGCGCCAGAGGCGCTTACAGTTCCTGTTTTCACCACCAGAGGGCGCGACGTGCCTGTTTTTCACGCTACAGCAGGCGGCGAAATTGTCCACTATTCTCTCTCATCCTGTGGCTCTTTACCGGGCCGAGACGACCACTCTCTCCACCTTTCCATTTACAGTTGGCAATTTTCAACAACATGTGTAAGAGACAGACACCTGGAAAAATGTGAATGTGGTTATAAACCTCACATCATACACTAGATGAAAATGTACACGGTTTGGGGTGGGGGAGGGTGGGACGGGAAGAGGAACATATTTATTCCAGTTTTGTAAAGGAAATCCACTTCTGACTGTTTAAGAGATGGAAACATTAGTAAAGATAAGCTGATAAGACGTATCAGTTGGAGGCGAAGGGCTAACCCTTGTATATAAAAGGAAAGAAACTAATTTGGAAAACAAGGGGTGTGAAAAACGAATATAATGGAGAGTCAGTGAATTGAATAGCCCTGAAAAGTTCAGATTGGGATGTAACTTACTAGCTGACGTGTCACTTACCAGCTGAGTGATAGGAAAAGCATTCAAGTGCAGTTACTCATCTGTAAATGGAAAATAATAATCACACAAGAGGCCAGAAATAATGTGGTTAGCACAATGTCTGGCACATCACGTGATTTCGAGAGACGTTGGGTACATCTGAATCTATTAGTTAATAATAAGAATCCATGGCAAAAATCAGGCCTATACCTGGATTCTATTTAACAAGAGGTCAAAGGAGACATGTTCCAAGGTACATGGTGAGTGTTTTTCTCCATAATATTTGTTTTAATAAAAACTTTTTTAATGTTTATTTTTGAGACAGAGAGAGAAACAGAGAGTGAGTAGGAGAGGGGCAGAGAGAGAGGAACACACAGAATCTGAAGCAGACTCCAGGCTCTGAGCTGTCAGCAGAGCCCCATGTGGGGCCCAGACTCACAAACTTCGAGATCATGATCTGAGCCGAAGTCAGATGCTTAACTGACTGAACCACCCAGACACCCCCTCCATAATATTTCTAATCTTCAAAGCAATCTCGTCAGGTGGTTATCTTTCTTTTAACTTTGCCAGTACAAGCAACAACTAGCTGAAAGATAAAATGAAAGAAAAGACTCTACTTAAAATAGCAAACAAAAAGTAAAATATGTAAAAGTAAACTTAACAAGGAATGAGCAAATACTTACATGAAGTTACAATTGACCCTTGAGCAACAGGGGAGGTGTGAGGGGGGGAGGTAGGGGTGCCCTCCACCGCGCAGCCAAAAATCTTAGTAGAATTTTTGACTTCCCAAAAATTTAACTGCTAATGGCCTACTGTGGCCCCGAAGCCATACCGATGACATAAATGGTTGATTAAAACATATTTTGTATGATGTATGTACCATGTACTGTATTCCCAGAATAAAGTAAACTAGAGAAAAGATATTGTCAAGAAAATGATAAGAGGGGCACCTGGGTGGCTCAGTTGGTTAAGCATCTGACTTAGGTTCAGGTTATGATCTCCCAGTCTGTGAGTTCAAGCCCAAAATTAGGCTCTGAGCTGTCAGTACAGCTTGCTTCGGATTCTGTGTCTCCCTCTCTCTCTGCCCCTCCCTTGCTCACACTCTGTCTCTCTCTCTCAAAAGTAAATAAACATTAAAAAAAAAAAGAAAGAAAAGAAAATGATAAGAGAGGGGCGCCTGGGTAGTTCATTGGTTGGGCATCGGACTCTTGGTTTTGGCCCAGGTTATATATGATCTCACAGTTCATGGGTTCGAGCTCCCCATCAGGCTCTGTGCTGACCGTGTGGAGCCTGCCTGGGATTCTCTGTCTCTCCCTCTCTCTGCCCCTCCCACATTCTCTCTCTCTCTCTCAAAATAAACAAACTTTTTTAAAAATTTTGTTAAAAAAGATAATGATAAGAGAAAATACATTTATAGTTCTGTATTAATCAGAAAAAAAAATCCACATCTAGATGGGCCCACTTGGTTCAAATCCGTGTTGTTCAAGATGGGGGGAGGGTCAAGTGCACTTTAAACCTTTGTGGAGGGATCCAGAAGACTTGAACAAATGGGAAGTTTCACCATGTTCTTAGATAAGAAGTTTCAATAGGACAAACATGGCAATTCTCCCTGTTAACCTATAAATTGAGTGTGACCTTTTAAAAAATATCCAAAAGCTTAGAATCAGACAAGCTAGTTGCAAGTCTCATAGGAAAACATTTGAAAGTAAGGATCTCATGAGAAACTCTGAAGGTGAAGAGTATTGACAAGTATCCTTTCTGGATGTTAAAACCTATTTATTACTTAGTCTCAATGATTAAAACAGTGTGATAAGGAAACAAATGACTAGACAGATCACTGAAGTCAAGACACAGACCCAATAAAAATGAGCATTTAGAAAGGATACAGAAGACATCGAATCAAAGATTATTCAATAGTGTTCGGAAAACTCCATCCTTCCTTCATACACTGTACTAGGATAAATTCCAAACGGATCAAACTTTTAAAGATAATAAGAGAAATCCGGGGCTCCCGGGTGGCTCAGATGGTTAAGTGTCCCACTCTTGACTTCGGCTCAGATCCTGACCTCACGTTTGTGAGATAGAGCCCAGAGTCTGGTTCTGTGCTGGGCTTGGAGAGAGATTCTCTCTCTCTCTCCCTCTTTCCCTGTCCCTTTCCTTCAAGCACTCTCTCTCTCTCTCCCTCCCTCCCTCCGTCTCTTTCTCAAAAGAAAAAAAGAGAGAGACAGAAATCCGTAACAGAATAATCATTTGATAACCTGTCTAGCTGTAATAAAGCTCCAGTACTGTTATGAGCTGAATGTTGTACCCCGCCCCAAAATTCGTATGTTGAAATCCCAACCCCCAAGGTGATGGTGTCTGGAAATGGGGCCTTTGGGGTGATTAACTCATAAGGGTGGAGCCCTCATGAGTGGGATCAGTGCCTTTATGAATGTCGGGAGAGAGCTTGCTCCTTTTTCCATGTGAGGTTACGGCTGCCTGCGAGCCCAAATGTGGTCTCTCACCAGACGCACCCCTGCTCTTGACCTTGGACTTACCAGTCTCCAGGACTGTGAGAGACAAATTTCTGTTGTTTAAGCAACCCAGTCTATAAGATCTTGTTATAGCGACACAGACAAGATAGACACATGAAAAATAGTATACAAACTGCAGGAAACCAATAATTTCTGCCTGTAAAAGTCAAAACACTAAGCACATAAACTGGGAATGTAATTAGAAAACATAATAACTATGAAATTTTTAGAAGCTGGAGTAAAATTTCCAATTAAAGTATTTTCAAATTTTAATAAGACCTTTGAAAGTACTTCTCTGAATATATAGTTTTCATGTCTGTTTTCATATTTCAAACAGTCACAGACACTTAATGATGAGATCCTCGAGTTTTTTTAAAGTCACCATCCATGAGAAACCCTGTTCACAACAAGTGGGTGATAAACAATCAATTTAAACCATGTTTACACCCAGTCAGAAATTTGCAACAATCAAAATTGTGCCTGTAGACTGTATCAGCTCTTCTTTTCTTTAGTTGACAAATACGGTGTGTAACTAGTTTGTAACAGTGAGAGTAGATTTTTGAATCCACATGAGACACTCCAAAAGAATGATGCAGGGGTTGCGGGGTTGGGGGAGAGAGGGCAGGGTGCCTGGGTGGCTCAGTCAGTTGAGCGTCCAGCTTCCACTCAGGTCATGATCTCACAGTTTGTGTGTTCGAGCCCCGCATCAGGCTCTGTGCTGACAGCTTGTGAGCCTGGAGATGCTTCGGATTCTGTGTCTCCCTCTTTCTCTGCACCAGCCTCCCCACCCTCCTCCGGCTGGCACACTGTCTCTTCTCTCTCTCAAAAATAAATAAATGTTAAAAAATTTTTTTCAAAATAATATATAAAAAAGAAAATGCATAAAGGTAAAAAAAATAATTATAATAAATAATACATAAGTTTAAAACACACACAGTAGAAAACTGGCAGCATCTACTAACTCTAGAACTGATTAATAAAGTAACAGAGTAGAGCATAAAATATATATATATATATATATATATATATATATATATATATACATATGCATATACATGTGTGTGTGTGTGTGTGTGTGTGTGTGTGTGTATGACAGAAATTAGGGCATACATCCACCAGAACACATGTATAGGAATGTTCATAGAAGCTTTATTCTTAACCTGCAAGTACCCATCAACAATTAAGTAGACAAATAATTGTGGAATATTAGAATATTTTTACCACAGAATATCCCCAACACTAAAAAGAATGAACCAGGGAAAGATGGATGAACAGGTGGAGCCAGAGAATTTTCAAGGCAGGAAAATACCCTGTATGATACTGTAATGACAGGGGCTCCTGGGTGGCTCAGTCAGTTAAGCATCTGGCTCTTGGTTTCGGCTCAGGTTCTGATCTCGTGGCTTTGTGGGTTCGAGCCCCGCATCAGGCTCTGCGATGGCCATGCAGAGTCTGCTTAGGATTGTCTCTCTCTCTCCCTCTCTCTCTGCCCCTCCCCTACTCATGTTGTCTCTCTCTCAAAATAAGCTTAAAAAAAAAATACTGTAATGACAGATACATACATGTCTTTACATATTTATCTAAATCCATAGAATGTATAGTACCCAAGGGTAAACTGTGTTGTAAACTAGGGACTTGGGGTGATGATGATGCATCGAAGTGGGTTCATCAATTGTAACAAATGTATCGGGCTGGTGCAGGGGATGTGCTGATCACCAGGGAGGCTGTGAGTGTGGGGACAGAGTCCTTGGGAACTCTCTGTACCTTCCACTCAATTTTGCTGTTAAACTAAAACTGCTCTAAAATTGTTCTTAAAGAAAGAAAAGAATGAACTGTTGCTACTTACACAATACAGAGTGAGTCTCCCAGGAGTGAAGGTGGGGAAGGGAACCAGATACAAAAGATCAGTGCTTCATGACTCCATTTGCATGAATTTCAAGGACACAGCAAACTAGGACGGAGGTCCTGGTCACAGTTGGGGCGGACGGCGACTGGGGAAGAGCACAGGGTCAGGTCTGTGTCTGGAGCTGGGTGTTGGTTACAAGGGTATATCCATCAGTAAGAGTGTATCCATCTGTACATGTAAGATTTCTGAACTCTGTGCTAAACTTTTAATTTCAAAAACTGTATTTGGCAGGGGCATCTGGGTGGCTCAGTCAGTCGAACATCCGGCGTTGGCTCAGGTCATGATGTCGTGGTTCATGTGTTCAAGTCCTGCTTCGGGCTCTGTGCTGACAGCTTAGAGCCTGGAGCCTGCTTTGGATTCTGTGTCTGCCTCTCTCTGCCCCTCCCCCACTCACACTCTGTCTCTCTCTCTCTCTCTCAAAAATAAATAAGCATTAAAAATTTTTTTAAATGTGTGTGACGTTAGGAAGCGTGCCCACATCTCTTTTCATAAAAATGAATCTGAAACCCAAGCTTTGCTGAAGTCCAGGGACAAACCTCACACACTCCATGGGGCTCCTTCAAAGACAGTGACACAGAGAACAGTGCCTGGAGAGCAGGGCAAAGCGGTTACAGTTTGGAATGGCCTTCCGGTTATTTTTTTCTTCTGTAGAATGGCAGATGGTCAAGAGGAGTGCTCAGATCAGATGATGGATGAAATCATTCACAGTATCAGCTGGACAGAATTTGCAAGAGACTTACAAATTCCCCAGTCTCTGACATTCAACCAAACTCTCATGTTCTCTTCCAGATTTGCTAACAATGCACAGACGCTCCTCACCAGTCCTCTGCCCTCCAGGAGGGAGGGAGGACCCTATTCCCACCCCCCCCCCCGCCACCGCTCCCCCATAATGGGCACTCCCCAGATAAGACTCAGGCTTTCCAACCTGTGGCGCCAGCCTGGGAAAGGCAGACAGAGCGCGGGCCCTGTGGCCCCTCCGCCAGCTCCCCTCGGCCCTTCCCTTCCCTGGCACCAAAACAGATGACTTCATCTGCGAGACCCAGCTCCTATCTGCTAGTCAGCCTCTCCGGGACCCGAGGGGGGAGGGATCCTGGAGGCAGAGGACAGCCTGAGCTCTGGTTACTTTGGCACAGGCCGGAGCTCTGTGAAGTGTCAGCAGCAGCCTTCCAATCGGAAGAGCCTCGAGCTCATTCTGGGGGTTCCTGCAGCTCTGGCCAGCAGTCCCGCTGCACACGGACCCCTCTCCCAGCCCAGCCTCTACCCCCTTCTGTGCCACACATGGGTACAAGGCAGCTGCAACGGCAAGCCACCACCCAGCCAGGCGCAGAAGGGCAGGGGGAGTCCCCCCTTGTCCCTCCATATAAAAGTTCCATCCCGGGGCACCTGAGTGGCTCAGTCAGTTAAGCGTCTGACTCTTCATCTGGTCTCAGGTCACGATCTCACGGTTCCTGGGATCCAGCCCCTCATCGGGCTCTGTGTGGTACTCATGCAGCTCAGGAATTAAAGTCTCAGTCACTGTCCAGTCTCAGTGTCTACTCTCCTGCCCCAGGGCCGTGTGAGCCTATGCAGAGAGCTGTGTGGAGCTCAGGGGAGACCTGCCTGGCCCCAGGAAAATGGCTGTGTCCTCCTGGTCATGTCACTGCGTCGGTGGCTTCACTGCTGGGATCACTGGTCCAGTGCCTCATGGTTGATGCTGGGGATGCTGATTACTTCCCCTGCCGGGGTGAGCCTCATGTTGTCACCCACAAGGACCGACTGTGGAGCTGAGCTGCTGGCTTCCCACACCCATATGATCTTAAGCAAAGAAAATTACCTCTCTGACCACAGCTGCCTCATCTGTTAAATGGGGATATAATTGCTACCCTCCCTGACCACTGTTGTAAGGACCAAATAAATTAGTGCTTTGTGCTTGGCATGTAGCAAACATTCAATACAATGTAATAATACGTTATTACTCGAGTCTGTCTGGTGATGGTGGTCACTGATGTGGTGGTCAGCTTCTACCTTGCTCCTTCAGCCCCCAACAGGCTGTGCCATCTTTTAGGTACATAAACAAAGGCTCCATGACCCCTCTAGGGAGCCCCCAGGCTCTGTCTTAGTGGATCGCAGGACCCACGTGGGCCTTCTGCTCTCCTGGGTTCCATCCTCTCCTTCCAGACCAGGACACGTTGTGATTTCTGGCATCTCAACCACCTCCTGACTTCAGAAATTGCTAGATGGAGAAGTGGACTTTGTCAGGCAGACATTTGTCACACATCAGAGGACAATGGCATTGTGCCTCTTCCCCACCTCAGAGGGGAGAGTACCAAAGGGTGGGGAACGTGCCGTCTTAGCAGCTCCCAGATAAATGCTGCACCACCAACCACCTCCCCCCCCCCCCCAGGCCCTCTCTCTCTCGTTCTGCTCACTTCTTATGCCTTTCTGGAAGCACCAGGCCAGTTTACTCTCTTCAACATTTGTGCAGACTCTGAGTGTCTCTTCTTGGCCAGGAGTCACCTCCAGGATAAACCTCCCTCTGAGAGCTTGGATGTGGGACAAGTGTCCAGGGAGCAGGAAGGGCCTGGGACCGTAGTTCTCATCCCTTGTGCTCCCAGATTCCACATTCTTAGCCCTCTCCCTATAAATACCTCTGATAGCTTTCTGCATTTTTACAAGGCTTTTTTATCTTTCCATTTCTTGACTTTAACAAACTTCATCTCCCCCACCATAGCTCCCAATATTAGAAGGTAACTTTTATGTCTCCATCTTGTGTTTGGCAACACTGAGAAAGAGGAGGGTTTGTTGTCACACAGCTTGTTCCAGAATAGAACCTGGACCTTTCAGTTCCGGTTCTGGAGAGCAGGGCCTGTGTCCACCAGGCTGCTCCAAGAGAGGAGGCTTGCTCCCCCGTTTAGGGACAGCTGGGCAGGGCCACAGAGGGCTGGCCTCCAGATTCTGTCTCCAGAAGGCCCGATAGGCACATGTTGGGGTGATAACCGTATCACCTGATGCCTACGGAGGGTCTGCCTCATGCTGGGCCCTGTGCAAGCCCTGGGAACACCCAGGCACCTAAATTCCCCCAGACAGTAAGACCCTCCAGGACCACAGCCTTCGATGAGATACATTTTTTAATTACAATGACGAATGTTATCAAAAGTGCTGGTCAACAGAAAGTGTCACTTTGCTGGCTGCAGTGAAAGTGAAACAATATTTTACAGGGCCTTTGGACTCCAAGGTTCAAAACACTTTTTTTTTTTTTAAGTCAACTCCATGCCCCGCATGGAGCCCAACATGGGGCTTGAACTCATGACCCTGAGATCAAGAACTGAGCTGAGATCAAGAGTCTGATGCTTAAGGGGCACCTGGGTGGCTCGTCGGTTAAGCATCCGACTTCCGCTCAGGTCGTGATCTTGTGGTTTGTGGGTTCGAGCTCCGTGTTGACTCTGTACTGACAGCTCGGAGCCTGAAGCCTGGAGCTAGCTTTGGATTCTGTGTCACCCTCTCTCTCTGCCCCTCCCATGCTTATGCTCCATCTGTCTCTCAAAAACAAATAAAACGTTAACAAAAAATAAATTAAAAAAAGAGTCTGATGCTTAACTGATTGAGCCACCCAGGTACCCCCAAGGTTCAAAGCACTATAAAACCAGGGCCCAAAAACACTCCAGCTATTCTCCTTGACCCTGACCTCTCATTTCAGACCTCACACCTAGCTCATACTTCTTCTGGATCCAACTCGAATCCCCAGCTCTGTGCTTTGGTTTCTCTCCTGACTTTGGCCCCATTGTTTGCATTTGGCTTTCCCAACATTTGATATTTAACCCTGAATTCCTTTACAGAATTCTGCCTCAGACCCACCTCTCTGACTCTTCCCAGTCCAGACAAGCTCTGGTTAGGACACTCCTAAGCTGTGGCCCCTCAACTCTGAGCACAAGGCCCCAATTATGTGAGTGTTACTGTGGTTAGAATATCAGTGTTCAGTAAACAAGAAAGTAAGAGTCTGAGGGGTTGAGGTCTCAATCTGACTGGAGAACAAAACACTCAGACTGTTTCTGTGGAAGAATCCAGTAGCTTCGTCAACTAGTGCTGGCAGTATTAGGCCTCTTTACACACACCCAACCCTAAACCTGCCTTCTAGATGAGTTACCCCTCAAGTCCACCCTTAATGTTTCTCTTCCTCTTTTTAACCATATTGCACCCAGATGCTCATGTTGGAAGCTGAATAAGGTATAAATGTGATTTTCCCTGCCTACTCCTTCCGAAGGATGCACACAGGGCCTGGGCC
This sequence comes from Felis catus, assembly GCF_018350175.1. Taxonomy (NCBI): domain Eukaryota; kingdom Metazoa; phylum Chordata; class Mammalia; order Carnivora; family Felidae; genus Felis; species Felis catus. Next base: position 52,910,790 of record NC_058371.1, on the reverse strand, counting down.
CCAGGAGAATGCCCCAGAGAACATCTGGTCTCCTCCACCCAAGGGGCTCTGTCATGGGGTGCCAGCTTGCCAAGCTCCCATGGACATGGTCTGTGCCTGAACCCAGATTTCTCAAGTCCAGAGACCTGGGTTCTTCACTTCCTGGCTGTGTAACCTGGGGTGAGTCATTTAACCTTTGTAGGCTTCAGGCTCCTCCCTTGTAATGGGTAGGAGAAGCCTTGCTCCACTCCTTCCCAGGCTATGAGGACCAACAGAGACCATTGGCATGAGCCACCCTCATACTCGGGACAGCCCAACAAGGTCTTCAGGTACCCAGAGTCTCAAAGGCCCCGTCAGGCCTCTCCTCCCCAGCCCTGAATCTGGAGACATGGGGCAGTCTACTACCTTGGCCTCAGGTCAGCATGGAGCTGCCCGCCATCTTGAGGGAACAGGTGCCCCCCTCCCATCACTGCTGGTCTCCCATGTGTTCTTCTTCATGCCTTTATATGGTACAGAAGAAGTGACTAAAAATGTATACCACCAGCAGCCTAGAGCAGCAGCACCCAGACCATAAATGTCAGACACAGCAGCCAGCAGCACATGGAACACACTATACTAATTTTATGACTCCCAGTGGGGAGACAAGGCCTAGAATTATAAAGATTATTTTTAAACTTTATTTATTTTTGAGAGAGAGAGAGAGAGAGAGAGCATGAGTCGGGGAGGAGCAGAGAGAGGGAGACACAGAATCCGAAGCAGGCCCCAGGCTCCAAGCTGTCAGCACAGAGCCCGACGCAGGGCTTGAACTCATGAACCGAGAGATCGTGACCTGAGTAGAAGTCGGATGCCCAACCGACGGAGCCACCCAGGCGCCCCATCATGGTCTAGAATTATAATTATAGTGCTGGACGGATGTGGGACACTCCACTAGACCATGAGGTCCTCAAGGGAAGAAATGGGACTAGCAGAGTGCCCAGCACTTACTAGACTGTGGAAGAAGGATGCCACAGTGTAGACCGGAGACGTGGGGGAAGGGGATCATTGGCAGGGGAGGGAAGCCTTGTTATCAGGCATCCCACCCAGGGTGCCTTGGGCAGAAAAGGTGAAAGGAGGTTTACAAACGTGTATGTCTGCCTCAAGCTAAGCCACATTGCCATCCTCCCTTCCAGCCACAGTGATAACGTGGGCCCCTGTGGTTGCTCTGATTACTCCGATTCGCTGACTCCATCACTGGCGATTCTGGGCACCAATGTATCCCCAGCAACCCCGCAATCATGGGCTTGACCCTTCTTCCTAGGTCACTGTCACCATCTACCCCTCTGATACGCTCAGAGCTGTTCACCCCATCCCTGTCCCGGGCTTGGCCCCGGGCACAGCCATGGAGGCTGAGGCTTCTCCGGAGGGGCGGGGGAGGGCTGTAGAGAAGCTGTCAAGCTGTGTTTTATTGTCCAGATCTAGGAGGCCACTTATCTGGGACACCCACACCGGGAAGTGAGATAGTCCGGCAGCACTTTTCCCACCAATATTCTTATCTTGACTGGAAAGAAGACTGTGTTTGTATGTGAAGACATGTGTTTTTGCAAACTCCAGTGTATGTCTATTGGAGTGTTTTTCACTCCATGACTTCTGACCATATGGATTATGTTTGTGTAATTTTATGACTTGAACACAAAGCACGCGTCCACGAAGTCCATCTGTGTTTGATATGATGGAGAAGTGGATGTCGCAAAGGGAGATGAGAGGTGGGAGACACTAAAGGAGAAAAATGACAGCAGGGGAAAACATTTAAAAGACTAAAAACAGCCAGTTTGGGTGAAAGACTGAAAAAATGGGTACTTTCATACATTGATTATGTAACTTGTGGATTGGTAATAGCCCTTTTGGAGAGCAATCTCCAAATGTTAAAATGTTGAAAAGTTAAATGTGTCTTCTCGTCACTGCTAAGTCCACTTTCCATATCCACCCAAGAGAAATACTTGCATATGTACCCAACAAGATGTACATGGGGCGCCTGGGTGGCTTAGTCGGTTGAGTGTCCAACTTCAGCTCAGGTCATGATGCTGGCGTTCACGAGTTTGAGCCCTGCGTCGGGCTCAGTGCTGACAGCTCAGAGCCTGAAGCCCGCTTCAGATTCTGTGTCTCCCTCTCCCTGTACCCTTTCCTCACTCATGCTCTGTCTCTTTCTCTCAAAAATTAAGAAAAAAATTAAAAGAAAAAAAATTAAAATGTTCATTGCTGAATTATTGTAGTAGCAAAAATTATAAACAGCCTAAATGTCAATTGACAGGGAGTGGTTAAACATATTATAGTTGGTATATCAATACTCTGGAATGCTAAGTATCAGTCAGAAAGAATAAGAAAAATCTTTATACCAAAACATTCCCTCAAATATATGGGTTTAAAATAAAAACAAATTGCGGAACTTATATGGATTATACTATATAAGGAACAAAAAAGAAATATATGTATTTCTAGAGAAATATAGATATCTATATCTATATCTTATATATATGTTTTATATGTATTCATTGTATATATTCATTATTTATATTCATTTGTTCTTATATATACTCATATATTTTACAGAGAGAAAGAATGAAAGAGAGAAGGGCCTGGAAGGCATACATACCAAATGACCACAGTGGTTCTTCTAAAGACAGCTGGAATTGGGGTGTCTGGGTGACTCAGTAGACTTGATTTTGGCTCAGGTCATGATCTCACGGTTGGTGGGTTTGAGCCCCTCATCGGGCTCCTTGCTGACAGTGCAGAGCCTATTTGGGAGTCTCTCTCTCCTTCTCTCCCTCTCTCTCTCTCTGCCCATCCCCTGTTCTGTCTCTCTCACTCCCTAATAAAGACAGCTGGAATTAAATAAGCATTATCTGAATTGTCCTAAAAAGGAAGTATGTTTCTGTACAGTTTGTATGATGATAAATATTTTTTACTTTTTTTTAAGAAATCAGCAATACTAGGGGCACCTGAGTGGTTCAGTCAATTAAGCATCTGACTCTTGGTTTCAGTTGAAGTCATGATCTCACGGTTCGTGGGATCGAGCCCCACGTCAGGCTCTACACTAACTGTGTGGAGCCTGCTTGGGATTCTCTCTCTCCCCCTCTCTCTCAAAATGAATAAATAAACATTTTAAAAATTCATCTAAAAGAAGAAAAAAAAAAGAAATCAGCAATATGGAATCTACCCACCATAGACCCTATGATCTAAACAAAAGCAAGAAAGAAAATAAATGCCTTGTTCTCTGTGGCAAATGTGTAATTCAGCCTGACCCTCATCCTCCTGCTGTGATGGAGGAGGGAACACAGCAGCAGGAATGAGCTGGAGGAAAGGTATCTCAGTCATCACCACACCCGGGCCTGCCTAGTGTAGGTGGCACAGGAGGGGGCTATTTTTACCTGTGTTGCTCTGGAAAGTAGTTGCCACTGCAGAGAACCCAGGGAGGGCAGCCGAAAGTTTCTTCCATAGAGTTAGAGTCAGAAAATGATTCAGTTTGAGCCAGTCTTTTTTTCTCCCCTTCATTTTATCAATACAGAAACTGAGGCTGGAGAGGAAGAACACAAATCCCGGCTGTGCTACAATTAATTCTCCTCCTCTCTCCAGGCAGTGGAGGCAATGAGGGGAATTCAATCTGTAGACGCAAGTAAGATGTTTGCTCCCCCACCCAAGGAGAAATGAAGGCAAAGCTCGTAAACAAGAACACTCACACATAATGCTACCATCATCCAAAATCTCACTACCTGGGGGGATGGGAGCCAGGGAGCCTCAGACCAAAGGGTGAAGACTGAAGCTTTCAGGCTGTACTGACTCCCTTCCCAAATCTTTTTGCCCAAGATGGAAGCTCTACTTACACAGGAGGTGACAAGACCAAGCAAAACTAGTAAAGAGATCATCTCTACTTCTCCATCTCAGGTCCAAAGCAGTTGTCTCAAATCATAGTTGGCTGGGTATAAAATTCTGGGTTACCAATCATTGTCCTTCAGCAACTGATTCCATTGTCTTCTGGCTTGGGGAGCTGTTGAAAAGTCTGCTTTCAGACTCATTGCTATACCTTGGCATATTAATCCATCTTTTCTCCCTGGTTGCTTTAGAAATACTTCTCCTTACCTTTCATGTTTTATAAAGTGTTTTGGAATAGATTGTCTTTAATCCTGTTTAGGACTATGTTTATCGAATCTAAGAGTATTTGTCTTTCATTAATTCTGGAAAATTCTCAAATATTACACTTCAGATATGTCCTCTTCAAATGGTGCATCCTTTGTATTCCCCCCTTTTGCCTTAGTTTTAATTCCCTGAAAGGAGAGTCTGAAAGAAGAATTTACGTGCAAGTAGTTTATTCAGGAAGTGATCCCAATGACCAGCAGTAGTGAGGTATGGAAAGCAAAATAGGAAATTCCATAAAGTTTGCAATATTGAACTGATTACCCCTGTGACTAACTGGGGCTCAGTCCTGTGGCAAATTCTTTGGAGAACTCTACAATGCATGCCTCAGATTCTTTCAACAAAGGGCATTGAACTGAGACATTTATTTCCTTACGTCTCTCCTCCACTGGCTGACGGCTGCTGAAAGTTTTCACACCTTCAGTCTTCCCAACTGTGTTTATGTGTAAGCTGAACTGTCTTTTGCAGTGTTGGTGAAAGCCCAGAGTCAGAACAGAGAGACATTGTGGCATGTGGTTACAAAGAGATATTGACATTTTGCATGGAATGATCCACCACTACTGCACTGAGTCAGATGGGGTGAGAGGTTAGCAAAAGACACCACCAACACCGCCTTCTGATTTACAGTGAAACTTCTCATCCCATCTTTCATGTCTCCTAACCTCACTCTTTTTTTTTTCATTTTATTTAATTTATTTTCTTAATTTACATCAAGTTAGCATATAGTGCAACAATGATTTCAGGAGTAGATTCCTTAGTGCCCCTTACCCATTTAGCCCATCCCCCCCTCCCACAACCCCTCCAGTAACCCTCTGTTCGTATTCCGTATTTTAGAGTCTCTTATATTTTGTCTCCCTTCCTGTTTTTATATTATTTTTGCTTCCCTTCCCTTATGTTCATCTGTTCTGTATCTTAAAGACCTCACATGAGGAAGTCCTATGATGATCTAATTTCACTTAGCATAATACCCTCCAGATCCATCCACATAGTTGCAAATGGCAAGATTTCATTCTTTTTGATTGCTGAGTAATACTCCATTGTGTGTGTGTGTGTGTGTGTGTGTGTGTGTGTGTACCACATTTTCTTTATCCATTCACCCATCAGTGGACATTTGGGCTCTTTCCATACTTTGGCTATTGTGGATAGTGCTGCTATAAACATGGGGGTGCATGTGTCCCTTCGAAACAGCACACCTGTATCCCGTGGATAAATGCCTAGTAGTGCAATTGCTGGGTCGTAGGGTAGTTCTATTTTTGTTTTTTTTTGAGGAACCTCCATACTGTTCTCCAGGGTGGCTGCACCAGCTTGCATTCCCACCTCCTAACCTCACTCTTATGTTCTCCATCTCTTTTTTGTTCTGGGCCTCATTTGTGGCAGTTTCTGTGGATCTGTGTTCTCATTGGCTAATTTTCTCTTTAGCCATATCTAAACTGCTATTCTTTCACATGATATGTTATGTCCTTACAATTTCTAGTTTTTCTTTCATCTCTGACGTATTTTCTGATTGTCTCACTGTCTTGAGACAATGAGTGGGGTGGTACTCCTGCCACTCATCATGTCTGTTGACTCTTTCATGATAAGCTATTTTCCTATAGGTTTTCGAATTTATTACTATGAGTCTGTATTCAGTGAGCATTCACACCACCACCCCCACCCTGTCTCAATGCTCCACAGGACACGTACACTTTGGGAAGAGGATTGTTCCTCCAAGCAGTATTTTATTTGATTCTGCCAAACATGCCAAGGGCATCATAAACTTGGGGCCAATTTTTCTTATTATGGTAAAATATACATAACATAAAAGCTACCATTTTTACTCATTGTTAAGTGTTTAGTTTAGTGACATTAAGTCCATTCAACATTGCTGTGTTCATCCCAAACAGAAACACTGCACTGATTAAACACTAACTCCCCACACTCTCCTCCCCTCAGCCCCTATATAACCACCATTCTATGTCCATGAATTTGACTGTTCTTGGTACCTCATACAAGTGGAATCATACATCTGTCCTTTTGTGACTGGCTTATTTCACTTAGCGTAATACCTTCAGGGTTCATCCATGATGTAGCCTGTGTCCAGATTTTATTCCTTGTACACCTAAAATGAACGCATTGTTATGTCAATTATATCTCAATTCTGAAAATAAATAAAAAGGATTACATTCCTTTTTAAGGACAAATAATATTTTATTGTATGCATATGCCATATTTTGTTTGTCCATTAATCCATCGATGGACAATTGGGTTGTTTGGGGCCAAATTTTAAGTGAATTTCTCAACTGGATTTTTGGGATATCCCGAGATGATTTTCCTACTTAATGCCCCAGGCAAGCAAAGTTTCCCTGCCCTCTCACTGAGCATGTAGCTTTTCAAGGGCCTTGACTTATGCAGGGATCTCAAATCCAACTTCCCTTCTTTACAGGCCTAGGGCCTCATCACATGTCCCTGTGAGAGTGTTAAAACCAAGCCTCTACCCAAAAGGACCCATGTCCTGGTCAGATGCACCCTACCCAGACTCCACCCAGCCCACAGTATCAGTTCTCACACTAACTACTCTTGTTTTCAACTCCCTCTTCATCCCCGGAACCTCAGGATTGCTCTTTCTTGCTTTGAAGAAGTGGTTCTCAACCTTGGCACATATTAGAATCAAGTGGGGACATTTTTTAAAAATCCCAGGACACAACCCAGACTGATCACATTCAAAGCTCTGGTAACCAAAAGCAAGTTTATTTAAATAAAAATATATTACATAAATAATCATATTAGAGGTACCTGGATATATTTTTAAAAATATGAAGGTAAACCTGAATTGTCAAAATCGGGTGAGCCCTGCCTTTGTTAGGCAGATTCTGGGTTATAGTCCTAATCAGGTTGATTTCCTAAATTGTGGTCTGTGATCTTTTCTAGGCTACAAACTTAATCTGGAAATAATATTGATTGTCAACTTGAACTATCAGCTGGCTACATGAAACCTTCCTCCCAAAGTCCAGACTCAGTGTGATTAACATTCTGATGTTCCAGGGCACACCTTCTTATGGGGAATAGACCATTTCTCAACAACAGCAAAGAAGTGAGTCTGTCCAGCATCACACTAGCAAGTACATGTATCTTCTTCATCTTGTCACCCCTGCTGAAGAGCACTATTCCTCCTCAGCCCACACGGAGTCTTTGGTTGCCGTTCAGTTACTTGTATCAACTCCGTTAACCTATTAATGACAATAAGGGCAGCTAGCAAGAATTAATAACTTTCATTATTAATTTTTTTATGTTTATTCATTTTGAGAGAGAGAGAGACAGAATGTGAGTGGGGGAGGGGCAGAGAGAGGGGGAGACAGAATCTGAGGCAGGTTCCAGGCCCTGAGCCATTAGCACAGAGCCTGAGGTGGGACTCAAGCTCACGAACCTTGAGATCATCATGTGAGCTGAAGTTGGACGCTTCACTGACTGAACCACCCAGGGGCCCCCATAATTTTTGTTACTAAATAACTGCTGCCTGATATCAAGGATAAGAACCTGGACTCCAAACTTTACATTCTTATTTTTTATTGTTCTTACATAAATTTAACTACATAATATATATTGAACATATAATTTACACTTATAACTAACCTATAGAATAATAAACATGCTATTTAGTAAATATTACATAATAAATATAATTATAATTATCATAACCTATTTTAAACAAAGAGATAAGTCTGATAAATATCAGACTCCAATATTACCACCTCCAAGATTTAATAGGTGTTAATACTTTGTCATATTAGCTTCAGATCTCTTTAAAAGAAAAAGTAATCATTACAGGTAGAGCTAAAACCTTTATCACACTCTCCACCCCTACCCTCCCCAGAAGTTAACTACTAACTTGAAGTTATGTTTATCATTTGCAAGTATATTTTATACTTTTTCTACATGTGCATATATTCGTAAATAACATAGAGAATTACGTACATTTAAAATGTTTACATAAATTGTATTTAAATGAAAAGGATGGCTACACATGCAGCATCTACACTCTCCAGTAGATGGCACTAGTGTTCCAGTCCAAGAGGGCTATTGGGGGTCTTGTGGGTTTGTTGTTTTGATGTTTTGTTTTGTTTTGTTTTGTTTTCCTGTTCTCAGTGACAAATTTAGTATTTCCTTCTCAGAAGTTTTAACTCTTATTTGCAGTTTGTCTTTTGCAAGATACCAGAGCTTCATTTCTCAAACTTAAAGCAGTACTGTAGGCAATGATACTTGAGATGATTTCTTTTGGTCCTTTTCCTAGAGGGAAGGCTCATAAAAGCAGGGTATGGACAAAGGCCTGTGCAGAGAGGAGGAGATCTGCATTCTAGCCTGAGAGCCTCAAGTAAGCAGCTGTGCCAACTTCATGGGCAGATTCCCTCCCTGGGCCCCAGTGTTCCCCTCTGTGGAATATAGGAGTTGGACTGTTACAGAGACAGCAAATCATAGCATCTCATGTGCCGACTCTACTCTGATAGTGGCTCTCTGGGGGCTGCTCTGGGCAGACAAAAAAAAAGGTTCCACAATCTACAAGCAAGAGGGGGAACTGGCAACGTGCATGCCTACTGTTTGCCAACCCTGGAGGACAATCTCCCAAAGGGAAGTCCCTCCCAGTTCTAAATCTGCCTCCTACTCTCCCCTGCGTGGCTGTGTAGCAGCCCCCAGAGATTGGCAGGCTCTGGGGCCATGACCATCATCCCATCTTGGTAACACACAGATGACACTTTATTCATTTTCTTTTTAAGTGGGTGTGGTTTGTTTTAAGTCCCAGGAAGTCTTGGAGAGATTAAACCTCATAGGTGGCCAATTCAGGGTCAGAGAGCACAGAAGTAGAGAAACTGTTTGGACAGTGATCAGGCCTTGGCTTTTCCTGAGAGCACTGGACAGATTAACCCTGGCCACCGCAGATCCATAGCAGGGCCCTGAAAACACACATCTCCTACTTCCCCACTCACTAATATTTGCCAACAGATACAGCAAATTTGATGAAATGAGAAAACGTCAAGAGAAGGAAGTGCTACCAGTTTGATATTTTTCCAGGAGTTAATGGTGGCCAGTGTCCCCCCATTAGACATCTGTTTGTCCTAACAACTCTGGTCTGGAGGCCAGGGCATGGACCAACAGGGTGGGCCATGAGCCCCGCGAGATCTAGGTCCCTCTGTAGCAGGCTCCAGGGGCTCAGTGCAACCTCCCAGTCCGAGTTCCTCCCACTGGCCCCTCCCTGACCTGCCCTCTCTCTGGCCTCAGGGCTCTGGGGGAGGCCTGAAGAGGCCGTGGGAGTTTGGCTACCATTATCCGGCCCTTATCTGAGCCCACTTAGTTCAATGACTAGGAGCCGACCTGAGGGTCACGCCTGTCTCCAGAGAGCCAGTGCTATCTCGGTGACCTGTGGAAACCTTGGCATGAGCTCATGTTTTCTGACGAAAGAGAGGACCCCTGCCATATCGCTGCCCTGTGCCCCCACCCCCGGTGTCTGGCATGAGCCCGGTGAAGGCTCCACCATTACTCACGGAAATAGCAACACTGATAACTGCAGCAGACAGAAATACATTGATGAATTTCCATTCAGAAAAGTACGTCCTCCTTCCCTCCCCTCTGACTTCATGTGGTGCTATTAGAATGGACACTCAGGCACACAGGCAGGGCTTTTCTCAGGCACGGCCTCAAAACTGCCACCACCCCCACTGCCCCCACCGCGAAGATATAGTGTCACCATAAATCCCTAGAGAAATCTGTACCCGAAAATTCATGCTAAAACATACTTTCTCTTCGTTCAGGAAAATGCTGCAAAGACAGAAACCTTGTTGCACTCATCTATCCATTGCAAAATCTGACACCACCTGACAAACAGTTGGCTGCTCAAAATAAACGGGCCGTATTGAACGGGATCAGGTAGGGCTGACGGAGCACAGGACTAGGAAGCAGGTCACCCAGTTGCTGGCCCTGACTCAACTCCCTAGAGGACCCTGGGCAGGTTACTTCTCTCCAGCCCATACAGAGTTACTTAACACAGTCTTAAAATCTTTGTCTTTGGGGCGCCTGGGTGGCTCAGTCGGTTAAGCAACCACCTCTTGATTTCGGCTCAGGTCACAATCTCACGGTTCATGAGATCAAGCCCCACATCGGGCTCTGCTCTGGCAGTGCAGAGCCTGCTTGGGATTCTCTCTCTCCCTCTCTCTGTCTCTCTCTCAAAATAGATGATGATAGATAGATAGATAGATGGATGATAGATAGATATCTTTGTTAACAAGAGAACTCAGTGCATTTATATTTTATTTTTTTTTTCAATGTTTATTTATTTTTGGGACAGAGAGAGACAGAGCATGAACGGGGGAGGGGCAGAGAGAGAGGGAGACACAGAATCGGAAACAGGCTCCAGGCTCTGAGCCATCAGCCCAGAGCCCAACGCGGGGCTCGAACTCACGGACTGCGAGATCGTGACCTGGCTGAAGTCGGACGCTTAACCGACTGCGCCACCCAGGCGCCCCACAGTGCATTTATATTTTATGTAATTACTGACATATTTGAGGTTAAGGCTACCACTTTTGTGACTTTCTTGCCCTCTGGTTGCTCTATGTTTGTTTTTCTTTCTCTTCTTGCCATCACTGAACTTGACGAATTTCATCATGCTCTTTTTTTTCCTTCTACTACCTTGGAAGTCATAAGCCCTATTTTTATCATGACTACCCCAGAAATCACAACATGCAACGTTAACTTTTTTTCAAAGTCTAAGGTTGAATAAATGTTTGTCTTGCTCTGAGATAATATAATGACTTATAGCGCTTTAGTTCCACTTACCCTCTAGTTTATATGCTATTGCTATATATTTCAATTTTTCCAGTTTCTCTTTTAAAGCCCACAAATTATTATTGTTGTTTCATACTATGTATGGACAAAATTTAAGTATACCCATATATTTACTCATTTTCTTTGATCTTTATTCCTGTATCTCAGTCCATCCATCTGGGATTGTTTTTACTATCTGCTTAAAGCACATCCTGTATAATTCTTATACATGGCTCTAATACTATAAAATTCATTCTGGTTCTATTTATCTGAAAATATCTTTATTTTGCTCTTATTCCTTAAAAAATATTTCACTGCACAGAATTCTAGATTAACACTTATTTTCTTTCAACACATTGAAATACTCACCTTTTTGATTCTATTATTATTGGTATTGCCATCTGCCCTCAGCAACTTTTAAGATTCTTTTCTTTGTCTTTGGTTTTCTGCAGTTTTATTAAGATATGCCTAGTGTTTATTTATCTAGGGACTTACTCTATTATACTTGAACTTGTAGATTGGGGTCTTTTATCAAAATTCTGGAAAATTTATGGCTATTATTCCTCAAATATTGTCTCTATTTTAGTATCTCTTATCTCCTCTAGGACTCTAACTAAACATACATTAGACTTTCTTATTCTATCTTCTATATTTTGTGTCCTTTCTTCTCCATTTTCTATTGTTTTGTCTCTCTGTGTTGCAATCTGGGAGATCTTTTTCTGGCCAATTTCCTATTTACTAAGTGTTTCTTTAGTTGTATCTAATCTGCTATTAAAGCCAGCCATTGAACTTTCTAATTTGGCGTTATTATACATTTTATTTCTAAAAGTTTTATTTGTTTTTTTTTTAAGACCTCTCATGTCACTGTGGAAAGTTTCCTGCAGATATTTTCAAGCTTCTCTTTTATTTCTTTAAGCATAGTAAGTACATTTTTTTGTGGGGATATGCTCGAAATAGTCAGAGAGGGATCTCTATTTGATTATTCCAATAATCAAAGTATTTGTAAATCTGCATCTATTGTCTGTTCTTTCTGCTTGTTCTTTTCATGGTACCTTGTTTTCTTTTGCTCCCAGGTTATCTCTCATTGTGAGCTACTCCTTATCCTTGAGAAAAATATTTAAACCAACAATTTCAGATCCAGTATAAAGACACCTTTCTCCAAGGAGGATTTTGCTTGCTTCTTTCAGGTATCTAAGGGCTATGCACCCCCAGAGCTGCCTTAAACCAAGTTCAAAGCTTAGGGTTCCTTGGCCTGCCCAGGCAATGAAAACTGCCATTGCCAACCCCCAGTAGGACAGATGTATAGTTGGTTCACCCTTATTCTAGGGATGTCGTGCTTTGTGATGCCAGCATACTGTGGGAGAAAGTTGCTGTTTGACTTCCCAACCTACATGCTCTTGGACTTTTATGTCTGTCCCCTACCAACCAGTCCATGAGGCTGTCAAAGGAAAACCCAAATTTGCCAGGATCAGTAAATTCTCTCAATGAAAAAGTGTTTTCTAGATTCTGCCTACATCTCCAGGTACTTGTTTACCCTCCAGTGTTGACCAGATAATTTGATATTGGTATGACCATACTTAAATACTTCTAACATCTTTTTTTTTTTTTTAGTTCCATAATTTCTTGTTTTCTCCAGGGGTTATTTGGTCAAAATAACCTAACCTTCCATGGTCTGATCTCTTGAGCTTATTTAACATTTATGTTGCCAATGGTTTGGTGGTTTCCCTCAACCCAGGAACATTCTGTCTCAGAGGAATAAAGACAGATAACTGTTGCAGCTTTGAAAGGACAGTTTTTGTGACTTCTACCAAGATGTTTAAAACTAAAAGTATTGTGTTTTGATCTTTAACTCACCTGGATAATATAATTCCCATAGTTTTTTATGTTATTTGATGTCCATGTGTATTGGCTACTTACTTCCACATAACAAATCATCACAAACTTAGGGACTTAAAATAACACATCTTTACGATCTTACAGTTTCTGTTGTTTGGAATCCAGGAATGGTTTGTCTGAGTCCTCTGCTTCCTGTTCCCTCAGAATGCTGCCATCAAGATGTCAGCCTGGGCTGGGGACTCATCTGAGGGCTCAACTGGAGCAGCTCACTTCTGTGGTTCTTGGCAGAACGCGGTTCCTTTTGGATGATGGACTAAAGGCCTCATTTCCTAACTGACTGTTGGCTAAAGGGTGACCTCATTTACTTGCCATGTGGGCCTTCCAAACCTGCTTCATCAAAGCCAGCAAGGGCAAGTCAGCTAGCAAGACCACAGTCAAAACCTTTTGTAACCTAATCACGGGAGCGACATCTCCCCCCGTTGAGGTGTTCAGTTAGCGAGAAGAAAGTTATTCAAAGAGAAGGAATTGCAGAAGTGTGAATACCGGGAAGCAGGGATCAATGAGGACCTTCCCAGAAGCTGTCTACCTGAACATCCCGTCAGCAGGCTTTCATGTGTGGACACAAGCATGGTGCCGGGAAGTGCTCGGGGTAACATCCCCTCTCCATCTAGAAAACACTTTGCTCCAAAGCCCATGCTTCAAAGTCAGCCAGACAGGTGAGCATCCTGGCTCTACCACATAGTAGTTGATGGATCTGGAACCAATTACTTAAGTTCCCTGTACCTTAGTTTCCTAATCTATAAGCTAAGGTAAGGAATATCTTCAAGGGGCTTATGCAATTTAATATTTAGCCAGCATGCCAACCAGGCCTTCAAATACTAAAATACTTCACGGGGCGCCTGGGTGGCGCAGTCGGTTAAGCGTCCGACTTCAGCCAGGTCACGATCTCGCGGTCCGTGAGTTCGAGCCCCGCGTCAGGTTCTGGGCTGATGGCTCAGAGCCTGGAGCCTGTTTCCGATTCTGTGTCTCCCTCTCTCTCTGCCCCTCCCCCGTTCATGCTCTGTCTCTCTCTGTCCCAAAAATAAATAAACGTTGAAAAAAAATTAAAAAAAAACAAATACTAAAATACTTCCAACACAGTTTGTAAAATAGCTGTCCTCCTGTACCTCCCGCAGGCCTGTTGGCCACGCCAGTATTCCTGATGTTTTCCTTGGAAAGTTCTTGAACCGCACCCAATTCGGCAATCACAGGAACAACATCTGGCACGACAGCAGGCCTCTAAGACCATTTTTTATTTTGTCCCATCCTAAATGTAAAATGCTCTTAACATCACCCTTGGTTGTAGGTACTGTATAAATGTTGAGGTCTCTGAGACAAACTCCACACACAGAACCTCACTTTCCTGTTTGTGTTACGAACTCTTTTGAGAAATCAACAAGTAAAATGGGAGATCCTGCTCTGAATCTACTCACCCAGTTGATCTGTAAATGGAACTCCAGATGAGATGGTCTCGCCTGTCCCATCCCAGCCAGCAGTGGGCCAGGGCAGGCCCAGGGGGCACTGAGGGAAAGTTCTCCTTGTGGAAACCAGGTGTGGGAAAACAGCATTCTTGCTTCCCGAGACGATGCAGGTAAACTGCTTGGCACAGCCCAGAGCATGAGGTAGAGAAGGAAGCTTAAGCATTTGCATCTGGAGGAGTGGGTCTGTACCCCAGACCTGATTCTGCCAATGGCACTAAGAGTCCGACTGCCTGGGTTCAAATCCCAGCTCCACGGTGACTAACCATGTGGCTTGGGCTGGGTTTTTCCATATGAGTCAGACTACCTGGTTTGAATCCCAGATCTAACATCCCTGCTCTGGCCTTAGGGGCTTGTTAACCTTCTCTTGGCCCTCATTTTCTCATGCGGGCTCCCTCTTAGGGTTTTCATGGACACCAAATGAGTTCGTGTATGCACGGAGCTTAGAACAGTATCTGCACATACTAAGTATTCAATAAACAAAAGCCACTGCTATTAAATAAATAATCCAAATAAAGTTATTGGGTACTTCATAAGTGTCCAATTATAATTATTAAGCATGCCTCAGTTGACTCACCTGCCAAGTGGGAACAACAATATCTACCTCAAAATGTATGAGAAAATGCTGAGGCTACATGCAAGATAGTCAATTTAATTGTCTCATTTTACAAACATCTCTCATCCCTCCCCTGAGTGATGGTGAGGCTGGAGAGATGAGGGTAGTTACAAAACCAGAGAACCTGTCAAAACTGGGGCCCAGAAGATGGAGGAGCAATGGGGGATGGGAGCCAAACTCCACTGCTTCTCAGCACCACTTCCTGGCAGCCCCCAGCCAGCCAGCTCTGTCACACAGACCCTTCAAAGGGGACCCTTCAAGGGCAGATGTGAAGAGTGCTTTTTACAAGTCTCCTGAAGAGGCCAGAGGTTTGACCACAGAGCTGCAAGAGACCATGGAAAGCACCTGATCCAAACCAGAAGCCCCACCCCTTGTGGAAGGCACCAGCTGACACATCCCTGGAGGCCTCCCTGCACCAGCTGGGTCAAAATTTGTCTCTGGGAGGAGGCTGTGCAGAGGGACGAGAAGCTGACAGGAAGGCACCAACGGGGTCCAGGGAAACCCAAGACTGAGCTCAACTCTGGCCAAGAGCAAGTAAGTCACCTCTCTGAGCCTCTCTGAGCAAGTAAGTCACCTCTCCGAGCCTCAGTTTCCCCATCTGTAATGAGCACACCGTCCTTGCCCCGCTTACCTCCCAAGTGGACTGGACCTCAGACTAGATGGTAAATTTGAACTCTCTGTATCTAAAGCACTTCACAAACATAGTTCAAGCATTCTCCCAGCTCCCCGACTGCTCCCCGCTGACCCAGGCAGCAGGCACACCCTCCTCGGCCTCCAGAGACTGCATGAAAAACACTGGACCCCCAACAAGGGTCCCTTCCCATGGCACCCTCCTTCACCGTTAGATGTTTCGTCAGACATACTAAATTTCCAGCGAGCATATTCCAAGGGTTCACTTTCTACCTGTTCATCCGCCAAACTAACAGTCTGAACACCGACTGTCCATTCCAGCCCATTCCGGCTCCGGGGACATAGAATAAGAATGGCCTCTGCCACCAAGGAAAGTTAAGGAGCTTTGGGGGGCCAGGCCAGGAGTGATCAAGGAAGCAAAACAAAGAAGTGTGGGGTCTCTAGGAGTACGGGGGCGGAGGGGGTGCCCACGCAGCCTCACTGGCCAGGGCCGGCTGCTCAGAGGAGGAAGGCCTGAGCAGAGTCCTCCATGAGTGGGCGGTGCCTGAACAAAGCAGGGAGGGAA
Organism: Felis catus; assembly: GCF_018350175.1. NCBI lineage: Eukaryota > Metazoa > Chordata > Mammalia > Carnivora > Felidae > Felis > Felis catus. Next base: position 52,894,691 of record NC_058371.1, on the reverse strand, counting down.
GAGCAGGCTCAGAGGAGCAGCCTGTGCGAAGCGAAGCACTGAAGGCAGACCTGGGGGAGGGGTGTCATCTTCGCGGTTTTGAAAGGGAGGCCACAACTCCTTCCCCCCACCTGGAGCTCCTCCATCTCCGGGGACTGAGGATAGAAGCTCAGAGCAGTGGCAGCAAAGCTCAGAAGCCACCAGCTGAAAATCTGAGACCCAGGCTCTATGTTAGGTTAAAACCTCAGGACCTGTCCCTAAAAATAAAAATAAGGGGACTTTTTTTTTCCTCTTCCTCTTATGTAAATACCCACACTTGTTCCCCTGGGCTAAGACCAGGTCAAGCCTCTGACCTCTGAGTCTTTCCTTCCTCGGGCCCTAACCCCATCCCCTCAGCCAGGGGGGCCTTGGCCACACACCGCCACCACCCGCTGCCCACCCCCCCCTCAGCTCCGTGTCTGCAGCCTCATCTGAGACATTGGTGTCCCTGAGGACAGGCAGATGTATGGGGACACCATGGGGGGATCAGGGGTGCCGGCTGGGAGAGGAAAACAGGAAGGTGGAAGTGATAAGGAGAGAATCTGGAAGGAACTGGGAAAAAACTTTTAAGAACAGCAGGTTTGGGAAAATCCTGGCCTGAAGAGTAGCAGTCCCTGGTCATCAGGGTATGAGAGCTGGCCCAGAAATACCCTTTGGCAGAGAGCAGGAAAGGAAGATGCATCTGTGTGCTGTTGGGAGAGGCTCCTCAAGGAAGCTGGCCCATTCATTCATTCATTCATTCAACACGACATTTATGGAGGACCGCTTTCTTCTATGTTTTGCACAAACACAAATGTGGCAGGTCCCCAGGGGCTGAGGTGCCTGGGGAACAGCCAGGCTTACTTTTCCTGAACATGCCAGGCACATTCCTGCCACAGGGCCTTTGCACTTACCTTTTATTCTGCATGGAATACTCTTCCAGAGATAGTCACATCATGCCTTTCCTCACCTTTCTCTGGTCTTCAGTAAAATGTCACCTCCTCCATGATGCCTTCCTTGATCTATCCTGTTTAACCCAAGAAAAAGTTCCTATCCTTATCCTTTCAGGTCTGCCCTTAACATTTGTGGAGGCTGGAGCAAGAGTAAAACTGATGGTCCCCCAAATATGGCCCACCTCCCTTTTCCAACCAATACCTCAAGGACCTTCACACATACATGTGAACATCCCAGCTATGTCCCTCAGGCTCAGAGGGCCATACACGTGTGTTCCACTCTACCCTCTAAGATCAGACCCAAGGCAAATCCATGCAAGCCCTGGCCGTGGATGCAGTGCCATGTGAGAAGGAACTTTTGAGGTCCTAAGTAACCAGAGTGTGTGTCTAGGAAGGAGGTTCAGGCTCCCAGGGGCATAGCCCCTCGGCCTGGTAAACTCATCACCCCGGAAGAGGACCAGGGCAGGCCTCTAAAGTGTGGAGCTTAGGGTAGGGGTCCCTCTTGCCCAGGTCTAAGGATGGGACTGTCCCTTCCCTGTGTAATTTTTCTCCATCTGATATACTTTGTATTTTCCTTATTTGTTTAACTTATTGCCTGATTCCCTTCAGTAAACTGCAAGCCCTAAAGAAGGCAAGGATCTGTTTTGATTATTGTTATATTCTCTGTACTTATAACAGTATCTGTCACATAGTAGGTGCTCGATAAATATCTGGTGAATAAATACTGGAATTGGGGCATCGAAATGCCAGAATAGAAGCCAGGCCGGGGGGGGTGGGGGGGGGGCGTCCCTTGTCTTCACAAAGTTTCTTTGTTCTACAGACGGCTTCCAGGACCCAGGGTGATACGGTGCATGGTGCAAACTCCTTTCCAAACCAACAAACCCTAGAGAGGAAACTAAGAGTTTCGCTTTTTTAGAAGAGAGCTAGAAAGATACACTGGTGTATTTTAATTACGTGCTTGACATTCACTTCAGTATATATGCACCCGGTGAATATGTAGTGTGACAAAAACTCCCTCTTTTCCTGACTTCGGTCAGGCTCCTCTGAGTACTCCTTTCAGTGAGGCCTTGACCTTGGCCCCCAGCCTGTCTTCGGACTACCTAGCTCAATTTAGCAAAAATCCTGCTAAGTCAATTTAGCAAGAATTCCCCACCCTTGATTATCTGATCACCTTGAATATCTGATCAAGTTCCTCACACAGCACCACTGACATCTAAGTCCTTGGCGTGCCTTCAGTAAGAATCCTGTTAGATCAGTTCAGCAAGAATCCCCCTACCCTGATGTTTCTTCTTAGTAATTTTCCATCCACTCGCCCCACCCTGCTCCTTGGCTATGAATCCCCACTTGTGCTTGTTGTATTCGGAATTTAGCCCCACCTCTCTCCCCTAGTGCCACAGACCCCCACTGCAATACTCTTGAATCGAGTTTTCCTTACCATTTTAACACCTGTCAGGATCATTTCTTTTTAACAGTTAGGAACACAAAAAATCTATCAGAAGGGCCCTCAGCCTCAAAGACTTCCAATCAAATGGGGAATTCAGATGCATAAACCAATAGCCAAACACAAGATAATAAGTATTGATATAAAAGTATGGTCAAGGTGTCATGAACACGGAGATAAGCAGTTACCATTGCCTGGGCCAGTCAGAGTCCTGCGGGGAAGAGTGACATGGGCTGGCCTTTGAAGGAGTGAGTAGGAGTTCCTGCTTTCTCAAAGCTCACTAGCCACAGAAGCATCCCTTTTACACATTAAAAGATGTTTAATATATATGATCTTACGTTTGTAAAATACATGTATTTACAGAGAAAACAAATTATAAGTCTAGAGGCATATATTAATTAAGATTGATTTTAAATAAATAGTAATTATGTCAGGTAGTGGACGATTCTTTTTTCTTTAAACTGTTTCTGTGTAAAACAGCATATATGTATGTATTGCCCCTCTGGGTAGAAACCAATAGCATAATTAACCAACTGCATCCACAACCCAACCTGTGCTTTTGGTCTTGGAGCTCAGGTGGCAGACTCCTGTTGGATGTCCCCGATGGCTGGCGGAGCAAGCACGGCTTGTAGCTGGGGTCCACGCCTTCCAGGACAAGAAAATGGTACCGCCCGTGGTGTGGAAGCAAGAAATCATGGGGATGGTTTGTGGCCACAGTGAGCCCAACTGCCTGGGTAGAGAGAGAATAGTTACAGTTCGGCTGGAAGAACAGGGGTCTGGAATTGCAGGCAGTCTTTTCTCCTCTAATCTATAGGCCACAGCAGGGTCCCGAGTGTAGGAGCCAATCAAGGAGGCTCTGACTTTATTTTATTTTATTTTATTTTATTTTTTAATTTTTTTTCAACGTTTTTTATTTATTTTGGGACAGAGAGAGACAGAGCATGAACGGGGGAGGGGCAGAGAGAGAGGGAGACACAGAATCGGAAACAGGCTCCAGGCTCCGAGCCATCAGCCCAGAGCCTGACGCGGGGCTCGAACTCACGGACCGCGAGATGGTGACCTGGCTGAAGTCGGACGCTTAACCGACTGCGCCACCCAGGCGCCCCTTTATTTTATTTTTTAAGTTTATTTATTTTTGAGACAGAGTGAGCAGGGGAGGAGCAGAGACAGAGGGAGAGAGAGAATCCCAAGCTCTGCAGAGTCCGAGGTGGGGCTGGAACTCATGAACTACGAGATCGTGACCTGAGCCAAAATCAAGAATCCGACGCTTAACCCACCGATCCACCCAGGCGCCCCAAAGGAGGCTCTGATTTTAATGGTGAGAAGATGTGGCACAGCGGCATCTGAATCCCAAGTCTCCTGACCCCATGCTTGGTCATCCAGACGCCAGACACCTGGGTGTCCAAAAAAACGAAGGCGTTTAAAGAAAAAGAGGTAGGACGAAGCTGCAGGAGAGGCAGGAGGAGGGAGGAATTCCCAGGGAGACCTGGGGGGAAGGGGAAGATGGAAACCTGCACGCACCACCCAGTCTGTAAACGTAGGCACGCGCGAGAGCGTCCCCAAAACAGACCTCAGGAGGGGGCTTCCTCCAGGCACAGCCCTGTGCACAGATCTCACTTCCGGGAGCACAAGAAAGAGGGGAAAGCTTCAGTCCCAATAGCAGAAGCCACAGAGGTGGCTCCAACTAGCATATGTGTCGCCATCCAGCCTCCGAGGGGAGAAGACCCCGTCCTGCCCCGGGTGGTTTCCACCGGATCAGAACCAGACCCGCGCCGGGGTCTGCTCACCCTCTCTGCCCTTGAGCATCTTTCACCGGCTCCTGGGGACGGCTGCTTGTTCGTCAGGCTGGCCGCTGCGTGGCGCTGTCCGCAAGAATGGAGGGCGCCGCCGGGCTGCGCAGCCCGGGGGAAGGATGTCTGAGAAGCTCCCTACGGAGGTCAGGGAAAACCAAGGCTCCGTGACTTCAAGGGGCCCAACTGCGGGCCTGAGTTAGAAACAAATTCCGGCCCGGGCCGCCAGCTCTTGGCTGGTTTCGGAGTGGGGCTCCAGAAGAGGGTCTGTCGAATGTACTAAGATGAGAGGGCAGGAATGGTGACTGTCCACTATAAAGTGGAGGAAACTGGCCCCTGGGGGTTACAGGACTTACCCAAGTTTCTTTCGCTCCGAGGTCCAGTAAGCACAGGTGCTTCTCTTTCTGTTGTTTGCTCTGTGAACAGGGCACGATTGCGCAATAAATCATAATGGGAGGCGGGGCGCGGGGGGGGGGGGGGGGTTGACAGGGAAAAGAGAAGATAGGTCTGTTAAAAAGAAAGCCATATGCCCCCAAAGGTGTCACTTCAGTCAAGTTCCCAAACCAGAATTGCAGCGTCAGTACCCAGAAAGGTAGTCTTAACCAGACAGTTAGGAACTTTTCAATCAGTGCCAATGAGTCCACCACATGGGCTCTCTGTTTCCCCCAAAGATGAGGTAAGCTGCAAGATGAGACGTCTTGCTTTTTTCCCTAAAGAAAAGCAGCCTTGCCTGGAAGGATTCTTTTCTTTTGCTGGTAACTTTCTTGCCCTGCCCTCCTTCTACAGAAACCTTACATTTTGTTCCCCTCCTCCAAGGACCTCTACTTGCTAGACGGCATGCTGCCTGATTCATGAATTGTTTAAGAAAAGCAATTAAATCTTTGAAATGTACTCGGTTGAGTTGTTGGTATGCAACAGGCCAGATCTGTGATTTCAGAGCTGGTAAACGTGTGGGAGGTCACCACCAGGTGATGCCAGACACTGGCCTGGGGAAAGACTCCACCCAGGTCTCTGGACTGGAGAAGGAGTCCTGGCTCCACTACTCCCAACTTGGCAAAACCTCAGTTTCACTGTAAAACGGGCGCACTGACCGATGCTCTGCCCATCACAAAAGGAAGAAGTACGCTAGGCAAGGGCACACTTTGTAAAATTGTTACATGCACAGTCAGGGTGGAAAAGGGTAGAGCCGCCATCCTAGTGATCTACGAAACCCCTCTGAGGCAGCAAAGACGGCCAAACCTGCACTCCCGGCCGCTTCTACTTCACAGGAACACCAGTTTGGAAATGGGATTAATCTATAGTGTTTATACTTTGCAGCCAAATTCCCTGGTAATCTGTGGTATGAAGGATTTTTGACCTGGAGCCATATGGGGGCTGAGACCAAAAAGTAGAAAGAGATGCCCAGACCCGATGAACCTCCCAGTCACACGGGCCCCATCTCAAAGGTTACAGCGCCACAGGATGCCTGCCAACTTCACCTTTCCCCCTCTTCCACCTGCCCTCCTCCTCTGCTATGTGACCCTCTTTGCTGCATTTGCCCAGGACCTTACAATTCCCTTCCCGCTTCCTGGTCATAGCAGGAGCGCAAGCTATAGGCAGAACTCACTGTCCCTGCACAAATACCTTATGTGTTTATAACTCTGTATACTTTGTGTTTTATACACTCAGAAGATGAACAGCCCAATTTCAAAAGTGGGCAAAAGGCCTACATAAACACTTCAGAAAAGAAGATAAATGAATGGCCAATAAGCACGTGAAAAGATGCCCCGCATCATTAGTCATCAAGGAAATGCAAATTAAAACCACAATGAAATACCACTGCACGCCCACTGGAATAATTACACAAAAAGGCTGACCACACCAAGTGTTTGTGAGAATGGGGGACAGCTGGAACTCTTGTACACTGCTGGGGGCGGTGGGGGGGGGGGGAATAAAATGGTGTGACCACTTTAAAACCAGTTTTGACAGTTTTCTTTAAAAGTCACCTACAGATGATCTGGCCATTCCCCTTTAAGGTATTTACCCAAGAGAAATGAAAATATACAGGGGCGCCTGGGTGACTCAGTCTGTTGAGTGTCCAACTTCAGCTCAGGTCATGATCTCGCGGTTTGTGACTTCGAGCCCTGCATTGGGCTCTGTGCTGACAACTCAGAGCCTGGAGCCTGTTTCGGATTCTGTGTCTCCCTCTCTCCCTGCTCCTTCCCCGCTTGTGCTCACACACACTCTCTCTCTCTCTCAAAAATAAATAAACATTAAAAACAAAATTTAAAAAAAAGAAATGAAAATATACATTCACACAAGGACTGTACTCAAATTCATGGCACCCTTCTTTATAATAGCCCCCAAAATGGAAACAACCCAAATTTTCACTGATAGATGAATGAATGAACAAATTGTGGTCTATTTATTTAACGAAATACTACTCCACAATTTAAATAAAAAAGTGAAATATCGACACATGCACCTACATAGATGCAGCTCCAAAAAAAAGAGCTCATACTCTATGATTCCATTTATACACAATTCTAGAAAATATAGTCAAATCTGTAGAGAAAGCAAGATCCATGGTTGTTTGGGGATGGAGACAGAGAGAAAAGCAGAAGGCTGGGATGACTAAGGGGCACAAGAAGACTTTAGGGAGTGATGTATGCTTTCATTATCTTGATTCCAGTGAGGGTTTTATGGTGTATATTCATGGTTCAAATTTTATCAAAGTGTACATGTTGAATACATGCAGTTTACTGTATGTCAATTATACCTCAGTAAAGCTGCTAATTTTTTTTAGTTTATTTATCTATTTTGAGAGAGAGAGAGAGAGCATGAGCATAGAAGGGGCAGAGAGAGGGGGAGAGAAAGAATCCCAAACAGGCTCCATACTGTCTGTGTGGAGCCCAATGCAGGGCTCAAACCCACAAACTGTGAGACCATGACCTGAGCTGAAATCAAGAGTCGAACACTCAACTCACTGACCCATCCAGGTGCCCCACTGTTTAAAATTTTTTAATTTTCAAAAAGAAACAAACTGGCATGCCTGGATGGCTCAGTTGGTTAAGCATCCAACTCTTGGTTTTGGCCTAGGTCATGATCTCACAGTTCATGAGTTCAAGCCCTGCCATTAGGCTCTGTGCTGACAGTGTGGAGGCTGCTTGGGATTCTCTCTCTCTCTCCCTGTCCGTCTGCCCCTCCCCTACTCTCTCTCTCTCTCTCTCTCTCAAAATAAATAAATAAAACATTAAAAAGGAACAAATTATTGATACACATAACAATATGGATGATTGTCAAAATCCTTACATTGAATGAAAGAAGCCAGACATAAACTAGAAGGCACTGTGTGTTTCCAATTATTTGCAATTCTTTGAAATGAAAGGTGCCTGGTGGCTCAGTCAGTTAAGCATTGAACTCTTAATTTCAGCTCAGGTCATGATCTCACAGTTCATGAGTTCTAGCCTTACGTCAGGCTCTATGCTGACAGTGAGGAACCTGCTTGAGATTCTCTCCCTCTCTCTCTGCCCCTCCCCCACTCATGCCCACACTTACTCTCTCTCAAAATAAATAAATCAACTTCAAAAATAAAATAAAAATAAAATTCTTAGAAATGAAAACAAATAGTAACAGACAGTATATCAGTGGATCACAAAGGGCGTAGTGAAACTTTTGGGGGTGTTGGAAGTATTCATTATCTTCATTTGGTGATGGTTTCATTGATACGGGCATATGACAAAATTCATCAAATTTTACACTATATATATGTATGTGTAGTTTACCATCACGCAATTATACTTCAAAATAATTGTTTAAAAATGCATTAGAGCATCAAAAAATTATGAATACAGTTGCTTGAAGCACATGAATTAATAAAAATCCACAAATCCATGATGATGATCCAAGAAGAGTAATCCAAGGGAATAAAAAAAAAATTCATTTGTTATGATTTGAGAGGACTATAAAACCAACCCCTTACTTTGAAAATGAGTCATTTAGGGGCGCCTGGGTGGCGCAGTCGGTTAAGCGTCTGACTTCAGCCAGGTCACGATCTCGCGGTCTGTGAGTTCGAGCCCCGCGTCGGGCTCTGGGCTGATGGCTCAGAGCCTGGAGCCTGTTTCCGATTCTGTGTCTCCCTCTCTCTCTGCCCCTCCCCCGTTCATGCTCTGTCTCTCTCTGTCCCAAAAATAAATAAACGTTGAAAAAAAAAAACAAAAAAAATTAAAAAAAAAAAAAAAGAAAATGAGTCATTTAAAGGGAAGGAATTAGCCTTGGTTCTACTTTTCCAGTAAGAACTGTATTTCAGTTGATGAGAGAAAGTTCTACCCTCCAGAAAAATGCTGGCTTATAAACATAAGAGGATTAATTGATTTGGGAAAATCATTATTTTCCAATCTTAATAAAACTCCTGATTCCACTGAGGTTTATTCCTTAATGTTGAAACTGTGGAGTGAGTTCTAGCGGGGAACTAGACTTTGTGTGACAAAGTGACACCCAGTCATTACTGCCGAGCCACAAGAGGAATAGCACGGCTGCCCAGCAGAGTGACCAGGCTAACCTAACCCTGCAGTTTATTATGTGTGCATATGGGACAAGTGGGAAGAGAGAGGATTCTTCACACCAACGAATTCTCCAATTCTCTGCAAACACCAACCGGGTGTCCTATGATTTAATTCGATGCTGACCTAACTCCCCAGAGTTAGCCCAGACCCCACAAGTTATACTGTCCCCACGTAAAAACACCAGTCATACGTCCAAGTCTCCCATACTTCTAACCAACCAGCTATACGTCAGGGGTTCCCACAAAACTCCTTCTCAGGTTTAGTAATTTTCTGGAATGGTTCACAAAACTCAGGAAAAGATGGACTTACATTCACTGGTTTAGTGTAAAGGATATTACAAAGAATACAGATGAAAAGCCAAGTGAAGAGGTGCATAGGGTGAGGACCAGAAGGCTCACTAGTACAGGAGCCTCTGTCCCAGGAGAGTTGGGGTGCATCACCCTCCCAGCACCTGGATGTCTTTATCAACCAGGAAGCTCTTCATACCCCTGGAGGCCAGGAAATGGGGCAGAAAGTTCCAACTCTCTGATCGCAACCAGCCCCTATGCTGAAGCTATCTAAGGGTCCACCAAGAGTCACCCCATTCGTATAAACCCAGGGAAGGTTGAAAGGGGCTTTTTATTAATAAGAAAAGACAATCCTTTTACCCATACCACTCAGGAAATTCCAAGGGTTTAAGAAGCCTTTGTGCCAGGAGCCAGGGAGAAGACCAAAGATATATTTCTTATTTTATCACAGACCAAATATATATTTCTTATTATATTACAATATCACATACACCAATGGAGGAGCAGACAGATTTAATGTGTCTCTTGAAATGCAGAAACACCAAATCTGTCTCCTATGATGTATTCTAGTTAAGAAAGTTAACTTAGGGGCGCCTGGGTGGCTCAGTCGGTTAAGCGGCCGACTTCGGCTCAGGTCATGGCCTCGCAGTCCGTGAGTTCCAGCCCCGCGTCGGGCTCTGTGCTGACAGCTCGGAGCCTGGAGCCTGTTTCGGATTCTGTGTCTCCCTCTCTCTGACCCTCCCCCGTTCATGCTCTGTCTCTCTGTGTCTCAAAAATAAATAAACGTTTAAAAAAAAAAAAAAGAAAGTTAACTTAAACCTATCAAACCTTTAGACCTAACTTTCAATTATGGGAAATTTAGAAGATAGAGAAACAGGCTAACCTTCACAGCAACGAAGCAATTAGACAAGCCCGGAAAATGGGACTTTCTGCAGAACTATTGGCTCGGGAACTTCCCAAGTCAGGGTCGTGATAAAAGGGCCTACTCCTGGGGCTCCTGGATGGCTCAGTCGGTTAAGTGTCCGACTTCAGCTCAGGTCACCATTTCGCCGTCCGCGAGTTCGAGCCCCGCGTCGGGCTCTGGGCTGATGGCTCAGAGCCTGGAGCCTGCTTCCAGTTCTGTGTCTCCCTCTCTCTCTGCCCCTCCCCCATTCATGCTGTGTCTCTCTCTGTCTCAAAAATAAATAAACGTTAAAAAAAATTTTTTTTTAAAAAAGGGCCTACTTTTGAATAAAAGAAACTTATGGGACATAACAACCAAATGCAACGTATGGTTCTGTATAACCAACTGAAAAGGACATTTGGGAGACTACTTGGATTGGAGATTAGGCAATATTAAGAAATTATTGTTTTTTTTAAGTGTGATCATGTTAACTTGAGTCTATTGGGAAACGTTCTTTTTTAAAAAACATATATTGAATGTTTAAAATTTTTAGGGGCGCCCAGGTAGCTCAGTCGGTTAAGCGTCTGACTGCAGCTCAGGTCATGATCTCACGGTCGTGAGTTCAAGCCCTGCATCAGGCTCTGTGCTGACAGCTCGGAGCCTGCTCTGTGTCTCCCTCTCTCTCTGCCCCTCCCCTGTTCACGCTCTGTCTCTCTGTCAAAAAAATAAACATTTAAAAAAAATTCTTTAATTTGTTTTAATTCATCAAATACCGCCTCCCCCCCAAATACTATCTATGTTTACATTAATCCTTTCCCATGTTTACATTATCGGTGAGCAAAAGCCCTCAAGTCCAATTTTTATCATAAAATCATGGAAACCTAAAAGTTTCATACTGTCAGATTCTGGAACTCAATTAACATTATGAAAATGCTATCTCCATATTGGGTTTTAACCAACACCAACATTCCATGTTTCTGGGCAATGTCATAGCATTGTACCCAGACTCCAAGATGACTCCCAATAATTCCTACCTCCCAGTATTCTCACCCTTGTGTAGTCCCCTCCCACACTGAATATGGCTGGCCTTTGCAACCAATAGTATATTACAGATATGACAGTTGTGGTTTCTGAGGCAAAGTCATAAAAGACATGGAGGCTCTGTCTTGACTCTTTCATGAGTGTCTCACTTGGGGAAGTGGGCCTCTAAGTTGTGGGGACACTCCAGCAGCACAGAGGCAGAGAAAATAGGCCATCTGCCAATTGCCAGCACCCACTTGCCAGCCATGTGAGTTAGCCAGGAAGGCTGGAGATCCTCCAGGAGGGAGATCCTCCACATCTTGTCAAGTCTTCAAGTGACCCCTCAGGGGACATCCTAACTGGGATTCCACGAGAGCCCCTGAGCCAGAGCAGCCCGGCTACAACAGCTCCCAAATTCCTAAACCATAGAAACTGTGAGATCATAAGTGATTGCTGTTGTTTTAAACTACTAAGTTTTGGGTTAATCAGTTGCTCAGCAAAGAATAACATGAGCAGTGATGGGCAAAAGCACTGAACAGGAAACAGAGCTGAGTTTCAGTTCGTGCTTTCCCATTATTGCTGTGTCACTTTATTCTTTGAGCCTGGTGATTGTCCTAGTCCATTCGGGCTATTATAACAAGAAGCCCATGGACTAGGTGGCCTAAGCAACAAACATTAATTTCTCATAGTTCTAGAGGCTGGAAGCCCAAGACCTAGGTGCCAGCAGATCCAGTGTCTGGTGGGAGCCTGCTTCCTGACTTGTAGAGAGCTGCCTTCTTGCTATATGCTCACGTGGTGGAGAAACTAATCCCATCCTGGGGGCCCCATGCTCATAACCTCTTATAAAACTAGTTACCTCCCAAAGGTCCTACCTCCTAATAACATCCTCCTTGGGGGTTAGGGCTTCAACATATGAACGGGGGGCGGGGAGCAAACATGCAATTCATAACAGTTATCTTAAAGAAAATAGCATGAAAATACTACTTGCCTCCCAAGTTTGTTCAAAGGATCAAATGTGCATAAAGCACCTAGTACAGCAGGAGGCGTGGGCAAGAAACGTAGTACGTGCCCATTGCTTCTTTAACCACACTATTCCTCATTCTCTCCCTTAACATTGGATCTTCTCTGTCCAATGGACCTGAACTGCCCACCTCTGGGGAATGTGTATTTGAAGAGGTTTTATAAACTGTCAAGTATTTCACGTATGCTATTATTAGCATTGAAGAGCCTATCTCAGGAGAATCTGCTTAGTGGGGCTTCCTCTGTCAGAGGGTCAGATCAGGGGTCCACCAGGAGTCATTGGTGTCATGTGGATGTGGATGGAAAGTCACAGAAAGACTTTTGCCGGCTGCTGACATCAGGCCCACAAACTATCTATTGCCAAAGAGTTGAGGCTTTATAAGGCTCAAACTCCAAAGTAGAGAAGGGCATGTGACTCCACAGTCAGGAGACACTGAGGTCACTGCATGGACCGAAGACCCAGGGAGGAAGCCAAAATGCCAAAAATGAAAGATCTTTCGTAAGGACTTCCAAGAAACCAGCAGAATTTTGCTGCGTTGGGAAGTCTGTGCCCTGTGTTGAGCTGTCAGGTGTCCCTCAAGCAAGGACTGCGCCCTCCCCCACCCTCCTGCCCTCACCACCTCCCGGAATAGGAACTGGGCTGGGGGTGCCTGACATAAATCACGCCTGACAGCAGGCGAGGAAATACGTACAGTGGTGAAGAGAAAGAGAGAAAAAAAAAAAACCACCATGACTTGCTCAAATCGTGCCGACAAATTCCTATTTGTGAAAGTTTCACTGTCTGAAAACTTTGCCTCACAATGGATTTTCCCCCCCTCCTCCTTTATCTAGACAAAGCTATGAATGAATACATATTAAGACCAGGCTATGTACATCAGGGAAACTGAACGAGGTATAACTCTATAGATCAATACGTATAGATGTTATGTATTTAACACTGGATCAAAAAAGCATGTCACAGAACAAGAACATACAACCATTTTAATAAACCTCAAAATAAGGAGAACCCAATAGTGGTTATTTACAGGTGCATAACCCACAATAATACTACCTTTTTTCAAGGTAAACTAGGTGCACCTGGCTGACTCAGTTGATGAAGCATGTGACTCTTGACCTCAGGGTGGTAAGTTCCAGCCCCACCTTGGGTGTAGATGATATAGAGAACAAAGGCAAAAGAAATGTAGATAAAACGAAATTTCCTTATAACCTGCAGCCCATTGATAGATTCTTGAGGCAGGCAGAGAAGGACATTTCTCCAGGAACTCCCAATGGTCTTAATGTGAATGCTCTGCTAGAGGGAAAAATAACCTTACCTTGACAATAGCTAGGCCTCCAGGATCCTGTGGGTCTTTTTTAACATGTGAAAAACCAAAGGTGCCTGGGTGGCTCAGTCGGTTAAGTGTCTGACTTCCACTCAGGTCATGATCTCATGGTTCGTGGGTTTGAGTCCTGTGTTAGGCTCAGAGCCTGGAGCTTGCTTCGGATTCTGTGTTTCCCTCTCTCTTTCTGCCTCTCCTCCATTCATGCTCTGTCTACCCTTTCTCTCAAAAATAAATAAACATTAAAAAAAATATAGGGAACGACTTTTGGAAATTTCTCCTGGGCCTTATCTCCCCCAACTCCCAAGTATAAAACCAGTCACTCCTCACAACCCCAGTGCAGCTCTTTCTGCCCAGGGGTCCTGTCCCTGTGCTAGAATAAAAACACCTTTTTGCACCAAAACTGTCTCAAGAATTCTTTCTGGCCGATTGCTCTAAACCCAGCACTTCAAACCACATCATTTTGGCACCCAAATGTGTAGCCTGAGTCTTCTTATCTGAACTCTGAGCTTTGGTACAAGCTTGGTGAGTAGTTTGTCTCCTCCCCATTTACTTTCATTTCAGGGGCTTTTCAAGGAGTATGGTGTTGGGACACCTGGGTGGCTCAGTCGGTTCAGTCCGACTTTGGCTCAGGTCATGATCTTGTGGTCCGTGGGTTCGAGCTCCGCACCAGGCTCTGTGCTGACAGCTCAGAGCCTGGAGCCTACTTCTGATGCTGTGTCTCCCTCTCTCTCTGCCCCTCCCCTGCTCATGCTCTGACTCTCTCTCTCTCAAAAATAAACATTAAAAAAAATTTTTTTAAGGAGTATGATCTTCTTGGAACACTTTTGTGTTGATTGTTCAGCCTCCAATCCTCTGTCCTGTGTTCACTCTATAAGGAGGAGAAAGCATGCCTTTTAGCTGGAAGTCAGTACCTTGGCTGGAATGGTAATAGACCCAGAAACTTGATGTCCTCTCTTCATTTCTGTCCTTACACAAAGTTGTGTGCCTTGGGCATGGGACAGCCACCTAAGTCACCAAGAGGGCTGCTGATCTTAAGACTCCCATCTGAGGTTTCCTCCTCATTGATCTAACATGATCCCCTCCACATCTCTGGTCTAGCTGCCTCTGGCCATGAACCCTCCATTGGGAGCCGGCCAAAACCAGTACCTGAGTGAATTAAAACCCAACCAGGGAAGTTGGCTATAAAGACTACAGGTGTTGGAATGTCACTTAGATCATGATGGATTTCTATCTTTACTGTTTTCCATCAGTGTCCCCTACTGACCAGTTAAGTTACAAAATTGGGTAATTTCCCCTTGTAAAACTCTTCTATTGTTTTCCATGGATTTAAAATAGTGGGTTCATGGGGCGCCTGGGTGGCTCAGTCGGTTAAGCGGCCGACTTCAGCTCAGGTCACGATCTCGCGGTCCATGAGTTCGAGCCCCGCATCGGGCTCTGTGCTGACAGCTCAGAGCCTGGAGCCTGTTTCAGATTCTGTGTCTCCCTCTCTCTCTGACCGTCCCCCGTTCATGCTCTGTCTCTGTCTCAAAAATAAATAAACGTTAAAAAAAAAAATTAAAAAATAAAATAGTGGGTTCTTACCACTAGAACTTACGGCAGGGCAAGGCAAGGCAAGGCAAGGCAAGGCACAGTATCTCCATCCAAACACAGGCATCCTTTTGTAGTCTAGAATACAATGGAGAAGCAGGAAGGGGGGGGGGCGTTGCCAGCAATCCCACCTACAGGATTTTACAGCAGGACGGTGATTAAGGGCAATTTCTTCAAGGGAAGTCTCTGGTTATTTTTTAAAAAAAAATTTTTAGGGGCGCCTGGGTGGCGCAGTCGGTTAAGCGTCCGACTTCAGCCAGGTCACGATCTCGCGGTCTGTGAGTTCGAGCCCCGCGTCGGGCTCTGGGCTGATGGCTCAGAGCCTGGAGCCTGTTTCCGATTCTGTGTCTCCCTCTCTCTCTGCCCCTCGCCCGTTCATGCTCTGTCTCTCTCTGTCCCAAAAATAAATAAACGTTGAAAAAAAAATTTAAAAAAAAAATTTTTTTTAACGTTTATTCATTTTTGGTAGGGAGAGACAGAGTGTGAGAGGGGGAGGGGCAGAGAGAGAGGGAGTCACAGAATCAGAAGCAGGCTCCTGGCCATTAGCTGTCAGCACAGAGCCTGATGTGGGGCTTAAACCCACAAGCTGTGAGATCATGACCTGAGCCAAAGTTGGACACTCAACCAACTGGTGCCCCAGGTCATTTTTGACATCCGGGACCTCTGTGTGGGAGGCCAGTCAGGAGTCAAGGGAGATTTTAGGTAACGGACCTTCTCTAGGCTTCTTTAGTTCCCAAGGGCTGTCTTTTGGGATGCCTTTTAACCCACCTGAAACAATTCAGATTGCAAAATTTAAGAAAGGACTGATCTCCTGTAGCACTGCTTGGCCTTAGTAGGATCTATCAGTTAGATCTCTTCTGCAGGAAACGGCAAATGGACAGAGATACTCTAGGTCCAGGCCTTCTCTAAATCAGAACCCAGATCTAGGGGCTTCTAGACAGAATGTGTTTGGCCATTTAACAAGGCCAGTAAACTCCCTCCTGATATGTTGGATGATAATGGTCTAAACAGGCCTCCGAATAAACCCAGGTTGCTGAAGGAAACACAGGCTGTCCCTGACAAAGGGGACACTGACTCTCTCTGTCACAGTTCCTCCGCTGAATAGATGTGGGGGTTTCTCCCTCATTCATTTCTCAAGCTAATGGGTATAGTTGGAGTCAACCGTCTTTGGTAAATCTACCTTGGGATGGGGACTTTAAGAAATATTCCCAAGCAGGTGACGAAACTCATTTTGTTTCAGAGAAGTTCTCGGTCTTCTCCAGCCTGACGTGGACTGCATATTTCCACTTCAATGGAAAAAACATGGCGTCTGTTCATCTGTCCGAGCTATTGAGGTTTATTTTTTTAAGTTTTTTTTCTATATATTTATTTTTGAGAGAAAGAGTGTGAGCAGGGGAGGGGCAGAGACCGAGGGAGAGAGAGACTCCTAAGCAGGCTCCACACTGTCAGCGCGGAGCCCAATGAGGGGCTTGAACTCAGGAACCGTGAGATCATGACCTGAGCTGAAATGAAGAGTCAGACACTTTACCAACTGAGCCACCCAGGTGCCCCCAAGCTGATGAGGTTTAGAACCAGGAACCCTCTTTCCCTGCCTTCTGGTGGCACCTCGTTACTTCTGCCTTCCCTTCCCCCTCTTCCTGTTTCTGCATCACCTTGGGTGAGGCCTGCACAATTGGAGCCCCACTGGCTCCTCCTCCAATCTTCACTGTCAAGGGCAAAGAGCACCCCCTCAGACTTAACACCACCCACTTCAGATTTTCCCACCAGTGTCCTGGGTAAAATTGACAATGGGGAACAAATTGATTGACTTTTAAGTGGGCCCAGGTGAAACAGTCCATATTTAAACTAACTTAAGCTTTTTAGTTTAATTAAGATAGACGTGTCTTCGGGGCGCCTGGGTGGCTCAGTCGGTTGAGCGTCCGACTTCGGCTCAGGTCACGATCTCGCGGTCCGCGAGTTCGAGCCCTGCGTCGGGCTCTGGGCTGATGGCTCAGAGCCTGGAGCTTGCTTCCGATTCTGTGTCTCCCTCTCTCTCTGCCCCTCCCCCGTTCATGCTCTGTCTCTCTCTGTCTCAAAAATAAATAAACATAAAAAAAAAAATAGACGTGTCTTTAGAATTATAAGCATTAAATATGAAACTTTTATTCTACCAAGGTTTGCTGAAGGTCAAACAAGCTCGTGTTATCTCTGTTGCAATTTGTTAACAAAAGGATGACTTAAAATGACTGTTAATTTTGTCTGTCTCTAAGTTTTCATAGGTAATTGTTAAGACGGTCTTTGGTAACCTAAAACCGTAAAATTTTTTAAATGTTTTTATTTATTTTTGAGAGAGAGAGACAGAGAGAGAGAAGAGACAGAGCATCAGCTTGGGAGGGGCAGAGAGAGGGAGACACAGGATCCTAAGCAGGCTCCAGGCTGTGAACTGAACTGTCAGCACAGAGCCCAATGCAGGGCTTGAACTCACAAACCATGAGACCATGATCTGAGCAGAAGTCTCACACTCAACCAACTGAGCCACCCAGGCACCCCTAAGACCTTAACATTTTGCTTGGATGATAAATTGGGATCAAATTTGTCAGACATCTAGTACTTTTCCAAATATAATGGAGTGCTAAAGCATGGATTACTAAGCACAAGGTTTATCTGCTATTGACTTTTTTTTTTTTAAGTAGGCTTCAATGCTCAGCACAGAGTCCAAGATGGGGCTTGAACTCATAACCCTGAGATCAAGACCTAAGCTGAGATCAAGTGTCACACACTTAACCAATGGAGCCACCAAAATGCCCCTGCTTTTAACTTCTTACTGCAGAGAACCTAAGGATGTTTGAGTCTGTTGGTGAAAATGCTTTGTGCTTTATTGAAAGATGACACAATAGAGAAACATGTTTTTAAAATTATGGAATGTACTTATAAATTTCAGATCTAAAGAATTCTGGTATAACAGTTCACAATTGATTGCAACTTAGTTTCACTGGAGGTGCAACTAGGGTTTCTAAGAGTTAAAATTCTGCTAAATGTAACCAAGACTGGTAGAAATAAGGGACGCAATTCAACATGTAGAAAGGTAGGAGATGTGCAAGAAAGACCTAAGGCATAAGAATACATTTTTGTCGAAGGTAAAAGAAAGTAATTTTGTCCCAAAAGGAAACTGGTTGTTTAGAAAGTAATGGCTTGGGACAAAATCTGAATGCAAAGGAAAGTTATGGAGGGCTTATGAAGGAAATCTTTGGAAAGGAATTTTATGTGTGGTCAGGATGGACTAAAGTCGAAATGCATGGATTTTAATTTTTGTTTAATGTTTATTTATTTTTGAGAGAGAATGAGACGGAGCACGAACAGGGAAGGGGCAGAAAGGGAGACAGAATTCGAAGCAGGGTCCAGGCTCTAAGTCAGCACACAGCCGACCCACAGCTCAAACTCTGGAGCCATGAGATCATGACCTGAGCCGAAGTCGGTCGCTTAACTGACTGAGCCCCCCAGGCATCCCGAAATAATGGATCTTAAAAGTACACTGGTATAAGATTGAAAGTCTGCTTTCTCTCTGTTAAAAAGACAAAGTTTTCTTGGATTGTCGGTGTGCTCTTGATAAGAAAATATAAACAACGTTTTTCTTTTCTTTGTCTGCCCAGGAGACCAGTTGCTATGTTTTGTCTTTATCAGGTCCTTGACTACTTCTCAATGTTGAAGGAGCTAAGTTTTGCTAACTATATAACCCTGCATATTTGCCTTTGGAAACTCTTATTGTTACCTTGGTTAAATAAATAATTGAGTTTTTTTTAATGTTTATTTATTTATTTGGGAAGACAGACAGAAAGACACAGTGGGGAGAGGGGCAGAGAGAGAATCCCAAGCAAGCCCCACACCATCAGCGCTGAGCCTGATTCTGGCCTCCGAACCCACGAACCGTGAGATCGTGACCTGAGCTGAAATCAAGAGTCGGATGCTTAACTGACTGAGCCACCCAGGAGCCTCTGAATAATTACGTTTTAACTTTTGTAACAGTCTGTAATCCTATTTAGGCATGTGTTTTATAACTTTCTGAAGTTTTTTTAACCAACTTTCTGGAGATTCAAATTGCAAAGGAAGTCTTTTTACCAATTAGGCTTGTTTATTTGGTATGTTAAGTTACTTGTTTAACTTACAGTTAAACAAATAATAAGCCTTAGGTCATGTTTGGGTAAATGCTGTTAACTATTCTAAAGACTATATGCAATTCCTAAAGTTTAAATGTATTTTGGTTGAGGTCTTCGCTCAATATTCTGATTACTGGAGTGTGTCACAAGTAATTGGATTTCCTTGTCAGCTATATTATTCTGACCTCTCATCAGATCCTTAACCATGTCCATTTTTGAGTCTTCTATCATTTCTATTTATTGTCCTTATTCTCTTGTGAAACGTGTGTCATCTTCAAGGAGATTCATAAATAGGGCTTTGGACAAATACAGGCTTTTTGATCTCTTTGAAATTGGTAAAAATTCACCAAAGAACTAACTAAAAAGTTGCATCCAAACTGAGTAAGAATTAGTAATGTGGGATTAAATAAAGTAAGGAAGATGATTATGGATTTGAGATTCTTGTTTGATATATTGCTGGTTCTCTAATGTTTGCCCTTCCAGATTAAGGAAACTTTCTCTCAAGATATCTATGACTTACAGAAATATTCATTAGTAAACAAACTGAAGCCTTTGACTTTTCTCTCTACCTGAACCCTCTGAAATTCACAAACCCTCAGTGAATATTCCTTCTTTCATGGCAATCATAGTTACATGCCTAGGTTCAATATGAATCTGCTCTCCTTATAACAGGAAACCATTGGAAATATTTCTCATTTTACCAACACGTTGATTGGAATGTCCTATTTGAGAGACGTGCATACATAGACTCAGATATGACCACACAGCTTTAAGGAACTAAAGTTGACTTAATGAAGCATGAAGCCAAGAGAGCCCCTTGGAAATGTTGGCCTAATACCTTGCAGAGTTCCCAGCAGCCTTACCAGGTGAGTAAAGAATGTCAGTTCCTGGCAGGTGAGGAACCTCAGGATATTTGGGGACCTCAAGAAGAGGAATTTGCCCAAATCTACAGGTATTGCAGGCATGTCTGATGGAAGAATTTGGCTGGCTTCTGGTCTAGAGAGGCTACTAAAAGTTCAATTGAAATTCCTTATAAAAAATTCCAGCAAAGCAGATTTTAAAGGATCTATATGATCAATCACTATTCTTTTTCTTTTTTTTTAAGTGGTTTATTTATTTGTGAGAGAGAGAGACAAACAGGGTGTGAGTGGGGGAGGAGCAGAGAGAGAGGGAGACATAGAATCCAAAGCAGGCTCCAGGCTCTGGGCTGTCAGCACAGAGCCTGTGCTCCAACCCATGAATTTGGAGATCATGACCAGAGCTAAAGTCTGACGCTTAACTGAGGCACCCAGGTGCCGCTGATCAGCTACTATTCCTGCTGTGTCTATGTAAATAATTAGGCCAAATTTGTTAAAACTGGGCTTGTTTTACAAACAAATTAGCCTTGATTTGGCTAACTCTGGAATGAGGGTAATCATAGAGAAAAATTATGTTTCAATAACACATCTTTGTACTTTTTACAGTTGAATGCTATTTATTATAAACTAGGCTAGATCCTCAATTGTTCTGGTTTCCTCAAATATTTGACCATGGCTTTCCAGCTAAGGTTTCCAATCTTCTTCCATTCACTTGACTTAAAGTCATTAAAAACCAAAACTGCCTTTTTCCTAAAAGCCCTATAAAAATTGACACTGACAACTTAAGGTAAACGTCAGAGAAATAGATCGTGTATAGATAATCTTGTTGCTTGTTATTCTGTGGGGATACTAACAAAGACTCCACGGGCATGTGATTATTTGAGCAACTGGCAAATGGGATGTATTCCCCTAACAATTGTATATGAGAAGCCTTTTCTCACTGTAGACCTATCAATAGATGAAGACTATAGTGCTTTATTAAATTATTCACTTGAGGCCCGGTTAATTCATCAATCTCTAAATGAATACGCAAACCATATCCTCCCTAAACCTGACTTAACATCACTAGCAACCCACCCCGTATAAACCCAGTTGACATGGTTTATTTAAAGGATTGAAACTCTAGTACAGCAGGGGATTTAACTCCAAAATGGAAAGGCCCCTACCAGATCATATTATATACCCCCACAGCCATAAAATTAGGACATTCCTCATGGACTCATATATCAAGAATTAAACCTGTACCTTCTGGTGTGAGAAGGTTGGGGTTTGGAGCAAATGGTCAAGAAGGAATTCTTGAAATGTCTTTGGTGCAAAAAGGTGATTTTATTAAAGCACAGGGATAGGACCCATGGGCAGAAAGAGCTGCACTGGGGTTGTGACAGGTGACTGATTATACACTTTCAAGTTAGGAAGGGGTTAGGGATAGCATAAACCTCCAAGGTATTTTAGAAATCTTGAGAGGGCTAGCTATTGTTAGAAACAGGTGATTTATCACTATTTAGTAATAACTTAGTCATGAGACTCTTCCTATGTATATCAGTGGGCCATATACTTGGAAGACGATTGCTAGCATATATCTTGGGGGGAGATAAAGGAGGTTTCCAAAAAAATATCTACATGTTCAAGTAGACTTACAGGATTTTGGACCTCGGGATAGTGTTAAGCTAAGATTGCCTTTTGCCCTTAGCAAAAGTGTTAATTAACATCAAGGCAGCTGAGTTCCTAGGGCAAGGTCACTGCCTATCTCAAGGACTTGTCAATGGGCTGGAAGTACAAGAAAATTTCATTTCTTCTTTTGCCTTTGTTTCCCACATCACTTTCCTCACAGGAATCCAGCGTGCCAGCTAACATGCCTTCTTATTCCTGTGAACCTGAGGAAGACCTCAAACTTCTCTTCAAACGAACATGATGGTTGTACCTCTCTTTTTCATTCTCCTTTCCCCAACTTATACTGGCAATTCCTTCTTACAATGGGCCATTCAGAAAGTTCACCAGAGATACTTGAATTACAAACTGGAAAAACCCATCGTATTCCCAAGGCATGATGGATTCTCACTCCACCTGAGCCTGGCATCTAAAACTCTTCTCACTGGCAGCCCTGGAGACTCAGACACTGGGTTTGTGATTTGTTCTAACCATTAACCTATATTTTTTCTTTTGCTTCTATAGAAGTGCCATTTATTAACTACCTGATTGCTTGCTAACTAAAACAGTACATGACGGCTAACACCACTTGCTACACAAGTAAGGCCTTAAATGACTCTCAAAACGGCATTAGATATTTTAACTGCTGCGCAAGGTGGAACATGTGCTATCATAAAAACAGAATGTTGTGTATATATTCCAGATATCACAAAAATGTAACAGGATTGCTAAAAGATATAAACACCCAAATCAGTACTTTAAACGATCTCTCGCTTTCCTTTAGTGATTGGTTAAACTCCTGGACTGGAGGAAATTTTTGGTCAACCCTCAGAAGTCTTTTTTTCAGGGGGCACCTGGGTGGCTCAGTCAATTAGGCATCCGACTCGATTTCAGCTCAGGTCATGATCTCACGGTCATGAGATCAAGCCTGGTGCCAGGCTCTGTGCTAAGCATGCAGCCTGCTTAAGATTCTCCCTCTGCTCCTCTCCCGTACTCTCATTCTCTCTCTCGCTCGTTCTCTCTCTCTCTCTCTCTCTCTCTCTCTCTGTCAAAAAAAAAAAAAGTCTTTTAATCAGACTTCTCTTTCTCATAATAATATTAACCTTGTCTTTTCTGGCGTTTCCCTGCCTGGTGCTAAGACGACTTTACTGCCATAGCCTCCAGCTGACAGATGATCCTTTCTCCTCACGGAGGTTCATATGTGTTGTCTACCTTGGATTGGCTCCCTCTGCCTTTGGTAATTCCTAAATATAAATTCCTCAACTGACCAATGTTGACACATAGGTAGGGACATCTCTACAACTTTATTCAGCCAACGAAGTTACAGAAGATAAGACCTATCTACCCTCAACAACCTTAAAGACTGGGTCAAAATTGTTTAAGGGGGAATGATGTGGAGGACAAAGGCAAAAGAAACATAGATAAAATTAAATTTCCTTATAACCTGCAGCCCATTGACAAATACTTGAGATAGGCAGAGAAGGACATTTCTCCAGGAACTCCCAACTGTCTTAATGCTTTGCTAGAGGGAAAAACAACCTCAGCTTGATAATATCTAGTCCTCCAGGATCCTGTAGGTCGTCTTTAACATATGAAAAACCTTTTGGCAATTCCCCTTGTCTTTACCACCCCCAACTCCCAAGTATGCAGTCAGTCACTCCTCACAGCCCTTTTTGCCCATGGGTCCTTTCCCTGTGCTGTAACAAAAACACCTTTTTGCACCAAATTCTTTCTTGACCTTTGGCTCCAAACCCCAACACTTCAAACCACGTCATGAAGATGACTTAAAAATAATTTTCAAAATATTTACAATAAAGGGGCGCCTGGGTGGCTCAGTCCGTTGAATGTACGACTCTTGATTTTGGCTCAAGTCATGGTCTCACTGATTTTGGCTCATGTCATGATCTCATGGTCGTGGGATCCAGCCCTGTGATGGACTCCGTGCTGAGCATGGAGCCTGCTTGGGATTCTCTCTCTGTCTTCCTCTGCCCCTCTCCCCTGCTTGAGCTCTCTCCCTGTCTCTCAAAATAAACAAGCAAATAAATAAATGTTTGTTTGTTTGTTTGTTTGTTTCAAAAGGCAAAACAGCGATACATAGTCAATTTTGAATAGGTGTCACCTCTGGAAGTGAGGGGATAGATAGGGAAGGATACAGGTGATACACTTTGGTGACTAGTGTTGTTATTCTTACATTGGATAGCAGTGTTACTTCATTTCATTATCATGGTCCGTAACCTGCATATTTTGCAGATTCTCTCTCAAAATCTACGTTTCCTTTATTCACTTTTCCTGTAATCTTAGCTGCAAAAGTGAATACAAACACATTAAAGAATTTTGAGGGGCGCCTGGGTGGTTCAGTCAGTCAAGCGTCTGACTTTGGCTCAGGTCATGATCTCAGGGTACGTGGGTTCCAGCCCCGTGTCAGGCTCTGTGCTGACAGTGCAGAGACAGCTTGGCTCTCTCTCCCTCTATCCCTGCCCCTCTGCTCATGCTGTCTCTGTCTCTTTCAAAATAAATAAATTAATTAAAAAAAATTTTTAAGAATTTTGAAAAAGTAAAAGGGAAAAATTCCTCCATAGTCCTACCCCTTTATTTGTATTTCAGCTCACAGCCTCCTCTCTTTCCCTATGTACATGGCTTCTTTTTTTAACTAGTTGTAATCATACTGTACATACCTCTGCTTCTGCTCTTAACATTGAATTATAAGCAGTTTTCCAAATTTTCTAAAATCTTCAAAATCGTCCTTTTTCATGGCCACATAATGGGATCTCTATAATTCTTCGTGAAAATTCTAAGAATCCTAGTGATTCTGTATGGTATATGTGAGTTTAAAAGAAAATAAGTAATGCTGTTTTATTAGTCTCCTAATGTTGGCATAACAAATTACCACAAACCAGGTACCTTACAACAATAGAAATTTATTCTCTCACAGTTCTGAAGGTCAGAAGTCTGAATCAAGGTGTTGGCAGGACCACTCTCCTTTCCAAGTTTATCTAGGAAAACTTCCTTCATTGTCTCTCTCCTTGCTTCTGCCGACTCTGGAAATCCTGGGATTCACTGGCCTGTAGCTGGTCACTCTACTCTCACCTCTGTCTTCACATCTCCTTCTTCTCTGTCTCTGTGTGTCCTCTCCTCTTCTTGTGAGGACATCACTTATTGGGTTTAAGGTCCATCCTAGTCCATGGGGCGCCTGGGTGGCTCAGTCGGTTAAGCGCCAACTTCAGCTCAGGTCATGATCTCAGGGTTCGTGGGTTCGAGCCCCGCATCGGGCTCTGTGCTGACAGCTCAGAGCTTGGAGCCTGCTTCCTGTCCTGTGTCTCTGATCTCTGCCCCTCCCCCACTCATGCTCTGCCTCTCTCTCTCAAAAATAAAATAAACATTAAAAAAAAAAAAGGTCCATCCTAGTCCAGTATGATCTCAACTTAATTATATCTGCAAAGATCCTACTTCCAAATTAGGTCACCCTCTGAGGTTCTAGATGGACATGAATTTTGGGAGACACTATTTGACCTGCTCCAGCTGCCTTTTACAAAAATCTGAAAACAAAAACTGGCTTTTAAATAAGGTGAAAGGGGAAGGGCGCCTGGGTGGCTCAGCTGGTCAAGCATCTGTCTCTTGATTTCTGCTCAGGTCATGATCTCACAGTCTGTGAGTTCGAGCCCCGTGTGGAACGCTGTGCCGCACAGCGGCACCACAGAGCCTGCCTAATTGGGATTCTCTCTTCCTGTCCCTCCTCTGTACTCTCTCCCTCTCTGTGTCTCAAAATAAATAAATAAACTTTATAAATAAATAATTAAGGCAAAAGGGGCCACAAGCCAACCAATCCAGGTGTACTGGCTGTGGGCTCTTAATCCAAGTTGTAGAGAGTTTGCACTCAAAGAGATCTTGGAGATCTGTGCAAACTTCTCATTTCACCATAAGGAATTTGAGGGGGTTAGTGGTAAGGTGATCTATCCTAGGAGACTCAAATTTCTGGTTACATTCAAGGAGGCCATCTCAGGCCAATGCTACTTGAGCCCAAGAGTATATCTTGGGCCCAGTCTATATCTCAAGGACCTTTCCAAGATTATATTATTTCTCTACCACTGAGGAACAAATTAGCACACATTTAACACTTCAAACAGCATACATCTATTATCACACAGCTTCTATGGGCTGAATCTGGACTCAGCTTTGCTGTCTTCTGCTTCAACCTCTTTCGAAAAGCTGAACTCAAGGTGTTGGCCAAGACTGTGTTCTTATCTGAAGGCTCAGCTGGGGAAGAATCCACTTCTAAGCTCACTGATGTGGTTGTCAGCAGGATTCAATTCCTTTTGGGCTGTTGGGCTGGGGGCCTCTGTTCCTAGCTGGAATGTGGCTGGAGGTGACCCTCAGTTTCTTGCCTTATGGGCCCCTCTACAGATTGGGTGACTTGAAATGAGGAAATGTATTTTCTTATGGTTTTGGAGGCTGGAACTCCAAGATCAAGGTATTAGAAATGTTGGTTTCTTCTGAGACTTCTCTTTGGTCTGCAGACTGTCACCTTCTCACTGTGTCCTCATATGGTCACCTCTTTGTGTGCTTGTCTGGTATCACATTTCCTCTTATAAAGACAACAGTCTGACTGGATTAGGGCCCACCCTAATGGCTTTAATTCATTCATTCATTCATTCATTTATTTTGAGAGAGAGAGAGAACACATGAGCAGGGGAGGGGCCAAGGGAGAGGGAGAGAGAGAATCTTAAGCAGGCTCCATGCCCAGTGCAGAGCCTGATACAGGGCTTGATCTCATGATCATGAGATCATGACCTGAACTGAAATCAAGAGTCAGATGCTTAACCAACTGAGCCACCCGGATGTCCCGAGGCTTCATTTTAACTCAATCACCTCTTCAAAGAACTTATCTCCAAATACAGTCATACTCTGAGATACTGGGGGTTAGGGAAACTGGGGTTGGGGAGGGACATAATTAAGCCCATAACATAGACCTGACCTTATTTTAGCAGCTCTTATTCTCCTTGGCTCTCACCATCACACTGGTAGCCTCTGAGTGCATCTGACTGAGGATAGTTCCACCAGCAGCCTCAGAGTTCATTGGAGACCCTTCTTACAGGGAGAAGGTCCAGGGCCCTCAGGGATTGCTGTGTTCCCATGTCTTGCCACCGACCCAGTCTCCTTACTCTGGGGCTCAACCTCCGCATCTAGAGCCCACAATGGATGTTTCTGGACAGCTGTTTTTCCCTATCCATAAATTCTTCTCATTCCTCAAAGCCCTCTAACCCCACACCCTGGCCCTCCCTGAAATGTGCCTCAATCCCCTTTCCTAAATGCTGAGTCATAAACTCCACTCCTTGACCTACCAGTGGCCCTCACACTCAACAGGTTTGTGGACGTATCTCATCAAGAACAAACCACCACTGATTCTGCTCCTTGGAGCAGATTCTTCACTAGAATTCCACAAAGACACACTATCCTGGTTGTCCTTCTCTTCATTTTTCCTCTTGATTCCTCCTTGTATCCCTGACCTCCTAACCTTGGAGGCTCTTCAAGTTCACTCCCAAGACTTGTTTTTTGGGGCTATTCTTTCCACTTTGGTAAATTCAATCAGTCTATGGCATTAGACACCATCTATACACTGCTCACTTGCAAATCTTGACCCTCAGTGTGGTGGCTGTGAACTCCAGGCTCAGCTCTCTATACAACATCTCAGCTTGAACATTTAGTAAGGTATCTCATTCTGGACATGTCCGAAAGTAAGCTCCTGATCTCCACCTTCCCCCCCCAAACATCCTCCTCTGAAGTCTTCCCCACCTAACTTTATAGCATCTTCCAGCTTTTTTAAAAAGTTTTTTTTGAATGTTTCTTTATTTTTGAGAGAGAGAGAGAGAGAGAGAGAGAGAGAGACAGAGCATGAGCGGGAGAAGGGCAGAGAGAAAGGGAGACACAGAATCTGAAGCAGGCTCCAGGCTCCGAGCTGTCAGCACAGAGCCCAACTTGTCAGCACAGAGCCCGACATGGGGCTTGAACTCACAAGCCCTGAGATCATGACCTGAGCCGAAGTCGGACGCCCAACCGACTGAGCTACCCGGGAACCCCAACATCTTCCAGCTTTTTAAGCCAAAAAATCTTGCAGTCATCCGTGGCTTCTCTTTTTCTCTCATAGCCCACATAAAATCCATCCAAAGTCTTGGGGGCTCTGCCTTGAGAATATTTCCACTTCTCACCACCTCCCCCACAACCACCCTGATTCAAGGCACTGTCTCTCCCACTTAACTAGCCTCCCTGCTTCTGTCCCTCCTCCCCTTCAATCACTCTCAACACAGCTGCCAGATATGCCTGTTGAAACCTAAGTCAAATCACAGCACTTCTGTGTTCAAAACCCACCAGTAGTTTGCATAACACTCAAAGTAAAAGCCAAGGTGCAGGAAGTAGAATGGGAGCTGCCAGGAACTGGGCGAAAGGGGAGGGGGACGTGGTGTTTCATGAGTACGGAGCTTCAGTTTGGGATGATTGAAAGTTCTGGAGGTAGATGGTGGTGCTGGTTGCCCAGCGATCTAACAAAAGATAGATAGCTTAAAAAGAAAAAAAGCCAAGGCCCTCCACATTCTGACTCCCTTTTATTTTCCTGACTTTATCTCCTACCATTTCCCATCTCATACATTCCACTTGGCTCACATAGACCTCCTGACTGTTCTCCAAACACACAGGGCATTCACCACATTTTGCCCTCATTAATCTCTCCGTCAAAAATGCTCTTCCCTGGGGCGCTTGGCTGGCTCAGTCAGCAGAGCATGAGACTCTTGATCTCGGGGTTGTAAGTTGGAGCCCCACATTGGGCATAGAGATTACTTAAAAATAAAATCTTTTTTTTTATTTTTTTTAACGTTTTATTTATTTTTGAGACAAAGAGAGACAGAGCATGAATGGGGGAGGGGCAGAGAGAGAGGGAGACACAGAATTGGAAGCAGGCTCCAGGCTCTGAGCCATCAGCCCAGAGCCCGACGTGGGGCTTGAACTCACGGACCGCGAGATCTTGACCTGAGCTAAAGTCAGACGTTTAACCAACTGAGCCACCCAGGTGCCCCACTTAAAAATAAAATCTTAAGGAAAAATGCTTTTCCCCAAATATGTGGATGGCTCAACTTCACACCTCCTCATCCTCTCGTGGGGAGACAACATTTCCACTCCATCCTATCTAAAATTGCAAGCCACACCCTGCACTCCATTGGTACTTACCATCCACCTTCTCTGTTTTATTTTTCTCCATCGCTTATCATCAGGTGACACAATATATCATTATTTATTTGTATTTTTTAGTTTCTGTCTTCTACCGCTGCAGTGAGTTTTGCGGGCTTGAGATTTTGGTCTGCTTTCACTTCCTCCTGCACCCCCAGCTCCTAGAACAGTGCCTGGCACATAGCAGGTGCCCAATAAAATGTTTGATTTCATATGTATGGTGGCCTTGGCAATATTTTTTAAACCAGAAATATTATAAATTCATGAAAAACTTACGGTCTTTCTCCGCAAATCTTCCGTAAACAGTAAAAAAGTGAGATCATGAAAGCTATATAGAAACAAAAGGAAATGTTTATGATCAAAACGGTGGCTACGCACATTATGACTGCAAGGATCTAGAACATGTATTCACGTGGGCAAGAGTGGAAAGAAAGGTGTAAAATGAGAATTGTTGTTAGACTAATGCGAGTACGTTTTTCCTCAAAAAAACCAAATGGCATTATTATTAACGAGGATATTCAGAACCTATCATGTGCCAGATCATATTCGAAGCAACTGACACATGTTGCCTCATTCAATCTTTGCAAAAATAAGCTCTAGGCTATGGTCGTGAGAAGTTAAGTAACTTGGTCAGGATTGCACATGTGGAGGCAGAAGCCAAGCCAAACTCCTGTCTGACTCATGTCAAAATATTAACCAACTCCTGTGTGAGTCACATTTTCTGTATGTCAATACAGCCACAATGATGCCGCATAACAAACCACCCCAAACCTGGGTGACTTGTCACGACTATTTGGTCTCCTGCTTACTGGTTTTCAGGTTGACTACTTTGGCAGGTCTAGACCTGGCAATCCAGAAGTTTCTGCTGGGCGACTTGCTTCAAGGAGCAGGCTGCACGTGTTGTTCAGGTAACCTCCATGTTCATTGGGAGGCCCCTGTGGAAGAGGCAGAGACTCCCAGGGGCATGTTCTTTATCAGGGTCTTACTCTCCTGAAGGCCCTTCTTGTGTGCACACCATGTCCTTTCCGACCTGTGTCCTTTCACTCAGAGCAGTGCTCCTTTGCCTTTTGTGAGGACCTAAGTACTACACTGGTCTTCAAAATTTCAAACGCAAAGCTGTTAAATATCTGAAAGTCATGTGGTCTCTTGAAGAGAGAGCCAAAGTAAGACCCGAACTGATGATCTAGTCCTACCATTCACCAGGCAGGAGGTTATGGGCCACACTGAGAAAACCTCTAGATTTTCTTTCTCAGTCTAAAAATAGAAACCACGTGGATAATATTCAAAGTATTTAGTGACCAACAAGGTGCCTGGAGGTTTCCTGCTGTGCTAGTTGTTAACTCTTTAGTACTCGTTAGTTTAAAGCATTCCAAACAGGCCTTGAAACCTGGGGAGGCACTCAGGGACACTTCACCACTACAATTTATGTCGCTGTTTTATGGCCAGTAAGGGCACACCACTCTGTCCAAACTGACTGTCATCCCTGGGGATCAAATGTCTCCGCCTTGGGGCGCCTGGGTGGCGCAGTCGGTTGAGCGTCCGACTTCAGCCAGGTCACGATCTCGCGGTCCGTGAGTTCGAGCCCCGCGTCAGGCTCTGGGCTGATGGCTCAGAGCCTGGAGCCTGTTTCCGATTCTGTGTCTCCCTCTCTCTCTGCCCCTCCCCCGTTCATGCTCTCTCTCTGTCCCAAAAATAAATAAACGTTGAAAAAAAAATTAAAAAAAAAAATGTCTCCGCCTTGCCATAATGACAAAGAAGTGTTCATCAGGAAATGATGGAACCAAGGTGAGCGAGGTGCCATCCGATAAGAGGAAAATCCTGCAGATCCCCAAGGCACTACCCGGTCAGATAGCCTTCAAGACTGCAAAATGCTGCCCAAAAGAAAGTCTCTAGCACTTGAGGCAGAACCTCTGATAACAGTTTTCCTTCTCTGCCATAATTTTGCCTTTTGGGATGCAAAGCAGAAATTACTACTATCTGCAGCCTGTAGGACACACAGTTCACAATCGTTTTTGTTTGGTCCCATCTGGTATTGGTTCCTCATTTGAGCCAGCGTTTAAAGCTGGAGGATTCCTCTAAAAATTCAGATTTCTCTCACTCTCATGGGCAAAGCAGTTAGCCACACAGCCCAAAGCAGTCAGCACCATATTCTGGGTAAACTGTGCCTCTCCCCCCCACCTCCCCAACTAAAATTTGGGAGCTCTTCCTTTTTTGCCTGGTTGCATCCAAGAAGCGGGGTCTAGCGGGGGGGGGGGGGTGGTCACCAGCAGCTCTGCTGTAGCCGCATGAGAAAAGTCAGCTAGGGTTGTCATTCTTGCCTCGTCTGCTCATACCAGCACGGTCTGATCCAGAAATACAGCCTCCACATACGCCTCTGGTGTTTCTGTCAGTACGCAAAGGATAGAGGCTCCCTTAAGTTGGGCTAAGTGAACTGCCTTCAGTGGGTCATCCAAGATTTCTACCTTAATGCTGATACCTCTTTGTACATAAAATAAAAATCTTCAATTTAAAAAAAAATAAATAAAATAGTAAAAATATAAAAATCCAGATTTCTTCTTTTTTTTTTAATTCTGTTTATTTATTTTACATAATGTCTACACCCAATGTGGGGCTTGAACGCATGACCCAGAGATCAAGGGTCCTAGGCTCTGCCCACTGAGCCAGCCAGGCACCCCTAAAACTCCAGATTTCTACTTGTATCAAATAAACCAGAAGATACAGCAACATTCTGTTGGCATCCCATGCATGGCAAGAATCTGCTAGAACTCAGTAGAAGTTATCCCTTTATGTAAGGCCTATGTGCTCCATGGTTCTCCTCTCTTCACCATTCCCCAAGCTTCTCCCTAATATTAAGACACACAAAAATTACCATTCATCATAATGAACTTTTTTCCCTGATAATAGAGAAATATTTCTCTGGGCAAGACTCTCAAAAATGGGGAAAGGAACTCAGAGCTGCCGACTCCAGGAAGCCTCTGATGGACTCTGACATGACAAAAGCAGTGTGTGAAGGATGGAGGGGGCCCACAGAGCCGTTTTGTACCATTGTGCAATTCGTCTCATTGCCTCTGTGAATGGTGCCCCCTAAGGTTGTGCAGTGAGCAATCTGCACAGCTGTTCAGTACATTCCGGAGGCATGAGAAAGGTACAGATATGGCACAGACTGGTGAGAATAGGGCAGGCAGGGTATGGCCCCAAATGGGGTGGGAGAGCACACTAAGTCCACAGAAGGAGCCCTTTCAGCTTTACTAAAAGAGAGAAGAGAAATGACGAAGGCTTGGGATTGATTATGATGGCAGACCTCAGAAGAACATGGACACACTTAACTCTTCCTGCTTTCATCTTCAGGAAAGTACATGATCCCCAAAGGCGAGAACATAAAGCAAACATGAGGAGGCCTCTGAAGTCCAAGGTTAGCAATATGCACCTTGCCCTTGTCAGATGGGCTGGAAGCTGGGACTTACAGAGGACTCCCATCTCAGGGGCAAACAAGGCATAGCTGACCTCTCTAGATTAGGTCTCAACTTGATATTTTTTATTGTAGTAAACAAGAAGTTTCTAGACACTAAGAGACAGAGACTAGACAAAATATTTTGTGTTCCCTTTATTTCCTCACCACGGGGCGGCCCTCCCTTAGCCACGGGACCTTTGATGGGTCCTGCAGCCAAGTCTGGGAAAGCCACCAGGTAGTGGCTTTAAGCCTCCTTTTCCCTTCCCCTAGGGATGAATGTGGGCTCACAAGACCTGCTATCACAAGTCACTTACTTCATTTATAATAATGAGGGGCAAGTGCTTTGATTTTTTCTAAACGCAAACTGCAGCATTAAAAAGCAAGCCTACTTTATAGACTCAAAATGTTCTGCGGGTTCAAGACTTTCTCCTTTCTCTACCTGGCATATTTTCTGAGAGAAGGGCATATAAACCTTCGTGAGCGGTCAAGACTAGACTATGGCCCCAGCTTAGTTCCACCTGCTCCCCAGAGTATAATGAATTTATTGCCCAGTGAGTGCCAAGGCCTCTTGAGACTGGCTGAGGGGCTGAGAGGGCAAGACTAGGTATGAACTTAGCAGGAGGGGTCTGGGAAGAAGGACTGAAGCTGGAGGCTGCCATGAGCTGCACTGAGATGCCCATGTGCAAGGTCAGAAACAGGGTCCAGAAAAGGGGCAGAGATGAGCCTCTCCCTCCTGGGGCTCCCCAGAGTGTTTACCACCAAATAACCACAAGGCTGCCGGCAAGGTGACTACAGAGAACTGAGAACTGACCTCAGCAGCTGCAGGAGAGGGAGAGTGCACTTCCTGCCACGGTGATCAATAAACACTTCAGGGGAAAGATGCATTTATTCTTAGCCTGGAACTCCAAGGTGGAAGAGGAGAGAGGGAGAGCATATAAAGCACAGGGCACCGCAAAAACAAACTTCACAAGGCTGCAGAGTCTATTATTACCTCTTCCGGGTGCTTAACCTCCTCCCACAGGTCCAACATTCTGGCCACATCCAGCCGTCTTCAGGGATGTGCCTGCCATGTCCTTCCTCCCCAAGTGTTCATGCTGATTCCTGGCTTAGAAGGATCTGAGGCATTTGCTCCCCACTCTTCCTCCTGTTGAAATTCTACTGTCTTTAGCGGTCCGAATTCAGAGGTCTTTGGTGAAGCCTTCCCTGATTCTCGAAGTCACAATTCCAATTATGCCTTCTTTCTCCCCATCCTTTGACGGTGTGTGTGTGTATTTGTGTGTGTGTGGTGTGTGTGTGTGTGTGTGTGTGCACGTGCATGTGTGGAGTGTGTGTGTCTGTATGTGTGCTGAAGTGTGACTCATGTGGTTCCCCAGGTAGAATACCCCCCTGGGCTGGGCACTGGGGGTCCCTCTGCTTTCTGCACCCCCCCCCCACAACCCCACTCAGTTGGTCTTGATTACCGCTCCTGACTGATTTGCTGAATCCTGGCCAGATGAACACCGTCTGTATCCTGGTTTTACTGCTGACTGACTATGGGTGCTTGAACAGATTACCTCAATCCCCATGCCTCAGTTTCCTCATCCATTAAGAGGTCTTATAAGGTTGATGTAAAGAATGAATGACATTGTACACTGAAAGTAGCATAATGACTATTACTACCATTTATACTTATTTGTTATGTATATATCACATATATTTTTAAATCTCTCTTTGAGAATTCCAAGGTCCTTTTCACCTTGAGTCCAGAGATAAGAATTTCCTTCAATGACTGAAAATGAGCAAAAGAGACTGACTTGTCCTTGAGCTCACAGCGACCTGGGACTATTCTGGAAAGACAAAGGAATTCCTGTCATCCTCTTTGCAGCTCAAACCATGGGTCAGGCTTCTAGAAATCCATCAATATTTAGGACGGGGCTTTTGTGACACCCAACTTTCCCTAGCTGGTCAACATTTTTATAAATAAATGAACACTATTGTTCACAATAATAACGAAGGTGAGAGACAGTGGCTTCGTTATGTTACCCTAATGTGGGGAAGAGAGAAGTCAGGTGATTTAATGAAGAGTCTGAACATTAGAAAACTGAGAAAAAAGACTCTTGCCCTTAGAAAAACTATCTGTAACTTCACTGCTCCCAGAGGAAGTAGCACTTCGGTCCTAGTGGGGAGTGCTATCCTCATTCCACCCCCCAGCTGCTGTACTCTTCCAGGGTTGGGTCCATTCTAGAGGCTCTGCTTTTAGGAAGATAGGGGCAAATGGTAAGAGGCCCAGCCAGAATGATATCAGGTCTGGGAACTGTATCCCAGGAACATGAGCTAATGGAACTAAAGCCATTTGGCTCTACACCAAAGGATATGGCGGCCTTGCCTGGGCAGAAAGTGATATTTGAAGCTGAGGAGTAGGGAAGGTAGGGCAGAGATCCAACTTCATGTCAGGAAATTGCACAATCAGAGAGGATTTGTGAGGTTGCAAGGATTCCAGCATCCCATTTGTGCAAGCACTGGGCCAGGGATCACTGGCTTGGGTTCACCTTATGTATGGAAAGTGCTACGTAAACTTTTGACAAGCTATGTGTGGGATATTGTTGATCTCTTTGGGGCACATAGATGGCTCAGCTGGTTAAGTGACTGACTCTTGGTTTCAGTTCAGGTCATGATCTCAGGGTCCATGAGTTCGAGTCCTGCATCGGGCTCTATGCTGACATCGGGCTCTATGCCTGCTTGGGATTGCCCCACCCCCACCCCCTCTGCTCCTCCTGTATGCTCTCTCTCAAAAACAAATAAAAGAAAGAAAGAAAGAAAGAAAGAAAGAAAGAAAGAAAGAAAGAAAGAAAAGTTGATCTCTTTGAGAGCAGAGAGCCTGTCAAGACACAATCTTATCCCCAATATCCAGTACGGTACCTGGCACATACAATCATGTTTGAAGTACCTTTCAATTTTAAGATTATTTAGATTCTTTCAAGGACTATAACAAAATAATAATGCTACTGAGAGAGACCTTCTCACCAAAGAGGGTCCACTTATGTGGGTATATAAATATCCACTAAACACCCTTTCTTCACTCATGCAGGGAACAAGAGGTGGGCGGTGACCGCAATCATGTTTTTGAGCTGGTCGCCACACTTCTGAGTATTCCAGAACTAGCCAATGATTTCTCAGTAATACATCCCAAGAAAAGTACCTGAGGGTAGACTCTTTGCTTAAAGAGCAATGCTGAGGAGGTTTTTTGTGATTCTCTTCCTGCCATTAATTAGCTTTTACTATTGAACTCTGTGCAAAATATTACTATCACCCCCTGCATAATTACCAACTCCCAAACCACAGAAACATTCCAGAATGGGAGCCAGGAGAAAGAGACTGGGAACGAGATGTCGAGTCTCATCACAGTGAGCATCTATGGGAGCCGGTACTTAGCTAGAAGCTTCACCTGGTGTTATGGGCTAAATGTGTCCCCACAAAATTCATATGTGGAATGAATGAATGAAAATACAGTACCTCAGAATGTGATTGTATTTGGGAGATAGGGTCTTGAAGGAGGTGATCTAGTTAAAATGAGGTCATTAGGGTGAGTCCTGATCCAAGATGGCCAGTGTCCTTATAATCCCAGGAAATTGGAAACTGAGAAAACTCAGTGGTGCTCAAGACCACAAGAGGACAGAGAGAGAACATGGCCATCACAAGCCAAGGAGGGGGATCTCAGGGCAAACCAAACCTGCTGACATCTTGACCTCGACTTCTAGCTTCCAGAACTGTGAGAAAAGTAATTTCTGCTCTTTAAGCTCCCCAATCTGCAGTATACTGCTATGGTAGCCCTAGCAAACCATTTGTACCTGGGATATTTCGTTTCACCCTTAGAACTACTCAACTTATTTTCTTTATTTTGCAGAAGAAATCGAGGCTCAGAGAAGTCACTTAATTTTCCCCAATTCTTACAGTGGGTGAGTGGCAGAGCCAGGATTTTGTATCAGGTTTGTGGGTTGCAAAACCCACATTGTCTCTATCACATCAAGTTGTCTAGTAAAATTAATGTTTTACTGAAAACACTCTACAACCAGTCCTGTAACCAGACCAATCAAAGCAAGATGCTCCGGTGGAAGGGATTTCTTGCCGGTACCATAGGGACATTGGGCTCTCCTCAACTTGACCTCCTGGACACACTCTGCCACCACCCATGGCAAAGGTCACGTGCACCCGCAGAGCTGAGGACAACCTGACAGGAGAAGCTCTGTGGGCTCCTCTCATGGTATTAGAGCCACGTGGTGTCTAACAGGACCTGATGGGAAGCAAGTTGGGAGAGGGGAAGGCTCCTTTGTACTCTCTCAAAGAGACATTATTCTACAAACCCTGACCTCAGCCCCCTTCTCTGATGGATAGCAGAGTCAGGCCCCTTCCCTACCAATTAGGATGATGACTACCACCTACAACTTCCGTCTCTCAAGCACTATGCTAGGCACTTGGCATTCATATCATGAGGTGAATACTATCCCCTATTACAGAGCGCACAGAGGATGTAACTGAGGCTTAGAAAGCTGAGTAGCTTGCCCAAGGAGGCACCGACTAGAAAGGCACAGAGCCCACGTCACAGTTTCCAAAAACTTGTCCTTCCTCTCCACCACCCTGCCTCATGCTGACAGAAGCCAAAGGGCATGTGGAGACACACTTATGTTCCCATGAGTGCTGGTCCCAAGACCCCTAAGAAGACACACTCAAAAGCCCACAGAAGCCTCTTCTTGTAGCCTCACCACAAGAGACAGGAGATCTCCACAGATGGCAACCTCATCATCCACCTAATAAAGTGGGAATTCAGCCAGGAGGAGACCAAAGATGGTTTCTAGACAGCACATTCCCACCAATCCATATCCCTAGCTTCTAGCACCCTGTATCTCTCTGCCCCATGCCCTTGACCCACACTGCAGGAGACAGCCATGAGGGCGGGGAAGCAGCCAGCATCCACACTATAATCTTTGTGTTTGTTAACTCCGGCTCTGGAAACACCAGCACAATGATGATCCCTATCAGGTGAATGCCTACGTCCTGTTTGTTGACATCTGGGTCAAGTAGTGCCATCATCTGTGTGTGTCCGGAAGAATGGACAGCGGATTCACATTTACAGTGCTGCCCAGGAACTCGGGTTCTTATCTGTTCTACCTCGGATAGTTTCATGTCTGTGTTATTTCTCTACATCTTATCCTCCTCAAGCCCCAGTTAAGGAGTTAAGCTAAATCATCTCAGAAGATAAATACATATACATATACATATATATGTACATGTACATATATATGTACATATATATGTACATATACATATATATGTATATGTACATATATATGTACATGTACATATATCTCAGTAGATCATCAAAGCACCAGAGTTTTGGGATTTCATTCCCTGGATTTCATCTCTATCCCAGTCTGGCTGTACCAAGCTCTTTATTATTAGTCAGGATTCTCCAGAGAAACACACCAATAGGATATATATACATATATATATATATAGAGAGAGAGAGAGAGAGAGAGATAAAAAGGAGATTTATCCTAGGAGTTGGTTCATGCAGTTATGAAGGCCAAAAAGTCTCACAATCTGCTATAAGCTGGATACCCAGGAAATCCTGTGGTATAATTCAGTCCATGTGCAAAAGCCCGAGAACCAGGGGAGCGAGCCTGCAGTATAATTCCTAGTCTGTGGTCAAAGGCCCAAGAATCAAGGAGCTACTGGTATAAGTCCGGGAGTCCAAAGAGTAAGAACCAGTAGCTCTGATGTCTGAGGGCAGAAGATGGTCATCCTAGCTCAACATGAAAGAAAATATTTACCCTTCCTTTGCCTTTTTCTATTTGGGCCCCCAGTGGATTAGATGATACCCACTTGCATTGATGAGGGCTGATCTCCACTCAGTCAACTGAATCAAATGCTAACTGTCTCCAGAAATACCCTCACAGACACACCCAGAAATAATGTTTTGCCAGTTACCTGGACATCCCTCAGGACAGCCCAATTAACACATAAAATTAGCCATCACACTCCTAGATAAGAATCAGAGTCAAACTTTATAATCCATACATTTATCCCTTTACTCAATCATTCAACCAACATCTACTAAGTGCTTTCTGTGAGCCACCCGTTGGAATAGCTACAGAAAATCATTGGAAAAGAGTAAAATAGCACTTGGTAACCTGGCTTACCAGACCCCCAAAAATATGCAGCCTCTAGATAAAAACCACAGCCATGGTGGTTTTTGTTGGGGGGCTGACTGATTAACATCTGTTTCTCCACTTAGGTCCTAAGTTACGCACAAGTCATGCTTGCCACTCAATGTCCAATGCCCAGTACAGTGCCTGGCTCATGGTAGGCACAATAAATACATAATAAACAGTGCAAGCCTGAAGAATACATTATTTTTATACGAATACAAACATGAATATGAAATTACAGATGCAAGTCAAATTTTACATGCATTTTTTAAAAATATTTTTTTAATTTTTTTTTAACTTTTATTTATTTTTAAGACAGAGAGAGACAAAGCATGAATGGGGGAGCGTCAGGGAGAGGGAGACACAGAATCTGAAACAGGCTCCAGGCTCCGAGCTGTCAGCACAGACCCCGATGCGGGGCTCGAACTCACGGACCACGAGATCATGACCTGAACCAAAGTCGGCTGCTTAACCGACTGAGCCACCCAGGCGCCCCTACATGCATTTTTAAGATGAAAATTTTGGGGCAAAAGTGATGGAGGCACGGACAGGTGGAGCATAGAGTTTTTTTAGGGCAGCGAAACTCCTCTGTGTAATGGTGGATACATGTCATTGTAAATTTGCCCAAAACCATAAAATGTACAAAGTCAAAAGTAAACCCTAATGTAAATCCTGGAATCTGGGTGATAATGATGTGTCAATGTAGATTCATCGATTGTAACAAATGTACCACTCCGTGGGAGGTGTTGATAGTAGGGGAGGCTGTGCATGTGTGGGAGCAGGGGGTATATGGGAAATGTGTCTATCCTCCTCTCAATTCAGCTGTGAACCCAAAATGGCTCTAAAACACAAACACAAAAAAACTTCCGGGCAAGTCTGTGGTCTGGGTAGGTGTGTCTAGAACATGTTCCCTCTCCCAGGAGAGTTTCTGGAGCACCAGCAAAGCCATTATACCAACTGGGAAGGACTTGCACCCCTACCCCAACCCCCAGCCCAGTGGCTGGGCCCCCTGCTAGCCATCTCGTCGTCTCCGTCCTCTCCACAGCCAGACCCCAGAACTGGGAGATCAGCACAACACTGGGTTTCCAGGCACATACAATCCCACCAGCAATCCTGCCCTGATGCAGTTAGTTCAACTGAGCAAGTTTGGAGTTTCCTAAAGGAACTTTTGCAGAGAAGTGAAATTGAAAAGATAGCGTGAGACTGGCCCCAGAGTTCTAACTGGTACAGGACCTCCTGAGGCCAGGTTGGGGTAGATAAGCCTTGAGGGACTTCAGAGAATGGGGAGGCTGCTGTGCATGAGGAGAGAGGGAAGAAATGAGTTGTTTGGCCGCTGAAAGAAAAGGGGAGAGATATGTAAAGGAGCAAGAGAGCCCAAAAGATGGAGAGGTGGGGACTAAATGGAGCCCAGCACAGGTGGGGTCACTAAAGAACATTATCTGAAAGGAGATGCCTCATGTTCTGGACGCCCTTCTGCAAAGTAATGTTTACTTATTTTTGACAGAGAGAGAGACAGAACATGAGCAGAGGTGGGGCAGAGAGAGAGGAAGACACAGAATCTGAAGCAGGCTCCAGGCTCTGAGATGTCAGCACAGAGCCCGACACGGGGCTCAGGCCCACAAACCGTGAGATCATGACCTGAGCTGCAGTCGGGCGCTTAACCGACTGAGCCACCCAGGAGCCCCTCTTCGGCCAAGTAAAACCCTCCTCCACCTCTTGGCCGCCTCTGGCCCACCTCACTGCGCACTCCCAAATCTCCAGGAGGGTCTACGAAACTCCCCAGGATTTGGGCAGATGTGTATGAAAATCAAGCATGGCGTGGAGTTCTATGTCCTCAGAAAGCAAGCACACCCCTCCCCCAGTGTGCTTCCTCCACCCACAGATAGGCAAACATGAAAGGGACAGCTTTAAACATCCAAAGGGCCATGAAAATGGAAGGTTTCCATCCATATTACCTGGCTCTAAAGAAAGGGGAAGCCCCCAGTTGAAAACCTAAAGCAAAAGCACCAAAATAGAAAAGCATAAAAGGAACAAGTTGACAGAACACAGATGTTTTTGCTTTGACTGACTCCGGTAAATCTTAGATACACAGACCATGCTTCCCCTCCTGTCCCATGGTCTTGAGCTGATGTGCTGGTTCACCGTGAAGGCTGGCTTCAGGCTTGAGCAAAGACTGTCCTCCTGCCCTAGGCTACCTGACCCACGTCTGGCTCAGTGCTACAAGCACCCTCTGATGACGGGTCTGGTCACGTTACAACCCTGCCTCCTACATGTCAACTCCCCTCTGTTGGCGGGAGGCTCCATTCTTTTACGGATTCACAGCCCATAAGTCCAGATGACCTTCCAGGAAGCTCCTTTCCAGGACCGAAGGCCATGTCTGGCTGAGTGAAAGGCAGCAAACGGAGTTTGGAGTAAGCTGTACCCTGCCTCCATTGAATGTCCAACCCCTTCTCAGCCCTTGGTACAAAATTCACCAACTGCCCCCACCTGATCCATGACTGATCTACCACTTCCCTTCACACACACAAATGAGATGATTAACAATTAAAAAATGCTTTCTACATTTAGTCACAAACACACACATCAATTAGAGGAGGTCTTCTCATCCACACACAACTCTAGATAAACAAACAAGGATGAAAAGCGCACACGCGTAAACATCTGGAGGAAACAAAGGATTTCATGCCTTACCATGGATCTCTAAAATCTGAAGGCCTTCTCAAGCAAATGCAGAATTCATGAAAAATAAAAACACTTCTTTAAAGGTTAGTTAATTTTTGAAAATTGCTCACCGGCTATCGATAGCAAATGAGCCAATGTTTCTAAATTGATAGAGAAATTAGACCATTCTCCATGGCCCATCTCAGTGATATTAAAATGAGCCCGAGCAACGAGTATGCATTTAAATGGGAACAGTTTACTCTTCTCCTTCCCTTCATTTGGATTATGGCCGATGATTGAGAAACCCTAAATTGGGGTACGTCCCTAATGTCACTCTTCCCATTGGACAGTGAGTATTCACTGCTGGTGGCATAAGGGTGCCTTTTCACAGAGACCTAAGTCAGTAAGTATGCCCGGAGGGGAGATTTAGCACCTAAGACAAAAGTGCCCTGAAACATTCCATGAGAGCCCAAAGTCTGAGACCCGAAGTAGACTCATCAATTCTCCTACCTCAGACCCTCTTTGCGAGCTTCTCAGCAGCCTTGGAGTAGGTCCAGGGGACCATGTGGCGCCGAAGGTGATGACTATAATCTCAGAAAACGAGACAGGAAGAACACTGGACTGAGTCAGGAGGCTTAGCTGCTTACGTGCATGTGACTTTGGAAAATCGCCCAGCCTTTCCTTGGTTTTGTCATCCGGAAAAAGCCTACCTCACAGGGCTGCTAAGAGGCTCCAAGTAGAAAACGTTGAGGGTGAGAATATGTTGTAAACTGTAAGAAGCCATATGAGTGCAAACATGCTTACGTATATTGCCAGTGCTTTGATTTGGAGCAGGCTGTTTACTGAGCTTGCTCTGTGCTGGGCACTCAATGCTGTACAGGTACTAACTCCCTGCCATGGATGGAATTGTGTCCCCCCAAATTTC
This sequence comes from Felis catus, assembly GCF_018350175.1. Lineage (NCBI taxonomy): Eukaryota > Metazoa > Chordata > Mammalia > Carnivora > Felidae > Felis > Felis catus. Next base: position 52,852,773 of record NC_058371.1, on the reverse strand, counting down.
ATACGTTGAAGCCCTAATCCCCAATGGCACAGTATTTGGAGATGGAGCCTTTGAGAAGTAATTAGCTTTAGATGAGGTCACTCATGAAATAAGAAGAGACACTAGTGAGGTTGCCTCCTGTCTCTCTCCACCTGTCCTCACAGAGGAAAGGCCATGTGAGGACACAGCAAGAAGGCAAAAGCATTTGCAACCCACTGAGAAAGCCCTCACCAGATGCCAACCCTGCCGGCACCTTGAGCTTGGACTTTCAGCCTCCAGAACTGTGAGAAGCAAAGTCCTGTTCTTTAAGCCACCCTGTCTATCGTGTTTTGTTACGGCAGCTCAAGCTAAGACATTCCCTTGATCTCCTAACAACCCTGAGATCACCTCTATCATCATTGCCATTCTACAGATGAGGGAAAAGGAACCTAGAGAATTGAATAAACTTGTCCAAGGCCAAGGCCACCAACTGGGAAGTGGTGGAACCAGGATTATGAATTCATGGCAGAGACTACCCGGAGCTCACCGAAACCATTTCTTCTTCCTGGGCACACAGCTAAACCATGTTTCCCAGCCCTGGTACCGGGAGAGTTCTCCTCAGTGGAATGTATGTGAAAGCACTGTATACTGCTCATAAGCCAGGGTGGTGTAGAGGACATGGACATTTCCACCATTTTCTCCCTTTCCTTTGGCAGGGAACTCAGAGTCCATGTGTAGGAGATGGCCCTGTGACAAGAAGGGAGCAGCCTGGGTCCCTCAGTGACACCATGAAGGAGAGCACCTTCCCCCAACCAACCCTCACTGGTCTCCAACTGTAATAGGAGATGAACTAATGTTAGAAGAAGAAGAAGAAGAAGAAGAAGAAGAAGAAGAAGGGGAAGAAAGAGAAAGAGAGAAAGAGAAAGAAAGAAAGAAAGAAAAGAATGAAAGAAGGAAGAAAGACAAAAAAGAAAAAGAAAGAAAAAGGAAGGAAGGAAGGAAGGAAGGAAGGAAGGAAGGAAGGAAGGAAGGAAGAAAGAAAGAAAGAAAGAAAGAAAGAAAGAAAGAAAGAAAGAAAGAAAGAAAGAAAGAAAGAAGTTAACTGCTGTTGGGATAGGTCTATTTGTTATAGAAGCTCATATTACCTCATGTGAATTCTAATTATATAAGGTGAATTCTAAACACCAAGGTAACTAAACCAGTATTTTATATAAAAATGATGAAGATACTTGTTTGTAATGTAAAAAACCTGAATACCACCTCTGATTGTAAACCAGGACACAACACAAAATACTTTTTTTTAATATTTAAATTTTATTTAAATCCAAGTTAATTAACACATAGTGTAATAATGATTTCAGGAGTAGAATTTAGTGATTCATCACTTACATATAACAACCAGTGCTCGTCCCAACAAGTGCCCTCCTTAATATCCCTTGCCCATTTAGCCCATCCCCCCAGCCAACACCCCTCCAGCAACCTTCTGTTTGTTCTCTGGGTTTAAAAGCCTCTCATGGTTTGCTCCCTTTCTTTTTATCTTATTTTTCCTTCCCTTCCCCTACATTCCCATGTTTTGTTTCTTAAATTCTACATATGAGTGAAATCATATGATACTTTTAAAAGGAATATAGGAAAGCTCATTCACTGTGGCATTTGTCTTCAAAGAAATTTATTCTGATTACCAACACTCATGCAACCTAATCCACTACGCTCTACAGCAAAGTTTCCTTTTAACTTTCAGGAGCCAGCGCAGCCCCTGTCCCTTAAGAGACTGTCAATTAACATTTGTTGAGAATGACTGGCCTTTGCTCCCTCATTGCTTTCTGCTCACTACACATACAGTCCAGAATGTCCCCAGGTTTTTCTCTGGGGACTCTTCTGGGAAAGTCCAAAGCAGCCCTGTACACTACGACAGTGTTACAGGCTGGCCTGTATCCCTCCAAAATTCCTATGTGGAAGTCCTAACGCCCAGGACCTCAGAATGTGACTGTGTTTGGAGATAGGGCCTTTAAAGAGGTGATTATGTTAAATGATTCTATTAGGGGCGGGCCTAATCCAACATGACTGTTGTCCTTGTAAGGAAAGGAGATTAGGACACAAAAAGAAACACCAGGGATTGTGTGTGCAAAGAAAAAAAAAAAAAAAAAAAAAAAGATGTATTTGAACCCATCGTTTAAGAGTTCTAAGACCAGAACTTTATTCCAATGTGATATTAAGAAAAATTTCAAAAACAACAAAACTGGAAGAATTTTACAGTGAATTTTATGATGAACACTGATATGTATACCCAGTATACTACCATTAATATTTTACTGCATTCACACACATTTATCCATTTTTGCTCCCCTCCTTCAATTTCTCCATCCTTCCATCATCCTAATGCATTTCAAAGTAAGTTGCAGGTATCTGTAACTTCCCTTTCAGCATCTACATCACTAACCAGAATCCAGTATTTGTTTTCAGTGGTTTCTTTTCATGTAAAATGTATCAACAATGAGGAAACTCACAAAGTTGAAGTGTATATCCCCCCAGTGTTGACAAGGATATACATCTGCTGTTCTGTGAAAAGGAAGTATATTCAAAAAAGACTTCCAAAGGCCAAAGGATCCCCGTGACCAAAGAAAAAGGCTGACAAATTTATTGAGGCAAGAAATGATCTGTTTAGGGAACTTAGGAAAGACACATGTCTTGCGTGGATGCAAGACTAGTAGACTTCTGCAATCCCACCTCCCTGAAAATCTACTTTTTATAGCCCTTAGAAGCTGGGAGCCCTTCCTGGGGGACCACTCAAAAAGAGAATGTTTAGGAATAGGTGTGCGTCACAGTCTTCTCTCCAGGGAAGAACATGGATATTATGCCCTGACGGTGTGCTTGAGGGTGTGCTTGAGGGTGTGGTTAAACAAAAAGAAAAAATGGGGGGAGGGCGGGTGGAGCTCGAGAAGGTTTCAAGGTCAAGAAGGTGGCAGATTTGTCCAAGATGGCGTCAGTCTTGCTCACACACCTGTGTGACCCAAACCCCTCTCAAGCTGTAGAACATAACCATCACTCCAGAAAGTGGTCAAGCCTCTTCTCAGTCAATTCCACTCTCACTATCCCCAGAGGCAACTACTGTAACTTTCATTCCACTATAGATTAGTTTTGCTTGCCTTAGAACTTCATTTGAAAGGAATCATACAGTATGCATTCTTTTGCTTACAGGTTCTTTCAGTCAGCATAATGCTTTCAAGACTGATCCTGTGGTTGGTTGAGTGTAACAATAAGTTGACCTCTTTTTCTGCTTGGGAAGTATGGTTAAATATACTGGGGCTTGTTGATTCATCCTCCTACAGATGCACACTTGGTCTGGTTCCAGTTTGGGGCTATTATGAATAAAACCACTATAAACACTCTTGTATGAGCATTTTTGTGCCCACATATCTTCATTTCTCTTGAGTAAATACATAAAAATGGAATCATCGGGTCATAGGGTTAGGGCGTGTTTAGTTTTGTTTAAAAAAAGAAAGTGTCAGAGTGTTTCTTAAACCAAGGTGACTGCACCCTTTTTCTTTCCCACTAACGATGTCCAATTACCCCATTGCTCCGCGTCCTTGCCAACATTTGATGTTGTCAGTGTTTTTAAGAAAACTAGCCCTTCCTATATATCTGGCTCTGGACATTAGGAAATGGGAGGGGCTTGCCATCCCTAAGCACGTGTCAGTGGGCGCTGGGGTTGGTGCACTGTACAGGATCTAATTTAAATTTACTCCTCATAGCAACTTATTCAGAGGCTGAGAGAAGTGGAATAATTGTAGAACTGGGCTTCAAACCCAGGTTTTTCTGGCTCTTCCCCCCCCCCCCCCCAGCTTCGTTAGAAACAAGAGGTGTTGAAAAGGGAGACTCCTGTGCAAAGGAGTGCTTGTCAACCTTTTCCCATTAGTCAGAGCCCATCAGGAAGCTCAGAAGATTCCGGTTCACGTTGGAAGCTGATGCTTCTGGCCCTGTAGGTTTGGATGACTTGGGGACAGAGAATAAGGGGGGAGAGAAATCCTTCTCCAAACACTCACTTCCTTCCACCTGCTAGAGGTCTTAGGAAATAAAGCTCTCAGGCTCATAAAAGTCCTGAAGGAAGAATAAGGGGCCTAGAGAGACCTTCCGAAGGTCTTTTCTACATCCCTAAGCCTCTGGCAGAAGGAACCTCTGGGGCTACAGGGTTCTGGTTGCAGCTCTAATCCCAGTTAAAGTTCTGCCTTGCTTATATAATATCTTCCAAAATGGACTGGTTGACCCAGTGGGAGCCAATTATGTCCCTGGGGAGCTTCCAGTTTTGAGGAAATATGTCATTGCTGGGATTTGGGATACAAATGGAGAGGAAATGGAACGCATGGAGCCCTGTCCATCCAGTCCCCACAATGGTATGAGGTAAATATAAATATCTTCATTAGCCAGATGAAGAATCTGAGGGTCAGAGGCTCTGAGTCACTTATCTAAAGTCATACATGGCAGATTCCAAACGTCTCCCACCTCCCAGAGGAAAGGGTTGATGCAGGGGCTGTAGAATCACAGACCTGGAGCTGAAGGACTGGCAGAACCCTCTCCATAACCCGCCAGACTGCCCGTGAGAATCCACACTATGGTGAAATTCTCAACAAGACGGCCTCAGCTTCTGCTGCACCCGCTCTGTGTTGAGACCCCCACCTCTGAGACAGAATGCTGAAGCGTGGGGATCTTGAGGGAAGGCAGTGCCTTCCAAGTGGTCTTAGCAGGGACTAGAGCCTGAAGCTGGCGGGGGAAGGAAGTTCCCCAGCAGACCCAGTAAAGGGAGAGTAATTCTTAGCAGAAAGTGTGCCATGGGATCCTGGGCACTTATTTCTACAGGTTACCTATTCGCATTTTAGCAGCAATCTCCTAAGGACACAGTACCTTGGCCAGTAAAAAAGCCACTCTTTGTCCCTTCCTAAAATCCCATCACAGACTCTGTGGCTGACAGGTGTGTGAGTTGTGGCCTCTCTTATTGCCTGTTGAAGCAGGAGAAAGGCTGAGTCTGCGGGTTCACAAAGTGCTGTTATAAACGCTGCTCTGCTCCCAATAAATTGTCTCAAGTTGTCTTTGAGTCCCTTTTTCTTCATCTGTAAAAACTGTTCCTTTCATCACGTGGTGGTTGAGAATATTCTTTAAAAGGCATGTATTATATAATAGAGTGTACTACAGAATAGACAATTAACTGTTTTCTATTCTCCTTTCCTCTGGTCTTTGGCCAAATAGATGGTTAAAAAGAAAGTTAACTTGTTCTATTGTGTTAAATATGATCCTATTCCTTTGGGGATTGTGAAAAGACTTCCATGCTGTCACACTGTTGCCTTGGGCCTATGACCTTCTTGTCCAGCCGCTCTCCTTTTAAGTCCATTTGGGCAGGAAGGTTGGTCTGATCTTGGAAGACCCTTGCAACTCTAAGCCTGCAGGCGAATTTGAACTAACAGGTTTGAGCACTAACTGGGAGGAAAGGAAAGATAGGGAGGGGATTCACTCATCACTGTTGAGCCAACACCTGGGAGAAGGAACTGAGACCATGACCACTGCTAAAATTGTTACCCGAACCTGGTTTCTCCCCTTGGTGGATTTTGGGCCTCAAGTCACAACCAAGCCAAAGAATAGGAAAAGGAAGGGTCTTGCTTGCAACAAATACAGAACACCTAGGATCTTTCCCAAATCAGTGTCTGCTCGAACAACAGTTCTGGGGAAGTGGGTTTTTTTTGTTTTTTGTTTTTTTAATTTTTTTAATGTTTATTTCTTTCTGAGAGAGAGAGAGAGAGAGAGAGTAAGAGACAGAGCATGAGCGGGGGAGGGCAGAGAGAGAGAGGGAGACACAGAATCTGAAGCAGCCTCCAGGCTCCGAGCTGTCAGCACAGAGTCCGATGCAGGGCTTGAACTCACAAACCTCAAGATCATGACTTGAGCCGAAGTCAGAGGCTTGACCGACTGAAACACCCAGACACCCCCAGACCTGGGGAAGTTTTAAGCTAAGGGTGCATACATATTCACAAACGGGTTTGTGTAATGGGAATACAGCATGAGGCTGGGCCAAAGGTCATCTTAAAGTGAAGGAGTCCATGTCAAAATCACTAGGGCCAGCAAGGGTCAGCATTATCAGTTCTCTGACTCCAGCTGGTCTGGTATTTGAGTGCTCATAGGGGTTTAGATCCTGTGAAGATAACTCACCAGTGCTCAGTGTGTGTCAGGTCAATTTTCACTTCTGAATATGATTAGGCTACCTGCTGACCCGCCAGTGGCTGTTTGTTCTTACATTCTTTCACAAGACAGCTGGAGCCTAAAATGATTTTTCTTATGTCAAGAGAGCTATGTCTGTCTTTCTTCTTCTGGGGAACCCTAACTCTTTCTGCTTGCAATACCACCAGAAACCACTGCCAACTACTAAAGCACCCACTGAATAGCAACAGACCATTGGTGAAAAATCTTTCCACTACAGAGTCTAACTCCCTGGGGATTTAGAAGCCGGCAGAGAGAAGCCAGAGGAAAACAAATTTACAAGCACTTACAAATAAAATGAAAATAAATCAGGCATTTCTTCAGAAAAAGGACTTCTTAAAAGACAGCCCAAAGGGGGCACCTTTGTCGCTCAGTTAAGCATCCAACTTTTTTTTTTATGAATATAATTTATCATTAAATTGGCTTACATACAACACTCAGTGCTCATCCCAAGTGCCCTCCTCTGTGCCCACCACTCATTTTCCCCTCTCTCCCCATCCCCCTCCTATCAGGTTGTTCTCTGTATTTAAGAGTCTCTTGTGGTTTGCCTCCCTCCCTCTCTGTTTGTAACTATTTGTTTCCCCTTCCCCTCCCCCATGGTCTTCTGTTAAATTTCTCAAGATGAACACATGAGTGAAAACATATGCTATCTGTCCTCTGACTGACTTATTTCACTCAGCATAATACCCTCCAGTTCCATCCACGTTGCTGCAAATGGCCAGAATTCATTCTTTCTCGTTGCTAAGTAGTATTCCATTGTACATATAAACCACATCTTCTTCATCCATTCGTCAGTTGATGGACATTTAGGTTCTTTCCATAATTTGGCTATTGTTGAAAGTGCCGCTATAAACACTGGGGTACATGTGCCCTTAAAGCATCTCTTTTTTTTTTTTTTAACGTTTATTTATTTTTGAGACAGAGAGAGACAGAGCATGAATGGGGGAGGGTCAGAGAGAGGGAGACACAGAATCTGAAACAGGCTCCAGGCTCTGAGCTGTCAGCACAGAGCCCGATGCGGGGCTCGAACTCATGGACCGCGAGATCGTGACCTGAGCTGAAGTCGGACGCTTAACTGACTGAGCCACCCAGGCGTCCCTAAAGCATCTAACTCTTGATCTCAGATCTGGTCATGATGTCACAGTTTGTGAGATAGATCCCCATGTCAGCACAGGGCTTGTTTGGGAGTCTCTCTCCTTCTCTTTCTGCCCCTTCCCACCCTCAAAATAAAGAAATAAATAAAAACATTTTTTAAAAGGGGGTGGCACCTGGATGGCTCAGTTGGTTAAGCTTCTAACTTTAGCTCAGGGCATGATCTCACGGATCGTGAGTTTGAGCCCCACATTGGGCTCTGCACTGGCAGAGCAGATCCCGCTTTGGATCCTCTGTACCCCTCTCTCTGCCCCTCCCCTGCTCGCTCTCAAAAATAAACAACATTAAAAAAAAGAATAGGGGCGCCTGGGTGGCTCAGTCGGTTAAGCGTCCAACTTCAGCTCAGGTCACGATCTCACAGTCTGTGAGTTCGAGCCCCGTGTCGGGCTCTGTGCTGACAGCTCAGAGCCTGGAGCCTGTTTCTGATTCTGTGTCTCCCTCTCTCTCTCTGCCCCTTCCCCACTCATGCTCTGTCTCTCTCTGTCTCAAAAATAAATAAAAAAAAAAACATTAAAAAAATAAATTATTAAAAAAAAGAATAGTTTAAAAAAAAAAAGGACAGCCCCAAAAAGAAAAAACAAATTATTGCTACCTTAGCCTTTTCCTGTACTTCTTTCCTCAATTTTCTTTTATTTGGTAATAGGTGTATTGAGATATAAGTGACATACTATAATATTTATCCATTTGAAGGGTACAATTCAATAGCTTATATATAATTTTATAAGATATTATAAATATAAATGTAAATTTGTATTTATATATAACATAATTTATATAACATATATTTATAAATATATTATTTACTATAATAATATAATAATATAAATAGGGGCACCTGGGTGGCTCAGTCAGTTAAACGTCCAACTCTTGATTTCGTCTCAGGTCATGATTTCACGGTTCATGAGCTTGAACCCCATATTGGGCTCCACACTGACAGTGTAGAGCCTGCTTCAGATTCTCTCTCTCTCTGTCTCTTTCTCTCTCTCTCCCTCTGTCCCTCCTCCACTCTCTCTCTTTCTCAAAATAAATAAACTTAAAAATGTATAAATACTATCTATAAATAGATAAACATAATAAATAAAAGTATAAAACCATCATCACAATCAATTTTAGAACACTTTTATCGCTCTGAAAAGAAATCCTGTATCTTTTATCTTTCACCCCCAAATCTCCTATTTCAGCCTCAATCACGAATCTGTCTACTCTATATATAGAGTGGCCTATTCTGGACATTTCATATAAATAGAATTTATAACTATGTGGCCTTTGTGACTGGTTTCTTTCACTTAGCATAAATGTTTTGAAAGTTTATTCATGTTGTAGCATACACAAGTGTTTCATTCCTTTTTGTGAATGAAAAATGTTCCATTGTATGTGTGTATGACATTTTGCTCATCAGTGGATGGACACTGGATTTTTCCATCTTTTGACTACTGTATATAATGCTGCAATCAACACGGAGCACAAATTTTTGTGAAGACATATGTTTTCATGTCTTTTGAGTATATACCTAGGCCTCTTTTCCAGAGGTTCAGCAGGCGAATGGCTTCTGCCTATACAGGCCCAGGCCTTTATAAGCTCTGAGGGGTATTCCCTCAGACCTGAGCCTCTGACCTCAAACCTGGCAGATTAAGATTCAAGGCCCACTTCATTCACTGATACAGTCACTCAGTAAATATTTATTGATTCTGTGCCAGGTGCCAGGCACTCTGTGACATGCTGGGGATGCAGAAAGAACAACATAGCATTAAACAGCAAAATTCAACCAAGTTAATGTAAAGATCTAATTGGCTTTATTAAGCAATTTGTGAATTGACCAGCACCCCCCATGTAGCAAGTAAGGAGGGCTCCAAGGAGCTGTACAAAATGGAAAGGTTTTGTGGGAAAGAGGTTGGGGCAAAAAGTTATAGCAAAAGAAGACCGTTCCAGGCACCGCTGCCTTCCCTTAGCGGGCAGGGGGTCTTATTAGGTGGGTAATGTCATCTTCCCAGGGGAGGGGAGGGGGCATGGAAAGGGCCCGTGGGACAGATGACCTCATTGATGCTGACCAGAAATTCCAGATAGATTAGTTTAAAATTCCACTCTTGGGTAGGTGGAACCTGCAGTTAAGTCTTGGTTTGCTGTCCTTGGGGCAAATGACTCCACTGTGGCCCTGTGGCTTTCTTTTTAACTATAGGCAAAAATGCTTGTCCTCACGGAGTTAAGATCCAGTGAGGGTGGCGGGGAGAATAAACAAGTAAGTTACGTGCTGTGTTCCTTTCCCCGTGAAGCATTCCCAGATGTGGTAGGAAGGGTCAAATTCTACTCTGGTAGTACTTGTTTATCTCTTTTTTATTTCAAAAGTGATTTCTAGCTCTATAATGGCACCCATTCGAAACATCATACAAATGAGACAGTGCAAAGTACTTGAGCACTCCTGTTACGATGAGAGATTTATCATATTTATCTGCATGTCACCCCCATGTGGGCTTCCTTTTATGAGCTCCATTATGGGGTTTGAAAATGACTGACACCATGTGGAAAGTGACATGTCAAAATGATAAGGGAGCATAAGGCAGGCTGAGAGCAAAGCACAAGCCAGCACACCTGCCGCCCCCAGGTGGGATATGTATGATATTCCCTGGACACTCCCAGCTACCCAAAAAGGACAAAAAACAAAAAAACGACAGCAACAAAAAAACCCTACAAATGGTTAAACTGAAAAAAATCTCCACTAGTTTACCAGAAAAAGGCAATCTCATCAATAGCCTACTGTCCAGGGCGCCTGGGTGGCTCAGTCGGTTGGGCATCCGACTTCGGCTCAGGTCATGATCTCACGGTTTGTGAGTTCGAGTCCTGCGTTGGGCTCTGTGCTGACAGCTCGGAGCCCGGAGGCTGCTTCGGATTCTGTGTCTCCCTCTCCCTCTGCCCCTCCCCTGCTCATGCTCTGTCTCTCTCTGTCTCAAAAAAAAAAAAAAAAAAAAAAAAAAAAAATTAAAAACAAACAAACAAACAAAAAATTAATAGCCTACTGTCCAGGAACTCCATACTGTCTTGATGTTAATGCTTTGCTAGAGGGAAAAACAACCTTAGCTGGACAATAGCTAGGCTTCCAGTAATCTGTGAGTCTTTAGCATAAGAAAATCTCTTCGGAAACTTCCGTTTTGACTTTGCCCCACCTCCATAGTATGTAACCAGCCACTCTTCACAACCCCGGTGCAACTCTTTCTGCCCACAGGTCCTGTCCTGTGCTTTAATAAAATCACCTTTCTGCACCAAATATGTCTTCAAGAATTCTTTCTTGACCATCAGCTCCAAACCGCACCATCACCCCCAAACCCCATCAAAAACACTGATTTGCAGTCTAGAATCCCTGGTTCTCAAGATATGACTGGGGAAGCTTGCAGTGGGACCACCTTGGTGGCCAGTCTTCTTCCCCACTATTGTGAGTTCCTCAGCTATCCCACTCAATTGAAGGTTTAGTAACCGTGGGTGGACCCTGAGACTTCCTTCCTTCCACTCCGATCTTTAATGGGGACCAAACAGGTAGAAGTATATGTGTCCAGATGGTTCTCTCTGATGGGCCCTGGCAGGCACAGGGACTGACAGCTGGAGGCCAGGCATCCCCAAGACGCGGCAGCTATCAGCTAGGACCTCTTGGGGACAAGATCTACAGACCTAGAGTTTTCTAATTATCAGAAGCACCTAGATAATACTGGACTTTCCTGAGCCTCTCGAATAAAATCGAGACAATACCCACCTAGCAAAATCATCAAAAGGATGAGAAGCACTGGGATTCATGGAGGGGGTGGGTCTTGAGTCACCCCACCTTCTACATCAGCCTCCCTAGGCACTCTCCAAATAAATTCCAAATAAAATAGCGTACTTGCTGTGCGTGTCCCCTTTAGGACGGGTCTCCTGGCACCCCTCTTTCAAACATTTCTGCCCCTTCTCTTCCATGGACATCCTGACGCAGGTCCTGAAATTCATACCCATTTATTATTACACAGCCGGAGTATTTTACAGGCACGTTCTCAGAATATCAACGCCAAAAGAGCCTTTTAAGGCTCTTCTGGGAGGCCTACTATCATGATAACCCCCACTCAGTCAGTGGTTTCTGAATGAATGAAATGAAGGACAGTTACCCCTCCCCCCCAGCAGGGATCCATCAGGCTTTGAATGGCTGCTTTCAGGCTCCGGCGGCCCCTGGGGAATTTCTCCCGGCTGGATGGAGGCCCTTAGGGCCACCTGCATCTCCCCTCGGCTCCCCACCGGCCCCCATCCGTAAGCTCCCCCTACCCACCAGCCGCGGGATCTCCCGGAGCCGTGTCGGGTACAGGGTCCGCTGGGGGTGGGGGGGGGGCCGAGGGCGGAGATGCGGGGGGCGGGCCCGGGTGGGGGAGGCGGTGGGGGAGCGGGCCGGGGTGGGGGAGGGGGTGGAGAGGCGGGCCCGGGGCTCGCAGCGGTCACGTGGCGAGTCAGCTGGGCGCGCAGGGCGTGGCGAGTCAGCCGGGCGCTGTAAATAGGCGCTGGGGCCGGCTCGGGGAAGCTCCGGCAGCGGCTTGGGCTTCGGCACCCCAGCTCGCAGGCTGCAGGCCCAGGCTTTCGGCTGCGGAGTCGGTGAGTGCGGGCGGGCGGTGGAGACGCGGCGCCGCCGCGATGGAAGTGACCTTGGCGATGGGACGGGGACACCGGGTCCCTCTGCACCCCCGCCAGGCCCAGGCCGGGTCCCGAGATATCCCGGGGCGGGCGGGAAGTTGGGGGGGGGGAGGAGGACCCTCGGGCTGTCACAGCTGGGCGGGCAGGGATGGCAGCCCGCACACTTCTCAAAGTCCGTGCGGGGAGAGAAGCAAAAAAACAATCCCACGAGGGCAGCCTGGCACCCGCCCCAACTCCGGCCAGAAAGCAGGCACCCGCCGGCCCGTCCCCTAGGGCTGTGCTCGCGGCCCCGGGTCGGCTCAGCCAGACCCCACGATCCGCCCGGCTCCAGGGTCGAGCCTGGGGAGCAGCCCGGGCGGAGCTGGGGAGTTTGCGGGGGAGATCCGGGGGAGGAGCTTGCGGGGAAGCGCTTGGCCTGGGTTCTGGTGACTTTCCGGGTAGGATCTACCTCCCCAACCCCTTGTGAGCTTCTGGGCCTCAGTTTCCTCAGGAAATTGCTGATAAAATAGTGTCTCCCGGCAGGTGTTTTCTTGTTCCAAAGGGTTTGCTTGGGCAACTTTTCTGCACACGACCACACACGATTCCAGGGACCCCAGAAGATAGAAACCAGAACACGAGCCTGGAACTGGGTGGAGTCGGGTGGAGACCACATGTTGAGCTAATTCCACCATGGACGGGGAAATTAAGCTGAGAGAAGGTTGGGAGACTGGGTGAAGGGCATGGGGCTCCAGTCCACCTCTCCCTGGGAGGCTGGGGGTGGAGGGGAAGATGCCACTCCCTACTGCAGTGGAGCGAAGGCGGCGCCTTCCACAGGCCAGGGTTGTGTGCCAGAGGAGAAAGCAGGCCAGAGTCTCTGGGGCATCACCTCTTCCCTCAGCTAGTGACCCTGGAGGCCTGGGCGAGGGAGTCGGAGGGTCGCAGCAGACTGTCCTGGTAGATGTAAATTGGATTTGCCTTCTTAGCGGGCCTAGAGCATTCTCTTCCACAGGCTGGAGGAGGCCAACAGGCGGGGGGCGGGGATGGGGATGGGACAATTACTTAGGCCCACATCCCCAGTGGGAGGGGAGGAGGTGGGGTTCAAATGGAGACCTGGCTCCTTTTGTTACCTTGGGAAACAAATCCTCAAGTGCCTCCGCCAGAGGCAAACACAGCTGAGATACATGCGTTCAGTTGACTTTATAATAGATTCAGAACAATAAGAATGTGACAGGTGACGAGGCTTAGAAGGGTGTCTGTTTTAGTAACGGCTGCTTTTCTGCCCTAACATCCTTAATTTAATGGAGAATTGTTTCCTGTTGGCACAGGTGATGGTGACCCAGAGCCCTTGAACTTATGGGGAAAGGGGACTGAGCCGCACCCTGCCCTCACCCCCCAGGCAGTGGCTTTCCCAAAGAACAACCCTGAAGGTGCCCTGGAGAAAGATTCTACTCAGATCTTTCTGGGCATCTGTCCCACAGCTGGGATACTGCCGCTCAGCAGTGGAAAGCTGTAGATCCCTTATCTGGGGGCTTCGAAGGCCAGTCCAGCCCTGGCTCTAGTAACTGCCCTGCTGTTGGGTCAGGACAGCTCTGTTTCTGAACTGGTCAAGCGGTGAGGCCTTTTGGCTCCAGGATGAACCCGCCGGTGTGCTGCTGATTCCGCAGCTTGAGCTGAGGACTTTTCTTCTAGACTGGCTTTCTTTTCCCAGTTACGGGACCTGGGAATTGGAGTAGGAAGCTGCACACATTGTAGGGATAAGAGATTTTGTGTTGCTATTGGCTGTTGGATTGAGAGGCAATGGAGAGCATATCCAGAGGAGCTGTCGAGCATCTGTTGGGTCATTTTCTTACATGTGGTCATGACTTGTGGTTGTGTAGACTTTCCCTGTCATAGGGAGAGAAAAACTGAAGTATTTCAGAGGGAGGGCTCATGACATGACGTCTGCCGCCTATTTTAGATAGTTTCACATAAGGAAGGTGTTAAAGAAATGGGAATTTTTCTGGATCAAGAAGGATTGAAATTGGGCACTTTCGTAGGGTTCAGCCTCAACTGCAGAGAGATGGTGGGGGTTGACATGGGGATGGATCTAGGTGAGGCACATGCAGGTATGTATTGTATATACGGGATAGACAGCAGTGTCTGCATCTGGTCCCATATATAGCGTCACCTCTTGGTTTAAGCTCAGCACACACTCCCGAGGCTGCCTAAGAAAGGGTGTGTGGGCGATAAATCCTCCTTCCGTGGCTGTTAATTAATGTTCCTATTCCACCCTCGTTTGGATAGGGAAGAGGACCTAGGAACCAAATGTTATTGTATATTTAGACTTCAACCAGTCTCATTTTTAACCTCAAGCCTCATGCCCACACCCTTCCCACAGCCCCTGCGGCCTCCAAGTCTCAGGCTTGTGTGGGGTTCCTAGGGTGAGTGCACTTCTTGGTTACAGCTCCCCTTTGAATGAGGCAGGTTGCAGCTTGTTGGCTCTGCAAATCCATTACCCACCGGGGCCTGCCTCTGATCTTCCTGGGAGACATCCTGGCTCCTGTCTGTTCTGTTCTTTAGAATTCTCCTGCACGCTTTTTTTTTTTTTTTTTTTTTTTGGTAATTTTAATACTTTATATCAATCTGTGAACAATGTTATTAAAATTGATATTACTGTAGTTGTGCTGCGGTGTATCCCTTCCCGCTAGTGTTTGTGCGATTTATTTATGTTGATACATGAAGATCTAGTTCCTCTCCAACGCACAGAGTATTTACCAAGGTTACAGTTAGTTTTTACTTTTGCATTATTCACCATTGCACTACAGTAAACCCTCGGCGTCTCAGGCACTTGCAAGAGTTTCTCGAGGGCAAGAGCAGGAGAAGTCGCATTAATTGCTGGGTCATAAGGTGTGTGTGCACTTCCGTTGTGCTAGATGCTGATAGAGAGCGCTGTCCAGTGGATGTTATCAGTATGTGTTGCTAGCGGGGTTGAGAGTTCCTGTTCCTCATTTACCACCACTAGCTATCACCAGACTTTAATTTTTACCAAACTGATGGGCTCGAAATGGTGTCGCTGATTTAATTTTTATTTCCAGGAATTCAAATTAATTCCTTGCCCAAGAAACCACTGATCTAGTGAGGTTTTCTATTTTTGTTGTTGGTCCCTGACAGTGTTTGTAGTTTTAATGTGTCTGTTAAGAGCGAGAGTGTACTAAGGTTTCTCTACATCCTAACAGGTATCTGGACTTCTCTGTAATTAGGTGGAATTTTCTAATTTTTTTTTTTTTTAATTTTCAGAACACATGTGTGTTTTGGGTACTGTAGTTTGACGCTTCCCCTTTACAGATGAGAAAACTGAGGCTCCTGCAAGTTGGTGACATGACAGGGGTCACTAAAATAACTGAGGTGGAATTTCTCCTAGAGTTTGATCTCTTGCCAGTTGTCTGTCCCTACTCAGATATACTCCTCAGGGCTTGCTTGTTTTCTCAAGCACCAGTTTCCCTCACATGTGATAAAACAAAGGCTTCATACAAGACCAAAGGTCCCTTTCCAGCGTTACTGTCTTATGAATGCTGGACGCCGAGAAAGATGCATGCCTACAGTCTTGACTGTTGTAATCTGTCTCCACCAGGCCAGTAACTCACTTTGGTCTGGTCATCAAGATAACCTAGTTACCAGGAAGGATGAGGGGAGGAGGGGGGATAGATCCCACCAAAATAGGAAACCGATCCAGTGTAAGGCACCTAGATACTCTGCCAAAAGACCCAGCAGGGGCTGGGCTTCCCCATGACCCTCTGACCTGCTGACCTGGACTTGGGCAGGATGTGCTCACACATGTGTAAGTCACGCGGCTGCCAGGCTTGTGCAAGACCTGGGAAGGCCGTGCCAGCCAAAGGCCTCCGCCACTCCAGAGTGGAGGCCTTGTCAGACATCAGCCGGGAGCCACCGTCTCAGTCACTTAACCTGGTTGGTGTTTGGGAGTGCTTTGTTCTGGTGGTCAAGAGAGCAGAATGAACCAGTGTTTGGGGACCCGTTGCTGCAAGTAGGGCGATCATAATTTTTCATCCGTTTTTTCATTTACTTCTGAGAGTAAAAAGAATGAGCCTGGGACATCAAGAGTTAACTGGCCTGTGACTAGAGAGATGTGTACTCCCCTCACTAGTGAGCCCACAGCCGTTTCCTGGTGGCAGTTTGTTATAAGGGCTGCCCGCTCCGAGCCAGGCTGCATGGAAGGCGCTTTCAAAAAGACCATCTCCTTACATCTCCCAACAGCCTTGTGAGGTGAGTATGTTTTCCTGGAGCTTTGAGAGGAATCCAGATCAAGCAGAGAGGCAAGGCCTTTCTGTCGCTTGTGTTTGGCACTGCCGAAGTCTTAGCCACCTCCGTACCCAGCCGGCAGAGAGATGTGATCTAGCCTGCAATCGAATTACGGAGCTGCTGTGCCCCTGCAGGCTGGGGAGGCACAGAACCCTAATCTCATTTAAATCTCCAAGGATTTCTGAAAGCTTTTGCAAAGCAGTCCTGAGGTCCTTCAGAATCCGGGCAGTATGTCCATGGGAGAAACAGAGACATGAGAATGCAGTGCCCCCTTTAGCATCTCAGCAAGTCAGTATCAGGGCTGTGGAGCAAAGCTGGTGAGCAAAATCTTCCAGAACTTTCTAGGACTTTGCCCAAACTCTCTTGGTTCTCAGTGATACAAGTTTTTTCAGCTGCTGAGGGCCTTCCTGGGGTCCATTGTTTTAAGCCTAAGGTAGTAATTCTCTTCTTCTGTTTGCAGGATGTGGGCTGCCGTGGCCGATCTTAAGCGATGTTCCATTGTGGGCCGTGTAGCTAGATGGTTTCCAGGCCCTGTGGGAGACTAGCGTTGAGCAGGCCTGCCCTGCTCAACCTGGTGGGAATTAGTCACTGATTTTGGACAGATGGTTGGCAGGTGTGCTGCAAGGGAAGTACCTGTGAGTGGCCTAAGCTGTTTAAGTGGGTGAGGCAGCTGGGGCCTTCTCGCTGCTTCCCCTTGACCCTGCAGGGCTGTTAGCTGCACAGCTGGTGGCTGACTGCAGTGGACCCCCTTTCTGGGTCACCCAGGAGTTGCTTTGGGGCATTCAGCTGCAGAGCTTGGCTCTAGAGGACAGATCGCCAACTGCTGCCTGCTCACCCGCACAGCTTTAAGGAGATGGATGGCGACTAGGAGCCCTTTTTGTTGTGTTATTTTTAATTTAAAGATCGTAAGCCATGAAGTAGTTGAACGTGTTTCCATCAGGAGCAAAGACATGAAACACGAAAGACACATCAAGGCTGTGTGATTCAGACTCAAAGGCAAGGTCCGAGCGTATCTGAGATGAAGGCACGTTGTGTCAGCATCACAGCCGCTCCAACGCTGAGGTGTGACTGGGCAAGTTGAAGTCAGAGGAAATGAAGAGCTGCCTGGTTTCGATGTGTAGGTGTACCAAAGCGGTTGAAACTTCAGGAACAACCGTCAGTGGTGATGGCAGGAGGCAAGATAAGTCTTTGTGGGGGAGAAAGAAGCTTGACGAAGTTCTCTAGCAAGGTCCCACTCAGTCTTCATATCCCTCCTGCCTGTCCACCTTCCCCCTAATCTGTAGACAAGGTACAACTTTAGTTTGTGGCTGTTGGTAAAATCTAGGCGCACTCAGTTTTTGATTCTTTAGAGCCCACTGTGCAAGACGTTGGCAGTATACGAACAGCAGCAGTGGTCAGGCACGAGCCACGTATGGGAAGGAAGACGTGCTAGGCATGCATTCCTCCTCTGTGTGGGCCACAAGATTGCCGCTGGCTTATGTGGAAATTGCAGACCTGTCTCCTTAGA